>NC_091061.1:29800328-32200328 GCF_000393655.2 Nicotiana sylvestris
GATCCACGCATATTCATATGTCTGTTCCATAAAAAAGTTTTGAATTCTTAATTAATTGTTTCCGATTCACCGGATCTTACCTCTTTTGAAAGGAGTCAATAAAAAGTCAAAATATGGACTAACTGAAACTAATTTAAAACTTAAATCGAATTTTCTATTCTTACTTATTCTGAGTCTTTGCTAAATACTTCAACTATTGAAATCAAGAAGTTACAATTGGTCAAATGATATGAAAGGGATTAATTACTAGTCTCTTTTGAAATAGGCCTATTTTTCTCCAAGTTTGACCAGTGAATCGAACGGGGATTCAAGTTTTTCATTTCATGAAGTAAAAATGCGGTTCTTATCTTTAAACCTTTCGAGGTATTTTATTGCATGTAAATGAAATGTGGAACCATAAATAGAAATCGAGTATTTTTTGGATTCTTTATTTTATTTTTTCTTTTTATTAAGTTCAACTAATTTCCTTTCTACAGAACAGCCGATTAGCAAATTCTATAGGTATAGATTTTATGAATCAAAAATAATGTGAAATAAAGATACCAGTCAATAGAGAACCTTTTTTTTACAATTATGAATGTTTTATGGAATAGAAAAACTTGAAAAAAACACATATTGACCTTCTTTTTTTATTTCCAGTATTATGCAATTTTCACACATCTTTTGCCTATCTCGATAATGTTTTATTTTAGGACGACACTATTAGCTCGAAAATAAATAGTAGTAAAAAGAATTCGTTTTGAACAATAGATGTCTTTCACATCCAGCTATAACAATGAGTAATTTTTTAATTTCTAAATGGCAGTTCCAAAAAAACGCACTTCGACATCAAAAAAGCGTATTCGTAAAAATATTTGGAAAAGGAAGGGATATTCGATCGCATTAAAGGCTTTTTCATTAGCGAAATCTCTTTCTACCGGGAATTCAAAAAGTTTTTTTGTACGCCAAACAAAAATAAATAAGTAATAAAACGTTCGAATAATTTGAATCAACTTGAAAAAAGAATTCAATTATTCTTAAATTATTCAATTAGATAATAATTGAATAATTTAACGATTTCCCTTTCATATTTGATATTGATTAGCTCACCAATCAATACGTAATGGAACTCGCTTCGCTTTTCTGATTGATAGATAAAATAATAGAATTAGGAAATCCTCTATTTACTGAATAATAACTTTTTTGTTGACAAAAGAGTAAACATCATTTCTATTCCAAGGTGGGGAGTTTCATTTTCCCCATCGACCTATTTGCAGAATTCCATTAAAAAAAAATTCTATATTTCCATTCTATTTCCATATCTATAGAAGAACGTATATAAAAATCTTTAGTGAAATTAGTGAAAGTTAAGAACTCATTGAAACTAATTGATTCTATTTTGAAACCTTTTTGTTTTGTCTAACTTTCTAACTCTTTATTTTCTCTGAATTATTATATAGATACCCATGTATATCTTGCCCTTAACCCAATAGAGAAAATTGCTTAATGAAATTCTGTATGACTGGTTGTCAATTTTGAGCGATGCAAAATAGGTTCTTTTCTTTCTATTTTGTCTTCAAAATCCATTTTTTGTTTTAGATTTCTGAAATAAAATAAATAGGAAATAGCTGATTAAACAATGAAAACAAAAAATTTGGGAACTCTATTCCTTAATTGAGTATAGAACGGTTTAGTTACAAGAGTTCAATTCGAGGAAAGCATAAAATATGGGAAAGTCCCAGGTTAAATAAAAAAAACTAAGACTCTAAACTCAAATCTAAAATAATGAACCTTCAACTTCAAATTCCTATTTGAACAACTTTTTATTGTTATTGATCCATTTGAATCATTACTAAACTAAAATAGCTTCCTCAATCTCGACGATTGCTTATTCATAGGCTATTATGAGTTCAAGACAGGCCGCTATGGTGAAATTGGTAGACACGCTGCTCTTAGGAAGCAGTGCTAATGCATCTCGGTTCGAGTCCGAGTGGCGGCATACCGTCTTCTAAAAAGGATAAATAGATCTTATAATGAATTCAATTCCCGATTTCCTTTTTAGAATTATGTAATTAAGGGACTCTTCTTTTTTAAGATTTTTTATGATATTTTCAACCTTAGAGCATATATTAACTCACATTTCCTTTTCGATCGTTTCAATTGTAATTACAATTCATTTGATAACCTTTTTAGTCGATGAAATCGTAAAACTATACGATTCATCAGAAAAGGGCATAATAGTTACTTTTTTCTGTATAACAGGATTATTAGCAGGCCCATTCCAGCAGCGCCTCGCGCACAGACCCTGATGCCTAGCACCAGCTCCCAGCCTCAGGCCAGCACATCAAGTGTCGCGCGCACCCACAGCAACGCGCGCGCAGACCCTGACCCGCAAGACAAAGATGCTGTCATCGGACTTAGTTTTACCTTGTAATAATCTAAGTCCTTTTCATTGTAATCATAGGCTAGTTTTCATCATTTTCATTTCAGTGTGCTTCTACAGCATTATTAAGGGGGACCAAACAATCAAATATTTCAATCAGCATTTTCTGGTGTCTCTTCCCCTCGACACCGCATCATTGTAATCAGCATTTTCATTCATCAATAAAATCATCATCATCATTCAAAACCCAATTCTCTCTCAGCTTCCGCAATTTGCTCACGACATTGATTTTCCCGCACGGCACTGACAATCTAGTCTAGCGTGCGGCGAGGACCTCATTGGCGGACATCAACCGCACTGACATCGGTTGCTTAGCCTTACGTTGCCCTTCCAAAGAACATCAGGAAGGCGTTGCGTAACAGTTGGTTAATAGTTACTTTTTTCTGTATAACAGGATTATTAGTTACTCGTTGGATTTCTTCTGGACATTTCCCACTAAGCTATTAATATGAATCATTAATTTCCCTTTCATGGAGTTTCTCCCTTATTCATATAATTCCGTATTTCAAAATAAATATTTTAATTTTAAGTAAAATAACTGGCCTTAGTGCTATTTTTACCCGGCTTTGCTACGTCAGGTATTTTAACTGAAATACATCAATCTGTAATATTAGTACCTGCTCTTCAATCCGAGTGGTTAATTGTCACGACCCCAACCCCGGTCATGATGGTGCCCAACACACTGCTAGGCAAGCCCGACCATTCAACAATATTATCCCAAATTCTTATTCTTTACTAAGTCATTTCATTCAAGTGTATAATTAATAATAAAATCTGCGGAAGTTCAATTAAAATACCACACCATAGCCCAACAAAATCCGGTGTCACGAATATGAGCCTCTAATACAGAATATCCACCTATTACAAGCCTGTCTAGGAAAAATACAAAATAAAAGATAGAGATAGAGGGGAGAGATCAAGGCTGCGAATGCCATGCAGCTACCTCAATACTCCCGGATACTGCCTGCTCAGCTAAATAATTCCTCACTTAGCCTGTGGTGTACCTGGATCTGCACGCAAATGTGCAGGGAGTAATGTGAGTACTCCGACCCAGTGAGTAATAAAAATAAATAAAGGCTGAGAATAAGAAATCATGGAAAAATACAAAGTAAACTATAACTGGCAGTTTAGAACAACAAATAGCGAAACAACAAGTACAATTAAGTCAGAGTACCAAATACTGAGACAGGTATAACAGATAAAAACAAATGCATGAGTGCAATGCAATGCATATGATGGTACACTCTAGTACTCACTGCGGTGTGCAGCCCGAGCCATCCATTTATTTATCGTTGACGGTGCTCACTGGGGATGTGTGCAGACTCCAGAGGGGCTCCGACAGCCCAAGCGCAATATCAAGCCATCTCGTGGCATCAAATCTAGGCCCTCGGCCTCATATCCATCTCAATATAATCACCCAGGCTTTCGGCCTCAATATCAATGTAATCAACCAGGCTCTCGGCCTCAATATCAATATAACACTACTGCAGCGCGCAGTCCGATCCATGCTGAGTCCAGAAATCATCATAATTCCCTTGGGCATTTGTAAAACAGTAGTTCTTAGCCCGAAATATCATTTAAAAATATCAATTAAGTTTTCAAATCATAGAAAGATGGTTGAGTTTGCAAAACAGTATTTAAAACCTTGGACTGAGATCAAATGATATGTAAAATATGCGAAAACAGTGATATCAATCCCTGAAGGATTCAAATAATTGGCAAGAAGCCCAAATGTAACAATCAAATCTAAGTAAGGATGATTCTCAATTTAGTTCAAGTAGAAAATACGGTAAAAACATCTCTCGGGACGGACCAAGTCACAATCCCCAATGGTGCTCTACCCCACGCCCGTTATCCGGCGTGCAAGTCACCTCAATATAGCGTTACGATGTGAAATTCCGGGGTTTCAAACCCTCAGGACATCATTTACATCAATTACTCACCTCAAGACGGTCAAAGTCTAGCTCTATGCCCTTGCCTCTAAAATTACCCTCCTCGTGCGAAGAATCTGCCCAAAATCACAACGAATATGTCGCATTATGCTAAAGAGACAATACCCAATCGAAAGCAATCGAAAAATATCAAAATTTACGAATTTGGCAAAACCCGAGCCCCGGGCCCACGTCTCGAAAAATTAGAAAATTAACATCACCGGATTCCTTGCCTCACCACGAGTCTAACCATAAAAATTTTACCAAAATCCGACATCGGATTGGATTTCAAATCTTAAAAATTCATCTTTAGGGAATTTTAGAAAATCATCCATTTCTCTTCAAATATCAATAACCTAAAGCCAAAAATGAATATTTATTCATGGAATATAATTAGAAGAGAGTCAAGAACACTTACCCTAAGAATTCTCATAACGTCTCGCTCAAAATTGCCCAGAATCCGAGCTTGAAAGTCCAAAAAATGAAAGAAAATTGGACTGCTCTTTCTCTACACTGTCCAGAATTTTCGGCTACTGTTCACGCGTGTTACTGTACACGGTATTGTACACGGGGTACTATACACGGTACTGTTCACGGGGTACTGTACACGATACTGTTCACGGGGTACTATTTCTGCAATTTTTTCCAATTTTCCTAAGTCCGAAATCACTCCGAGACACCTCCGAAACACTCCCGAGCCCTCGGGGCTCCTAACCAAACACATACACTAACTCAACAACATCCTAAGAACTTAACCGTGCGATCAAATCTCCAAAATAACGTCATATACCACGAATTAAGCTTTAAAATCCAAGAATTCTTTCAAATTTCATAAAACATCAAATTTTCCATTTTGAGTCCGAAACATGTCAAACGATGTCCGTTTTCAACCAAACTTTACAGTAAGTGCTTAAACCATATATAAGACCTGTACCGGGCACCGAAACCAAAATACGGGCTCGATACCATCACTTTCTAATCAAATTTCATTTCCATTTTCCTTAAATATTTTCAGAAAGCAATGTTTACTCAAAAATTCATTTCTCGGGCCTGGGACCTCGGAATTCGATGATTCTTGTTCCTATGAGTTACAAATAATAATACGAACATATCCTTTCAGTCGAAACTCAATTCGGAGCTCATTTGCTCAGTTCAATACCCATTTCGCTCGTTAAACAATTAACTCATGTTTCGCCTCAAAACCCAATCGCGACTTGATGAAATTAGACCAAACTTTCCAGATCACTCCTATAATTCATTATCAAAATTCCGGAAGTCTCAAAATCAAATTTTAATCTCTAGAACTAAAAATGGACCTTTGGATCATTACATGCTCATAATCGAAACGCCAAAATCTTCCAAAAACTCTTCCAAAACATATCCGAGCCTCATAGGACCCTGACTAAACATGCCATCATAACTCATAACATCATTCAAACCTGTTCTAATCATCAAAACACCTCAAACAACATCAAATTACCCAAAACTCATCGAATTCAAGCCTAAGTTTCAAAAAACTTCCGAAATACACTTTCGATCAAAAACCCGACCAAATGATGTCCGAATAACCTGAAATTTTGCACACACATCAGAAATGTCATAACGAAGCTACATCAACTCTCGGAATTCCATTCCGACCCTCGGATCAAAATCTCACCTATCAACCGGAATTCGCCAAAATACTGACTTCGTCAGTTCAAGCTTAATTCTACTCCAGACCTCCAAAACCACTTCCGATCACACTCCTAAGTCACAAATCACCTTATGGAGCAAACCAAATCGTCAGAATTCACATCCGAGCCCTCTAACTCATAAGTCAATGTCCGGTTGACTTTTCCAACTTAAGCCTTCTTAAAAGAGACTAAGTGTCTCATTTCTTATCAAAACCACTCCAAACCAACTCGATCACATAAGATACTGATAATAAAGCATAAAGAAGCTGAGAATGGGAAAAACAGAGCGGTAACCTATGAGACGACGGGTCGGGTCGTCACATTAATAATGTACGTAAGTATGATGATATTGGGCTATGCAGCTCTTTTATGTGGATCATTATTATCAGTAGCACTTCTAGTGATTACATTTTAAAAAAACAGACGGCTTTTTTATAAGAGTAATGGTTTTTTAAACGAGTCATTTTTTTTGGGTGAAAATATTTTTGTCACGACCCGAATTTCCTACCCTCGGGAGTCGTGATGGCGCCTACTAATGAGAGCTAGGCAAGTCAATCCTTAAGTACTTACTTCATTAACAATTACTTCTTTTAACAATTATCAGCGATAGCATGAAAGCAACGGAATTACGTAAATATGCGGAAGACTTAAATTTAAAGAAAACAGAACAATAATGCGAGAATCAACATATGCCTCTACCCAAGCACTGGTGTCACATTACTCACGAACTTCTAAGAGCGCTAAATACAACCGTTTGAAAGAAAATATAAACTGTTTGTCTCGAATATATGAGATAACAGATGAAATTAAAAGATAGAGGAGACGTCGGGCCCGCGAACGCCTGCAAGGATACCTCAGTGTCTCACTGGACTGAAGGCTGGCTCCCGCGCTACTGCAGCTGTCCAAAACCTAGATCAGTGCAAAAGAGCATAAAGCGTAATATCAGCACAACCGACCCCATGTGCTGGTAAGTGTCAGGCCTAACCCCGGCGAGGTAGTGACGAGGCTAGGACCAGACTCCAGATAAACCTGTACAGTTATATAATAAATGGAGGAAAAGTAAACAAGTAACAAGCAGTTAAAGCTGGGGAAGGGGAACATGCTTCGGGGATAGCAGTTAAAAGAAATAACAGGGAATAATAAGGAAGCTAGCACTATAACTTCTATCGCAAATGAAGAAAATAAAGCCAACTTTCACTTTCAATTTCCTCTTGTTGCAGGCGTGCAACCCGATCCCATTTCTCATATCTTATGGTAGGCGTACTACCCGCTCCCATTTCATTCTGTCTCGTGGTAGGCGTACCACCTACTCCCATTTCATTATATCTTGTGCTAGGCATACCACCCGCTCCCATTTCATCAATTTTATGGTAGGCTTACCACCCGCTCCCATTTCATAATATCTTGTGGTAGGCGTACCACCCGCTCCCATTTCATCAATTTTGTGGTAGGCGTACCACCCACTCCCATTTCATAATATCTTGTGGTAGGCGTACCATCCGCTCCCATTTCAGTTCATCACACAATCACAAGAAATTCCGGCAAGGGAACATAAGTAATATAATAACTTCCCGGCAAGGGAACAAGGATATCGAAATAGTCATCCCGGCAAGGGAGAATCAGCTATAACCAATCTCACTTTGCTAGTACTCAGTTCAATTAATGGAAATACTTAATCATAGAGGATCATTAATCAAAGTATACAAGGTGTCATTCAAAAACACAACAACTTTCAAGTTAAGACCCACGGTCATGCTTGACACCAACGTATAGATACTCGTCACTATGCATATACGTCGTACTCAACAAGAAGCAAGTAGAAAATATAACTCAACTCCTAATCCCTCAAGCTAGGGTTAAACAAAACACTTACCTTGATGTCTTGAACACCACTCAAGTCTCAATTATAGCTTTACCTCTTGATTCTACCACCAATCCGCTCGAATCTAGTCAAAAGTTACTTAATCACCTTAATAAATGCTAAATCAATCAACCCCAATGCATGAAAATGAGTTTTCCAAAGTTTTACCCAAAAGTAAAAATTCACCCCCGGGCCCACGTGATCGCAACCCAAGGTTCGGACCAAAACCCGATTACCCATTCCCCCACAAATTCAAATATATGGTTTGCTTTGAAACCGAACCTCAAATTGAGGTCCAAATCCTCAATTTTAGAAAAACCTAGGTTCTACCCAAATCACCCAATTACCCCATGAAAATCTTTGATTTGAAGTTGAAATCATGTTAAAAGATGTTAAGAAGTGAAGAAAATAAGTTAGAAATCACTTACCAATCGTTTCGGAGAAGAAAAGTTGTTTGGAAAATCGCCTCTTATGTTTTGGGATTTTGAAAAAGTGTAAAATAACTGAAATTCACGTGTATTTATACCCCTCTGAAGTTCCCACCGCGGACCGCGCAAGAAGGACCGCGGCCGCACAGGCTTCCTGAAGGCCTGCGGATCTATGCCACGTGCGGACCGTGCAAAGCCGACCGCGGTCGCGCAGCACCCACTGCGGACCGCGCAAAGCCGACCGCGGCCGCATTGGCCCCTTCGCGGCCGCACGCGTTTCCTCGCAGGCCACGCACAAGGGTTTAGAGACCTGTCCAAATTCCTGAACCTGCAACATATGATCTTTTAAAGCCTAAGGCATCCCGGAACCTACTAGAAACTCACCCGAGCCCTTGAAACTCTAAACCAAGCATGCACACTACCTCAAAAACACCCTACGAACATATTCGTGTGATCACATCACCGATATAACATCATGAACATCGAATTGAGCCTCAAGATCGATGAAATTTCTCAGATTTCCGTTTAAACATCAATTTTCCAATTAGGGTCCGGATCGCGTCAAACGACGTCCATTTATAACCAAATTTCACAAGAATGACTCAAGTCATATATAAGACCTGTACCAGGCGCCGGAACCAAAATAAGGTCCTGATACCATTACTCTCACATCATATTTCATTTCAATTTTCTTTAAACATTTTTCAAAAAACAATTTCACTTGAAAATTCATAATTCGGGCATGGGACCTCGGAATTCGATTACGGGCATACGCCCACGTCCTATATTTTCCTACGGACCCTCAGGGACCATCAAATCACGGGTCCGGGTCTGTTTACCCAAAATATTGACTGAAGTCAAACTTATTCATTTCGAGGTCAAAACTTAGCAATTTTCACAAGATTTCACATTTAAGCTTTCCGGCTGCGCGCCTAGACTGCGCACACAAATCGAGGCAACTCTAAATGAGGTTTTCAGGGCCTCGGAGACATAGATTTCAATTAGAAATAGGTGATGACCCTTTTGGGTCGTCATATTCTCCACCTATACAACAATCGTTCGTCCTCGAACGGACAGAAAAAGGAAGTACCTGAGTCGGGGAAAAGATGGGGATATCGGTCCCGCATATCGGACTCAGACTCCCAGATCGATGCCTCAGGGGGCTGACCTCCACTGAACACGAACCGAAGGAAATCTCTTCGACCTCAGCTGGCGAACCTGCCGGTCTAGAATAGCCACCGGCTCCTCCTCATATGACAAATCCTTGTCCAACTGGACAGTGCTGAAATCTAACACATGGGATGGATAGCCGTAATATTTTCGAAGCATGGACACATGAAACACTGGATGCACGGCTGATAATCTAGGTGACAATGCAAGTCTATAAGCCACCTCTCCCACTCGATCAAGGATCTCAAATGGACCAATGAACCTAGGGCTAAGCTTGCCCTTCTTCCCAAATCTCATCACGCCCTTCATAGGCGACACTCAGAGCAATACCCGCTCACCAACCATAAAAGCCACGTCTCGAACCTTACGATCTACATAGATCTTTTGCCTGGACTGAGCTGTACAAAGCCTATCCTGAATGATCCTGACCTTGTCCAAGGCCTCCTGAACCAAATCAGTAACCAACAACCGAGCCTCTCCTGGCTCAAACCATCCAACCGGAGATCGACACCGCCTACCATATAAAGCCTCATAAGGAGCCATCTAGATACTCGACTGGTAGCTGTTGTTGTAGGCAATCTCTGCTAAAGGCAAGAACTGATCCCATGAACCTCCAAAGTCAATAACACAAGCTTGGAGCATATCCTCCAATATCTGAATAGTCCGCTCGGACTATCCATCCGTCTGAGGATGAAATACTGTACTCAACTCAACCTGGGTGCCTAACCCTCGCTGAACTGCTCTCCAAAAACGCGAGGTAAACTGCGTACCTCGGTCCGAAATGATAGATATCGGCACACAATGAAGACGAACAATCTTTCAGATATATATCTCAGCTAACCTCTCGAACGAATAGGAGACTGCCACAGGAATGAAATGCGCTGACTTGGTCAGCCTATCAACAATGACCCAAACTGCATCAAACTTCTTCCGGGTCAACGGAAGTCCAGTAATTAAATTCATATTGATTCTCTCCCACTTCCACTCGGGAAGCTCAATCCTATGAAATAAACTATCAGGCCTCTGATGCTCATACTTAACATGCTGACAGTTCAAACACCAAGCCACATAGGCAACGATATCCTTCTTCATTCTACGCCACCAATAACGCTGCCGCAAATCATGATACATCTTCGCAACACCCGGATGGATAGAGTACCGGGAACTATGGGCCTCCTCTAAAATCAACTCTCAAAGCCCATCTACATTAGGCACACAAACTCGACCCTGCAATCTCATAACTCCATCATCACCTAAGGTAACCTGCTTGGCACCCCCACACTGCACCGTGTCTCTAAGGACACACAAATGGGGATCATCAAACTGTCGATCACGGATACGCTCCAATAACGAAGAACGAGCGACCGTGAAAGCTAATACTCGACTAGGCTCAGAAATATCCAACCTCACAAATCGATTGGCCAAAGCCTGAACATCCAAAGCAAGCGGCCTCTCACTGACTGGAATATAAGCAAGACTGCCCATACTGGCTGACTTTCTGCTCAAAGCATCGGCCACCACGTTGGCCCTTCCCGGGTGATATAGGATAGTGATGTCATAATCTTTCAACAACTCCAACCACCTCCTCTGCCTCAAATTCAACTCCTTTTGCTTGAACAAATACTGAAGATTCTTATGATCCGTGAGCACCTTACACGCCACACCATATAGATAGTGCCTCCAAATCTTCAATACGTGGACAATGGCTGCCAACTCCAAATCATGCATTGGATAGTTCTTCTCATGAAACCTTCAACTGCCTCGAAGCATAGGCAATGACCTTGCCATCCTGCATCAACACTGCACCAAGTCCAATGCGAGATACATCGCAATAAACGGTGTAAGGCCCTGAACCTGTGGGCAAAACTAACACCGATATCGTAGTCAGGGCTATCTTGAGCCTCTGAAAGCTCGCCTCACACTCGTCCGACCATCTGAATTGGGCACCCTTCTGGGTCAACCTGGTCATCAGGGCTGTAACAGATGAGAACCCCTCCACGAACCGACGATAGTAGCCTGCCAATCCCAAGAAATTCCAAATCTCTGTAGCTGATGCTGGTCTAGGCCAGTTCTTGACTGCCTCAATCTTCTTTGGATCAACTTGGATACCCTCTGCTAATACAACATGACCCAGGAATGTCACTGAACTTAACCAGAACTCACACTTTGAGAACTTAGCATATAACTAACTATCCTTCAGAGTGTGAAGAACCACTCTGAGGTGCTGCTCGTGCTCCTCTTGGCTGCGGAAATATATCAGAATATCATCAATAAAAACTATCATGAACAGGTCCAAATAAGGCCTGAACACTCGGTTCATCAATTCCATAAATGCTGCCGGGGCATTGGTCAACCCGAATGACATAACCAAGAACTCATAATGCCCGTACCGAGTGCAAAAAGCTGTCTTAGGGACGTCAGATACCCTAATCCTCAACTGATGGTAGCCAGATCTCAAGTCAATCTTTGAAAATACCTTGGCACCCTGAAGTTGATCGAACAAATCATCAATCCTCGGCAGTGGATACTTATTCTTGATCGTAACCTTGTTCAATTGCCGGTACTCGATGCACATTCTCATCGAACCATCCTTTTTCTTCACAAACAACACTGGCGCACCCTAAGGCGAAACGTTGGGTCTAATGAAACCCTTCTCAAGCAAATCCTGCAACTGTTCCTTTAACTCTTTCAACTCCGGCGAGGCCATACGATACGGCGGGATAGAAATGGGCTGGGTGCCCAGAGTCAAATCAATACAAAAGTCGATATCCCTGTCGGGCGGCATACCCGGTAGGTCTGAAGGAAAAACCTCAGGAAACTCCCGAACAATGGGTACATAATCAATAGAAGGGACCTCCACACTAGAATCGCGAACATAAGCCAAATAGGCCAAATACCCCTTCTCAACTATACGCCGAGCCTTCACATAAGAGATAACACTACGGGTAGAATGACCAGGGGTCCCTCTCCACTCTAAACGGGGCAAACCCGGTAAGGACGATCTTGGCATGACAATCCAAGATAGCATGGTACGAGGATAACCAATCCATTCCCAATATAACATCGAAGTCGACCATGTCTAAAAGCAACAAATCAACACGGGTCTCAAGACCCCCAAACACTACAATACAAGAACGATGAACTCGGTCGACCACAATAGAATCACCCACCGGTGTAGACATATAAATGGGAATACTCAATGAGTCACTAGGCATGACCAGGTACGGGGCAAAATAAGATGACACGTACGAATACGTAGACCCTGGATCAAATAACACTGAAGCATCTCTATCACAAACCAGTATAGTACCTGTAATGACTGCATCTCAAGACTCAGTCTCGGGCCTGGCTGGAAGTGCATAACATTGGGGATGGGCCCCACCACCCTGAACTACCTCTTTGGGATGACCTGTTGCTGGTTGGCCTCCACCTCTGGCGGCTTGAGCTCCACCTCTAGGACCTCTACCTCCACCTTTAACACCTCTGCCCCCGCCTCTAGCTGGCTGGGCAGGCTATGGGACATCTGGTGCCTGTACCATAGCACGAGAACCCTGATGCGGAGAAATGCTCAAAGCTCGAGGGCAATACCTAGCAATGTGCCTCGTGTCGCCACAAGTAAAACAAGCCCTCGGTTGCTGGGGCTGATGACTCTGGAAGCTCTGAAGCGGCGGTGCACTAATAGGTACTGATGGTGCACTATAAGGCTACTGATCAGAATAGTGCGTTTGAGAACCACGAGCACCTAAAGTACCATGGGAGACCTAAAGAGCTGACTGAAAGGGCCTAGGAGGATGGACTCTACCATATGAATCTCTACCTCCAGACGAGGTACCACTAAATCTACTTGAATGATGGGGCTGCTTATTCGACCCATGACCACCTCCCTGTGACAGAACCATCTCAACTCTGTGGGCCACATTGGCCGCCTCCTGAAATGTAATCTTACTCCCGGCCTCCTTGTCCATCTGAAGACGAATCGGCTGAATCAGACCATCAATAAACCTCCTCACCCTCTCTCTTTCGGTGGGAAGTATGACAAGAGCATGGCGAGCTAGATCGATGAACCTGGTCTCATACTGAGTGACCGTTATGGAACCTTGCTGAAGGCGCTCAAACTGCCTCTGATAGGCTTCTCTCTGCGTCACGGGGAGAAACTTCTCCAGAAACAACACTGAAAACTGCTCCCATATCAAAGATGGCAATCCGGCTGGTCTCGCTAAGCAATAATCCCTCCACCAAGTCTTGGCGGATCCAGATAAGCGAAATGCAGCAAAATCGACCCCATTAGTCTCAACAATGCCCATGTTCTTGAGAACCTCGTGGCAGCTGTATAGGAAATCCTGGGGATCCTCAGAAGGAGCTCTGCTGAAAGTAGTAGTGAAGAGCTTGGTGAATCTGTCCAGTCTCCCCAAAGCATCGGCGGACATAGCCGCTCCATCGCCGGTCTGAGCCACTACACCCGACTGGACTGCCACCGCTGGCTGAATCGCTGGAACCTGAATCTGGGGAGCTACCTGCTCCGGAGTGCATGTAGCAGGAGTCTGAGCCCCTCCTCCAGCCTGAGAAGTGGCTGGTGCTACAGGAAGCAAACCTGCTCCGGTGAACTTCTCCATAAGGCCCACCAATCAAACCAGAGCGTCCTGAAGAATTGGGGTAGCGATAAACCCCTCTAGGACCTGAGCTGGGCCCACCAAAACTATTGGGGCTGGAACCTCCTGCTCAAAATCAACCTGAGGCTCCGCCACTGGTGTTGCTGCTCGGGGCTGAGCTCTGCCCCTACCTTGGCCTCGCCCTCTGCCCCTAGTGGGAGCTGCTGCAGTAGGCTCGGGCTACTGAGCAGTAGATGAGGAAGCGCGTGTCCTCGCCATCTGCAAAGAACATAGTAGAAGTTCAAATAGTATTTGAGGAACAAATCCGCACGACAAGAAAGAACAAAAGTGAAGTTTTCCTAACTTGGTAGCCTTTGGGGATAAATACAGACGTCTCCGTACCGATCCCTCAGACTCTACTAAGCTTGTCCGTGAGTTGTGATACCTATGTAACCTAGAGCTCTGATACCAACTTGTCACGACCCGGATTTCCCACCCTTGGGAGTCGTGATGGCGCCTACTAATGAGAGCTAGGCAAGTCAATCCTTAATTGCTTACTTCATTAACAATTACTTCTTTTAACAATTATCAGCGATAACATGAAAGCAACGGAATTATGTAAATATGCTGAAGACTTAAATTTAAAGAAAACTGAACAATAATGCGAGAACAAACATATGCCTCTACCCAAGAACTGGTGTCACATTATTCACGAACTTCTAAGAGCGCTAAATACAACTGTTTGAAAGAAAATATAAACTGTTTGTCTCGAATATATGAGATAACAAACGAAATTAAAAGATAGAGGAGACATCGGGCCCGCGAACGCCTGCAAGACTACCTCAGTGTCTCACTGGATTGAAGGCTAGCTATCGTGCTACTGTAGCTGTCCAAAACCTGGATCTGTGCAAAAGAGCACAGAGCGTAGTATCAGCACAACCGGCCCCATGTGCTGGTAAGTGTCTGTCCTAATCCCGGCAAGGTAGTGACGAGGCTAAGACCAGACTCCAAATAAACTTGTACAGTTATATAATATATGGCGGAAAAGTAAACAAGTAACAAGCAGTTAAAGCTGGGGAAGGGGAACATGCTTCGAGGATAGCAGTTTAAAGAAATAACAGGGAATAATAAGGAAGCTAGCACTATAACTTCTATCACAAATGAAGAAAATAAAGGCAACTTTCACTTTCAATTTCCTCTTGTTGCAGGCGTGCAACCCAATCTCATTTCTCATATCTCGTGGTAGGCGCACCACCCGCTCCCATTTTATTCTGTCTCGTGGTAGGCGTACCACCCGCTCCCATTTCATTATATCTTGTGGTAGGCGTACCACCCGCTCCCATTTCATTCTGTCTCGTGGTAG
The DNA here is from genome assembly GCF_000393655.2 of Nicotiana sylvestris. Lineage (NCBI taxonomy): Eukaryota > Viridiplantae > Streptophyta > Magnoliopsida > Solanales > Solanaceae > Nicotiana > Nicotiana sylvestris. Next base: position 29,815,766 of record NC_091061.1, read on the forward strand.
GCGTACCACCCGCTCCCATTTCGAAATCTCTTTCTACCGGGAATTCAAAAAGTTTTTTTGTACGCCAAACAAAAATAAATAAGTAATAAAACGTTCGAATAATTTGAATCAACTTGAAAAAAGAATTCAATTATTCTTAAATTATTCAATTAGATAATAATTGAATAATTTAACGATTTCCCTTTCATATTTGATATTGATTAGCTCACCAATCAATACGTAATGGAACTCGCTTCGCTTTTCTGATTGATAGATAAAATAATAGAATTAGGAAATCCTCTATTTACTGAATAATAACTTTTTTGTTGACAAAAGAGTAAACATCATTTCTATTCCAAGGTGGGGAGTTTCATTTTCCCCATCGACCTATTTGCAGAATTCCATTAAAAAAAAATTCTATATTTCCATTCTATTTCCATATCTATAGAAGAACGTATATAAAAATCTTTAGTGAAATTAGTGAAAGTTAAGAACTCATTGAAACTAATTGATTCTATTTTGAAACCTTTTTGTTTTGTCTAACTTTCTAACTCTTTATTTTCTCTGAATTATTATATAGATACCCATGTATATCTTGCCCTTAACCCAATAGAGAAAATTGCTTAATGAAATTCTGTATGACTGGTTGTCAATTTTGAGCGATGCAAAATAGGTTCTTTTCTTTCTATTTTGTCTTCAAAATCCATTTTTTGTTTTAGATTTCTGAAATAAAATAAATAGGAAATAGCTGATTAAACAATGAAAACAAAAAATTTGGGAACTCTATTCCTTAATTGAGTATAGAACGGTTTAGTTACAAGAGTTCAATTCGAGGAAAGCATAAAATATGGGAAAGTCCCAGGTTAAATAAAAAAAACTAAGACTCTAAACTCAAATCTAAAATAATGAACCTTCAACTTCAAATTCCTATTTGAACAACTTTTTATTGTTATTGATCCATTTGAATCATTACTAAACTAAAATAGCTTCCTCAATCTCGACGATTGCTTATTCATAGGCTATTATGAGTTCAAGACAGGCCGCTATGGTGAAATTGGTAGACACGCTGCTCTTAGGAAGCAGTGCTAATGCATCTCGGTTCGAGTCCGAGTGGCGGCATACCGTCTTCTAAAAAGGATAAATAGATCTTATAATGAATTCAATTCCCGATTTCCTTTTTAGAATTATGTAATTAAGGGACTCTTCTTTTTTAAGATTTTTTATGATATTTTCAACCTTAGAGCATATATTAACTCACATTTCCTTTTCGATCGTTTCAATTGTAATTACAATTCATTTGATAACCTTTTTAGTCGATGAAATCGTAAAACTATACGATTCATCAGAAAAGGGCATAATAGTTACTTTTTTCTGTATAACAGGATTATTAGTTACTCGTTGGATTTCTTCTGGACATTTCCCACTAAGCGATTTATATGAATCATTAATTTTCCTTTCATGGAGTTTCTCCCTTATTCATATAATTCCGTATTTCAAAAAAAATGTTTTAATTTTAAGTAAAATAACTGGCCCTAGTGCTATTTTTACCCAAGGCTTTGCTACGTCAGGTATTTTAACTGAAATACACCAATCTGTAATATTAGTACCTGCTCTTCAATCCGAGTGGTTAATAATGCACGTAAGTATGATGATATTGGGCTATGCAGCTCTTTTATGTGGATCATTATTATCAGTAGCACTTCTAGTGATTACATTTCGAAAAAACAGACAGCTTTTTTATAAGAGCAATGGTTTTTTAAACGAGTCATTTTTCTTGGGTGAAAATGTTTTACAAAATACTTCTTTTTTTTCTGCTAAAAATTATTACAGGTCCCAATTGATTCAACAATTGGATTATTGGAGTTATCGGGTTATTAGTTTAGGATTTACTTTTTTAACCATAGGAATCCTTTCGGGAGCGGTATGGGCTAATGAAGCGTGGGGGTCGTATTGGAATTGGGACCCAAAAGAAACTTGGGCATTTATTACTTGGATCGTATTTGCAATTTATTTACATACTCGAACAAATAGAAATTTGCGGGGTGCAAATTCTGCAATTGTAGCGTCTATAGGCTTTCTTATAATTTGGATATGCTATTTTGGGGTCAATCTTTTAGGAATAGGGTTACATAGTTATGGTTCTTTTCCATCAACATTTAATTGAATTCAAGACAAGTTATTACAAATACAAGAGCGGGCGGCGCATTGTATGAACCAGCGTGCGGACCGTGTGAATCATCAATACAATATTTGATTCACACGGTTTTCTACCATATGTAGTTCAATTTCATTGTTTTTACTTAACTTAAGAGTTAAGAGAAGAAAAAAAGTCTTCTTTTTTTCATTGTCCAAGAATGTTTTTCAAAACAAACATAGGTTTTTTTTATTTCAGTCATCCAAATTATCTATAAAAAAAATTAGATAGAATAACTTCGACCTTGTCAACTGCTAATGAAAGAACGAAATCCGGGTATATACCAATACCTATTACGGGTAAAAAGATGGAGATCGAAAGAAATAACTCTCGCGGTCCAGAATCAAAAAAAGAATCCTTCGGGGCATTAAATAGCTTGTATCCATAGAACATCTGGCGTGACATAGATAATGAATAAATAGGAGTTAATATCATTCCAATTGCCATTACAAAAGTAATTAGTATTTTTGGAATTAAAAGATATTTTTGGCCGGTAATTATTCCAAAAAATACTATCAATTCGGCAACAAAACCACTCATACCTGGTAATGCAAGGGAAGCCATCGAAAAGCTACTGAACATCGTGAACATTTTTGGCATTGGAATAGCTATTCCGCCCATTTCGTCAAGATAAACAAGGCGGATTCTATCATAAGTCGTTCCCGCCAAGAAAAAAAGTGCAGCACCAATAAATCCATGAGATATTATTTGTAAAAGGGCTCCATTAAGTCCCGTGTCGGTTAGAGAACTAATTCCTATAATTATGAAACCCATATGAGAGACAGAGGAATAGGCTATTCTTTTTTTTAAATTCCGTTGGCCAAGAGATGTTAAAGCTGCATAGATTATTTGTATTGTACCTATTATCATCAACCAAGGAGAAAATATAGAATGGGCATGAGGTAATAATTCCATATTGATTCGAATTAATCCATACGCTCCCATTTTTAATAAAATTCCGGCTAGAAGCATACAAGTACTGTAATGTGCTTCTCCATGGGTATCTGGTAACCATGTGTGTAGGGGGATAATGGGCGATTTGACAGCAAAAGCAATAAAAAATCCAATATAGAATATTATTTCTAAAACCACAGGATATGACTGATTAACTGATGTTTCAAAATTTAATGTTGGTTCATTAGAACCATATAAAGCAAGACCCAAAACTCCCATTAAGAGAAAAACAGAACCCCCCGCCGTGTACAAAATAAATTTTGTAGCTGAGTACAGACGTTTCTTTCCTCCCCACATGCATAGAAGTAGATAAACAGGAATTAATTCTAACTCCCACATGATGAAAAAAAGTAAAAGGTCCCGAGACGAAAATGATCCAATTTGACCACTGTACATTGCTAACATGAGAAAATGGAATAATCGAGAATCTCGAGTAACTGGCCAAGCCGCTAAAGTAGCTAAAGTAGTGATAAATCCTGTTAATAAAATGGGTCCTATAGAAAGTCCATCTATTCCTAATCTCCAATGGAAATCAAAAAAATTGATCCATTTATAATCCTCCACTAGTTGGATTAATGGATCATCCGATTGGAAATGATAACAAAATGCATAAGTCGTTAGAAGGAGTTCTAAAATACATATACATATCGTATACCACCTAATTACCCTATTTCCTTTATGGGGAAGAAAGAAAATTAAGGAACCCGCAAATATTGGAAAAACTACAATTATTGTTAACCAAGGAAAATAATTCGTAGTAAAGACAAGATACACTTGGACCATAAAAACCCGTGCTCAAAATATTGTGATTTTCGAGCACAGGTTTGTCGGTAAAAAAAATTAAATGGATTCAAGTAGAGTTTTCTCGAACGTATCAATAAGCTAGACCCATACTGCGAGTTGTTTCATGCCATAAATAAACTCGGACACTCAAGAAATCTGTTGGACAGGCGGATTCACATCTCTTACAACCAACACAGTCCTCTGTTCGTGGAGCAGAAGCAATTTGTTTAGCCTTACAACCGTCCCAAGGTATCATTTCTAATACATCGGTGGGGCAGGCTCGGACACATTGAGTACATCCTATACACGTATCATAAATCTTTACTGAATGTGACATTGGGTCTATACGTTTTTGAATGTTAGAAATTTTCGATCTAGTAAACTTAGAAACGAATCATATAATCATATATTTATATACCAGATGAATCAATGAGTTATCATAATTTTCTAATCAACCCCCTTCTGGATTGGTTTATGAGATATGAGAGAGGGCCAAAATACTTTGATTTCTTATGTTTTGCAAACAAGATCACACCTTACGTAGCAAACATGCTAATTAAAATCGATTTATCAATATTAGAATCTAGATGATTAATACTAATTATTCAACAAATTTGATTGGTTGATACGAGTTGATTTTCTGTTACGGTAAATTGATGAAACAATAGCCAGTCCAATGGCTGCTTCAGCGGCTGCAATAGCTATAACAAAAATTGAGAAAATGTCTCCTTTTAAGGGGTATTGACGATTATCAATGCATTAATGGATTAGTTCCAATAAATTGCTTAGCTGTTAGATTAGTTGTTAGTTACAATAGTTCAAGAGTTACATGTGTGTATGTTTATAAGTTTGTACGGTACATCAATGCAATACACATAATTTTCATTTCCAAAATATCTTTTCTTAGTCTTCTCTCTCTAAAAAGCTTCCAGATCTTCCATCCGCTGCATCTACAGCTCAACAAGAAAAAATACTTCTCAAAATAAGCTGATTTTTAAGCTTGGCTAAACAGGCTAATGTCTTCGTTTCTTACTTTTTTTAAACCAAAAAATGTCAAAAGCATCTAAGTTTCAGTGTTGAAACAGGCTAATATCATACTCGAAAATTACATAGGGAAGGATATAACCTAGCCCCCAGAAACAATTTTGAAAATGGTAAAAACCATTACTGTACATGATGATAGGAAGAAAGCCTATCTAGGCCTAATTTTATATACCTCTGTGAGGATGTCAGTTCAACTCTCAAAAAAAGGTTAATTATAGTTCTCGACAAAACTATAAGTAATTTTGAAATTCAACCTATATTCCAAGTAAAATGACCCTCCTTTGGTCTAATTTTGAAATTAGGCCTTGCCAGTTGATCGTCCTTCGGTTACATGACAATAATTTTACCAGTTACGTCAAGGCTCCTAACTTGGGAGTTCAGATCTCATCAACAAATACAGTAGACGCATAATCTAGGATTAAACATATACAATAGAGGATCTAAACCTGAGATTTTTATATTTTAATTTTGGGAATTGCTGGGAAAAGGAGATGCAATGTAATCAAAATTAAAAATCCAAAATTCCACACAAGAGATTTCAGAACTTGTACTTCTCTTGAGAGAAGTGAATTCAAAATTTTATATATGTATTATCCTATTTACGCAATATAACTTTCTGACAAAGTTTGTATTTGGCTATGCCACTAGGCACAATTTCATCTTCAGCACCTTGCCACAGTGAACAGAGGCTTTATTGTTAGTTAAATGATTAACAAATTAGAATTTACAAAACCAGAAATCAGGTCTTGATGGAGAGACTCAAACTCCCCTTGCTGTATAACATATGCCTGCATATAAATATAGTCAGCAAACTAAAGCAACATCAAATTATGATACCTGAGAATGGAAATAAACAAGGGCAATCTTGCTCAATGTGCACAAAGAGTCACCAAACACATGCTCTAATGTTTTCAAAAGTGCTTTGCAAATTGATTAGCCAACCACAAACTACTAATTTCTAAAAGTATATTTTTCGAAAAGCATTTCCCAAAATAAGGAGATCTAGATGCCTGGCCAAACATGCTATGATATATCTTTTAATTACAATAATTGTATAACTACCACCAATAGTGGTTGAGATTTTTATATAAACTTTGAATATAAAATTGCCTAGTTATTACCAATAGAGAGTGGTAATTAGATGAAAATGACATTCCTGCTACCAAATATTATCTCCCTCTACATAAGGTACATGTTTTTTAAAATCATTATAATGTGTTACTTTCATTATTAACTTGTTGGAGTATCAAGAAAAATTTTAGAATTTGAAAAGTATTATCTAGTTAGATTACCCCAAAAGCAATCAAAATATTAAAATACCAAAAAGATCCAGTTTAAATACAAACTTTTCTCATATTTCAAGTAACTATAGGTCTACGCGGTGAGAGCCAGAATTAAATTGATATTTTCATTGCAATACACTTTCTTACTTTGTGGATAATCAATACCTTTTCAGTATAGTACACTTTTCTACTTTCTATAACTATCATCACCTATTAAATATTAATTTCTTGTCAATTTTCAAAAATTATGTTTTCACTTGATACTCCTACAAGTTAATAATGAAAGTTATTTACATTATAAAGATTGGGGAATAAAAAGGACGCAACATGGACCAAAATGTGGGGGAAGATAAAGTACCGATAATTGGGTACTTGATAGTAGAAATGTCACTTTTATCTAACTACCTCCACCTATGGATATTAGCTAGACAATTATTTTATTTCAAAATACATCAGGATTGATCCTTCCATTATCTCACAAGCTGAACGTCGACCCAAGCTACACTCTATAAAAAAAAAAAAAAAAGTAGATGGCTACCACTGTACCACACAGAATCAAATTAAAGCGTTAGAGGGACTCCACGACATGTTCAACATGTTTGAAGTCCAAATTGTGGAGTTAAAATGGAGGAAGACACGAAACAACACTCAACAGCTCGAAAGAGAATCCTTACAAGCAGTGGCGAAGCCAGGATCACTGCTAAGGGAGTTCAAAAAAAAAAAAAGATTGTAGCTAGTAGGAATTGAACCTATGACCTTACAAAAGTTTTGAATCTCTTGACCACTAAGCCACACTTTTGAGTTGTATCGAAGGGATTCAAAACTTAATATATAGAGGTAAAAACAGATTTTGCATTATATGTACAGTGTAATTTTTCGGCGAAGGGGGTTCGGAACCCCCTTCCAGCCCCCTAAATCCGCCCATGCTTACAAGTTGCACGATAAGCCTTGTATAGAAGCAGGGCGGAGAGTATTGGCGACGGGTTCGGACGAACCCAATAACTTTTGCTTAAATGATATATATATATATATACACACTTCATGACATCTCCTGATGATGCTTACTTTAATACTTTCGAGCAATCTTGGTGTTTATGTTCTTTCATGTACCAACTGCATGATAGTATTGGATGGCCGAGTGCCCCATGTCATACACCCTTTAAACAACGTGTTTCTTTACTAAAAAGCTATTTATAAAAAATAAGGGGATTTTATTTGAAAGCAACAAAAATATGACACTGGAATGGTGTAGATCGCCTTAACCGAAAAACTTGTTTATTGAAAAAGTAAAATCCCTTTTGAAATACCAAAATGAGTCCCTTACTTGGTAAGGGACGAAATATCCGGATTAAGCAGATTTAGTTGGCTGGAGGAAGATGTTAAGCATTGGGGTATACATGGACCGGATTGGTTTGATTTTTATCAAAACCAAACCAAACCAACTATATCGGTTTAGATTGGTTCGGTTTTGTTGGGTTTTTCGGATTTTCGGGTTTTTTGTTACATGAATATTATTTCAATCTTACTTTGTTAAAATTATAGAGAAAGCTTTGATAAGTGAATATATGTTTAGTAAATATGGAAAAAAATTTACAAACATATGATCTATTAAAATATTCTAATGGGTGAATTTTTTTAGTAACACATGATAGTTATTTTCTTAGTCGTCTAACAATAATCTTTCGTTAATTTACGTTTCAAGGTTAATACATGAGAGGATCCCAAATATTTCTACATTTTCAAAAAAAAATCATTATAAAGTCTTAAAAATATAAATAAAATTTATATATTTATAGTTGGTTTGGTTCGGGTTTTTTTACTCACTACCAAACCAAGTCAAACCAAACCTAACCGGGTTTTTTAATCGATTTGGTTTGATTTTTCGGTTTGGTGCGATTTTCCGATTCGGTTTGAACACCCCTAGTTAAGCACCCCAAGTCTTGTGTTGAGACAGGATCATTTGCATCGACTCATATCGACGTAAGTAGAGACAGAATAAATGAAATTTGGACATGCAAGCACACTGACATGAGGTTCAAAATATTTGTTACAACCCCTAAGCAAAATGAAAGAAAAAGAAAATTCTAATCTATCTTGTCTACCCTATTCTATGCTTTCCCTAACATCCACATATCTAGTCCACTAATGGCCTCCAATTCAACGGGGCTTTTGCATCTATACCTAGTTTTTGGTCACAACTGAACCTATACCCACTTTGTAAAAAAATTTGCAAGCATACCCACTTTACGATCAATTTCAGACTTATCGAGTCTGAAGTTAAAAAAAATTAGTTTGAAGTGAAAAAATTGCACTTCAAATGCACTTAAGGCCAAATAGGTCTGAAGTGCAACCAATGGTGTCATGCACTTAAGGCTAATAAGTCTGAAGTGAAAAATTGCATTTTAGATGCACTTAAGGCTAATAAGTCTGAAGTGAAAAATTGCATTTTAGATGCACTTAAGGCCAATAAGTCTGAAGTGAAAAATTGCACTTCAGATGCACTTAATGCCAAAAAATCTGAAGTGCAACAAACGTTTTCATTCATTTAAGGCTAATAAGTCTGAAGTGATTTGCACTTCAGATGCACTTAAGGCCAATAAGTCTGAAGTGAAAAATTGCACTTCATATGCACTTAAGGCCAAAAAATCTGAAGTACAACAAACATTTTTATTCATTTAAGGCCAATAAGTCTGAAGTGATTTACACATCAGATGCACTAAAGGCCAAATAGGTCTGAAGTGTATCCAATGTCTAATGCACTTAAGGCCAAGAAGTCTGAAGTGAAAAATTGGACTTCAGATGCACTTAAGGCCAAAAGGTCTGAAGTACACAACGTTTTGCTACACTTAAGGCCAATAAATCTGAAGTGAAAAATTGCATTTCATATGCACTTGCCAATGGTCTGAAGTGCAACAAATGTTTTGCTACACTTAAGGCAAATAAGTCTAAAGTGAAAAATTGTACTTCAGATGCACTTAAGACCAAAAGGTTTGAAGTGCAACCAACGTTTTTATATACTTAAGGCGAAATAGACCTGAAGTGCAAACCAGAAAGAGATATTTGTTCTTCGAATTATAACAATCCAATATACGATTTAATACCTAAATCTACTCCAAATGAGCTCAAATTTGAAACATAACCTCCAAATATCATCAGGAACAAACCCCAATCATCAATTTGTCAAAACAACAATAAATTTAATGAACCCATTTTGCAATTAAGAAAAAGAAGAAGAAATCCTAAGCAATAGTAAAAAATAAAGCGTCATACAAGCTCACCAATATTGTAAAACATCATAAACTACATTAAAATATGTTCACAACCACCATATAAAATCATTGTCAAATAGAAGCCTGAAGTTGTTTAAAAAATGAGTATAAGTTAAAAAAAAAAAATTAAAAGTGGGCATAAGTTAAATGGGGACAACCAAATTGGACGCCCCGTGCAATTTTTACCCAATTCAAAGATACTTCGGGGCATTTTCGCGGGACAATGTACATGAGATTTCGAAAGGAGGCACACAATCAATCCAATGGCCCCTGAGTTTACCTACTCAATCTGTTGTAGATCTAGACATGTCCCTAACGACCCAAGTAAATAAAAGGGATTGTTGCACAAATAGCCGTTCAAATTTACTGTATATTTTTTCTAGTCGGTATACATAGATTATACATTATTTATATACAATTATACACATATTATACATAAATTATATATTTACGGGCTATTTTTAGTTTAAGAGATTAGATGGGCAGCTATTTGGGTTAATTCTTCTAAATAAAAACATGAAATTATACACTATATGAAACTATATTATCCTCCCGACTCAAATTTTACTATAATTACATTTTATATACCTAATTACCATTTAGTACATTTTAAGGGAATTAATGATAATAATTAGTGTCCTAAAATAACTCTAACATATCTTCCACTCACCCCATGTTTCTCTCTCCACATCCCACCCCCTTCCCCACGTATCTTGCACTCACCCACGATTCCACCATTGACGACTATTATAAAGCTTTGAAGCTTTGATTTGAATTTGGGTTTTCAAAAAACATTATTTGTTTGAATTGGGTGTTGTTGCAAAAAATTGAGAATTCTCTCTACGTCTCTCTCTATCTCTCCATCCCTAGTTCCAGTAATGTAAATCAAAGGAAAGGAGAGCAGCAATTCCGCCATTGACAACCATTAAAAAGCTTTGAAGCTTTGAATTCGAATTTAAATTTTCAAAAATCATTATTTGTTTGGATTGGGTGTTGTTGCAAACAATTGGGAATATTGTTTGGAGTTTATATATCAATTTTGAGGGTGTTTTGGTGAAGATTACACTTGATTTTGGCTGAATTGCAGATTGAAACTCAAAGAAGAAGAAGAAGAAGAAATGACATACATTATACTGCAGAAATTGTAGTAAAGTTGTAGTAAAATTGTAAAAAAAATTGTATTCTGTTGTTTATATATATATATATATATATATATATAACTATAATATATATTTTATTTAAAGATTGTATGAAAGTTGAACATATTGTATAAAAATTGTATTCAAGTTGTATGATATTGTAGTTGTATATAATTGAGTTGAAATAATGTATGAACATTGTAAATAAGTTGTATAATATATAATTAGTTGTATGAAATTTATTTTTACTATGTATAAATCAGATACAAAATATATAAAAAACATATTGTATAAAAATATATAAAAATTATATTTAAATTGTATAATATTATAGTTATATTTAACTAGTTAGAAATAATATATGAAAGTTGTAGATAAGTGTCGCAGCAAAGTCAGTATATAGACCAAGTAACCAACAAAAAAAAGTTAAAAAAATAAGAATTGCGTGATAGACAGTTCATGGAGTATACCAGGCCACATAAAAATATCTTTCGTTTATATTATTAGAGGAACCATTTGGGAATATCAAAGAGGAAATTATAGAAAATTTCCAGCTTGAGAGTGATGGGGTTTCTGAAACGAGCAAAGAATTACACGAAATTGGGGAACTAAAAGAGGAACAAGGATTCATGGGTTCTGATTGAAGCAGCAACATTGATATTTGGAGACGTTAAAAACGAAAAATCCAAATCCGAATGGGAGAGAGAGACAGAGAGAAAAGGCTTCAAATTTGAAAATTCTGAAAACCGTAGAGAGAAAACGGAGGATGAAGACAACGATGTTTATTGTACCACTTGTGAACAATTTAGCTGCTTGGAAAGTTGTAGATAGGATGGTATATATTTTGTAACTAAAATGTGTTTAGGTCGGGTAAATATCAAAACATGGACATTTTTCGTAATAAGATTTCAAATAATGTATAAGAATGAAAAAATCCCTAAAAACATGGATGAAATTATCAAAAAGATCATTAGGCCTAATTCCCTTTAACCTGTCTAAATTGCACGGGGCGCCCTATTTGGTCGCCCCCATTTAACTTATACCAATTTTTTTTAAAACTTTTAACTTGTACCCACTTTTTAAATAATTTCAGCCCCCTTTCTCCTCCTCATTGCTTTGCAACTCTCTCAAATCATATACAGGAGAATCTCAGCTAAGAACCTTAGGACGTTCTTCCCATGCAGTGATACTATATAAATGAACACTTTCTTCCTGGTCTCTCAATTACTAACAAAGGAATTGACAGATTCAAACAAAAATTAAAGAAATGCTAGATTAATGAGGATTCATGTCTTTATCATTGCCCAAGGGGCTTCTTTATCTTCATAAAGGATAAATATTATCCATAGAGATCTGGAGGCGAATAACAATATTCTTCTAGACGGTAATGAACCTCAAATATCAAATTTTGGATTGTCGCATGTTTTTGGTGGCAAAGATTCAGAAGCTAAGACAAATCGAGTTGTTGGAACTTAATAATCATGCATGCAACCTTCCTAAGCACAAATAATTCTTCCAGCACAAAAACTCGCCAGTTACAAACAAAAACTTCAGCTATAGAGCTGAAGTTCGACAGTTACAAAACAAAAACTTCAGCTCTAGAGCTTAAGCTTACAAACAAAAACTTCAACTCTAGAGCTGAACTTCAGGCCCGGCTACTAGAATGCTGAAGTTTTGCGTGATTGTCTTTGCTACTTCAGCCCCGTATGTTGAAGTTATGCGAAAAAGCGGGTATGCTTGCAATTTTTTTTGCAAAGCGGGTGACACAAAAAGCGGGTATAAATACAAATGCCCCCTCTAACCTAACCCCAAACCTCTTGTGCACATTTAATATCAGTTAAACCAAGCCCAAACTCTTTTGTGCATATCTAATAACTCAGGGCCCAATTTATTCCATTCAGCTAATGGTCCACTTGCCTTTTAATTAGTGAAATTGCTTAAGCAACAGATTATCTATCCAAATTGAACAACTAATAATCAAAAGACTAGTTACTAAAACCAAATGCATTCCATCGGATAATCAAACATTAAGGAACTTCAGATTATTCACAAAGCATCACATATAATCACTTCATCTGAACAACAAGTAAAATCATACAAGCAACAGGAACCTATTAAAACAAAAAAGAGAGGTTGAGAAATGGACCTTTAATAGAGAATTCCATCAAAAATTAGACGAAACGGCCTCTGGCAGGAGCTTCGATGGGCAGCCTCGTTAGCTAGATTTGCCCTTCCGTTTAGATCTGAGTAGTGATGGATAGTTACACTGTGTGTGTGTGTGGTGGAGTGTAATTGGTAAATGTCAATTGTACAGTGGAGGTGGCGAGAATGTGAGGTGTGAGTGCAACGTGTAACTGTAAAGGTGCATGTGTGTGAATTGAGTTGTTGCCAAGTTATTCAGAAGAGAGGAGTCCGTTTGGACGTGAGAATTTCCGAACTTTATTTATTTTTTTCGAAATTATTGTTTGACCATAAAATTTTTAATATTCACACATGAATTTTAGAAAACTCTAAAAAATTATTTTTTAAAAATTTCACTAAGATCATTCACAAAACTTCAAAATAACCAAAATTATATTCATATCCAAATACAACTCTAATTTTTAAATATCATTTTCATTTGAAAAAAATTTTCACTACGTTTTGAAATTTTACCATTCTTATGTCCAAAATCCCACAGTGTCCTACCATGTGTCAAAATTTTATTGGCTCTTTTTCTTTTTTCTTTTGATTTTCTTTTTCTTTCTTTTTAGAAATAAAATTAAGAAATAGGAAATATAATACTACTACTAATTTACATGTTACATATTCTATATTTCCTGCAACACATTGGAGTCAAGAGTTCGTTGGATGGACATGAGAATTTGTGAGATTCCAGTCACTCCTTCCAATTTTTAGTAATGACACATATATGAGAGTATAAGAATGGATGAATTGTATATAATTTAAAATTAAGTTAATTAGATTGTATTTTAGTCGGCCAATTTTCCCGCAAGCAATTAATGTACTCCCTCTGTTTCAATTTATGTGAACCTGTTTGACTGAGCACGGAGTTTAAGAAAAAAATAAAGATTTTTAGAATTTGTGGTCCTAAACAAGTTCAAAGGGCCCCAGAGTATTTGTGTGGTTATAAAAGCTTCTCATTAAGGGTAAAGTTGTAAGTTTAAGCTAAATTGTTACCAAATTTAGAAAGGGTTCATTCTTTTTGGAATGGACCAAAAAGAAAATAGGTTCACATAAATTGGAACAGAGCGAGTAATAGATAACTAAGCAATAAATAAAGAACTAAAACTAAATGAGACATAGTAATTTTATATTGGTTCGAGTACTGATGTGATACCTACAATCAATTTTCTTGGGTTACTAGAATTCTCTTACATCTTCAATAGAATTGTGTTACAACTTGGTTTTGTGACTTTCCTTTGTTCACTACCACCGTGTTATAACTGTTGAACTTTTCTGCTTCAACTACAAGTGATGACTCAACCTCTCAATTGTTTTCTTTTTCTCTTTATATTTTTATGATACTAGTAAACTCAAGAATACAGTGTTTAATTAAGAACTAAAAATATGAAAACTTTGATAAAGTTACAGAAATGTCTTCAAGTTTTTTTATCTCTTTATATAGGAGTTGATATTTGACCGTGTTGATCTTCTTATTTTGTGTAACGACCCGACTGGTAGGTTTGAGAGTTGTAGCCCCATTCCCCCATTTACTGCTCCTTTTGCGCTTTATAGCTGTTATATGACTTACCGGGTTAGTCAGTTTGGGCCCGGAGAGATTTCGGAATGAATTGAGACATTAGTCTCATAATGGAAAGCTTAAGTTGAAATGGTTGACCGATTGTTGACTTATATGTAAATAACTCCAAATGAAGTTTTGATGGTTCCATTAACTTCGTTAGGTGATTCTGGAGTTAGGAGCATATCCGGATTGTGATTTGGATGTCCGTAATGGAATTAGGATTGAAATGGCAAAAGTTGAATTTTTGGGAAGTTTGACCGGGATGAACTTTTTTATATCGGGGTTGGATTCCGATTCTGGAAGTTGGAGTAGGTCCGTGGTGTTAATTATGACTTGTGTGCAAAATTTGAGGTCATTCGGATGTGATTGAAAGGTTTCGGCATCATTTATAGAAGTTGAATTTTCTTAGTTTAAATAGACTTGAATTGGGGTGTGATTCGTGTTTTTAATATTGTTTGACGTTATTTGAAGGCTCGACTAAGTTCATAGGATGTTTTAAGACTTGTTGGTATATTTGGTTGAGGTCCCGGGGGCCTCGGGTTGATTATGCGTGGTTAACGGATCAAGAGTTGAATTGGAGAAGTTGCTGCAGTTGAGGACTGCTGGTGTAATCGCACCTGCGGAGCCTCGGTCGCAGGTGCGGAGTGAGGTCTGCAGATGCAGAGTTTGAAGGGAAGTGAGTAGGTGGTCGCAGGTTGAAGGCTTTCCTGCACCTGCGTGACCGCAGATGCGGCAGAAGGACCGTAGAAGCGGAATAGTGCAGTGGAGCTGCGCTCCGCAGAAGCAGAGGGTTTTGCGTCGCTCCTGCGAAGCCGCAAAAGCGGCTAAGTTGGCCACAGAAGCAAGATTGCTAGGCAGACTATTTAAAAACGTGGGTTCCAAGATTTTTTACCATTTCTAACATTTTGAGCTCGGGGTTTGGCGATTCTTGAGAGGATTTTCGAGGGAATTCTTGAGGTAAGCTCTGTGTACTCGTTTTTAATCAATAATCTTGTTTCCCCATCAATTTTCCCACCTAGATTATGTGGTTTTGAGGTGAAATTGAGGGGTTGGAGGCTAAGGATTTAGAGAGTTGATTTTGGGGATTTGAGTGGCGATTTAGTGTCGGATTTTGATGAATGTGGTATGGTTAGACTCGTGGTTGAATGGGCTTACGGGTTTTGTGACTTTTGTTGGATCTCGAGACGTGGTCCCGGTGGCCGTCTTTGAGCCAATTTTGGATTATTGATTTATAATATCCTATTTTCTTGTGGAATTGATTCCTTTAGCCCATATTGATTATATCGTATTGTTTATGGTTAGATTCGAGACATTTAGAGGCCAATTCGCGAGACAAAGGTGTGTTGGAGTAGAGATTGGCACGTATTGAGATAAGTAACAGTTATAAATCTGGTTCTGAGGGTATGAAACCCTAGATTATGTGTTATGTGATTGGCTTGGAAGTGACGCACATGCTTGTTGACGGGCGTGTGAGCGTGCACCGTAGGAATTATGACTTGGTCTATTCCGTGGAAATGGAAAGCTGAATAACTTGTTAGCTATATGCTCTCAATGTGTTATCGAAATTTGACTGTAAATCATTTTAGAAATCATGTTTAGGCTATGTGTTGTACTGTTGGGACCCATAGAGGCCGTGTTACATGTTGAATTACATGCTAATTGATATTTGTACTCAGTCTAAGTTTTACTCGTATATCATATCTTAGTCTCTATTATTTCCTTGTTGATACATCATATCATTGCTGTTTGGGCTGATTTTCATGATTATTGAGAGCCCGAGAGACTGAAGAGGTTGATGACTGAGTGAGGCCGAGGGCCTGATTGTGAGGATATTTATGGGTCGGGTTGCACGCCGCAACATGTTTTATTAATTTATGCAATGATTGGCTTGATATAGCGCTTGGGCTGAAGGAGCCCCTTTGGAGTCTGTAAACCCCCCAGTAAGCGTAGGTACCTACAAAGTGCGAGTGCCGAGTGCAGAGCGACTGAGAGGAATGAGTGAATATGAGGAATGAGTGACTGTGGGAAAATGAGTGATTGTGAAGTTGGAGTGAATGGGAGGACTGAGTGATTCGTTGCTTTGAGAGGATGCATTTGATCTCCTTATTGTTGCACTTAGTTTCAATATATCACTACTTTGAAATATCTGAGAGATATTATAACCAATTTTACTCGAACTTGACATGTATAAACTGATTTAATTTAAATTGCCAGATTTGACAGCATGCTTATTTTTCTTTTTTTGAGACTACTGAAATTGAACTATAAATGTGTAGCTCGTCACTATCTTCAGTTCCTTATTTAGTCTTGTACTTACGGAGCTGGTTGTACTCACGCTACAGCCTGCATTTCGTGTGCAGATCCAGGTATTTTCAGACACGGTGGGTGTTGATACTTTGCACAGTTGACCTTTGGAGATTTCGAGGTAGCTGCCCGGCGTTCACAGTCCTTGTTTCTCCTTTCCCATCTTTTCTTTTATTGTATTTAGTTTCGGACTATCTTAGACAGTGTATTCCAGACTTGTGACATATAAATGCTTATGTACTCTGTGACACCCCAATTTGGGAGTTTTCCGTGTTTTGTTTGGATCTTTCTATCTTGTTTATGAGAAATTGCTATTTAAACTGCTTTAAAAATCTTTTTTGTTATAAGTGTTAGAGTTATTCATAAATGTCAGCTTGTCTAGTACCACGATAGGCGCCATCACGACAGATTAGGATTTGGATCGTGACAAGTTGGTATCAAAGCCTAGGTTACATAGGTCTCACGAGTCATGAGCAGGTTTAGTAGAGTCTTGCGAATCGGTACGGAGAGGTCTATACTTATCGTTGAGAGGCTCTCGAACCCTTAGGAAACTTCACATTCTTGTATTCTTGTCGTGAGGATTTGTTGATTCCGGTAATAAACTTTTGTTATTCTATTCTCTCACAGATAGTGAGAAAACGTACTACTGGACAGGATGGACAGCCACCAGTAGCACCATTTAGGGTCGCGATAGGTCGTGGTAGAGGCCACGGTAGGGGCAGGGGTGCAGCTCGTATTGCAGCTAGGACAACACTTGTAGACCTACCAGTTGCCCCAATTCTCGAGCAGGTTCCAGTTGTGGATGAGCCAGTGGGGCCAGCTCAGGAACCAGCTGTGCCATCGTGATTCCAGGCCTTCAGGAGGCTTTAGCTCAGATTTTGACTGTGTGCACCAGTCTTGCTTAGGCGGTCTCTATTCTGGCCGCAACAGCCACTTCTCAGGCTGGGGGAGGTACTCAGACTCCCGCCGTTCGTACACCAGAGCAGGTGATGCAGGGTCTCCAGACACCGGGGGCACTACCAGCCCAGCCGGTTGGAGCTGCTCAGGCCCATGTGGTCCCTGTTATGACTGATGATGAGTAGAGGAGATTGGAGAATTTCGAGAGGCTCTAGCCTCCATCTTTCAGTGGGGTAGAGTTGGAGGATGCCTAGGGTTTCTTGGACAAGTGTTAGAGGATTCTTCATATAGCAGGTATTTTGGAGACCAGTGGGGTCTCGTTCACTACTTTTCAGTTCACTAGGGCCGCCTTCTGATGGTGGGAGGCTTATGAGAGGCGCAGGCCAGTCGGTACAACACCACTTTTACAGCAGGAGTTCTCCATTCTCTTCTTGGAGAAGTTCGTGCAGGAGTCTCGTAGAGAGGAACTGCGCAGACAGTTTGAGCAGCATCGTTAAGATTGTATGTTTGTGAGACAGTATAAGATAAGGTTTTCTGAGTTGGCCCGTCATGCGGTGGGGTTGGTTCCCACTGATAGGGAGAGGATTAGGAGGTTCATTAATGGCCTAACATATCAGCTGTGGTTGCTTATGACTCGGGTATCTGGTGCTACTTTTGATGAGGTTGTCGATATTGCTCAGCAGATAGAGATAGTCCGCAGTCTAGAGCAGGGTAAGAGGGAGGACAATAGGCCTCGTGGATCGGGAGGATTCAACAGTGTTCCTTCTGGGTGTCAGTTCTAACACGACAGGGGTCATTTTTTTAGGCATGCTCAGACGGTTCGTCCAGTTCACCGTGGTGCATCATCCAGCCATGGTTCATTCAGTTCTCATCAGGGGCATTCATCTCTTAGTGCCCTTCCAGCCTAGAGTTCATCCCATGCTCTATTGGTTCAGGGCTCTTCTATGCTAGGACCTTCTACCAGTTATCCCGGTGCTCGAGGCTCCCTTCAGTCCCCACCACCAGCATCGAGGAGTTGCTTTGAGTGCAGAGAGTTTGGGCACTTGTGGAGGTAGTGTCCTCATCATCCGGGAGGTCCGATGCAACAGAGGAGTCATGATGCAACTTCCGCACTAGTTACTACACTACCCGCTCAGCCAGTTCGGGGTGGGGCCCAGTCAGCTAGAGATTGCCTTATAGGGAGAGGCCGATCAGATGGTGGTTGTCACACCTCCTTTTTCCGCGCCCGAGGGGCGCAGGGGAGTTTTTTTCCAATTAAAGGACAATCGAAGTGGGATTTGTTTATTTATTTCAGAGTCGCCACTTGGGAGATTTAGGGTGTCCCAAGTCACCAATTTTAATCCTGAATCGAGGAAAAGAATGACTCTATATTATAGTCTGCGTACCAGAAATCTAGATAAGGAATTCTGTTAACCCGGGAGAAGGTGTTAGGCATTCCCGAGTTCCGTGGTTCTAGCATGGTCGCTCAACTGTTATATTCGGCTTGATTGTCTGATTTTATACAAGTATGAACTTATGTGCAAATTTCAACTTTTAACCGCTTTATTATTATTGTTTTACAAGAATGTGAACATCGCTTAAAATACGTCTTTGGACTGCGTCACATGAAATGCACCCACAATCCGGAACGCATTTTATTTGATGTTTTGAGATTTGGATTTGGGTCGCATGAAATGCGCACCCGAGCTTAAGAAAGTAAATTATTAAACACGCGCCTAAAGAGACTATCGCGTTATTATTTTGCGGAGGCCGTGAAATTCGCTAAACGACCCTCCTGAATTCTAAGTAATTTTAAACAAGTATTTACTGAGGGCCCCGCAATTTGTGTTTTTTATTCGGCGAGGCTCATCTCATTCTTATTTTTTTTTAAAGGGATTTGCAACGTCATGGAAATGCATCTCGGGCCACGCCATAATCAATATACCCGTGATTAGAGACATATTTCGAGTCCGTTGAGATTTAGATTTGGGTCGCATAAATGTGCACCCGAGTTTAGGAAAATTAAATTATTAAAGGCGCGCCTAGAGCAACTAGCGCATTATTATTTTGGGTAGGGCCGTGAAATTTGCTAACGGCCCGTCCCGGAATCTAAGTATTTAATATATACATTTAGAGGGCTCCGCAATCTGTACATTTTTTTTGGCGAAGCTAGTCTCGTTTTTTTTTTGTTTATTTATTTATTTGTTTTTATTTACCCTTTTTATTTTTATTTTTAAAGGATGCCATTTTTACGCCTTTAACATTACTAAACCTTACGACTTTTTTACAACTAAAATCTCATAACTTGTCAAAAAATTAATAAAATGAGTTTAGTGAACGAGTGTTTCGGGCGTAGCAAGAGCATGTACTAATAATAATTTTGTCCGAATGACCTAAGCAAAGGAAAGGACGAACAGATTAACGTCGAACTTGTGTCATAGAATAACTAGCCCAACTTAATTAAATGACATCAAATAAACAAGAATAACACAACGCAAAATGAACAAAATGCATAGGATGAACACACGAGCAGAAAGTTATCATACCAATTTCTATATTGCATCTTCGAACATTTAACGTAACATTTTCTTATCTAATACTTGAGGTTTACTAACCTTTGAACCTCAACAACCTCAGAACGACAAACACGATTCCGACGAAACTCAAGCTGGACCTCTCTGAACGAAGAACAACGATGGAACCTCGGACAGCAACTCGACGTACCGGACCTCGACGAACCAAAGTCGACCTCGACGGAAAACAGAAAAACTCGGCCAAGGCCGAATTGCAGCCACCAACAACTGCTCACGATAAGATGAACAATGTAGACAGTAGTAAGGTCGACGCAAGGAGGCTGCTGACGGGCTTGTTTTGCCAGTGGTCGAGGGCTGTTTGTTGGTGGTTTCGCGACGGGGGAGCAGCTGTGGGGGCTGTGACGAGCTGTTTAGGCAGTGGCTCAGGTTGGTCGTGGGGAGGGGAGCTGGGAAGCTGGTTTTTTTTGGTTTCGTTGATGGAGGTGTCTATGGAGGGGTCGTTTGGTAATGGTGAGACGGAGAGGGAGCAGTCCGGGGCGGTTTGAAGGTGGAACGATGGTGGGTTTCCTGTTTGCTAGGGTTTTCATTGGTTTTGGTGGTGGTTTTACGGGAGGTGACGGGGTGGTTTGATGGTGGTGTTTTGGACTGGTGGGTCGCGAGTGAGTAGGGGGCAGGGACGACGATGGTTGCCGGTGGGTTTGGACGTGGGGGCTAGTGAAGCTGATGGAGGTGGCGTTTGGGTGGTGATGGAGTGGCTGCGGACATGGTGTTTTGGACTGGTTTGTCGACTAGTCGTCGCGGGTAGTGGTCGACGGTGGTTTCGGACAAAAGGGTGACGGAGTTAGGAGGAGACGGGTGGTTGTCGACGAGGGAGGTGGTGTTGGTCTGGTTGCGACGAGGGGAGGGTTGTAGATAGATTTTTGGACAGTAGGTTTTTCTTTCTTCTCCTGAAGAAGATGATGAAACAGTACCTCTTCAGAATTTTTCAAAAAAAAGTCCCCCCTTGTTCCTTTTGCCTTTTCCGTGTTTTGTACTGGGTTTTGCCCAGAAAAATGAGCCCACGCGTGGTGGGGTTCAAGGCATATGTCCCTCACGCGTGGTGGGGTTCCCCATGTGTCCTGGACACGGTTTATTATGGGCTAGGTCCGAATATTAGGCCTAAAACCGGGTAGTTTAAACCCGAATATTATTCTTTTGCCCGGACCCGAGAAATAGGAACACGTTGCTTAACTAGTCCTATGTAAGCAAAATAACTACAAAAAATAAGACTAGTATTTAAACAAAACTATATCTTTTTAAATGTTTTTCAAGGTTTAAAATAGCTACAAAATATTAATAAAACTATTTTTTGTAATTTTCGTTTTAAATATTAAGATAAAATATGAGGTAATATTTTTGTATTTTTTCAAAGTTAAAATGACTATAAAACCTTAATAGAACTATATTTTTGTAATTTTCGAAATTATATAAAATACAAAAATAAAGTGCAATTTTTGTATTTTTCAAGTTTATGAGAGATACATAAACTAAAATTTATATATATATTTTTGAAATTTTCTTTTTGCAACGAAATAAAGTAAAAATAGTTAAAATGGCTATACTAGTCCTAAATTAAATATTTTAAGCTAAGAACGTAAAAATTCCCGGGGAGGGTCAAAAATCACGTGCTTACAGCTGCCCCTCTTTGACTGGAAACACGAAGAGTTTTCCGACAAAGAACGACTAGACGTGTTTTTGACCCGACCATTACTTGGACGGACTACACTTAAGGAAAGGGAGGGAATGTGACCGAGCCCTGGTATCTGAGCTGCCTACATATCCTTGGTTATACAGGAATCAGGCCACGTGTAGTTCGGGATATGAGAGAGATAGTGAAGTTGTACCGAGGTGGAGAGCCGATCGAGGTGCCGTTCCGTTGAGGTTCCGGTCCGCGGTCCTGTCATTACAACAAAAATGAAAACTGAAAAAGACTAACTAAGCCTATCAGCTACTAGTTACAAGGATTCATATCTCCTAAGTCTTCTGAAACTTGGTCTTGAGTCTTGAATGGTGCTTCATACAGACTTTGGATTTGAATCTTCATACTTGCTAGTTGTAGGCGCTAGTTCTTGAACAGGTCACATCTGTTCTCCACTTCCGTGTTTTTCTCCCTTTTTTTTCTTGTTTTCTTGTTTTTTGGTGACCAGCTTCTGTTGATCATCCCAGACTGTTGACTTGCATTCTTAGGGCGAGCTTCTTGTTGCTTCTATCTTGGATTGAGTGCTGGGGATTTCTTTTGTAATCCTTCTGCTTTCCAGTGGGTCACTGCTTGATCTTTGACAGGCGGACTCCTGACAATCAAAACAAACAAAACAAACAAAATTTCCTAACCCCGTTTGCACTGGGGAGGTTTGTGAGTCGTTAGCAAAATCGTAGCCCGCTGATACTACTGATGCAGTGCTGAGAGTGAACTAAACACTAGATTAGGATGTATTCCCTTGTTATACAGGTGGGCGCCTAACTTTAATGCTTGAAATGTAAGGACTGAAATGTATTCCTCTGTTATCTGGGCGGGCTCCCAACTTTAACACTTGAAAGTAAGAACTGAATGTATGCCTCTGTTATTATGGGCGGGCTCCCAATTTCAACACTTGAAAGTAAGAACTGAATGTATGCCTCTGTTATTATGGGCGGGCTCCCAATTTCAACACTTGAAAGTAAAACCAAAATGTATTCCTCTCGTTATACAGGTGGGCGCCTGGTTAGAAAATGACTCTTTTTTTTCAAACGTTTTTCTTTTCTCTTTTTTTTTCTCTTTTTTTTCAATCGTTGTTGTTTTTGTTTTTTTTTTCAAATTCAAACGTTGTTTTTTTTTTGTATCTTAGGAGAAAGATTCATCAGACTAAGATTTTGATCCTAGGAGAAGGTTCGTCAGACCAGGTCTCTATCTTAGGAGAAAAATTCATCGGACTAAGATTTTGATCCTAGGAGAAAGTTCGTCAGACTAGGTCATTTTTTGTTTTTTTGGTATCTTAGGAGAAAGATTCATCAGACTAAGATTTGGATCCTAGGAGAAGGTTCATCAGACTAGGTCTCTATCTTAGGAGAAAAATTCATCGGACTAAGATTTTGATCCTAGGAGAAGGTTCATCAGACTAGGTCAGGTTCGTCAGACTAGGTCTCTATCTTAGGAGAAAAATTCGTCAGACTAAGATTTTGATCCTAGGAGAAGGTTCATCAGACTAGGTCATTTTTGTTTTTGGTTATCTTAGGAGAAAGATTCATCAGACTAAGATTTTGATCCTAGGAGAAGGTTCGTCAGACTAGGTCTCTATCTTAGGAGAAAAATTCATCGGACTAAGATTTTGATCCTAGGAGAAGGTTCATCAGACTAGGTCATTTTTGTTTTTTTTTTGGCATCTTAGGAGAAAGATTCATCAGACTAAGGTTCATCAGACTAGGTCATTTTTTTTTTGTTTTTTTTTTATCTTTAACAACCACTTAGGAGGAAATGCATCTCCTACGGGTGAAACTAAAACTTAAACTTAGGAGGAAATGCGTCTCCTATGGGTAAAACTTAAACTTAGGAGGAAATGCGTCTCCTATGGGTAAAACTTAAACTTAGGAGGAAATGCATCTCCTATGGGTAAAAACGTGGAATGTATTCCCTTATTATACAGGTGGGCGCCTAATGGTAAAGACACAAAATGTATTCCCTTGTTATACAGGTGGGCGCCTAAAATATGAAATGCACAGACAAAAGTATTCCTCTCGTTATTCAGGTGGGCGCCTGTCAAGAAATGTAAAGACTGAAACCAACATATCCTATTTGAGGGCGGATGAACCCAACATATCCTATTTGAGGGCGGATGAACCCGACAGATCCTATTTGAGGGCGGATGAACCCAACATATCCTATTTGAGGGCGGATGAACCCAACATATCCTATTTGAGGGCGGATGAACCCGACAGATCCTATTTGAGGGCGGATGAACCCAACATATCCTATTTGAGGGCGGATGAACCCGACATATCCTATTTGAGGGCGGATGAACCCAACATATCCTATTTGAGGGCGGATGAACCCAACATATCCTGTTTGAGGGCGGATGAACCCAACAGATCCTATTTGAGGGCGGATTAACCCAACAGATCCTATTTGAGGGCGGATGAACCCAACAGATCCTATTTGAGGGCGGATTAACCCAAAATATCTTTAAGACTTGAAAATGTCTTACCTCGAATACTTGCTGGGGATTGGGATGAATTTTCCTTTTCTACCTTCCCCATTTTTATTATTATTCTTTTCTTTTTTTTTATTCCTTTTTTGTTTTGTTTTTGCATAGCTTCTTCCTTCAAAGACTACCTCCCTTGATTTACTTACCTGTTTGGGAGGGGTAAAATGTTATCAGCTGGGGGTACCTGACTTCCAGAAAATTTTCTAAATGGAAGGAAAATTTTCTGCCCCAGTTTGATAATATCCCTTGTGGCATGCGTTTCTGCCTCAATGCCATTTCCTTTACCTGTTTCAAATCAAACAAAATTTGTTAGTTTAAAACATGGTGGTTGGTTGTGATACTCCCAACGGGATGGCTTTTCCCTTTCTCCTTCCTTGCTCTGCGTTCAACAACTTGTTGGGGATGATCTTATGTGTTGGGGATAATCCCTTCCTGCTGGGGATATCCCTCTTCTTTTGTGGCATAGCTTGGAAACTGGCATTTCCCCGACCTTTTAGTCTAGTATGGATTTCGCCAAATCATGCTCACTGCTTTCCTTGCTTTGTTCATGGGCCTTGGCTTTGAGGTTTATAACCTTGGTTTTGGCAAGGGTATCCCTCTTGACACTCGTCAATCCCTTTGTCAATTTCCTTTTGTTGGGGATATCTTTATTGACACTGGCCTCGCGCTTGTTCCTTGCTGACTATACCATTTGGATGTACTAGTCAAATCTCATCTTGAAAAGCTGATGGCATATTTGAAATCATTTCATACTTGTTCTGACCAGACAGACTCTATTGGGGATTTTCTATGAAAGGAAAATGATAAAAAGGGAACAGAATAAAAGACAAAGGAGACGATGACTCTTTTACAAAAGAAACTATAAATAAAAATGTATCAAATGCAGATACCGACTCTAATGGTCATGACATGCGGATGTGGCCTATCCTTTACCGTCAATCATCTTTCAAGATCTTCAATTGGCGATTCCCCATCTGATTCTCAATCTTATTCGACTTGTAGTGCCCGAAGGGTTTTCACTATCAAGTCTCTCTCATTTTTGGTTCTTTTCTCAGCTTTCATCGCCTTATGGTGCCTGTGAAGGTTTTCACCGATAAGACTCTCTCATTTGTATCACTTTCCAGCTGGGGATGTGGAGTGTCGCCGGTATGACTCTTTCTGCTGGAGATTAGAGTCCCTTTTGCTGTGGAACAGAATGTTATGCTCGCCGGTAAGACTCTTCATTTGTCTGACTTGGCATCTTTTGAAGACTGATCGGAAGGTCTTTCTTTGGACCGTAAGGTGGGTTTTGGATAGGGCTAGAAAGAAAAGGTATTAAAGGCTCAAAAAATGCATTAATTTTGGGTTATTAATTACAACCTTCGGAATTAGATTTATTTACATCAAACGCAACATCTGCCCCAGTTTCTTGCTTGGGGATATCTTAATTGATTTTTTTTCATTTTTTCAAAACTATGACCGAGCCGTGAAGCGCCTACGTATCCTCTTTGAGGAATCAGGTCAAACGTAGTTCCCAATTCCTCTTTTCTTTCCGACTTTCTTTGTTTTTTTTCTTTGTTATCAATTTTCTTTTCTTTTCTTTTCTTTTTTTTTCTCTTTTTTTTTCGTTGTTGTTTTCTTTCTTTCTCTCTTTTTTTTTCGTTGTTACTGATTCCGAACGAGGGGTATGAAAGAAAAATAAATAAGGCTCAAAAGGGGTAACGAAGGATAAAGTGTTTAGGTAGCAGAACAAAATGCCTTCGTCATTTCAGTCTTCAAAACATGCCAAGTGCAAACAACACACTTTAAATTTGTAGTCTCTTCTGATGGTGCTGGACTTGACAATTATGTTAAACATTTTATTTTTCCTTTGTCATTTCTAAGCACCGTTGGGCGACACTCTCATTATCATGACCGACCCTCATGCCAATTTGGCGAATCTTGCTTTTAACGGTTTTCTTTGTGCTTAACTTGCCCCAGTTCCACATGACTCGAGCTCTGAATAATCTCAAACCGTCCTCATTTTCTTTAAATGGTCTGATCGCCTTTCCAGGGTTTTAGGATTAACTTTAAAGACTAGGCCCAAAGTGAGTGCGCATGTCATGTCCCTAGAATGGGCATTGAATCAAATGATAAAAGGACTAAACAGAAGACGACTGGAACTAACAAAAGACCGACTTTGTATTAGACTACCGGCGAAATGGTTTGAATAAAAAAACAAACAAAACAACTAGAATAAAATCCTAACACAAACTGGACAAAATTTAAACAAACTGCTATGATAAAATGGAAAGATAAGAAGGTTTGACACACGACAAAATCCCAATTACAACCTTAATAATCCGAACAACAGAAATGACCACAAAATAAGCCACCACAAGCTTATCTCTTGCTGACCAAGGAACGAAGCGTCCTCCCAAAAAAAATTGGCATCTTAGCCACTGAGCTTTGCGTCAATACTGCCAAGACCATTACCCGCTTCAACATCGTCACCCTCTGTCAACAAGTTCTCGATAGGGTTCGAGTGCTCCATGTCACTGTTATTGATCACAATCCGCCCTTCTTGGATCATTCTTTCTATTTCTCTTTTCAAATCCCGACAGCTTTCAACATTGTGCCCCTGGACATTGGAATGGTATTCACACCTTTTAGAAGGGTCAAAGCTTCTTGCACGTGGGTCCACACGATTTGGAGGAATAGGTGCAATCATGTCATGATTCTTTAATTTCTCAAATAAGCTTTCATAGGACTCTCCTATTGGTGTAAAATTATCTTTCAACCTTTGTTCCCCTTTATACCACTGGCTTGGCTGTGGGTTATAGGGCACCTGAAAATTTTGTGGAGACTTCTGGAGATTTTGTGATGCTCGTGCTCGTCTCCTGGGGTGCCTTGGTGGCTGGACAACATACTGAAGTGGAGCGACAGAGTATTGAGCGTCTTGAGGTGGATAATACTGCTCAGGGGAGCCATAGAAAATTTGAGGAGGCTGCTCATACCCTCGAGATGTTCTCCTGGGACCTCTTCTAGACCCTGATGTCATCATGATTTCTTCAATCTCCTCATTTGTGCCGCTAAGATTATCTGACTCAACCCGGACAGCCTGAGTTGCGGCCTTAAGAACAGCTTGACTTATAATTTTGCCTGTCTTAAGACCATTCTCTACCATTTCTCCAATTTTGATTGCTTCCGAGAAGGTTTTGCCAACTGCGGACACCATGTTTTGAAAGTAATCTGGCTCTTGCGCTTGAAGGAAGACAGTAATTAGCTCGTGGTCATCCATGGGTGGCTTAACTCGAGCTGCTTGCTCTCTCCATTTTATGGCATATTCCCTGAAACTTTCACTTGGTTTCTTCTTCAGGTTTGAAAGGGACATGCGGTCTGGGGGAATGTCGATGTTGTATTAGAACTGTCTGACGAAGTCCTGTGCCATGTCATCCCAGACATACCAGCGAGACGTGTCTTGATCCATAAACCATTCGGAGGCTACTCCCGTAAGGCTTTCCACAAAATAAGCCATCAACAATTTTTCATTTCTTCCTGCCCCTCTCAGTTGATTGCAATACCTTTTCAGGTGGGCTATGGGATCTCCATGTCCATCGTACTTTTCAAATTTTGGAGTCTTGAAACCAGGCGGCAAGTGGACATCGGGGAACATACATAGATCTTTGAAGGCAACACTCTTTTGGCCTGCCAACCCTTGCATGTTTTCCAACCATTGTTCTAAGCTTTTCACTCTTCGGGTCATTTCTTCCTGTACCATCTTTCGGGCAGGCTTCTCAGTTTTTGCAGCAAGATCAAACGAGTACGAGTGGTACTCAGGAGAGTGGTACTGCTCTTGTTGTGTCGCAAATTGTGACTCATGACGAGGAACCTTCCCACTCTGAGTCTCTGGAGTACTTGTAACAGCTTCGACGTTAGTTGTCATTTTTCTTTGAGGCACAAACCAATCACCTCAACTTTCTTCACAATTCAAAACCAAATATGTTAGAATGGACTCAGTCGGTCCTTATTATATATATATATATATATATATATATATATATATATATATATTTATTTATTATTTATTTACCTTTGTTTTTCTTTTTTCTTTTTGTGCGGTCGAATCTTATGGAGATTGCCTACGTATCATGACCCCGCATGAATCAGACCTTGCGTAGTTCGGACCAATAAAAGATAAACAATAATGAACATTTTTCTTTTCAATTTTCATATTGAAACAAACTGGGTTTCAAGGATTTAAAGATGACCCGCAAACTTGAAAATCAAACATCCCGCATGTTCTAATCAAAAGATTGGTAGACTCAAAAGCAAAATTCCAGCTCCCTTTCTCTCTTCGACAAATGCAACCAAATGGTTATTTTTTGCAAATGTGGCCCCTTCCAAATTTCACATGGATTTTGAGGCCGAGGAGGATTATTTTATGACACTTTACAAACTTGTCCGTTCTTTTACAAAAATAGCCTTTCGACAACTGAAAGATACTCTAAGGCTATTTCGGCAAGAACGGTTTAAGACGCGGCCGAAGCTGGCTCGGCTTATTATGACAAAATTTGAACGGTATTCACCTGATCGTCGACTCTTTTTTTTTTTCAAATCACAATAAAACTTGGTGTTGCAAAACACGGCCATTCAGCGTCTCGGGGACGAAGGTTTAAAAGGCTGTGTGGGTCAACTAGACCAAAAATTCTAAACATGACCCCAAAAGGTAGCCATTTATGCAAAGTCAGCCTTCCGGCGTCCCTTTCGGGAACATTCGGCTATTTATGACAACAACATTACCCGACTTATTTATGACTCTTTTTATCGTTTTTCAAATTAGTAAAGTCAATATTGCAAACACGGCCTTTCAACGTCTCGAGGACGAAGATTTTTAAGGCTGTGTGGGTCAACTGGACCAAGTCTTAAAAATGACCCAAAGGTGGCTGTTTATGCAAAGTCAGCCTTCCGGCGTCCCTTTCGGGAACATTCGGCTATGTTTTGACAAAACAGCGTCACCCAATTTCTTTATGACAGAACTAAAATTTGACATATATATTTTTTGATTATTATTTATTACCTGTTTTTGGCTATTTTAGCAAAATGGGGGTTGGACCCGATGAAGGTTGCCTACGTATCTCACATCCGGTGAGAATCAAACCCGCGTAGTTCGGGCAAATAAGAATGAGTAGGCAAATAATAATAAGCAGATGAACTAACTTTTTTTTTTGAATTTTCGTTTAAGAGAACTACTTTAAAAGAAGCGAGGAAATATTATTTTTGATTGATTTTCTTTTTAAAAGAAAGACTAATATTTTTTGAATTTTCGTTTTTTTTTTATTCTAAAGAAAAGAAGAAAATATTTTCGGCATTTTACCTTAAATATAAGAAATGCTTCTAAAAATGTTTTTTTTTTTGAATTTTGAATTTGCTTTTTCAATTTTGAAAGAAGAATCAAAATATTTTCGGATTTTTTTTAATTATATATACATGTTTTTTTTTAAAACAATTAGAAAGAATTTCTAAAGAAATCAATAATGGAAAGTATTTTTGGATTATTATAATTTCGACATTTTCCTAAACAAATAAATAAACATATTTTTAAAAACAAGACCCTTTTTTACTTTTATTTTTTATGGCAAGACAAATTATTTTTTTTGAAAAACAAAACCAAACAATGATGATTTTTTCTACTTTTCCTTTGTTGTTAGTAAAACTAACTAATAAGACATATATTTTTCCTTATTTTCTCAAAATTCGGCAGAGTTTCGACACTATTTGGACATTTGTTTTTTTTTTCTAACAATAAGTAATCACATTTATAAACTGTTATTTTTTCCTCTTTTCCACTATTTCTAACTTGTGGATGATGATGAAAACATACAAAATCTTTTTTTTTTGAATTTTTCAACGTTTTATATATATATATATATATACATATATATTTTATTTTTTATATTTATTATATTTTCAAAAAATGTGGCATGAGGGACATAGGGAATTTCAAGATTTCTTGGGTTCCGCAAATGTTCCCCATGTGCTTTTCCCAACATATGAAGCGTGGGGGACATATGGGAATTACAAGACTTCTTGGATTCCACAAATGTTCCCCATGCTTTGATTAAAATAACATCATGCTGGAAATGACCAAATGACCCATTCGCCCTTGACTGAATACAACATGTAGCACATAGGATGCCATAAGATGGTCTATTATTTTCAGGTTGCTTGTCCTAGACGGACCCAACCCCTGTGTTGAGTCCCCTAAGTCAAATGCACATGATGCAAATAAACGTTCCTACTAGGGATCCGGCATGTGGCTTTGTTATACTAAGTTCAGAACCTGGGTGTTTGTTCTAGACCTGGCTTACCCGAGCGGACAGCTCGAGCCGAGGGGGGGCAGCGTACCGGGAATACAGAAGCTTCACCGGCCTAGTTACTTGTCCCAACTCCGTCTTATTTGGTATGACTTTAACAGAAAGGTGGGTCACGCGCACGTGTACACCATAAATTCAGAAGACTCAGAAAGAAGGGTTTCGTAGCAGTTTTATATACACAATTCAGATAATATTAAAGCGGTAAAAGCATCATTTAGCACATTAAGCATATATCATGTAAAAATCAGATAATAAATAAAGCCAACTATAACAGTTATTTTAAGCTCGAATTCTTGAACCTTGAACCAGTGGTTCTGGGCCAAGTCCCCAGCAGAGTCGCCAGAGCTGTCACACCTCCTTTTTCCGCGCCCGAGGGGCGCAGGGGAGTTTTTTTCCAATTAAAGGACAATCGAAGCGGGATTTGTTTATTTATTTCAGAGTCGCCACTTGGGAGATTTAGGGTGTCCCAAGTCACCAATTTTAATCCCGAATCGAGGAAAAGAATGACTCTATATTACAGTCTGCGTACCAGAAATCCGGATAAGGAATTCTGTTAACCCGGGAGAAGGTGTTAGGCATTCCCGAGTTCCGTGGTTCTAGCACGGTCGCTCAATTGTTATATTCGGCTTGATTATCTGATTTTATACAAGTATGAACTTATGTGCAAATTTTAACTTTTAACCGCTTTATTATTATTGTTTTTACAAGAATGTGAACATCGCTTAAAACACGTCTTTGGACTGCGTCACATGAAATGCACCCACAATCCGGAACGCATTTTATTTGATGTTTTGAGATTTGGATTTGGGTCGCATGAAATGCACACCCGAGCTTAAGAAAGTAAATTATTAAACACGCGCCTAAAGAGACTATCGCGTTATTATTTTGCGGAGGCCGTGAAATTCGCTAAACGACCCTCCTGAATTCTAAGTAATTTTAAACAAGTATTTACTGAGGGCCCCGCAATTTGTGTTTTTTATTCGGCGAGGCTCATCTCATTCTTATTTGTTTTTAAAGGGATTTGCAACGTCATGGAAATGCATCTCGGGCCACGCCATAATCAATATACCCGTGATTAGAGACACATTTCGAGTCCGTTGAGATTTAGATTTGGGTCGCATAAATGTGCACCCGAGTTTAGGAAAATTAAATTATTAAAGGCGCGCCTAGAGCAACTAGCGCATTATTATTTTGGGTAGGGCCGTGAAATTTGCTAACGGCCCGTCCCGGAATCTAAGTATTTAATATATACATTTAGAGGGCTCCGCAATCTGTACATTTTTTTTGGCGAAGCTAGTCTCATTTTTTTTTTGTTTATTTATTTATTTGTTTTTATTTACCCTTTTTATTTTTATTTTTAAAGGATGCCATTTTTACGCCTTTAACATTACTAAACCTTACGACTTTTTTACAACTAAAATCTCATAACTTGTCAAAAAATTAATAAAATGAGTTTAGTGAACGAGTGTTTCGGGCGTAGCAAGAGCATGTACTAATAATAATTTTGTCCGAATGACCTAAGCAAAGGAAAAGACGAACAGATTAACGTCGAACTTGTGTCATAGAATAACTAGCCCAACTTAATTAAATGACATCAAATAAACAAGAATAACACAACGCAAAATGAACAAAATGCATAGGATGAACACACGAGCAGAAAGTTATCATACCAATTTCTATATTGCATCTTCGAACATTTAACGTAACATTTTCTTATCTAATACTTGAGGTTTACTAACCTTTGAACCTCAACAACCTCAGAACGACAAACACGATTCCGACGGAACTCAAGCTGGACCTCTCTGAACGAAGAACAACGATGGAACCTCGGACAACAACTCGACGTACCGGACCTCGACGAACCAAAGTCGACCTCGACGGAAAACAGAAAAACTCGGCCAAGGCCGAATTGCATCCACCAACAACTGCTCACGATAAGATGAACAATGTCGACAGTAGTAAGTTCGACACAAGGAGGCTGCTGACGGGCTTGTTTTGCCAGTGGTCGAAGGCTGTTTGTTGGTGGTTTCGCGACGGGGGAGCAGCTGTGGGGGGCTGTGACGAGCTGTTTAGGCAGTGGCTCAGGTTGGTCGTGGGGAGGGGAGCTGGGAAGCTGTTTTTTTTGGTTTCGTTGATGGAGGTGTCTATGGAGGGGTCGTTTGGTAATGGTGAGACGGAGAGGGAGCAGTCCGGGGCGGTTTGAAGGTGGAACGATGGTGGGTTTCCTGTTTGCTAGGGTTTTCGTTGGTTTTGGTGGTGGTTTTACGGGAGGTGACGGGGTGGTTTGATGGTGGTGTTTTGGACTGGTGGGTCGCGAGTGAGTAGGGGGCAGGGACGACGATGGTTGCCGGTGGGTTTGGACGTGGGGGCTAGTGAAGCTGATGGAGGTGGCGTTTGGGTGGTGATGGAGTGGCTGCGGACATGGTGTTTTGGACTGGTTTGTCGACTGGTCGTCGCGGGTAGTGGTCGACGGTGGTTTCGGACAAAAGGGTGACGGAGTTAGGAGGAGACGGGTGGTTGTCGACGAGGGAGGTGGTGTTGGTCTGGTTGCGACGAGGGGAGGGTTGTAGATAGATTTTTGGACAGTAGGTTTTTCCTTCTTCTCCTGAAGAAGATGATGAAACAGTACCTCTTCAGAATTTTTCAAAAAAAAGTCCCCCCTTGTTCCTTTTGCCTTTTCCGTGTTTTGTACTGGGTTTTGCCCAGAAAAATGAGCCCACGCGTGGTGGGGTTCAAGGCATATGTCCCCCACGCGTGGTGGGGTTCCCCATGTGTCCTGGACACGGTTTATTATGGGCTAGGTCCGAAAATTAGGCCTAAAACCGGGTAGTTTAAACCCGAATATTATTCTTTTGCCCGGACCCGAGAAATAGGAATACGTTGCTTAACTAGTCCTATGTAAGCAAAATAACTACAAAAAATAAGACTAGTATTTAAACAAAACTATATCTTTTTAAATATTTTTCAAGGTTTAAAATAGCTACAAAATATTAATAAAACTATTTTTTGTAATTTTCGTTTTAAATATTAAGATAAAATATGAGGTAATATTTTTGTATTTTTTCAAAGTTAAAATGACTATAAAACCTTAATAGAACTATATTTTTGTAATTTTCGAAATTATATAAAATACAAAAATAAAGTGCACTTTTTGTATTTTTCAAGTTTATGAGAGATACATAAACTAAAATTTATATATATATTTTTGAAATTTTCTTTTTGCAACGAAATAAAGTAAAAATAGTTAAAATGGCTATACTAGTCCTAAATTAAATATTTTAAGCTAAGAACGTAAAAATTCCCGGGGAGGGTCAAAAATCACGTGCTTACAGTGGTCAGGCCCGATTCTATGCTATTCCTGCCAGACCAAATGTTATTGCTTCTAATGCAGTGATCAAATGTATGGTCTCAGTTTGCCACAGGGATGCCTCTGCATTATTTAATCCTGGTTCCACTTATTCTTATGTATCATTGTATTTTGCTCATTATCTGGATATGCCCCGTGAGTCCCTAATTTCATTTGTTCATGTATCTACGCTAGTGGGCGATAATATTGTTGTAGACCGTATATATCGATCGTGTGTAGTGACCATTGGAGGTTTGGAGACGAGTGTTGATCTCTTGTTGCTCAGAATAGTTGATTTCGACGTGATCTTAGGTATGTATTGGTTGTCTCCATATCATGCTATTATGGATTGTTACGCTAAGACCGTGACGTTGGCAATGCCGGGGTAGACACATATTGAGTAGCGAGGTTCTTTAGATTATGTTTCTAGTAGAGTAATTTCATACTTGAAGGCCCAACGGATGGTTAGAAAGGGTTGTTTATCTTATTTCGCCTTTGTGAGGGATGTTGGTGCTGATACCCCTACTATTGATTCCGTTTTGGCGGTGCGAAATTTTTCGAATGTGTTTCCTACAAACCTGTCGGGCATTCCTTTGTACTGTATGGCACGAGCTGAGTTGAAAGAACTGAAAGAGCAACTTCAGGAACTTCTTGATAAAAGGGTTTATTAGGCCTAGTGTGTCGCCTTGGGGTGCACCGATTTTGTTTGTGAAGAAGAATGATGGTACTATGAGAATGTGTATTGACTATAGGCAATTGAAAGATATATTTAGCAGATCAATCCTTGATATGAGATATGTAGTGTATGCACAGAAATAATGCCTCAACTTCTTAAGCTATCCATGTCAAAGCACAGCATGTGCATTCCAGTAAAGAGTACCGACTTCATAAGGCATGAATTTCTTGCTCAGATAATATATCGCCTGCTCCTTTCATCCAATTTCATCATGTTGCCCTAAAACGCAACCAAAAGCCCCATCTAATACGGGCAAATAAAGCAGCAAAGGTCTTCCTAGCTCTGGTGGGATCAGAATGGGTGGTTTAGATAAATACTTCTTGATTTTGTCGAAGGCTTTCTGGCATTCTTCAGTCCAGCTTGTTGCAGCATCTTTCCTCAGTA
Organism: Nicotiana sylvestris; assembly: GCF_000393655.2. Lineage (NCBI taxonomy): Eukaryota > Viridiplantae > Streptophyta > Magnoliopsida > Solanales > Solanaceae > Nicotiana > Nicotiana sylvestris. The sequence goes on from NC_091061.1 coordinate 29,850,888, forward strand.
TTATGAAGATTGGCTCACATATCATGGTTGATTGTGCTATGAAGCGGTTAATGTAATTGAGGTGCCCTAAAAAACTCATCACATCTTTCTTATTCTTTGGAGGTGGAAAGTCTTGGATAGCTTTGACTTTTGATGGGTCTAACTCAATACCTCGGCGACTGACAATGAATCCTAACAACTTTCCAGCAAGGACTCTGAAGGCACATTTTGCAGGATTTAACTTCAAATTGTATATTCGAAGTCGGTCGAAAAATTTCTTCAAGTCTGCTATGTGATCCGAACTCCTTTTAGATTTGATGATAACACCATCCATGTACACCTCTATTTCTTTGTGTATCATATCGTGGAAGATAGCTGTCATGGCTCTCATGTAGGTGGCTCCAGCGTTCTTCAGACCAAACGACATTATTTTGTAGTAATATATTCCCCATTGTGTAATGAAGGTTGTCTTTTCGACATCCTCTTTATCCATCCAGATCTCATGGTATCATGAGAAGTAATCCACAAAGGATTGCACTTCATGCTTGGCACGGTTATCAATCAGTATGTGTATGTTGGGCAACGGAAAATCATCTTTAGGACTCGCTCTATTCAGATCTCGGTAATCAACACATACTCTAACTTTCCCATCTTTCTTCAGAACTGGCACAACGTTGGCCAACAAAGTCGGGTATTTGACCACTTGAAGAACCTTGGCTTTGATTTGCATGGTGACCTCTTCTTTTATCTTCAAACTCATATCCGGTTTGAACTTTCTAAGCTTCTATTTTACCGGTGGACACATGGGATTAGTGGGTAGCTTGTGGGCTATTATGGATGTGCTTAAACCAGTCATATCGTCAGAGGACCATGCAAAGATATCATCATATTCTTTTAGGAATCTGATGAAATCTTTCTTCTCTGACACTGATAGATGAATGCTTATATGTTTCCTTGACTGTTTTGGAATCCCCTAAGTTAATAGCATCAGTTTCCTCCAAATTAAACTTTGGTTTGTTTTCAAAATTTTCTACTTCTCTGCCGATTTCCTCAGGTATTATATCATCTTCCAGATACTCTCAATCATTATCCTTATGTTGCATTGTCTCATTACATGTCACAGTCATAGGTTCATCGGGATAGGTAATAATAATGCTGAAAAGAAAATGTAAAGATAATAATAAATAAGAAAAGCAGTAATGCATCGATAAAATCTTTAAAACATCAAAAAGTGTGGATCGATGGCTCGAGCAACTATTTCAAAACAAAATACTGAAAGATGTCTCAAATGCTCAAAACTATATTTTAAAGTAATTCATGCTAATTTGCCAGGCTATCCAGGAACTCGACGGGCCCGGGATGGTGCAACGATCCAGTTCTTGAGAATAGCTCCTTTCTACACGGTCTAAATGGTAAGGTCTTCCTCCTCCTCCCCCTCCTCAACTATAGCACTGCAGTCCATATCTTCTTCATCTAGAAACATCTTGCTCATGCCAGCTAAAACTTCATCTTCCTCAGATCCCCACATCATGTCAGCTTGATGGAATGTATGGTGCAAAGGTGGTACCAGTTGTTCTAGTGGATAATAAGAACCATTCCATGGTGGTGACCAATTCTGGTATTCCTTCCACGTGTATTCATATTCGAGTCCAAAAGTCGTGCCATGATGTTGTGGTTGTACGGGTTTGGTGATACCTTGAAGATTTTTGCAGAGACCTTTGCCAGGTTCATACCCCGTCCATAGCAATATGCTTTCTATCTTTTTTCTCCACCATTGGTCATTTTTAATTGCGTTGACTCGTTCAATGTGATGGTATGTTTCTCCAACCGGCTTATTTCTATTTTCGATGAATGGAACGATCTGATTGGTGTAGATGGGGTTACTTCCATCTCCATGAATGATCACCTCCTAATGATTCCACTCAAACTTTACAGCTTGATGCAGGGTTGAAGCCACTGTACCGACAACATGTATCCATGGTCGTCCCAACAATAGGTTGTAAGTAGCAAATATATCTAGCACTTGAAACTCGACATCAAACCAAGTCAGACCCATCTGTAGACTGAGGTTGATTTCTTCGATGGTGGCTCTCTAAGATCCATCAAACGCCTTCACATTCATGCTTCCCATTTGTATCTCATGCAGACCTTTAACCTGTCTCTTTAGAGTAGTCAATGGGCATATGTTGAGACTTGAACCCCCATCTATCAAGACCCCGACGATGAACTTATCCTCAAATTGCACCGTGATGTATAGGGCCCTATTGTGACTCAGTTCTTCTGGTGGTTATTCATCTTCATGAAAAGTGATTTTGTGACTCTCTAATACCTGTCCGACCATGTTAGCCATCTCCCCACTAGTGATGTTGATAGGTACATAAGCTTCACTCAACACCTTCATCAAAGCATTCCTGTGTGTATCTGAGTTTTGCAGTAGTGACGAGATGGATATCTGAGCGGGATTTTTGTTCAAGTGGTCAATAACAGAGTACTCTCTTGCTTGTACCTTTCTCCAAAGGTCATCAGTGCCAATCTCGACAACTTGTGGCTTAGGTGCATCTTCCTTGTTTGTTCTTCCCAGGTTCTCAGGTGTATAAACTCTGCCAGTTCTAGTCATACCTTGTGCGTTATTTGTTTCCTCTATTTTTGCTTTTCCTTTTTTCCTTGCTTCCGCAACATAGTCCCATGGGATGGCATCAGACTTGTAAGATGGTGTGGGAGCTACCATTACAGTGAATGGTGTAGTTACCTCGACTTCAAACAACGCCTTGGCTATATACCACAACTGGTGTGAGAGTGACTGGAGATGTTTTAGGAGCATCCCCCTCTCGAATGAGTTCGATGGACCCCTCTTGATCCCATTCTTCGTTAGTCTCTATCACATTTACTCCCTCACCTCTTTGATCCGGGAGAGGATTGTTACAAATATTTGGTGCATCTTCATTTGCCTATATGACCTTGGTGTCGATCAGCATCTGAATCTTATCTTTCAATGTGCGACACTCATCAATGGTATGATCCTTCATGCCTGAATGATAGGCACATATTTTGTTAGGGTTGATCCACTGGGAAGAATTCTCCATAACAATGACAGGAATGGGAGTGACATAACTGGCGACCTTCAGTCTCTCGTACAGTTGGTCTATGGGTTCAGCAATTGGGGTGTATTCTCTATGTGGTCTGCGGTCGAAATTTGGACGTGGCTTTTGGTAGTTCTGGCGAGCGGGTGGTGGTGAATGGTAATATGCAGGTTGGGTATTATAGGCATAGTAGGTAGTAGTAGGTTGTGGGTATCTGGGGGTGAAAGTTGGCGTGTGGGTGGAGGTGTTTGGTATGTGAGAGGAGACTTAGGACCCTGGGTTACTATCACGGCACCTACTTTTTTCTTCTTTGAAATGACTCCCGATTTCAAAGCTTTATTCGTGGCCTGTAGTGCCTCGAAATTGGTCACCGTCCCATTCTTAATTCCTTCTTTTATTCTTTCTCCTAGCTTGATGATGTCGGAGAATATGTGATTTTCAATAACCATTAACCTTTCATAATATTGCGGGTCTTGAGCTCCGACGAAGAACTTGTTCATTTGTTCTTCTTCAAGTGCTGACCTTACTTTTGCAGCTTCTGATCTCCAACGAGTAGCATACTCGCGGAAGGTTTCTATTGGCTTCTTCTTGAGGTTTTGAATGTAGAAAACGTCTGGCGCATTTTCTGTGTCGAACCTAAATCTATCCATGAAGTCTGACACTATGCTTACCCAACTAACCCACTTCTTTGGGTTTTGATTGCTATAACAAGACAAAGCATCTCATGTGAGGCTTCGCATGAACAATTTCATGCGAATTTGTTCATTCTTGCCTGCTCCTACAAGCTTGTCACAATACGTTCTATGATGCACTTTTGGATCCCAGTTCTATCGAACATTTCGAACTTGGGAGGTTTGTATCCCTCCGACAGTTCCACATCTGGCTGAATACACAGGTCTTCATATTTTAGACCTTCAATGACTTTACCACTTTCAACACTCAGAACTCTACCAGTGAGCTTCTTGAGTTCCTCCGCCATGTTTTTAATGAGCAGGTCCTTCTCAGTCGATTTGGGTATGTATAGGGTTTGTTGCGGGGTGTGGGGTAAAGTTTCCACATATATCGGATTGCTTTGATGGACTCCGGAAATTTGGGCATAAGGGTGGTCATTGGTTGAGTTTTGGGGATTGGGAGTAGGTTATGGTGCACTTTGGAGAGTGTGATAAGTAGTAGTTTATGGGTATTGAGTTGGATGATAGTGGAGTTGTTGAGGGGTTAGTACTGGCGGCGAGTTAAGGTTCTAAGAAGGTGCGGGATACTAGTTTGGTGTAGAAGGATTTGGTGGTGGGTTTTGGTTTTGTGTGTTTTGTAGCGGTATTTGGTTCTAATCGGATTTTGCCGGTTAATGTGGGGGACATTGAGAGTGAAGAAAAGGTTTGCCAAATTTCGGACCTGCTCAAGCTCGCCTTGTAGTTCCAGGATTTTCTGTTCTAGACGTAAGACCAACTCATTCTATGATAGAGTACTTCGACCATTTGAAGTTTCAACGTTTTCTACCATGGTAGCATTGTCTTTTCTGATACCACTCAAATCATCCATTTTATCTATTTTCCTCTACTTTTGCTTTTAGGATCGTTTGGTGGAGGAGGAGGTGGAGGACCTCTAGATCTAGTGTGATATGCTGACGATGCCAGTATGTACGAATCAACCTTGGGGAATGAAAAATAATCAAAAGAAAGAAAAGCAAAAAGGTAACCAAGTTAGAAAGGAATAATAAAAGAGTGTTTGCAATATTTAAACATATTACACAAAGTTATGCAATGAGTCGCGTCCTAATTTGGGAATCTCGTTGTGCCTGAGGTAGGCCTAAGCGACACATAGACTTGGAGAAAATCAATGCCAACAATTGTGTCATATCATTAATTCAAAAATGAGTCAAACTTTTACTAAATCGATAATAATAATAAAGTTACTAATGGCATTTAGCCTTATTACACTCGAAATCTAAAGCTAAGCTAGAAAGTAGTAAAGAACATTATTTCCTAGTCTACTTGGTCCCTGAAGGACCTTCTCTGTGCTTGTCTCTTTTAACCCAATCAATCAGGTTCCCCAAATCGTGCATATCCAACAATAAATAAGCTTTTGCTAGATGCCCTCCTTCACTGCCATCCGTGCCTTAGCAATTTGAGAGTCTCTTTCTCATCTTTCCCTCGAGCTCCATCAATCCTTATTCCAAGTATTCCAATCTCTCTGTTGACTTAGTGGAAATCTCCTTCCATTCTTTTATTGCTTTCATGTTCACTTTGTGTTGTTCCAGATGTTTAGCTTCAGACTCGAAAACCCTTTTGCGTAGCCTTCCATACTTAACCATGCCTCAGCAACGTCATCTATGATTCTGTCCTTCAGATTGACTCCTGGCTTGATGTCTCCCGCTACATTGTCCTCCAACCATGATAGATAGAAGTACATATGACCGATATGATACATGTCTGGCTCAATGGTTTCTCTTTCCACAATGATCTTTTGATTCCACATATGTTGTGCCTCAAACTTGAACGGAATGACGTCTCCTTTAAAATCTGCCTTGTATTGGACCATGTTGGAAACCTGGGGTATGACCTGTTTTCTTCCCGCTTGTCTTATTACCCTTATAGGAGCATAAGGATAGATGCCTCGCAACCCGATCACTACCATATGAGTAGTCCATCTTGACCTGATGATGAACTTACTTCTAGGAAACCACTCAAACATCCAATGTACCTGCTCGTCCATCGGATTGCTGAAGAATCACACCCAACTTATAGCATTTCCAGGTTGTACAAATCTATCTGGGATAAACGTCATTTTCTTTGGGTGATGGTAAGCTATATAGTGATTCAACGGCCGTCGAAGAAGCTCTTGACTATACTCTCCCCTCTAAAAGTGTTCCAGCAGCCATACTTGTAGTAACAGATTACAACCTTCAAAGTGTCCAAATCCATGCTTGCTCCAATCTAGAGCGTAGTACATCTTAGCTAAGATCATAGGGATAATGGTATAAGTTTGTCCCTCGATGCCTTCCATCAAGGTCCTAGTGACCATGGCTAAGCGAGTATGAATCCTTCCTCCTTTCATTGGAAATATCAACAACCCCAAGAAGCAGATGATGAACACATAAACCCGGCGATGCGTCCAACCCAAGGAAGTAATGGTAAGTTCATCATGGTGGAGACGATATGACTTGCTATGCCCATAATGCTCGTAAAGAAATGCAAAAGGGATGTATGATTTCTTTAAACAGAGCAGCTCATCATTTTTCTTAAAACCCAATATCTTCAAGAAATCGCGGGGAGTGTGATTCTCTGGCACTAGTAATCCCGGACTATCCCATGGAAACTTAGCAAAGCTTCTTATTTCTTCGAGGAGAGGAGTCATTTCTATGTCGCCAAATCGGAAAACGGCTCTTTTCTCATCCCAAAATATGATAGCGGCCTCAATCAATGCCCTATTTGGTCGAATGTTAAACAAGGATGGCAGGTCACCAAGTACTCTTCTCACATGATTCTTGTCGCAAGGTGCAAGATCTTTCCATCAGTACAATTGTGAAGAGATACATGTTTGAATGTTATACACGTGTGATATCACATGATTTTTTTTTTCTTAAACCGTAATAATTATATTTAGTCATAAACGACACAAAAGTAGTGCTGTAATTTTTTGTACAACTACGCAGAAAAACTAAAAGTATGCCCTCTTATAATCTTTGGGTGACTCTATACATTCTAATAAAGTCTCTCCTCATTTGCATATTCTTTCCTACACGTATTTTGCACGTTATACATGATGTATCTCATATAATGCATACCATTTGTTTTTTATTCTTGATGCTATCTTTACTCTTCTCTATTTTTCTTTCCTACTAATAATCTTTGTCTGTCGTTTCTCTTGTTAGTGTTTATCATAAAACGTTTTACGAGCAGTACATAAAGTTGTGTAAAAAACATCTACCTGTCTTTTGAAAATGTGTTATGAGCAGTGCATTAGGATGCATGTATCATATGTATCTACTTGTCTTTTATCTGAAAACGTGTTTGAACGATACATAAGATGTATCATATATTTGTAACTACTTGTCACCATCTTAAAACGTATTTTGAGTAGTACATATATAAGATGTGTCACACATTCATATGTACCCATTCATATTTCCGCCTCAAACTTTCTTTGCTCCACCCAACAAATAAAAAAGTTATTGTGCAACACTTAATTGTCAATATTAAATGCAAGTGCTTTTGACCATATACAAGCTGAGAATATACTCTTGTCAGGGGTGGATCCAGTGCATTAGTTAAGCGTTCCCGTGTACTCAATAACTTTAATGATCTTGTTTCGATATTTGTATTAAAAATTTATTAAATATATAAGAATATTTACCTTGGAAACCAGTTCATTAATCTCTTAGTGGAACTTCTCTTCCACATTTTGAAGAACTTGTGCCATCCGCGGATTTGACAAGCAGAGGTGAGAACCTGATGAGGGTTTAGCTTTAGGAGAATCGGAGCCGTTCTCCTGGTTTCTGATGCATGCTTTAGTAACTCCTCTAGGAGAAGAATCATCATGTTTCTCATTTTCCTTCTCAAACAATTTGAGGTCTACAACAAGTATTTTTGAGAAGATAATCCATCAGAAGAAAAAACAAGCCATACACTATTTGTTCGGGATACAGCTAATGTCACCTTGAGCAGAAGCTGAGGAAAGAGATTCTTCGTCTGTCCACAAACCACAACTTTATTTTTGAGGTATGTATTGTATCCATAATGATTTTCTTAGCAGTTTTACTGTAAAATATTAACCAATAATTCTATATTATCCAGATCATATCAAATTAACAGAATAAGATTTATATATTTTGGTGGAATGATGTCATATTTAATGAAAGATAGTAACAACTTGCCAATCAAGGGCTTATCGATTATTGTTTATGTAGTTGGCTATTTGTTTTTCTTCTTTTTACAGAAATTGAAGGAGTAAAACCTTCTTGTATGTGAATGTTAATCAACAGTTTTAAGTAACTTGTCCATTCAATACATAGCCAAAAATGGCAAAGTGAATAAAGGAATTACAAAGAGGTCAATCAATACAATGACCAATAAAAACAAATCTATAGGAACTTAAGGACAAGCTAAGATTCTCTATAAACTGTGTTCCTGTGATGGCAAGACAGAAGATCTACAAATTGGACAAGTTTTTTCCCCCTCAGCAGCCATTTCTTTATGCAACTTCCGTGATATTCATGTCCACATTCAAGTGTACCAATTATTTCATCATTTACATATTCTCCTTGACAAATAACACATATTTCTCCTTCTGAATTAACTTCAACCTTAGAAGTCGAAGTCGAACAACAGTAGGTTCGTGTTCTCATGCATTTTCTGTAATCTCCTCCTTTTCTAATGAACTTTGAGCATATGAATCTAGAAAAGCAGAGTTGTGAAACAAGTTATGTGGAGCAAAAACGTTTCTTGATTGCGAGGAATTCCTATAATTTGCCAGATCAGTAGCGACATAAACATCATCAACGTATTCACTTGTTGGCTGATAATTATATGGATCCTCGCTGTGATTAAACGTTGTCTGTCCATTATTATATGTATGAGCAGAGCTGTGAAAAAAGTTATGTGGAGCAAATCGATCCCTAGTGTTTCTTGGAAATACGAAACCATCTGGAATTTGAGAAAGATGACGAGTTTGCCAATTTGTAGTCATGATAACACGAACTAATGGAACAAACTACTTCTCAATTTTGGTGCTTTTTTAAGTGATAGCCTATATATATATATATATATATATATATATATATATATATATATAGTCCTTTAGTTCCTATGACTAGGATTTTAATGTTTCCTTAAGTAGCGCAAGTCCTATAGCTCATAGGACTAGGATTAGTATTTACTAACAAGGCAAGTGAAGCTCTTGCCTCAAGAAATACAAAGTACTATTGTATTATTATGTACTAATTTTATGATACATGCGTTGTGCATGTACCTTATCTAAGTTACTAATTTTATTATAAATGATCATAAAAATATTCTACTAAAAATTATATTTGAATTATTATAAATAAAAGTGTATGTTTTTGAAAATGAAAAATATCATTCTTATATACCAAACTCATTAAGGGGAGAAATTACTACATAGAAGTTCTCAATTATCAATATATTAAAAATATCAATCAATATACAAATACTGAAAAAAAAAATTAAAAAATAAAAAGATCATCATTTTTTAAAAATGGCATTTGTTCGAAAATTTCTCTGTGTATGTTGTTCTGGAGGGGGGGGGGGTATGTAATTCCTTTTTTAAAATGTTCAATTTTCTATTATGAAATTATTCATCTCTAAGTTTCGCATCAATAATTTTTCAATTTTTGTGAACGTATTCAATCATAATTTGATTATGGTTTTTAAAAAATAATTTTTTCATTTTATTAAAAGAAACATTACTTAAGATTTTAGTAAGTCGAGTAGTTACTTAATTATATATATTGAAATTGCTTTTTGGAGACTAAAATAATATTGAAGAATAGGTAATTATCACAAACTTAAAGTTTTACAATACAAAGAAAACCAATGTGTTGCTAATTTTCATGTGTTGTTATTTTTCTTTTCAAATTTATTATACTATGTAGTTCAAATACGGAAGGATTTAATATCCAAACAAAGTTGATTTGAAGTCATAAATATTAGAGAAATAATTAAATGTTTATTCCTAAATATTAGGAAAATAACGAAATAACTATTTTATCTAATGTAAAATTATTTTTTAAAGGGTAAAAAAAGCGAACAATATTTCTCTAAGGGCCTTCATGCTTTAATATAGTATAGATATGTAATTTGTATTTATACAATTATTTGATAAAATATTTTAAATTTTAATATTTTTATAAAATTTGATAGAGGTGGGATTGAATGAGTTAGTAGGATAAAAAATTTCTCTCACTAAATCAAATAATATATTTACCTTCTCATCAATTCTATTTTTCTTTATTTATTTTTTCATATTTTTCACTATTTTACTTTCTAATTTCAACTCAAATTCTCTAAATTAGCTATTATTTTTTGTTGCATTTGATTGATCTACACATCAGAAAGCAAATACTTTTGTGTCTATCTTTTTTAATTAAGAAATCCCCAAGACAAGTGTCATAAGGTTTCAAACACGATGGATATTAGGCTCAACCATTTTGCCATATTCACTTAATGCTATATTTTTGTATATGGGAGAGTTCAATACCATATGACGTTCGCCTAACCCGCACATTATACATTGCTCTCTCACCACTAGATATATAGACTTTTTTTTATCTTAGTATTATATGAATTTTATGAAAGAAATTTCAGGGTCTTTTAATATATTTTAGTATTAAGCCACCAGTTCCATTGAGCCACCCTAATTAATGTTGGCGCAATGGCCTCTAGGCCACTTAAACTTGCACCGGATTATAAAGTCCATATATAAACTTTCGGTTTTCTATTTTAGCACCTCAACTCGATAAAAATACTTATAATAAACCCCTCCCTAAGAGCGTGTATCTCAATTGCCTGACATAAATACCACGTCAGATCATGCTAAGATCATTTATTGTTTGACATTTGTAATATCTGGGTCCCATCCTTTTCAAAATCAATTTACTAAATTTTTAATTTTGTTCTCTTTCCTTTCTTCTTCACCAAAGCTCCGCCAAAACCTTCCCTTACCTAGCCACTATTTCCAATAGTAAAAATTAAAATCTAATCAATTCATATCCTAATGCATATCTTAATCAAATATCAGTCTAGAAATTAGTTCAAACAAGTCATCAGATTTTCTAAAAAAATATCAAAATCATTCCGACAAGGTTTTCCTCGAAAAAAGTGGCATCCCGGCGACACTCGTTAAAATCAAAACTAACAGACCTCCTTAAGCACCTATTACTTCCCACGCCTGAATGTTTCCAATAATTTCGTCGTCTTAATCAGCCAAAGAAGATCGCCGGAAATGTTGTCACCACCATACATTTGCCCTAAACTGAAAAAAATGAGATAGACCAACCAACGCCAAAATGATTAGTTTGTGGAGAAATGAAGACTAGCCAAGAATTGTTCAGAGTTGCAATGAAGAGAAAAGAGGTAGGGGTGGGGGCAGGGGCGGATCCAGCATAATAACTACGGGTTCCCGTGAACCCAGCAACTTTTGTCTAGATCCTGTATTTTGTATTGAAAAATCTAGTGGATGTAAAAGAATATTTAACTTGGAACTCAATCCGTTAATTTAAGAGTTAAATTTTGGGTGTTAATTACCTATTGGATCATAGTTGTAATCCAAGGCCCAAGGCAAATAATTTAATATTTTGTCAATTTTAAACTTAATATATAAAATATATTTTCATATATAAATTAAATTACTGCAACTCGATAATTTTTTAGTTTATTTTTATACTATTAAAAACCAATCTAATTATTCGATACAATTATAGATTTATATAAAACTACGATTTTATGAAAAGAAACCTAATAATTGGTACAATATGATTTGATTCGGTCAGTTTAATCATTTTTTAAAGAGATTCATTAACACCCTTAGCTTCAAGTCATGTCAATCCATCATGATTTCTAAGCAAATATTAGAGTATAGCAACCAGCACGCCTAAAGGATATCAGATGAGCTTGCCACATAATATAACAGAGTAAAAGAGCAATGACGATATTGAATATCAAAACATCCATCACATTATAACTTGAAACAACAGCAGCTAAAAAATTGCAGAATCTGCATGGACCAAACAAAATGAAGGACGTAATTAGAGTTTCCTCCAGAATTCCGATGAAGCTTAACAAAATTTCAAAGATTTTAATTAACTCATCTTAGAGATAGAGCTACTTGTCAAAGAAAGAGGGAAAAAATATATGAGCAAAAGAAAATCAGAGCTAAACTTTTTGACAGCAAACAGACTGGAATCATGATGACTTTTGTCACCAAATTTAATGAGCAAAGAAGTATAAGTCAACAGCCAAAAAAGAGAGAATCCAAGAAACAACTCATGATAGCATTTCGTCCAACCTAATTTTCTCAATAATATTACACACTTATGTATCCAGAATTGCTCAACCAACTAGCTTGAAAAATAGCTAGTCCATAAAGCTGAGCGATTACTACTAATGACTCTTTTTAATCCTACAGACAAATAATATCAAATAAGATATTTTCTGTAAGCCTACTTATATGATACACAATGACATCTCACAACGGAAATCGGGATCTTTTAATAAGAACAACAGATTTTCAATGTAGCCCCTTACCCTGCTCAGAAAAGCAGAGAAATTCTTTTAAATATTAAATGAAAATAAACTTTGCTTTAGCAATGTCTGCTCATCACTGATTAAAACAATTAATTTATTCTGACATAGACTGCACTCAAAGTGATTAGCGTTATCAACAACAGAAGTTGCTCCGGACCTGTTCAATCTACAAAATTCTAACCTATCCAGATGCAGACTAAGAACTTGTAGTTGATAATATCGTGCAATTGTGGGAGCAGATCTAAACACATAGCTCTAATGTCCCATTTATAAGGAATATACTACTCGCTTTCTTTCTAGAAACTATTCTTTGATAGAACAGTCTGATACATTTTATTTGTCTAGATAGCCACTACCACTTTACCATCACTATGATCTGAACATGAGACAGTTTACCATCGCTAGTTGCCCTTAAATTCTCTAATTAGGATATGCAGGATAAAGACGAGGAGGAGCGACACAGATATCCATCACTGATCACCCTACTTTCTCTTTGCTGATACGAAGGTGAGCAATAAGATGGTGGTTCAGAACTCAATCAGCATTCTCCACCGAAATAGATATCTTCCAACTGGTTTTTCGTGCTATCTTTCACTTATCTTCGCTCACACTACATCTCATAAAACAATTAGAACATTTTGCCAGCAAAGAGCAGTATAACATCAAGACATATCAACAACAGCACTACTGAAATTAATTCTACTTTTGGTTTTTACACAGAAACTGAAAAGAGGAAAATAAAACAGTTCTAAAAGACTTGGCTATCAATTTGAAAACTAAAGATTTTAGCACACCACCATGCCCAATTAACCATCTTCATCTGCATATCCCAGAGAAAGAAAAAAGCTACACATTTTTAGGAAGCACGAAATTTGAAACAGCATACATGGCGAAAAGTTCAGAGCCTCTTAACTTTTAAACCTCTCAAAGTATAACAAGCAAACTGGGATATATTAATGAGACATTGTGACATTAACACTGCATAATTCAGTTTTTCTATTCTCTTTTCAATAACTAACAACAATTGAATCCGAACAGTTAAAGCCTCCAAAATACCTAAAATCCGTATTAAGCATAAGCTGCAAAATACCAGCATTTCTAATCTATTTCCTTTCTGTAAACATCAAAATATCACTAGCAAAGAGAAAAGCATGTAAATCAAGAAACAAGCATATGCAATCAGCCCACGATGCTCGTCTCCACAAGAAGCTAGCTCAACCAAAAGCCTCGTACAAACCCGTGTGGCCCATACAACAAAAACTCCCGTTAACACCTTGATTACCAATCCACCAGGCAAAAACAGTGAAATCACGGATAATATCACAATTGGCAACATACAATAACCAATTAGGCTAACACATCTGTATAAATCAAGGTTCCCATTTCGACCCTCAAGCATATTGAACACTACGTAGAGAAACAACGAAGCCATTACAACCCAGCCCAATATGATCCCAAAATGAATCTTTCCAGCTAATAATTGGAAAAGCCCAAATGACATTAAAAATATAAACGGCCCGGATAAGTCACCGTCTTCATGAAGATCTGTTTTGATTTTAAATGGGTTGAGAATGGACAGGGTCTTTTGGTAAATTTGTTTTGTGTTGATCCCGAGCTCCTCTAGTAACAGCGGCTCATCTTCAAAGCCAGTTGAGCCGCCTGCACCGATGGTGGTAGAGGCGAAATGTGGAGTGGAGAATGAAGTGGAAGCAGCCGCCGAGGTAACGTCGAAGGACATGAAAGGGATGCTAGGGTTTGAAGATATCGGCGGCTGAAATGGAGCTGTCGGAGGCCGGCGGTGTTGTACGCCGGAGGGGAATATCACTGGCGGAACGTTGAATTGTTTCGCCATTGATACGAGCTAGTTGTGATCAACTGTATGAGATTGTTAATTAGAATAAATTTGAATTAAATTGATATCTAGTGACTTGGGAAGGATCATAGAGAAACTCAATTGAGCAATTAATTGATTATAGGGGAAATTAGGGTTTCTGAAAGAGGTTTAAATAGAATTGGGAATTGAAAGAGAAGGAAAGGAAAGAGACTGAGATTCGGAGAAGCTTCGGGTCGTCAAAAGCATAGAGAAGACGCAAAGGCACACTTTTCAACAGGCTTCATATAGTATACAGTAACCAATTTATGCGACAGATTTGATACAAAATGTACAATGAAAATTTAATAACTTACCTCCCTACTTTTCAATTTTATACCTCATATTTCAATTTACAACCGACTAGCCCAAAAATAATAGGTTAACATTCAATATCCAACTCCAATATGTTCTCAAAATTACTATATTGCTTAAGCTTTTAAGTTAATTTTCGAATCAGTAACTGTGACTCAAATATTAGTTTAACAAACCAAATCCATTTGGGTGGTAAAAATTAGATTTTTAACAAGCTTAAATATGTGGGTTTAAACTCTGAATTTAATTTTGTGAGAAATTTGGAGTGGGTGTTATTTAGACTTGTTAGAAATAGTATAAGGAGGTTGTATATAAAATTTGAAGTTATTTAATGGAGATTCGGATTGGCTTTGAACAAGAATTACAAATGAAAATCGTGGAAGAAGTTCGTCTACAAACGCTTGTATAAAGGTTAATAATAGTGTATAAGATGTGTTTATACACTCATATACACTATTATACAAGATTATACATAATTATACAAAAAACTGACTTCGTCTTCTTCCTTGCGTCTTTTTTGAAATTGAACTCAAATCTTACTCAAATATCTCTTCAAATTTAAATTTTGAACTCCTTTTGATATTTCAATCAATTGGAACAACACTCAATCCAAACAACTAACAAACTCAAAATATTCTATTTTCAAAAGCAAAGCTTTGAATGACCTTCAATGGTGGACTTCTACTCTTCAAATTTTTTTTTTTACATTGCAACAGTAATGGCGAACGGCCCCTTGGAGCATATGTAAAAGATGTGAGAAGAAGAGAGAGTGAAAGTAATGATTGTGAGAACACATATTTAACTCCATAGCTTTTAGAAGCAATAGTTGTAAGAACACAGATTTTGAATTTGCAAGAGTTAGTGATTTCAAAATATGTACAATATGGGCTAGGTCGGGTAAAACTTAAAAAGATGGACCATTTTTTGTTATGGTGTGAAGTCATGTGTATTTTCTTGTAATTCTTTCTTTTTAATACTCGTGTCTTATGATATTTGAAAAATCTATAGATATTTATGTTACTATAAATTATTTCAGTAAAAATAAATAAAAATTTAAAGTTAGATTATTCATAATAAAGTCTAATATTCTTGTAAGGACACACTAAAAGTGAACGTACGTCTTCTAAATTGAAAAAAGATGAAATAGTAATAACTAAAAAAATACTTAAAATTATCATATTTCAGTGATAAATTAAATTATTTCTCCCTCTATTTTTTTTATGTGTTGTTTCAATTTTTTGACTTACTCATTAAAAAAGTTATTTGACTAAACTCCGCTTACCTCTTCTCTAAATGAGTTACTACTAGTAGACGTTTGGACATAAAAATTGTAATTTTTGAAAAAAAATAGTATTTGAAGTTTAGTTAAAAATGGCGTTTGGAATTTAAAATTATATTTGGACATGCATTTCACTAGAAAAAATGTTGCAGTTTTGTGAGTAGGGAAAAAAATTATTCTGAAAATTTTGAATTTTTGAAAAACTCATTTTAGAATTTTTTTTCAAAAACTTGCAAAATTTTATGGACAAACACATTTCTGAAAAAAAAATATATGGACAAAGGGGGCCTTAGTGTTAGGGGAAAAGGTTACAAAATAGCCAAATCTAAGGGAGTTGTTAGGACTTTTTTTTTTGGGTAAGTTACACATTTGGTCGAGGGACCAAAAATAATTATATTCGCTAGTTAAAGATAAAGATATATATATATATATACCCTCGGGGCAAGGATGAGGTTTGGTATGATTCCATATACCCTCGGGGCAAGGATGGAGAGGGCGTTGAGGGTCGTGATAGTAGTGATCAACAGTAGTTCTTTTTGCTTTTTCTGAAGTTTTTGTGTATTTTTGCTGGCGTCTTTAAGAGCCTTTGTAAGAAACCTTTATTTATAATATCAGAGTTGAAGCTTTATTTGCACCTTTCTTATTTGCTGTGGTTTATTTCTGTACTTTGTACGTTTTGCTCCTTCATGCTTTTGTCGTTGTCCTTGTACATATCATAGTTTATCAGAACGAGGCCGAGGATTAATAGGCGTTATTTAAACTTGGTCTAATCTATACCTCTTTAAATCGCGGTCGAGGGTCGGTAAGTGTTGTTCGTATTTGGTTGAGCTTATCTTTTATTAATCTCGACCTCCGGTGGGTGTTGTTCGAACTTGGTCGAACTTATCCTTTTATTAATCTTAGCCAAGGGTCGGTAGGTGTTGTTCGAGCGGTGACGAACATGACCTTGTCTTATTTGTGGTCGAGAGTCGATAGGTGTTGTTCGATCGGGGTCGAACATAACCTTTTCATAGTCGTGGCCGAGGGGCAATATGTGTTGTTCGAGCGGGGTTGAACAAAACGTTTTCATAGTCGTGGCCGAGGGCCGATAGGTGCTGTTCGAGCGGGGTTGAGCAGAACCTTTTCATAGTCATGGCTGAGGGCCGATAGGTGTTATTCGAGTGGAGTCGAATATAACCTTTTCATAGTCGTGGCTGAGGGCCGATAGGTATTGTTCGAGCAGGATCGAAGATAACCTTTTCACAGTCGTGGCCAAGGGTCGATAGGTGTTTTTCGAGTGGTGTCAACATAACCTTTTCATAATAGTGACCGAGGGCCGATGGGTGTTTATGATGTACGTAAGTTTCTTATTACTTTGATGTTGTTTCTCTGATTACATGATTAGAGAGAGTTACAAATTTTTTGGGCATTGGTTGGCTTTCCAGTCCCTAGTCCCAATCTATCTAGTCCCTTCTTGACTTGGAGAGTATTGAGGAGTCGGACAATGAAAGAGAAAAAATAGTCCCTCCCTCGCATACTTCGACTCAAAGTGTTCCTTTTGCCGTCTCATTAAAAACCTCCTTGAGAAAATCATAATGGGACAAAACTTAAAGTGAGGAAACAAGAGTGCGGCTTGGGAGACACTTTTTCTCTTAGAAGTTGAAGTATTTGAGGTGGCTGATGTTCCAATTGTTTGGTAATTGCTTTCCTTCCATTGTCTTTAATTGGAATGAACCCTTGTTTGCTTTGGCTATGATTTTATATAGACCATGCCAGCTTTCCTTCTCGTGAGTCGTTGCTCGCTTGAGTTTTGTCCTTGAGTATGTAGTCCCCGACTTTGAGTGGCCGGGCCTTTGCTTTCTTTTTTTAATAACGTTCTGCTTGCTTCATTTGGGCGACCATCCTTATGTACGTCATATCTCTTTGTTCATCAATTTTATCGAGTTCCTGTATTATTCTCTCATCATTACTAGTACTGCTTTCATGGGAGTATCTTAGGCTGGGCTCCCCGACTTCGACTGGTATAACTGCTTTGGTCCCATAGACCAAAGAGTAGGGTGTTTCTCCTGTGCTCGTCTTTGGGGTAGTTCTATACGCCCATAATACTTCTGGCAGTATCTTCGGCCACAGTCCCTTGGCGTCTTCGATATTTTTCTTCATGATGTTTAATATGGACTTGTTGGAGGACTCTGCTTGTCCATTACCCGCTATGTGATACAGGGTCGATAGTATCCTCCCGATATGCCATTTCTCGAAGAATTCAACGATTTTCTTTCCCATGAACTGGGGTTCGTTGTCGCAGCTATTCTCTTTAGGTAGGTCGAATCGGCAAATGATGTTCGCCCATATAAAGATGATTACCTCTTGTTCCCGTATTTGGTCGAACACTCCTACTTCCACCCATTCAGAGAAAAAGTCAGTTAAAATCAAAAGGAATCGTACATTACCTCGAAGTTATGAGCTGACATGAGTGGAATTGAAGCACTTAGTCTTGTCCAAAGAGTCCCAACCCAAGGAAAGTCCTTTGTCAGGGGAGAAAGCTGGCTCAACAAAGAACTTTTTTCAAGGGATCGTCGACAAGAACTACTCATGAAGACCCAAATCCTATCCATTTCGCTGTCCAGCATCGACGACTGTCTTTTTGATTGGTACCGCAGTCGCCCTTTAGTTGGGCATTGGTGCAACATTACCTATTCCCCCTCCCCCTCTTTCTTAGAATTCAACATTTATGATATGTTTTGCATTTTGTTCGCCCGGTCTTCATTCAGGGCTCCTACTTCCACCCATTCAGAGAAATAGTCAGTTAAAATAAAAAAGAATCGTACATTACCTCGCCCTGCTAGAAAGGGGCCCACAATATCCATTCTCTATTTGATGAACGACCATGGGGAGGTGACCAAATGGAGGTGTCCGCCTGCTTGGAAAATCATTGAGGCATACTTTTGACATTATTTGCATTTTCTCATAAAGTCTGAGGCATTCTTTTTCGTGGTAGGCTAATAGTATCCTGCCCCTATGAGGCATCTAATGAGTGCTCGGTTGCCGGAGTGAGCACCGCAATGGCCTTCATGGACTTCTTCAAGGACGCGCTGGGTCTAGTTTGGGACCAAGCATTTTGCCAGAGGGTCATCGTAAGTCCTCTTGTACAGGTCGCTATGGAAGAGACTGTATCTGGATGTTTGCATTCTTAGTTTCTTGGCTTCTTTTTTGTCGTTTGGGAGTTTGTCGTCCTGCAAATAGCCATATCTAGGCACCTTATGGACTGGGGAATTACTTCGCCAGTAGGGACCTTGAGTACAAGTCTCAGTCTGGACTATGAAGCGTTGGATGTGCCATCAATATATAGGATCCAGAGGTCTTGCATTTGGAGGGAAGCTTGGACGGCTTCCTTCTTAACTTCAGGCATTATCTTTGCATTGAAGTCTACGACGAAACCGACAACCACTTGTGACTTTATCATCGTTCGCGGCTGGTATGTGATATCGTGCTCGCTTAGCTCGATGGCCCACTTGTCCAGCCTCCTCGATAGCTCGGGTTTATGCAAAATGATTCTCAAGGGAAAGGTTGTAACGACCGAGATAGGGTGGCACTGGAAATAGGGTCTAAGCTTTCATGAAACTATGACTAATGCCAAAGCCAATTTTTCGAGGTGCGGTTACCTCGTCTCGGCGTCAATGAGTGTTTTGCTAATGTAATAGATGAGAGATTGCGTACCCTTTCTTTTATGGATCAGGACTGTACTTACTACTACTTCAGAGATGGATAGATAGACGAAAACGTGTTCCCCAGGTTCAGGCTTTGAAAGCAGAGGTGGTGATGATAGATATGCCTTTAGTTCTTTCAAGAGCTTGAACGCACTCGGAAGTCTATTAGAGACTGTTGCCCTTTTTTGAGCACGTGAAAAAATTTGTGATATCTATCAAACGACTGCGAGATGAATCTCGATAAGGCGGTGTTTCGACCAGTTAACCTTTGGACTTGTTCATCAATTGGCTCAATAATTTTCTAGTTGCTCTCGAACCATCTTTACTCAACCCGTTCTAAAAGGCTGCGACCGCCAGCCCCTCGGACACATTCGGTAGAGTCATCCTTACTGTGTTGAATCGGGTGAGAAAATCCCTCAGTCCTTCTCCCAAGGACTGCTTGATGGCTAATATATCATTTACCTTTGTTTTGGCCTTCTTGGATCCATCATGTACTGACTTATCAGCCATTTTCTCAAAAGTTTCTAGGGAGCGGGCTGGTAGCTATGAGTAACATGTTAATGCCCCTCCTATGAGGGCACTTGTTCCTTGGTGAGGTCATTACCTTTCACAGGGGTGACGTAATGAGTCACATGATCTTCGGGATCGGTCATTCCGTCGTATATCCAGAGGTAGGGCGGCATTTTGAAGGTCTTTGGTATGGCAAGTGGGGTTGCTTATTCGTTGTATGGTTGTTCTACGAACCTGCATGCGTCCCTCTTTGGCAATAGCTTAGGGTCTCCTGGTATCCTGTCGACTCGTTCTTGGTGTTCTTTCATTTGATCTATGAGTGTTTTATTTTCATTCTGCATTTCCTCCATCTTCTTTAGAACAGTGGCGAGGGTTCCATCACCTGCACTGTTAGTAACATTGCAAGTTATACCTGGTGTTTGAGGGTCTGGTCGGTCACTTTGTTCATTTTCTTGTTGCACTGTGCATGTTCTTGCGATTTTTGCAGTTGTGCATGGAACAGGCATGTTGAATACGCTTACTAGCATATAGATCTGCCATGTTTCAAGGAGTTTTTCACGGCTGGTGGCGTCCCTTCTTCTGTGGACGTGGAAGCCCCTTTCCGTTGGGTTTTGTTATGCTACAATAGGGAGGAGGTGACCTCTCGTGCCTAGGGAAGGCAGTGAGCATCACGTCTTCTCCTGGGGTTTCACAACTCTCGTTGATAGCATTCATGAGGTTGGTCCTCTCTCCTTGTTAGCTATCATATAGGTTTTTGTACGTGCAAAGAACGTTCTCCAGGTTTGTGAGGTTAGCGACTCACGTCATCTGTAGATCTAAAGGAAACTTAAAAATTTAACTAAGAAATCCCCATAGAAGGCGCTAAACTGTTTGACCAAAAAATATTGATTTTGGCTCACCCAATTAGATTTGTTCAAAAAAGGGTTAATCTTAGTTAAAAATAATATCCAAAGCTAGAGATACGTGTGTCAAAATCAATAACTAATACATCATATCCGGATGGTAATAAATATGACCAGAAGGACATTTGTTCCTTGGTGATGTCATTGCCTTTCACGACGGCGACGTAATGAGTCACATGATCTTCGGGATCGGCCATTCCGTCGTATATCCTGAGGTAGGGCGGTATTTTGAAGGTCTTTGTATTGCATGTGGGGCTGCTTCTTCGTTGTACGGCTGTTCTACGAACCTGCCTGCATCTCTCTTTGGCAATAGCTTAGGGGCGCCTGGTATCTTGTCGACTCATTCTTGGTGTTCTTTCATTTGATCTTTGAGTGTCTTACATTTAACCTTTTAACCAGTGTATGCTAAGTTTCATTCTCCATTTTCTCCATCCTCTTTAGAACAGAAGCAAGGGCGCTATCACCTACATTGTTAGTAATATTGTGAGGTATACCTGGTGTTGGAGGGTCTAGTCGATTGCTCTGTTCATCTGCTCATTGTACTATGTAGATTTTTGCGATTTTTGCAGTTGTGCATGGAACGAGCGTAATGAATACGCTTACTAGCATATCGGTCAGCCATACTTCAAGGAGCTTTTTCATGGCTGGTGGCATCCCTTCTTCTATGGACATGGAAGACCCCTTTTCCATTGGGTTTTGTTATGTTATTTTAACGACCCGGCCGGTCGTTCCATGAGTTACCGCTCCGTTTCCCCCATTTCTGATTCTTATTGTCTTGTTCAACTGTATTATGTGTTATCAGGTTGGTTGGTTCGGGTTCGGAGAGGTTTTGGTAAGGTTTGAGACACTTAGTCTCTTTTGAGTAAGCATAAGTTGGAAAAGTCAACCCGATATTGACTTATGCGAAAAAGGGCTCGAATGTGAATTCTGATGGTTCGGATAGCTTCGGGAGGTGATTTGGGACTTAGAAGCATGATCGGAATGTGTTTTGGAGGTAGATTTAGGCTTGAATTGGCGAAATCTGAATTTTGGCGTTTTTCGATTGATAGGTCAGATTTTGATATATGGGTATGAATGGAATTCCGAAAGTTGGAGTAGGTCCTTTCTGTCATTTGTGACATGTGTGCAAAATTTCAGGTCATTCGAATGAGGTTTGATAGATTTTTTATCGAAAGCGAAATTTGAAGTTTTAGGAATTCTTAGGCGTGATCCGATGGCAATTTGGTGTTTTGATGTTGTTTTGAGCGTTCTGAAGGTTGGAACAAGTTTGAATGAGGTTAAGAGATATGTTGGCATGTTTGGTTGAGGTCCCGAGGGCCTCTGATGAGTTTTGGGTGGTTGAACGGACCATTTCATGTTGGAAAAAGTTGCAGAAAAACTACTGTTGGTGTTGTAGGCTTTTGGCCTTTGCGTTCGCGAAGGGTTAGGAAGTGAGGCAGTAGAGTTGGTTGTCGAATTCGCGAAGGTGGTCCTGCATTCACGAAGGGATGAGGTCAGTGGTCATCGCGTTCGCGAGGGTCTTGCCGCGTTCGCGTAGAGGAAAGGTGAGCAGCTGGAGTCCTGGAGAATTGTTCTTCGCGTTCGCAAGCTGGTAGTCACATTCGCGATACTTTGATGAGTTGAAGCTTCGCATTCGTATTAGGGGTGTCGCGTTCATGATGAGGGAATTAGTGGTCAACGTAAGTTTGTGCTTCGCGAACGCGAGGCATTGACCGCGTTCGCAAAGAAGGAACGTGATTAGCTGGGCAGAATGTTTAAAAGACCATTTCCGCGATTTTAGGTCTAAGTTTCACCATTGTTGAGCGATTTTGGAGCTTTTTCAGAAGGATTGAAGAGGGAATTAAGGGGAAACACTTGGAGGTAAGATTTATGGACTTAATACTCGATCCTATTATGATTTCTACCTAATTAAACATGGAATTTATGGAATCTAAAGCCTAAAAAAACTGGAAGTTAGGGCTTGGAAATTGGAGACCTAAATCTAGGGATTTGAGGGGTCATTTGTGGTCGGATTTTGGTATTCTTAATATGTATGAACTCGCGAGAGTGTAAGGATTCTAGTTTTGTAATTTTTGTCGAAATCCGAGATGTGGGCCTGGGGTCGGTTTGGCCAATTTCGGGATTCTTGATGTAAATTGGTTATTTTCGAGTGGGCTTTGTTCCTGTAGCATATTTTGATGGTATAAATCTGTTTTTGGATAGATTTGGAGCATCTAGAGGCCGATTCGAGAGGCAAAGGCATCGCAGGCTAGAGTTTGGACCGGATAGAGGTAAGTAATGATTGTAAATGTTGTACTGAGAGTATGAAACCCAAATTTCACATCGTTGTGCTCCTTCGAGGTGACACATGCTAGGTGACGAGCGTGGGGTCGTGCACCGTTGGGGATTGTGACTTTGTCCGTCCCGTATGACATTTAAACCACGTATTTGATTGAAAACTTGTTGATATCATTGTGTTTTGGAAATTATTACCATGTTTTGGGCTGAATGCCATACTTGGGCCTCGTGCCAACTGTTTTGGACCCTTAGGGGATTTTTACTACTATCTCTTACTGTTTTGACTTCGTATTTGTACGCGGTCATACTGTATTATACTATTTCACAACTCAGCCATATTTACTCGTTTTTGATATTTTAAATGATATTTTGGGCTGAGCATTATGTTTTACTGTTGCCCGAGTGGCTTGAGAGATTTCTGACTGAGTGAGGCCGAGGGCCTGTGTTGTGAGGATACTATGGTATCGGGCTGCGTGTTGCAGCAGTGTTGTACTGATTCATGATTATGAGGCCGATGACCTGATTTGTTATGCCACGATATGGCTTGTTATGAGGTCGAGTGCATGTTTGATTATGCCACGAGATGCCTTGTTATTACGCTTGGGTTGTAGCCCCTCTAGGTGTCTGTACACCCCCAGTGAGCGCGGGTATCATGTATGAGATATGATATAACTCGAGGGGCTGTTGTTGTTTCATGTTATTGCCCGAGGGGCTGATAGGAGTGATTGTGAGATAGCCCGAGGGGTTGGTTCTGTTGGTATTTTGCCCGAGGGGCTGATTTATGTTTCTACCCTTTTCTCCATGTTTTCATCACTCGTTTGAACTACTGAAAGATGTTTAAAGAGGTTATTACTGAACTAAGGTGTTTTTACGAGCTTTTACTATTTTATTGCATTGTTCTAGTTTTATACTGTTTGTTGTAGCATTATGTTGTGTTTTACGTATTTTCTTATTGCTCAGCTGCCTTTACTTTTATTACTTACTGAGTTGGCGTACTCACATTACTCCCTGCACCCTGTGTGCAGATCTAGGAGTCTCGAGTCACGCGTGCTGATTTGCTTCCTAGCAGGCTTGTTCGGAGTTGACTAGGTAGATGCTCGACGTTAGCAGCCTAGTGCTTATCCTTCCTATCCTTATTTCCTTTTATACTAGCCTTGTATTAGACTATGTTGTCTTTTCATACTCTTAGACGGATTTTAGATTCTCATGACTAGTGACACCCCGATGTCGGGATGTGTTTGTTTCCGCACTGTTGTATTCCACTCTACATTTTGGGATTTATAACTTATTAATGACTTTAAATGAATTATTATATCTATTTAGTTGGTTTGGGGGTTTGTGTCGGCTGGTCTAGTTTCACGATAGGCGCCATCACGACCAGGTCCATTTTAGGTTCGTGACAAGTTGGTATTAGAGCTTAGGTTACATAGGTCTCACAAGTCATGAGCAGGTTTAGTAGAGTCTCGCGGATTGGTACAGAGACGTCTGTATTTATCCTCGGGAGGTTGCAGAACCTTTAGGAAAACTTCATATTCTTGAATTCTTATCGTGTGAATCTGTTGATCCGAGTACTAAACTTTTATTATTCTATTCTCTCATAGATGGTGAGGACACGTGCTACCGGTCGGGATGGACGACCACCAGTACCACCAGCTGGGGCTACTAGAGGCCGCGGACGCGGTCGAGATGGTGGTAGGGGCAGGGGTGTAGCTCGTATAGCAGCTAGGGCAGCACCTGCAGATCCACCAGCTGCCCTAGTTCACGATCAGGTCCTAGTTGTGGACACTCTAGCAGCACCAGCGCAGGCACCAACTATGCCCATTTTGATTCCAGGTCTTCAAGAGGCCCTGGCCCAGATTCTATTTGTATGCACTGGCCTAGCTCAGGCGGTCTTAGTTACTACAGCCGCATCTACTTCTCAGGCCGAGGGAGGCACTCAGACTCTTTCCACGCGCACACCTGAGCAGGTCGTGCAAGGACTTCACACACTAGGGGTACCTCCAGCCCAGCTGGTTGGAGCTGTTTAGGACTATGTAGCTCCTGTTATGCCAGAGGACGAGCAATGCAGGGTGGAGAGGTTAGGTAGACTTCAGCCTTCGACTTTCAATGGTACAGAGGGCGAGGATGCCCAGGATTTCTTGGACAAGTGTTAGAGGATTCTTTGTATAGCGGGTATTCTGGAGACCAGTGGGGTCGCATTTACTACTTTTCAGTTTTCTGGAGCTGCCTTCACTTGGTAAGAGGCTTATGAAAGGCGTAGGCCTATTGGTGCAGCACCCCTTACCTAGCAGCAGTTCTCTGTTCTCTTTTTGGAGAAGTATGTGCCACAGCCTTGCAGAGAGGAGTTGCGCAGGTAGTTCGAGCAGTTGCGTCAGGGAGATATGACTGTGACGCAGCATGAGATGAGGTTCTTGGAGTTAGCTTGTCAAGTTGTTTGGTTGGTTCCTATAGAGAGAGAGATAGGATTAGGAGGTTCGTTGATGGCGTCACGTATCAGCTTCGGATTCTCATGACTACGGAGAGGGTGTCTGGTGCTACTTTTGAGGAGGTTGTTGACATTGATTGTGAGATTGAGTTATTTCGTCGCCAGGAGCGAGATGAGAGGGAGGCCAAGACGCCTCGGGGATCTGGTAGTTATGGTGGTGCTCATTCGAGAGGTTAGTTTTAGCATGACAGAGGCCGTCCATTCAGACATGCTCAGTCAGCTCGCCCAAGTTATTATGTGGCGTCATCGGGTCATGGTTCTCACAGTTCTCATCAGGTCCATTCCTCACTCAATGCCCTTCCAGCCTAGAGTTTGTCCCATGCTCCATCAGTTCAGGGCTCTTCTATGCTAGGTGCATTTGCTAGTCATTCTAGTGCTAGGGCCTCCCTTCAGTCCCCATCTCCAGCACCAGGGTGCTATGAGTGTGGAGAGTTGGGTCACATGTGGGACAGTGTCCTCGTCATCTTGGGGGTTCGTCTCAGCAGAGGAGTCAGCCATTAGCATCAATGCCAGTCACTTCACCACCACCCACCCAGCCAACTAGGGGTGGATGTCGGACAACTAGGGGCCGCCCAGAGGGGGAGGTCGATCAAGTGGTGGTCAGGCCCGTTTCTATGCGCTCCCAACTAAACCCGATGCTATTGCTTCAGATGCTGTGATTACAGGTATTGTCTCAGTCTGCCACAGAGATGCTTCTGTGTTATTTGATCCCCGTTCCACTTTTTTATATGTGTCATCATATTTTGCTTGTTAGTTGGATACGCCCCGTGAGTCTCTTGTTTCATTTGTTCGTGTATCTACGTCGGTGGGCCATACAATTATCGTAGACCATGTGTACCGGTCGTGTGTGGTGACTATTGGGGGTCTGGAGACCCGAGTGGACATGTTATTGCTTTGCATGGTAGACTTTGATGTGATATTAGGCATGGATTGACTATCTCCGTGTCGTGATATTTTGGACTATCATGCTAAGATAGTAACATTGGTTATGCCGGGTATGCCACGGATTGAGCGGCGAGGTTCGACTGATTTTGTCCCCAATAGGGTGATTTCGTTCTCGAAGGCCCAGCAGATGGTTGAGAAGGGTTGTCTTTCATACTTAGCTTTTGTGAGGGATGTCGGTGCAAAGACTCCTAGTATTGATTTTGTTCTTGTTGTGAGGGATTTTCCCGATGTTTTTCCTGTAGACCTGTCGGGCATGCCACCGGACAGGGATATTGATTTCAGTAGTAATCTGGTGCTGGGCACTCAGCCCATATCTATTCCACCGTATCGTATGGCACCAGCGGAGTTAAAGGAGTAGCTTCAGGAACTCCTTGATAAGGGGTTCATTCGGCCTAGAGTGTCGCCTTGGGGTGCGCTTGTTCAATTTGTGAAGAAGAAGGATGGCACAATGAGGATGTGCATTGATTACAGACAATTGAACAAAGAAACAATCAAGAACAAGTATCCTTTACCTCGTATCGATGATTTGTTTGACCAGCTTTAGGGAGCTAGGATGTTCTCCAAGATTGATCTCCGTTTAGGTTATTACCAGTTGAAGATCAGGGACTCGGATATTTTTAAGACGACTTTCAGGACCCGATATGGTCATTATGAGTTCCTAGTGATGTCTTTTGGGTTGACCAATGCCCTAGCAGTGTTCATGCATTTGATGAACAACGTGTTTCGACCTTATCATGACTAATTTGTCATAGTTTTCATTGATGATATTCTGGTGTATTTACGTAGTCAGGAGGAGCACACAAAGCATTTGAGAGTTGTGTTGCAGAGATTGAGGGAGGAGAAGCTTTATGCAAAGTTCTCCAAGGTTGAGTTTTGGCTTAGTTCAGTGGCTTTCCTGGGCTGCGTGGTGTCCAACGAGGGTATTCAGGTTGATCCGAAGAAGATAGAGGTGGTTTAGAGTTGGCCCAGACTGTCCTCAGCCATAGAGATTCGCAGTTTTCTTGGTTTGGCAGGTTATTACTGCCAGTTTGTTTAGGGATTTTCATCTATTGCATCACCCTTGACCAAGTTGACTCAAAAGGGTGCTCCTTTCGTGTGGTCGGATGAGTGTGAGGAGAGCTTTCAGAAGCTCAAGACTACCTTGACCACGGCTCTAGTGTTAGTTTTGCCATCAGTTTCAGGTTCATATACCGTGTATTATGATGCTTCGAGAGTTGGTATTGGGTGTGTGTTGATGTAGGAGGGTAGAGTTATTGCTTATGCTTCTCGTCAGTTGAATCCACATGAGAAGAACTATCCTGTTCATGATTTCGAGTTGGCTGCCATTGTTCACGCGTTGAAGATTTGGAGGCATTATATGTATGGTGTGTCTTGTGAGGTGTTTACTGATCATCGTAGCCTCCAGTAGTTGTTCAAGCAAAAGGATCTCAATTTGAGGCAGCGGAGATGGTTGGAGCTGCTAAAGGACTATGATATCCCTATTTTATACCATCCGGGGAAGGCCAATGTGGTGGCCGATGCTTTGAGTAGGAAGACGGTGGGCATGGGAAGTTTGGCGTATATTCCAGTTGGGGAGAGACCTCTTGTAGTTGATGTTCAGGCCTTGGCCAATCGGTTCATGAGGTTGGATATTTCGGAGCCCAGTCGGGTATTGGCTTGTGTGATTTATCGGTCTTCCTTATTTGATCGCATCAGAGAGCGTCAGTATGATGATCCTCATTTGCTTGTCCTTAAGGACAGAGTTCAGCATGATGATTCTAGAGATGTGACTATTAGTGATGCTGGGGTATTGAGGATGCAGGGTCGGAAATGTATGCCCAATGTGGATAGGCTTCGGGAGTTGATTCTGGAGGAGACCCATAGTTCGCGGTATTCCATTCATCCGGGTGCCGCAAAGAAGTATCAGGATCTGAGACAACATTATTGGTGGAGGAGAATGAAGAAGGACATTGTGGGATTTGTAGCTCGGTGTCTCAATTGTCAGTAGGTGAAATATGAGTATTAGAGACCAGGTGGCTTGCTTCAACATATGGATATTCCAGAGTAGAAGTGGGAGTGGATAACTATGAATTTTGTAATTGGACTTCCACGGACTTTGAAGAAGTTCGATGCTATTTGGGTGATTGTGGATCGGCTGACCAAGTCCGTGCATTTCATTCCTGTGTGTACTTCCTATTTTTCAGAGCGGTTAGTAGAGATATATATCCGAGAGATTGTTCGTTTGCATGGTGTCCCAGTTTCCATCATTTTAGATAGAGGTACTTAGTTTACTTCACAGTTTTGGAGGTCTGTACAGCGAGAGTTGGGTACTCAGGTTGAGTTGAGCACAACTTTTCACCCTCATACGGACGGGCAGTCCGAGCATACTATTCAGATATTGGATGAAATGTTGCACACTTGTGTCATTGATTTTGGAGGGTCATGGGATCATTTTCTACCGCTGCAGAGTTTGCTTATAACAACAGTTATCAGTTGAGTATTCAGATAGCTCCATGTGAGGCTTTGTAGAGGAGATAGTGTAGATCTCGGGTCGGTTGGTTTAAGTCCGGTGAGGATAGGCTATTGGGTACAGACTTGGTGCAGAATGCTTTTGACAAGGAGAATATGATTCAGGAGAGGCTTCATATAGCGTAGTCGAGACAAAAGAGTTATGCTGACACAAAGGTTCTGGATGTGTCCTACATGGTTAGTGAGAAGGTCCTATTGAAGGTTTCACCCATGAAGGGTGTTATGAGATTTGCGAACAAGGGTAAATTGAGTCCTCGGTTCATTGGGCCTTTTGAGGTGCTTCAGAGGATTGGGGAGGTGGCTTATGAGCTTGTTTTGCCACCCAACTTATCTAGTGTGCATCCAGTATTTCATATTTCTATGCTCCAGAAGTATATTGGCAATCCGTTTTATGTTTTGGATTTCAGCACGGTTCAGTTAGATGATGATTTGACTTAAGATGTGGAGCTAGTAGCTATTTTGGAGCGTCAGGTTCGAAAGTTGAGATCAAAGGATATAGCTTCAGTGAAAGTGCAGTGGAGAGGTCGACCCGTGGAGGAGGCTACCTTGGAGACCGAGCGGGAGATGCGGAGCAGATATCCTCACTTATTTGAGGCTTCGGGTATGTTTCTTGACTCGTTCGAGGACGAATGTTTGTTTAAGAGGGGGAGGATGTAACGACGTCGTTTCATGAGTTACCGCTCTGTTTCCCCCATTTCTACTTCTTATTGTCTTGTTCAGCTATATTATGTGTTATCTAGTTGGTTGGTTCGGGTTCAGAGAGGTTTTGGTAAGGTTTGAGACACTTAGTCTCTTTTGAGTAAGCTTAAGTTGGAAAAGTCAACCGGATATTGACTTATGCGAAAAATGGCTCGAATGTGAATTCTGATGGTTCGGATAGCTTCGGAAGGTGATTTGGGACTTAGGAGCATGATCGGAATGTGTTTTGGAGGTTCGGAGTAGATTTAGGCTTGAATTAGCGAAATTGAAATTTTGGCGTTTTCCGGTTGATAGGCGAGATTTTGATATAGGAGTCGGAATAGAATTCCAAAAGTTGGAGTAGGTCCGTTGTGTTATTTTTGACGTGTGTGCAAAATTTCAAGTCATCCAGACGAGGTTTGATAGACTTTTTGATCGAAAGCGGAATTTGGAAGTTTTTGGAATTCTTAGGCTTGAATCCGATGTCAATTTGGTGTTTTGATGTTGTTTTGAGCATTCTGAAGGTTGAAACAAGTTTGAATGAGGTTATGGAATATGTTGGCATGTTTGGTTGAGGTCCCGAGGGCCTCGGGTGAGTTTCGGGTGGTTGAACGGATCATTTCATCTTGGAAAAAGTTGCAGAAAAACTGCTGTTGGTGTTGCAGGCATGTAAAGCCTCGGAAAATTTTTCCAAATAATTTGAGATTTCGTCGTGCCAAGGTAGGCTAATTATTTCATTTTGTGTGCAAATGAGGATTCATGATATAATGGGTATCAATTGGATATGTTAATAAGTATATAATTCATATTAGAGGTAAATTGGGGTCTAAGGAGAGGCCTAAGTCTAAGCCAAGTTAGAAAAGTTTCATATTAGACGAAATCTATAAATGAGTGCGCACAAGACCTCACTTTGAACGATCATATCGCCGGTTCTCAAGCTTAGGGCTTCCTCTACACCCCCAACTCGACCAAGGCATCCAATTGCACACCTAAGGTGAGTTTTAAGTGTGTTTTCATGGTGATTTCACTCCTGAATCACTAGTTACAACATGATTTTAATTGGGTTTCATAGGGTTTCTTCAAAATCTCAAGAACACCCCCAAATTTGTCTTTAAAGATTTGGTCTACAAGAGGTAATCCTACACCTCAGACTTACATATATGGAGTTATTATGGAAATATGAGTATGGATTAAGTATTGTAACTCATGGGATGGGGATTGGAAGTCATAGGTGCCTAACCTAGGTTGTGTTGGTATTGTAGAGATTGTGAGGTGGGTTATTGGGGTATGATTCTTGGGGTAATAGTATTATGTATACATGCATGTACAAATTAGGTTTGTGGGAAGATTGATGAATATAAATAAGTAAAGATTGGGTTGGGGAAAGAAGAAAATCTTGTAAAAGGAATTTAAAATCAAGATGCTCAACTAGTGTTTGATAAAATGCTCAAATGAGCTGAAACCATGAATACCTTCCTAATTTGTGTTAATTTTGTTATGTCTCAAGTAGATTGGGATTGCTAGAATTTTTGAAACATCGTAGTAACTTAAGGAAAGCTCAAACGAGGTATGTATGGCTAACTTTGACCTTTGTAAAGTCATTTTGTTTGGTGTACGAATATTTGGTATGTGATATCTACGTGGATTATTTGTGGAATTCTTGTGATTGGTATGATTTGATTGTTCGTGGTTAAGTCTCCCGATATAATGATGTACGTAATTGGCAATAAACCAAATGTGTGATTGTGAATGTGTTATGTGGTAAGAGTTGAGAAACAAATGGTGGAAGGAAATTGTAAATGATGCAGTTGGAACAACTGTGGTAATAACATATATAGCTTGCATTGGCAATTATCGCGGTGACATAAAATGCATATGAGTTGTTGAATATGATGGAAATAGTATTTATGGCTATAAAAATTCTTTGAGAATTGTTGTTGTTATTCTTTGTGAATTGTTGTTGTTGTTGCTGTTGTGTTGTTTGTGAATTGTGATTGTTCGGTGGGATCGGGTTGCGCACTGCAACACGAAGTAATAAGGTGTGGGTTGTGGTGATAAGGGTGGCCGAGGTAATAAGGGTGGAAAAGTGATCGAAATCACTATTGAAATGAAAATATGAGAAAGTTGTGAAATCATTGATGTGAAAATGTTGAAGGGGAAATGGAGAGATTGTAACTTGTTTGGCTTGATGGTTTTCTTTCATGTGTATTTGATTGTTGGTTCCATTGTTACTTGTTACTTATGTATGGTTTGAGTTTACTTAGGGCAAGTTTGTTCATACATACCAGTACAATTCAAATGTAATGACGTCCCTTTTGCTGGGCGCGCTACATTCGTATTATGATTGTAGGTGGATCCATAGCAGGTACTCCAGCCCGCCGGTAGTAGCACCTCCTCCACTTTTCGTCAGCTGTATTGGTGAGACCCTTTCCTTTCGGGGCCCTGCGTGGCTCATGCCGCTTTTCTTCCCGGAGTCTTATTTTGGTATTTGTGTAAGGTACAACCGAAGCCTTGTTGCCGGCATTTCCGTATTATTCTTCAGTTGTATTTAGAGGCTCCGTAGATAGGTTGTGGGTAGTGTCGGGTGTTGGAATTTAAATAGAAATATTGATGTTTGGCAAGGATTTGTGAAACTTGTAATATTTTGATAATTATGATTTAAGTTGCTAATGGAAGTTGTTAATGAAATACTTACTAAATCTGATTAAAGGAGTCCATCTCCTATTTAATCATAAAGTTGTTTGGGTAGAATGAAACCTATCAGGCTTGCTCAGTCGGATTTTCTCGGTTGAGCGCCGGTCGCGCTCCTCGGATTTTGGGGCGTGACAAACTTGGTATCAAAGCCTAAGGTTTTAAAGTATCCTAGTATGTCTTGGAACCGTGTCTAGTAGAGTCCTTCTTACCGGTGTGTTGTCGACCACATCTATAAGTTGGAGGCTATTCGGACATTTAGGAATTTCACCCTTCTTTGATACTCCAATCGTGCGATAGAGCTCAAGTTAGGGAGCTGAATTCCTCTCTAAGCCTTATTCTCAAGATTGGTAACCTTGATACCATAATCCGCGAATTAGAAGCATGAAAGGAGGGATTGATCCCACCATTGAGTCCGAGTGGATTGCCCAAGAACTTGTAGGAGAATGTATTGAGCTGTGGATGGATTGGTAAAACATATCGCTAAGAGGAGAGTGTCCCTGTCCCTATTGATGTCTCTTCACCGTCAGATCATATAGTATATCAGTATGTTACCTACGTACGTTAGGGATGTGGAGTCGATGGGTATCGATTAAGCTATTGCCCTATCAACCTGACGTCATTAAGGGAGTCAAATGAAAATTTCTACTCATTATATATGTACATCCATATTGAAGAGTTCTCATAAACATGGTCATAACAAGGTGTTGAATAACAAAACATTGCGTGTATCGACTCTTTGAACGAGATGCACTATTCGTGAATCCACTCTATTATGAATTCTCTTATTTACATTCTTGTGGAATTAAGTTCTATAATTATGCCCTTGAATTGAGTTATAACTCTAAGATTGATACTTCCCACTTGCTTTTCCTAAATTCTCACCAAGGGACTATATCCGATGAATTTCTTACAGAATCTTTTATTTAAACGGACAAAATCTACTCGTTTGTGCCTATAATTGTACCGTCGTAAAGTTTACCTATGTGGTGTCAAGTTCCATGCAAAGCGTCCCAGCGTTGCGATCCTGCTCGAGTCACTCGTTTACTCAGTTGTGTATATGGCTTATATGGTTTGAACAATCAATCTACTCTCTTGCGAATATCATCATGAAAGCTTCTCACTGCCTAGTAACATAAGAGCATACCTTAACACCTCACATGAGTGCATGTCAATCGAAATGGTCACCGTGTGCATAAAGTCTCTCTGAAATTTGAGATCCTCATATCCACGTCATAGGAAGATCATGTGTCGCCATAATGTTCGTGTCCACTTGGGACGTGCCGCAGTAAGTAGCTCACTTTGTCCTAGTATTGTGGTTGCTCATGGCATGGTCGTATATTGCAGTTGGGAGTTAAAATAGCAGAAGCATGTCCATCTCATAACAAATGTTTACCTTCTCCTTACACCTCCATAACATGTGTTCATTGTGTTCTTTAGTTAGTGAATTCATTGTGCCAGTTTCCCCACACTTGTTCGATAACCATGAGAGAACATATCCTTCTGTGAGTCATTGTAACACTTTCTATCTCGTAAGGACCCTTACTAGGCTCTCCGTTAAGACCAAGCACACCTTTGGGGGTTATGATAGCACAACGCCTATTTCTCATATTCTTCTGTATTTCATTAGCATCTGGGTAGTTCTCAAGTTAAAATCCATGAAGAACTCACTATGAACATCTGCAAACCCTCCATGATTATTCTATACTATCTCATTTGGATTTCATATCACTTCAAGTTCATCAAGGGTTGATAGCATGCCGCAATTACTGAAATTGAATGATCTTTTTCCGATAATGGATTATCTACACTTGTGCTAGTCCAACAATCTGCTTATCAGTCTAACTCCCGCCTTTAGGTTTTGGGTTAACAAAGGAGAAATACACCTAGTAACACATTCATATGTCAAAGCCTTTCTCTCCGTTAAGTCTTATAGCATCTCCCAAAGTGGTTTGCAATAGCTGGTTGTGTGGAAGTGTGTTGTAGTGCTTCATTATGAAGTAGATTTTCTAAACATAATTGGATTTTGGAATTCCAGAGCTATACATCACGTGACTTCATACAAAAATCTTCTTTCAAAAATGTAGCTTCTCGTAATCGCTTTATATTACCACCATTCCTAGTGGTTACAATGTAAAAGGACTTCCATAAGGCTCTTTCACTTTCTTTTCATTTTTCTTGCATCATATGTTGTTTACCCATAATCTTCAATTCGATATTATCTCAATGTATTGACTAGTCATCCAACTATACGGTTCGATTAAATTCACCTCTTTTTTTTTTACACTCTACAAGTACCTGTTTCTAAAAGGACACTGAAATTAGGTAAATCCCCCTTTATTATGGACTTCTAATATCTTTGACTTAGTTTAAGCTTGTTGGTTCCAAATGGTGCTTATTAGTTTTGCTACACTAATATCTATTTCATCTGATAACCCTCATTGTAAAATTTCTTTATGTTTCATGGCATCAAAGAGGAAGTCTGGTAGCATTAAGGAAGGGGACATATTCCTATAGTTGGAATAAGTAATTATTGTTGGTATTCTTTGTAGGTGTTCTTCTAACAACCATTTACCTGCTCTGCTTATCCATGTGACTAGATAACCCAGGTTACTTCTCCTCGATAAATGCATTAAGACGTCTCATTCATTCAAACTTATCCATGTGGGTACTTTAAGGCCTTGTTTCATACCAACTCGTAATGGTTTTAAGTACTTTATTGCCATTGTTGACGATTTTCTAGGAC
This sequence comes from Nicotiana sylvestris, assembly GCF_000393655.2. Lineage (NCBI taxonomy): Eukaryota > Viridiplantae > Streptophyta > Magnoliopsida > Solanales > Solanaceae > Nicotiana > Nicotiana sylvestris. The sequence goes on from NC_091061.1 coordinate 29,886,096, forward strand.
TACAAGGGCTTGTCTCTTGGATTTCAAAAAAAAAGTAAGTAATGATTTTCCTTAAAGTTCGAGATTTAATTGCCATAATTTCAAACCAAAGTGTATACCTTTTTCCAAAGTCTTAAATGGGTCGGATTGGATGGGTTACGTGGCTTTCTTCTCACTCGGCCTCTAGAATAATTAACTATATCATTGTCATGAGAGGGGAGTTTTGCTACCCTTGGTATTACACCTCCTTGGGTGAATAAGTGTGTCATTTGTCTTTCTCCCCGGGGCATCATGTATACCATTAAAATGCCTCTAACCAGTACATGATTTCATCCCAACATTCAGATGTCTGAGCTATGTGGTTTTACTCGTGAAAGGGGGGTGAGATTAGATGCCCTCAGATTTTTGCACATATCATGAGCATATTGATTTGGAAGACACGTTGTCGTATCTTTAGTTCTATCATATAGGATCAACTATCAGGATAGGTTAAGCTGTTTGAAATATGGTAATCTCATAAGTGTTCAACTTTATTTTCATCCTCATGGGCTTACGGTATAGATTCCTTGTGTCAGCTAACGTCAGGAGTGTAATTCCACTTCATGTATTTTGAATCCCATATCGCATTCAAGGTACTAGAGCATGAATTGATTTTCCCTTCATCCTAGGAAAAGACTGGGTCATGTACTTGAATATTCCTCCTTAATGATTCCTATTGCTAATGTATTACTTACCCCTATGCCTCATTTGTGTAATAATTGACGTCGTCACAGTAATTAACCATGTCAACATTATTAGTCATAACTTTCGTGTCCATTAGCATATAACCTCAAAAAAAAAAAAAATCTACTCAACGCATTAATGGATTCCTGAATAGCTCCAGCCTAATCTTGAACTCTATTGTTACTCATTGTATTAGGTCCATTGGGTATTATAAGATCAGACAAGTCAAATAGGAAGCTTCGCAGTTTGATCACATATATATTTGATAGGTATTTTTATGGTCAATTTATAATAGCACATCTTAGAGTAATTGTTGAAGGTCATCATGGGTTTAGTGTGAGTGTTCGCCTAGAGATTTATAGTTTGGAGGGTGAGCAGGCTATTCTCAATATTTTCCCCTGAAGATGTTATGTGAGTTGATAATAAAGATTGCATAAGTGTATTCCACATTAGGTCGCACTAGGAGTATGAAGTGTTCCCATAGTTGTCCGCCATATATCTTGTGGATTCATATGTCTATGTCTAAGAAGGTAGGTGGAGATCATTGTGTATCATTCCGGTGGAAATTATTGAAGGTGAAGTTAGTGGATGGTTAGCTTATGCGAAATATCTACTTGTTATCCTTGTTAAGTAAGTTTAGGGGTAGAAATTACTCTCGTGAATGTGTTCTGGCGAAGTCTGTAGATATGAGAGGCCATTGAGGGTCGAGAGTGTTGTGGGAATAAAATATTTTCTCTTGATTGCATAGCAGTTGGTTTTGATTTGAAAGGTACTTTCTAGGTGATATGATTTAAAAATGTGCAGTCCATGCCCAGGTATCATCGTGATAAAGTAGTGTTTGTAATGCTGAGGTTCTTGTCATTGATATATACATTATGGTGCTTTGTCGAGCTATGGATGAGTTTTTAGGATGGTTTTGGGTGATTCTCTAACAGGTGGATAGGCCTAGTTACAAAGGGAACTCTGCCGAAATTTTCGAAAATTTAAGGAGTTAGCCAAATTCGGGGCTGTTGATATATTTCATAATGTGAAAAAGCAGAAGTTACATAAGGATGACTAATGAGTGAACCTTGATCCTCATTCGAGGACGAATGATCCTAAGGGGGGGGGGGAGAATGTAAAGCCCCGGAAAATTTTTCCAAATAATTTGAGATTTCGTCGTGCCAAGGTAGGCTAATTATTTCATTTTGTGTGCAAATGAGGATTAATGTATAATGGATATCAATTGGATATGTTAATAAGCATATAATTCATATTAGAGGTAAATTGGGGTCTAAGGAGAGGCCTAAGTCTAAGCCAAGTTAGAAAAGTTTCATATTAGACGAAATCTGTAAATGAGTGCGCACAAGACCTCACTTTGAACGATCATATCTCCAGTTCTATAAGAATTTGTGTGATGCATAACCTATCGAATTAAAGCCCTTTGAGTCTAGTTTCCAACGCAACAAAACGTTCGTCATTTAGAGGTGTATACGGAAAGTTATGACCATTTTACTGGGCAGGTGTCTCTAGCACGAACATTAGCGCGAAGTCGCGCATTATGCTGAGTATTCTGCCTCCCGCGCGCGAACATAGCACGAGCTCGCGCACCTGGAAGGTTTTTAAATATCCTAAAGACCGGAAATAAGAGAATTTGAGTCATTTCTCAAGCTTAGGGCTTCCTCTACACCCCCAACTCGACCAAGGCATCCAATTGCACACCTAAGGTGAGTTTTTAAGTGTGTTTTCATGGTGATTTCACTTCTCAATCACTAGTTACAACATGATTTTGATTGGGTTTCATAGGGTTTCTTCAAAATCTCAAGAACACCCCAAATTTGTCTTTCAAGATTTGGTCTACAAGAGGTAATCCTACACCTTAGACTTACATATATGGAGTTATTATGGAAATATGAGTATGGATTAAGTATTGTAACTCATGGGATGGGGATTGGAAGTCATAGGTGCCTAACCTAGGTTGTGTTGGTATTGTAGAGATTGTGAGGTGGGTTATTGGGGTATGATTCTTGGGGTAATAGTATTATGTATACATGCATGTACAAATTAGGTTTGTGGGAAGATTGATGAATATAAATAAGTAAAGATTGGGTTGGGGAAAGAAGAAAATCTTGTAAAAGGAATTTAAAATCAAGATGCTCAACTAGTGTTTGATAAAATGCTCAAATGAGCTGAAACCATGAATACCTTCCTAATTTGTGTCAATTTTTTTTTATGTCTCAAGTAGATTGGGATTGCTAGAATTTTCGAAACGTCGTAGTAACTTAAGGAAAGCTCAAACAAGGTATGTATGGCTAACTTTGACCTTTGTAAATTCATTTTGTTTGGTGTACGAATATTTGGTATGTGATATCTATGTGGATTATTTGTGGAATTCTTGTGATTGGTATGATTTGATTGTTCGTGGTTAAGTCTCCCGATATAATGGTGTACGTAATTGGCAATAAACCAAATGTGTGATTGTGAATGTGTTATGTGGTAAGAGTTGAGAAACAAATGATGGAAGGAAATCGTAAATGATGCAGTTGGAACAACTGTGGTAATAACATATATGGCTTGTATTGGCAATTATCGCGGTGACATAAAATGCATATGAGTTGTTGAATATGATGGAAATAGTATTGATGGCTATAGAAATTCTTTGAGAATTGTTGTTGTTGTTCTTTGTGAATTGTTGTTGTTGTTGCTGTTGTGTTGTTTGTATATTGTGATTGTTCGGTGGGATCGGGTTGCGCGCCACAACACAAAGTAATAAGGTGTGGGTTGTGGTGATAAGCGTGGCCGAGGTAATAAGGGTGGAAAAGTGATCGAAATCACTATTGAAATGAAAATATGAGAAAGTTGTGAAATCATTGATGTGAAAATGTTGAAGGGGAAATGGAGAGATTGTAACTTGTTTGGCTTGATGGTTTTCTTTCATGTGTATTTGATTGTTGGTTCCATTACTACTTGTTACTTGTGTATGGTTTGAGTTTACTTAGGGCAAGTTTGTTCATACATACCAGTACAATTCAAATGTGCTGACGTCCCTTTTGCCGGGGGCGCTACATTCGTGTTATGATTGTAGGTGGATCCATAGCAGGTACTCCAGCCCACCGGCAGTAGCACCTCCTCCACTTTTCGTCAGCTGTATTGGTGAGCCCCTTTCCTCTCGGGGCCCTGTGTGGCTCATGTCGCTTTTCTTCCCGGAGTCTTATTTTGGTATTTGTGTAAGGTAAAACCGGAGCCTTGTTGCTGGCATTTCCGTATTATTCTTCAGTTGTATTTAGAGGCTCCGTAGACAGGTTGTGGGTAGTGTCGGGTGTTGGAATTTAAATAGAAATATTGATGTTTGGCAAGGATTTATGAAACTTGTAATATTTTGATAATTATGATTTAAGTTGCTAATGGAAGTTGTTAATGAAATACTTACTAAATCTGATTAAAGGAGTCCATCTCCTATTTAATCATGAAGTTGTTTGGGTAGAATGAAACCTATCAGGCTTGCTCAGTCAGGTTTACTCGGTTGAGTGCCGGTCGCGCTCCTCGGATTTTGGGGCGTGACAAGGCATTTGGCCTTCGCGTTCGCGAAGTTTTAGGATGTGAGGCAGTAGAGTTGGCCTTCACTTTCGCGAAGGTGGTCCCGCCTTTGCGAAGGGCTGAGGTCAGTGGTCATCGCGTTCGCGTAGAGGAAAGGTGAGCATCTGGGATCCTGGAGAATTGTTCTTCGCGTTCGCGAGTTGGTAGTCGCATTCGCAATGCTTTGTTGAGCTGAAGCTTCGTGTTTGCATTAGGGGTGTCGTCTTCGCAATGAGGGAATTAGTGGTCAACGTAAGTTTGTGCTTCGCGAACGCAAGGCGTTGACCACGTTCGCGAAGAAGGAACGTGAATAGCTAGGCAGAATGTTTAAAAGACCATTTCCGCGATTTTGGAGCTTTTTTAGGAGGATTGAAGAGGGAATCAAGGGGAAATACTTGGAGGTAAGATTTATGGACTTAATACTCGATCCTATTATGATTTCTACCTAATTAAACATGGAATTTGTGGAATCTAAAGCCTAAAAAATTGGAAGTTAGGGCTTGGAAATTAAAGACTTAAATCTAAGGATTTGGGGGGCCATTTGTGGTCGGATTTTGGTATTCTTGATATGTATGAACTCGTGAGAGTGTAAGGATTCTAGTTTTGTGATTTTTGTCGGAATCCGAGACTTGGGACTAGGGATCTGGTTTGTCCAATTTCGGGATTCTTGATGTAAATTGGTTATTTTCGAGTGAGCTTTGTTCCCTTAGCATATTTTGATGGTATAATTCTGTTTTTGGATAGATTTGGAGCATTCAGAGGCCGATTCGAGAGACAAAGGCATCGCGGGCTAGAGTTTGGACCGGATAGAGGTAAGTAATGATTGTAAATGTTGTCATGAGAGTATGAAACACCGGATTTCACATCGTTGTGCTCTTTTGAGGTGACACACACGCTAGGTGACAAGTGTGAGGTCGTGCACCGTTGGGGATTGTGACTTAGTCCGTCCCGTATGACTGTTAAACCGCGTATTTGATTGAAAACTTGTTGATATCATTGTGTTTTGGAAATTATTACCATGTTTTGGGCTGAATGCCATATTTGGGCCTCGTGCCAACTGTTTTGGACCCTTAGGGGATTTTTACTACTATTCCTCATTGTTTTGACTTCGTATTTATGCTCAGTCATGCTGTATTCTACTGTTTTCACAACTTATCCATATTTACTCGTTTTTGATATTTTAAATGATATTTTGGATTGAGCATCGTGTTTTACTATTGCCCGAGTGGCTTGAGAGATTTCTGACTAAGTGAGGCCGAGGTATTGTGTTGTGAGGATACAATGGGATCGGGTTGCGCGCCACAACAATGTTGTTTGATTCATGATTACGAGGCCGATGGCTTGATTTGTTACGCCACGAGGTGGCTTGTTATGAGGACGAGTGCATGTTTGATTATGCCACGTGATGGCTTGTTATTGCGCTTGGGCTGTAAGGAGCCCTTCCAGGAGTCTGTACGCCCCTAGTGATCGCGGGTACCTAGTGTGAGATGTGTTATAGCCCGAGGGGCTGTTGTTGTTTCATGTTATTTCCCGAGGGGCTGATACGAGTGATTGTGAGATAGCCCGAGGGGATGGTTCTTTTGGTATTTTGCCCGAGGGGCTGATTTATGTTTTTACCCTTTTTCCATGTTTTCATCACTTGTTTGAACTGCTGAAAGATGTTTTAAAGAGGTTATTACTGAACTAAGGCGTTTTACGAGCTTTTACTGTTTTATTGCATTGCTCTAGTTTTATATTGTTTTGTTGTAGCATTATGCTGTATTTTACGTGTTTTCTTATCCTCAGCTGCCTTTATTTTTATTACTTACTAAGTTGGTGTACTCGCATTACTCCCTGCACTCTGTGTGCAGATCCAGGAGTCTCGGATCACGCTAGCTAATGCTGATTTGCTTCCTAGCAGGCTTGTTCGGAGTTGACTAGGTAGCTGTTCGGCGTTCGCAACTCAGTGCTTCTCCTTCCTATCCTTATTTCCTTTTGTACTAGACTTGTATTAGACTATGTTATCTTTTCATACTCTTAGACAGATTTTAGATGCTCATGACTAGTGATACCTCGATGTCGGGCTGTGTTTGTTTCCACACTGTTCTATTCCACTCTATATTTTGGGATTTATAGTTTATTAATGACTTTAAATGAATTATTATATCTGCTTAGTTGGTTTGGGGGTTTGTGTCGACTGGCCTAGTTTTACGATAGGCGCCATAACGACAGGGTCCGTTTTAGGGTCGTGACAGTTACAATGGGAGGAGGCGACCTATCATGCCTAGGGGAGGCAATGGGCGTCACATATTTGCCTAGGGTTTCACAGCTCTCGTTGATAGCATTCTTGAGGTTGGTCCTCTCTCCTTGGTTACCTGCCATGTATATTTTTGTACGTGCAAAGAAAGTTCTCCGGGTTTGTGAGGTTAGCGACTTACGTCAGCTACAAATCTAAAGGAAACTAAAAATTTAACTAAAAAATTCCCACAGACGGCGCCAAACCGTTTGACGAAAAATATTGATTTTGGCTCACCCAATTATATTTCTTCAACAAAGGATTAGTCTTAGTTAAAAATAATATCCAAAGATGGAGCTACGTGTGTAAAACCAATAAATAATGTATACTATCCAGATGGTAATAAATATGAGCAGAAATAGTGATATTCAACGATCTAAAAAGAAGGAATATGACACTAAATAGTAATAAATTACAATATATGGTATTTATATAAATAAATTGTATGAGTCACTCATAAAGGGATGAGATCTGGGGATATTCTTTCAGACAATGATGAATGATTGAGAAGTCTTTCGAACCTTCGTATTGTTCTTGGAATCTTGGTAAAAAGGTTCTTTTTGTATATATGTGATAAGACTAGATTCTCTCTTATAAAGTCAATGTATTCTTTACAAATGAATATTTTGTTCTTCCTATCATTGTGTCTCTTTATTTATAGGGAACATGTTCCTTGAAACTCTAATAGTACAAATGCAGAGAATATCTACTAAAATATTCTCTTTAATGTCCTATCTTGAAACTAACCGTTATAACTCTGTAGCACTTGATGACTCCTCGACCTCAGTCCTTACTGACTCTTCGACCATGATTTTCATTGTTTCTTAAACTACTTTGACACGTGGCGGCCTGAGAATGTATCGTTAATGCTATCTTGACTTAATTATTTTAGGGATAGATTTTGATCCATATAGACCACATTTCCATTTAAGAGAATTCCATAATTTTGTTCTTCCGTAATATCATAATATGGCAGCCATGATTTCTCTCCTCTCATCATTTTCCAAAATAAAAAGAACACTATCTATTGCATCAAACCTTCAACCAGGCATTCTATAATTTAGTCAAATGAGGACCAACGTAACACTGCATCGCCTAGAAGAAGGCAGAACTAGAATTTGAAGTTTATGGGTTTTGAATTGCTACCGAATTCATAGTTCGTCAAGTTACTAGGTTCGCAATTAAAAATTTATATATTTAACAAGCTTCTTAATATAAATAAAGGAACTAAGCAAAAACTATTGGTTTCGTCCAAATCCATATCTCATATATACCTACTGTGACAAAAACTGAAGATGCCTTGTGGGACTTATTCCTCAAACCTGAAATTTTTGCAGCAGTTATGTATTTCTATTCTTCTGGGAATTAAGCCAATACTTTTCCTCGAATCAAATAATGCACTCTTAGTAGACCAAGTTACCTTGAGGATAATTCATAAACAATTATAGTAACTAACGAGTTTTGACTCTTATTCACCAAGCTGTACAAGACGAAAATATGTATATTAAATTAGATGTATAGAATGTGATGCCAATACTTGGAATAATCAATTTGAAAATGCAATGAGCATATCATGGCTGTCCAAGTTCATATGTTACCCTTAAATCTCGCATTGAGAATATGCTCATGCATTATGTGCTACATATTAAAAGGGTAATAATTGGATGGCAAGAATTCTTTCGCCCCCAATCAAAAGTCATGAACTTTTTTCTAGGAATTGATTTACGTTTTATATTCCATATGAATCTCAATTAATCAGACTAGTAGATTTCAAGTCCTAAATACTTAAAAAGCGCAAAAGTTAATCAAACTAGCGAGCATGGACATATAATATCTCTGATTATACTTCATGAAGTTTAAGGAACTATAGAACTTGATATATATACTACCCCAAAATAAGGTAAAAATAGAGAATGAAGTACTTGAAAAACTTTAACTCTATTATAGAGGTATATACGACTTTGAAATCAAGTGGTGTCATTCGACAACGCATGTCAACATTATTTGAAAAATAATGCAAAATAAAATTAATTTGTGATAGAAACTAAAGTCTGTGAATCACAAAACGCTAAATTTAGTTTTAACACTATACAAATTAATCTTAATTAACAATAGGTCAACACTGCTTGAACAATTTTCACGCAACACTGCCTCCATTGGCATTTGATGATCAGGGGTGGAGGCAGAAGCTGATATACATATGGGTTTGACCGAATACAATAACTTAAACAATGTATTTTTGGTCAAGAAATTTATTAAATATATATATAAATATTTTAGAACTCAGTCATTAACACTTGAAATCATCGTTTTAAAATTCAAAAATTATAAAGTTAAAATCCTGACTCTATCCCTAATAATAACTCCTCCAAGTTCAACCTTCAATGAAATTCCTCGTAGTTAACTTGAAATTTTGTCAAGGATATAGAGGATCGACTTTTTCAAGATTAAAATTAAACTCGTCTGGAATGGATGGCCTAAAGAAAAATGATTTTTTCATGTCCTTAGGTAAAAGGAGGAGAATAAGAATATTTTATTATTTATCATTCGGTTCACGAGCTTGTACTGCATAAAGGACATGGTACTGCATTACAAAGTGCATGTACTACTACTACCATTGAAAAGAAAAAAAGAAAAAATAGGAAGAAGTATTTTGTACTGCTCTAAATTTGATAAAGTTTGGTTGAGGAAAATGAATGTTAGGTCCAACGAATACCTCTTTCTTTTCTTTATTTATGCATCTAATCTAATTCTAAAGCTAATTTGTCCGATTAATTTTGATTCATGCTGAGTTGGTCACTCAAAGGTAAAACACTGCTCAATCATTAGAACGTTCTCTGTTTTTCATATTTAAATTCGAGACTTTTGTGAAAAACATTCTTCTCAATAAAAAACATAACATTATGAGATGAATATTGTTCTTCACAATGTTATATATATAGTATTTTTAATTTATATGTACACATAAATTAAGCCAAGGTTTTATCAAAATAACATCGGTGTGCATACGAACTATCATATCTTGACCCCGACTTTGTAAATACACATTAAGTTTGTTGTTGCTGTAAAGTATATATATATATCCTCCATTAGTTATCATATCTACTTCTGTTAATCGTGTTATTGATTTCTTATAGTCTATCCATCATGTTATAGCATGATATTATTTATAAAAAGTGTTCCAAGTATTCGAAAAGTAATATAAGTGATTTTAAGTAAAAAATAAATAAATAAATTTTGTAATTTTTCATTGAAAAGATTAACCGAACACAAAATTATTTCTTTGATACTAACATAACATTTCTCTAATGCTTAAATTAAACACAAACTGTTATTATCTTAAAATACCTATCTAAAATCAATTTTTGACAAAAAAACACTTGCTAAATTTACCAGATTTTAGAAATTTAGCCAAATAAGCAATTCTTTTTAAAAAATAAACTGATGTACTGTGTTAACCGGTGGGTAAACTAACTAAAATCAAATCCCAAATTAACCGTTTCCTTATATAATTTGTTTTTAAAATAAAAGACAATAAGAAAGAATTTTTTTTTCCATTTTGTAATGTATAAATAGCAGGCCTTTGACACCTCTCATATCACACCATTCAAAGGTCCAAATTTTCTCTCTTGACTTTTTGTATCAAACCATTCTTTTCTTCAAAAACCTCTCAAGTTTCTTCTCATAATCATGTCTCAGGTACTTTTAATTTTCCTATTCTTTTCAAATTAGTAATTTTAAACCATAATTTTGAATTTGTTCTTTGAAGGGTTTGATGAAATTTACATGTTTAGTGGGATTTTCGATTTGAATTTTGGAATGAATATGTTGTTATAATGGGAAGAAAATCCCCAACTCGTTTCCCAACTCTTTTGAGATTAAGGTGTAGTTAATTGATTGATTGAATGGGGGTAGAAAATCACTCTTACATGATTATGAGGTTTTTTCCTCTGCTTTTCAATGTTTAGGCTTGAGTTTTTCTCTTCCATATGCAGAGAAACTAAGTTCAAGATTCAAATTTTGGTTTTTATATGCTGTCTGACTTTGTTAATTTTAAAGAGTAATCTTGAATTAATTAATTGAAGGGTTTGGTAAGCTTTGTCTGTTTAGTGGGAAGTTGATCTGGTTTATTCTTGTTTCAGCTGATAAGATATGGTTTTGGAATGAATTTACTGTTTTAATATGAAAAAATCACTCTTGACATGATTATGAGTTATGACTGTTTGAAGATGAATGAATTTCTTAGTGTTTGCTACTGTGTTTGGTAGCTGTATTCGGCTATTTCTTGGGTTTTTAAGTAGTTGACTTTGTTCAAAAAGTGCTTTTCTAACAAGAGTTTCTCAAAGAAACAAGAAAGCAGTTAATTGATGAATTTGAATGAAGGAACACTTTTTCTTGTTTAGGAGCTTTGACACAAAGTGTCCATTTAAGTATTTCACTTAGACGAAACCGGCCCTTTACATGTCGTGGTTCACAGATATCTTCCTTCAAATATATAAAAAAATTGTCGAAGTTAAGCTCGAAATTTGAAACGACTCTTAGTTTCTTCTTTTGGTTGAAGAGGGGGTTGGGGATTGTTTTTCTTTGTTGGGGTTGGGCGGGGGTCATCTGATACCACAGCTGCTAAACGCTCTATAAAGTCGAGCATCATATGTTCAACGGTTGTTGCGAGTCTTGTGACACTTGAAAAGATTTAAACAGTAAGTAGCTTAAACTTACAAAAGCTTCATGCCATGCTGGCTAGTTGATGAATGTGCTATTTGCTTATGTTATGCTATCATAACTGTACATCTCTGCAACTGTCAATTTAACGCAAATTTTTTTACCCCTTGTGATGACAGACTGTTGTTCTCAAGGTTGGCATGTCATGCCAAGGCTGTGTCGGAGCTGTAAAAAGGGTGCTGGGGAAAATGGAAGGTAAACTGCTGTACTAGGATTCTTATTGGTTTACAACATTTAACTTACTAGCCTCCTGTGTAAGACTGCCATGATAAGATCAGTTTAAGATTATTCCTTATTACTAGCAGAATATATTGCTCCCTCAGTTTCATTTTATATGAGCTTGTTCCCAAGAAAATGATACCTTTCTATACTTAGAAACTCTTTGACTTTAAACTTCCTATTCCACACTTAATGCCATGCTCGTATGATCATTGAAATGTCATGATGTCATGACACGTTTAAAACCATAAGTTCTAATGGTTTAGTATGTGTCAAAGTCTTTATTTCTTTCTTAAACTCTATGCCCAGTCAAACACTGCCATCATAACATTACTTGTCATATGGATGCTTTCTATTGTATATTCTCCCATGCCTGCTGCAAAGCTACAGTACACATGCTTGCTTGCTTATTATTATATGGGAAAAGTTATCTTGTCATATCTGCATATCTCTGAAAAAACATCAGCTGTGGTTGGTTCATCCATCTTTCCGTAAACTATGAAATTGTTGTTTGTAGTCTATTCTATTTGAGTAGAACTTGGCCAAGAATGCTCCTCTATAGTCCTCGTCATCTTTCTCACTCGACCACATGTAGTTGACTGTACCATTAATGGTGAGAATAGCTTCAGTCAGTCACCCTACACCATATGTCAAACATTCCTTCTTTTGACTGCTAACTCAATCACCGATCGGAATCTTCTCCATTCTGCTAAAGGGCTTTATCAAGAAGCCTGCGATTATCGGATAGCATTATGCATCACTAAAGAACGAGAGCTTGAGTCGCTTTTTGCTTATAGGTCTCATAACAGATAAATATCGGTAAAATATCAACTCATGTTTTCTTTATAAACCATCTTCAGGTGTAGAAAACTTTGACATTGATCTGAAGGAGCAAAAAGTGACAGTAAAGGGAAATGTTCAACCAGAAGCTGTTCTCCAGACTGTTTCAAAGACTGGAAAACCAACATCTTTCTGGGAAGCAGGGGAACCGGCTCAAACTGAAGAAAAGCCTGCAGAAGCTGTTGGTACAGCTTGATGGTGTCTAATGGCCTGGAATTGTATGTCAAGGCTTGTGATTTATACGACTTTATCAAGAATTCCTTTGTGTAATATGAGGCTTGAACAGTTAAAATCTAAAATTGCAATAAGTTCTTGAGCATTTGGTGTTGTTTTCTTTGATATAGATATCAAGTGCATTGATTTATCTCTCTAGTTAAACATCTGAGAAAACAAATTTGTCAGGAATTTAATGCAAGTAACCTTAAGAAAATGCTTCCTTTAGGTATATGTGATGGAACCTTCAGCTTTCCTGCATTGGTTTAACGATTGGATTCCTTGCTTAGTTTTCTCTGTTGAGGGAACATGTTCCAAGGTTTTACCTTTATTGAAACACCCATAACCAAATTCACATTATCATACAACATATGCTTCAGTCCCAAGCAAGTTGTGGTCGATTATGTGCATCCTCACATTGTATCGAGAGGATTTATAAATTTACTGGTTGTATTCTATTTAATGCTTACTGACAATTTAGCGCAAGCTTCCTCCTTTATCCGGGTTTGGGAGTAACAACGTGAGCAAGCTCACACGGGCAAAGTTAAATCATTCTTATTATCATCTCTCTCTGATAAATCATCCTTCTTCCATATCAAATGATTCCGATTACAGTACAATTACCAGATGGCTTGTATGTCATAGAAATGGAACTGATCTAAGGGCAGCCTAGTATATCCAAGAAAATTTCAACATTGCAGTTCCTAGTATGGACAATCATGTTTTGTTTTAAGCTACTAAACAATTCCAACCAATTTGAAATTGGTCCTTTCTTAAACTATTCACTGTATGTTTGCTCCCAATTGTTCATCACAAAATCTTCACATGCAGTTTAGATTCTTATATTGTGCAAGAAGAAGAGAAACTTGAGAACAAGTCCCAATGTCTTGGCACTACTTCTACATGTTATTGGGTCTAGGTAACCTTTCATATAACCCAATAATTAAGAAACAATACCTATAGTAAACTCCTATTTCAATAGTCAAGGTTGTAAATGATCCTTTTTTAAAAAAAAATAAAAAATAACGGTAGTGTACTAATCAACTTGTGCACGCTTTGGCTATTCTACTAGCTACTGCTACGTATCATCAGTACAGTCGAGTAACTCTGTGCACAAAGGCTTAGGCAGATGAGGATATATGCGGATTTACAATTTGAAATTTATGGATTCCTACAACAACCTCAAGTTAAAATACAATGGATAATTGGGTTTACAGTCAAATATTTATAGATATTTTATGGATCTCTTAATAGATATGTAGGGTTCGGGCAAAGCTACTAGGTTCACGAGAACCCATAGGTTACAAGTCAGATCCGCCTGATCTGTCATATATTTCACCCACCTCATTGACCTTTATGGCACACCTTTATTGTTGTTTATCCGCGTGGATAGGGTTGATTCAGTGCATTAGTTACGGGTTCCCGTGAATCCAATAACTTTTGCCTAGATCCGGTATTTGTATTATAAGAATAATTAGCTTGGAACCTGGTCCGTTAATCCAGTTATTGTTGTATATTAACTTGAGATTTCTGTAGGAACCCATAAACTTAAATTCTGAATCCGCCTATGCGCGTGGAAGTATCACATATTTTGGTTGACCAATTTCAAATTATTAGCTTAAGAGGACGATCATTTCTATAGAGGGTGTTAATTTTCTTATGGGAGAGCTTAGATGGAAAGCCAAAAATACAGCTCTGCAGAATAAGGAATAATTTTCTTTGGCAGTACTTAATTAATCTTCTTTGACACAAGCTTTTTTTAAGTAGCAGAGAGCAGGTTTCCTCCTTTTATACAATAGGAAATGGAGTTCGTGGTATAAGTTATCAGGAAAGACTTAAATTAGATGTGGAAAAGAAAAGTCAGACTTTTTATAACTTATAATAAGGAGTTGACATTACCAGAAAGAGAACATAGAGGCTACCAACTAATTAATCAAATAAACAAGCAAATTTGACCTTCAAATGGAATTTTTTTATACATTAAGAAATTTTATGTAAATTTTTGGTTCTAAAAGAATGAGAGTTTGAACTCATGAAATACAATTTGCCTATAGATTTTGCATTGTGACTCAAGTTTTCCAGAACCAAGAATCTCCTGCTTTTCTGCCAACATCTATTTTACCTCATTAAATTTGATAATTCGTTAAAAAATAATCAATTTCCGTTCAGGTAAACTACAGTAAATCAATTCAGATTCTTGGTTATCGATCATCTTAGCCACCCTATGAGCACTATCGTACTGTCAACTTAAAATTTTCATGAATATAATAAAGTGGTAGCTGTTGAACTCTTCAAAGTTGATAGAAACTAAAGAAAACTTCAACCTTTGCAGTTAGTATTACAGGCAATCATGTTCTGTTTTAATATTGACATAAGATTCCTTCGTTACGTGCTGGAAGTAGATACAAGGCATATTGCAAACTATAAATACTCCGCGGTGTACATAAATTATACATCACCTGTTTAAGCTATAGTAGCTAGCTGTTCTTAATCCGAAAAAAGAATGGATTCAAAGGGCTTCAATTGTTCAGTTATTGCACTTGTTTCTTGCATGGTTTTATCCTTTTCAGTCTCTTCCTTGGCCAAAAAACAACAACACTGTCCGCTTAAAGTTGGTTTCTATCAACATACTTGTCCCTCTGCTGAATCCATTGTGAGAAATGTTGTGTACAAAGCCGTTTCTCGTAATCCAGGCATTGCTGCGGGCCTTATCAGGCTACATTTTCATGACTGCTTTGTGAGGGTATGTTATGTCCTTTTGTCTAATATGCTAGTGTTCTCTTAACAATTTCATTATTTCATTAACATATTATGTCTCAGTACGCCCCACACGTGGGAGCCTCATTAGTTTTCATGGACCAAATATGCGGAAATACTTTTTGATATTTCGGTGGTGGTGAGATTTGAACTCAAAATCTCGACTTGCTCTGTTACCATATTGAATTGTGTGATCGTCCCATTAAGCCTTTAAATGAGGTTGTCACATAGTTCAACAAGTGCTACACTTGATAATTTCGTTAACTTAATATTTTTTTCTGCAATTTATGTACTTTAGGGATGTGATGCATCTGTGCTATTGGATGGACCAAATTCAGAAAAGGAAAGCGTAGCAAATAAGAACAGTTTACGAGGTTTTGAGGTGATTGATGCAGCTAAAGCTAAGCTTGAGGCTGCATGCCCTGGAACTGTCTCGTGTGCAGACATTCTCGCCTTTGCTGCTCGTGATAGTTCTTACAAAGTAGGGAAAATAAACTATGCTGTCCAAGCAGGACGCCGTGATGGACGCGTTTCTATCAAGGATGAGGCTTTACCTAATCTTCCATCTCCATTTGTTGGTGTCAAGGAACTGATCAAGAGCTTTGCAAGAAAAGGGATGTCGGTTGATGAAATGGTCACCCTCTCTGGTGCACATTCTATTGGTATTGCTCATTGCGCTGTTTTTGCAAATCGGCTATACCCTCAAAACAAGCAACAAAATCTGCCAATTGATCCTGAATATGAAAGAATGTTAAAGTCCATTTGCCCACCAGAAGCACTTACAAATGGAACAGGAGTCGCTAACCCTGCGAATCTTGATGTCCTAACACCAAACAGGTTGGATAATAGATACTACATGGATTTGAAGAGTAAGAAGGGGCTATTAGTTTCTGATCAAACATTGATGAGTAATCCTAAAACTGCAAAAATGGTGAACTTCAACGCGAGATATGGGCGCGTGTGGGGTAAGAAATTCGCAGATGCAATGGTGCATATGGGTACCTTGGATGTCCTCACAGGGTGGAAGGGTGAAATCAGGAAGAACTGCCATTTTGTGAACTAATTTGTCATGCTTTTGCCTTTTCAGTTTTGTAAAGGTTTCCAGTACTATTTCAGCCTTCTTGTTATTGTTATTTTGAGTTGCATACATCCTATGTAACTGAGGATGGTTCAATCTTTGTACAATTGTTACAGATGAATCTTCTTAATAGAACTTATTCTTGATTAGAAGTTTCTTTGTGAAAGAAAGAATTTACTTTTACTTCTTTTCGCACTTTGAAGGGAGCCTTGGTGTAACCGGTAAAGTTGTTGTCATGTGAACAAGAGGTCATGGCTTCAAGTCGTGGAAACAGTCTCTTGTAGAAATGCAGGGTAAGACTGCATACAATTGACTTTTGTGGTACAGCCCTTCCCTGGACCTCGTGCATAACAGGAGCGTAGTGCACCGGGCTGCCCTTTCTTTTCGCACTTAAGAATTACTTCTATTTAAGCTAGTGTGACATTCTGCGCGAACTTGGAAATACAAAAGTTCTGCAAAAATGAAAGATCCTTCGAGGTGAAATACATTTCTATCTTTAAATCACTTTGATAATGATCTTTTTCTTTATTTCTTTTTTAAGGTCCAAAAATTGGTGTGTTTCCCTAAATTAATAAGGCCAATTTTCAAGGTTGAGATAGGCTCAAAACCTTGTGCTGCAACTGAATTAACATCTCTAGAATCAGCAAAAAGAAAATGAGAGACTTCTTAGGTTCTGCGTATGTCAATTCCACTACAGCTATGAGTTTAAAGCTCATCATATGCACCTCATATCTGATATTGATCACGTCTAACTATGCCTTATAAAAAAAGACAAAGCGATTGTTGTAAATATAATCCAAGTATTTAGCCCAGAGTCGAATTTACAGGGAATTAACCTACCAATTACTCTTGTTATACTCACTGAATTTTTCATAATCAACTTTCCAGATATTTTGAATAGCAATTGGAAATATTTTTACTAACTATAACTGAATGAAAGCAAGTAAACTAAAAGCTAACTATGACTGGGTTGTATGCAAATAAGAGAAGGACCTAAGGTTATGATTTCCCCTATTGATAGAATCCCGTCCTGTTATGTTTTGCATAGAATTGCCTAATCGTCTCTATCGATCATGAACACTCTTACTAAATCTCTCTCGAGTAATTACAACAATTTAGTAGACGCACTCTCCCGAGTTACGCTAGCTGACTTTTATTACAGCTCACTTAAGATCGCACCCAAGGCTTCGTTATCCCTAATCCCGCCTTTAAACCCTCGGTTATTGATCCCTCATATACTTTGGGAATGGTGTTGTTTAACAATTACCTAAATATGCACTCTCTCCCAAGTAATACATACTAAATAGGCACAACTAATTGAGGATCCTATCAATTAACTACAAAAAGAACGTAGTTGAACAAATAGAGATTAAACGGGGCAAACTATATTAATATAACATGAAGTTCATTCTTCAACAGGTTCCATCAAAACCCTAGACTAAATATTTAGCTACTCATAATCGTATTCATACTAACAACAACAAAATTCATCATAAATGATAAAATACAAAAGGAAGAAAGGAGGATCTGAGGGGCTTCCCTTGCTTCATTTAGCTCCAAACGCTGTCCTAAGTCCTCATAAGCGCAATTCGCTCCTGCAAAACATGAAATGCACAATTAGAACCAATTTATCGTCATTTAACTATCCTAGAACAGTGCACACAGTCAAATTGGGGCATAAACATTCGCCAAATTACATAAATCTAGCCTATTATCAACACCCCACACTTAAATCATTGCTAATCCTCGAGCAATCCACCATACTCTATAAAGCGTCCTTCACTAAGCTTTTCCCCTAACGTATCACACCAAGAACAAATCACCAAAGTCACGTCTAGTAGTGTACAATCTTTGCCCCAAAAATCGACTCTCACGTGCCGTGCAATATTCGTACTTACTCAAATTACTCTATATAGAAGTCAAGACTTACCTTTCCTTCGTAAATCATATGCCCTTACATCACACAAGAGAGTAGTTTCACAAACAATAATATTAAGAATAATTAGGAATTTATATAGAAAAAATCCGCACACTCTCCGAAAGAAAATTCATATGCCACACAGATGTACCATAGGCTTGCCCGTAGTGTACTACTCTACTATTCGAGCCCATTTAGTCTAAGATCATTAAGGACTTCATTTGGTTGTAATGTAGGCTAAGGGACGAGTAGGATATATTTGGATATAGTGACTAACCTCCCTAAGCACTTTTAATACAATCACATTAGCATTCAAAATCATACTTATGTCAAACCATTAGGTGCAATTGTGTCAAGTCACCACTTATCAAATACTACATTTACTCATTCTCTTTTTTTCTTTTTTTAAGTGGTGCTTGTTCTTTTACTTTTTCAAAATACTGAACCTTATTATCTATTTCATTGGTTCCATTCAAAAACCAAACCACCACCCCACATTTTAGCTTTTACATATTTCATAACCATTCAAGTACTCATGAGAGGTAAAAAGGGTTCAAATAATGTGGTTGCTAAGGAAACAGGCTTATAGTCTCAACGGGGTTAACTACAATGTATTGCATTTAGGTGGGTCTACTTTATATATCTGGCTTAACAAAGAAATGCCTATATCACTTCTAAGACTGAATAAAGCTACTATTTCGCTTTGCAAACACATGGAGCAAGTTCTAGCCATCAAATGCAGAGCATAGAATACAGTACAACTCACACACACATGGTACATGACTCACTCCAGATTGGCTTATCAAGACACTCTCGTTTGAGTACTTAAGTCAGTTGCAAATATACAATTTAAGTCACTCTAGCAAGAATCAACCATTGAGACTAAGCATCACACTCTAGTGTCTACTGTTTTCAAGTGTATCAACGGCAAGGGTTTCTCTTTCTATTTCAGCTCGTAGCCCATCAGAACTAACTAAAACTAGAAACAAAATAAATAAAAACTAACTACACCCGGTTCAAGCAAAACCCTTGGAAAAGAACCGTGGCCCAAATAAAAATCAAGGGGGAGTTACTATACTACCTAAAATAAAAAAAAAAAAAAATGGTATTTTCTTTAGACTTACTTCCCTCAAAAAAACTGTCTAGAAGATCTGTCATCAGGAAGAGTCCAACATATTTCTGTTTTTATTTTTTATTTTATTTTTTATATATTTTTTTAATTTTATTTTTACGTTGACTTAGACCCGGGAAAAAGAACACATACCTTTTCACCGGACAACGGGTGAACATCTCCTCATGAATCACCTTGGCCACGTCAAAGCTGTGGCCAATCATAAAGCACCAAATCAGAGCCGTCCGATGACCATTCACCTCCGTGGTGTTGGAAGACGAGATCAGGTGGTTGTTGATAACATACAACCAGCACTTCTTTTCAAAGGTTAGCGCCGCGGAGTGAAACTTCTGACCATACTTCATCCATATAATTTCCTTGTCGGGTGCATAGATTGTTGGAAAGAACATATCCCACTGTGTGTGTGATCTGCCATACATTTCATAGCCGTCTTCATACGGATCCACGGGAGCGGGCAGTTGGTATATCCTACGTATAGCCTCAAAAGAGGCATCCACCGCCTTTCTGCGTACTGTTACTACGCCATTCACATATTCTTTTACATTGGCGTAAAATTCACGGACAACCATCACATTTCCCTCGTCCAGCTCTTCAAAGAATATTTGGAGTCCCTGTCTTACCAGCTCATTATACAAGATAGGGCAGCCCAGCTGGAGTGACCCTATATCCATTCCCCTTTCTAGTATCGGTTTCTTAGGGGCCTTATCCGCAAAGAGATCCTGATCCTTGGCCGACGAACCTGCTACTATCAAAGGGACGAGCAGGAGCTGACCCGCGCGCCCTGGACAATCCAGCTTGACTGCTGGAAGAAGCACCTATGGTGCGTCGTTTCCTAGATGGAGCCATAGTACCTGAAAAAGGAATAACATTAGCACAACCCAAAAAATATGTGACTCAATGCGGTTACTCAGACTTCACGCGCACAATTGGTCACAATTACTCATATACACTCACTGTGGCACTTAAACAAACACCTTGTGGGCATTATATACCCACACCCCAATTCAAACATGTTGCACCCTAATACCACCACAATTTTCCCAAAATCACCTACTAAGTTAAGAGACAATTCCCACAAATATCACCACCCACAAACACTACAAATGTCTACTAAGAAAAGAAAAGAAAAGAAAAAAAAACTACTACATAATAAGAAAAAGAAAAACGAAAATCTATAAAAAAAAATGGCAAAAAGAAACCATACTTGTAGTTAGATAATGTGGGGAGAAGTGAAGAAGAGTAGGGGGTTGGGATTGAACCCTGGGAAATTTGGGTTGGGAATTTGGAGAAGGGAGAGTTTGAAGAAGATGGAATTTGAAGAAGGAGGGAGTTAGGGTTTGGGGAGGGAGG
This sequence comes from Nicotiana sylvestris, assembly GCF_000393655.2. NCBI lineage: Eukaryota > Viridiplantae > Streptophyta > Magnoliopsida > Solanales > Solanaceae > Nicotiana > Nicotiana sylvestris. Next base: position 29,906,857 of record NC_091061.1, read on the forward strand.
GGGCAGGGGTTTCTGCGTTGGGGATTATTGGGAGTGAAGAAGAGAGGAGTAATTAAAGTGGGGGGGGGGATAGTTAGGGAATTTAACATACAAAATAAAGACTAAAGAAAATAAAAATTATTATTAAGTTAAATAAAGCGTTAGCTGGGCGGGACTAGGCCGGTCGTAGCGCGTTACGAGCGCGGCCGCGCTAGTGAGGATAGTGTGCTTGGCCATATGCGCGACCACTAGCCTGGTCGCGCTTCTAGCACGGTCATAGCGCGGTCATGCTAGTGGTTGAGAAGCTGAGGTAGAATGTTTGCCCATATGCGCGGCCTGTAGCGCGGGCGCGCTCCTGGGCACAAACATTTTTTATTTTTTCACCTGTTCTTTCCACGTCCGTTGGACTTATCACCTACCCAAGCTCACCTGCATTGATTAGTACTTCCCAAAATCAAAATTAACAACTACTAACTATCATTGGGTTTTCTCCCAACCAGCGCCTTAGTTAATGTTATGGCACGACAGTTACAACAAATAAATGGGTTGCCTCTTATGCAACGCCTGATTTAACGTCGCGACACGACGCAGATAAGCGCATTTAAGGCTCGCTCGACCTCTGAGGTTCAATTAGATGGATCTCTGACACTTCCTTTGGTTCATTCCTGACCACATATAGTTTCAATCTCTACCCATTGACTCTAAATGTATGAGAGTCTTTCTCTGAGGCAATCTCTACGACACCTGAAGGGAATACTTCGACCACTCGAAATGGTCCAGACCATCGTGACTTGAGTTTACCCGAAAATAGCCTTAGTCTTGAGTTATAAAGCAATACCATGTCTTTGGGATTGAAATTTCGCTCAACAATGTTCTTGGCATGCAACCTCTTCATTCTCTCCTTATACAGCCTTGTTCTATCGAAAGCAAGATATCGGAACTCGTCGAGCTCATGCAATTCTGTGACTCTAGTTGTGCCCGCAGCCTCAATGTCCAGATTTAGGTGTTTCATTGCCCACCAAGCTCTATGTTCTTTCCCAAATACCAACTTATATGGTGACATGCCAATTGGTGTTTTAAAAGCAGTTCTGTAGGCCCAAAGTGCATCATCTAGCTTTTTTTCCCAATCAGTTCTTGTGGCGTTCATAGTCTTGGTCAGTACACTCTTTATCTCTCTATTTGACTTTTTGACCTGTCCACTGGTCTGAGTATGATACGGGGTTGCCACCTTGTGGCGTACATCGTACTTTGCTAACAATTTCTCAAAGGCTCGATTGCAGAAGTGAGTGCCTCCGTCATTGATAATAGCTCTCGGGGTGGTCCCGAAACGGGTGAATATATTCTTCTTCAAAAACCCCACCACCACTCTTGCATCATTGGTGGGAAGTGCTGCAGCTTCCACCTATTTGGACACGTAATCTATAGCAATAAGTATGTACTTATTGCCAAAGAAGCTGACGAAGGGGCCCATGAAGTCTATCCCCCAGACATCGAACACTTCAACCTCTTGAATTGGGTTCATGGGCATCTCATGGCGACGATAAATGTTCCCGGTTTGCTGACATTCATTACAGCCCTTCACCTATTGATGTGCATCCTTAAACACTATTGGCCAGTAGAACCCGACTTCTAGTACTTTTGCTGCCGTCTTGACTCCTACAAAGTGCTAGCCATACGTTGATGCATGACATGCCTACAAAACAGAAGATTGTTCTATCTCGGGGACAGACCTCCGGATCATATTGTCAACAATATTCTAAATAGATAAGGTTTATCCCAGTAATACATGCGGCAGTCACGATAAAACGTTTTCTTTTGCACAGAAGAAAGGTCATAGGGAACTATACCGCTTGCTAGGTAATTTGCAAAGTCTGCATAACATAGCACTTCCTCAAGGCTTGTAGCGAGTAGTTGCTCGTTTGGAAAGATTTCCAGAATATCCTCAACCTCAACTGAGTTTTCAGCTCCCTCAAGTCGTGATAGATGATCAACGACTTGGTTTTCTGTGCCTTTACGGTCACGAATCTCAAGGTCGAACTCTTGTAGTAATAGCACCCAACGAATCAGGCGTGGTTTGGACTCCTTCTTCTCAATCAAGTACCTAAGAGTTGCATGATCAGTATATACAATTACCTTAGAGCCAATCAGGTATGATCTGAACTTGTCGAATGCAAACACCAAAACCAACATCTCTTTTTCAGTCACAGTGTAGTTCAGCTAGGCTCCACTCGACGTTCTACTAGCATAATAGAATGGGTGCATTAGCTTGTCTTTCTGTTGTCCCAGCACTGCTCCCACTGCATAGTCACTGGCGTCACACATGAGTTCGATTGGTTGCTCCTAGTCGGGGGCGACAATGATGGGTGTTATGACTAGCCTTTTTTTAACCTCCTCGAATGTTACCCTGCAATCATCAGAAAATAAGAAAGGGTGATCTTTTTCTAACAACTTACAGAAAGGGTTGACAATTTTTGAGAAGTTTTTTAAGAATCTCCGGTAGAAATCGTCATGCCCGAGGAAGCTCCTGATTGCCTTGACTGAAGTGGGGGGTGGAAGCTTTGCTATCACGTCAACTTTAGCACGATCCACCTCGATTCCCTTGCTTGATACTCGGTATCCCAAGACTATGCCCTCTTGTACCATGAAATGGCACTTCTCCCAATTAAGTACCAGGTTAGTCTCAATACATCTTTTCAACACTCGTGCCAGATTTATAAGGCACTCGTCGAATGGGTTTCCCACCACTGAGAAATCATCCATGAAAACCTCCATTATGTCTTCGACCATGTTAGTAAATATGGCCATCATGCACCTTTGGAATGTGGCAGGTGCATTGCATAGGCCAAAGGGCATCCTCCGAAAAGCATAAATGCCATATGGACATGTGAAGGAGGTATTCTCTCTGTCCTCTGGTGCAATGGAGATTTGATTGTACCCTGAGTATCCATCTAGAAAACAGAAGTGAGACCTCCCAGCCAGTCTATCAAGCATCTGATCAATGAAGGGAAGTGGGAAGTGGTCTTTTCGGGTGGCCAGATTCAATTTCATGTAGTCCATGCAAATTCTCCAGCCTGTGACAGTTCTTGTAGAGATCAACTCATTGTTCTCATTTTTTACCACCGTCGTACCACCCTTCTTAGGAACACACTGCACTGGGCTAACCCAGTTGCGGTCAGAGATGGGGAAAATGATTCCCACATCCAACCACTTAATCACCTCTTTCTTCACCACTTCCTTCATGTTGGGGTTCAGCCTTCTTTGGTGTTCTCTGGAAGGTTTGTGCCCCCCTTCCAGCAGAATTTTATGCATACAATATGCCGGGATGATCCTCTTAATGTCTGCCATGGTCCACCCAATGACAGTCTTGCACTCCTTGAGTACCTGCAAAAGTTGTTGTGCCTGCACATCTAACAAACAAGATGAAATAATAACAGGTAATGTGGAGTTAGGTCCAAGGAACTCATAACTGAGATGGGCGGGCAGTGGCTTCAACTCCAGCTTTGGTGGTTCTTCTATGGATGGCTTGGCTGGAAGAGTTTCTCTGTTTTCTAAGTGCAGGGGCTCGAATTCAAGTGTTCTATCCCAAAACCCTCTTCCCTCTAAAGCCAGCACCCATTCTACCAATTCTTTCCCATTCACCTCATCTAAATTTACCAGACATGCAACAAGAGGGTCCTTAATAGTCAACGTCTCATCATCTGCTTCTACAATTACATCCACGACATCAATAAGAGAGCAATTGACGAATTCACTCGGTCGCCTTATAGATTTATGTACATTGAATGTTATTTCCTCATCGTTCAATCTCATCTTAAGCTCCCAGTTTCACAATCAATGAGAGCTCTCCCTGCGGCCACGAATAGCCTTCCCAAAATTATGGGAATTTCTTCACCCACCTTGCAATCTAGAATCATAAAATCTGCAGGGAACACAAATTTCTCTACCTGAATCAACACATCATCTAGGATATTAGAGGGTCTTTTCACGGTTCTGTCAACGAGCTGCAATAACATAGAAGTGGGTCTAGCTCTTCTAATCCCCAACCTCTTATAGATCGCCGGGGGCATAAGATTAATGCTAGCCCCCAAATCACAAAGTGCCTTGGCAAAGGCAAAGTTACCAATAGTGCAGAGAATTGTGAAACTCCCTGGATCAGACAACTTCTCAGCAATTGGTCTAGTCACCACAGCACTGCAGGTTTGAGTTAGAGTCACTATGGCCAAGTCTTAGAAATTGAATTTTCGGGACATCAAGTCCTTCATCATTTTTGCATAACCAGGCATCTCCTTCAAAATATCAATCAATGGAATATTTACCTGGATTTGTTTCAGCATCTCCAAGAATTTCTTGTATTATTCCTCTTTTTGGTACTTGGCCAGCCTCTGTGGGAATGGTGCTGAAGGTCTCTTCTTCCCAATGATTTGGGTATTCTATTTTTCAGACACCACCTCAACTAGCGGTTCCTGGGCTATCTCAGCTTCTTTCTCAGCCTCAATCTGTGTGTTGGTTTCTTCCTGGGTAGGCTGTACTGTCACCTCTGTCAGTTTCGTTGAATCATCTAGCTCAATGGGCACTGGTACAAGCATCTCAATCTATCTGCTTTCTCGAGCCCTCTCTTTCTCCAAGTCTAAGTCTCTGCCATTACGTAGACTCATTGCCATCAACTGCTTCGGGCCTTGATCTTTTGGATTTATTTAAGTGTCTGTAGGCAATGTCCCATAAGGACGATTGTTCAAAGACATCGATATCTGGCCCATCTGCACTTCAATATTCTTTATAACTATCTCATGTGCATCTACCATTTCACTCATTTTTGCATTTGACCCAATAACCTATTGCACCATTGCCTCGAGTCTAGCAAACCCATCTTCCTATCTTCCACCATGCTGCTGCTGAGGAGGATGATGCCCCTGCTGCTTATTTTGATTGTTTTATCCATGTGGCCTTTGGTAAGGCACAATATTATTTTGAGGTTGCATACCTCCCATATTTCCATTGTTGAGCTGTGGCTGGACTGACATGCATGGCTGATTCTGTTAGCCTCAAATCTGACCACCCTGTCTCTGGCCCCCATAATTAGATACATAATTCATGTTCCCAGGGTAATTATGATGATCACTTTCTGCATTCCATTGGTTACCAATTGGCTGACTAATGCAAGATGTGCATAAGCCCCCATTGGTAGTATCTACAATGTGTACTTGCTGCTTTTATCCTGACTCTTCCACCTTTTTGGTGAGTATACTCATCTGTGTCATTAATGTGGCCATATTTTCAACAAGAGTGTTAGATAGATCTAAGGGCACTGAGTGAACTACTGGAGTGATAGGTGCATTCCTGGTTGTCCACCCCAAATTTTGTGCCATCTTGTCAAGTAGGCTCTGGCTTTCTCTCCATGTTTTGCCCAAGAATGCTCCACCAGCTGAAACATCAACATTAGCCTTCAGGCTATCTGTCAAACCCATGTAAAATCGCTGCCCTAACATCTGATCTGGAATAAAGAGGTGTGGACATATAAACAACATCCCTTTGAATCGTTCCCATGTTTCTTGCAGTGTCTGCATTGATTTCTGTTTGAAGCTCAAAATTTCATCAATTTGCTGAGCAGTCTTGTTGGGTGGATGAAACTTATTCACAAATTGCTTGACTAACTCCTCCCAAGTCGTGATGGAATTAATAGGGAACGAGTTTAGCCAAGTCTGGGCAGCTCCTGTCACTGGAATGGAAACAACAACAATTTTATTGCTTCCTGAGTTACGTTGGGCTGCCTTTGAGTTTTGCAGATTGACAGGAAATTCTTAAAGTGTTGTTGAGGATCTTCAATGTATGACCCCGAAAATAGCCCCTTGTTTTGCAACAAGTGCAGCATGTTGTTCGTGATTTGAAATGACTTGGCCTGTATCTACGGGACTAATATCGCTGTGGCCAAATTCTCTGTTGTGGGTTATGCCCAGTCATATAGAGCAGCCTCTGACACAAGAGGTGCCACTGGCGCCAATGGCGCAGCTGGGTCTAACACATTATCCCCCATGTCTAGTTCGAGTTGTTCAGTTGATTGTTGTTGTTTATTTTTCTGGTTGGCCCGATTCAAGGCCTTGAAAACTTTCTCGGGATCTGATAATGTTTCAAATACTTCACCAGTTCTCGATGAGTTTCTAGGCATGCACCTATACAACCAAGTCAACAAACGTTAAAATTTCAATGTATAGATTGAAAATAAAGAAAAATGACTACACTAAGAATTTTTGTATTTCTTTCAACTATAATTGATAACACCGTTAACTCCCCGGAAACGACACCAAAATTTGATCACGCCTAACTATACCTTATAAAAAAACAAAGCGGTCGCTGCAAATATAATCCGAGTATTTAGCCCAAAGTCGAATCAACAGGGAATTAACCTACCAATTACTCTTGTTATACTCACTGAATGTTTCGTAATCAACTTTACAGATATTTTGAATAGCAATTGGAGATGTTTTTACTAACTATAACTGAATGAAAGCAAGTAAACTAAAAGCTAACTATGGAAGTGGCGGCCTAAAGCCAAACCTTAATAAGATGCCTTTAACTTATTTCATAAAACTCATATAATAATGAAAGAAAGGACTTTCTTTTTGGTCTGCAGATCAATCAAGGTGGACATATAAATAGCTGATCAAGAATGTTTGAGTTATACAATAGGAATGGAGTTCATGGTATAAGTTATCACAAAAAGAATCAGATGAAAAAAGTCAAGACTTTCTATTCTACAACTTAAAGTAAGGAGTTGACATTGGCCATGAAAAGAGAACATAGTGGCTACCATCTAATCAAATAAAAAAAGAACACTTGACCTTTATATTAAATTTGTTTATCCACTAAAAAGATTACTGAGGGAAAATATTTTGGTTCGAAAAGAATGAGAATTTGAACTCGTGAAATCAAAATTTGCCTATGGATTAGCATAGTGAGTCAAGTTTTCCAGAATCAAGAATCTTATTCTGTTCTCCGAAAAGATGTTTTTACCTCATCAACATTTGATAAAGAGTTAAAATTAATCAATTTCCATTCAGGTAAACCACAGTAAATTAAGTCCAGATTCTTGGTTTTCAATCATATTATTTCTAGATTATCTTGTATCCTAGGACATCTTAACTTAAATTCTTCATGAATATATTAAGGTGGTATCTGTGGAACACTTCAAAAGTCATAGAAACTAAAGAAAACTTCAACCTTTGCAGTTTGTATTAGAGGCAGACATGTTCTGTTTTAATATTGACACAAAGCATATTCCAAACTATAAATACTTCACGGTGTACATAAGTTATACATCATCTGAGGAGAGCAACTAGAGGAAAAATCCGAAGTAGCTAGCTGTTCTTAATCCGAAAAAAGAATGGATTCAAAGGGCTTCAATTGTTCAGTTATTGCACTTGTTTCTTGCATGGTTTTATCCTTTTCAGTCTCTTCCTTGGCCAAAAAACAACAACACTGTCCGCTTAAAGTTGGTTTCTATCAACATACTTGTCCCTCTGCTGAATCCATTGTGAGAAATGTTGTGTACAAAGCCGTTTCTCGTAATCCAGGCATTGCTGCGGGCCTTATCAGGCTACATTTTCATGACTGCTTTGTGAGGGTATGTTATGTCCTTTTGTCTAATATGCTAGTGTTCTCTTAACAATTTCATTATTTCATTAACATATTATGTCTCAGCACGCCCCACACGTGGGAGCCTCATTAGTTTTCATGGACCAAATATGCGGAAATACTTTTTGATATTTCGGTGGTGGTGAGATTTGAACTCAAAATCTCGACTTGCTCTGTTACCATATTGAATTGTGTGATCGTCCCATTAAGCCTTTAAATGAGGTTGTCACATAGTTCAACAAGTGCTACACTTGATAATTTCGTTAACTTAATATTTTTTTCTGCAATTTATGTACTTTAGGGATGTGATGCATCTGTGCTATTGGATGGACCAAATTCAGAAAAGGAAAGCGTAGCAAATAAGAACAGTTTACGAGGTTTTGAGGTGATTGATGCAGCTAAAGCTAAGCTTGAGGCTGCATGCCCTGGAACTGTCTCGTGTGCAGACATTCTCGCCTTTGCTGCTCGTGATAGTTCTTACAAAGTAGGGAAAATAAACTATGCTGTCCAAGCAGGACGCCGTGATGGACGCGTTTCTATCAAGGATGAGGCTTTACCTAATCTTCCATCTCCATTTGTTGGTGTCAAGGAACTGATCAAGAGCTTTGCAAGAAAAGGGATGTCGGTTGATGAAATGGTCACCCTCTCTGGTGCACATTCTATTGGTATTGCTCATTGCGCTGTTTTTGCAAATCGGCTATACCCTCAAAACAAGCAACAAAATCTGCCAATTGATCCTGAATATGAAAGAATGTTAAAGTCCATTTGCCCACCAGAAGCACTTACAAATGGAACAGGAGTCGCTAACCCTGCGAATCTTGATGTCCTAACACCAAACAGGTTGGATAATAGATACTACATGGATTTGAAGAGTAAGAAGGGGCTATTAGTTTCTGATCAAACATTGATGAGTAATCCTAAAACTGCAAAAATGGTGAACTTCAACGCGAGATATGGGCGCGTGTGGGGTAAGAAATTCGCAGATGCAATGGTGCATATGGGTACCTTGGATGTCCTCACAGGGTGGAAGGGTGAAATCAGGAAGAACTGCCATTTTGTGAACTAATTTTCATTGTGAGATCAGGAAGAACCGCAATGTTGTTATTATTTTTGTATCTTTTTAATTTATAAGGGCGCTGTTCGGGTCAGCTTACATTCACATTAGCTATATCAGTGGTCTCTGCTATCTTCCACCAGGACAAGCACCAGGTAACATGGCAGGAAGAACTGCTATATTTTGCTGTGAACTAATTTGTCATTCTTTCAGTCTTCTTTTTATGGTTTTTGTGAGCTGTAAACATCCTACTGAAGTAAGGATCGACGGTTCAATCTTTGTTGAATTGTTACAGATGAATTTTCTTAATAAACTTCTATTCCTGATTGAAAGTTTCTAAAAGAAAGAATGATTACTTCTTTTCATACATTGAATTACTTCTGTTTAAACTAGTGTCACACGCTGCAAGAAAATTGGCAAGTAAGCAAAAAAAAAAAGTTTCTTTCCCAAAACACCTTTTTGAAAAGTACTTTTGAGAAAAATACTCTTAAAGTGCCTATTCAAAAGTGCTTTTCAAATTAATTAGTCAAACACAAATTGATTTTCACAAAAAATAACGATGAAGAGGCCGTTTGGTATTATTGATGATGTTCTTGTCCGGATGGACAAGTTTATTTTGCCTGTTGATTTTGTGATTCTTGACTGTGAAGTCGACTATGAGGTGCTTATAATATTGGGAAGGCCTTTCCTAGCAACTGGGAAGGCATTAGTTGATGTGGAAGCAGGGGAGCTCACCTTCCGAGGGTGAAGAAAACATTATTTATCTTTCATGTGTGCAAATCAATGATGCAGCCAAATAGTACTAAAGCTTGATCTTTTGTGGATCTTGTCACGGAGGTGATACTTGATGATACTAGTGCCATGATCAATGTGGAGGATCCTTTAGAAGCGGTATTGTTGAACCTTGAAGTGAATGAGGATGAAGGTAGGGTGGAGTGTGTCAATTCTTTTCACGGAATGGGTTCTTATTCTTATGAGCCCCGTAAGCTTTCTTTGGATCTTGAGAACAGAAAGACTCAACCAACAAAGCCCTCAATCGAGGAACCTCCCGTTTTGGAGTTGAAGCCTGTGCCTTCACACCTCAGGTATGAATTCTTGGGCCCTAGTTCAACTTTACTTGTTATTATTTCTTCTTGTCTTACTAACGTGCAGGTCACACTGGAGGTGCTCCAAAGAAGAAAGAAGGCAATTGGATGGACTCTAGATGATATTCGAGGAATAAGCCACGCCTTTTGCATGCATAAGATTATACTTGAGTATGATGTCAAGCCCTCCGTAGAACATCAAAGGAGGTTGAACGAGGCTATGTAAGAGGTTATCAAAAAGGAGGTGATCAAGTGGTTAGATGCAGGGGTTGTGTACCCCATCTTGGATAGTTCCTGGACTTCTTCGGTGCAATGTGTGCTAAAGAATGGTGGTATGGATGTGGTCACCAATGAGCAAAATGAGTTGATTTCCACCAGGACTATCACCGGATGGAGGGTGTGCATGGACTACCGAAAGTTGAATAAAGTGACCGCAAAGATCATTTTTCATTGCCATTTCTTGACCAGATGCTAGATAGACTTGTTAGACGTGCCTTCTATTGCTTTTTGGATGGGTACTCAAGTTACAACCAGATTTTGATTTCTCTAGAAGATCAGGAGAAAACCACCTTCACATGTCCATATGATACCTTTGCATTTTCTAGGATGCCATTTAGTTTGTGTAATGCACCGCCTACCTTTCAGCGGTGTATGATGGCTATATTTACTGACATGGTAGAGGACTTCTTGGAAGTGTTCATGGATGATTTCAGTGTTGTGGGTGACTCTTTTGATAAGTGTTTGAAGAATCTTGACAAAGTATTGGCCCAATATGAAGAGACAAATCTAGTGCTTAACTGGGGGAAATGCCACATTATGGTCAAGGAGGGCATTGTCCTCGGCCATAATATCTCAAAGAACGGAATTGAGGTAGACAAGGCAAAAATTAAAGTGATTTCAAAGCTTCCTCCTCCTACTTCAGTCAAGGGGGTTAGGAGTTTTCTTGGGCATGCGGGGCTTTACCATAGATTCATCAAAGACTTTTCTAAGGTAGTGAATCCTTTGTGCAAATTATTGGAAAAAGATGCCAAGTTCGTGTTTAATGATGAATGCATAAAAGCTTTCGAACTTCTCAAGTATAAATTGACAGCCACTCCTATTATTACCGCACCCAATTGGAGCTTCCATTTTGAGCTCATGTGTGATACAAGTGATGTTGCGATAGGAGCGGTATTGGGTCAAAGAGTAAACAAGATGTTTCACTCGGTGTATTATGCAAGCAAGACAATGAATTATGCTCAAGTAAATTACACGGTGACGGAAAAAGAGTTCCTAGCAATTGTGTTTGCAATGGAGAAGTGTAGGCCTTATCTCATGGGTCCGAAGGTGATAGTTCATATTGACCATGCAACACTCTGCTACTTGATGAAAAAAGAAGAATTCTAAGGCTCGGTTGATGAGATGGGTTCTATTTCTCCAAGAGTTTGACCTTGAGATTGTTGAACGAAAAGGAAGTGAAAACCAAGTGACGGACCACTTGTACCACTTGGATGAGGAGGGGAGGCCTCGTGATGGCCTCAAAATTAATGATTCATTCCCTGATGAGCAACTCCTCTCCATATCTGTGAATAGCATGCCTTGGTTCGCGGATGTTGCCAACTTTCTTGTGACCGGAATTGTTCCGTGTGAGCTCTCTTCTAACAAAAGGAAGAAGCTTAAACGGGATAGTTTGGACTACTACTGGGATAAGCCTTATTTGTTCAAAATATGTAATGATGGTATGATCCGGAGATGTGTTCCGAAAGAGGAGCAAATGAGTATTCTTGATGCTTGTCATTCCTCTCCCTACGGTGGTCATTATGGTGGGCCAGAATGGCTTCAAAGGTGCTTAGCTGTGGATTTTATTGTCCTACATTGTACAAGGATGCGGATGAGCTTGTGAAGAGATGTGATGAGTGTCAGAGAGCTGGTGGAATCTCAAAGAAGGATGAAATGCCTCTCACCACTATTCTTGAGGTTGACATATTTGACATGTGGGGCATTGACTTCATGGGGCCTTTTTTGAGTTCATGTGGTAACACGTACATTCTAGTGGCCATTGATTATGTTTCCAAGTGGGTTGAGGTCATGGATTTACCCAACAACAAGGTCCGGAGTGTGGTGGCTTTTCTCAAGAAGAATATTTTTACTCGGTTTGGCACTCCTAGAGCAATCATCAGTGATGGAGGTTCTCATTTCTGCAATAAGGCATTTGACAGTTTGCTTGCAAGGTATGGTGTAAATCACAAGGTTTCAACCCCTTACCATCCTCAGGCTAGTGAGCAAGTTGAGGTCTCCAACAGGGAGATTAAGAGCATATTGTCAAAGACTATCAATGCAAATAGGACTGACTGATCGAAGAAACTGGATGATGCTTTGTGGGATTGCAGGACTGCTTACAAGACTCCAATTGGTATGACTCCATATCGGTTGGTGTTTGAAAAAGTGTGTCATCTTCTGGTTGAGTTAAAGAAAAAGTCCATGTGGGCTTCGAAAAAGTTAAATCTTGAATGGGATGTTGCAGCAAATCTCCGGGTAGAGCAACTCAATGAGCTTGATGAGTTCCGATTTCATGCCTATTCCAGCTCGTCCTTGTATAAGGACAAGATGAAGTACTTATATGGCAAGTATGCCCGTAGTAAGGAATTCAAGGAAGGTGACTTGGTTCTCTTATTCAACTCCCGGTTACGACTTTTTTTGGAAAAGCTCAAGTCAAAATGGAGTGGCCCTTTTGAGGTTGTGCATGTAACCCTGTTTGGTGCTCTTGATTTGAAAAACAAAAAGGGTGAAATCTTCAGAGTTAATGGGCACAGAGTAAAGTATTATCTTGGCAAGTTCGATGACAGCCACGTGGTGGCAATGATCCATCTCAAATAATTGATGGTAACCTGCATCGTGTCACGACGTTAAATCAGGCGCTTATTGGGAGGCAACCCATGTGTTTTCTTCTTTTTGATTTTCTTCTTAGTGTAGGATTTGTTTTTGACTAAGTGGTTGTGAGATGTGTGTAGGAATATTTGATGCAGTGCAGGACTAAGCTGAAAAATATTATGGCCTAGTCTAAAGTTGGACCGCAGATAGAGCTCCACTTTTCGCGGTCAGCGGTGGCCATATTGCGGAGGCGTAATTTTGTAGTGGACGCGGGCTTGAAAAGTCCAAAAATGAAACTTCTCTGAAATTTCATCCGCATCTGCAGTGCATTTTCCACAATTAGCGGTGCCTTTCTGTGATCGCGTGCCATTTTTCGCTCTCAGCGACTGTTTTAAATAAGCAACCCTTTTGTTCGTCAAAAGTGCGGACCACAGTGATATTCCGCAGCCGCTCCAGGTGAGTTCTATGGGTCTCAGGGTGCTTTCTATAAATAGGAGGTCATGAGACCTTTTACCCTTTTTGCTCTCTCCACTTTCAAGAAAAAAAAATTATTGTTCACCCAAGCCCTAGTCCGCATACACAATGAACTAGAAGTCCACTCCCATCACTCACCACTCAACTGGTAATTTCAATTCAGAATTGTTGTTCAATTTGTTCTTGTTTTTCTCTTAATTTTTAGGTTTTGCTTCTTCTTCCTCTTTTTCTTTTAATTTTAACTTAGGCTTCATTAATGTAACTAAATTAGGCTTAAATAGTTAGGATTGATTAATGAATACTTAGTGCGGTTAACAATGTAGATGATATCCACTAAATGCTTGAAAAATAGAAACCCTGGGATTGTTCAGTCCATTTTTGAATTACGCGGTCAACGTTCATGAGACAAACTTGAGTTTGGAAGTCTTGAATACCGCGGTCAACAGTGGAAAAGTCTGCTGACAGCGGCCCATTTTACGTGGTTTTGCTATATTTCTTGCAGTCAGCGGTACTCAGCTTCAAAGAAGTAATAAATATGGGTCCGCGGCCGCGGTTGTTTTTTTGCGGACAACAGTGCAACTTCTGCGGCTGCACCAAATTTTCTATGCTCAGCGGGATCATAGAATTAGAGGATGGGTAGTTTTATCCCCATGCCTCTGCGGCCGCGCCCAAGTTTCCGCTCTCAATGGTTCTCATTCCGCGGCAGTGTTGCTTTATCCGTTGTCAGCGAGTCTGCTAGTTTTTACAATATTGTCAATTGTTTTTTGTTGTTCTTTACTGCTTCTTTTAGCACCAGTACTAACAATCTTCCACTAGTTATGTATGCAGAAAATGGTTAAAACAAAAGGTGGCAATGACAAAAAAAAAAAAGGGAAAGCAGAGTCCTCCCAGGGTAGGGGATGAGGACAAATCAAGTTACCCCTAGCAGTGTGGCAATCTATTGGGAAAATGCGGAAAGTTAGCAAAGCTGCAAACAGAGATGCATCCCACTCCGAGGGGAGTGAGTATGTTCCCTCCCGGGAGGCCTCAGAGAGTGACTCTATGCCCACACATGTAGCAGACTTCCTGGAGAGATTTTTGACTGAGAGATACACCCCAAGCCTCTCCTACTTCTCTTTCTTCGTCTGAGTCGTCTGATGGCTCAACGGAGAATAGTGAGTCTTCGACACCAGCCTCTCCTACTACCTCCCCACATAGACCGGAGCCTATTGATGTTGATACTGAGACACATGATGACGGGAGAGGGGGTGATACCCATACTAGAGGTTTGGAAAGGACAAGAAAACCGGAGGTGTGGCAGTAGAGGTTTGTCAGTGAGCAGGCCTATCATAAATTTAAGGAGTGGTGGCCTCAAAGGTCACTCATACATGAGCGTCAGTTTATAGAACGGGATCTTCTGCCCCACAACCCTATGTGAAGCAGCACTTTGATGAAAGAGTGGGGTGGAAATACTTCACAAGCAGGCTGCCGGACACTAATGAGCACCTACTCAAGGAATTTTATGCCAATGTCGCCAACATCAAAAAGGGCACATTTATGACTAAGGTGCGGAACCTGAAGATCAAGTTTGATGGAAAGACTATGAACGACTATATTGGTTTTAATGATGAAGATGAGTCGTTGTACTTAGAAAAGGTGGCCTTGGAGGAGGCGGCCCGCCCGTGGTTGGCATCACTACTAGCTCTCCTGGATACTACTCCAGCTTGGTTGACAGTAGGGGTCTCTATATATAGGAACACCCTGAACTTCGAGGCAAAGGGTTGGAATACATTTGTGTGCAGCATATTGGACCCTACTAGTCATGGCAGTGACATGCCGATTTCCCGGCCGATTATAGTGGCGTCCATTATAGCGGGGTACCCGATTAATGTTGGAAATATCATGTCCAGGGCAATAGCCAGAGTGGTCAATAGGGGTGAGAGATCCTACTCTTTTACAAACTTCCTTACCATGTATTTGGAGGATCAGGAGGTCAAGAAAAGGGTTTTTGATATCAAGGTGAAACCCAAGAAGCCCTTCTCATGGTACAACCTTCAGGGTCCAGGCAACCCCAAATCCAAAGGCAAAGCGACTACTTCTACTAGCCTGTCTGAAGAGCCAGCAGTGGTGGTCACTACTTTTGAGCCTCCCACTGCCATACTAGATCCTGCCTCCGGACCATCTACTTACATGCCTTCCTCAGTGCCCTCCTCATCAGCATACCCTTTGACTACACATAGGTTGAACCAGACCCTCTCCAGCATCAACAACTGGATGTAGGCAGCAACTTCTAAGCTGTCTGTACTATCCAGTTCAGTGGCAGACCAATCAATTCCCGCACAGCCCCAGGTGCCAACTTCAGTGGAGGAATCTCTTAAGGAGCTTCTGGACAACCAGAAGAAGCTCATGGACAACCAAAAGCTCATCATTGATGCTCTTGCAATTCAAGGAAAATCAATTTAGGAGCTAAGCAAGCAGACGAAGAAACTGAAAAAGACTTGGGCCTCAAAGTAGTTCGTGAAGCTGTTGAGAGGAGAGGTGGAGAAGATGAAGTCAGATGGTGACCTACCATTGGAGCTATTATTACAGAACCAGATTCCAGCAGCTCAGACAGAGCAAATACTAGAGCAGGAGGCTAATGGCGATCCTAGGAGGAGAGGATTGATTCCTCAGGCTGATGACTTGGAGATTCAGCTGGAGGACCTCGAGGGAGGTGCTTCAGGCCAGCCACAGGACCCCGAGGGAGGTGATCCAGGGACCCAGCCACAGGACCCCATGCAGACAGAGGACCCATAGGGAGTTTTCTTTACTCTTTAACCTCTTCCGTGATCTTTTTTTGGCTATTAGCATTGAGGACAATGATAGTTCCTATTTTGGGGGTGGTCCTACTTTGATTTGTGATACTGGGATGTAAATATGATACTTATTTTTCTTTTATTGTTACTTTTCACTTTTGGTATGTATATGACTTTACCATTTATTTCACTTTTTGTTATTTTTCAATCTTGGTTTGTATATAAAGTTACTTTCTCATGTATATATTCATTCCTCATTATGTATATTCATCTATATCCCCTATTGTACATATTCAGTTTACTTTCCGTATTTTACTTCATAACTTCTTTTGCAATTTTCCTTAATAACTTAGCTTAGTATTTCATTTAGTAGTTTGTTTTTTAGTTGGTATCTTCTTATTTTTTACAAGTTTTCGTAATCAATAAGCCTTTGGTTTTCTTAACGTCATGGTTCTTTACAAAGGTGGAGTTTGTGTGAACGAGGTGGCTCTTCCCGATGATGGATGGCATTACAACCTTCTTAAGGGTTTGAGTCTATTTTCTTTTCGTTTTTGTGTAAATAGTAGTTAGTGAACAATAGTGCATCAGGCAATGCTTCACTTGGTCCTAACACATTTACCTTTGACCTTATGGTTAAAAACAAATTGGTGTGTATATGATGGTGATAGTTGTGACCTTGAGACTCTTGTGTTGACTAAACAACCATCGAGTGGTTTCTCGAAACCATTTGTGTTGCCAAAATCTTAGCTAAGGTTGTTGTGGGCCCTCGACTTTGTCTCTTTAGCAATCCTATAGTTTGTGTAGTGAGGTTTTAATTTGCAAGTCCAAGTCTCGTGCCAATAAGTCTAGAATTTGCCCTGAATATTTATCTAGGCAAAATCCTAAGTGTAGCTCAATTTGAGAAGTGATTATAGGCTCTCCTTGATCTAAATTGAGACCTAAGAACAACAATAGCCTACCAAGAATGATATTCCTAGTCAACCCCGTTGAGCCATAGCCCTTATTCTTTCAATAAACATGATACAAGCCTTTATCCGTTCTAAAATGATCCTCTCTTGGCACCCGATCTTTCCTTAGCACAAGGCAAAAGCATAAGTTTGGGGGGAGACGAGGAATGCAAAAGTGATAAAAGGTACAAAATGAAGAAAAGGAAAGGCAAAAAGAAAAAGAAAGAAAAGCCAAAAAGTCAAAAAGAAAGTGAACAATGTGGAAGAAATGAAGGGATTCAATAAAAGCAAAGATGAAAGGCTTGGAAAGATTAGAAAAGAGAAAAAGAGGATTGAAATGAACAAGAAAGAGTGACAGTGTGTCTCTCTAGCCCCTAAGGAATAAGTAAATGACTCAAAGAGTTAAGAAAATGTGAGCCAAAATGAAGAAAATGAAGTGCTTAAGGAAAGATGAAACCTTCATTGACCAATATATCCTACCTTGAACCAAAAACCTTCATTACATTCCCGCAAAATCCCTATATGATCTTGAGTTGAGTGAGCTTACATTATGGTGACTCACATAAGGGGCAAGCTTATGATACTTAGAGCCGGACTTGTGACCTTCCTTTGAGAGAGATGAGTGTGTTTTCCACAATCCTCGTTCTGAGTGCTACAATCTAAAAACGAGGTTTGCATATGGAGAGTTGAGGAGTATGCTTTTAGGTTCCACAATGACCAAAGTAGTAGAAAGAGTTTCCTTGATGAGTTGATTCAACTCTTGATGCTTTTGTGTCGCACTAAAGCCATGGTACTAAAAAGGTTGTGTATTGTTAATAATGCATTTGAATTGAGGGTAATTGTTAGTCCCAATTGATTCTTGATGAGGTTACTTTAGGACAGCTAAAATTTTCCTTCCTTTTATCTTGAGGAGGTGGGAATTACTTTGTTTGCTTGAGGACAAGAAAAAGCTTAAGTTTGGGGAAGTTGATAACTAGGGATTCTAGCCTATTTTATGCTCATTTTTGCTTAGGTTTTGGATTAAAAGTATGTACAAGTATTCCCGAATGCTAACTTAGTGTGCTTGTTTGCAGTGTTTGATCAAAAGGAGATAACGAAGTCATAACAAGATCAAAAAAGAGTGAAACCTGCACAAGTTCAAAGTTGAAATCAAAGGGCGCGGACAACGAGAAATAGTAGCGGACACGGAAGGTCTACCGCTGAGGCGGTCCTGATGCTGCTCTTAGTGGATTGAGAATTCAGAGAGTGTTCCTGAAGCTTAACAAGTTACCGCTGCCCATGGTGAAATTGCACATCAGCGGTGTCATCTGACGCGGTCGCGGTCCAATTCTCGCCCTCAGCAAAAATGAGAATCAGAGATCTAAGTTTGGAGTTCAAATTGAAGCCCGCGGTCCACGCACATATTTCACGGCCGTGGTTGGAGGAGCACTGAGGCATTAGATTTTTTGCTCTTAGCGGACTCAGAGTTTAGACCAAGTTCAGAATAGAAGAATTGTGGTCTGCGCTTGCTTTTGCGCGGCCGCGAAAGTCCAAGCGCTGAGGCAACCCATTTTCCGCTGTCAGCGAAATCCCCGTAAGGGCAATTTTGTCCGAAAAATTTAGTTGTGTATAAATAGTTCTTTTTCAGATTTTTAGGTCATCTGTTATTTTGTAGAGCACATGAACCGCCATTTTTAGCCCTTTAGAGTAATTTTAGAACATCTTTAGCTATTAATCTTAGATTTTACTCTTGTAATTACTTTTTATGGCTTACATTTCATCTCCATGTTTGATTTATTCTTTGATTATGAGTAGTTAAACCCATTAGCTAGGGTTGTGGCCCAACCCTAGTTGTGGGTATTTAATGGGTTTTTAATTTTAGGGCTTAAATGTTTATGGATTAATGATATTTAGCTTGATTCATGCTTTAATTGTTGAATTTGTGGTTGCAAACACTGATTTGTGCCTTTTTGACTTAGGCTCTTCTTGAGAAAGAGTGACTAAGTCTAGGAAATTCAAGCGAACAAGGAATTGGGGTGCATTCAAGA
Organism: Nicotiana sylvestris; assembly: GCF_000393655.2. Lineage (NCBI taxonomy): Eukaryota > Viridiplantae > Streptophyta > Magnoliopsida > Solanales > Solanaceae > Nicotiana > Nicotiana sylvestris. The sequence continues at coordinate 29,925,676 of NC_091061.1, forward strand.
GATTGATAGCCTCGATTAAAGGGTTAAACCTAGAAATATTAATACCCCACTTGAGCCAATTTTGCTTGCATTGTTTAAACACCCAATTGGGCTTGAGAAAGCCAATTAGGGCAAAGTCACTCAAACTACTGGGAGGTATAGTGGGAGTAATTATGTGCAATGGTTATATCATGATCCCAATTATAACAAGTCTTCCCTAAGTCTTAGACACCATTATATACCCACCTAGGTGTAAGTCACTTCCCTGGTGCCTTTTTACCAATTGAAAAAACCCTTACAAAAATATCATACTTAGTTTAATTTCATTCTTTATTAGTAGTAAAAGTAGAATAGCAACCAAAATAAAGTATGATTGAAAGTGCAATTAAGAACATCGCACATAGCTAGATTAGATAGAAACCCAATTCCAAACCAATATTAGCTCTCTGTGGATTCGATCCTAACCTTTCGAGTAAAAGCTGCATCGACCACTCTTGCCATTCTATAGTAGTATAGGATTAGAGCCTATCAGTAGGGACATTTACTTAAATTCAATTTGTAAATGGCCATATCATCTTGAAAGCTCACAGGTCAATTAGTTTTATGACTCTTTACAAACTTATTTTTAGTTTTATGGCCCTAACTCTTTTTTTACACATGGGAAATTATTTTTACACGTAAGATATCTGTCATTTACACTTATTTTCTTAAATTCAAAATTGTAAAGGGGCTAAAGTGGGTGCATCACTTAAAAGATTTTTAAAAAAAAACTAGAATACCTGATACAACCCTACAACAACAACAACAACAACCCAGAAAAATCCCACAAGTGGGGTCTGGAGAGGGTAGAGTGTACGCAGACCTTACCCCTAAGGTTATTCATAAAACCCCGAAAAATCGAACCAAAACGAAAACCAAATCAAATCGACCAAAGAAACCGATACGTTTTTGGTTTGGTTTGGTTTTGATTTTGAATTTTAAAATCGATCAAATTTGGTTTGGTTTGGTTTTGGTTTTAATAAGAAATAATCAAAAAAACCCGAACCAAACTGAAAATAGAAATAGCTATTTCAAATTTATATATATATATATATATATATATATATATATATATTTGTACAAAGTTTCTAAAATTGTATGGTAAATGTTAATCGTTCGCACTATTAGTATAGTTTTTTGCCTTTACATTCAAGATTGATTGATACTTTTCTTTTGTTAAGTGTAAGAATCCATTTCATGTTAAAAATAATCTATTTTTAATTGATTCCTTAAATTATTCATCATTATTTGATTCAATTATCATCAATATATCTTGTTAAATCATAGATTTCTCAAAGGGCAAATGTTTGATATTGTTACATTGAAAATGTAGTCGATGGAATATGTGTTTGGTAGTGCATGTCATATATTTGAGAAAAAACTGACAAGTAACCGAAAAAATCGAAAACCGACAAAATCCGACATAAATCGAATCGAGAAAAAACCAACTTAATTGGTTTGGTTTGGTTCTAATATTTGAAAACCGACTTACTTGGTTTGGTTTCTTTTTAGGGAAAAATCGATCCAAACCGAACTATAAACAATCCTACTTACTGTTTGACCAAAAAGTGCTAAACTTTTTATCAAACTAATCAATGATGAAATAGAGGGTAAATCTTAGCCAAGGATAATTAACTCTAGATCAAAGCATGTCAAATACGAGAATCGAATACAATCGAGCTTATATAGCTCTTCTTAAGATTATTAAAAGACATCAAACATAAATGATAAGCTTACATCTTTGATATATTGTTCCGTAATGTAAGAGCAAAGAAGGAAAGGAAGGAATGCCATTGATAACTATGAGACCTATCTCTATTGACTCAGCAATGACGATTACAAAGATTTGCAACCAAAATCTAGGATTTTGCTTTGTTGTTGGAGGTCTCATCCTATTCTTCAATCCCTCTCTCTACCCAGGGAGTCAGTCCCCCTTTCTTGCCTTCTTACCTCCTATATATATTACAAATATTCCCCTTTGCCCAACGGTATTTAGCCAGAATACCCTCTCTTGATTATACTTTTCATCACTCCCCTCAAGTATAACGACATATGTTTTGCTGTACAAGCGTTCTGATAGCTCTATTTTGGCAGTGGCCGAGATACTCATCGTTATTACACCTTCTAGGTACGACCACAACTTGGTCAACCCCTTACCATTCCTTTTAGCGTTAATTCACATGTGGTCAAATTTTGACCCATACAGTTAGTCCATCCGCTCGTTGGGGTTGCCTCTTGGCGAGCTCGATGGGCGGACTTTGTTGATTCAAAAATTGGGAGGAATCTGAACGCTTTATGTGAGGATCAAGATCCTCATAGCAAGGTACCGACGTAACGTTTCAAGAATTGTGTCGGACGGTTACGTCAGTTCAGAATTGGATCGTCACGTCAATTCATGATGTCATAAATACTTCTCATGCATCATTATGGCGCACGTTTCCTAGGTATTGTTTCATTTCCCGTTCCCTTTTCATTTTCTAACTAGCGGCTCTTGGTTTTTGTCACGACCCAATCCCCGAACCCAGTCGTGATGGCGCCTCTCGTGAAGATAAGGCCAACTAAACCAAAACAGAACAACTCTTTTAAACAGTTAATCATCATAAACGGTAATAACAAATAATATAATACTCATAAATTTCAGAATTTAACGATAATAACCGCAAGAACCATCCCGACACATGCTCAATCTGGGGTGCCACAAGTCATGAGCTACTACAGAATCTGCTATAGGTATACAAAGTACGGAATCCGATACAACAGTCTGAAGAAAACATAAATGATAGAGGATAAGAGAGACAAAGGGCTGCGAACGTCGACAGCTACCTCGTAACTCCAAATCACTGCCTAGCCTGGAAAGAATCAGCGCTCAGATTCGGACTCTGCTATGCCTGAATTTGTACACACGGTGCAGGGAGTAATGTGAGTACTCCGACTCAGTGAGTATAATTATAAATAGTGGCTGAAAGTATATAAACACGTAAAGGCACAAAGCAATTCCATATCAAGTAGTAAAATCACTTAAAGCAGTAAATCAGTGAAGAAATCAGATGATATTCCTTTTAAAACAAGTAAAATGGTAATTTAACAGGTAAATAACAAGTAGAAATCCGCCTCTCGGGCACAGTATCAATCGCTCAGCATAGTATCAGCCCCTTGGGCTCACTATTAGTACAGTATCAGCCCCCCAGGCTCAGTATCAATCACTCAGTACAGTATCAGCCCTCGGGCTCACTCTCAGAACAATATCAGCCCCTCGGGCTACCTTACAATCACTCATATCAGCGCCTCGGGCATAGCATCAATCACTCAGAACAATGGGTACCCGCGCTCATTGTGGGTGTGCAGACTCCGGAGGGGCCCCTTACGGCCCAAGCGCTATATCAAGGCACCTCGTGGCATCATCACTCAGCATATCCTCACATCACTCAAACCATCGCGTGGCATATAAAGTATCTCATACCCTCGGCCTCACATCACTCAAGCCACCACGTGGCATAAATAGTAACTCAGGCCCTCGATCTCATATCACTCAGTATATCCTCACATATGGCCCTCGGCCTCACTCAGTCCAGAAATCATCATAAGCCTCTTGGGTATTAGTAAAACAGTAGTTCTTAGCCCAAAACATGATGTAGAAATATCATTTTAGTTTCAAATCTGAGTAAAAGTGGCTAAGCTTGTAAAACAGTAGATATCAACAGGACTGAGATCAAATAATAAGTCAAGCAGTGAGGAAACAATGATAAAAATCCCCGAAGGGTTCAAATAATTGGCACGAAGCCCAAATATGGCAATCAGCCCAAATCATGATGATAACAAATGAATTTCAGTCAAATATTTCGTAAAATCATCAATCGGGATGGACCAAGTCACAATCCCCAGTAGTGAAAGACCCCACGCTCATCATCCAGCGCGTATCTTGCCTCAATATAGCACTACGATGTGCAATTCGGGGTTTCAAACCTTTAGGACATCATTTACAACCATTACTCACCTCGAACTGGCTAATTCTCTAGCTCGTGACGCCTTTGCCTCTCGAATTGGCCTCCATGTGCACCGAATCTATCCAAAATCAGAACGAATACGCCACAATATGCTAAGGGAACAAAGCCCAAGCGAAAACATTCGAAAAATATCAAAAATCCCGAAATTAGCAAATCTCGAGCCCCGGGCCCACATCTCGAAATCGGGTAAAATTTACATTTTCAGAATTCTCATACCCTCACGAGTCTAACCATACCAAAATTATCCAATTCCAATACCATTTGGTCCTTCAAATCATCATTTTACATTTTTGAAAGGTTTCACAATTTTCTTCCCAAATTCCATCCCAAATCACGAATTAAATGATGAATTTAGTGATAGATTCACGTATTCTAGCCAAATCTGAGTTAAAATCACTTACCCCGATGAATTTCTTGAAAAACCTTCAAAAAATCGCTAAAATTCGAGCTCTCTAGGACAAAATATTAAATAAAACCCAAAACCTCGTATTTATAGGGTACCCCTTAGGTTCCAGCCTCCGCGGGCCGCACCAAAATGACCGCGGTCCGCGCAAGCCAGTGCGGTCCGTGCAAACACAACCGCGGCCGCACAGGCCTTCCTCTGCAGTGATAAACTTTAGGATTTTGGCTATAACTTTTGCTACAGATGACCAAATTGCGATATCTTTATCTTTCTGGAAACTAGACACGAAGGGCTACAACTTTCGTTATTGAATCATCTCAAATTTCCCTGTGGATCAAAAGATATGAGCTTCCGAAGTTGGACCGATGATCTGCAGATCTTCATGACCACGGCCGCGGTCACTTTTACGCGCCCAGCACTAAGCCAGCGCGCCCACCGCTAATTCAACCACGGCCAGCGCTAACAATTTTACCCCCATCCATTTTCTAAGTTCCGAAATGTCCGTACTCGCTCAAAACTCACCTGAAACACACCCGGAGCCATCAGACCTCAACCGAAACATACCAACACCTCCCATAACATCATTAACACCTAATTGAGTTTTCGAATCACTCCGAACAACATCAAAACACAAAATCAACTTCGGATTCAAGCCTAAGAACTCCAAGAACTCTTAAATTATGCTTTCGATCAAAAAGTCTATCAAATCTCGTCCGAATGACCTAAACTTTTGCACGCACATTCCAAATGGCACAAAAAACTACTGGAACTCTCGGAATTCCATTCCGACCCCTATATCAAAATCTCACCTATCGACCGGAAAGCGCCGAAATCTCAATTTCGCCAATCCAAGCCTAAACCTTCCACGGACTTCTAAAATGCATTCCGATCACGCTCCTAAGTCCCAAATCACCTAACGGAGCTAACCAAATCATAAAAATTCTCATCCGAGATCAAATACACATAAGTCAAATTTTGGTCAACCCTTTCAAATTTTAAGCTTTCAACTGAGACTGTTCTTCCAAATTCATTCTGATTAACCTGAAACCCAACACAAATGATTTATTTAAGTCATAATATACCACACGGGGCAAGTCATGCCCGAGAACTGGTGGGTAAAATGCAAAAGCTCAAAGCAACCGGTCGGGTCGTTACAGTTTTCCCGCTCAGGGCATTTATGTTTGTATAAATAGGGGAGCCTCTCATTTGAATGTTACGGTTTTCAATTGTTTAAGAAAGAACTTTGAAAACTTTCTCCTACTTCTCTAGTCTCTCATACTTCTGCTTCTTCTAGGATTCGCTGTGACCATTATCTTTTTCCTTTATCATTTTCGTTTCTTTCGATCAAAGAAAACAAATGGCCAGTGCTTCTTCCCATTTTGATAAAGTTGTAGGTGCTCCAGTACTGGAAAATGACGTATCCCTACTCGAAGAGGGAGTGGATGTGGTAAAAGACGAGGGGTTTCCCATGGTGGATAAGGTGGTTCCCCGCCTGGGAAAGACGAGGACTGATTTTAACAGCCCTGCCGGAGATGAACCAACGCACATTCTTTCCACGATGGATGCTGCGGCGATTATGGCGCTCAAATCCAAGTGGGGAATCCCCGATCAGATTGAAATGGTGCTGGCGAATCAGTACATAGTGCACTTACATCGCCCGAGCTACTGCACATTTTATGCATATCTCTTTATTATTGGGTACACGCTTCCCCTTGCTTCCCTGGTGGCGGATTTTTGCTGCTTCTGTGAGGTGTGTCCAGCTCAACTCTCTCCGTATGCATACAAACTCTTCCTCATGCTCATCAAGTATACGGAGCTGGCCGACCGAGGAATTTCTCTAGGGCACATGCTCCACCTCTTCGCCCCTTATTTTCTTCGGGGTACGGTGATTCATATGTGTCATCGAGGAACCAAGAGTTTGGTGGTGAAGATGGACGATAAGTCCAATCGCCGCTTTTGGGAGAGCTACTTCTATATCCGAATAGATCACGTCGTGTCGAACCTAGCATGATTTTCTGAGACATGGAATTTCACTCGTGAGTTTTTCTCTATTTACTTTATGCAATTTTTCTTAAGACGGTCATCAGTTGTCTTTCTTTGATGACTTCGCTGAGGATTTGTTTTTTCTTTTGCATACGAGAGAATGCCTCCCCCGCTATTTGTCGATATCTGCGAGTGGGTGAGCGCAATTCTCCCCCACATGATGGGGATTCGTGAGTGGGCGCCTTTCCATGAGAAGCTTGGGCGCAATCCTCGATAGTAGAGAAGCCCCGTCGAAGAGGCGAAGGGTAGTGTTGGAAGGGGCTTCTTTAGCCGAAATGCCCTCGAGGGGCGACCTTGTTCTGATGGCTCCCGAAACTGGCGGTGGTGCCACCCTAGGCACGGAAACGATACCCGTTGCAAGCATTCAAGAGGCTATTGTGACGGAGGGACAGAGTTTGAGGTTAGTTGTTCCGAGCAGATGAGAAAGGAAAAGGCGTCATGGTTAAAGATTATGAATCTGAATCCGACATTGACTCTGAGGACATAAGGATGTTCGAGGAGGGATTCACCAGGATTGAGGTAAGGGCGGAAGGCCCTTCCCGCATACTCATAATTCCATCAAATTTCAACCTATTACAGGATACGGTGGATTTGGTGATACAGTTTGATCTTTTATGCTCCGCCGCTAAAAGCGGATCTCTTCAGGAGGTCAGCGAATCTGAGTTGTCACGCGGCATGGCCGCAATGGGCCTAAGAGTGAGTTCACTTTTGTTTTCTTTGTTTTGCGGCCTTTGTCTTTACTAACTCTTTCTCATTTCTCTTTGTTTTAGACTTACATGCTGGAGATTGAGAGCTCTCGTAGGGATAAGACACAGGCTGAGATTTTTCTGAAAATGGTAGAGAAGTATCGGCGGTATCGCAATAGGTGCCATAAGATACGCGATCAGCTTAGAACGGGCGCTAGTGCCCAGTCTGCCGGGGAGGAGCTAAAGAAAAGAGATGAGGAACTGATGCGGTCTATCCGTAGATGCAGTGATCTTGAGGAGCTACTTTATGCCAAAGACGAGGAGCTCGAGGTGGGCAAAGGGGTTGCTGCGGAATGCGAGGACCTTTAGGGGAAGGTGTTGTCTTTACGGGCTGAAATTGAGCAAAATGCTACTAGAGTCAACGCGCTTAGTGCAAAATGGGCGGAGAAGGTTGCCGAGCTGGAAAGGAAAGTGGCAGAGTTGGAGGCAGCCGAGGGTGCTCAAGTGTTGGCTTTAGGGCGGCCATGCTAGAAGACACTATCCGCGTCCTCAAGTTTGAGCAGGAATCTAAGAGGGCAACAGCCACGCTGAGGGAGGCACGGCTCGAGGAGAGAATTGGTGAACTTAATCGGGATGTTTCGAGCTTGGGAGACCGAGTTGCGGCTCTTGAAGCCGAGAAGGCACAGTTATTGGCTCAAGCTCCCCCTCACGAGTCTGCATCGGCTATTGTTCCCCCCCTCCCCAGTTTGTATGAGCTATGGGTCCATCCTGAGGCCCAACGTGATATATAGAAGGGTTTGTGGGAGGTGGAGAGCATTGCTGAGGCCGCCTTTGAAGATGCTCGGGGGAAGGTACGCGAGGGTTATACTGCCTGCGGTTACGACCCTGCGACACTAGAGGCTGGTGATGGAGTTGATATTGAGGATAGGCTTCCTCTTGATGATCATGATTCTGGGGAGAACGACGGTGGAGATGACGCTGAGTGAAACTTTGTTGCAGCTCTTGTATTTAATTTTTTGTTCCTTTTGTTATTTGTTTTCATTTTCATTTTTTAGGGCCCGTTTTGGCCTTTTTGTAAGGAGTGATTATTGCGCACGTACATTTGAATAAAATAGTTGCTTCACTTTTTTGTGTATCTTTTGACTTTCTTTCTGCTTCTCTCAATTTTTTTTTTGTTTTTTCTTTCTTGGGGAGAAGATCTTCAAATTTCTCCGTGATGAGTCCCTGATCGTTTAAATGGGAATTCGAATGAGTGCGAATTTAGTTTTCTTGATCCAAGAGAGGTCGGGTCTCGTTGTGTGAGTTCGAATGAAGTCACTTTGGCTCTGCAAGTTTGGGCGAGGTTGACTTCTGACTTGCCAACTTGGGCGGAATCAACCTTGATTTGTATATTCGAACGAGGTCGAATTCAGACTTGCCAGCTTGGGGGAAGTCAGTTTTGACTTGTATATTCAAGTGGGATCGAATTTAGACTTACCAATTTGGGCGAAGTCAATTTTTCCATATATATTCAAGCGAGGTCGAACTTTGAGTTGCCGACTTGGCAAAGTCAAGTTTTGACTTATATATTCTAACAAGGTCGAAGTTTGAGTTGCCATCTTGGACGAAGTCAATTTTGACTTATATATTCGAACGAGGTCGAACTTTGAGTTGTTGATTCGAATGGATGAATTTTTACTTCCATTTGGCGATGGCCAACAGCCGTAAGGGTGTGAGTTTGAGCTAGATCAAATTTTGACCCGTTGTAAGTTCGAGCGAGGTCGGACTTTCTTTTAATTTGGTGATGGTCGTAAGGGTGATAATTTGAGCAAGATTGAGTTGTAACCCATCAAACGATACCCGATATCCGTAAGGTGTTAATTCGAACGAGATCGAACTGTAACCCATTTGGCGATAGTCAATGGCCGTAAGGGTGATAACTCGAGCGAGATCGAATCGTAACCCATTTGGCAATGGCCGATGGTCGTAAGGGTGTTAACTCGAGCGAGGTCGAATTATAACCGATATGAGTTCGAGCGAAATCAGATTCTATTTTTTTGGTGATGTGCGGGTTTGGAGGGATGGTGAGATTCGTCTGTTGCGTTACTTTTGTTGGAGATTATTACTCGTTACCGCGTTGTTTGTGTGTGCATCGGGGTGAGTCTGGTTTGCTTAATTTTGCTTTCATTGGAGAGTATTGTGCGTCATTGCATAGTTTGTATGCGTCGGTGGAGTACGGGTTTACCCGGTCCCTTCGTTGCTCGGCCCGGAAAGGTTGTTGGCGAGACGGATGATGGACTTATTGTTCGGGTTACTAGGCACTAGGCTTTTCGAGCCCATGCTTTACCGGTTGGGGAGATTATACGTTTCATGGACCCGTTGCTCAGTCCCCAGTTTCAAAGATTGTTTCTTAATAATGTCGGCCTATTTTGGGTTGTTTCTATTATTTATGATACGGTATGGCGCAGAGGGCTTTGCTCTGTCGTTGCTTGCGAGATGACACGGTACAGAACATTTTTTCGGTGTGTCCGGTGGCATTCTTTCCTTGTTTGCGTACCTGTGAGAATGCTCGTGTTCCTGTTCTGAGCCAAAAGAGAGTATGATAAGTTAAATCCAAACGAAATTGCTTGTTACCTTAGCCTGGAAAGTCGGCGAATGGGGAAAGGCGTTGTAGGGTTACTTACTTCGCCTCGTGCTAAAATGGCGGTTTCAGATTTGGCAGTCGTGTTTGACTTCGTTTAGTCACATCTAGGCATCTCGTGGGCTGGACTTACTTCACCCATTGAGATCTCGAGTTCGAGTCCCAATCCGATCCCGTTCGATATGCACAAACAACAAGGGAAACATGTCATACTTGTTCATAAATCACACAGCGCGTGTGGGTACGAAAATAAGGCAGGATATGCCCGTTATTTCAGAGAATCACTTAGTAGGCTATTGTCCCTTCCTAAGAGGTGGGAGTACAGGCTGGTATATAGAGTAAATACGTTAAATAGGGTTGCGGTCATGCTAAGTGCGTAGTGACTGTGATCCTACTTTGAGCATGCCTATGACGTGCCAAACCCATCGCTATAGATGAGGCATGGTTTTTGCATAGATGTCGGATATTATTTCGATTTCATGTAGAGATCTGACCTAGATTGGTTTGGTTATCTCAAAAACTTATCTACCACTTTTTAGAGTTGGTGTACCGAGATGGTGAGGCTATGACAGCCAAGAAGTGATATTTTGGCTGGTTTTAGATCTAAAGGAAATTAAGGTTTTGGCTAAGAAATCCCCACAAACGGCGGCAAATTGTTTGACCAAAAAGTGCTAAGCTTTTTGTTAAACTAACTAATGATGAAATAAAGGGTAAATCTTAGCCAAAGATAATTAACTCTAGATCAAAGCATATCAAATACGAGAATCGAATACCGTCGAGCTTATATAGTTCTTCTTAAGATTATTAAGAGACATCAAACATAAATAATAAGCTTACATCTTTGATATATTGTTCCGTAATGTAAGAGCAAAGAAGGAAAGGAAGGAATGCCATTGATAACTATTAGATCTATCTTTATTGACTCATCAATGACAATTACAAAGATTTGCAACCAAAATCTAATCTTTTGCTTTGTTGTTGGAGGTCTCCTGTTGTTCTTCAATCCCTCTCTCTCCTCAGGGAGTCAGTCCCCCTTTCTTGCCTTCTTACCTTCTATATATATATATATATATATATATATATTATAAATATTCCCCTTTGTCCAACGATCTTTAGCCAGAATACCCTCTCTTGATTATACTTTTCATTGCTCCCGGCAGTGGCCGAGATACTCATCGTTATTATGACTTGTGAGTACGACCACGACTTGGTTGACCCCTTACCATTCCTTTTAGTGCTAATTCACGTGTGGTCAGATTTTGACTCATACACTTACCCCTACGGCCCTACCATAGGTAGAGATACTGTTTCCAATAGACTCTCGGTTCAAGAAGACGAAAAAGTAGTATTATCATTAGAAACTATAGAAATAAAACAGGTAAGTAACTATGAAAAGTGGAAGAATAGGGTGGAGACAACAATGGAAAGCAGGGGAGGATTGAGAGGGTGTCGAGGAAGGATATCAGATCATGTGTGGAGGGTTCGGATAATGAGGAAATTGGTCGAGTTGTGGAGGTATTTGACGAATCAACTGCCACAATTGTTAAGGTTCTGGATAGAGACTACTATTTGGTATGTCAGACTGGATGCCTGAAGGAGCCTTGCGTGCACAGATCAAATACCAGAGTGCTAAACCTAATTGGGAAGGTGAGTTTATAGTCTCCCTTCCTCTCCCTTTCCGCAAACCTAATGCTCCCAATTCATTTCATTATGATTCTTTTTGTTAGCGTTCATCTCTTTTTTCCCAATTGAACTTCCCGGTTTATTTCACCCTTTTTCGCTTTAATTTATTGTTCGAGAATTTTTCCCTTTTCTATTTTGAGTTCCACTTATCCTTTATCTTATTTATTCATTCGTTATATTGTTTGGTTGTTCATAGTCGTCATCTTTTTAGTTACTCCGAGTTGAAATAATTGATCTGTGTTTGTTGACTAGAGTACATGTTTGTTTCTTCTTTTAGGGATCTGGACTGTGTCGGAGACCTGATCGCCTTTCTGCTGTAATACCTTCTAAAAAAGTGAGCAAGGTCCTGTCTCTTAAATTTGTTGGGGATGATCATTTAGCTGCTCGGGATTGTACTGAATTGAGGAAGTCTCATATTAGCTTGCTGAATAGTGCATCCCATGTTGCCCTCACTAAAACTGAAACCTCTAGAAACATTTAGGATTTAGAGGCAACCGAGAGAGCTTTTAAGAGACGGAATGTTAGTGCTAAGTGCAAAGAAAACAGAACGGATGAAAAATATGTGCGTAATTCATTGAACAATGTATCTGATGGATATTGCGCATTGAGGCAAACCAAAAGAAGTGGTTCAGTTGGCTATTTCCTTTCCACAAGTACAGAATCTAGTGATTCTCATAGCGATGCCTGTTCTGTTGGTAGTTGTAGTCTTAACGATAGAAAATTTTCTAACTGTTCTCCAGTACAAGTTTATTGCCAAGGAACTGAGCTTCTTTGCAGTGATGCAGAGTCTTTTCGAAATTCAGCAGATAAGGTGGAAAGACACTCTCTTTCTTCACCTGAGAAAATAGCAGCAAGTATTCATAGTTTGGAGTTACATGCTTATCGCTCTACTTTGGAGGCATTGTATGCTTCCGGTCCCTTAAGTTGGGACCAAGAAGCATTGTTAACAAATCTTCGCATCTCGCTCCATGATGAACATGTAGCTGAGCTGAGTTGCGGACATGTAAATTTTATATTGTTATTTTATATTGTTAGTTATGTTGCGGACTCTCCAAAATGATGTCACACCAGTGTCGGATCCTCCAAAAATAGTATTTTTGGAGGATCCGACACGCACCCGGCAAAGTTTTCTGAGAGTTCGAGCAACATAGATTGTTAGTACCTTAAATGTATGATGTATTTTTCATAATGTTGACATATTGTGGATTTGAATTACCAATCTCGTTGGTGGTCTTGTTGGGAGCGTATGCATTTCTTTCCAAAGCGTTTTATGCATAAGCGCGTGAATTTTCCAGGGCAACAGTTGGATGCATACATCCTTTGCCTCCAAAAGTCAAAAGATGATAGCTTGCATTTGCAGCTCCTCTCCTGCAACAACTGCCCCGCAGATAAGACAATTCATGGCTTTTGTTGCTGCTACTATAAAGCTTCATGATTTGTTTTGTCAGGATAACTTTGATATTGGCATGTCTTTGTGCCGAGAAAAGTAAATTAATTCAAATACAGCTATTTGTATATAATGTCTTATAATATGCTGTCTCTCTGTTTATGGATCCTCCAATTGCATGTTGCACTTATTTTGCACTAGAATATGGTGGAAGACTTACTTCCTTGTATGTACAGAGAAGAGTTATAGAGTCTGTTTGGCTTAGCTGATTTAGAGTAGCTGATAAGCATAGGTGCTGAAAAACACTTTTAAGTGCTGAAACTGATTTAAAAAATAAGCAGTTACGTGTTTGGATAAAAGTGTTGAATTTAATAATAAGCAGCTGAAGAACTGGGTATACGAAGAGTTTTATTTAAAAGAAATATTTTAGGGATAGAATAGTAAATATTTTAGTCAAACCTAAAGTGCTTATAAGCTGAAATTTGATAAGTTGGGGGAGACCAACTTATGGCTTTTGGCTTATTTTTGGCTTATAAGCACTTAAATTATAAGCACTTTTAATTTTACCAAACGCGTAGATAAGCCAAAAAGTGCTTATAAACCAGTTTGACCAGCTTATAAGCTTAGCCAAAACACTCTCGTAGTCTTTTCTTTTTATGGACATAGCAGGAAAAGACATTACTCTATGAAAGTGTATGCCTCTTGTGACATCCCTGAACTGTTATTCTTCGATTCTCTATCATTTCTTAATGATTCATTATGCTCTAAATCAACATCTGTGTAACTAATTATTGACAAAAGTAGTATAGCAAGTGTAAAGTTAATCGACACTTGCCATAGTATTGTCCTGAGATATGTCAACGTTAACCTTGATTCCTTCTTGTTTTCACCCAAGCAAGACATTGTTTCCTTCTAAGTTTATGTTGGTTTTAACTGCTAGCTTTTTTATTAACTAAAAAGGCGAAATACATGAATGACCCCTTTAAGTTGTCACGCTGAACACCTTCACTTCCCAAATATCCAACTAGACACTTTTACCGAATATATATGTGTCATTTGGACACCTTCGTTCAATAGATCACATGCGTGAAATGCAATCGCCGGTTACGTGGTAAATGAACCAATAAGATAATAACACGTTTAATGCTGAATTAAAATGGTAAACAATAATTTAAAAAGAAATTCAATAAACTAAAAAAGAAAAACCCAAACCCACCTTCTGCCCAAACAGACCCAATTGCAATTCCCGATCCCCCATTCCCTTTTCCAAAACCATCCATCCACCAAACAAACCTAAGTTTTTCCCGTCAGACCCCTTCCATTTCCCACCTTCTTCTCCTGACACACCTTTTACCCAAAACCTATCCTATCCATATTCAAAAATTAAATCTATAACCTTCTCTTAAAACTAATACAAACATCGAATAGCCAAGCGAATAACCCAACTACCCACGGACCTCGCCGAAAATTCTCATCTTGTGGCCTCTCTCGCTGGAAAAATTTGAAAGATTCAATTGTATTGGAATCTTTAATTCTCTCTCTCTGTCATTTTCTTGATTATGAATTTGGACTTGTATCACTTTTCTTTCTTTAATTTATTGTTTTCTTTTTGTGTGTAATTTTTTCCTTAAAATTATTATTTGGCCGATTCAAGTAATTGGTTGTTGTTTATGTGTTTCAATTGGATGGAAGGTATTGTTGCCGGTAGTGGTTGAAGGGGCGTAGATGAAGCTTCAGTGAATGGTGGTCGGTAATGGAGGTGACTGTAAAGTGGAAAAGAGACCAAGAGAAAAAAATATTCCCTCTATTTCAATTTATGTGAACCCATTTGACTAGGCACGGAGTTTAAAAAAAGAGAGAAACTTTTGAGCGTGTGGTGTAAAATGATTTTGTGTGGCTATAGATAATTGTATAAAGGTAAATTGTTTCCAAATAAGAAAATGAGTTATTTTTTTTGATACGGACCAAAAAAGAAATAGTTTTACGTAAATTGAAACGGAGAGAGTATTTCTTTTTCAAAGAAAACAAAAATAGGCTGAAAAAATGAGTTGACGTGCTCAAAATTTTGGTAGCTATCACGCATATGCCCAATCAGCTACATGTGTTTAAATGACACACATATATATCAAGTGGAAGTGTTTGCTGATCGATTGTGACAACTCAAAGGGGTCCTTTATATATTTGGCCAACTAAAAACCAAGATTTCAAATGGTCAGAAGTTGTGTGCTTTTAGTTGATTTTTTTTCTGGGAGTGTGCTTCTATGTAGTTCTGCGAGAATGAAAGTCGTGCGACTAAGGAACAAACGGTTCATCAGTACTTAAAATGCTGTGCAGGTTTGCTGCTTTTGTAATCCTGCTACGAGAATTTGTTTGTTCATTTTATGTATTTTGCTCATGGTGTTTCTCATAATTACCATCAGCTGTTTCTGTAGCAGGTCTAGAGATCCAAATTGCTTTCATTTTCACCGCTCGTGCCTGGAGGTAAAAGAGGATATGTATGTACATCTGTAAACTGTGATGATAGGTCATATTATTCTGCCATGCTGATTTACAATTGTAATTAGCTTCTTTTTTTCATTTTTCATTTTCCTTTTTTCCCCGGGTTTCTGGGCGCGTGGTAGCTCTGACTTTGTTTTCTTGATTTGGAGTCAGAAAGAAGGACGAAGAATGAAATGCTGATTTCTATTGTAGTTTGAAGAAGTAACGGAAAAGGCAGAATGACTTAAATGACACCTATACATGTACCACTTTGTCATGTCGGTCCTCTTATTTCACTTTTTTTTCATCTAGACATTTTAACTTGTTCAAAATTAATATTTTAAACCCCTCTGACTGACCAAGCACATGTGTCAAAATAATGGTTGAGCTGGACAAAGTGGGTGTAATTCACACGAATAAGGAGCATGAATATGAATATTTTGAACCAGAAATAATTAAAATAAAAAGAAAAAAATCATTAAAATAAGAATAAAAAATAAATAAGAAAAAAAGAAGCAAAAGGGATATTCTGTTCCTCCCTCTTCGTCCCCCCCTTTCTCCTGTGCGCTTTTTATTCTTCTTTCTATTCCCCCACTCCCTCCCCCCCCCCCCACACACACACAATACCCCCTTTTCGTCTCCCCATGTACGCTAACAATAGGCTTGCTAATTGAATTAGCTTTCCGGGAGAGTTTTCTCCATAAGTTCCTGCTGCCTTCTTGCCATATCAAGTTCCCCATTGGCTTTGAAGTCCACATCAATGGAAAACTTAAGAGAAAGGTCTTCAACATCTCTTAGTGATTCACTTAGGTTCTTCAAGAGTTGGCTTCATGATCTCAAGACGATTGACAGAGTGGCGATTTCTGCAATGTTGAACATGGGAGAGGTAATTCCGGTAGTGCTTTGGCCATGAGAAACGGTGGATATTCTTTGGGCCATTTTTACGGCACTCTAGCCATATGTTTTTGTTAGCAACAAGCTTTAGAAAATCTCTTACTAAAAGTGGCCATTGTTGCTATCAAATACTAATTTTGTTCTATTTTCATTTAATTTTGACATTTACTAGGAAGAAGTAATATGTGAATTTATTTTAGGGAAGAGAGATGAGATGGAGGCATTGATTTTCTTTTTCTTTTTCTTTAAGAAAATAATATATAATAAATATTTTTAGTAGAAAAAATATTTAAAAAATGACGTGGAATATGATGTGTCATCCACGTCAAGCAAGTGAGATACACAAACGGTAAGAGGGGTTTAAAATATTAATTTTGAACAAGTTAAAGTGTCTTGATGAAAAAAAATGAAGTAGGAGGATCCGCATGACAAAGTGGCACAAGTATAGGTGCCATTTAGGCCATTCTGCCAATGGAAAATGATATTTTATGAATGTAGGGGAATTCTGTTAATCTCTTTTTCTGCAGCCGTCAATATATATTATACATTATGTATAAATAAAAAAATATACAATTTGCGAGCTATTATTGTTTAGAGCAACTATACTGTGCAGTTTTCCTTTGTAAAATTTGGGTAAAATAAAATTGGGAATTTTCGTTCCTGTACCATATAGGAAACTATATTGTCAAATATATTCATAGTTTGCATATTACCTTTCATGCTAATAGTATTTCTACATAATATATACAATGCATTAAATAAGGAATCATTATAGCTGTAGGATTCCTTATTTAGATGCGTTAAAAAGGGGAATTAAATATTTTCCAGATCTTCCAAAGCAAATCACGCACAGTAATTGTCGCACCTCCTTTTTCCGCACCCGCGAGGGTGCAAGGGAGTTTTTCCAATTAAAGGAAAATCGAAACGGGATTGGTTTATTTATTTCAGAGTCGCCACTTGGGAGATTTAGGGTGTCCCAAGTCACCAATTTTAATCCCGAATCGAGAAAAAGAATGACTCCATATTACAGTCTGCGTACCAGAAATCCGGATAAGGAATTCTGTTAACCCGGGAGAAGGTGTTAGGCATTCCCGAGTTCCGTGGTTCTAGCACGGTCGCTCAACTATTATATTCGGCTTGATTATCTGATTTTATACAAATATGAACTTATGTGTAAATTTTATCTTTTAACCGCTTTATTATTATTGTTTTTAAAAGAAATGTGAACATCGCTTAAAGCACGTCTTTGGACTGCGTTACATGAAATGCACCCACAATCCGGAACACGTTTTATTTGATGTTTTGGGATTTGGATTCGGGTCGCATGAAATGCACACCCAGGCTTAAGAAAGTAAAATATTAAACACGCGCCTAAAGAGACTATCGCGTTATTATTTTGGGGAAGACCGTGAAATTCGCTAAACGGTCCTTCCGAATTCTAATTAAACCATACATTTTGTGAGGGCCCCGCAATCTATACGTTTTATTTGGCGAGGCTCGTCTCATTTTTATTTTTAAAGGATAAACCTACAATGACTATATTTTCTATTAAGTTCGTCTCTAAAATAAAAGAAAATCTCTTAATTATTTACATGCTGAAAAACGTAACTTATTAGTTATTAGTTTACGGCTAATGCGAATGGAAAATTGCGATCGAGTTTGTACAAAGAAAAACTGCTTTCATTTTATATTCTGTTATTCAATAATACTAGAACATGAGATTGACCATAATATCAAAACAGATTAATTATTCTCCGATTAATTTAAACTAACATTATTAGATGAAGAAAGTATACATATGCAACCTCATTATTCATTAATCATTCAACTACATCTTTATACGAAGAAAGAAAAATTATATTCAACCACAAATCTAAACAGGAGGAATTCAACAGGAACAAAGCCTGATTAATATTTCATTTTTTGCTTCAAGCCGAGATTGTACAAATGTGTACCTGGAAACAGCAGTACAAGAACAAAAGAAGGAGAAGTCAGCAGCAGTAATAACACAGCAACAACAGATTCAGCAACACCGCAAACCAGTACAGTAGGAATAGCAGAAAACCCAGGAGACTATAAACGACTCCAAGTATAGAGAAGAAGTAAAAGGCAGGAAGGTTCTGACTATTTCAGATCTTAAGCGAGGCAATGAAGCAGTAACTATTCTTTTTCAACTTCAAAACTCTCCAAAATGAATTCTGCCCCTGTATATTCAGTGTATCCAGAATGTATATCGGGTGTATACTTCTCACTCCGCCCCCTCTTTTTTTCTTCTCTCTATCTAGTTTTTCCTCTCTTTTTTTCCACCCCTTCTTCCTAAATTTTCTCTTCTATTTATAGCAAAATTTTCGAAATTTTCAGATTTGTTTTTTTATTATTTTATTATTTTTTTAATTAAAAGAAATCCCACTTACAAATTGCTTTTATTTTTTTAGAAAAAGAAATCCCACCTTTATTTACTTTTATTTTTAAAATTCCAACTTTAATTACTTTATCTTATTTAAAATCCCACTTTTTATTTTTTTAAAAGAGAATCTCACTTTATTTAACTTTTCTTTAAAAAACAAACCACTATCTTTTCTTTTTCTTTTAAAAATGCTACTTTCAATTACTTTAAATTTTTTAAATTTTCAGATACCTTTATATTTATTTTTTAATTCCAACCTTATTTTACTTTTAAATTTTTTAAAACTTTTTACTTTTTTTAAATTTTCTACATTCTTTTACTTTTTTTATTTTTTATTTTTTATTTTTTTAAAATCATTTCCGAAATTACTATATATATATATATATATATATATATATATATATATATATATATATTAAAAAATATATGAGGAAAAAAATAAAATATTTTTGTATTTTTTTATATATAAAAAAACAAAAAATAAAACTATTAATAGTGATAATTCACTTTTTATTTTTTATTTTTTTGGTTTTGTTTTGTGTTGGACAAAAATGAAGAAGGGGTGTTGGGTTAATGGAGCGGACCGGATCGACCCGGTTTGAAACGGACCGGGTCATGGGGAAAGTTGGGCAATTATTTGGGCCTGTGGTTTGAAATTGAAGAAGTGGCCCAATCCGATTTTTCTTTGTATTTTTGTTCTCTTTTCTTCTTTTATTTTTCTAAAACTAAATTATAAAAGTACTTAAATTATTATTAAGAACTAAATTAAGTTATAAAAGCGCAAATTAACTTCCAATAACAATTAACACACAATTAAGTAATAATTAAGCATAAAATTGTTCATTTGGACATTAAATGCTAAAAATGCAAAAGATGCCTATTTTTGTATTTTTTATTAATTTAACAAATAAACATGCATAGACAAACATACAAATAGTTACACAAAATATCACAAAAATTGCACACCAAGAAAAATTATTTTATTTTTGAATTTTTTGGGAGTAATTCTCATATAGGGCAAAAATCACGTGCTTACAGCTGCCCCTCTTTGCCCGAAGACACGAATGGTTTTCGTGCAAAGATAAAGCGAGCGATTTTTGCCCATCCGAGTACTCCGTGTGAAGCATTTTTTTTTATTTTTTTATTTTGAAAAAGATTTGACCGAACCTTTGCTTCAAAGGTTTCCTACATATCCTGGGCTAAACAGGAATCAGGTCAATGTAGTTCGGGAAGTTTTGGTAGCTGGGACTACCGTGAGACTGCAATGTTACTGTTGTTGCATGCTGTTATCACTGCCTACCGATCTCCTTGTTACACCGTGTTTAAAAGAAAACAAGAAGCTATGCTAGACTAAAATTTGTTCTTGTTGCCTTGCTTTCTTGTCGGCTTGTGTTTCCTCCGGTGCTTTTCTTCAGATGTTTTTCTTCCTTTTGACACATGCACTTGAGTTTGTGCTGGGACCTCTTGTTGCATCCTTTTGCTTCCCGGTGCTGGGGATTTTTATTGTTTCCTGCTGGGGATTCCTGTTGTAACCCTCTGTTTTATTGTCCTCTGACTTGATCTTGAAATGTGTGCCTCTGTTGTATGGGCGGGCTCCCAACTTCAATACTTGAAAATTAATGCTGAAATGTATGCCTCTGTTATCTGGGCGGGCTCCCAACTTCAACGCTTGAAATGTAAAGACTGAATGTATTCCTCTCGTTATACAGGTGGGCGCCTGGCATGAAATGTGAAGACTGAAAAGTATTCCTCTCGTTATACAGGTGGGCGCCTGGCTTCATCATCTTGAATTTAACAACCTCTATTTTCCAGGCGGGATCCTACCACCAAAACAAACAAAACAAACGAAAATTTCCTAACCTCAGTTTGCACTGGGAAGATTTGTGAGTCGTTAGCAAAATTGTAACCTATTTATACTACTGATGCAATGATGAGAGTAAACTAAAGACTAGACTAGGATGTGCATCTCCTACGAGTAAAACCAAAAACTCTTGCTAGCAAATGTGTCTGCTAAAATAAAAACCTCGATGACTCAAACTAGAAAGTGCTTCTTCTATGGTTGAATCGGAATGAACTAAACTAGGAAGTGCGTCTCCTTGGGGTGAAAACTTCAGTGACTAGAACTAGGAAGTGCGTCTCCTATGAATAAAATCTCGATTTTAGGAAGTGCATCTCCTAAAAAACTTGAAAGACCTTGATTAGGAAGTGCGTCTCCTACAGGTAAAAGTTCAATAAACTAGACTAGGAAGTGCGTCTCCTATGGTCGAACTTAAAATGAATCAAACTAGGAGGTGCATCTCCTAAGGGTGAAATCTCAATTCCGGAAGTGCGTCTCCTGAAATAAAATATAATCTAAAAAAGCCAAACTAAGAAGTGCGTCTCCTATAAATGGACTATCAATATTAGGAAGTGTGCCTCTTATGGGTAAAATCTCAATGACTCAAACTAGGAAATGTGTCTTTTACGAATGAAATCTTAAATGAACCAGACTAGGAAGTGCGTCTCCTAAAGCAAAAGTATAACCTGAGCGAACCAGACTAGGAAGTGCGTCTCCTAATAAAGTAAACTTAATTCAGGAAGTGCGTTTCCTATGCACGAAATTAAACTTAGGAAGTGCGTCTCCTAGGGGTTAAATAGTCTTAGGAAGTGCGTCTCCTATGGGTGAAACCTTAATGATTTTGAACTAGGAAGTGCGTCTCCTATGAATGAAAATAATTTAGGAAATGCGTCTCCTATGCGTGAAATCTTAATTTAGGAAGTGCGTCTCCTATGGGATAAAAGTAAACTTAGGAAGTGCGTCTCCTATGGGCAAAACTAAACTTTAAGGAAGTGCGTCTCCTATTGGGTACAATAAACTTAGGAAGTGCGTCTCATGTGGGTACAATAAACTTAGGAAGTGCGTCTCCAATTGGTAGAGCTGAACTTGGGAAGTGTGTCTCCTATGGTAAAACTGAACTTAGGAAGTGCGTCTCCTATTGGGTACAATAAACTTAGGAAGTGCGTCTCCTATTGGTAGAGCTGAACTTGGGAAGTGTGTCTCCTATGGTAAAACTGAACTTAGGAAGTGCGTCTCCTATTGGGTACAATAAACTTAGGAAGTGCGTCTCCTATTAGGAAAAACTAAACTTAGGAAGTGCGTCTCCTATTGGTAAAACTTACTTAGGAAGTGCGTCTCCTATGGGTACAACTATACTTAGGAAGTGCGTATCCTGTTGGTGGAATAAACTTAGGAAGTGTGTCTCCTATTGGTGAAATAAACTTAGGAAGTGCGTCTCCTATTGGTGAAACTTTTCTTAGGAAGTGCGTCTCCTATTGGGTAAAACTAACTTAGGAAGTGCGTCTCCTATTGGTACAACTAAACTTAGGAAGTGCGTCTCCTATTGGTGAAACTATTCTTAGGAAGTGCGTCTCCTATTGGTAAAACTTGGCTTAGGAAGTGCGTCTCCTACTGGTGAAACTATTCTTAGGAAGTGCGTCTCCTATAGGTGAAACTATTCTTAGGAAGTGCGTCTCCTCTTGGTGAAACTTATCTTAGGACTAACTTAGGATGTGCGTCTCCTCTTGGTGAAACTATTCTTAGGAAGTGCGTCTCCTCTTGGTGAAACCCTGTTGGTGAAACTAACTTAGGATGTGCGTCTCCTGTTGGTGAAACTAACTTAGGATGTGCGTCTCCTCTTGGTGAAACTATTTTTAGGAAGTGCGTCTCCTTAGGACGTGCGTCTCCTATTGGTGAAACTTTTCTTAGGAAGTGCGTCTCCTCTTGGTGAAACTAACTTAGGATGTGCGTCTCCTCTTGGTGAAACTATTTTTAGGAAGTGCGTCTCCTTAGGACGTGCGTCTCCTATTGGTGAAACTTTTCTTAGGAAGTGCGTCTCCTCTTGGTGAAACTAACTTAGGATGTGCGTCTCCTCTTGGTGAAATTGACTTAGGAAGTGCGTCTCCTAATGGTGAAACTTATCTTAGGAAGTGCGTCTCCTTAGGATGTGCGTCTCCTATTGGTGAAACTTAGCTTAGGAAGTGCGTCTCCTTAGGACGTGCGTCTCCTAATGGTGAAACTTATCTTAGGATGTGCGTCTCCTATTGGTGAAACTTAACTTAGGATGTGCGTCTCCTATTGGTAAAAATAAACTTTAGGAGGAAATACATCTCCTATGGGTAAAAAACAAACTTAGGAGGAAATGCATCTCCTAAGGGTGAAACTAAAACAAACTTAGGAGGAAATGCATCTCCTATGGGTAAAGACGTGGAATGTATTCCCTTGTTATACAGGTGGGCGCCTAATGGTAAAGACACAAAATGTATTCCCTTGTTATACAGGTGGGCGCCTGGCATGGACAACAACTTTGAAAATAGAATCCTATTCGAGGGCGGATGAACCCAAAATATCCTATTCGAGGGCGGATGAACCCAAAATATCCTATTCGAGGGCGGATGAACCCAAAATATCCTATTCGAGGGCGGATGAACCCAAGATATCCTATTCGAGGGCAGATGAACCCAAAATATCCTTAAAACTTGAAAATGTCTTACCTCAATACTTGCTGGGGATTATTTACTTACCTGCTGGGGGATAAAATGTTATCAGCTGGGGGTACCTGACTTCCAGAAAATTTTTCTAAATGGAAGGAAAATTTTCTGCCCCAGTTTGATAATATCCCTTGTGGCATGCAGTTCTGGCATCAATGCCATTTCCGTTACCTGCTTCAAATCAAACAAAATTTTGTTAGTTTAAAACGCGGTGGTTGGTTGTGATACTCCTACTGGGATGGCTTTCCCTTTCTCTCTTCCTTGCTCTGTGCTCCACAACTTGTTGGGGATGATATTATGTGCTGGGGATAATCCCTTCCTGCTGGGGATATCCCTCTTCTTTCGTGGCATAGCTCGGAAACTGGCATTTCCCCGACCTTTTAGTCTAGCATGAATTTCCCCAAATCATGCACACTGCTTTCCTTGCTTTGTTCATGGGCCTTGGCCTTGAGGTTTATAACTTTTGGTAAAGGCGATGGTATCCCTCTTGACACTTGTCAATCTTTTTGTCAACTCCCTTTTGGGGATATCTTTTTGACACTGGCCCCGCGCTTGTTCCTTGACGACTATACCATTTGGGTGCACTAGTCAGATCTCATCTGGCATAATTGGAAAGCTGATGGCATATTTTGAAGTCAATTCACACTTGTTCTGACCAGACAGACTCTATTGGGGATTTTTCTATGAAAGGAAAAAGATAAAAAAGGAACAGAATAAAAAGACCAAGGGAAAGACGACTCTTTAACAAAAGAAACTATAAATAAAACCTATCAAATGCAGATACCGACTCTAATGGTCATGACATGCGCATGTGGCCTATCCTTTACCGTCAATCATCTTTCAAGATCTTCAATTGGCGATTCCCCATCGGATTCTTAATCTTATTCGACTTGTAGTGCCCGAAGGATTTTCGCTATCAAGTCTCTCCCATTTTTTGTTCCTCTCTCAGCTTTCATCGCCTTATGGTGCCTGTGAAGGTTTTCACCAATAAGACTCTCTCGTTTTATATCTCTCTCCAGCTGGGGATTTTGGAGTGTTTCTGGTATGACTCTTTCTGTTGGAGATTAGAGTCCTTTCTGCTGTGGAACAGAATGTTATGTTCGCCGGTAAGACTCTTCATTTGTCTGACTTGGCATCTTTTGAAGACTGATCAGAAGGTCTTTCTTTGGACCGTAATGTGGGTTTTGGATAGGGCTAGGAAAAAAGGGTATTAAAGGCTCAAAAGTGCATCGATTCTGGGTTATTAATTACAACTTTCGGAACCAGATTTATTTACAACGAACGCAACCTCTACCCCAGTTTCTTGCTTGGGGATATCTTAATTGAATTGTTTTTTTATTTTTCAAAACTATGACCGAGCCGTGAAGCGCCTACGTATCCTCTTTGAGGAATCAGGTCAAACGTAGTTCCCAATTCCTCTTTTTCATTTGACTTTTTTTTTATCTCTTTTTTTTTCTTCTATTTTGTTGTTTTCTTTTCTTTCTCTTTTTTTTCTTCTTTTGTTTACCTGCCGCGCTTGCGTATTCTATTCGTTGCTACTAATTCCGAACGAGGGGTATGAAAGGAAAATAAATAAGGCTCAAAAGGGGTTAACGAAGGATAAAGTGTTTGGGTAGCAGAACAAAATGCCTTCGTCATTCCAGTCTTCAAAACATGTCAAGTGCAAACAACACAATTAAACAATAGATTTATAGTCTCTTCCGATGGTGCTGGACTTGACAATTATATTCAACATCTGTTTGTTCATTTGTCACTTCTAAAGCACCGTTGGGCGACACTCTCATTCTCATTATTATGAACGACCCTCATGCCAATTTAGGCGAATCTTTCTTTAACGGTTTTCTTTGTGTTTAACTTGCCCCAGTTCCACATGACTCGGGCTCCAAATAATCTCAAACCGTTCTTATTTCCTTTAAATGCTTTGATCACCTTCCCAGGGTTTTATGATTAACTTTTAAGACTAGGCCCAAACTGGGTGCGCATGTCATGTCCCTAGAATCGGCATTGAACAAAAATGATAAAAGGACTAAACAAAAAGATGACTGGAAATAATAAAAGACCGGATTTTGTATTAGACTACCGGTGAAATGGTTTAAATAACAAAACAAACAAAACAATCCAGAACAAAATCCTAAAACAAACTGGACAAGACAACATCCGACTTATAACCCTAATAATCCGAACAACAGAAATGACAACAAAATGAGCCACCACAAGCTTCTCTCTTGCTGACCAAGGAACGAAACGTCCTCCCACTTTATCAAAATTGGCATTTTAGCCACTGAGCTTTGCATCAATACTGCCGAGACCATTACCAGCTTCAATCTCATCAACCTCCGTCGGCAAGTTCTCGAGGGGGTTCGAGTGCTCCATGTCACTGTTATTAATCACAACCCGCCCTTCTCGGATCATTTTCTCTACTTCCCTTCTCCAACTATGACAGCTCTCAATGTTGTGCCCTATGACATTGGAGTGGTAGGCGCATCGCGCTGCCGGATCAAAGCTCCTTGGCGCAAGGGAGTTTTTTCCAATTAAAGGACAATCGAAACGGGATTGGTTTATTTATTTCAGAGTCGCCACTTGGGAGATTTAGGGTGTCCCAAGTCACCAATTTTAATCCCGAATCGAGGAAATGAATGACTCCATATTACAGTCTGCGTACCAGAAATCCAGATAAGGAATTCTGTTAACCCGGGAGAAGGTGTTAGGCATTCCCGAGTTCCGTGGTTCTACCACGGTCGCTCAACTGTTATATTTGGCTTGATTATCTGATTTTATACGAATATGAACTTATGTGCAAATTTTAACTTTTAACCGCTTTATTATTATTGTTTTTACAAGAATGTGAACATCGCTTAAAACACGTCTTTGGACTGCGTCACATGAAATGCACCCACAATCCGGAACGCATTTTATTTGATGTTTTGAGATTTGGATTTGGGTCACATGAAATGCACACCCGAGTTTAAGAAAGTAGATTATTAAACACGCGCCTAAAGAGACTATCGTGTTATTATTTTGGGAAGGCCACGAAATTCGCTAAGCGGCCCTCCTGAATTCTAAATAACTTTAAAACAAGTATTTACTGAGGGCCCCGCAATTTGCATTTTTTGTTTGTCGAGGCTCGTCCCATTTATTATTTTAAAATGAATTCGCAACGTCATGGAAATGCATCTCAGACCACGTCACAGTCAATGTACCCGTGATTAGAGACACATTTCGATTTAGTTGAGATTTGGATTTGGGTCACATAAATGTGCACCCGAGTTTAGGGAGATAACATTATTAAAGGCGCGCCTAAAGCAACTAGCGCATTATTATTTTGGGTGGGGCCGTGAAATTTTCTAAACGGCCCGTCCCGGAATCTAAGTGTTTAATACATATATTTTGTGAGGACTCCGCAATCTGTACATTTTTATTTTTGGCGAAGCTAGTCTCGTTTTTTTTTTGTTTATTTATTTATTTATTTATTTTAGAAAAAGAGACAAGGCTAGAATAACTACATTTTTTGCTACTTTGCGAGGTCATGAGTTGTAGATTAAACTTATTTGATGAAACGAATATTTTTCCGTGGGATTAAAATTACTCCTATGATTTTAACATTACTACTATACGTACAAACAACTCTTAAGACAAGCATGTAGATAACAATAATCTTAGCATGAAGAAACAAAATGCGGAATAGCTATTTAAAATAATGAAACAAAGGAAGAGACATTCAACAAATCTGATACACAAACAGTGCATAGGAAATCCATATCATTTCATTCCATTTAAGAAAATATCACAAGTTTAAAAATGCGTATGCACCTGTTTGAAGCCAGAACAACAACCAACTGGACCGAAAACTATCGGACACCTCTCCAATAACAGAACGACGGAACCTCGACGTCAAGCTCAACGTACCGGACCTCGACGAACCAAAGACGACCTCGATGGAAATAGCAAGCTCGGACCAAAACTGTTACTGCTGTTCGTGGATGAGTGACAGTATGGGACGATGATACTGGGGGGGTACCGTTTGGTCGGCAGGGTTGGTCGACGAGGGGCAGCGGGGGAAGCAGGTTGTGGTCGCCAGGCTTGAGGACGTAGAGGCTGATGGCAGTGACGACGGGTAGGGTTTTCTGGTTTTTGGACGTGAGGGCGGTGGTGTTTGGATGTGAGGGAGTGAACGGTGGACGTGAAGGGGCTGGTAGCGACAGTAGGGTCGAGGAGGGGGCACTGACGATGCAGCGAGCAGCGGCTCGACGGAGCTGGTACGTGGGGGCTGCCGGTGGTTTTGGACGCGAGGGTTTTGGGGTCTGTTTGGTGGTGGTTTAGCGGAGAGGGAGCTGTTATGGCGTTGTGGGTTGTGACGAAGCAGCTGGGCTCGCCGGATTTAATGGAGGAAGGAGGCGATGGTGCTGGGAACTGGAGGTGGAAGGTCGTGGTGGCGTTGGGTAGGTTTGACGATGGTTATGGCGTTGGAGTTTTGGAGGGGACGGGTGGTCGTTTGGATGGGTTGTTGTCGTTGAAGGTGGTGTTTGAGAAGGTGGTCGGTTTGGACGTGGGGGAAGTCACTGGTTTTCCAAGGAGGAAGAAGACGATCCACAGTGATCTTTTTCCAAAAAAATTCAAAAGTCCCCTTTCCTTTGGCTTTCTGTCCGTGTTTTGTAACACAATGCCCATAAAAATGAGCCCCACGCGTGGTGGGGTTCCCCACGTGTCCTGGACACGGTTTATTATGGGCTAGGTCCGAAAATTAGGCCTAAAACCGGGTAGTTTGAACCCGAATATTATTCTTTTGCCCGAACCCGAGAAATAGGAACATGTTGCTTAACTAGTCCTATGTAAGCAAAATAATTACCAAAAATAAGACTAGTATTTAAACAAAACTATATCTTTTTTTTTTAAATATTTTTCAAGATTTAAAATAGCTACAAAATATTAATGAAACTATTTTTTTTGTAATTTTCGTTTTAAACTGGATAAGACAACATCCGACTCATAACCCTAATAATCCGAACAACAGAAATGACAACAAAATGAGCCACCACAAGCTTCTCTCTTGCTGACCAAGGAACAAAACGTCCTCCCACTTTATCAAAATTGGCATTTTAGCCACTGAGCTTTGCATCAATACTGCCGAGACCATTACCAGCTTCAATCTCATCAACCTCCGTCGGCAAGTTCTCGAGGGGGTTCGAGTGCTCCATGTCACTGTTATTAATCACAACCCGCCCTTCTCGGATCATTTTCTCTACTTCCCTTCTCCAACTATGACAGCTCTCAATGTTGTGCCCTATGACATTGGAGTGGTAGGCGCATCGCGCTGCCGGATCAAAGCTCCTTGCAAGTGGATTTAGAGTACATGCGGGGAGTGGCTCAATCGAGCCAGCATGCCTTAGCCTTTCAAACAGACTGGCATAAGATACCCCGATGGGGGTGAGAGCCTTTCCTCGTTTCAGCAGCCTCTTCATTCTTGCATGTTGACAGGGCCGGAAACCTGATCCAGGTGGCTTTTGGTAGGCTTGTGTAGGTGGGTAGGCATTTTGTGGAGCCGGGTGCCTGAAAAGTGAAGTATGGCGGGGAAAGAAGTGGTGTTGGGGAGCGGAGAAGCATTGAGGAGTGATGGAGCTACTCGGGTAGCTGGGAAAGCTGCCATAAGTTGGTTGGGATGGAGAGTATGGGGGATCTTCCGTTATGGTGTTGGGTGCTTGGGAAATGACAGAGTTCAAGAGGCTTGGCGGTGGAGGGGGTGGTGCTTTTCTAGTTATCCATGCCTGATACATATCTGCCACATGTTGTCTCAGCATTTTCACTTCCTCTACCAACCCGTTATTCCGTTCGACCAATTGTTGCCGGTCATCGATACCGACCCACTCGGTTCTGCAGTTCTGAGCCATTGTCCTTTGATTTTGCTTTGCAGGGAAGAGCTACCACAACCAACCACTTTTCTATATATGAACACAACAAAGGGAAGCCATCAACGTTAGTGTTCGGGCATTTGACAGACAATCATATATCAGAGATACAATTGTGCCCCTCCGAAAATTTCCCACACTTTCCTTTATTTATTTATTCTTTTTATTATTATTATTATTATTATTTAGTGGTGGTCGAATCTTATGGAGATTGCCTACGTATCATGTCCCCGCATGAATCAGACCTTGCGTAGTTCGGACCAAATAAAGATAAACAATAATAAATATTTTTTTTTCAATTTTCATATTAAAACAAACTGGGTTTCAAAGGTTTGAAGATGACCTACAAACTCGAAAATCAAACAACCCACATATTCTAATCAAAAGATTTACAAACGGCCAGTTTCTTTCCCCGTTTGACAAATGCAACCGAACGGCTATTTTTGCAAATGTGGCCCCTTCCGAATCTCACATTAATTTTGAGGCCGGGGAGGATTATTTTTTGACACTTTACAAACTTGTCCGTTCTTTTACGAAAATAACCTTTCGACAACTGAAAGATACTCTAAGGCTATTTCGGCAAGAACGGTTTAAGACGCGGCCGAAGCTGGCTCGGCTTATTATGACAAAATTCAAACAGTATTCACCTGACCGCTGACTCTTTGTTTTTTTTTTCGAATTACAATAAAAACCTGGTGTTGCAAACACGGCCCTTCAGCGCCTCGGGGACGAAGATTTATAAGGCCGTGTGGGTCAACTAGACCAAAAATCCTAAACATGACCCAAAAGTGGCTGTTTATGCAAAGTCAGCCTTCCGGCGTTCCTTTCGGGAACATTCGGCTATTTATGACATAACAACATCACCTGACTTATTTATGACTCTTTTTATCGTTTTTCAAATTAGAAAACTCAATATTGCAAACACGGCCTTTCAACGTCTCGGGGACGAAGATTTTTAAGGCTGTGTGGGTCAACTGGACCAAATCTTAAATATGACCCAAAAGTGGCTGTTTATGCAAAGTCAGCCTTCCGGCGTCCCCTTCGGGAACATTCGGCTATGTCTTGATAAAACAGCGTCACCCGACTTCTTAGAAATTTGACATATATATTTTGCTATTTTTTTTTTGTAAAAGGGGAAGTTGGACATCACCCGACTTATTTATGACAAAATTAAAAATCTTGACATTTTTTTTTGTTTTTTTTTATTATTATTATTATTTGTTTTTGTTTTTTTTTAGCAAAAGGTGGGGTTGGACCCGATGAGGGTTGCCTACGTATCTCACATCCAGTGAGAATCAAACCCGCGTAGTTCGGGTAGATCATGAATAAGTAAATGAACTAACACATATTTTTTTTAATTGGAATTTGTAAAAGAACTGCTTCAAAAGAAGAAATGAAGTATTTTTTTTTTTTTGATTTTTCTTTTGAAAGAAAGACTTGTAAGAATTCCTTTTATTTTGATTTGAACTTTGAGAATTGCAAAAGTAAAAGGAAGATATTTTTTGTCTGAATTTTCATTTGTTTTCTCTTATTCTAAAGAAGAAAGAAAATATTTTTGGAATTTTACCTTTAATAAAAGAAATGCTTTCTAAAAAAAATATATTTTGAAATATTTTCGGATTTTTTTTATTATATATATATATTTTATTATATATATTTTTTTTTAATAATTAAAAAGTCTTTCTAAAGAAGTCAATAATGGAAAATATTTTTGGATTTTTTGTTTTGAAAATTGGGAGCCTAAAAACTTTTCTAGACTTTTGGCAAGACAAATATTTTTGCAACAAATAAAGATATATATACATTTTTTGGAAATAAAGAAAAACTTTTTGGATTTTATATATATATATTTTTGGATTTATATATATATTTGCAACAAATAATAAAACCACTTTCAACGCCCAACTCTTTTTATTTTATTATTTTTATTTTTATTTTGGCATTTTCATAAATAAATAAATAAATAAAAACCCATTTTAAAACAAGACTCTTTTTTTATTTTCATTTTTATGGCAAGACAAACTATTTTTTTTTTCTAATTTGTTTTTTTTTTTTAAAAAAAAAAGACAAAGCCACTACTCTTTTTTTTTCTATTTTTCCTTTGCTTTTAATAAAACAAACTAATAAGACATTTTTTCATTTTCTCAAAATTTCGGCAAAGTTTTGACAATATTTGGATATTGGGTTTTTCAAAAATAAACAATCAATTCCCCAACCGCTATTTCTTTTTTCTTTTCAATTTCACAATATTCATAATATTCAAACACCGGTCAGCGAGACAAAATAAATGCACGGAAGACAAATAGGATGCATCAGGATGGTCTTTTCATATCAGGTTGCTAGTCCGAGACGGACCCAACCCCTGTGTTGAGTCCCCTAAGTCAAATGCAACGTGATGCAAATAAGCGTTCCTACTAGGGATCCGGCATGAAGTCACGTTATTCTATGTTCAAAACCTGGGTCGGTGTTCTAGACAGTGTACCCGAGCGGACCACTCGAGTTGAGGAAGGAGCTCCTGTCCGGGAACCAAAAGGCCAGCCGGCTTAGAAACTTTCCGAGCCTCTTTTATTTAGGGTATGACACTAACAGAATAGGGAGTCTTAACCAGTAAGCACATCCCCGGAGGTAAGAAGAGTAGGTTTCGGCACAGTTTATATACAGTTCAGATAATATCAAAGCGGTAAAGGCAACATTTAGCACATTAGGCTCAAAACATGTAAAAATCAGATAAAGCCAAATATAACAATTTATCTAAGCTCGAATTTCTAACCCTGAACCAGTGGTTCTGGGTCAAAGTATTCCCCAGCAGAGTCGCCAGAGCTGTCGCACCTCCTTTTTCCGCACCCGCGAGGGTGCAAGGGAGTTTTTCCAATTAAAGGACAATCGAAACGGGATTGGTTTATTTATTTCAGAGTCGCCACTTGGGAGATTTAGGGTGTCCCAAGTCACCAATTTTAATCCCGAATCGAGGAAAAGAATGACTCCATATTACAGTCTGCGTACCAGAAATCCGGATAAGGAATTCTGTTAACCCAGGAGAAGGTGTTAGGCATTCCCGAGTTCCGTGGTTCTAGCACGGTCGCTCAACTGTTATATTCGGCTTTGATTATCTGATTTTATACAAATATGAACTTATGTGTAAATTTTATCTTTTAACCGCTTTATTATTATTGTTTTTAAAAGAAATGTGAACATCGCTTAAAGCACGTCTTTGGACTGCGTTACATGAAATGCACCCACAATCCGGAACACGTTTTATTTGATGTTTTGGGATTTGGATTCGGGTCACATGAAATGCACACCCAGGCTTAAGAAAGTAAAATATTAAACACGCGCCTAAAGAGACTATCGCGTTATTATTTT
Organism: Nicotiana sylvestris; assembly: GCF_000393655.2. Classification (NCBI taxonomy): domain Eukaryota; kingdom Viridiplantae; phylum Streptophyta; class Magnoliopsida; order Solanales; family Solanaceae; genus Nicotiana; species Nicotiana sylvestris. The sequence goes on from NC_091061.1 coordinate 29,958,092, forward strand.
GGGGAAGACCGTGAAATTCGCTAAACGGTCCTTCCGAATTCTAATTAAACCATACATTTTGTGAGGGCCCCGCAATCTATACGTTTTATTTGGCGAGGCTCGTCTCATTTTTATTTTTAAAGGATAAACCTACAATGACTATATTTTCTATTAAGTTCGTCTCTAAAATAAAAGAAAATCTCTTAATTATTTACATGCTGAAAAACGTAACTTATTAGTTATTAGTTTACGGCTAATGCGAATGGAAAATTGCGATCGAGTTTGTACAAAGAAAAACTGCTTTCATTTTATATTCTGTTATTCAATAATACTAGAACATGAGATTGACCATAATATCAAAACAGATTAATTATTCTCCGATTAATTTAAACTAACATTATTAGATGAAGAAAGTATACATATGCAACCTCATTATTCATTAATCATTCAACTACATCTTTATACGAAGAAAGAAAAATTATATTCAACCACAAATCTAAACAGGAGGAATTCAACAGGAACAAAGCCTGATTAATATTTCATTTTTTGCTTCAAGCCGAGATTGTACAAATGTGTACCTGGAAACAGCAGTACAAGAACAAAAGAAGGAGAAGTCAGCAGCAGTAATAACACAGCAACAGCAGATTCAGCAACATCGCAAACCAGTACAGTAGGAATAGCAGAAAACCCAGGAGACTATAAACGACTCCAAGTATAGTGAAGAAGTAAAAGGCAGGAAGGTTCTGACTATTTCAGATCTTAAGCGAGGCAATGAAGCAGTAACTATTCTTTTTCAACTTCAAAACTCTCCCAAAATGAATTCTGCCCCTGTATATTCAGTGTATCCAGAATGTATATCGGGTGTATACTTCTCACTCCGCCCCCTTTTTTTCTTCTCTCTATCTAGTTTTTCCTCTCTTTTTTTCCACCCCTTCTTCCTAAATTTTCTCTTCTATTTATAGCAAAATTTTCGAAATTTTCAGATTTGTTTTTTTATTATTTTATTATTTTTTTAATTAAAAGAAATCCCACTTACAAATTGCTTTTATTTTTTTAGAAAAAGAAATCCCACATTTATTTACTTTTATTTTTAAAATTCCAACTTTAATTACTTTATCTTATTTAAAATCCCACTTTTTATTTTTTTAAAAGAGAATCTCACTTTATTTAACTTTTCTTTAAAAAACAAACCACTATCTTTTCTTTTTCTTTTAAAAATGCTACTTTCAATTACTTTAAATTTTTTAAATTTTCAGATACCTTTATATTTATTTTTTAATTCCAACCTTATTTTACTTTTAAATTTTTTAAAACTTTTTACTTTTTTTAAATTTTCTACATTCTTTTACTTTTTTTATTTTTTATTTTTTTAAAATCATTTCCGAAATTACTATATATATATATTTTTTAAAATAAAAATAATAAATAAAATAAAATATTTTCGGATTTTTTTTATATATAAAAAAAACAAAAAATAAAACTATTAATAGTGATAATTCACTTTTTATTTTTTATTTTTTTGGTTTTGTTTTGTGTTGGACAAAAATGAAGAAGGGGTGTTGGGTTAATGGAGCGGACCGGATCGACCCGGTTTGAAACGGACCGGGTCATGGGGAAAGTTGGGCAATTATTTGGGCCTGTGGTTTGAAATTGAAGAAGTGGCCCAATCCGATTTTTCTTTGTATTTTTGTTCTCTTTTCTTCTTTTATTTTTCTAAAACTAAATTATAAAAGTACTTAAATTATTATTAAGAACTAAATTAAGTTATAAAAGCGCAAATTAACTTCCAATAACAATTAACACACAATTAAGTAATAATTAAGCATAAAATTGTTCATTTGGACATTAAATGCTAAAAATGCAAAAGATGCCTATTTTTTGTATTTTTTATTAATTTAACAAATAAACATGCATAGACAAACATACAAATAGTTACACAAAATATCACAAAAATTGCACACCAAGAAAAATTATTTTATTTTTGAATTGTTTGGGAGTAATTCTCATATAGGGCAAAAATCACGTGCTTACAGTAATCACTATCGTCGACTACGTTACAAAATTTCCGTACTTTGTTTTTTGCGCTAAACTCTGTTTCAACATTTTCTCTGATTTCACAAATCAAAATCGACAAAATCTTCTACAATTCTTCTGCAACAAAAGCAATTATGGCGAAAATACCAATTATGCTACAACTGAATGGGAATTGGGATAACTATGGGAGATTTAGAGAATTCGAGGTCGATGGCATTGTTGTCGATGACGATGCGAGTTATAGTCTATTGATTTCTACAACAGCACAACAATTCCACCATTGACAGCCATTAAAAAGCTTGAAAGCTTTGAAATCAAATTTGGGTTTTCAAAAATTAATATTTGTTTGGATTGGGTGTTGTTGAAAATAATTGAGAATATGGTTTGGAGTTTATATCTCAATTTTGAGGGGTTTTGGTGAAGATTAGACTTGGTTTTGACTGAATTTCAGATTGAAACTCGAAGAAGAAGACATGAAATACATTATATTGCAGAAATTATAGAAAAATTGTAGAAAAATTGTAGACTGTTGTTTATTTATTTTTCTTTTATTCATTTACCTATTGTATGAAAGTTGAACAACATTGTATAAAAATTGTATTTAAGTGGATGATTTAGTATTGTTTTGGACAAAAATATCTATCAAAAATGTGAAACATACATTTCAGGGGAAGCATGTCAAGTCCAAATATGTACCCAGTTTGTAGATATATGGTAAATAAATTGTAGATTATTTGTATTCTGATTGTAGATGCTTTATTTTCTGTTTTCACAAATAAAAAACGAATAAAACTTCTACAAATCATCTGAAAAAAATGCAATTATGTCAAAAATCTCAATTATGCTACAATTGAATGGGAATTGGGATATTAAAATTCAATGTACCCAGTTTGTAGATATTTGTAGATAAGTTGTATTCCTCTATAATGGGAGATGTTGGCATATCAAGTAACTTTGATGTTCCAGATGAACATGCATGAAAATAAAGATAAATTTTGTTATGAAAGGTTTGTAGAAATTTTGTAGATAATTTGTAGAAACATTGAAATTCTGTATTTTCATATTAATTTTTCAAATGATATGCAGTTTTATTATAGAATAAATGTAGAAAACAAGCCATTATGAGACTTATTTGACTCAATCCTCACATTCAACCTATTCTACAAATTCACGCCTCTTTAAATACAATACAACCATACTTTTTTAAATTTAAAGGTATAGCAATATATATAACTTAAAAAATATCTTCTCCTCTGTACAAGTTAGCTCCAAAACATACGAAGTGGAATAACAAGATCCCATCAAAACTTTTAACACAAAAACGCAAAGCTCAAATTTTATGTTATTGTAGTTATATTTAACTGGGTGGAAATAATGTGAAAGTTATAAAAAATTGTAGATAAGTTGTATTCCTCTATAACGGAAGATGTTGGCATATCAAGTAACTTTAGTGTTCCAAACGAACATGCATGAAATTTGTAGAAAATTTGTAGAAATATTGAAATTCTGTATTTTCATATTAGTTTTTCAAATGATATGTAGTTTTGTTGTAGATTAAATGTAGAAAATAAGACATTGTGAGTCTTATTTGACTCATTCCTCACATTCAACATATTCTACAAATTCACGCCTCGTTAAATACAATACAACAATACTTTCTTGAATTTAAAAGTATAGCAATATATATAACTTAAAAACATCTTCTCATCTACACAAATTAGCTCCAAAATAGACGAAGTGGAATAACAAGCTCACATCAAAACTTTTAACACAAAAACACAAAAACTCAAAAATAAATAAACAACAGTCTACAATTTATCTACAATGGCTGCAATATAATGTATGTCATGTCTTTTTCTTCTTCTTCTTCGAGTTTCAATCTGAAATTCAGCCAAAACCAAGTTTAATCTTCACCAAAACCCCTCAAAATTGAGATATAAACTCCAAATCATATTCCCAATTATTTACAACAACGCTCAATCCAAACAAATAATGATTTTTGAAAACCCAAATTTGAATTCAAAACTTCAAAGCTTTTTAATGGATGTCAATGGTGGAATCGTTGTTCTCTTTTCCTTTCCTCTTATATTATTGAAGGAACCCGAAATCATAAAGAAGGTATATCACCTTCTAGAGCTTTTTTAGGGCTGTGCTTTGAAGCTTTGTTTTTCTTCATTGAGAAAATTTGAAGCTGGGGGTAAATATGTGTATGAACTTTGAAGATTTGACTGGTTTGTAGAAGAAAAACCTTGATTTTGGACGTTAATGGTAGAGGGTTACCTTTGTTTTTCTAGTTTTAGCAGAGGGAATAATGGTTTGAATCGTGGGTGTGTGGTGATACGTGTGTGAGGGTGTGGGTTTAGGAGAGAGAAACGTGGGGGTGGGGATATGGAGGAATATACGGTACCATTAATTTAGGAGTACTATAAGGTACAATTAATGTACAGTTAAAACACCTTATGGTATAGAATTGGTAATTAGATATACTAAATGTAATTATATCAAACCTTAAACATTTAGGGTAATATAATTTCCTATATGGCACAGGAATGTAAAAATTCCAATAAAATTTCTTTTGTACGCAGTGTTCAAATGTTGAAACCGTCTCTTTACCTAATGCTCCATCGTGTCCCAATTTATATATTTACTTATAGATAGTCAATGTGATTTTATAACCAATTATCAAAGTTAATCAAAAAATATTAATGCATCTTTTTAGAATTTAATTTAAATACTCAAAAAACTACACTAAAATTGTTACAAGTTGTAACTTTCCTTATATCGAAATGACAAAAGAATACATTTTAAAAATTATTAGCCATTATTCATACAGTTTGAAACAAAAAGTGAGTGTTAAAACTGTATTCTCCTTTTCCTATGATTTTATATAGGAGGTTGGTGTGTAGAGAGAACTAGCCAACTAGGAGAGTGACTAATTTGTCCTTGGTTAATTAAGGTATACATAAATTGACCAAGTAAATGTTTGTACTAAATCAACGAATGCAAGACATGTATGTGCAGGTGAAGCATTTTGGTCAGGTCAAAAATAATACAGATGTTTGGTGAAACTTGTACAAAGTATAAGAGTTTGTAAAAGAGCTTTAATTACCTCTATTTCTCACAACTAACCACACAAAACTGTACATAGTTTCACTAACTAGGCATGTGCAAGTTTTCTTACAAAAAAGAGGAAAAGAATAACTATAAGTGCATTGATTTGAAGCCCTCAGTTAAGGCAACCACTTTGGCTGATACCAGCGGTTGCAACTTTGATACACCTTGACGAATGTCCTGTAAATCGATGAAAAATGCCAAATAAGCCAAATTTTAAGGAGAATACAGGCTTCTCATTATCCAAGTCTAGGAGAAACTAAGTTGAAAGAAACTGAAACCACTAATGTCGAGACTGAGTTGACAACCTCAATGTTGTAGCGTGGTGAAAAATGGGTTAAAACAAGTGTTTTGTTCCGTATCCATTGTGCATGCTCCATTATCTGCAACTCCAAAAGTTGGAAGAATTAACTGACTACAGTTCTCAAATACCTTCCAACAGTCAAAAGGGGGAGATAGCTCGTCGCTCGAGCCAAAGATAGAAGAACTATATTTAGCATCATGGTAAATCTTATGTAGGTATTTCAATGACTCAGGTATACCTCAAATAGATGTGTATGACCATGCTCCCGTGCATGCTCAACGCCGCAGTTGTCATCCAAGAATGTTGCCTGTCAAAGCAGAAACTATGTCTTAGAGATGAGATTAAAGCTTGATCCTAACTGCTGCATTAGAATGCTTCCATAAAGTGAGGAAATTGTTCTAATTGCTTTTTCTTTTGACCATTCCGTTTTCACTAAGCCAATCAACATTACAAGGATAAACCAGCTTGCCTTAAATGGACTCTGCTAAAGAAAGGGCATTAGAAAGAAAAAAGGATTCAAAAAGTTGATTACACTTTATCAACAAAAGAAGAAGATATGTTTCTACCATTCATGGCATTGCAGAAAATAATCAGGTAATTGACATACAAATATGTTGCTAAACACACAGCAATTCTATCAAGGAATTTCATAACACAGTATAGACTTTCATCATCAACAACAACAACCACCCAGTGTAATCCCACAAGTGGGGTCTTGGGAGGGTAGTGTGTACGCAGACTTAAAAGGTAGGGAGGTTGTTTCCGATAGACCCCTGTATGGACTTTCATCCTTTGGATATTTTTTTCATTTTTGCGGCTGCTGCAACCTCGAGGTTCGTGTATTTGAAAGCTTACAGATTTCCCGATAGAGATGGACATATTAGGTTATCAGTTAACAACTTAAGATGCTAGGGCTGTAAATCATAGCCATGCAATCAATAGGAGTGAAATATTATATATACTTGATGCATGAATTGCAGTAACTTGTCATGTTTTCCCCCTAGAGTACACCATTTAAAAAGGTAAAAATTAGCGGATTAAACTCCAAGAGGAAATTAATATGAAATCATTAGAACTATTAAGGACGTTAAGGTACACCACATAACTCCTGTTCGGACCATGCACATAAGAAGCCACTTTGCTCTCCTTTCCTATTTTGCCTTACCTTTTAGGCCTATAATGATTAAAACTCAACAAACAAGGTTTTAAAGGAATCAAGATACAAGCTTATTTATAAAGTAATAAGCAGCAGAGCTGCAGCACTTACAGTTTGGGTCTATCCTCGATAAAGGGCAGCCCGGTGCACTAAGTTCTCGCTATGCGCAGGGTCTGGGAAGGGCCGGACCACAAGGGTCTATTGTATGCAGCCTTACCCTGCATTTTTGCAAGAGGCTGTTTCCATGGCTCGAACCCGTGACCTCCTGGTCACATGGCAGCAACTTTACCAGTTACGCCAAGACTCCCCTTCATGGGTCTATCTCCTGTATCCTCAATGAATAGATCAGTGTAAGGAAACTAATATGTAACCCTATACCTACACTTTTGGTCAGTGAAGGAGTTAAAAGGAGATTATTACAACATAATTCATCTGAACTTCAAGACCAATTAAGCATTAATTTGAGACAAAAATATATCAATAACTCAAATGCTAAAATGCACAAAGGACACTGGTTGAACTTGGTTATGAGAATCAATTTATATGTTTACTCATTCAGCTATACCTCAGTTATAAGAACTTTTGCCCGCAAAGCATCAGCACTGCGAGGATCAAGATAAAAGTTTGATGCTGTATCTCCTGTGAAGGCTACTTCAGGACACAACACACTATCTGTTATCTAACAAATGAACATTTTCATTAGACAAGAAAACAGATTTGAGCCACCACTCATATCACAAAAACTTATGCTACAGGTTATGAACCTGAACACCCGATTTCTTCAGTTTCTCTATTTGTTTCCCCTGTAGATGAATGTATTGCTTCTTCAACTTCTTTCTGACTGAGTATATCACATAGCCCTGGAGGACGCAGTAAAGAAATAACAAGTCAATAAATTGAATATGACTACATTCGCATGTATGTCAAGGTTGTAGGCATTAACCAGAGTCTGAAATCTTGGAAGATATTCAACATATCCAAGTCTAGAATAAGTATTCAACATATTCAAATTGAGATAAAAGGTTTCGAGGTATTTCAAATACGGAAATAAAAAGAACTGATTTGCAAACAAACCTGGCTGGGAATAACATGGTGAGTTCTAACTGGTCTTACTACCAGGTCATTCCGCATTTCATATGTTTCCCCTGAGTGCAAAGTTTCCAATAACATTTTACACATTGAGATAGGAAAACAAAATGGAGAAGAAATGTGTGTAAAGAAAACAGAATATTTACCTACATCCAAAGCAATCAGATCCAAATTCAGTTCCACCTGACTCATTGATCTATGAACATCAAGCAACTTCTCTACATCTTCTTTTATGGAAGGAGGTATGAAGACTGTCGGAGGTTTCAAGCCGTACAAGCCACGAGTGGCAATATACATAGGAAGTCCACCCTGAATCACAAGATATCACAAAAGTCACTGCTGGCTTCAAAGTTCAAATCAAGCCATGGAACAAAGTCTGGTTTTTATACCAAGAGTTGTGCATAGGCCCATGGATTATTACATACTTAAAACTAAATTCCTCTGTCTGAGTAAATCTACTACTGAATGCAGAGAAACACTATAAATAGCGGGAAAGCTTACAATGTGGTCAAGATGAGCGTGAGTGATAAACAAGAAGTTTTGATGAACAGCCTTTGATGGGCATCTCCCAATATCAAAAGCAGCTTTCAGTTGTGGCACAATAACACAGGTCTCATGCCCACCAATCGAGTGTCCTTCAATTGAATAACCTTCAATATTTATCCCTTGCCGGTTTACCTCAGCCCTGGCTTTTCTATACTCTTCTTCCTCTATTGCTCTCTCAATGGCAGACAAGAAGCCAGTAGAGGAACTTTTGACAGCACATGGAGCTGGAAGATTGATGTGTGTTTGTACCGAGAGACCATGGTTCGGTTTTTTAAGACCGTGTTGAGCTGGATTTGGGGTGAACTGGTAAAATCTGGTGAATGAAGGCACTTTTGGGATTACAGTCGCTACAGAGATTTGCATCTTTGAAATTAAGATCACAAGCGGGTTTACTCTGCGCGGGAAAGAAGGGGTTTTAGGCGTTTTCAATACTTGGGTTAAGAGCCCTACAATTAAACATAGTTCATTTAGATATCAGTTTGTGAATCCAAAACAACCAAATCTAATGAAAGCACAACATGACTAGGATACATGACATAATACCATATAATTTGGACTCGACTATATGAATCATTTGGATCTATTCCGCTCTATTCATGTCTATCTCATTAAAATACTTGAATAATTTTGTCTTTTGTGCAAAGTAGGAGTTCTCTGAAACTAAAGATTCTGATCATATTAGATGTTAATGCTAATTATCAAAAATAAGAAGTAGCAAACCAAATGAACTCGGAAACTTTTTGGGAACAAGCTTGAGAGCTTCTATACTTGATTTGATCCTTAAAATTTACATTGCTGTAACTACATTTAGAAGAAATTTCCTTTTTCCCTAATTCAATTTACATTGTACCTTCAACTTTTTCTTTTTAAAATCTGCACACCCCTGTTAGACCCTTAAGCCTCTTTCATTTGAGACACTCATACATACCATTCTAAACAGAAATCAAATAAGAAAAATAAAGAATAACTTTTGAAATTTGATAAATAAACAAGAATGCAAAGAACATAGTAAAGGATAAATATATTCCCCCCCCCCCCCCACACACACACACGCACACACACCCCTGTCCCAATATTGACACTATTCCTATTTAGAGAGTAGAATTGTCTTTTCTAAGAACTTTTCTATCATCTTAAAGGGTTTAACTAGTATAAAATGTTGTGATTTTTAGTAGCTATTTACATATAGTATATGAATTAGTTAAGAAATTCCAAAAAGTTATTAAACCTCAAAATTAAATAAATTGACCGTCTAACTCCGAACCCGCATTCTTTTTGTGACGGAAAGAGTACACTATAACACCATCTTCCGACATACTGCAGTTATAAAATGGAGTAACACTTTTTTGAGCAAAAAATAAAAATAAATGAAATATTTTCTCCAGAGAATGGAAGTAGAGAATTATAAAGTATCCAAGCCATTAAAATAAATATAAATAAAAGATGATTGGATTTACCTGAAATAAATATATGGAGTCGAAGAATGTAAAAAAGAAGTGGGCTTTATATGGACAGAAACTGAGAAATAATCTGCAAAATTGAAAGCTTCAGAATACCGGTGGCCGTCAAATTCTCCGTTCAATTTGCTCTCAGCGCCGGAGAGAGCATCAGTGTCTCGACACTGTGTTAGTGTAGAGGGAGAGAGAGAGAGGGGGGGAGGGGGCGAGGGATAAGGTTTTTAAACTTGTGAGCTTTTTTTAATTATTTTTTTACTCCGGACAAATTGTTAGAACGAAGATATTTATGAAAGGTCCGTGACCTCTTAAACTTGTATCGATTTGTAAAGTTGAACTTATATTTTTTCTATTTGAACATTTTAACTTGACAGAATGAATACTAATAAACACATTTGACCATTGATCAAGACTATGTGGAAGTGACACAACTGACATGACTAAATTGTGTGCAAATCACGCTATTAAAGCGTGTGAATAATTTTATTTTTATTAAAAAGATATTAGAAATAGAATAAAATATAAATAAGAAAGGAAAAAAAAATCTTTCTCTCTCCCCTTCTCTTTTCCCCTCGCCTCCCACCTCTCTCATCTTCCCAAGCAACTTCCCCGTCCTATAAACGTTTTTCATTTTCTATCCTACTCCCCCCTCCTTCCCCGTTTCTTTTTCTCTTTCTCTTCCCCATTCACTAAATGGATCATGCACAAGGATGGCAAGCACAAATCTAAAGATAGTCCAAATTGTTATGCATTGATTTACTGGAAAAAGAAATGTAAGATCGGATATCCGATTCATTAGCATCATTATCATCTGGTTTCTTGGCCATCACTAAGCTCTTCCAGATCGGACTGGAGCTGTTTTGGGGAAATTTAGGGTTTGCAGGTGGGGCTTAGCGAAGAAGCCGTCAATATGAGAAGGGCAAGGTTTGGAATCAAAGTCAGGTAGTTCTCGGGAGGGACTATCCCTGTCCCATTGTATATTGGTGAGGTTTGGAGTTTGGACGAAGCTTTCTTATAGGAGGAAGAAGATGATGGTGGTTGAAAATGACTGAGGTTTAGAGTTGTTGGATAGGCTGTGTATGGTGGAGAAAAAAGAGAACGAAAAAGAAATTAAAAATTTTAAAGATTAATTTTTTTCTAATAATATAGGACTCACAAATCCACATGTCATATAATAAAGACCAAATATGTGACATGGCATTCATGTCAGAGCGATTGGCGAACATGTTCAACAGAAAGTGTTTATTAGTATTCATTCCGTCAAATTAAAGTGTTCAAATGGGAAAAATATAAGTTCACATATCGGTTTTACAAACCGATACAAGTTTAAGTGGCCAGGAAGCCATTTCGCCTTTATGATATTTATCAACAAAAAAAGTGTATGTTTTATACCAACTGGCGAGTTGGACGACAATTTATATTTTAAGGCGTAATGGCTTCCAAGCTCCTTAAATTTGTAGGGCTTTTAAAAGTCGATACATGAACTTTAATTTTTCTCATTTAAATACTCGTACTCATAATTTCCTTAACTAATAAACACAGCTTATCCTTGAGCCTACGTGCGTGTATTACACATATATAGACGTGTCCATCCAGTCAGCAAATGACCAATGGGTTTGTTACATGTAAAGGGCGCGAAAACAAAACTCAACTGATTGGGTCTCCCCTCTTAATCAATAGACCGACCAAAAAGACGCTCATTACGTCTTTTTCCTCTCTCTAACCAACCCTCCCCTCTTAAACCTAGGTTAGTAATGGCCTGAAAAATTAGTCACCCCACGAAATCGATCATAACCACTCACCCATTATATTGTCTTCATTTATTACCTGTTAATCTCGTTCTGATCGAGCTTCGTTTGGTCTGTGCTTTCGATTCTAGTCACATTATAGGATCCGAAGGCTAGTTTGTCTATTTTGATATCGTTTTCTATTTTGTCATCTAATTTCTTATGAAATAATGTGGGTAATGTGTGATAGTCAAAGTTACTTTTGTCTGCATGCACAAATTGTCTGTTGTTATTTGGGATTTTATATTAGGGTTTTGGGGAAAATGTCACGATCCAAACCGAAGGGCCGCAACGTGCACCCGGTCCCGTACTCAAATGAGTACCAACGTAACATATCTATTCTTATAATGCTACAATGGGTAAATGGTCCCGATTGGCTATCATGAGATAACCAGAATAAAACATAAGGGAATACTCAACATAGGACGACCCAACATCATATAAAAACTTATACATATGACATACAGGCCTATAAGACCAAAATGATCACTCGTACACTGAACATAGGCCGACAAAACCATACAATCTTTCATATACATGACATCTGTCTACAAGCCTCTAAGGGTACATAAATATCATAAAGGTTGGGACAGAGACCTGCCATACCAATCAATACATGTCCAAATCATACTGACTAAATAGGCAATTCCGGAGCAAGTGGAGTGCACCAACACCTTCCGCCGAGCTGATAGCCTACTAGAAGGACTGTCAACTTGTCTATCGGTACATGCGAGCATGAAACGCAGCATCCCCAAGCAAAAGGGACGTTAGTATGAATAAAGTACCGCGTATGTAAGGCAGAAAAGCATAAATAAGAACAATAATGTAAAGAGAGATAGAAGAGATACAACCTGTAGCATTTGAGTGCCTCCAAGCGATACTAACATGAAATGCATGATACATATATATACATAAACTTTTAAAAACATACGCCTCTGTGAGAATCATCATCATATCGTACCCGGCCTCAAAGAAGACTCGGTAAAAATGTACCTGGCTATCATAAGGCTCGGTAGAATTGTACCCAACCACGTGGAGCTCGTAAAACTCAACTGATCAGTGATTTCACAATAGGTGTCATACCCGGCCAACTATAGCGCGGCTCAGTAGAGTAAAGTAGATACATATATAATGCATGATGGACTCATGGAATCACGTTCTAAACCTTTCGGTGTGATATATGGTCGTTGCACCTTCTATTAACGTTATGGACATCATACCACCAGTATGAACCTCAATAGAATTCAAGCATTATACGTACATGCTTAGAATAACTTTATAAGGAAATAATAATATGGATAACCTTAGTTTCTAGGAGTAGATTCGCTATGAAATAGCGTATCGTTTACGTTCACTTCACATTAGATCATGCCAAAAGAAAGAAAGAAGTACCTTAACATATCTTAACCACATTGAGTCCTTAATACCTTCCAAGAAACTCTTCAAACAAGTCAATTCAATCTATCATAGCATAAGGAGATTCAAAATGAGTGATGAGTAAAGGTTAAGTCTATAACTTAAGCTAGTAGCTCATTTACGTAAATTCGGGCAGCATATCCCCTGTAACAAGGGCCTCATCCAATAACTTATACCAATAACAACAACCAGAAAAACCAAGCAACATATAAATATCAATAGCAAGACACTATATAACAACAACAGGTCACAACTACTTCACGACAAGCAGCAAGCTCAGATTGGAATCTGTATAACCCATATCACCCCGTGTAGACTTTTCACATTAACTTAACATTATCATTAACATGATAATGAAGTCATTCATCAATGATTCCATCCTTATACCATATATTTACAACAAAAGAAACAATCCACAACTCCAATTATTTTCAATTAGCAACTTTATTTACTAGTTCATGTCTATCCATCCATTTAACTTAACCAACATCAAGATAACCTTAAGCACATGCAAGAACATAATGTATATACATCCTAAAGTAGCTTCAAGTCAAAATCCAAGTTATATTTAGCTTACAATAGCCCACAATGGCATACAAACCATAGAAGTGATTTAAGTTAATCCAAGTATTATCTTATAGTTTATCATCCTAACAACTTAACCAACATATAAGAAAACTTAAGAACAATTAGTAGGTTATTATACTCACCTTAGCTAGTATCATCAACTTGAAATTCCAGCTAAACACAACCCACAACTATCCTCAATGACAACACAACCTCAAAGAGGTGTTGTTCTTCACTAGAACTAATTTTTGATTTTGAAATATGGTGTAATCCATTTGCAAGACTTAAAATAACCTAAAATTGATATGAAAACCTTGGGAGAGTATTTTACTGAACTTAAATCACTTAAAACAACCTCTCGCATGAGCTGGAACCACCAAAAGATCACCAACAACAAGAAGAACAAGAAACTTACTAGCGCGACGGGATTTCCGATACTTGATTTGTGTTATTTGCCCTTTGTTTGAGTCTTGGATCATGAGAGAACCTTGTGAGGGGGGCTTAGGTGTCTAAGTTCTGAAGATACTGAAAAAGAATGAGTTAAAATGGGGTTGAGGCGTCTTTATATATATATATATATATATATATATATATATATATATATATATATACACGCACACACACACACACACACACTTAGAGAGCTGCTTGGCGCAGTCTCCTGAAAATACAAATATATCTATACTCAGACATGATATCGATAAACACTTTGTTCTATTAGAAACTAGACTCATAGATCTTCAATTTGATAGGTAGATCACCCCATAACTCAAATTAAATTGGGAGAAAATCGTATCTACATTTGACCTAATTTTCAGCATATTTATGAATGTAACTTGTGATGACCTTTGTCAACTTTTGTTCCACAACTTGCTTGACTTCAAAAAGTCACTATCATACGACTAAAATAACTCATATAATAACCTCTTTATCATATTAAGAACCCTAGTCTCGCCCAAAGTACATGTTATAATATTTCAAACTTGTCGACTTTCGACGAAACTTATTTTTTTCAATTGGTTTAACTTCTAAGCTTTCTAACCCTCTTGGTACTAGTTATTAATGATCTTAAATATTTGTAACCTCCAAGGTAACATGATTAACTTACTTTATATGCTTCTAAATATAATCTTATTTCTGAGCTTACGTCAATTGACTTACGACGTACTCTCACGTACGAAAATATGGGGTGTAACATCATTCACCCCTTTGGAACATTCGTCCTCGAATGTTGACTAATACACTTATCCATATCTTCAACTATAGCTCTTACGAATACTTTAATATTTTCTTTTCCATCTAGAGAGTTGTTCGGTAAATAAATCCAAAGGCTAGGACATTCCCCCCTTTAGGCCTCTTTCTCGCACCATGACTTGTGGTCGAAATTCTTCCAATCTCGTAACCGTTTCTACCTTCTTTCATGCAGCCTGTACAATTCTGACCTTGTATGTTTGCCTATGTGACTCTTCTCTCATTTTTCCTCCAGCTTTTAGCCAATCTCTAGGCCTCACTTTGGGAACATATACAGAACTTGACAAGTTGCCCCTATAGGCATCTATAGGTGTACTAAAGTTCTTCGCTCGGTACCTTGTCGAAATTACGACTATTGATATATCTTGTTTCATAGCCTCGGTTATCTATACTTACGACTTTACTACATCTAGCCTCTAGGTGGGTCATACTATACCATAACTCTTATATTGACTTGTTATTTACCGAGGTCTGCTGCCCAACTCTAGGTACTCACTCGCTGCTTTTTTTATAAGTATAAATCTAAGTCTTTAATGCTTTCTCATTACTGTTCATCTTAAGAATGACAGCCTAATCTCATCTCATACGTTGGAAATTTTATCCATCTATTGGTGATTCACCTTAATGTTGATCTATAATCTACCATTGATAACTTGAAACCTCTTACGTAATACATTGTCACTAGGGCTTACGTTGCATCGGGGAACATTTGAAGTGATTTTCCTGATCCACCTAGGGACGATACTATACTTCAATAACCGTATTTCATAGCATCCTAACGTGATTCATCTTATGGGGGGTATTCTAATCCCGTGCAATTCATGAAATCCCTTTTCTTAAAATCAATACTCAATCAAAGGCCTAAACGTCACCCTCTTATCTATCACCATTACACCCTTATTCTGCTACCAGGGCAACATTTCATCTCTTCTACTTTCTCCTAGTCTTAGACACCTCCGAGTTCGTTCAGGTTATACTGAGCTTTTTATAACATGCGAAAACCATCAGCTCTCTTGTTTGATGGGTTTAATCCTGAGGTCTTACCTATTCTTGTCACCTTCTAACTCACCTTTTTCTTATCCTTACTCCCATATACCTAAAACCTTGTCACTCTACCATACTTTAGCTTGAGACCTACACAGATCTATTTATACTACTCACAAACTCCCTTTAACTTGCTAGCACCATTGATTTCTTTTCGCGCCTTCTCAGTTGTCTTTAAATGTAAGCAATTATTTTTCCTGATCGTTCTGCCACTTGTTGCATGAATACTTGGCTTATCTTATTGCCCGCGAATAATATAATTTCCTATACCTCATATGATCTCAAACATCACCTTTTATTTTTTTCCCATTTATTAGTCACGATAGGTGCCACTATTCTTATGGAGTGTATACAATATTGTAGTGAGACTGTTGTTACAAGATCATTTCCTTTTTAGGTTACTATGCTTAGGTGGTGTAATTGTTGTGATTCTCTTCAGTACCTTCTTTCCTTGTGGAAGTTTCACAATCTCATAAGTGTTGTTTTTCTGTAAAGAGTTCATCTCTTCGGTCATTGCTTGCAGCCATTTTTCTTTATCCGTATGAGATATAGCTTCATGGAAACTCTCTGGTTCTCCATCTTCAGAAAGTAGAATATACTCGGTTTCTTGGGTATCGAGTTGATGGAATCTGACCTCGTTCAGATCGACGAGGTTGTTGATTATTAGCTTCAGGATGTGTACCATCATCGTTCCCCTGTGATGGTTCTGTAGTTTCCTGAGGGGTTTGTGCCTCCCCCTGCTAAACATCCTCATGTTCTGCTTCTGGTACTGTTTCATGCTCCCCCATGCTATTTGTGTCAAACTGCAATGGTAGTGGATCTGGACCAACTTTTTGGGCACTGGAACCTCTTTCATAAGACATTGTGGGCTTTTCAATGTCTTCAATTGTCTGGTTTTCGTGGAATACAACATCCCTACTTCTGATCACCGTCTTCTGTATTGGATCCCATAATCTATACCCAAATTCTTCATCTCCATAGCCTATGAAGATACATGGTATAGTTCTACCATCAAGCTTCTTCCTGAGCTCCTTGGATACATGTGCATGTGCTAAACAACCGAATACCCTTAAGTGAGAATATGAGGGATTCTTACACGACCATATTTTCTCTGGAACCTCAAAATTCAACGGGGCTGATGGTGACCGGTTGATTAGGTAGCAAGCGGCGCGAACAGCTTCTCCCCAGAATGGCTTAGGCAGCTTTGCCATACTGATCATACTTCTGACTCTTTCCATAATTGTCCGGTTCATTCTCTCGGCTACTCCATTGTGTTGTGGGGTGCGTGGGACCGTCTTTTCATGTCGAATCCCTTGTCTCTTGCAATAGGAATCGAACTCCTTGGAAGTATACTCGCCTCCATTATCTGAGCGAAGGCATTTTAATTTCTTTCCCGTTTCACGCTCTACCATGGCATGAAATATCTTGAAATAATCAAAAGCCTGGTCCTTTGTCTTTAAGAAGTACACCCACACCTTTCGAGAAGCATCATCAATGAAAGTCAGAAAATACCTATTGCCGCCAAGTGACTTCTCCTCCATGGGACCACAAATATCAGAGTGTACCAGACTGAGTAACTCTGATTTTCTGGTTGAAGAAAATGTAAAAGAGACTCTATGTTGCTTTCCGAATAAGCAATGATTACAAGGGTCTAAAGCAGCATTCTTGTCCATTCTGATAAGCTGCTTTTTCGTTAGAATTGATATCCCCTTTTCACTCATGTGACCGAGTCTCTGGTGCCACAGGTTTTGAGACGCCTCTTTTTCCATAACATTGAGGCTGTCTGAACATACCTTCACATGAGTTTTATATAAGTTGCCACAAATATGTCCTCGAGCGAGAATCATAACCCTTTTCAGCAATTTCCATGTGCCTTTTCCGAAATAACTTTCATAGCCCTGTTTGTCAAGAGCTATACCTGATATTAGGTTTAGACGAAGATCTGGCACATGACGGACATCTTTCAATATCATTGTACTCCCGATATTTGTTTGTATTTTGATATCACCAATTCTAACTATCACACAGGAAGAAGTGTTCCCCATCTTCACTACTCCAAAGTCTCCTGCTTTGTATGTTGTGAAGAAATCTTTTCGGGATGTGGCATGGTATGATGCTGCAGTATCTACCACCCATTCGTTTTCTTCCTGACTTGAGACGTGAAGGCATGCCTCTTCTTGGATGGAACAAATGGCTACCTCTCCGTGGGTAGTGACTAATGCATCTCCATCCTTTTGCTTCAACTGCTCCTTCTCCTTATGCAATTTTCTGCAGTTCTTCTTTAAATGGCCCTTTATTCCACAGTGGTAGCACGCATATGATGACTTCCTACCATCCGTGGATTTTCCCCTACTCTTGCTTCTGCCTCTCCTCTTATCTTGACTTCTTTCTTGTTGTCTCCCTCTTTCTGTAATAAGGGCATGCGACTCACCATGATCGATGTCCTTTCTTCTGGCTTCTTCATTAAATAAGGCATCTTTAACCATAGACATGGTCAGATTTCCACTAGGAGCTGAATTACTGAGAGAGACTACCAGCGTCTCCCAACTATCAGGAAAGAGAACTAAGAAGTAGTAGGGCTTGCATCTCATCCCCGAGCGGCATGTCAACAGACGATAATTGATTTATCAAGCTCTGAAACTCACTGGTATGCTCGGCAACTGAAGTTCCGTGCTTTAACTTCAAATTTACCAAACGCCTCATCAACAAGGCTTTGTTCCTAGCGGTCTTGGCTTGATACATCCCTTCTAACTTCACCCAGAGGGCATACGCATCTGTCTCTTGTGCAACATGATGAAAAACGCTATCGTCAATCCATTGTCGAATTTGACCGATAGTTTTTCTGTTTAATTTCTTCCACTCTGCTTCTTTGGTGGAATCGGGGTTCCTACCCTTTGCTTCTATGGGATCAAACAAATCTTTACAACTGAGGAGATCTTCCATCCGAGGTCTCCACAATGTGTAATTTGTGGCAGTAAGCTTTATCATAGCTCCAGATGATGATGACTCTTCCATTATGTCTTTAAAATGGCTTGGTCAAAATTTTGGAGCAGAATCTCACCAAACGGAACTCACCAACACGTCCGGAATGGTGAAAAATGGTAGGATTGACTCTTCTTGGGTCAAAATAGGGCCTCCAGAAAATTTTCAAAATTTACACCAAACTTTTGGGGTTAAATCGAAAATATACTGAACTTGTGGGGCAGATTTATAATTTCAGTAACTTCAGGGGCTATTTCATAAATTTCTAAAAAATTTATGATGACTGGATGCTGACGTGGCGATGACTGGATGCTGACGTGGCGCTGACTGGATGCTGACGTGGCGCTGACTGGATGCTGACGTGGCTCTGACTGGATGCTGATGTGGCGCTGACTGGGCAGTTACTATTCATCATCTTCTTCTTTGGGCAGAAGAAAAAAAATTGCCATAACTTCTTCGTTTTAGCTTTGTTTGGCCTCCGGAAAATTGCGTTGAATTCGTATCGACGCAAGGAATCTAATGAAATGATCAAAACACACCGAAGATCACGTTTTTGAAAAAATGTAAATCCGGGTTCAAATTTTCAGTGTTTCGATATTTCTCGATGAACATAGAATCGAAGGCTCTGATACCACTTGTTGTGATTCTCGGATCAATAGTAATATCCTATATTTTAAATAAGGGTGTATTGGTCCTTAGCCATAAAAGGGAAGCAAAATAAATAAAATAAGATCAAAAGAATAAAATAATATAAAAGAAGGAAAATAGGCTAAAGCCCATCAGATTGTGGCGTTCAATAAGGGATTGAAAACCCTTAGCCACTAAAGCATCAAACTTAGAAAAGTTTCGTTGCTTATAGCAGCAACACCGTGATTCATCAAAAAAGAAATTTGCATATATTTTCGAGCCTCAACAATAGAGTTCCAGGTACCACAAGCAAACTTCCATCTACTGTGGCAATATTGATTTTCGATATGGAATTTTTGGTAATTACAAGGGTGTGATTTGATTGAGAATTGGGAAAAAAAACTGGAGGTTTTAGAATAAAGGAAGAAAGTGAAGATAGCAATGTATTTTAGTTAAACTAGTATCTTTATATACAGAATTTGGCTTTGATCACACACATGGGAATTACCATTCCTTTCGTGCATGCTCCAATAGTGAAGTATTTGAAAAGAAGAAAAAAAGTGAGTATTAGGTGTAAGTTTTTTGAGTTAAATATGATGACACTTTACAATTATAATTCTGTTCCTAGCTGACATTATTATCTATAATTAATTCGCTATATTGATTAATAATGTAAAACAGTTCTATATGCAATTCAATAATGACTTGTCTTTTATAGTTAAATGGCTGCCGATTCTCTATGTTGGTTATGTAATTCAATAGAATGTGCTACCAAAGCAAGAATAGGTTCTAGTTTGAAGTTTTAAATTAAATTCATACTCTATCGAAAACATTCAATTTGTTTAGCTCATGAAAAAGATCAAGTTCGTAACGGAAAGCTTTTTGCTTGTAAGCGGATTGGTCGCACAATTCAACATTTTGTTAATATTGTTGCAACTCCAATTATCTATCACAATATTAAGAAAAAATAGGGTGGGTGGGTTGTGTGTGTGGGGGGGGGGATGTAAAGTTAGAAACAAAAGTTTATTTTGCAATCCACAAAAAGGACAAATTTAGGGCATTATAACAAAAACTTCATTTTAGTAAAATATATGCCATTGTCAACTTCTTTTTCTATAAGAAACTACAATAGTACCAAAGAAGTAATCAGAGCCGATTTTATAATACAAACAAAACAAATATAAATTAGGTTACTAATGAATTGTGCATAATGATTATTAAATAGTGCACAATAAAAAAATTCCATTTAAAGGAATTTACAAAAGAAGACGTCTCAAATTCTTTAACATAGATTTTTTGTCTCATGCTAATTTTTTTATTAAAAAAATCAAAACAAAAAACATGCAGTTATTACTACTAATTAATATAAACTCATATTCCGTACCGCTTAATTTTCTCCTTTATTCCAAACGAAAACACTAGCTAGGGGTACTTTCTTCGTAAATGACCCTCATTTTTACTGCGAAACAGAGCCCAAATTATGTTTTTTTGTTCAAAGTCCAAATAGGTATTGGATTTTGTAAACCTTGCTGGTTTTGGTTAATAAGGCAACATAATCTTTTTTTATATTTGATTCACTATAATCTTTTTTAATTATTCTGTAATTTATTTTTTCTGATTACAATCCTTATTTTCTTATGTATATCTTTGATTGGTGATCCTTCAGGATCCTTCTTTCCTTTTGTACCTGAGAAACCTTGCTCCTCCATGGAATAGATGATGTAGTTCTCTGTAAACTCACTCTTGAACCTCTTTATGGTATCAGAGCCTTTACGCTCTAACGATTCCTTTTTTCCGATCCTTTCCTTTGCTGGTGTTATTGAACTTCCCTTCGCTACCATGACTATCAATTCAAGTTTAGTAACCACCCCAATTGTGCCAACTTCATCTACTAATTCTAGTTCATCTATTCTTCCTTCTTATGGTGCTATTAATCCAATCGCTCAGGCTAACCAGTTTGTCACAATCAACCCAACCTTTCAACTTCCAATAAAGTTGACTGGTAGCAGCAATTTCCTAACATGGAAAACACAACATGAGATACTTTTTTCTTGGATATGATCTTGTTTCCTACATTGATGGAACACTTCCATGCCCGCCAGCCACAGAACCAAAATTACAAAAATTGGCTCTGACAAGATAGCCTTATCCGACATGCCATCATGATGTCAGTTGATGCCACTATTGCGCCCCTTGTTGCCACGGCGCCCAATGCCTATGTTGCTTGGACAAAACTCACTCAACAGTACACAAACAAGTCGCAAACAAGAGTCTATGGTCTCCGAGACTCTCTCAATCGTCTTGTTAAAGGTACCAAGCCCGTCGCTCAATATCTCAATGAGATACGTGCCCTTGCTGATGAAATTGCCATTGTTGGATCCCCTATTGATAGTGCTGCCCTAATGATCAAGGTTCTTAGTGGCCTTGGTCCTGAATACAATGAGATGAGTGCTGCTATTCGCGCCAGAGACACACCCATCACTCTTGAAGAGCTTTTTGACAAGCTAAGCAGTCATGAAGTTTTCCTTCATCATCGACAAGAATCTTTTGCCATCACAACCCAATATACCCAAATATCCAACTAATAAAATCACCATTCACAATGACAGAACAACTATAATAGTAGTAACAACTACAATGGCAATAACAACCAAAGGAACTACCAACAATCTTCCAATGAAAACAACAATTGGCTCTGTAATCAATCTACTGGCAACTCCAATCGCCAGCAGAATTGGCGCTCATCCACTTCCAACAGCAACAAACCTCGAGTTTAATTCTAGTTATGTAAGAAATTTGGATATATTGCCAAGGTTTGTCGGTCACGCTCTCATAATGAAAATGATCCCCAGGCCAACGTTTCAGTTAAGGGATCATCAAAAAATTCTAATTGGGTCATGGATACTGGGGCGTCACACCACATTACTTCTGACACACAGAACCTGCAAGCTTACTCAGACTACACTGGTACCAATAATGTAATCGTTGGTGATGGTAATGGGATTAAAAATTCCCATACATGACATACTACTCTTCCCTCTACTTCTCGAAACTTTGTTTTGAAAAATATTTCATGTGCTCCTTCCATTCATCGCAATTTAATATCTGTTCCTCAATTTTGCGAGCAAAATAATACATCTGTTGAGTTCTTTCCTACTTTCTTTATTGTGAAGGATTTGACCACGGGAACACCTTTGGCTCAAGGCCCGAATAGAGGTCAGACTTACGAATGGACTGGATCCTCGCCACCACCAACAACCTATCTTGCTTCTTCTGCCAACAATTCCTCGTTCACCCTTTGGCATCGTCGTCTTGGTCACCCCCATTTAAAAGTTCTAAAGTCAATTGTCTCCTAATTTAAATGCCCATTTTCAATTCTTATCAAGATCATTGTAAATCTTGTTTTTGTAATAAAAGTCACCATTTACCATTTAAACAATCGACTTTAAAAAGTTCAAGACCGCTAGAACTACTATTTACTGATGTATGGGGACCTTCTCCAGTCACATCCTCTCATGGATTTCGCTTCTATGTTATCTTTGTGGATCATTTCACCAAATACATATGGTTTTTCTCTTTAAAAAGGAAATTTAATGTTGTTTCAACTTTTATCAACTTCAGATTGCTTGTTAAAAATATTTTAGTGTTCTAATTCTTACTGTTTATTCTGATGGTGGTGGAGAATATGAGGGTCTCACAAAAACACTTTCAGATATGGGAATTCAACACCTTTTCTCACCCCCCTACACTCCTCAAAGAGTTAGTAGTGCTGAACAATGCCATCGTCATATTATGGAAACAACTTTGACTCTTTTACATCAAGCTTCCACATCACTAGCATACTGGCCTTACGCGTGCTCAACAGTTGTCTATCTTATAAACAGAATGACCATGCCGATACTACAAGGCAAATCTCCATATGAATCTCTGTTTCATACCCCTCCAAATTATAAATCACTTCGCATATTTGGTTGATTGTGCTATCCTTGGCTACGTCCCTATACTAACCATAAACTTGATCCAAAATCCAAACCATGTGTCTTTTTTGGCTATTCCACCAAATATCATTGCTACCAATGTTTTGATCCTTCTACCTCTAAGCTTTTCCTTCTCGCCATGTTGTTTTCCTAGAAAATAACTTCCCTTTTGCCACTATGTTCTCCTCTTTACCAAGGCTAACTGGATCTAATCTCCACATATGGCTTGATGTTGTACCCACTGATCACTCACCCCCTACCTCTCATGATCAGAACAATATTACAATCACTTCACATGACCTTTCTCTACCCCCTGTCATGTCAGCTCCTCTGTTGCAGCCATCAGACATCATCACTTCACCACCTGCTACTTCTAGTTTGTCTTCAACCACCAGTTCTCATGAGTATCCAGTCCAATCACAGTCCACCTCTACTCCGACATTGAGTGAAGATGCTTCCATCTCTCCTTTGCAGCAGGTAAGTAGCCCTACTCCTGAACCTGCTCGTATTGTTACTCGTTCTCAGCATAACATCTTTAAACCAAAGAAGCCTCTTAATTACTCAGCTTTAGTTGTATCCACAGGTTCCATGATCACTCCTCACACATATAAGCAGGCATCCAAATCTAAAGAATGGTGAGATGCAATGTAGGAAGAGGTTGGTGCGCTTGTGAGGAACGAAACTTGGAGTCTAGTACCTCCCTCCCCTACACATGTTATTGGGTGCAAGTGGGTATTTTGGGTCAAACAAAAAGCAGATGGCAACATTGATGGTTTAAAGGCTCGGTTAGTTGCAAAACCATCAGCGCCCTGGCATTGACTTCAACTCCACATTCAGTCCCGTAGTCAAGCCTACTACCATTCGCCTCATTCTCACATTTGCGACTTATTTCAAGTGGCCTCTCTCTCAGCTTGATGTCAATAATGCCTTCTTGTAAGGCACTTTAGAAGAGGAAGTTTACATGAAACAACCCCCTAGTTTCGTGAACCATCAGTACCCCTCTCATGTTTGCAGACTTCACAAGGCAATCTATGGTCTTCGTCAAGCACCTCGAGCTTGGTATATTGAGTTTAAGAATTTCATATGTTCCATTGGGTTTGTTGGTTCCAAATCAGATACCTCTCTATTTACAATGCATGGTCCAGGTTTTGTTCTTTTCCTACTCTTGTACGTAGATGATATTATTTTAACGGGTTCATCCAGCACCAAGATACTTCAAGTCAACAAAGAGCTTGCTCTCCGCTTCTCACTCAAAGACTTGACTGCACTCACTTATTTTCTTGGTGTTGAAGTTTGTCGAACTACCACAGGTCTTTATCTCTCCTAGAAGAAGTATATTACTGATCTTCTTCAACGGTTCAATATGCTTGATGCCAAAGGTGTTACTACACCTCTTGCAACCTCTGTTATACTTAAGCTTGCAGATGGATCTGCCCCTACAGATCAAAAGCAATATCGTCAGCTTGTAGGTGCTCTTCAATACCTCTCTATCACTCGACCTGACATTGCGTTTGCTGTTAACCGGCTTTCACAGTTCATGCACCAGCCGACTCACCTCCACTGGCAAGCTGCCAAACGTGTTCTGCGCTATCTCAAGGCTACATCTACCCTTTCTTTTTATCTTGCTCCTCGTGCCCTGTTTGATCTCATTACTTACTCGGACTTTGATTGGGGTGGAAATACAGATTAAAGGTGCTACACTGGTGCTTACATTGTGTTCCTTGAAGGCTCACCTATCAGTTGGTCTTCTAAGAAGCAACGAACAGTAGCTCGCTCCTCCACTGAAGCTGAATATAAGGCCATTGCCAATGCAGCTGCAGAAACTAATTAGATTGTCAACCTTTTGAGTGAACTTCATTTCTCTACCTCCAACACTCCAACAATCTGTTGTGATAATCTAGGAGCCACTTTTCTCAGTCAAAACCCAATCTTTCACAGCCGAATGAAGCATTTAGCTCTTGACTATCATTTTGTACGAGAGCAGGTCCGAGACAAAACACTGGTTGTTCATCATGTTCCTTCTGAATCTCAGCTTGCTGATTCTCTTACTAAGGTGGTATCAACTACAGTGTTTCTTCGTCATCGATCCAAGATTGGCGTTGTCGAGTCACCGCCTATCTTGTGGGGACATAATAAGGCAACACAATCTTTTTCTATATTTGATTCACTGTAATCTTTTTTAATTACTCTGTAATTTATTTTTTCTGATTACAATCCTTATTTTCTTATATATATCTTTGATTGGCGATCCTTCAGGATCCTTCTTTCCTTTTGTACCTGAGCAACCTTGCTCCTCCATCTTGTATTTTAAGAATCTCAATGTAATAGATAATGTAGTTCTCTGTAAACTCACTCTTGAATCTCTTTATTGGTTTGGGGATACCAAAAGCTATTACAAATAAAAAAATATGCCCATACATTTAATTATTTCTGGTATCTATCTATCTATCTATTATCTATCTATGCTTGCATCTGTCTCTACTCGGTTTCTCTCAATTGACCTTTTAGAAGCAAACAAAATCAACCATCTTAAATTCATGGAGTTCCAGGAAAATAATAATAAATCAGCAAGGACGGTTCCAGATGAAATAAAATTTCACATATTGAGCTACTTGACACTTTCACCTTTGTTCAAATTCAAAAGTGTTTGCAAGCTTTGGAATTTCCTTTTTATGCACCCTCATTTCTCTCTCATTTTTTTCAAAAATTCAATCTGCAGTGGTTTGGCCTTGGGGGATAGCTTCTTTGAAGAAGATGACATTTCAAGACAGGAAAGGAGAATACTTTATCATGATTGCTAAGAGTAGTAAAGGCTTACTTTGGAGCAAACTATGTCTAATTTTGGTTCTGATTCAGATTCAGATTCAGATTTTGATTCGGATTTTAGTTCTGATTCTGATTCTAACTCCGATTCTGATTCTCCTCCTCCTCATTCGTTGAGATATCGCATACGATGCCCTGTATCGCGCCAAAACCTTGCTATCCGAATCCACAAAATCCTAGTTTGTGCATTGCCTTGGAGTTTGTTCCATCTAACCAAGCTGTCAAGTTGGTTTCTGTTCGTGAAAATGATCAAAATTCAATATTCACTCGGTTATGAAATTCTCACTCTTGGGATTGGGAGTGATCAAACTACTTATTGTTGGTGAGTCGTTAAGGTACCACCACCTAACTTATTGAATGGTGAACGAGATGTCCGAAAAAGGAAAAGAATTGATATTTTCTTTGGAAAAGAGGTTGCTTATTGCATTTGGTACGTTGAAACGGAGGATGATGATCTTTACATTGAAGTTGATGTTTTGGATATGGTTAATGAGACCAACATAGGTCATACTACTTTCTCTAGAGGTGGTGGTTTCTTCTCTTACTCTTTTAATTAGTTTTTTTAGCATGTGTAGGGGCACTTTTTTAATCTAATTGATAGTTGTAGCAACACTAATCTCTTGGATTGGAATGGCCGGCTCTCATTCGCTCAACCAGTAAAGGATGAGCTCCATGTCTTGGTGTTAGATGATTGCAGAAAGTTGAAATGGGCTGAAAGAAATCGGATTATCAAGCTGCGATTCTTGAAACCGAATCATAAAGAGCTAATGACATTTTCTACTTTCCCTGACAATTCTATATTGTTCTTTGTGAGGCAGGACAAGGAATCTTTATGTTGTTATGACTTAGATACGGGGAAGTTAATTACTAATGATATCTCAGACTACAAATATTTTGGGGAAGATATCGCAAAACTGACCGTCCAAAAAATATTCAACAGGGAACCTCATGGAGTCAGTGGAATTGGGTTTTGGAATAAGGAAACTTTTATTTTTGAGATTTTTGTTTACATGTTAGAAGTCTACAGTTACGTTTTCCCCTGCTTCAATTAAACCTTATATTATTTTTGTACTCATTACCTCTGTGAATACAAACTCGTTCATTGATGTTTATTGATGATAATCTTTAATTGAGTGAAAAAAGAGAGTCAAATAATGCTAATTGACTGGTAATTTCTTGTATACAGCATCATATCTTTCGAACAACCTGTTGTTGGTTAAAATATTATAAGTATCATTCAAGTATCAATGTGTTGGTTGTCTAATATTATATAGATATAATATTGTTTTTCTCGTTTAAAAATACGTTGGTTTCTTCAAAAATATAAATGGAATGCTCAAAGAAATTTTATTGGACAGTACGAAATCTACGGAATAAATGTGCTTATCTAGTTTTAGTCGTACAATTCCTTCCATTCATCGAGAAATACGGTTTAATTAATGAACTTGTTCACTGAATCTTTCAACTCCACTTAGAATTATCCATTTGCCTATGACTACTCTTAACCCAAAATAGTTGTTTTTGATAAAAACAATCTAGAATGAGATACAGCATCAGCTGTCTAGAACTTAGTGATTTATAAATTGTGTTAGTACAAGTTTTCACAGATTCTAATCCCTTGAAAACTCCTTCATTTTCTTGTTGTGGTAGGACACAGAATAATCACACTGTTGCGGAAGCCAAATGTATATAGTGTGAATAAGTCACAACTACTATACCAAAAATTATGACAGCCACCAAATAATAAATAAGACAATAAAACAACAATAAAGGAAACACCAGAATTTACGAGGTTCGGCTAATTTTGCCTACTCCTCGGACACAACCAATATTTTATTCCACTCCAAAAATACAAGTGAAATAATACTAAAGAGAGAAGATACAAATGCCTTAAACAGATGAGAAGGCAAATGAGAGGTGTGTCTCAATCCTAAACATTAGGCCTTCTTTTATAGGGGAAAAATCCCCTCCAAACTTAACTCCCAACCAATGTGGGACTTTGGCATTTTGCCAAACTTCAACAAATCTCCACCTTGGCAAAATTCCACATTTTCAATTCTCTCTCAATAACAAATTTTGGTTGTGTCTTCATCTTCAATCTTCAGTGTTCAACAATGTTGATCAAATCCAAACAATGTTGAAACTTGACCGCAGTCACCACCTTTGTCAGCATATCAGCAGGATTCTCTGTAGTATGAATTTTCTTCACCGTGACTCCACCTTCTTCTATGATTTCTCGTACGAAATGATACCGAACATCAATGTGCTTCGTCCTTGCATGATAAACTTGGTTCTTCGCTAATTGAATAGCACTTTGACTATCACAAAAAATTGTGATACCTTTTTGTTCAACACCAAGCTCCTTTAGCAATCCTTGAAGCCAAATTGCCTCTTTCACAGCATCTGTAATAGCCATGTACTCTGCCTCTGTTGTAGACAAAGCAACTGTTGACTGCAAAGTAGACTTCCAACTAACTGGTGCCTTTGCAAAAGTAAACACATAACCAGTAGTTGATCTTCGTTTGTCCATATCACCCGCAAAATCTGAGTCACAATATCCAACTACAGACTGATTGTCTTCCTGCTCAAAAACTAACCCGACATCTACAGTATTATGAATATACCGTAGAATCCACTTCACAGCTTGCCAATGCTCCTTCCCTGGATTGTGCATATATCTGCTAATAACTCCAACAGCTTGTGAAATGTCAGGCCTTGTGCAAACCATTGCATACATCAAGCTACCAACAACATTTGCGTATGGTACCTTTGACATATACTCTCGTTCAGCTTCATCCATTGGCGACATAGTAGTACTTAGCTTAAAATGGGAAGCAAGTGGAGTACTAACTGGCTTAGTCTTGTCATCTATGCCAAAACGTTGAAGTACTCTCTTCAAATATTCCTTTTGAGATAAACAGAGTTTCTTTGAACGTCTATCTCTAATTATCTCCATGCCAAGAATTTTCTTTGCCTCACCCAAATCCTTCATCTCGAACTCCTTCTTCAGTTGAATCTTCAACTTATCAATTTCTTCCAAATTCTTGGAAGCTATCAACATATCATCAACATATAGGAGAAGATATACAAAGGAACCATCTTTAAGCTTGTGCAAATACACACAATGATCGTATTTGCTTCTCTTGTACCCTTGCCGCAACATAAACTCGTCAAATCGCTTGTACCATTGTCTAGAAGATTGTTTCAATCCGTACAACGATTTTTCAAGTTTGCACACCATATTTTCTTTTCCAGCAACTTTGAATCCTTCTGGCTGAGTCATGTAGATTTCCTCCTCCAAGTTTCCATGTAAAAACGCAGTTTTTACATCCATCTGAACTAGTTCCAAATCCAATTGTGCTACCAAAGCCAACATAATTCTAATGGAGGAATGTTTTACAACTGGAGAAAACACTTCATTGTAATCAATTCCCTCCTTTTGAGCATATCCTTTGGCCACCAATCTTGCTTTGTAGCGAACATCTAATTGGTTAGGAAATCCTTCTTTCTTTGCAAATACCCATTTGCACCCAATTGCTTTCTTTCCCTTCGGGAGATTGGCCAATCTCCATGTATGATTCTGATGAAGGGACTGTATTTCATCATTCATGGCAATCCTCCACTTATCTTCTTCTGAACTTTGGACAGCGTCTTTATAAGTAGTAGGAACATCATCAGCTACAATTGAGGTTGCACAAGCAACCGTCTCTATGAGACGAACAAGTTTCGTTATTGTTCTTTTTGGCCTGCTGGTTGCTATTGATTCAAGTTGTTGTTGAGATTCCTGAGTTGGAATCTCCTCTACTGGCTCTCCTTCCAGAGGGTAATCTTCATTTGTTTCCTCCTCTGCTTCTTGTGTAGGAAAAATAAATTTTCCCTCAAACTCCACCTGCTTAGAAGCACCTTCATTTTGTTTGGTATCTTCTGTTACCTTATTTACCATAGCAAATTCATCAAAGGTAACATCTCTGCTGAATATTACTTTCTTTGTCATAGGACACCATAAGCGATATCCTTTGACTCCAGAAGTAATTCCCATAAAAATAGCCTTCTTTGCCCTTGGATCCAATTTTGACTCCGTCACATGATAATATGCAGTTGAGCCAAACACGTGCAAAGAGTTATAATCTACAGCAGGTTTTCCGTACCATTTTTCAAATGGTGTTTTGCCATCAATAGCAGCAGATGGTAGACGATTAATGAGGTGGCATGCATATGTAATTGCCTCAGCCCAAAATTCTTTGCCCAAGCCAGCATTGGACAACATACACCGTACCTTCTCCAGCAAGGTCCGGTTCATACGTTCTGCCACTCCATTCTGTTGTGGTGTATGTCTAACAGTGAAGTGTCGGATGATGCCATCATTTTCACAGACCTTATTGAAATGATCATTTTTGTATTCACCTCCATTGTCTGTGCGAATACACTTGATTCTCCTGCCTGTCTGATTCTCCACCATCGTCTTCCATTTGAGAAAAATTCCCAACACTTCATCTTTGCTCTTCATTGTATACACCCATACTCTTCGGGAAAAATCATCAACAAAGGTTACAAAATAGTGCTTCCCACCCAATGAAGGTGTTTTGGAAGGACCCCAAACATCAGAGTGTACATAATCCAAAATGCCTTTAGTATTATGGATCGCTGTACCAAATTTAACCCTTGTCTGTTTCCCTTTAACACAATGCTCACAAAACTCCAAGTTGCAAGCCTTTACTCCTTTTAACAATCCTTGATCTGATAGAGTTTTCAAGGATTTTCCTCCAGCATGTCCCAAGCGCATGTGCCATAGCTTGGTTGCTTCTGCCTCTTTGTCGTCACTGGATGTTACTGTCGCTGTCCCAATAACTGTACTGCCACGATAGCGATACATATTATTATTCTTCCGATTAGCCTTCATTACCACTAGTGCACCGGAGCATACTCTCATCACTCCATTTTCTGCAATGATTTTGAACCCTTTTGATTCTAGGGCTCCCACAGAGATGAGATTCTTCTTCAAATCCGGTACATATCGAACATCTATCAATGTTCTGATCATTCCATCATGGTTCCTTAATCGTATTGAACCAATGCCATATGAGGTAAGAGGGCTGTTATCCGCTGTGTGGATGACTCCATATTCTCCTTCTTGAAATTCCACGAACCAGTCCCTGTTGGGACACATATGATAGCTACAAGCCGAGTCCATCAACCATATGTCTGATGATGTTGATGACTCTGTTGTAACTAATGAGAAGTCTGAATCATCACAATCAGCTACATTTGAATCCATAATAGCCTTTCCATTGTTATGTTTGGCCTTATTCTTCAACTTCGGACAGTCTTTCTTCCAGTGCCCTTTTTCTCGACAAAAGGCACATTCATCTTTGCTGGGTCTGGATCTTGACTTGGATCTTCCCTTCTTTGTCCTCGTTTGATTTTGAGGACGACCCCTCACAAACAGTGCTTCTCCTTCTCCGCCCTTCTGTTTTTCTCGCTTTCTTTGTTCATAGCTGTACAAAGCTGAACAAACTTCTCTGAGAGAAATTTCGTCATTTCCATGGAGTAGAGTAGTTTCAAGGTGCTCGTACTCATCAGGAAGTGACGCCAACAACATTAAGGCCAAGTCACCATCATCATAAGTTGTATCCATATTTTGCAAATCTGTGACCAACTTATTGAAACTGGTGATATGTTCATTCATCGTGGTACCAGGAACATAGGTGAAGTGAAACAGTCTCTTCTTCATGTACAATTTATTTTGACTGTTTTTCTTCAAAAATTTATCCTCCAGTGCTTTCCATAATTTATTTGCAGAAGTTTCCTTTGTGTATGGATATTTCTGCTCTCTAGCAAGGTAGGATCGAATGGTACCGCAAGCAACACGGTTGATAATTCTCCAATCTTCTTCTCCAATAACATCTGGTTTCTTTTCTTCAATGGCCAGATCTAGCCCTTGTTGAAAAAGGACATCTAGAACCTCGCCTTGCCACATCCCAAAATGTCCGGACCCGTCAAAAATTTCTACCGCAAATTTCGCATTTGACACAATTCTTGTCATAAGCGAAGATGCCAATGATGACGTATTGTTGACACTTGATGTAGATTCTTCTTGTTTATTGTCCCCCATATTTGACACAAATATTATTTAATAGCTGACGACACAAATCAAGATTATTTCCTTTCTGATGTAGAAGATCAGACTAAGCTGCAACTACAGAGCATACTCAGACAGAACCTTGACTCAGTTACCAAGATAAATCTTTTCTGATGTGGAAGATCAGACTATGCTGCAACCACAGAGCATACTTAGACAGTACCTTGGCTCTGATACCAATTGTTGCGGAAGCCAAATGTATATAGTGTGAATAAGTCACAACTACTATACCAAAAATTATGACAGCCACCAAATAATAAATAAGACAATAAAACAACAATAAAGGAAACACCAGAATTTACGAGGTTCGGCTAATTTTGCCTACTCCTCGGACACAACCAATATTTTATTCCACTCCAAAAATACAAGTGAAATAATACTAAAGAGAGAAGATACAAATGCCTTAAACAGATGAGAAGGCAAATGAGAGGTGTGTCTCAATCCTAAACATTAGGCCTTCTTTTATAGGGGAAAAATCCCCTCCAAACTTAACTCCCAACCAATGTGGGACTTTGGCATTTTGCCAAACTTCAACACACACAAGGGATTAAAAAAGATGTGGTTTTCCTCTATAAATAGTTTCACTTCATATCCCTCTAACCCCAAACAACACTACTTCTTTAGTAGCATCTCTTTCCCTCAAACACAAAGAATAAGTACTATTAGTATTTCTTCTTCTTCCTAAAGCTCTCCACCTTCTTTAGATTTCTTCGAGAAAATATATTAAAAAAATGGCCATTAGAAAATTAAACAAGCTACCACAAGCCACAATGTTGAAACAAATTATGAAAAGGTGTTTGAGTTTGGGTAAGAAGCAGGATTATTATGATGAAGAATATGGACTTTCCATTGACGTACCAAAAGGACATTTTGCAGTATACGTCGGAGAGAACCGAACTCGATACATCGTACCAATTTCTTTCTTGACTCACCCTGAGTTTCAGTGCCTCCTCCAATGCGCTGAAGAAGAATTTGGATTTGATCACGACATGGGCATCACCATTCCCTGCGAAGAAACTATTTTCCGGTCACTAACTTCCATGCTTCGCTAGTAGTGAAGTACCCGAAAAGAAGAAAAGATTGTGAATACAAATTGGTGTATTGTGTTTTTTTATCTAGTAGTTTTTCCTTTTTTGGTACTTCATAAGTTTATAAGTTTTGTCTATCACCAATCTAAGCACAAGCAAGACGTTGTAGTATAGTGGTGAGTATTCCCGCTTGTCACCCGGGTGACCCGGGTTCGATCCCTGGCAACGGCGTTTCCCCTTTCTTCTTATTAAAAAAGAACTAACCTAGGGAAGCACATGATATTTTTATGGTCAGAATCAGATTTGTTGAGGAAAAATCTTGGAATTTTTTTTTCTCACTCGTCAACCAATCAGTCAATCGCACCCCTTTAGGGAAGCACATGATATTTTTATGGTCAGAATCAGATTTGTTGAGGAAAAATCTTGGAATTTTTTTTTCTCACTCGTCAACCAATCAGTCAATCGCACCCCTTTAGGGAAGCACATGATATTTCTCACTCATTTTTTAGTCCAAGAACTGCCCTTTGAGCAGCTAACTTACCGGTTCAACATTGTCATATATTTCAAACATCAAATTTGCAGAAAGAAATGAGTATCAGTTTCCGTGTCATGAACCTTTTGGAATAACATATCTGCTAACCCAATTCAAATGCAAAGATCCCAGTGAAAGAACACAAAGCAGTTGAAAGAGAGAAACTTAAACCATTGTCCATCAGGTTAAAGAGACAGGAGGTTAAAATACACTCGTCAGGGGCGGCCAAACATTGTTGGTGGCCTAAAGCAAAATCTCGACGAGGGGCCCTAATTTGTTAAAAAAATAAATTTGTATATTTTTGTTTGAAATCTATTTTTTTTAACTATTTTAAATGATAATATAGCTAATCCGATCCATTTAGATTCTCTTAATACATTATTGATCCTAATGCAAAATTGTTATAAGATAGGTATTTAACAAAAATTAATTCTTGTTATCTTATTGAGTATACGGATTATAGTATTATCTTCTACTTGTAATATTTCCTTTAACGTTGGTTCCCACCCTCCAAGAACTTCCCACCTTGCTCTTGGGGTAAGTCGAACTCACAACTTCTTGGTTGGAAGTGGAGGGTGCTCACCACTAAAGCAACCCACTCTTGTCAAAAATAAAATATATCTTTATACCCTTTAAATAAAAAATCAAATTTTACCCACTAAATAAAAAAATCAAAGATATCTTTATACCCTTTAAATTATTAAAATCTCAACTATCAGCGGTAGTCACAAATTAAAATTTTCTTTTCCTTCTTGTATTAAGTTATTTACTTTTTAACATTAAGATACTCAATTTTTATATAAAAAAATTAAAATTACTACCAAGGGATTTTGGGGGCCCTAAGTCATTGCTTGTGCTGCCTTACCCTTGAGCCGCCTATGACACACATGGTGTAAAAGTTATTTATATTTGTCAGCGTATATAAGTTAAATCAGACAATGTTCCAAATTATATCCTAGCAAAGTGGAGAAGCTGAATTATTCAAATCTTCAAGATAAATTTCATTTGGATACATTTAGTGAGAAAAATGGATGTCGCATCTGTATTTTTTGAATTATAATCTTTGTGAGTCAAAAAACACCAACCTTTATGATGCTATGCCTCATTGAGATCCTAACTAATCAATTGTACAAAGACGGATCTCCTGCTTTGCTATACAAAATTGTGAGGCCTAAAAGGAAAAAAAGATCTCAACCATATTCTTAAATCCTAAACTGAGAAGTGATGCCAATGAAGATGTCCGCTGAGCAGGGAATTGTGACACCAACCATTGGATGATTGAAGCCAAATTCTTCCTCAACTTGACTTAGCAAATCTTGAAATAAAGGCTGGCTCAAGTATGCTACGGGAATTACAAATCTCTTCCTCTGCTTCTCCCCAACATAAACAACAAAATAGCCCTTGGGAACACTAAGGGATGTTGAGGACTTCTTGACTATACGAGGAACACGGATAGCCATGATTTTTTATTTAAGATGAGCAAACGATGAAGAGAAGAAATACTAAAATTCTGAAAGCTTTGAGTAGTTCTCTAATTTTGCGGGGAGCTGTGATGGTGTGAAACTTCTCAAAACATATTTATATAAGCAAATGGAAAGTAAAAAAAACATGATTTTGTGGTAAAGAGCCATTTGGGTTGAGCATCAGTGAACGACAATGACATACCAATAACCACATGGTCCTTCCTTCCAACTAATTGACATGATTAATTACTTCAGCTCATATAAGTTCAAGAACAATATGTCCTACCATTTTCTTATGCATGGAACAAAGGATCTCATAGAATCAATTGCATAAGAATGGATTGTCCTTATGATGATTTGTGTCTGGAACACTATCCATTAGGACTAAAACATACCCCATATACAAATTTTGTGTCCATCTACGTCAGTACTATAAGAGAAAACAAGTCACTCATATTTCAAATTTCAGTGGTGAAGAGGCATTTGTTGCACTGTTGATTGACAATAGCAGATGAAGTATCACATGGTTTTGCTGTCTAACTCATTGTCAAGTATTTATGATTTTAGGCCATTGTGATTGAAGATCAATAGGCCCCATGGTTTTTCATGACAAGATAGAAAACACAGGATCTTTAGAAATCAAATTGATAACAACAGGTAATTGTCAACACAGGATAATTGAGAGTTTGAATTCTACAACAGTACAGTTAGAAATAAAATTTACTGCAATATCTGACAACTTGTTTGGTCCTTCATGCCAAGTCACTGTGTAGGATCAATTTTCCAAATTAGAATTACTCGAGTTATCTCAGCAGATTATGAGAAATGTTTCCATATAGAATAGAACAGAAGGCTATTTACATGTCCTTGAGCAACAACAACAACAATAACAACCCAGTATAATCCCACTTAGTGGGGTCTGGGGAGGGTAGTGTGTACGCAGACCTTACCCCTACCCTGAGGTAGAGAGGCTGTTTCCAAATAGACCCCCGGCATCCTTCCCTCCAAGAATTTCCCACCTTGTTCTTGGGGAGACTCGAACTCACAACCTCTTGGTTGGAAGTGGAGGTTGCTTACATGTCCTTGAGCCTATTTCCATTAAATTAAGAGTCCTAACCTTGTTATTTCCATAAAATTGTGTTTAGTAAATCAGTATTCAAGAAAAGTACAGGTATCATATCGTACTATGGGTAATTTAACTTACATTCATTTTAATCAGCAGTGTAAATGTTTAAGATCAAAGAAAACCGATCAACGAGCTAGCTCGATAAGGTCATTGGTAGCTTTTATCACATCTTCAAAATAGCTTTTCTATTAGATTTAGCCGGACTTAGAAAACCAAGAAACTTGAGCAACAATTTTTCAATTGCAATGAATTACTCAATCAATATATGATATTGAATGGAACCTTAGAAGTAAAACATTTCATCGCTTCAATTTCTTTTGAAGTAGAAAATGTCTCCTTAATCAAGAGACAAAGGTATTACATCTCCGTTCTTTATGGAGCTAAATTCTTTAGTCTACCTAGTCAGAGAGTGGTAAATCTCCTCATTCTAATATCAAATTACTGTTTCTTCTAACTGTACACTCTGGAGATCCTACTTTACAAAATTGAGTGGCAAAATCTTGTGACTGGTTGATTTCCTTCTCACTTCCTCAAGCGAGATGTAAGATTAACGAACGAGTCCTCAGTGCAGGGAATTGTCACACCACCCATTGGATGGTCAAAGCCAAATTCTTCTTCAGCTTGACTAAGCAAGTCTTGAAATACAGGTTCACTCAAGAATGATATAGGGATTACGGATCTCTGCTTCTCCCCGACGTACACAGCAAAGTGACCCTTGGGAATATCTCCATATGTGGAAGACTTCTTGATCATTCGAGGCATACGAATAGCCATAATCTTTTAGTCTTAGTATATAAATGAGAAAAGAAAGAAAGACTATGTACCAAAGACTTCAAGAGCAGAGAAAGTTTAGAATACTTTCAAGTTTTGCTGAGAGATGTGGTGGCAAACACCTCTTTGAATGTGTTTATATAGGCAATATTAGCAACTCATAGAACACAGCTGATATGTGTTGAATAGGAATTTGTGGGCACCAGCAGAAGACAGTGGCATTGTAGTATCACATGCTTTTGCCTTCAAAGTATAATAAATTTAGGCTCTATATTAGTTCAAGAACAACAGGCCCTACCTTCTTTGTCAACTTGAGCAAGGCATTCTTCATTGTGGAATGTTTAAATGAAAAATGGAACCTTGAGCATATTTATGCCTGGACCACTAAGATAAAACAAAACCCTGGAATCCGAAAATGTCATCAATTACTATCAAAAACAAAAAATTAACATTAGGCCTTAGTTCAAGGACTACAAGCCCTACCTTCTCTTTGAACTTGGAACAAAGTATCCCTCACTATAAAATTGCTAAAAAGAATTGTACCGTGTGATTGTTCATGTCTAGATACACATCCCTGAAAGTTGCTAAGCTTGAACATGGTTTTGTTGTAAACATTATCCTTGAGAAAATAATTTTTTTATATAACCATAATTTCCAACTATTAAACTGATTATGTCTCAAAAATGCTGATTTCTTCTTAAACTAGCAAACTTTGAAGTTTTATAATTCCCAGCATATCAAACAATGCTGACAGCTTTGCATGTGGACACTGCTAAGTTAGCTTGTATAGCAGCCTGCAAGCAGATCCTTAAGTAAAAAAATGACATTAAAAATAACTCTTTAGATATGAAACATATGAAACAATATCTTATATCCTAACAGGAAATTCTCAAGTTTTGGTTAAATAAGAAAAAAGAAGAAAAAACAGATCAAAATGTGGATCTGCTGTAAGGTTATTACACTCAAAAGCACGTGAATTAGCTACTCTAGATGAAGGATGGTTAACTTGAATAAAGAGATCATCCTTTTATAAGTAAGATTATAAACGTCATACATATAGCTGTGACTTGAAAATCAGAAATTCATTTGAGCCCATTGTTAACTACTGGTTTACAAATATTGTAGAAAAGCAAAGCTCTTTCGCTTTCCTAACTTCACATTTTAATAGGACGCCGTTGAGAAAGCATGCTAGTGTTTGTCACATTATTTATTATTTGGCTAATGCAGCAACGGGGCTAATTGTGGTCAAGTTTAGGCTATTTAGAGATCATCTGATTCTGGTCCGTAATTGTTAGCAAACCAGGGGACTTGAGTATACGGAATCACAAGTACAAGAAATACCAATGCTAAGGGAATGGAACCATCAAGTGGAAAATATTCAGTACTTCATTATATTTGAAGTAGAAAAAAGTACAGAGTCATTCATCTCTTTGACATGAATAACAATCAGGCATTACAGACTTAAGTTCACTAACATTTCTCATTCTAATATTAACTACAGCCTTCTCTAACTCTTTAACTATACAAACTGCGCAAATCCTGCTTTACTGCTCTACAAAATTGTGAAAACAAGTTTCTGTCTCAGTTCCTCAAACGAGAAGTAAGGTCGATAAAGACATCCTCTCGGCAGGGAATTGTAAGACCGCCCATTGGATGTTCGAAGCCAAATTCTTCCTCAGCTTGACTAAGCAAGTCTTGAAATAACGGTTGGTTCAAGAATAATATGGGAATCACAAATCTCTTCTTCTGCTCCTCCTCGACATATACAACAAAATATCCCTTGGGAACATCTACAGATGTGGAAGACTTCTTGATTACACGAGGCATACGAATAGCCATGATCTTTTAGTTTTAATGTATAAGAGCAAAGAAGGAAAGAAGAACTGCTAAAGACCTCAAAAGCAGAAAAATAATCTTTGAATGCTTTCAAGTTTTGCTGAGAGCTGTGGTGGTAGTCACACTTTGAATGTGTTTATATAGGAGAAATGGCAACTCAAAGAATCCTATTGTTAGTAAAGAGTTATTTCGTGGGCACCCACGGAATACAATAGCACCTGAAGTAACATGGTTTTGCCTTCCAACTAATTTTCAAAGTATTCATATCTTTAGTCCATTTAAGATCAAGACATCAGGCCCTACCTTTTGTCTGAAGTTGGAACATAGCATGTGTCATACCTCCTTTTTCGCCCGCAAGGGGTGAAGGAGTTTTTCCAAATAAAGGACAATCGAAACGAGATTTATTTATTTATTCAGAGTCGCCACTTAGGAGATTTAAGGTGTCCCAAGTCACCAATTTAATCCCGTATCGAGGAAAAGAATGACTCTGTATTACAGTTTGCGAACCAGAAATCCGGATAAGGAATTCTGTTAACCCGGGAGAAGGTGTTAGGCATTCCCGAGTTCCGTGGTTCTAGCACGGTCGCTCAACTGTCATATTTGGTTTGTTTATCTGATTTTATACAATTATGAGCTCATGTGCAAATTTTTAACTCTTTACCGCTTTTATTATTATATTTTTAAAAGAATGTGAACATCGTTAAAAACATGTCTTTGGATTGCGTCACATGAAATGCACCCGCGATCCGGAACATATTTTTATTCAATGTTTTGGGATTTGGATTTGGGT
The DNA here is from genome assembly GCF_000393655.2 of Nicotiana sylvestris. NCBI lineage: Eukaryota > Viridiplantae > Streptophyta > Magnoliopsida > Solanales > Solanaceae > Nicotiana > Nicotiana sylvestris. Next base: position 29,997,924 of record NC_091061.1, read on the forward strand.
CGCATGAAATGCACACCCGAGTTTAAGAAGGTAAGATTATTAAAATGCACGCCTAAAGCGATTAGCGTATTATTATTTCTGGGTAACGCCGTGGAATTTTGCTAAACGGCTCATCCCGAAGTCTAAGTAATTTTAATTAAACATTTATCGAGGGCCCCGCAATTTGTGGGTTTTATTGGGCGAGGCTCATCTCATTTATTTTAAAAGGATAATCCTAAAGTGCCTACATTTTTTCTATTGAAATTGTCTCTACAAAATGAAAGAGAAAAGGTCTTAATTTATTTAAATGCCTGAGTTGTTATAATTGGGTTTCGAATATGATTCATAAATTCTGAAAATGATGCAAGCAGGGCAGTCCGTTGCCAATGCGGGCCCATGCTCAACGTGTATGGCATAAACTAGACCTGGGTCATCTTATTCACATGTTACTACCTAGTTACATTATACTAGGCATGTTTACAGTTTGTCAAATTTAAAAAAAACTTAGCAATCTAATTTTAATTCTAGACCATTTACATGCTGAAATTAACCAATAGTATTTAACTAAACAATATTCCTATAAGTTCCGAAATGATTTATTCGTTTGATGAACTAACGTACTTTTTGAGACATGGTAATCATCCAACAATAACGAATTAACTAGACGGAGCTACTACACCATTTATTTATTTATTAGTCAATATATAGATAGTTCGTCTGTTAAGCTATCGTCAGATGTTCCACTATATATATTAAACAACTACATGATTCTGATTAGAGTAAGCTAAATAATTCATATATACAAATAAAATTCAGAATATAATTAAAATAAATTTAGAACTTCAACTCTTCATTTTCGTATTCATGCTTCATGTTTCAGTTTATAGTAACCAGCGTGTCAGTTGTGTACCTGATATTGGAAGCAAAAGAAAAGGGAGATCAACAGAAATTCAGTAGCATACAACAACAACAACACCCAGCAACCAGTAACAACCAGCAACGAGAAACCAGTGACAGATTTTAAAATCAAGATAAAAATCCAGAAACACCGACAACAATCAACGGACAGAAGCCAAGGGAATCTTTTCAGATTTGAAAGACTAATTAATGTTCAACTCTTAATTTCTGAATTCGTATATCAGAATATTTAAATTGTATATCAGGTGTATATTACTCTCTCTTTTAATTTCCAGAATGCTTTTATTTGTATTTTTTGGAAGTCTTAATATTTTCGGAATTTTTCTCTCTCTTAAATATTCAGCTCCCTTTTTTCTCTCTCTATCTTCTTTTCCGTCCTCTTTTCTGTCCTAGTCCCCCTATTTATTACCATCTTTCAGCATTTTTTAAAAATTAAAACCCACTATATTCCACTCATCCCCCTTTTAATCCCACTACCTAATGTTTTGTCCCCTATTATATTAAACAAATACATTATCCTCCCCCATTATATCTTGTTCCCCATGCTTATATTAAACAATTGCATTATTCCCCACCATTATATCTTGTCCCCCCATTATTGATTATTTTAATATTATTTTAATCTTAATGGATAGAGCACTCAAAATAAATAATTGTTCAGAATTTTAATTCCAAAAATACCCCTCTGACCTTACTGAAATTACAATTTTGACCCTGAAAACACTGTAATTTACCAATCTACCCCGTCAGCTATAACAAGTTCAACTAATCAATTCTAACCAAAATATAGCAGCTATAACCAATTCCTAATCAGATTTTATGAACAAACTCAAACTATATGATGAACAACAAAGAAACAACTGGAATTATTTTGATTGAACAATCTTTAAACAACAAATCTACTTTCAGATTCAACAACAATAACAAATAAGTATATTCAAATCATGAGCTCAAATTCAAATTAAACTTAAACAAAATAAATAAACAGATTGAAATCACTAAACTCAAATAATCAATTCATCTTCAAATTAAATCCAACAAAATACAACAAAGATACATGATTCAAAATTAATCAAAAAATTAAAAACCAAAACATAAACTCACATTAAATCACTGGATTAAAACGAACTTAAAAATAAAAAAAATGAACACGAATTAAATCTAAATTAAACAACAAAGAACGGATTCAAGCGATTTAAACTAACACTCTTCTATATTAAAACTAAATCCTCTTAAATTAATAAAACAAACTGAAAAATAATTAATTGAATCTTCAACTTAAATCTAACAACATTATAATTAAACTAATCAATTTCTTCCTAAAAATAAACAAGAAAAATGAATGAAACAAACTGAAGAAAGATAAAAAAAACGATCAACATGAAATTAATATCAAACATATCTGATTTCAAATCCGAAAAATATCAAACAAATTACGGACAGAAACAAAACTTAAACCAACTAACCGGATCGGAACGGCGAAGAACTTGAATGAAAACAAATCTGTTCGGAAGCGATTATCGCACCAAAATCACTCGAATCTGCCCGGAAACTTAAACAATAGACGAAGCTCGATGGAGGGGTGTTTGGCGACGACGAGAACTGAAGCAGTAGCAACAAAGCAACCATGGCCGCGCGAAGCTGGAGAAAAAGAAGCATCGAGCAGCAGCAACAAAGCAGCCATGGTTGTGCGAAGCTGGAGAAGAAGAAGCATCGAGCAGCAGCCATGGTGCGACGAGATGGAGCTGGGTTTCGACGAAGAAGAAGCAGCAGCGTCCATGGTGACGTGAAGCTGGCAGTAGCAGCACGATGGAGCAGCAGTGAAGGATGCAGAACGCAGCAGCAGCACGACCGAAGGAGCTAGTGAGGCGGCGAACATGGAGCTCGAGCTCGATGATGAAGCGAAGAAGATGAAGCAGCGGCAGCAGGTGGCTGCTCCAGGTGGTTGTTTGGTCGCGAGGCGATGGAGGTTTGACGTGGGGGGAAAGGGCTGGAGGGGGTGGTCGTTGGGCGAGGGGAAGGGCAGCCATGGGAGAGGATTTGGAGGTTTGAAGAAGAAGAAGGTAAGAGAGGGGGCGGATGGGAGTTTTCAACAATGAAAATTTTTTAGGGTTTTGTTTTTGAAATGAAAGATAGGGAAATAAGGGTGTTGGGTCTTTGGGGTTATGGACTGGGTCGACCCGGTTTGGAATGGACCGGGTCGTAGAGGAATGTTGGGTATATTTGGGCCTGTGGTTCAAAATTGAAGAAGAGGCCTAATTCCGATTTTCTTTTATATTCTTGCTCTCTTTTCTTTTACTTCCTAATTAATAAAACTAAAATTCTAAATTAACTTATAAACTAAATTAACTTATAAAAAATACTAATTAATTCCAAATAACTATTATCGCACATTTAAATAGCAATTAACGATAAAATCGCACAATTTAGACGTTAAATGCTAAAAATGCAACGTACATTATTTTTTATGATTTTCTCATTTTTGTAAAACAAACTTAAATAAATACTAAATGAAAATGCGACATATTTTATATTTTTATTAATTTAAACAAATAAACATGCACAGACAAAAATACAAATAATTATACAAAAATACCACAAAAATACAAACATTGCACACAAAGGAAAATTGTTTTATTTTGAATTTTTGGGAGTGATTCTCGTATAGGGCGAAAATCACGTGCTCACAGCTGCCCCTCTTTGTCCGAAAACACGAAGGGTTTTCGTGCAAAGATAAAGTGAGCGGATACGAGCGATTTTTGCCCGTTCGAGTACTCCGTGTGAAGTATTTTTTTGAAAAGATTTGACCGAACCTTTGCTTCAGAGGTTTCCTACATATCCTGGGCTAAACAGGAATCAGGTTAATGTAGTTCGGGAAGTTTTGGTAGCTGAGACTACCATGAGACTGCAATGTTACTGTTGTTGCATGCTACTTTTACTGCTTGCTGACCTCCTTATTACACCATGCTTAAAAGAAAAATCAAGAAGTTAGGCTAGACTACGGATTACAAGATCTCTTCATTTGTGCTTGATGCCTTGCTTTCTTGTCGGCTTGCATCGATTCCAGTGCTTCTTTCTTCCGAGAACTGACGGGGATAACACCGGCCTCTTACTTTCCTGAATCACCAGTTTGCATCATTTTGTTCGGTCTGCTGGGGATATGGCTTCCTTCATTAAGCTTTGTTATGTTGGGCATAATTTAATGTTCACAGGCTGCTTCTTTCAAGATGCGTCTTTTCTTCCTTTTGACTCATGCGCTTGAATTTGTGCTGTGACCTCTTGTTGCAACCTTCTGCTTTCCGGTGCTGGGAATTTTTACTATTTTCTGCTGGGGATTCCTATTGTAACCTTCTGCCTTCCGGTGGGTTACTGATTTCAAGATCTGCAGTATAAGACTGAAAAGTATTCCTCTCGTTATACAGGTGGGCGCCTAAATGCAAAAATATGAAATGTATTCCCTCGTTATACTGGTGGGCGCCTAGGACATAAAATGAAAAATAGAAATGTAATCCCGCATTATACTGGTGGGCGCCTAGGACATGAAATGAAAACAAAAATGTATACCCGCATTATACTGGTGGGCGACCTAGGACATGAAATGAAAAACAGAAATGTATTCCCGCATTATACTGGTGGGCGACCTAGGACATGAAATGAAAAACAGAAATGTATTCCCGCATTATACTGGTGGGCGCCTAGGACATGAAATGAAAACAGAAATGTATACCCGCATTATACTGGTGGGCGACCTAGGACATGAAATGTATACCCGCATTATACTGGTGGGCGACCTAAGACATGAAATGAAAAATAGAAATGTATACCCGCATTATACTGGTGGGCGACCTAGGACACGAAATGAAAAACAGAAATGTATTCCCGCATTATACTGGTGGGCGCCTAGGATATGAAATGAAAACAGAAATGTATACCCGCATTATACTGGTGGGTGACCTAGGACATGAAATGAAAAACAGAAATGTATTCCCGCATTATATTGGTGGGCGACCTAGGACATGAAATGAAAACAGAAATGTATTCCCGCATTATACTGGTGGGCGCCTAGGACATGAAATGAAAACAGAAATGTATACCCGCATTATACTGGTGGGCGACCTAGGATATGAAATGAAAACAGAAATGTATACCCGCATTATACTGGTGGGCGACCTAGGACATGAAATAAAAAACAGAAATGTATACCCACATTATACTAGTGGGCGACCTAGGACATGAAATGAAAACAGAAATGTATACCCACATTATACTGGTGGGCGACCAAGGACATGAAATGAAAAACAGAAATGTATACCCGCATTATACTGGTGGGCGACCTAGGACATGAAATGAAAAACAGAAATGTATGCCCGCATTATACTGGTGGGCGACCTAGAAATGAAAAACAGAAATGTATTCCCGCATTATACTGGTGGGCGCCTAGGACATGAAATGAAAAACAGAAATGTATGCCCTCATTATACTGGTGGGCGACCTAGGACATGAAATGAAAAAACAGAAATGTATTCCCTTGTTATACAGGTGGGCGCCTAATTTGTAAAGACATGAAATGTATTCCCTTGTTATACAGGTGGGCGCCTAATTTGTAATGATTTATGAAAAAATATATATTTTGGCAATGTTTATACAAGCAGGACCACTCGGGTCGAAATAAATTAAATGTCCTTTGGAGGAAGGATTAAATTCAATATCCTATTCGAGGGCGGATGAACCCAAAAATGTCCTATTCGAGAGGGGATGAACCCAAAATATCCTATTCGAGGGCGGATGAACCCAAAATATCCTATTCGAGGGCGGATGAACACAAAATATCCTATTCGAGGGCAGATGAACCCAAAATATCCTATTCGAGGGCGGATGAACCCAAAATATCCTATTCGAGGGCGGATGAACCCAAAATATCATATTCGAGGGCGGATGAACCCAAAATATCCTATTCGAGGGCGGATGAACCCAAAATATCCTATTCGAGGGCGGATGAACCTAAAAATATCCTATTCGAGGGCGGATGAACCCAAAATATCCTCAAAACTTGAAATTGACTTACCTCCAGCTGTTTTTTCAAAAATCGTGTTGTCTTGCTATCCCTTAAAACTTGAATTGATTTCCTCGTTCCTCCGAGAAAATTTTCGATAATGGCAGAAACTTTTCTGCCCCAGTTTTGATGATTTTACTTGTGGCATGTTTTTCTCTATTAATAAGTTTTCCTTTTCCTGTTTCAAATCAAAGGAAATTTGTTAGTTTTTAAAACATGGTGAGTGGTCGTGCCACTCCTGCTGGGGATGGTTTTTCCCTTTCTCCCTTCCCCGCTCTGTGTTTCATTATGCTATCAAAACTTGCTGGGGATTATTTTGCTGGGGATGAATTTTCCTTTTCTTCCTTCCCCACTCTGTGTTGTCCGACCCTCTTGGAACTTGGTCGAAAATCTGTCGAGGATGCTTCTTCATCTCGATGATCTGCTGGGGATAACACTGCAAACCGCTGAGTACCATTGCTGGGGATAACACTGCTGAGGATAACTCTGCTGAGTAAAATATGTTATCTTACTCTTTCCAAAACTACTTCCTTTAAGCAGGATGTTTCATTCCTCTGCAAACTGTTTCCTTTTGCAGAACTGGTTGTTGTTTTTTTTTCTTTTTTTTTTATTTATTATTTTGTTAGCTTCTTCCTTCGAAGACTACCTCCCTTAAAACTCGTTTTGCCTTTCCCCGAAAAACTGCTGGGGATACCACTTTTCACCAAACTTGTGTTATACTTTACCGAAAATTCTCGAAATGAACGAAAATTTCCTGCCCCAGTTTGTCAATCTTTCTCGTGGCGCATCTTTTTGTCATCGGTAGCATTCCCTGTCCCTGCTTCAAATCAAAGAAAATTTGGTCAGTTTAAATGTGATGGTTGGTTGCGATACTCCTGTTGGGGATGCTATCAACCATTCTCCATCTATGCATTGTCTGTCCATCTTAAAGCTTGGGCTGATACCTTCCGCCCTTCTTGACGATTCATCATTCCCAAACCTCTTAACCATTTTCCCGATCTCTTATCTGACCTCACACATTTCATGACAGCCGATGTAACTTGAAGATCGTGCATGTTCATTGAGATGATCTGCTGGGGATAACACTCCAAATCTCTGTTTATTCGTGTCACTGAAAGCGACCTTTTCTGTTGGGGATATCCCTCTTCTTTTGCGGCATAGCAAGTGGAACTGGCATTTCCCCCGACCTTTTAGTCTCATATGAATTTCCCAAATCATGCCCATTGCTCTCCGCGTTGTTCCTTCTTGATTTAGACCATTTGGATGTTCTAATCAGATCTGGTCTTGCATAATTGGAAAGCTGATGGCATATTTTGAAGTCAATTCTCACTTGTTCTGACCAAACAGACTCTACTGGGGAATTTTTCTACGAAAGGAGAAAGATAAACAAAAAGGGAACCGAATAAAAGACAAAGGAAAAAGATGACTCTTTAACAATAGAAACTATAAATAAAAGCCTATCAAACGCAGATATCGACTCTAATAATCATGACATGCACATGTGGCCTATCCTCTGCCATCAATCGTCTTTCAAGATCTTCCCTTGGCGATTCCCCATCTGATTCTTAATCTTATTCGACTTGTAATGCCCGAAGGGTTTTCACTATCAAGTCTCTCTCATTTTGGTTTTCTCTCAGCTTTCATCGCCTTATGGTGTCCGTAAAGATTTTCACCGATAAGACTCTCTCATTTGCATCACTTTCCAGCTGGGGATTTGGAGTGTTGCCAATATGACTCTTTCTGCTGGGGATTCTTTTCGGCTATCAATTCATGTCCAATCCATGATCCTTTCTCTGTTGGGGATCGGGGTGTTATCCCCGATTTCCGTTTGTATGACTTGGCATCTTTCGGAGATTGGTCAAAAGGTCTTTCTTTGGACTGTAATGTGGGGTTTTGGATAGGGCTAGAAAGAAAAAGTATTAAAGGCTCAAAAACAAAATAAATTTGGGGTTCAAAATTACAACCTTCGGAACCATATTTGCTTACAACAAGCGCAACTCTTGCCCCAGTTTCTAGCTTGGGGATTTTTATTTTTGTTATACTATGTTACACTATGCACACTATGACCATTATGGCCATTATGCATCCTATGACCGAGCCGTGAAGCGCCTACGTATCCTTTTTGAGGAATCAGGTCAAACGTAGTTCCCAATTCCTTTGTTTTCTTCTGACTTTCTTTTGTTTTTGTTATCATTTTTCTTTTCTTTTCTTTTCTCTTTTTCTCTTTTTTTCTTTTTCTTTTTCTTTTCTTTTCTTATCTTTTTATGTTTGCGTTTCTACTCTCTTCTACTGATTCCGAAGGAGGGGTATGAAAGAAAAAGGGTTAACGAAGGATAAAGTGTTTAGATAGCAGAATAAAATGTCTTCGTCATTCCAATCTTCAAAACATGTCAAGTACAAACAAACACAATTAAACAAAGATTTGTAGCCTCTTCTGATGGTGCTGGACTTGACAATTATATTCACACATTTGCCTTTTCATCTGTCATTTCTAAAGCACCGTTGGGCGACACTCTCACTCTTATTATCATGAACGACCCTCATGTCAATTTGGCGAATCTTGCTTTTAACGGTTTTCTTTGTGTTTTACTTGCCCTAGTTCCACATGACTCGAGCTCCGAATAATCTCAAACCGTCCTTATTTCCTTTAAATGTTCTGATCACCTTTCCGGGGTTTTATGATTAACTTTTAAGATTAGGCCCAAACTGTATGCGCATGTCATGTCACTAGAATCGGCGCTGAACAAGGGCAAAACAAAAGGGATAAAAAGAATTAAACAAAGAAGATGATTGGAAATAATAAAAGGCCGGATTTTGCATTACCGGTGAAATAGTTTGAATAACAAAACAAACAAAACAAACCAGAATAAAATCCCGAAACGACATAGACAAAACTTAAACAAACCGCTATGACAAAATGGAAAGATAAGAAAGTTTGACACAAGACAACATCCGTATCACAACTCTAAGAATAATCTGGAGAACAGAAATGACAACAAAACAAGCCACCAAAAGCTTCTCTCCTGCTTATTAAGGAATGTAGCGTCCTCCCAATTCTCGAACCTGGCATTTTGGCCACTGAGCTTTACATCAATATTGCCAAGACAATTACCAACTTCAATATTATCAACCTCAGTCAACAAGTTCCCAATAGGATTCGAGTGCTCCATGTCACTGTCCTCGATCATAATCAGATTTTCCTGGATCATCCGTTTTATTTCTCTTTTCAAATTACGACAGCTCTCAATGTTGTGCCCTCTGATATTGGAGTGGTATGCGCATCGTGCTGCAGGATCAAATCTTCTTGCATGTGGATCTGGAGTATATGCGGGGAGCGGCTCAATCAGGCCAGCATGCCTTATCCTTTCGAACAGACTTGCATAAGATACTCCGATAGGGGTGAGAGTCTTTCCTCGCTTCAGCAACCTCTTATTCCTAAATGCTTGATTGAGCCGGAAACCTGATCCAAGTGGCTTCCGGTAGGCTTGTGAGGGTAGATAGGCATTTTGCGGAGCCGGGCATCCGGAAAGTGAAGTATGGTTTTTAGGGTCACGGGGAGAAAAGTGGTGTTGGGGAGGGGAGAAGCATTGAGAAAACATAGCCGGAGGGCGAGTGATGGAGCTACTCGGTTGGCTAGGAAAGCTGTGATAGGCGGTTATATATGGAGAGTGTGGGGGAGCGTCTGGCCTTGTGCTCGGTGTTTGGGTAAGGACAGATTCTAGGAAGCTAGGTGGTGGCGGGGGTGGTGCTATCCGAGCCATCCACGCCCGATACATGTCTGCCACATGTTGTCTCAGCATTTTCACTTCTTCTACCAACCCGTTGTTCCGTTCGACCAGTTGTTGTCGGTCATCGGTACCGACCCACTCGGTTCTGAGGTTCTGTGTCATTGTCCCCTTTTACTTTGCAGGGAGGAGTTACCACAACCAACCACTTCTCTATATATGAACATAGCAAAGGGAAGCCATCACGTTAGTGTTAGGGCATTTGACAAATAATCATATATCAGAGATGCAATGCACCTAAGTAGTTAAACCGTTCTATCAGAGATGCAATGCACCCGCGCTTTCCTTTATTTTTTTTTATTATCATTCCTTTTCTAGTGGTGGTCGAATCTTATGGATATTGCTTACGTATCATGACCCCGCATGAATCAGACCTTGCGTAGTTCGGCCCAATAAAAGATAAATAATAATAAACATTTTTTTTAATTTTCATATTTCAAAAGTTTGAAGATGACCTACAAACTCGAAAATCAAACAACCCACATATTCTAATTAAAAGATTTACAGACTCCAAAAACAAATGGCCAGCTTCCTTTCTCCGTTTGACAAATGCAACCGAACGGTTATTTTTGCAAATGTGGCCCCTTCCAAATTTCATATGAATTTTGAGGCCGGGGAGGATTATTTTATGACACTTTACAAACTTGTCCGTTCTTTTACGAAAATAGCCTTTCGACAGCTGAAAGATACTCTAAGGCTATTTCAGCAAGAGCGGTTTAAGACACTGCCAAAGCTGGCTCGACTTATTTTGACCAAAAGCCCAAACGGTATTCACTTGACCGCTGACTTTTTTTTTTTCTTTTCAAATTACAATAAAACCTGGTGTTGCAAACACGGCCCTTCAGCGCCTCGGGGACGAAGATTTTTAAGGCTATATGGGTCAACTGGACCAAATCTAAAACAATGACCCATAGGTGGTTGTTTACAAAGTCAGCCCTCCGGCGTCCCTTTCGGGAACATTCAGCTATTTTTGACAAAAACAGCATCACCCGACTTATTTATGACTCTTTTTATCGTTTTTCAAAATAGAAAACTCAATATTGCAAACACGGCCTTTCAACGCCTCGGGGACGAAGATTTTTAAGGATGTGTGGGTCAACTGGACCAAATCTTAAACATGACCCAAAAGGTGGCTGTTTATGCAAAGTCAGCCTTCCGGCGTCCCTTTCGGGAACATTCGGCTATGTCTTGACAAAACAGCGTCACCCGACTTCTTTATGATAAAATTAAAATTTGACATCTATATATATATATTTGCTATTTTTTGCAAAATGGGAGGTTGGACATCACTCGACTTATTTTTGACAAAATTAAAATTTTGACATGTTTTTTGTTTATTTATTTGTTTTTGGCTATTTTAGCAAAAGGGGAGGTTGGACCCGATGAGGGTTGCCTACGTATCTCAGATCCGGTGAGAATCAAACCCGCGTAGTTCGGGCGATCATGAATAAAGTAAATAAACTAACTTTTTTTTTTGAAGGAAAGACTTATAAAGAAGAAAGGGAACATTTTTGCAAAGAAGGATTTCTAAAGAAAAAGATTTTAATTTTTTTTTATTGAATTTTGAAAGAAAAACTTCTAAAGAAGAAAGAAAATATTTTTGGAATTTTTTTTTCAATGAAAGAAATGCTTCTAAAAAATATTTTTGAATTTTGAATTTTTTTCAATTTTCAATTTTGAAAGAAGAATGAAAATATTTTCGGATTTTTTTGGAAGAAATTAAAAGAAAATATTTTATTTTATTTTATTTTATTTTAAAAAAACAATTAAAAAGACTTTCTAAAGACATCAATAATGAAAAATATTTTTGGTTTTTTTTCTTGAAAATTGGGGGTCTAAAAAAAAAGCTTTTCTAGAAAGGAAATAAAGAAAAATACTTTTTGGATTTATATATATATATATATTGCAACAAATAATAAAACTACGTTCAACGCAAGACTCTTTTTTATTTTCATTTTTGGCATTTTCATAAACAAATAAATAAAAAAAACCATTTTAAAAACAAGACTCTTTTTTCATTTTCATTTTTCATGGAAAGACAAACTATTTTTCTTTTTTTTTTTTCATTTTGAAAACAAGACAAAGTGAAGATTTTTTCTTTTCATTTCAACAAAATGACCAACCTATTCTTCAACCTAAAAATAAGAGACTCTTTTCTATTTTTTCTTTTGCTTTTTTTTGAGTGAAACAAACTATATATATATAAAAATATTATTCTTTTTTTCATTTTTCCCAAAATTCCGGCAGAATTTCGTCAGTATTTGGGGCATTATTTTTTTTTTTTTTAAAAAAAGGCAATTAACTCTCTACACAATTACTTCCCTCTTTTTCGCAAATTTTCAATATTCCCGATTTTTCGAAGCCGGTCAGCATGCAAGTCTGAAACAAGTAAATGCATAAAGCACACAGTATGCAGCAGGATGATCTTTTCATTTCAGGTTGCTTGTCCTAGACGGACCCAACCCCTATGTTGAGTCCCCTAAGCCAAATGCAACATGATGCAAATAAACGTTCCTACTAGGGATCCGGTATGAAGTCAAGTTATTCTAGGTTCAGAACCTGAGTGTTTGTCCTAGACCTGGCTTACCCGAGCGGACAACTCGAGCCGAGGGGGAGGCAGCAATCCGGGAATACAGAAGCTTCGCCGACTTTGCAACTTATCCAACCTCGTTCTAAATTGGGATTTGACACTATACAGAAAAGAAGTCGTACGAAGTACACCCTTCTTCATGATTTAGAAGGCTCAGAGAGGAGATGGGTTTCGACACAGTTTATATACAGTTCACAAAATATCAAAGCGGTAAAAGCAGTTAGTTAGCATATTATGCACAGATCATGTAGCAAAATCAGATAAAACCAAATACAACAATTTATCTAAGCTCGAATTTCTAACCCTGAACCAGAGATTCTGGGTCTAGTCCCCAGCAGAGTCGTCAGAGCTGTCACACCTCCTTTTTCGGCCGCAAGGGGTGAAGGAGTTTTTCCAATTAAAGGACAATCGAAACGGGATTTATTTATTTATTCAGAGTCGCCACTTGGGAGATTTAAGGTGTCCCAAGTCACCAATTTAATCCCGTATCGAGGAAAAGAATGACTCTGTATTACAGTTTGCGAACCAGAAATCCGGATAAGGAATTCTGTTAACCCAGGAGAAGGTGTTAGGCATTCCCGAGTTCCGTGGTTCTAGCACGGTCGCTCAACTGTCATATTTGGTTTGTTTATCTGATTTTATACAATTATGAGCTCATGTGCAAATTTTTAACTCTTTACCACTTTTATTATTAAATTTTTAAAAGAATGTGAACATCGTTTAAAAACATGTTTTTGGATTGCGTCACATGAAATGCACCCGCGATCCGGAACGTATTTTTATTCAATGTTTTGGGATTTGGATTTGGGTCGCATGAAATGCACACCCGAGTTTAAGAAGGTAAGATTATTAAAATGCGCGCCTAAAGCGATTAGCGTATTATTATTTCTGGGTAAGGCCGTGGAATTTTGCTAAACGGCTCATCCCGAAGTCTAAGTAATTTTAATTAAACATTTATCGAGGGCCCCGCAATTTGTGGGTTTTATTGGGCGAGGCTCATCTCATTTATTTTAAAAGGATAATCCTAAAGTGCCTATATTTTTTCTATTGAAATTGTCTCTACAAAATGAAAGAGAAAAGGTCTTAATTTGTTTACATGCCTGAGTTGTTATAATTGGGTTTCAAATATGATTCATAAATTCTGAAAATGATGCAAGCAGGGCAGTCCGTTGCCAATGCGGGCCCATGCTCAACGTGTATGGCATAAACTAGACCTGGGCCATCTTATTCACATGTTACTACCTAGTTACATTATACTAGGCATGTTTACAGTTTGTCAAATTTAAAAAAAAACTTAGCAATCTAATTTTAATTCTAGACCATTTACATGCTGAAATTAACCAATAGTATTTAACTAAACAATATTCCTATAAGTTCCGAAATGATTTATTCGTTTGATGAACTAACGTGCTTTTTGAGACATGGTAATTATCCAACAATAACGAATTAACTAGACGGAGTTACTACACCATTTATTTATTTATTAGTCAATATATAGATAGTTCGTCTGTTAAGCTATCGTCAGATGTTCCACTATATATATTAAACAACTACATGATTCTGATTAGAGTAAGCTAAATAATTCATATATACAAATAAAATTCAGAATATAATTAAAATAAATTTAGAACTTCAACTCTTCATTTTCGTATTCATGCTTCATGTTTCAGTTTATAGTAACCAGCGTGTCAGTTGTGTACCTGATATTGGAAGCAAAAGAAAAGGGAGATCAACAGAAATTCAGTAGCATACAACAACAACAACACCCAGCAACCAGTAACAACCAGCAACGAGAAACCAGTGACAGATTTTAAAATCAAGATAAAAATCCAGAAACACCGACAATAATCAACGGACAGAAGCCAAGGGAATCTTTTCAGATTTGAAAGACTAATTAATGTTCAACTCTTAATTTCTGAATTCGTATATCAGAATATTTAAATTGTATATCAGGTGTATATTACTCTCTCTTTTAATTTCCAGAATGCTTTTATTTGTATTTTTTGGAAGTCTTAATATTTTCGGAATTTTTCTCTCTCTTAAATATTCAGCTCCCTTTTTTCTCTCTCTATCTTCTTTTCTGTCCTCTTTTCTGTCCTAGTCCCCCTATTTATTACCATCTTTCAGCATTTTTTAAAAATTAAAACCCACTATATTCCACTCATCCCCCTTTTAATCCCACTACCTAATGTTTTGTCCCCTATTATATTAAACAAATACATTATCCTCCCCCATTATATCTTGTTCCCCATGCTTATATTAAACAATTGCATTATTCCCCACCATTATATCTTGTCCCCCCATTATTGATTATTTTAATATTATTTTAATCTTAATGGATAGAGCACTCAAAATAAATAATTGTTCAGAATTTTAATTCCAAAAATACCCCTCTGACCTTACTGAAATTACAATTTTGACCCTGAAAACACTGTAATTTACCAATCTACCCCGTCAGCTATAACAAGTTCAGCTAATCAATTCTAACCAAAATATAGCAACTATAACCAATTCCTAATCAAATTTTATGAACAAACTCAAACTATACGATGAACAACAAAGAAACAACTGGAATTATTTTGATTGAACAATCTTTAAACAACAAATCTACTTTCAGATTCAACAACAATAACAAATAAGTATATTCAAATCATGAGCTCAAATTCAAATTAAACTTAAACAAAATAAATAAACAGATTGAAATCACTAAACTCAAATAATCAATTGATCTTCAAATTAAATCCAACAAAATACAACAAAGATACATGATTCAAAATTAATCAAAAAATTAAAAACCAAAACATAAACTCACATTAAATCACTGGATTAAAACGAACTTAAAAATAAAAAAAATGAACACGAATTAAATCTAAATTAAACAACAAAGAACGGATTCAAGCGATTTAAACTAACACTCTTCTATATTAAAACTAAATCCTCTTAAATTAATAAAACAAACTGAAAAATAATTAATTGAATCTTCAACTTAAATCTAACAACATTATAATTAAACTAATCAATTTCTTCCTAAAAATAAACAAGAAAAATGAATGAAACAAACTGAAGCAAGATAAAAAAAACGATGAACATGAAATTAATATCAAACATATCTGATTTCAAATCCGAAAAATATCAAACAAATTACGGACAGAAACGAAACTTAAACCAACTAACCAGATCGGAACGACGAAGAACTTGAATGAAAACAAATCTGTCCGGAAGCGATTATCGCACCAAAATCACTCGAATCTGCCCGGAAACTTAAACAATAGACGAAGCTCGATGGAGGGGTGTTTGGCGACGACGAGAACTGAAGCAGTAGCAACAAAGTAGCCATGGCCGCGCGAAGCTGGAGAAGAAGAAGCAAGCAGCAACAACAAAGCAGCCATGGCTGTGCGAAGCTGGAGAAGAAGAAGCATCGAGCAGCAGCCATGGTGCGACGAGATGGAGCTGGGTTTCGACGAAGAAGAAGCAGCAGCTACCATGGCGACGTGAAGCTGGCAGTAGCAACACGATGGAGCAGAAGCGACGCAGCAGTGAAGGATGAAGAACGCAGCAGCAGCACATCCGAAGGAGCTAGCGAGGCGGCGAACATGGAGCTCGAGCTCGATGATGAAGCGAAGAAGATGAAGCAGCGGCAGCAGGTGGCTGCTCCAGGTGGTTGTTTGGTCGCGAGGCGATGGAGGTTTGACGTGGGGGGAAAGGGCTGGAGGGGGAGGTCATTGGGCGAGGGGAAGGGCAGCCATGGGAGAGGATTTGGAGGTTTGAAGAAGAAGAAGGTAAGAGAGGGGGCGGATGGGAGTTTTCAATAGTGAAATTTTTTTAGGGTTTTGTTTTTGAAATGAAAGATAGGGAAATAGAGGTGTTGGGTCTTTGGGGTTATGGACTGGGTCGACCCGGTTTGGAATGGACCGGGTCGTAGAGGAAGGTTGGGTATATTTTGGGCCTGTGGTTCAAAATTGAAGAAGAGGCCTAATTCCGATTTTCTTTTATATTCTTGCTCTCTTTTCTTTTACTTCCTAATTAATAAAACTAAAATTCTAAATTAACTTATAAACTAAATTAACTTATAAAAAATACTAATTAATTCCAAATAACTATTATCGCACATTTAAATAGCAATTAACGATAAAATCGCACAATTTAGACGTTAAATGCTAAAAATGCAACGTACATTATTTTTTATGATTTTCTCATTTTTGTAAAACAAACTTAAATAAATACTAAATGAAAATGCGACATATTTTATATTTTTATTAATTTAAACAAATAAACATGCACAAACAAAAATACAAATAATTATACAAAAATACCACAAAAATACAAACATTGCACACAAAGGAAAATTATTTTATTTTGAATTTTTGGGAGTGATTCTCATATAGGGAGAAAATCACGTGCTCACAGCATGTCTCACAACCAAATTGCTAAAGAAAGATGTATCCTAGAGTGATTATTCATGTCTAAATATACACCTATACATTTCTTGTCATTAACATGGTTTTCTAGTAAGATTTTATTCAAATAAAATGGAATATCCATCACCAGAACCAATAGAACAAAAGAAAGTGGGATGTTCCAGCTTTCCAGGTGCTGTCTAGCTTGGTCCTGAACTTAATCCAAAATATTTGGCTACTCTTATCTCATCTATTAAGAATGTCACAGTTTTGTATATGGATAATATATCATTTTGTATATGGAGGTTTAGGAACTGTTTCCTAAGATTATAACAAACAAAAGATCTGATTTGAGGAATGCTTAAAAGAACCAACATCTGATGTACTGACGTACAAATTTGACTAATTCTGGGAATTCACTTATGTGTTATCAACAAACTTGTATAGCAAAATTAAAAACCAAAATTGAGAAAGATAAAGGTGAACTTTAGCTCTTGAATGAAAAAGATAAAGAAAAAGAGAACAAAATAAAAAGTGATCCTAATTGCTTGGTCTAGTAGGTCTATTGTGACGTCCCTTCTCTCCCACCTCACACCCTCGGAAGCACCCTTCTTATAGAGATAAATGCACTTTCAATTACAAAGAACTCTACCAGGCAACATGCAATTGAGGTATTCAGATTTTATACGTTGAAGTATGTAAAACACAAAACATTATGGGTTTGGATTCAATAATCCGCAAACAAGCAACATTAGTTACTTCACAGCCACTATTTTGGTAACCTAGTAAATATTATACAGCTCTACTAATAAATATTTATAGAAATAAGTTGACTAAAATGAGGTACTATTTTTTTCCCTCATATCATAAGTCATTTTAATCTAATGACTTAATCAACCTAGCAGATCAGAATTATCTCAAGTTTTTCAGCTGGTTGTGAGAAATTCAAATAAATCAAGTCCACAGATTTGTTGTAAAGAGAGTAGAAAACAAAAATATCTAATGGAGTGTGATCTATTAATGTCACTTCTTTGATATTTTGATATATTCTGCTGCTGCAGATATATTGTTTTCTTTGTTGTCATTGCCAAAAATATTTCAGTGTTCAGGATAAGGTCACAGATAAGATTTCTTCTTTAGAGTTAATTAATATAGACTTTAGCACTTTAGAAGCTCCAATTCCCATGTTATGGAGAAAATGGAATCTTGAAAAGAAATTTCTCCAACAAGAATACTGAAAATCCAATTGGCTAAAGAATGAGTCTGGACAGATTTCATTTTCTAAAGAATGTGCTGTATGTCTTTTTGACATCAGCTACTGAAAATTACAGTCAAAATTGGGATCTATGCAGCTAATGGTAGCCCCCTCTACAAAACTGTGAAAGGAAAAGCCTCATATCCTACTCAAGCGGGAAGTAAGATCAACGAAGACATCCTCGCTACATGGAATTGTGACACCACCCATTGGATGATTAAAACCAAATTCTTCCTCAGCTTGACTAAGCAAGTCTTGAAATAAAGGTTGGCTCAAGAATGATATGGGGATTACAAATCTCTTACTCTGCTTCTCCCCAACATAAACAGCAAAATGGCCCTTTGGAACGTCTCCGGCTGTAGAAGACTTCTTGATTATACAAGGCATACGGATAGCCATGGTCGTTAAGTTCAATACAAATGAGGAAGGGTAGAATTAGTAAGGACCCTGGAAACAGAGAAAATCTTTGTATGGTTTGAAGTTTTGGTGAGAGCTGTTATGGTAAACCCTTCTTTGTATGTGTTTATATAGGTCAATGACAAGTTGTAGAGTCCTAATGATGTGCATTGAATAGTATTTTGTGGGCACCAGCTAAAAACAATAGCACCTGAAATATCACATGGTTTTGCCTTCCAAATCACTGTCATACTATTTATATATTAAGACTAGTCTAAAAGCAGAGGGTTCCACTGATCTTCACAACAAAGAACATATGGACGCCTAATCTTCTTGAAAAATGGTTTAGTTAGGGACCACCTCTAGCCATTTCTTGAAGTTAAATCAACAAGTTGTAGTCAGAATTCCAATGATTGATCATCAAATGCAAATCTATAAGGGCATATCCTGAGAATTTTAGACAAAAATCTGATCATCCATAGTGCTAAAGCAATGGCTCAGGATACAAGTTGGTTCTTATAACAAAAAACTATTGTCTTACTCTTATGGTTCCAAGTGGTGGTGCAGTTGAAGACTTCGAGAACACTTAAAAAATGGTCAAATTGTGATGATTATTATTGGAAATAATATAGAATTGGATAAGGTTAGAATATTTCTCCAGTTTCATTTATCAATAAGGTCATACGTCCATGTTTCTAGTCAAAGAAAAACAATACCAACCAGTGTCTACTTTTGTTGCTCCAATGCTGAGCATGGGTGGACCACAGCAGTAATTTTGTAGGAAACAAGCAAGAGAAGAAGGCAAAAGCTTATCTTTAATCTGGTGAGCAATTATGATATAGACTGGTAGTAATCCACAAAATCAACATACTGGCTTAAGTTTGTCAAGAAAATCAACATTTGATCAAATTATATAATCAACAACAAGTTGACTTTGAATAGCACTTCACAGAGAATCTAAATTCCTATACCAAAAACTTAGCATTCTAAGTATTTATGAACAGCCAGAGCTATGGCCTGTATGATACTAGGGACAAAGACCTCAAAATGTACGGTAAAACTAAAAGAGTTCTAGACAGGGGAGAAATAGCCTCTGAATGCTCATCAGGTGACTCGAGAACAACACGCTTCTTACTGCACGAAGAGCCTAATTCCTATTTCCTCCTCTAGCTATAGTGTCAAATGATAAGTTAATCAACTACACAAAAGCATCAACTCTTTACAGTTGACGTGAAGAGCAGAACCAACAAGAAGTAGCAATCTAAGAAATTGATTTAGCATGACTATTTCAATTCTTGGTTTAATGTTTAAGTAATCAAAACTTCTAATGGCTTGATCCAAGCATCGGGTAGTTTATTTATTACTCCCTGATAAGTTGGTAGTTTCTTTCAATTAAGGTTTTTAAATAAGATTTAATAGCATTAACTAACTTAATGTGGTTGATTTTAGGTGTGTGAGCTTAAATGAAATAGTTGATGAAAGAGTGGATCAAAAAGGATGAAAAGAGATGGAATTTGGAGCATAAGATTGAAGAAATTGAAGATTGAAATGTGAAGGACAATGTCTCCATGAAGGTCAATTGTGGAGCCAAAACTAGGGGTGCAAATGTGCATGAAAAATGTTCCAAGTCTGGGAAAATTTGGAGCAAAGTCTGCCCAACTCCACGATCTTGATCGTCTCCACGAACTACTCCACGATCTTAAAGGGCATCTGAAGCAAAGAATTATGCAAGTTCTGCCCAGCTCCACGATCTGAATCGTGGAGCCATTTCAGCCCACGAACCAGGCCACGAACATCATCGTCTCCACAAACAAAGCCACAACTGGACACCATAGAGGCACTTTTGTCAAATATAGCAAACGATTATAAATAGCAATTTAGGTCAGCTTTTAGGCATCTTTGATCTTTTTGAACGTGGGAGAGCAGCTTTTGGAGTTTCCCTTAAGAGTTTTGGGTGATTTCATCATAGTTTGCTCAATCTTTCTCTACTCTCTTAGCTAACATGTTTAGATTATCATTTATCTTTATATTTTCATTCTTTATTATGGCTAGCTAAGCTTCTTAAGCTAGGATTGTGAACTCCAAGTGTGGTTATGTTTTTGGGTTATTAATATTAGTTCTATATTTGATTAAACTTTGTGTTATCTAATTACTCAATGCATTATTGATTGATTTTGTGGTAGCAAACACTAAATCCATACCTATTTTGCTTGTTCTAACTTGGAATAGTGGAACTTAGCTTAGGTACAAGGTAATTAGTAAGGAATTAAGTGGGTTAATCACTTGATTTATGAAATCTAACTAGGGATAGTGTGATTTCTACTTGGGCTAATCAATTGTTCATCATTGAGCCTTAATTGACTTGGAAGAGCAACTTGGGGTAAAAACCTCTTAAGTGTTGGAAGACATTAAGTTGGTGGAATAGAAATTGAGGCCATAACACATGCTTAATTTATTAGAATTGAACATTTGTATACCCAAAAACATAGCCAACACGAAGGGGAAGCAATCCTAGTGTCTTTCTCTTATTTGTTATAACTACATCTTTACTCGCACTCCAACTGTTCGATAAAATTCCTAGACTAGTTTTTGTAGTAATTTTAGAAGTAACTTTAGAAGTAATTGAACAATCATTCTTTGTTTGAAGATACATTAAGAATCACTAAGTTTACACGCATTTGGATACTCTAGCACACACCTACTCCTTGTGGGATTCGACCCCAATCTTTGTTGGGTTTATTATTGCTAAGGACCATACTATGCTTTCTTCGGAGGTGTAGGATTGGACGTCACCGCTCCCTCTGTCCCATTTTATATGACACCCCTTCCCTTTTAATCTATCCCAAAAGGAATAACATTTTTCTATATTTAGAAACAATTCAACTTTAAACTTCTCATTTTACCCTTGAGGAGATGATTTATAACCGCACAAATATTTATGGCGTGTTTTAGAACTCAAGTTTCAAAAGTCTTTATTTCTTTCTTCTTAAACTCCGAGTTAAGTCAAACATTATCACATAAAAGGGGATCCGGGAGTATACTGTATTAGAAGGCAGAGCTGTAAATCAGAAGAGCAACTCACAAGATGCACTGGCTGATAAATGAACATTATCATGGAAATGAATGGTGATGTCTTTTCCCTTGGTACTGTTTTACATTTTGTTGTCATTTTGTATAAGCTCGGGGAAAAGAAAGTCTGATTCAAAAGGAGAAAACAGAAAAGTTAATAATCTATTGGTCCTGATAATAACAAATCATTTAGACGGGGAGTTGATTTAACTGTACCCTTAGAAATGGTTTTGCATTGTCAAGAAATTCAGAGCAGTGTTCATCACAGGAATTTCATCAAATAACACGGCGGCTCTAGGTAAACAATGACTTGGCACGCAAATCTACCAAAACAGAGAACACATACACGCTTAAAACAAACCAGAATATTCATGTAAAAGGGCGTGAATCACTTGGCCCAAAGTCGACATTTCGAACACCATTTGAATGCACGGAAGAGAAGTGATGGAGAGCAAGAGCATGGAACTTAGTTTGGCAAAAATGGTTTTAGAAAGCAAACAGATTTTTGGGCTAAGGATCTTGAAGAAGCTGGTTAGGGTCAGTTTTTTCATTTTTAAGTATAACCATGTGTTATCGGCAGCTCACTGGTCCAACTAATCCAGATTTGTATGGTTGCATTTGCAAAGAATAAAAAGACCCACCCTGCCACCCATATGGATTTAACTTATATAAATAAAAACCGGCAGTAAAATTCATTTTAAACTATCAGTGTGTATATAATATGATGCATTAGTATATGCAAAGATTTTTGAGTGCTCTTTGTACATCATGCTAAAGACCGTGGAATAATCACGTCCATCTTTACAGCTTGTTTGGATGGTGTTATTTTAAATACAATATTCTCTCCATTTCAATTTATATGACACACTTTCTTTATTAGCTCGTTCAAAAAAGAATGACACATTTCTATATTTAGAAACAATTCAACTTTAAAATTTTTATTTAACCTACTTTACCCTTAATGATAAGCTTTTATAGTCTCATTTAAATTGAAACGGAGGAAGTATTTATTTTGATTGTTACTTAAATTTTATTGTATCGTACCGTTAAATCCGTCGTTATGTAATGATGAAAAGCGTCACGATTTAGTGTGGTCGCATCATTACCTTGTTTTTTCTCTCATATTGCACATCTTTATTATTAAATAATCCTATTTTATCGCTTACCTTATCTTTTTCTATAATCATTCTACTCCGTACCTTACTTTTTCTTTGTAATATTGCAAGTTTATTCTTGATGCATATAGTGTTTGGATAGATAAGCTAAATTGTTCATCCATTCAAGAAACATTTCTTTCGGATACATTTGTAGCAAGAGAAAAGAATTAATGTTGTATTTGTACTCTTTGAATTAGTTTTTTTCGAGTAAAAATCACCAAACTTTTTGGTGCTAAGCCTCACTTAACTTCTAATAACTAATCATCAACTGTACAAAATGGATATCCTGCTTTTGTATACAAAAATTCTGAGACCTATAAAAAGAAAAATGATTCTCAATTATATCCTAAACTGAGAAGTGATGCCAATGAAGATGTCCTCTGAGCAGGGAATTGTGATACCACCCATTGGATGATCGAAGCCAAATTCTTCCTCTGCTTGACATAGCAAGTCTTGAAATGCCGGTTGACTCAAGAATGATACGGGGATTACAAATCTCTTCTTTTGCTTCTCTCCTACATAAACAGCAAAATGGCCCTTTGGAACATCTGTTGAGGACTTCTTGATTATACGAGGAACACGGATGGCCATGATTTTCTATTTAAGATGAGCAAACGATGAAGAGGAGAAATACTAAAGTTCTGAAAGGTTGGAGTAGTTCTCTATTTTTGTGGAGAGCTGTGGTGGTGAGGGACTTCTCAAAACATGTTTATATAAGCAAATGGAAAGTCATAAAATCTCATGATTTTGTGGTGAAGAGCCATTTGGGTTGGGCATCAGTGAAAGAAAATGACATACCAATAACCACATGGTCCTGCCTTTCAACTAATTAACAAGATTAATTACTTTAGCTCATATAAGTTCAAGAACACTAGGTCCTACCATTTTCTTATGCATGGAGCAAAGGATCTAATAGAATCAAATACATAAGAATGTATGGTCCCTTATGATGATTTGTGTCGAAAATACTATCCATTAGTACTAAAACATACCCCATATACAAACTTTGTGTCCATTTACGTACGAACTATAAGAGAAAACAAGTCAATTATTTCTCAAATTTCAGTGGTGAAGAGGCATTTGTTGCGTTGTTGATTGACAATAGCAGATGAAGTATCACATGGTTTTGCTATCTAACTCATTCTCAAGTATATATGATTTTACGCTATTGTGCCTGAAGATTAGTAGGCCCCGCTGTTTTCATGACAAGATAGAAAACACTGGATCTTTAGAAATCAAATTGATAACAACGGGTGATGGTCCTGTAAATATTAAGGTCCGGACCACTTGTTCTGTGATTAGAAATAAATTACTGCAATATTTGACAATTTGTTTGGTCCCTCACGCTAAGTTATTATGTAGAATCAACTTTCCTATAGGAAAAGGATTACTAAAGGTGATATATAAATATCAGTATATATGTGACGAGGATGTGCGAAAAAAATATAAGGCATCCATGAGCCGCACAATCGAGAGAGATATGTTTGACAGAGAAAATTGTTTCCTTGTCCTATTACTACTACGCCGAAGTTTTTGAGAAATTTTTTAGCTTCTTTTTCATTCAATTTGTTCGCGGGTTTCATTGATCAAAGAGTTGATAGCAAGAATCAGTCTTGGTGTGGATATGCATAGAGTCTTCGCAATATCGAAGAATTTTTGAAACGAGACTCTCTTCACCATGTACGTCTCAGATCCGATCTTTGACATGTAAATAAACTTTAAACACGAAAAGATCTGCCTAGAATTATTATTGAACACCTATATGCAATCCTTCACTTAGCTTGAAAGAAAAAAATATTTTCACATTCCTAAGCTATACAGGCAACTGGAAAGCCAAATGGTAAACATGGAAGCTTTTATCACATCTTCACATCTTCAAATGGTAAACAGGTGCACGTACAAAACCAAGAAAGTTGAGCAAGAATTATTATATTGCAATAAAATATTCCATCAATATATGGAATTGATTTGAACCATAGAAGTAAACATGTTCATTACTTCAATTTCTTTTGAAGTAGAAAAATGTCTCCTTAATCAAGAGAAAAGGTATTACATCTCCATTCTTTATGGAGCTAATTTCATTAGTCTAACCTAGTCAGAGTGTGGTAACTCTCCTCATACTAGCTTCAAATGACTGTTTTTTCTAGCTCCTGAATTGTACACTCTGTCGACCCTACTTTACAGCTTTACAAAATTGTGTAAGAGAAAAACTGGTGACTCGTTAGTTTCCTTCTCACTTCCTCAAGCGAGATGTGAGATCAAGGAACACATCCTCACTGCAAGGAATTGTGACACCACCCATAGGATGATCAAAACCAAATTCTTCCTCAGCTTGACTAAGCAAGTCTTGAAATAAAGGTTGACTCAAGAACGATATGGGGATTACAAATCTCTTCTTCTGCTTCTCCCCAACATACACAGCAAAATGGCCTTTTGGAATATCTCCACTTGTGGAAGACTTCTTGATTATACGAGGCATACGAATAGCCATGATCGTTTAGTTTTAATGTATAAGAGCAAAGAAGTAAAAGAAGAACTACTAAAGACCTCAAAAGCAGAAAAAAAACCTTTGAATGTTTTAAACTGAGAGTTGTGATAGGAGTCCCTCTTTGAATGTGTTTATATAGGCCAAATGGCAACTCAGAGAATCCTATTGATGGTAAAGAGTTATTTCGTGGACACCCACCGAATACAATAGCACCTGAAGTAACATGGTTTTGCCTTCCAACTTATTGTCAAATTATTCATATCTTTAGTCCATTTAAGATCAAGACATCAGGCCCTACCTTTTGTCTGAAGTTGAAACATAGCATGCCTCACAACTAAATTGCTAAAGAAGAGATGTATCCTAGAGTGATTATTCATGTCTAAATATACACCTAGACATTTCTTGTCATTAAAATGGTTTTCTAGTAAAAATTTATTCAAATAAAATGGAATATCCATCACTAGAACAAATAGAACAAAGGAAAGGGGATGTTCCAGCCTTCCAGGTGCTTTCTAGCTCGGTCCTGAACTTGATCCAAAATATTTGGCTACTCTTATATCATCTATTAAGGATATCATAATTCTTAATGGATAATATATTATTTTGTATATGGAGGTTTAGGAACTCTTTCCTAAGATTATAAAAAACAAAACACCTCATCTCTCACATACAAATTTGACTAATTCTGGGAATTCAATTATGTTTTAGGCTTTGGGCAACAAATTTGTCGCGGAAGCCAAATGCATATAGTGTGAATGAGTCACAACTACTATACCAAAAATTATGACAGCCACCAAATAATAAATAAGACAATAAAGCAATAATAAAAGGAATACCAGAATTTACGAGGTTCGGCCAATTTTGCCTACTTCCTCGGACACAACCAATATTTTATTCTACTCCAAAAATACATGTGAAATAGTGCTAAAGAGAGAAGATACAAATGCCTTAAGAAGATAAGAAGGCAAATGAGAGGTGTATTTAAATCCTAAACATTAGGCCTCCTTTTATAGGGAAAAATTCCCACCCTATTGTGTCCTCCACCGACGTGGGACAAATTTTGGCAATCAACAAATCTCCACCTTGGCAAAATTCCACATCTTCAATTTTCTCTTAATAACAAATTTTGGTTGTGTCTTCATCTTCAATTTTCAGTGTTCAACAATGTTGATCAAATCCAAACAATGTTGAAACTTGACCGCAGTCACCACTTTTGTCAGCATATCAGCAGGATTCTTTGTAGTATGAATTTTCTTCACCGTGACTCCACCTTCTTCTATGATTTCTCGTACGAAATGATACCGAACATCAATGTGCTTCGTCCTTGCATGATAAACTTGGTTCTTCGCTAATTGAATAGCACTTTGACTATCACAAAAAATTGTGATACCTTTTTGTTCAACACCAAGCTCCTTTAGCAATCCTTGAAGCCAAATTGCCTCTTTCACAGCTTCTTTTCCAGCAACTTTGAATCCTTCTGGCTGAGTCATGTAGATTTCCTCCTCCAAGTTTCCATGTAAAAACGCAGTTTTTACATCCATCTGAACTAGTTCCAAATCCAATTGTGCTACCAAAGCCAACATAATTCTAATGGAGGAATGTTTTACAACTGGAGAAAATACTTCATTGTAATCAATTCCCTCCTTTTGAGCATATCCTTTGGCCACCAATCTTGCTTTGTAGCGAACATCTTCTTGGTTAGGAAATCCTTCTTTCTTTGCAAATACCCATTTGCACCCAATTGCTTTCTTTCCCTTCGGGAGATTGGCCAATCTCCATGTATGATTCTGATGAAGGGACAGTATTTCATCATTCATGGCAATCCTCCACTTATCTTCTTCTGAACTTTGGACTGCATCTTTATAAGTGGTCGGAACATTATCAGCTACAATTGAGGCGGCACAAGCAACCGTCTCTATAAGACGAACATGTTTTGTTATTGTCCTTTTTGGCCTGCTGGTTGCAATTGATTCAAGTTGTTGTTGAGGTTCCTGAGTTGGAATCTCCCTCTCTACTGGCTCTTCTTCCAGAGGATAATCTTCATTTGTTTCCTTCTCTGCTTCTTGTATAGGAAAAATGAATTTTCTCTCAAACTCCACCTACTTAGAAGCACCCTCATTTTGTTTGGTATCTTCTGTTACCTTATTTACCATAGCAGATTTATCAAAGGTAACATCCATGTTGAATATTACTTTCTTTGTCATAGGACACCATAAGAGATATCCTTTGACTCCAAAAGTAATCCCCATAAAAATAGCCTTCTTTGCCCTTGGATCCAATTTTGACTCTGTCACATGATAATATGCAGTTGAGCCAAATACGTGCAAAGAGTCATAATCTACAACAGGATTTCCATACCATTTTTCAAATGATGTATTTCCATCAATAGCAGCAGATGGTAAGTGATTAATGAGGTGGCATGCATATGTAATTGCCTCAGCCCAAAATTCTTTGTCCAAGCCAGCATTGGACAACATACTCCATACCTTCTCCAGCAAGGTCCGGTTCATACGTTCTGCCACTCCATTCTGTTGTGGTGTATGTCTGACAGTGAAGTGTCGGACAATACCATCATTTTCACAGACCTTATTGAAATGATCATTTTTGTATTCACCTCCATTGTCTGTGCGAATACACTTGATCCTCCTGCCTATTTGATTCTCCACCATCGTCTTCCATTTGAGAAAAATTCCCAACACTTCATCTTTGCTCTGCATTGTATACATCCACACTCTTCGGAAAAAATCATCAACAAAGGTTACAAAATTATGCTTCCCACCCAATGAAGGTGTTTTGAAAGGACTCCAAACATCAAAGTGTACATAATTCAAAATGCCTTTAGTATTATGGATCGTTGTACCAAATTTAACCCTTGTTTGTTTCTCTTTGACACAATGCTCGCAAAACTCCAAGTTGCAAGCCTTTACTCCCTTTAACAATCCTTGATCTGATAGAGATTTCAAGAATTTTCCTCCATCATGTCCCAAGCGCATGTGCCATAGCTTGGTTGCTTCTGCCTCTTTGTCGCCACTGGATGTCACTGTCGATGTCCCAATAACTGTACTACCACGATAGCGGTACATATTATTGTTCTTCCGATTATCCTTCATTACCACTAGTGCACCAGAGCATACTCTCGTCACTCCATTTTCTGCAATGATTTTGAACCCTTTTGATTCTAGGGCTCTCACAGAGATGAGATTCTTCTTCAAAGTCGGTACATATCAAACATCTATTAATATTCTGATCATTCCATCACGGTTCCTTAATCGTATTGAAGCAATTCCATATAAGGTAAGAGGGTTGTTGTCCATTGTGTGGATGACTCCATATTCTCCTTCTTGAAAATCCACGAACCAGTCCCTGGTGGGACACATATGATAGCTACAAGCCGAGTCCATCAACCATATGTATAATGATGTTGATGACTCTGTTGTAACTAATGAGAGGTCTGAATCATCACAATCAGCTACATTTGAATTCATAATGGCCTTTCCATTGTTATGTTTGGCCTTATTCTTCAACTTCGGACAGCCTTTCTTTTAGTGCCCTTTTTCTCGACCCCTCACAACCAGTGCTTCTCCTTCTTCGCCCTTCTATTTTTCTCCCTTTCTTTGTTCATAGCTGTATAAAGCCGAACAAACTTCTCTGAGAGAAATTTCGTCATTTCCATGAAGTAGAGTAGTTTCAAGATGCTCGTGCTCATCAGGAAGTGACCCCAACAACATCAAGGTCAAGTCACCATCATCAAAAGTTTCATCCATATTTTGCAAATATGTGACCAGCTTATTGAAACTGGTGATATGTTCATTCATCATGGTACCAGGAATATAGGTGAACCAAAACAGTATTTTCTTCATGTACAATTTATTTTGACTGTTTTTCTTCAAAAATTTATCCTCCAGTGCTTTCCATAATTTACTTGCAGAAGTTTCCTTTGTGTATGAATATTTCTGCTCTCTAGCAAGGTAGGATCGAATGGTACCGCAAGCAACACGGTTGATAATTCTCCAATCTTCTTCTCCAATAACATCTGGTTTCTTTTCTTCAATGGCCAGATCTAGCCCTTGTTGAAAAAGGACGTCTAGAACCTCGCCTTGCTACATCCCAAAATGTCCTGACCCGTCAAAAATTTCTACCGCAAATTTCGCATTTGACAAAATTCTTGTCATAAGCGAAGATGCCAATAATGACGTATTGTTGACACTTGATGTAGATTCTTCTTGTTTACTGTCTCCCATCTTTGACACAAATATTATTTAATAGCTGACGACACAAATCAAGATTATTTCTTTTCTGATGTGGAAGATCAGACTAAGCTGCAACCACAGAGCATACTCAGACAGAACCTTGACTCAGTTATCAAAATAAATCTTTTCTGATGTGGAAGATCAGACAATGCTACAACCACAGAGCATACTTAGACGGTACCTTGGCTCTGATACCAATTGTCGTGGAAGCCAAATGTATATAGTGTGAATGAGTCACAACTACTATACCAAAAATTATGACAACCACCAAATAATAAATAAGACAATAAAGCAACAATAAAAGGAACATCAAAATTTACGAGGTTCGGCCAATTTTGCCTACTTCCTCGGACACAACCAATATTTTATTCCACTCCAAAAATACAAGTGAAATAATACTAAAGAGAGAAGATACAAATGTCTTAAGAAGATAAAAAGGCAAATGAGAGGTGTATTTAAATCCTAAACATTATGCCTTCTTTTATAGGGAAAAATTCTCACCCTATTGTGTCCTCCACCGATGTGGGACAAATTTTGGCAATCAACAAAACTTATATAACAAGATTAAAAAAAAATGAGAAAAATAAAAGAGCATAAAGGTGAACTTTAGCTCCTGAACAGTAAAGATAAAGAAAAAGAGAACAAAAAAGGCGCTTCTGATTGCTCGCTCTAGTTACTCTTCAATTATAAAGAACTCTTACCAGGCAACATGCAATTGAGGTATTTAGATTTTATACATTGATTTATTTAAAACACAAAAACTTATGGATTTGGATTTAATAACCTGCAAACAAGCAACATAAGTATACTTGCATAGCCACTATTTTTGGTAACCCACCAGAAAATATGTACTTATATACTACTAATAAATATTTTTAGAAATAAGTTGACTAAAATAAGATACAATTTATTGTCCTCATATCATAAGTTGTTTTAATCTGATGATTTAATTAACTTCACGGATCAGAATTATCCAAGTTTTTCAGCTGTTCGGTAGAAACTCTAATAAATCAAGCCAGAGATTTATTGTGAGAATGGCAGAAAATAAAAATATCTAATGGAGTGTGATCTATTAATGTCACTTCTTTGATAGTTTGAAATTTTTGCTACAAATATTAAGTTTACTTTGTTGTCATTGCCAAAAAATTTCAGTGTTCAGGATAGGTGTCTCCTTTAGAGTTGATTATAAAAGACTTTTAGCGCTTTAGAAGATCCAGTTCCCATGTTATGGAGAAAATGGAATCTTGAAAAGAAATTTATCCAACAAGAATACTGAAAATCCAATTGGCTAAAGAGTGAATATGAACAGATTATATTTGCTAATGAATGTGCTGTATGTCTTTTTGACATCAGCTACTGAAAATTACATTCAAAATTGGGATCTACTGTTGCAGCTGACAGTAGCCCCCTCTATCTAATTTTCAGTAATATGAATAATGTGTCTTTCCTAATTCATCTAACGTACAAACTGGAAATCCTATTCTTTACAAAGCCGGGAAAGGAAAAGCCTCATATCCTACTCAAGTGAAAAATAAGATCAATGAAGACATCCTCGCGGCAGGGAATTGTGAGACCACCCATTGGTTAATCAAAGCCAAATTCTTCTTCAGCTTGACTAAGCAAGTCTTGAAATAAAGGTTGACTCAAGAACGATATGGGGATTACAAATCTCTTCTTCTGCTTCTCCCCAACATAAACAACAAAATGACCCTTCGGAACATCTCCAGCTTTAGAAGACTTTTTTATAAAAGGAGGCATACGGATAGCCATGGTTGTTAAGTTCAATATAGATGAGCAAATAAGGAACAAAATTAGTAAGGACCTGAAAGGAGAGAAAAGCTTTGTATGATTTTAAGTTTTGCTGAGTTATGTTATTGTAACCCTTCTTTATATAGGCCAATGACAAGTTATAAAATCCTACTTATGTGCATAGGCATTCTGTGGACACCAGTGAAAGACAATAGCACCTGAAGTATCACATGGTTTTGTCTTCCAACTCATTGTCATACTATATATACATTGAGACTAGTCTAAAAGCAGATGGAGTTATAAAATGTCAAATTTTGATGATTAATATTGGAAATAATAAGAGAATTGGATAAGGTTAGAATATTTCTCCAGTTTCATTATCAATAAGAAGGTCATGCCATGTTTCTGGTCAAAGAAAAACAAAACTACTTTTGTTGTGCCTATGCTGAGCATGGGTGGACCTCAGCAGTAATTTTGTAGGAAACAAGCAAGAGAAGAATGCAGATACTTATCTTTAATCTGGTGAGCAATTATGATATAGACTGGTACTAATCAACAAAAACAACATGCTGGCTTAAATTTGTCAAGAAAATCCATATTTGATCAGATTATATAATCCACAAGAAGTTGACGTTGAACAACACTTCACGAGAATCTAAATTCCTATACCAAACTTAACATTCTAAGTATTAATGAAAAGCCAGAGCTATAGCCTGCATGGTACTAGAGACGAAGACCTCAAAATGTATGGTAAAACTAAAAGAGTTCTGGACAGGGGAGAAATAGCCTCTGAATACTCATCAGGTGACTCGAGAACAACACGCTTCTTACTGCACGGAGAGCCTAATTCCTCCTCTAGCTATAGTGTCAAATGATAAGTTAATCAACTACACAAAAGCATCAACTCTTTGCAGTTGACGTGAAGAGCAGAACGAACAAGAAGTAGCAAGCTAAGAAATTGATTTAGCATGACTATTTCAATTCTTGGTCTAATGTTTATGTTAGCCCAAATACAGCTCAAGCCCAACTGTCACAGGCTCAATCAGCTAAGGGAAAGCAGAAGGCCCTTTTATAGTTTCTTAGTTTACACTTTCATATATTTTTCATTTTCAGATTTTACATTTATATTTGTCTCTTACACTTGTAAATATAAATAGAGACTTCTCAATAATAGCTTGAGTTTTGGCCAATTGAGATTTGACCGACTCATATCAGTCATCTTCTTCTCTCAACCCTTCTAGGGTTTTCTTCTGTTACTTTACACCATAGCCATAGAGCTTTGAGTTTAACATGGTATTAGAGCGGGAATATAGATTCCTCTCGTCACAACCTTTCTTCCGATGGTAGCCTTGTTTGAAATCGTCAACGATTGTATCAGATCGTTGGTTTTTAGAATATGTTCGTGAAATTTGGGGTTTCGTTCAATCTTCGCATATTTTCGACTTCTACTGCGAGAATCGTTGATAATGTTCAAGCTATACGGTAATTTCTGTTGAATTTCTCTACCTAGGGTTCATGGCTAAACAAGACCTCACTTCTTCGGGTTTTCAGAAGAAGGACGGTATCATTGTCAATCCTAATCACAAATTCTGTTAATTTTGATGTTAGTGTTCATTGCATGTACCTGATTTGAGTTTGTCTCAGATTACTTCAACATACTCCTGTAATTTCTTAGTATTAGACTTAGTTTCTGCTGAAAATGGGTACTGTAGTAGATGATGTTAACTCTTCTTCAACTTCCAACGGTTTTGTTCCATTTTCCTTGGATCTTTCACATCCGTTCTATATTCATCCCTCAGATAATCCTGGAAGTCAACTAGTATCTGTTCCATTCAATGGTTGTGGGTTTGTGTTATGGCGTAACAGTATGCTCACTTCCCTTTCTGCAAAGAACAAACATAATCTATTAGATGACAGAGTCAATAAACCCACTCCTGAATCTCCTTATTACCCACATTGGGAGAGGTGCAATGATATGGTCAAAGCCTGGATAACTAACTCAGTATCTAGAGAAATAGCTATTAGTGTAATGTGTTTTAAAACTGCTAAGGAAGTCTGGAAGATATAAATGAAAGGTTTGGTCAGTAAAACGGGTCTAAATACATTCAAATACAAAGGGAAATCAGCTCTACTACTCAAGGCTCCTCTGATATAGCCTTTTACTTCACAAAGATCAGGAGTTTATGGGATGAGCTGAACTCTTCATATGTAGGTCCTACTTGTTCATGTGGTGCATTACCTAAATTCATAGAGGACCAATAGTTGTTTCAGTTTCTCAATGGTCTAAATGATTCATACACAACTGTTAAAAGTGCCATCATGTTAATCAATCCTCTCCCACCAATCAGCAAAGCCTATAGTCTTTTACAACAAGATGAGAGTCAAAGAGAAGCTCACTCTGTTGCTCCTAACTTCTCTGGTGATGCCACCTCTTTCTTGGTGTCTCCTAGTGCTTCTACTACAAATAGGACTTTCAGTCAAAAGGTGAATTTTGAGGCCAGAAAATCTGCTCCAAATGTCTCTTGCAAATACTGCAAGAAGCCTGGCCACACTGTTGACAAGTGCTACAGACTTCATGGGTTCCCTACTGATTTCAAGTTCACCAAGAGTAAGAAATATGCTTCTTGTGTTCAGACTGAAAGTCCATCCACCACTGCTGTTACTACTACTTCTCAGTATGCTGATTCTTCAGCCCATGGGTTTACCAAGGAACAGTATCAACACCTGTTGACCTTGTTCCAACAAGTTCAGATGTCAAACACTTCCACACATGATGCCTCGAATATGGATCAATCTGCTTTTGCACACTTTGCAGGTTTGTTTAGCAAGTATGCTGTAGATTCTAAGGTTTCTCATGTGTGTGCATCCTCTCAATTAGGTGTCAACCCTTGGATCTTAGATATAGGGGCTACAAATCACATGACTCCACATAAACATCTTCTTTTTAATGTCCAATCATTAATCAAGCCTTTCCTTGTCACTCTACCTAATGGATATAAAGCTAAAGTTGTATCAACTGGATCTCTGTATTTTAGGCATGATATGATTTTACTTCATGTTCTTCTGGTGCCATCTTTTCACTTCAATTTGATATCAGTTCATCAGCTTATATGTCAGCTAGATTGTTTAGAACTTTTTACCAAAATAATTTGTTCTTTACAGGGCCCTTCACTGAAGAGGCCACTGGAAATTGGTAAAGCTGCAGGCAGGCTGTACTACCTCCATCCAGATGGTGATCTCTTTCCTGTTCCATCTGATTCTCTGAATGTTTCTTCTAGTAGTTTACCTAGTTCTGTTTCTACTTCTAGTGATTTACCTTCTTCTGCTTCAATTGTATCTGATAAGTCCAGCCATATTGTTACACATGTTAATGGTACTCCTAATTGTAATCAATTTCATTACCTTAATAAATTGGACTTGTTTTGACATCAAAGATTAGGACACATGCCTTATCATAGAATGAAAACTATTCCTTTCTTATCTGATAAAGTGTCTTCCAATCAAAGTTTCATGTGTCCTGTTTGTCCTCTAGCAAGACAACATAGATTACCTTTTCCTGAGAGTGTTATACACTCTTCTGCTCCCTTTCAACTAGTACACATTGACATTTGGGGTCCATATAATACTAGAACTTACAATGGTTTCAGATATTTTTTAACTTTGGTTGATGATTGCACTAGAGCCACATGGACTCATCTCCTTTCTTGCAAGAGCAATGCTCCTTCTGTCCTTAAAGCTTTTACTATCATGGTTAAAGTTCATTTTAAATCTTCTGTCCAATCTTTTAGGTCTGACAATGCTTTTGAACTTGGTGGAAGTTCTGAAGCCACCAAGTTCTTCTCAAGCCAAGGCATTCTCCATCAGACCACTATTCCTTGCACCCCTCAACAAAATGGGGTGGTTGAAAGGAAACACAAACACTTATTGGAAATCTCCAGGGCTCTTCTTTTTCAGTCTAACCTTCCTCTCAAATATTGGGGGTGAATGTGTTCTGACTGCCACTTACCTCATCAATAGACTTCCTTCTGTTGTTTTGAAGGGTATCTCTCCTTATGAAAAACTTCATGGTCTTCCTCCACTTTATGATCACTTAAAGTCTTTTGTATGTTTATGCTTTGCTACTTCACCTAAGTTTGGCAGAGAAAAATTCCAGGCTAGAGCTATCCATTCTATATTTTTGGGGTACCCCTTTGGTAAAAAGGGTTACAAACTTCTTAACCTTACTACTCATTCCATTTTCTTTTCTAGGGATGTGGTTTCTCATGAAAATATATTTCCCTACAAGTCTGATCACCCTTCTATCTTTCCCTCTTCCTTCAGACTTTGTAGATTCTTCCTCTTCTTCTTCTTCACCTTCTCCAACTCCTGATGTTTCCACATCTCAAATTCTCCTGATCCCTCTCCTCCTATATCTGACTCTTCTCCTTTTATTCCTTCTCCTCCACCTTTGAGAAAATCAATCAGAACAGTCCATCAACCTTCCTATCTCAAAGATTAAGTTTGTTCCTCTATCTCTTCCTCTCACTCTCTTCCTTCCTCTTCCAAGGTCTCTTCTATTGACATACACATGCATGAGCCCCAGTTCTACCAGCAAGCTGCCTCACATCCTGCTTGGCAAGAGGCCATGCTAAAGGAATTCCAAGCCTTTGAGGTAAACCAGACTTGGGACATTGTCCCTTTACCTTCTCAGAAGAAGGCTATTCCTTGCAAGTGGGTTTACAAAATCAAACAAAGGGCTGATGGTTCTATTGAGAGATATAAGGCCAGGTTAGTCATTAGGGGTGACACTCAAAAGGAGGGCATTGACTTTACTGAAACCTTTTCCCTCGTTGTCAAGTTAACCACCATCAAATGCTTACTCACTTTGGCTGCTAAATGGAGCTGGACTGTGTTTCAACTTGATGTGAATAATGCCTTCCTTCATGGGGATCTCCATGAGGAAGTTTATATGAAGGTTCCACCTGGTCTTGATGTATCTGCTCCTTCTTCTTCCCCTCCCCTGGTTTGCAGACTCAAGAAGTCCCTTTATGGCCTTAGGAAAGCTTCTAGGCAGTGGTTTTCAAAACTGTCTGAAGCCTTGCAATCCAAAAGCTACATTTCCAGCATGAATGATTATTCCTTATTCACTAAGGTCTCTTTTGATTCTCTGATTGTCTTGGCTGTCTATGTTGATGACATATTACTAGCAGGTAATGATGTTGTTGGGATGAACTCTTTGAAGTCTTTCTTGGATGCCCAATTCAAAATGAAAGACCTGGGGTCAGTTCACTATTTTTTTGGGGTTGGAAATCTCTCTTATCCCTCAAGGTTATGTGATGAGCCAACACAAGTACACTTCTGACCTTTTAGCTGAGTTTCATTGTCAACACTTCTCTCTTGTTATGACCCCCTTAGATCCTTCTGTGAAGCTGGTGTTAGACATGGGGGAGCCTGTTTCTTATCCTAGCCTATATAGGAGATTGATTGGAAAGCTCAACTCTTGCAACATACTAGGCCTGATATTTATTTCTCCGTTCAACATTTGAGCCAATTTCTTCAAAAACCTCAAGTTCCCCATATGTTGGCAGCTTTACATGTTTTCAGATATTTACTTAATGATCCAGCTCAAGGGGTGCTCCTCTCCAGCTCATCTTATCTATCTCTAACTGCATATTCTGACTCTGATTGGGCTGCTTGTGCCATTTCTCGCAAATCTGTCATTGGTTATTATGTTACCCTTGGTGGTAGCCCAATTTCTTGGAAAAGCAAGAAGCAACCTACTCTCTCCTTGTCCTCAGCTGAAGCTGAATACAGAGCTCTTCGCAAGATTTGAGCTGAGATTTCTTGGTTGCTTAGACTTCTAGGTGATCTTGGTTTGTCCATTTCCAGCCCAGTTCCCATTTATTGTGACAACCAGGTAGCTCTCTATATTGCCAAGAACCCAGTTTTCCACGAGCGCACAAAACACATTGAGATTGACTGTCATTATGTGCGCACTTGCTTGCAAGCTGGTTTGATTTCCTTGCATTTTATCTCCAGCTCCAATCAGTTAGCTGACATTATGACCAAAGCTCTTCATGGTCCTGTTCATCATGGTTTACTTTGCAAGCTTGGTGTTTTTTCACCCTCAAGCTTGAAGGGGAGTGTTAGCCCAAATACATCTCAGGCCCAACTGTCACAGGCTCAATCAGCTAAGTGAAAGCAGAAGGCCCTTTTATAGTTTCTTAGTTTACACTTTCATATATTTTTCATTTTCAGATTTTACATTTATATTTGTCTCTTACACTTGTAAATATAAATAGAGACTTCTCAATAATAGCTTGAGTTTTGGTCAATTGAGATTTGACCGACTCATTTCAGTCATCTTCTTCTCTCAACCCTTCTAGGGTTTTCTTCTGTTACTTTCCACCATAGCCATCAAGCTTCGAGTTTAACAGTTTAAGTAATCAAAACTTCAAATGTCTTAATCGAAACATCGGGTAGTTTATTTATTACTCCCTCTGTCCCATTTTATGTGACACCCATTCCCTTTTAATCTATCCCAAAAAGAATGACATTTTTCTATATTTAGAAACAATTCAACTTAAAACTTCAAATTTTAACCTTAGAGAGATGATTTATAGCCACACACATGTCCATGAATTGCTGTGGAACTCAAGTTTGAAAAGTCTTTCTTTCTTTCTTCTTAAAATCCGTGCTAAGTTAAACATTATCGCATAAAAGGGGACGAGAGAGTATATGCACTGGCTGATAAATGAACATCAGCACGGAAATGAATGGTGATGTCTTGTCCCTCGGTATTTTTTTACATTTTGGATAAGCTCGGGAAAGGAAGTCCGATTCAAAAGGAGAAAACAGAAAAGTTAGTAATAATCTATTGGTCCTGATAATAGCAAATCTTTTACAAATGGTTTTGCATTGTTAAGAAATTTAGAGCAGTGTTCTTCACAGGAATTTCATCGAACAAAACGGCGGCACTCTAGGTAAACAATGACTTGGCATGCAAATCAACCAAAGCAGAGCACACATACACGCTTAAAAGCAAATCAGAACGTTCATGTAAAAGGGCGTGAATCACTTGGCCCAAATTTGACATTTCGAACACCATTTGAATGCACGGAAGAGAAGTGATGGAGAGCAAGAGCATGGAACTTATTTTGGCAAAAATGGAGGAAAAAATGGTTTATAAAAGCAAAGGGATTTTTTGGGCTAAGGATCTTGAAGAAGCTGATTAACGTCGTAAGGTTGTTGTTAGGAATTGCTCCCTAAAGATTTTGAGCTACTCCTACTTTAAACCACGAGAGTTGAGAAACAAGTTTTCTTTTGCAATGAATTGATTACATCAATATATGGAATAGAATGGAACAATATAAGTAAAAAGGTTCATTACTTCAATTTCTATTGAAGTAGAAAAATGTGTCCTTAGTCTAGAGACAAAAGAATAACATCCATTCTTTATGTAGCTAAACTCATTAAATCTATCTAGTGTTTCTTCTAACTCCTGAACTGTACACAGTGGAGGGGGTTAATTTCCTTGTCACTTCCTCAAGCGAGATGTGAGATCAACGAAAAAGTCTTCACTGCACGGAATTGTGAGACCACCCATTGGGTGATCAAAGCCAACTTCTTCCTCAGCTTGACTAAGCAAGTCTTGAAATGCCGGTTGACTCAAAAATGATATAGGGATTACACATCTGTTCTTTTGCTTCTCCCCAACATACACAGCAAAGTGGCCCTTGGGAACATCTCCACTGGTCGAAGACTTCTTGATCATACGAAGAATTGCCATGATCTTTTAGTTTTAGTAAGAAAGAAAGAATTACTAAAGAACTCAAAAGCCGAGAAAGCTTTCAATACTTTCAAGTTTGGTGAGATCTGTGGTGGTAGACACCTCTTTGAATATGTTTATATAGGCAATGACAACTCATAGAACACAGCTGATATGTGTTGAATAGGAATTTGTGGACACCAGCAGAAGACAATGTCCCTGAAAATCACATGCTTTTGTCTTCCAAGTATCAATAACTTTGCACTATTAGTTCAAGAACATTAGGCCCTACCTTTTTTAAAACTTGGAACAAAGCATCTTAAACTGCAGAAATCTCAAGAATAGATGAAGCCTTGAGCTATTCATGCCAGTACCACTAGGCCAAGTGCTTCTTAGCTTTGTCCATGGAACAGGCCCTACCTTTTCTTTGAACCTGGAACAAGAGTATCCTTCAAAATCAACGTGCTAAAGAGGAATCGTGCCTTGTGAATATTTATGTCTAGATACACATCCCCGAAAATTCATAAATGTAACATGGTTTTGTTGTTCCTTGAGGAAATAAAATAATTTTCTATCACCCTAATTGTTAGGGATATATTAGATATGTCCTAGATCCAATCTCATGTTTGATGATTTGAACATATTTCATGAATGTTATTTCATATAAAATATATATATGACATTTGATATTCTTTTATCATTATTATTAATTGCTTGATTATTTTGATAAGGTCCTTGATTAAATTTTAAGACTTGTCATCGTGATTGAGATCATGATAATGAGAGTAAAGTTTCTTATAATTTAATATAAATTTAGTTCTTGATCATAGGATTGTTAATTTGGTCATTAATAATCCGGTTAGATCAATATCTATGTGATCATCTTTATAGGATAAAGATTAGTTGATCTCATTAACTAAATCACATAGATAGATGATGCATATAGAGATATGATCATTGAACCGACTCATTGGATAATTCCTAATGGTTAGAATTACCATAAACTGTCAATAGGATATTCTCTTGAAGAATGTGATGTAAGAGTTTTCTTTGACCTGAGATCGTCATAGTAATTGACAAGTTATTTATTGTGCTTTGATACTAGACACTTATGGCCCTAGGGCGATAGTTGAAAGGATATTGGGTACGATTAAATACTTGTAGAATTAGTAATTGATCTAAGATGGAATCTGTCAACTCTTGGTAATGAGTTTAAGCTTCATGTTGTCATGAATTATAAACGACCAAACTAAGACCTTGGCCAGGGCAATTGAATGAAAGAAGAAATTAGTTTCTTAGGTCATTCAATGGTCGATTATATTTGACATGAACACATAGTTGGTCGCCTATTTGGATTTGACAGTTGAACCATATCCTAGGGTGATCCAGAGCTATAAGGACAGAAGAAATTACTACATTATTTTTCTACTGGTTCTTGAGAGTAAATTGTATACTTCATTCTATGTGGTCATTAAGGAGTGTTGCTAGACGCCACCCTTGATTAGTATATTGATGTGATCAATTTACTACCGGCTTAGTATTGAACCTATGAGGTCGCACACGAACGAGTGTTCTGATATTGCTAAAGGATTAATTACTTTATTATTTGATAATTAAATTAAGGAATTTAATTAGTCAAATAAATTTAGTTATTAGTCCAAATGAAATATTATTATATTCTTTGCTAGCACATAGGATATAATTAATATTGTGAATAAATTGAAGTTTCTATTTGGCCAGAAAATCAAATTGTATCTCTTGGTTGAAATATATATAATTAATATTTGTTTATATAAGGTGTATATATATAATATTAATGAAGAACACTTGATCCAATTTTGATTGGACATAGAATTCCATGAAGGAATTCCTACGGCAGAATTTCAATTCAAACTCCTCAATATCTTGGAAGATTTATCTCATTAGAATGCGATATATTTTTCAATGGGAAACTTTTATAAAGTTAATAAAGGAAGTTTGTCATAATCATCCCACTTAGAATGGGATATATTTTTCAATGGATTCGATTTTTATATTAAAAGGCTTACTCTTGATTTAGAATCAGAGGACATTCAATTGCAGTAGCAAAAACTCTCTATTCTTCCTTTTTTTTAGCTTCCATTTTGAAGTGAAAAATAACAGGTTTGAGAAGCCATAAAAATCAAGAGACAAACATTCTTTACAATAACAGTTCTTGTCGTATAACATTGAGTTGTGATTTTTGAGAAAAATTTTAACATAATATTTTGTTCAATTTTGTTCACGGATTTCACTGATCAAAGAGTTGATAGCAAGGATCAGTCTCGGTGTGGATACGCATAGAGTCTTCGCACAATCGAAGAAATTTTTTGAAACAAGACTCTCTTCACCAGGTACGTCTTAGATCCGATCTTTGACATGTAAATAAATTTTAAACACGAAAAGTTCTGCCTAGGATTGTTATTGCCTTCCGCTGCGTGTTATGAACACCTATATGCAATCCTACACTAATTTCCAGCTTCCAAGTGCTTCTTAGCTTAGGTCTAGAGACCTTGATCCAAAAT
The DNA here is from genome assembly GCF_000393655.2 of Nicotiana sylvestris. NCBI lineage: Eukaryota > Viridiplantae > Streptophyta > Magnoliopsida > Solanales > Solanaceae > Nicotiana > Nicotiana sylvestris. The sequence goes on from NC_091061.1 coordinate 30,039,300, forward strand.
ATGGTGTTCTCCAGTTTCTTTTCAGTAATCATATTATCCCCATAGGGTTGAAAAGAATAAATTTTACTTGTAATTGAAGCCTCATTTCCTGTAATGAGGAGGTAATAGAACCGTGTAAAGAACATAATTATACTGATATACTTGATTAGACTCTAGTTTTGGCAAGAATGTCCCAACAAAAATGATAGCGATTGAGAATTTAAAAAGCACTGTTGATAGGGAAACTAGCATGAAGCTTCTGATTATGGTGCCCAAAAAATTCTAATAATAGCTAGCTGGTGAAAGATGGTTTGTGATGCCTATGAAAGACAATAGCATATGAAGGATCATATGACTTTGCCTTATATGTCCTTGTGCTGTACTAATAATTTGAGACCAAATGATTTAGTCATTAACCTCCTTGGACTAAAGATACATATCTGAATTTTAGCATGGTAAATAGTGTATGAATCTAATCACAAGAAGAAAAATAGATGGTAGAAGATATTGCTTGGTGAAGGTATGTTTGGAATTGGTGAATTATGTAACAATCTCATCTATAAGCTTAAACTATTAGAGAAAATATGATCATATGAAGGTCTGTTTGGAACTCGTGAATTAGAATAAAGAGACTCATCCTTTTATAAATTGGATTAACTACATATGGGATTACGCTGAGTTTGTTATTGTTGTTGATTAACTACATATATTGTTGAAATTACTGCCTCAATAGTTGGAAATTTTGCATAACTGCTTAAGTTCAAAATCTGCTCAAAGCAAGGAAGTTGTTGAGATAAATAAGCCTTGTAACTGTTAGAAGAATCTTATCTTTCTATTGCTATTTGTTAGGATATAGCTGTTAGAGATAATCTGCTGCTGATTTTTCTGCTTTTCTTTAGAGCTTTTCAGTTATAAATTCTTGTATAAATATGGCTTTGATTATTGAATAAAATAATGAGCAGAATATTCATATCTCCTTTATTCCTTTGCTTATATCTTGCTTTATATTCCAACATATTGGTATCTAGAGCCTACCATCTTGAGGGACTTGTGAGTAGAGAGTGAACCAAATACCAATTCTTCCACCCAAAGCACATCACAATACATTCTTTAAACTGTTATCTTAAATAGTTTATAGAAAATGAATTCTGAATCGAGCTTCTTAACTCCACCAGTCTTCAATGGTGAGAATTATCAAGCTTGGGCAATTAGAATGACAGTTCATCTTGAAGCATTGGATCTCTGGGAAGCAGTAGAAGAGGACTACGAAGTAACTCCTCTTGGAAATAATCCAACAATTAATCAGATAAAAATTCACAAGGAGAAAAAGACAAGGAAAGCCAAAGCATGTCTTTTCTCTGCAGTATCACCTTCAATTCTCACCAGAATTATGCAAATGCAGTCTGCAGCAGCAATTTGGGAGTATCTCAAAAAAGAATACAAAGGAAATGAAAGAGTGCAGAATATGCAAGTGATGAATCTAATTCGAGAATTTGAAATGAAGAAAATGAAAGAATCAGAAACTATAAAAGATTATTCAGACCAATTGCTCGACATAGCCAACAAGGTGAGATTGTTTGGTAATGAATTTAATGATGAAAGAATTGTTTAAAAAATTCTGTAACACTGCCTGAGAAATATGAAGCCACGATCTCTTCTTTAGAGAATTCCAAAGATCTGTCAAGTATCACCTTGGCAGAACTTGTTAAAGCTTTGCAGGCATTGGAGCAAAGGAGAATAATGAGGAAGGAAAGTTCTGTCGAAGGAGCTTTACAAGCTAATTCACAGAACATTGATTCAAACAAAGGCAGAAAAAAGAACAGGAAGCAAAGGCAAAGCAATAACAATAACAATCAGGGAGGAGCTCATCCACCCTGCCCTCATTGCAAAAAGACAAATCATCCTCAACAAAAATGTTGGTGGAGACCAAATGTCAAGTGCAACAAATGTGGTCAACTAGGCCATGTTGAGAGGGTATGCAAGTCACAACCACAATATGAGGAAGCCAACGCCGCTGCAAATCAACATCAAGAAGAACAGTTATTTGTAGCAACTTGTTTTGCTAGCAACAACAGTTCTGAAAGCTGGTTAATTGATAGCGGATGCACAAATCATATGACCAATGATCAAGAGCTAGATCGCTCTGTCATTGGCAAAGTCAGGATTGGAAATGGAGAATTACTCGATGCGGAAGGCAGAGGAACCGTTGCAATTGAAAGCCTTACTGGTTTGAAACTTATAACTGATGTTCTTTTTGTTCCCGATCTTGATCGAAACCTCTTAAGTGTTGGGCACCTACTTGAAAATGGTTTCAAGTTGTTGTTTGAAGATAAAGCGTGTCTGATCAAGGATGCTGATAACAAGGAGTTGTTCAAGATCAAGATGAGAGGCAAAAGCTTTTCCTTGAACCTGCTGGAGGAGGAACAAGCCGCAGTTGTCCAGTTAGCCAATAACTCAGAACTATGGCACAAAAGACTTGGACATTTCCATCATGAAGCAATACTTTTCATGAAAGAAAATCACCTAGTAGAAGGCCTTCCAAGTTGAGAAAAATCTACCTGCTTGTGAAGCTTGCCAGTATGGAAAACAAACTCGGCTTCCTTTTCAGAAGTCATCTTGGAGGGCAAAACAGAAGCTGCAACTTATTCACACAGATGTAGGTGGACCTCAAAAAACATCATCTTTGAAGGGCAGTAAGTACTACATTGCCTTTATTGATGATTGCACCAGATATTGTTGGATTTATTTTTTGAATTTTAAATATGAGGTAGCTGGTGTATTTTGGAAATATAAGGCTTTGGTGGAAAATCAGAGTGGTTGCAAAATTCAGATGGTAAGAACAGATAATGGAACTGAGTATACTTCAGAAAAGTTTAACCAGTTTTGTGATGAAGCAGAAATTGAGCATCAGCTAACGGCACCATACACTCCTCAACAAAATGGAGTAGTAGAGAGGAAAAATAGGACCTTAACGGAAATGACAAGTTGTATACTCCATGAAAAAGGGTTACCTAAGCAATTTTGGGCAGAAGCTGCAAATACTACGGTATTTTTGCTAAACAGATTGCCAACCAAAGCTTTGCAGAAGAAGACTCCCTTTGAGGCTTGGTTTGGTTACAAACCTATGCTAACAAATCTGAAAGTTTTTTGTTGTCTTTGTTTCTTTTATGTACCTCAGGTGAAAAGAGATAAGCTAGATAAAAAGGCCGACCCTGGAATTTTGTAGGATACAACAATATCTCAAAAGCTTACAGGATCTATAAACCTCAAAATGACAAAGTTGTTGTTAGCAGGGATGTCAAGTTCTTGGAGAATGACACCTGGAACTGGAAAGATGGTGAAAAACAGAAAAATCTAGAGTGTCTAGATGAAGATGTTGATGATGTACCTGTCCGAGGCACAAGACCACTTTCTGATATATATCAAAGGTGTAATGTTGCTATTTTAGAACCAGCAGGATTTCCAGAAGCTGCCAAAGATGAGAAATGGAGGACTGCAATGCGGGAGGAGCTGAAAATGATAGAAAAGAACAACACATGGGAGCTAGTTGATAGACCATCACACAAGAAAGCTATTGGAGTCAAGTGGGTTTATAGAACCAAGCTCAACCCTGATGGTTCCGTAAACAAATACAAGGCCAGACAAGTTGTGAAAGGGTATGCGCAAATGTTTGGAGTGGATTTTTCAGAAACTTTCGCTCCTGTTGCTCGCTTGGATACAGTGAGAATGCTACTAGCTTTATCAGCTCAACATGGATGGAAGATCCACCAACTTGATGTGAAATCTGCTTTCCTCAATGGTCACCTTGAAGAAGAAATCTTTGTAGAACAACCTGAAGGTTTTTCTTTGAAAGGTAAAGAAGACAAGGTATATCTATTAAAGAAGGCGTTATATGGGTTGAAGCAAGCTCCTAGAGCTTGGCATAGTAGGATTGATGCTCATCTTCTCAGTTTAGGCTTTCAGAAAAGTTTGAGTGAGTCCACACTGTATATCCGGAAGGAAGAAACATATTTAGCTATTATCTCTCTATATGTTGATGATTTATTAGTTACAAGTAGCAGTTCAGACTTAATCAGTCAGTTTAAGACTGAAATGAAGGAGGTTTTTGAGATGACAGACCTTGGTGAGATGTTCTACTTCCTTGGGATGGAAGTTCAGCAAAAACAAAATGAGATTTTTATATGCTAGCAGAAATACGCCAAAGAAATACTGAAAAAGTCCAAAATGGATGATTGCAAGCCTATGACAACTCCTATGAATCAAAATGAGAAGTTTTGCAAAGAAGATGGAGCTGAAAAGATTGATGAAGGACTTTACAGGAGCTTGATAGGTTGCCTGATGTACTTGACTGCAACAAGGCCAGATATTGTTCATTCTGTGAGTTTACTTTCGAGGTATATGCACTGTGCCAGTGAAGTTCATTTTCAAGCAGCTAAACGTATTATTGGATATGTCAAAGGTACTGTTAATTTTGGCATCATGTTCAAAAGAGCCTTAGACTTTCAGTTTCATGGATATTCTGATAGCGATTGGGCGGGCTGCTTAGATGATACGAGAAGCACTTCAGGTTATTGTTTCAGTTTTGGTTCTGGTGCATTCTCTTGGTGTTCAAAGAAGCAAGATGTAGTTGCTCAATCTACAGTTGAAGCAGAGTATGTTGCAGCTGCATCAGCTGTGAATCAAGCTCTTTGGGTTAGGAAACTGCTGGCAGATTTGTACATGGAGCAAAAGAAAAGCACTGGAATCTTTGTTGATAATCAAGCTGCAATTTCTATTGCAAATAATCCTGTGTTCCATGGGAAGACAAAACATTTCAAGATCAAGCTTTATTTCTTAAGAGAAGTGCAGAAGAATGGAGAGGTAGCTTTAGTATATTGCAAAAGGGAATTTCAGATTGCTGATATTTTAACTAAGGCTCTACCTAGATCCAGATTTGAATTTCTTAGAGAAAAACTTGGTGTTGCTGCTCTTGAGTCAAGGAGAAGTGTTGAAATTACTGCCTCAATAGCTGGAAATTTTGCATAATTGCTGAAGTTCAAAATCTGCTCAAAGCAAGGAAGTTGTTGAGATAAATAAGTCTTGTAACTGTTAGCAGAATCTTATCTTTCTGTTGCTATTTGTTAGGATATAGCTGTTAGGGATAATCTGCTGCTGATTTTTCTGCTTTTCTTTAGAGCTTTTCAGTTATAAATTCTTGTATAAATATGGCTTTGATTATTGAAAAAAATAATGAGCAGAATATTCATATCTCCTTTATTCCTTTGCTTATATCTTGCTTTATATTCCAACATATATTCACTTGTGGCTTAAAAGTCAGAAATGCATTCGAGCACATTGTTATCTAGTGGAGCGGGAACATCATAAGGAAAGCAAATCTTTTTCGCCTTTGTAAAGGAGAAAAACACGGGACTTGAGTATATGGAATCGCAAATAAAAGAAATACCAATGCACAGTGAATGGAGCCATCAAGTGGAAAAAATTCAGTACTTCATTATCTTTGAAGTAGAAAAAGTGAAGAGTCATTCATCTCTTTGACATGAATAACAAAACAGGCTTTGTGGAGTTAAGTTCACTAACATTCTGCATTCTAACTACAGTTTTCTCTAACTATTCATCTATGCAAACTGTGCAGATCCTGCTTTACAAAATTGTGAAGACAAGTTTCTGTCTCAGTTCCTCAAACGAGAAGTAAGGTCGATGAAGACATCCTCTCTGCAGGGAATTGTGAGACCGCCCATTGGATGATCGAAACCAAATTCTTCCTCAGCTTGACTAAGCAAGAGTTGAAATTCTTGGTGACTCAAGAATGATATAGGGATAACAAATCTCTTCTTATGCTTCTCCCCAATATATACAGCAAAGTGGCCTTTTGGAACGTCTCCATTTGTGGAAGACTTCTTGATTATACGAGGCATATGAATAGCCATGATTCTTTTAGCTTTACTATAGACGAGGAAAGAAAAAATGAACTACTAAAGATCTCTAAAGCAGAGAAAGCTTTGAATCCTTCAAATTTTGCTGAGAGCTGTGGTGGTAGACATCTTCTTGAATGTGTTTATATAGGCCAAATGGCAACTCATATTATCCTGTTAATCTGTGGTGAAGAGTAATTCTGTGGGTACCAGCTGAAGACAATAGCACCTGAAGTAACATGGTTTTGCCTTTCAACTCATTGCCAAAGTATTGATGGCTCTAGGTCACATTGGTTCAAGACAATAGGCCCTACCCTTTAACTTAGTGTTCTAGCAAGCATTCATCCTTTAAAAATATGGATTTATCCATCACCACATACCAATAGAACAAAAGGAAGTGGAATGTTCCTGCAGGTGCTTCCAAACATGTCCCTGAACTTAATCCATAAATGTGGCTAATCTTAACTCTTGGATAAAATTTATGAGTGGAGGTCTCAAAAATGCTAGACAAATTAATGCTGACAGCTTGGCATGTGGTCACTGTTAACTTGTGTTGCAGCTTGCCAGGAGCTCCTAAAGTAAAAAATGATTCTTTAAGTAGCTATCTAGATATGAGAACTGAATCTACTCTAAACTTCAGAACATGAACCAAAGGAACTATGTCATGCTTATGAAAATTGTACTAATATATATTATATCCTGACAGAAATTTCTGAAGTTTCGGTCAAATAAGAGAACAACAAAGACCAATATTTCGAGCTGATTTAAGTCTGTTGTTAGGTCATTGGAAGGAAAATCTTGCACATTAAGTATCAACACCAATGTCAGCCCGTTCAGCTTGGTGCATCGATGCAAATGAAGGATCAATTTAATATAATTTTGTTACATTATTAGTTTTTGTAGTACTCTCAGTTGGAGTTGTTGCTTCCCAAAAGCTGCAGCTCTTGTTAATTAGAGCAAGAGTAACCATAGTATGCTAATAGCATTGTTATTCCATATAAATTTTAAACTCTAATCATCCTTTGACTAACATGAAAATGTGACCAGTTTCAGAATTGATTCTGGCTCATAATGGTTAGCAACACATGAGACTTGAGCACAAATATTCTATGAGAGGATTAGGGAATCATAAGGAGAAAAATATTCAAATACTAACTGAATAGAGTCATCAAGTGAAAAAGGTTCAATACTTCAATTTCTTTTGAAGTAGAAAAAGTAAAGTCATTTGTCTCTTTGACATGGACTAACAATCAGTCTTTGTGGAGTCACTATCCTTCCTAATCTGACAGGGATAACTAGCTACCACCTCATTCTAACATTAAAATTTGTTTTTTTCTATACAAGTATCCTGCTTTTGTACTCTACAAATTGAGAAATCAAGTTCCTTTATCAGTTCCTTAAACGAGAAGTGAGGTTGATAAAGATGTCCTCAGTGCAGGGAATTGTAGCACCACCCATTGGATGATCGAAGCCAAATTATTCCTCAGCTTGACTTAGCAAGTCTTGAAATAAAGGTTGGCTCAAGAATGATATGGGGATTACAAATCTCTTCTTCTGCTTCTCCCCAACATAAACAGTGAAGTGGCCCTTCGGAACATCTCCAGCTGTAGAAGACTTCTTGATTATACGAGGCATACGAATTGCCATTATCTCCTGTTAAGTACAGATGAGAAAAGAAAGAAGAAATTACAGAAGATCTTTCAAATTTTGCTGAGAACTGTGGTGGTAGACATCTTCTTGAAAGTGTTTATATAGGACAATGGCAACTAAGAGAATTCTGTTAATTAGTGGTGATTCAGTGGGTACCAGCTGAAGACAATAGCACCTCAAGTAACATGGTTTTTCCTTCCAACTAATTGTCAAAGTATTCATATCTTTAGTCCATAATAGATCAAGACATCAGGCCCTACCTTTTGTCTGAAGTTGGAACATAGCATGCATCACTATCTAATTGCCAAATAAGAGATGTAACCTAGTTGTGATTATTCACTTCTTAATACACATCTAGACATTTCTTGTCATTGACAAGATGGAATAACCATAACAACATACCAATAGGACAAAGGAAAGTGGGATGTTCCAATAGGCCCTACCTTTTTTTCAAACTTGAAAAAAACCACCTGTCACTGAAGAATTCTTAAGAATAGATGAAGCCTTGAGTTATTCATGCCTGTACCAATAGGCCAAGGGCTTCTTAGCTTTGTCCAGACTTGAGTCCAAATTAAAATTAGTCCTTAATTCATGGACACTAGGCCCTACCTTTTTTTTGAACCTGGAACAAGAGTATCCTTCAGAATCAACTTGCTAAAGAGGAGTTGTACCATGTGATTATTTATGTCTAGTTTCACATCCCCGAAAATTCGTGGATGTTAAGAAGGTTTTGTTGTAAGAATTATCCTTGATAAAATAAAATAATTTTATATCACCATAATCTCCAACTTCCAAGTGCTTCTTAGCAGGTGCGGCCCTTCCATAAAGCAAGTAAAGCAATCACTTTGGGCCCCATATTTATGGGGGCCCCATTTTTGTCACACCTAATAGATTATGTATAAGTTTAAAAAATTATTCTGTAAAGTGAAAAAGTTTTATTTCTTTCTAACAAATATAGAGAAGAAACAATTTGCAACCGCTATGATTTCTACCAAGGAAATTGCACTTGAAATAGATATCGAACCCGAATTTTGTAAGAAACGTGTGATATATAGGAAGTAACAATTTGATGCGAATGTTGATAATGAAATCCCAAAATCTTTCGAAGAGTCCTTTAAAGTTGATTACTTTTATACATAATAGACAAGACTATTTTTTCACTTCAAAACAAATTTGAACAATTCGAAGCATATGAAGATATTTTTAATTTTTTATTTGGCAGTAAAAACTAAGATCACTAGATGTTGGAAATTTGAAAAAATATTTCCTTAATCTTGAATGTTCCTTAAAGCATAATAATCAATTCGATATTGATGGTTTAGATTTATTTTCTGAATTAAAAGTATTAAGGAAAATAGTACAATTAGAAGATAACAATTGAATTGATAAACTTAATCAAATAAAAAGATTTAATTCTTTTCCAAATTCCTAAATTACTTATGGAATAATGTTTATAACTCAAGTTACCGTTTTCAAAATTAAAATTGATAAAATCTTACCTAAGAACAACAATGTCACAAGAAAGGTTAAGTGGATTCCCTATATTATCAATTGAGAAATACTTATTAGGAGTTATGATTATAAGAAAATTAAATTACTATGTATCTCAAAAAAGCTAAAAAAATAGACTTCAAATCAATTTTAAAAAAAAAAAATTAAAAAGTTAAGGCCCCTCGTAAATTAAAGTTTGGCTTTAGGCCACAAAATTCGTCGGGCCGCCCCTGCTTCTTAGCTTTGGGATATAGACCTTGATCCAGAATATGGGGGTTCGAAAAGAATTCAATCTACTTGTAATTGAAGCCTCATTTCTTATTATAATGAAGCAATAGAGCCATATGGAAAGAACAAAATCATACTGATAATCTTAATTAGACTCTACTCTAGTGCTGGCATGAATGTTCCAACAAAAGTGATACTTGGGAATTTAAAAGCACAGTTGATAGAGAAACTAGCATGAAGCTTCTGATCATGGTACCCAAAAAAAAACTAATAATAGGTGGTGAAAATTAATTTGATTGATGTCTTTGAAAGACAGTAGCATATGAAGTATCATATGACTGCGCCTGATATGGCCTTGTGCTGTACTTATAATTTGAGACCATTTTGGTGAATAATAGATGCTCCTACTTTCATGACAATATAGCGGAAAAGACTCTCAATTAAGGTGAGGTGAAGGAATGAATTATTTAGTTATATTGACCTCCTTGGACTAAACGATGCCCGGATACTTTATGTCCAGCACCCTGAGTAGGTCCTCAAGTCAAAAATGACTGTATAATGGCTCACTGCTATAATTAGATCAACAACGAAAATCAGAATATGAAACATTATCTTATTCCTGACAGAAAATTGTTGAGTTTTGTTAAATAGGGAGATAAAAAAGAAAAACAAGCTCAGATGTGCGTCTGCTGTAAGGTTTTTAGATCGAAAGCTTGTGAATAAGTGGAATGGAGTGTTAAAACATTGATATAATACATTAGCTACTCTAGATGAAGGATGTGGACTTGAATAAAGAGACTCATCCTTTTATAAATCGGATTAACTATAATATATTCACCTGTGACTTAAAAGTCAGAAATGCATTTCGTACGCAATGTTAATCGCTTTCATAAGGAGAAAAACACGGGATGTTGAGCATATGGAATCATAAGTACAAGAAATACCAATGCTAACTGGATGCGGAACCATAAATGGGAAAAAGCTCAATACTTCATTATCTTTGAAGTGTTAGTTTTTCCAACAATTATGGTGATGTATGGGAGAGGTAAGCAATGATGCAACTCTCCTTAGTGAGATAAGCAATGATGCAATAAGTGGTAGGTGAGATGGGAATATTGCAAATTGATCCTTCTTGGTAGGTGAGATTTGCACTTTTGGTCCCTATCTCAAAACTATAAATACCCCCTTCCATTTCATTGTATAACACACCAAAAAAAATATATCAAAACTCAAGAAGAAAGAGTTTGAGAGGGAGAGAGATATAGTTCCTTTAGGAATGTTTCCTAACAGGGGAGTGACAAAATAGTGAGTAGAAATACTAGTCGGGTATTTTTCGGGAAACACTTTTGTGTGCGCCACTATTTTGGGTAGAGCTCAGGAATTGTTGTACCTCCAAATTATTGGGGAAGTCTCTCTTTGTATGCCTGCTAAATGTTTTAGTGGAAGTTGGTGTCGGATTTGTGGACGTAGCCTAAACGTTTTAGGTGAACCACGTTAAATATTGTGTCATTTATTTTTGGTTTCGTTGATCATTTATTTTATTCTGCTGTGCAGTAGTGTTTAGTGCCACCGGGTCCTAACAAGTGGCATCAGAGCTTTGGTTAGAGTACTATTCATACGTACGAGTACTATTCATCCATACGGGCACTATTCATATCCACGGTTACTATTCACCGTCGGAATTTTTTTAGATTGCAGAAGTCTGTCAAATTCTGATCTAAATGGAGGCGAGGACAAGCAAGATGGTCAACCTGAATGGCACAAATTATCACTTATGGAGAAACAAGATGAAGGATCTCCTGTTCGTGACAAAGATGCACCTGCCGGTGTTCAGTTCTCAGAAACCTGAAGATAAGTCAGACGAGGACTGGGAATTTGAGCACAACCAAGTGTGCGGCTACATACGGCAATTTGTTGAAGACAATGTGTACAACCACATTTCTGGTGTGACACATGCAAGGTCGTTATGGGACAAGCTCGAAGAGTTGTATGCCTCTAAAACAGGTAACAACAAATTATTTTACTTGACAAAATTAATGCAAGTAAAATATGTAGAAGGGACAACTGTGGCAGATCACCTTAATGAAATACAAGGGATTGTCGACCAGTTGTCGGGAATGGGCATAAAGTTCGATGACGAGGTACTTGCTCTTATGGTGCTGGCAACACTCCCAGAGTCATGGGAAACCTTGAAGGTTTCAATCACCAATTCTGCACCCAACGGTGTGGTAAACATGGAGACAGTCAAGAGTGGCATTCTGAATGAAGAAATGAGACGCCGATCACAAGGAACATCTTCTTCACAGTCAGAGGTGTTGGCTGTTACGACCAGGGGGAGAAGTCAAAATAAGAGCCAGAGTAACAGAGATAAGAGCAGAGGTAAATCCAACAAATTTGCAAATGTTGAGTGCCATTACTGCAAAAAGAAGGGGCATATCAAAAGATTTTGCCGACAGTTCCAGAATGACCAGAAGAAGAACAAAGGCAAAAAGGTGAAGCCCAAAGAAAGCAGTGATGATGAAACGAACTCCTTTGGTGAGTTCAACGTTGTCTACGATGACGACATTATCAATCTGACAACCCAAGAGATGACCTGGGTGATTGATAGTGGGGCTACCATTCATGCGACGCCACGGAGAGAACTCTTCTCATCTTACACACCTGGAGACTTTGGTCGTGTAAAGATGGGAAATGCCAATTTCTCAACAGTTGTAGGCAAAGGTGATGTTTGCCTAGAGACCATGAATGGGATGAAGCTACTTTTAAGAGATGTCAGGCATGTTCCAGATATGCGCCTGAATCTGATCTCCGTAGACAAGCTCGATGAGGAAGGTTACTGCAATACCTTCCATAATGGCCAATGGAAGCTCACGAAGGGCTCATTGGTGGTGGCGCGGGGCACGAAGCAGTCAAAGTTGTACGTGACCCAGGCGAGCATCTCCCAACAAGTTATAAATGTTGCGGAGAATGATAGCAATATCAAGTTGTGGCATAGACGTCTTGGCCACATGAGTGAGAAGTCAATGGCGCGTTTGGTAAAGAAGAATGACTTACCAGGTCTAAACCAGATCCAGTTGAAGAAGTGTGCTGACTGTTTAGCTGGGAAACAAAATAGAGTTTCGTTCAAAAGATTCCCTCCTTCCAGAAGGCAAAATGTGTTGGATCTGGTACACTCAGATGTATGTGGGACTTTCAAGAAGTCCCTCGGTGGTGCCCGATATTTCGTGACCTTTATTGATGATCATTCACGAAAGACATGGGTATACACGCTGAAGACCAAGGATCAAGTGTTTCAAGTTTTCAAACAGTTTCTGACCTTGGTGGAAAGAGAGACTGGTAAGAAGTTGAAGTGCATCCGGACAGACAATGGCGGTGAATACCAGGGTCAATTTGATGCTTACTGTAAAGAGCATGGTATTCGACATCAGTTCACACCTCCTAAAACTCCCCAGTTGAATGGCTTGGCTGAGAGGATGAACAGAACTTTGATCGAGAGAACCAGATGTTTACTCTCTCATTCAAAGTTACCAAAGGCTTTCTGGGGTGAAGCTCTAGTTACAGCAGCCTATGTGCTGAACCATTCACCCTGTGTCCCTCTTCAGTACGAGGCTCCAGAAAAGATTTGGTCAGGAAGAGATATCTCTTATGATCAATTACGGGTATTTGGCTGCAAAGCCTATGTCCATGTTCCGAAAGATGAAAGGAGCAAACTTGATGTCAAGACAAGGGAGTGTGTATTCATCGGCTATGGTCAAGACATGCTTGGCTATAAGTTCTATGATCCGGTGCAGAAGAAGCTCGTCAGGAGTCGAGATGTCGTGTTCGTTGAGGACCAAACAATTGAAGACATTGACAAAGTAGAGAAGTCCACTGATGATTCTGCTGAGTTTGAGTTGCCTCCAACAGTGGTGCCGAGACAAGTTGGAGATGATGTTCAGGATAATCAACCTGAAGCCCCTGATCTTCCTAATGAAGATGAACCAGCAGATACTGAAGGTAACGAGGACAATGGTGATGATGATGCAGACGAGGAGGATCAACCTCAACCACCAATCCTCAATAACCCTCCTTATCACACAAGATCTGGAAGAGTTGTGCAACAGTCTACCAGATATTCTCCACATGAGTATGTGTTACTCACTGACGGGGGAGAACCCGACAGCTTTGAAGAAGCTATTGATGATGAACATAAGGAGAAGTGGATAGAAGCCATGCAAGACGAGATGAAATCCTTGCATGAGAACAAGACGTTTGAGCTGGTGAAGTTGCCGAAAGGCAAGAGAGCTTTGAAGAATAAGTGGGTGTTCAAGATGAAGCATGATGAAACACAATTCCCTTCCGAGATTCAAAGCAAGATTGGTCGTCAAAGGTTTCAATCAAAGGAAAGGCATTGACTTTGATGAAATATTCTCACCAGTTGTGAAAATGACCTCAATACGCACGGTGCTGGGATTAGCAGCAAGCCTCAACCTGGAGGTTGAGCAGATGGATGTAAAAACCGCCTTCCTACATGGTGATTTGGAAGAGGAGATATACATGGAGCAACCAGACGGTTTCCAGCAAAAGGGGAAAGAGGACTGCGTTTGTAGATTGAGGAAAAGCCTCTATGGCTTAAAACAGGCACCAAGGCAGTGGTACAAGAAGTTCGAGTCGGTGATGGGGCAACACGGCTACAAGAAGACAACTTCAGACCATTGTGTGTTCGCTCAGAAGTTTTCTGACGATGATTTCATCATCCTATTGCTCTATGTGGATGATATGTTGATTGTTGGCCGGAATATTTCCAGAATTAATAGCTTAAAAGAACAGCTAAGCAAGTTCTTCGCCATGAAAGACTTGGGGCCAGCAAAACAGATCCTTGGGATGAGGATTATGCGAGACCGAGAAGCCAAGAAGTTATGGTTGTCTCAGGAGAAGTACATCGAGAAGGTACTTCAACGGTTCAACATGGAGAAAACTAAAGCAGTTAGCTGTCCTCTTGCTAACCACTTTAGATTGAGCACCAAGCAAAGCCCGTCAACAGATGATGAGAGAAGAAAGATGGAGCGGATTCCATATGCTTCAGCAGTAGGAAGTTTGATGTATGCCATGGTTTGTACACGGCCAGATATCGCTCACGCTGTAGGAGTGGTAAGTAGATTTCTTTCTAATCCAGGAAAGGAACATTGGGATGCTGTTAAGTGGATTCTCAGGTATCTTCGAGGAACCTCCAAACTATGCTTATGTTTTGGAGAAGACAACCCTGTGTTGGTTGGCTATACTGATGCAGATATGGCCGGAGATGTTGATTCTAGAAAATCAACTTCAGGATACTTGATTAACTTTTCAGGGGGAGCTGTGTCATGGCAATCAAAGTTGCAAAAATGTGTTGCATTATCAACTACTGAAGCTGAATTCATCGCAGCAACGGAGGCTTGCAAAGAATTGATATGGATGAAGAAGTTCTTAACTGAACTTGGATTTTCGCAAGACGGTTATCAGTTATTTTGTGATAGTCAAAGTGCTATCCACCTTGCGAAGAATGCCTCATTCCATTCCAGATCCAAACATATTGATGTGAGATATAATTGGATCAGGGATGTGTTGGAGAAGAGGATGTTGCGGCTTGAAAAGATCCATACAGACGAAAATGGATCGGACATGTTGACCAAGACTTTACCGAAAGGGAAGTTTGAGTTCTGTAGAGAAGCTGCAGGGATAGTGGATCCACCATATAGTTGGAAGGGGGAGAATTGTTAGTTTTTCCAACAATTATGGTGATGTATGGGAGAGGTAAGCAATGATGCAACTCTCCTTAGTGAGATAAGCAATGATGCAATAAGTGGTAGGTGAGATGGGAATATTGCAAATTGATCCTTCTTGGTAGGTGAGATTTGCACTTTTGGTCCCTATCTCAAAACTATAAATACCCCCTTCCATTTCATTGTATAACACACCAAAAAAATATATCAAAACTCAAGAAGAAAGAGTTTGAGAGGGAGAGAGATGTAGTTCCTTTAGGAATGTTTCCTAACAGGGGAGTGACAAAATAGTGAGTAGAAATACTAGTCGGGTATTTTTCGGGAAACACTTTTGTGTGCGCCACTATTTTGGGTAGAGCTCAGGAATTGTTGTACCTCCAAATTATTGGGGAAGTCTCTCTTTGTATGCCTGCTAAATGTTTTAGTGGAAGTTGGTGTCGGATTTGTGGACGTAGCCTAAACGTTTTAGGTGAACCACGTTAAATATTGTGTCATTTATTTTTGGTTTCGTTGATCATTTATTTTATTCCGCTGTGTAGTAGTGTTTAGTGCCACCGGGTCCTAACATGAAGTAGAAAAAAGTAAAAGAGTCATTCATCTCTTTGACATGAATAACAAAACAGACTTTGTGGAGTTAAGTTCACTAACATTCCTCATTCTAACTACAGTTTTCTCCAATTCTTCAACTCTACAAACTATGCAGATCCAACTTTACAAAATTGTGAAAACAAGTTTTCGTGTCAGTTCCTCAAATGAGAAGTAAGGTCGATGAAGACATCCTCTCTGCAGGGAATTGTGAGACCGCCCATTGGATGATCAAAACCAAATTCTTCCTCAGCTTGACTTAGCAAGTCTTGAAATAAGGGTTCCCTCAAGAATGATATGGGGATCACAAATCTCTTCTTTTACTCCTCTCCGACATACACAGCAAAATATCCTTTGGGAACATCTGCAGATGTGGAAGACTTATTATACAAGGCATACGAATAGCCATGATTCTTTTAGCTTTACTATGAACGAGGAAAGAAAATATGAACTACTAAAGACCTCAAAAGCAGATAAAGCTTTGAATACTTGTAAGTTTTGCTGAGAGCTGTGGTGGTAAAGACTTCCTTGGATGTGTTTATATAGGATATGGAAACTCACCGAATCATATTAATCAGTGGTGAAGTGTTAATTCTGTAGGTACCAGCTCAAGACAATAGCACCTGAAGCAACATGGTTTTGCCTTTCAACTCATTGCCAAAACTATTGATGTTCAAGACAACAGGCCCTACCTTTAACTTGGTGTTCTGTTAAAGCATTTATTCATTAAAAATATGGATTAACCATCACCGCATACCAACAGAACAAAGGGAAATGGGATGTTCCTGCAGGTGCTTCCAAACTTGGCCCTGAACTTAATCTTAACTCTTGAAATGCTAAACAAGTTAACTTGTGTTGCAGCTTGCCAGGAGCTCCTAAAGTAAAAAATGATTCTTTAAGTAGCTATCTAGATATGAGAATTGGATTAACTATAAGCATCTGAACTTGAATCAAAGGAACCATATGTAATGTGTCCTGCATACGAAATACTTATATCCTATAACGAGACAGAGAATTCTGAAGTTTTGGTTAAATAAGAACAACGAAGACCAATATCGTGGGTTAAACATTGGCTACTCCTGATAAAGGGTAGTTACTTGAATAAAGAGACTCATCTTAGTAAATTTGATTAACTATATTTTTCCAGCTATAGCTTAACAATCAGATATTAAACTCGTGAACATGTTTTAATTAGTTGTTTGGGATTTGTAGGAAAAAATAGCTATATCACCTTTCTTCTATGCAATTTATTAGGACGACACAGTCCAAACATATGTAAATTTTATCTTCAGTTACATGGACTCATCTGCAGGAACTTTCTGATACAACGTGTGCATAATTATCCAGTAGCGTTCGTGCAGAATTTTGCTAATTTTAATCGCATTTTGAAGAATCCGCACTAAGTACCAACGCATCAACGCGGATGAAATATCTATATAACATGAATTTTTTCACGTCGTTTAGTTTTTCTATTGCATTTAGTTGGTGGTGTTGGTTCCCAAAAGCTGCAGCTCTTGTACATGTTGAGCTGGAGTCGCCAGAGAATGTTAACAGCAGCATAGTTGCATATAAAATTTCGATTCTGTTCATCCTTTGTCTAACATGAAAAAGTACAGGCTTGGGCCACTATAGATTTAATTCTGGCTCATAATGGTTAACACATGAGACTTGAGCACAAATATTCTATGTGAGGAATAATGGAAACATAAGGAGAAAATATTTCGATACTACATAATGGAACCATCAATTGAAATAGGTTCAATACTTCAATTTCGTTGAAGTAGAAATAAAAACAAGTCACAACTGACAAGGACTAACAGTCAATCTTTTTGGAGCTAAATTTCACTAATCTACCTAGTCAGATACTGGTAATTCTCCTCATTCTAACATCAAAAGTTGTCTTCTCTATACATACTGTATCCTGCTTTACTTTTTACAAATTGACAAAGCAAGTTTCTTTGTCAGTTCCTTAAACGAGAAGTTAGGTCAACAAAGAAATCCTCAGTGCAGGGAATTGTAACACCACCGTTGGATGATCGAAGCCAAATTCTTCCTCAGCTTGACTGAGCAAGTCTTGAAATAAGAGTTGGTTCAAGAAAGATATGGGGATCACAAATCTCTTCTTCTGCTTCTCCCCAACATACACAGTGTGACGACCCGACCCGTCATCTCCTGTAATTCCGTCTCGTATTCCCCGTTATATGCTTATTCATGCTTCAATATGTGTACTTGGTGAATTTGAGTCAATTCGGATAGAGTTTGGTAGAAATTGGGACAAATAGTCTCTTTAATGAAGAATTAGTTTGGAAAAGTCAACCGGAAGTTGACTTGTGAGTTAGAGGTCTCGGAATTGATTTCCGATGATTCGGTTAGTTTCGGCGGATGATTTAAGGATTGGTAGCACGATCGGAAGTGAATTCGGATGTCCGGAGGTCATTTTGAAGTCATTTGGCTAAGTATAGAAATTTGAAGGTTTTTTAGAAAAATTCGACCGGAAGTGGAAATTTTGATATCGGAGTCGGAATGCGAATCCGAAAGTTGGGGCAAGTCCGTAATGTCGAATGTGACTTGTGTGCAAAATTTGAAGTCATTCCGGAATGATTTTGGTAAGGTTTGAGACACTTAGTCTCTTTAAAGGAAGCTTAAGTTGGAAAAGTCAACCGAATATTGACTTATGTGTTAGAGAGCTCGAAAAGCGAATTTTATGGTTCGGATAGCTTCGTTAGGTGATTTGGGACTTAGGAGTGTGTCCGAAATATTTTTGTGATTACCGGTGTAGAATTAAGCTTGAATTGGCAAAGTTAGTATTTTGGCGAATTCCGGTTGATAGGTGAGATTTTGATTCGAGGGTCGGAATGGAATTTTGAGAGTTGTTGTAGCTTCGTTATGTCATTTTGGACTTGTCTGCAAAATTTGAGGTCATTCGGACGTGGTTTGGTTGGGTTTTGTTTTTATCAAAAATGGAATTTGGAAGTTCGTGAGATTCATAGGCTTGAATCCGATGATGATTTGATGTTTTGATGTTATTTTTGTAAGATAGTTTGTTATTGGCAAGTTGGAAGTGGGATTCTTCCCACATCGGAAGAAAGAAGTTCCGTGCCTGTTATGTGAAACACCTTCGAGACCGACCTTACTCGTACCGTGCCTGTTAGCCTCGGAACTGATCATTATGAAATAGCACTCAACAGGCACGAGATTGACACAACAGGCACGAGATTGACTCAACAGGCATGAGACTGACTCAACAGGCACGAGATTGACTCAACAGGCACGAGATCCTAAAGTTAATTATTTTTAACAGAAAAATCAAATTTATTTGAATTTTAAATTCAAAGTTCGAATAAATAGTCGTGTCTGTTTGTGAAACAAGACATCTTTTCTGAAAGGGTCTGTTGGTTGCCTATAAATACACAAGAATTCCAACGAAGTGGAAATAGAAAATCACAAGTGTTATTGCAGGCTTTGTTGTATCCTGAAGAGAATCGTTTTGTATTTTCCCTAAATTAGTATACAGGTGATAACTCTTTAAGGACAGTCAATTTTCACGCCTCAAAGCCAATTTTGTTTATATTTTCTAACAATCTTAAAGAGTTATTCTGCTATGGAGAAATTGATGTCTGTTGTTGAGAATCCGAAGGAGTTCATCAAACTTGATCGCTTTGATGGAACAAACTTTACTCGTTGGAGAGACAAGATGATATTCTTGTTGTCCGCTCTCAATATCTACTATGTTCTTGATTCTGCCTTGCCTCTGATGCCTGATCCCACAGCAGAAGATTCTGACGTAGTCAAGGAAGAAAGGAAGAAACGAGAACATGATGAACTGTTGTGTCGCGGCCATATTCTGAATACTTTGACAGATCGACTCTACGATCTTTACTGCAATCTGAAGTCTCCAAGAGAGATTTGGACTGCTCTACAAACTGCACACCAGAATGAAAAATGAGGTATTGACAAATTCCTGGCTCTACAGTACTTTGAATTTAAAATATTTGATACTAGGCCTATAATGGATCAGATTCATGAACTGCAAATCTTAGTATCAAAACTAAGTGATCTTGAAGTTAAAATTCCTGATGCACTTCAAATAGGTGCTATTCTTTCGAAATTGCCTTCCTCTTGGAATGACTATAGAAAGAAAATCCTACATTCTATGGATAAAATGACTGTGGAACAATTTCGTACTCACATTCAAATTGAAAGTGAGACTCGTGCTCGTGATGCTATTAGTCAGCCTTCGAGTTACGCAGTCAATTTTGTCAGTCAGAATGGTTCAGGAAGTGGGAACAAACATCTGAAAGTTTCCAAAAAGTCTTCTTTTAAAAAAAGAGAAAGAACTTTAGTTGTCATCATTGTCAAAGAAAGGCTTCAAGATAGTTATTGAGTGTGATCATGTAATAGTGTCTAAGAATAGAGTTTTTGTTAGAAAAGGCTATAACTGTAACGGCATGTTCAAATTGAGTATTAATGAAATAAATTATGTTTCTGCTTACATCGTTGAGTCTGATTCTTGTTTATGGCATGCTAGACTAGGACATTTATATTTTGGCTCCTTGAATTATATGTCCAAAAATGTAAATTGATAAAGTCTCTTTATGGTCTTAAACAAGCGCCTAAACAGTGGCATGAAAGATTTGATAGTGTAATACTATCAACCGGATTCGTACATAATAATGCAGACAAGTGCATTTACTCTAAATTTACAAAAGAATATGGAGTAATAATTTGTTTATATGTCGATGACATGCTGATTTTTGGTACGAATCTACAAGGAATTACCGAGACCAAGAAGTATCTAACCTCAGTTTTTAAAATGAAGGATTTAAATGAAGTTGATACTATTTTGGGAATCAAGGTCAAAAGAGATAACAAGCAAGTGACTTTGTCACAAGCACATTATATAGATAAAATCCTTACTAAATTCAGTCATTTAGGAATAAAGGGGTATAATACTCCTTATGATTCTAGTGTTAAGCTAACTGCAAATACTGGAAGAGCAGTAGCACAGTTGGAGTATGCAAGTGCGATAGGTAGTATGATGTATGCAATGCATTGCACTAGACCCGACATTGCATTTGTTGTTTGTAAACTTTCAAGGTTTACCAGTAATCCAGGTAATGATCATTGGAAAGCAATAAGTAGAGTACTTGGATATTTAAAATATACAAAGCACTTAGGCATTTGCTATAATGGTTTTCCTAATGTATTAGAGGGATATTCTGATGCAAGTTGGATTACAAGTGTTAATGATAATAAATCCACATCAGGATGGATATTTACTCTAGGCGGTGGAGCCATTAGTTGGGCATCCAAGAAACAAACATGTATTTCCCATTCTACTATGGAATCTGAATTTATTGCATTAGCAGCTGCTGGAAAAGAAGCAGAATGGCTGAGGAATATGTTACTTGATATAAAGTTGTGGCCACAACCTATGCCAGCCATTTCCATATTCTGTGATAGTGAGACTACAATGTGTGTTGCTCACAATAAAATATATAATGGGAAATCGAGACATATAAGCTTGAGACATGCTTATATAAGAGAATTAATTACAAATGGAGCTATAGCTATAATATATGTGAGATCAAATAAGAATTTGGCTGATCCACTTACGAAGCCATTAGGTAGAGATGTAGTACAACAAACTTGTGGAGGGATGGGGCTGAGACCCTTAAATTAAATACAAGGAATAGGAACCCCACTTTGAGTTAGTATACACTCTAACAATATAAGTTCAATGGGTAATAACAAGTTACTTGTATTGTTTAAGCACTGATCTCCTCTTTAGGAGCCCTAATTCTATTGTACTACTTACTGTTATATGAGGAGTTAAGGAGTTGTTAAATGCTTGTTATAACAGGGGCATAAAGACAAACTCCAAAGTGCATACTGTTACATGAAGAGGTTGATTAATCTTAATGGAATTATTAATGTCTGGAGTAACATGGACATAGTAACTAATTCCACCTATATGAATATTGAAGTGGTGCCATTTCTAGCAAGATTTAAAGGGTTGATCTTGCAAATATTCATGAATTCAGGATGAGCACATGGCCGTAAACGTGCTAAAGCGAATACTGGATTTTCTAAGCTACTAGATAACACTGTGTGTGTGGTACTTTTGGTTTTGGCACAAGGAGTTGTGGTTCAAATCTTAAGATACCATTAACTTCGTCAAAACTTTAATATACTTACACTAAAGGAAAGTTCAAATCTGTAAACGATACTTTCAATTATTCACAAGTGTTATGAAGCGAAATAACAAACTAGTAGGGGATTGTAAGATAGTTTGTTATTGGCAAGTTGGAAGTGTGATTTTTCCCACATTGGAAGAAAGACGTTTCGTGCATGTTATGTGAAACACCTTCGAGACCGACCTTACTCGTACCGTGCCTGTTAGTCTCGGAACTGATCATTATGAAATAGCACTCAACAGGCACGAGATTGACTCAACAGGCACGAGATTGACTCAACAGGCACGAGACTGACTCAACAGGCACGAGATTGACTCAACAGGCACGAGATCCTAAAGTTAATTATTTTTAACAGAAAAATCAAATTTATTTGAATTTTAAATTCAAAGTTCGAATAAATAGTCGTGTCTGTTTGTGAAACAAGACATCTTTTCTAAAAGGGTCTGTTGGTTGCCTATAAATACACAAGAATTCCAACGAAATGGAAATAGAAAATCACAAGTGTTATTGCAGGCTTTGTTGTATCCTGAAGAGAATCGTTTTGTATTTTCCCTAAATTAGTATACAGGCGATAACTCTTTAAGGACAGTCGATTTTCACACCTCAAAGCCAATTTTGTTTATTATTTTCTAACAATTTTGGGTGTTTCGAAGGTTGGGACAAGTTTGAATGATATTGTGAGACATGTTGATATAATTGGTTAAGGTCCCGAGGGACTCGGGTGGATTTCGGAAGGTTAACGGAATGAAATTCGGACAAAAAAGAAAAGAAAACGCTGCAGAAATTTCTGCTGCAATTTTCTGCAGAAGGTCTTTGGACTGCAATCGTGGAGCGTACTTCGGAGGCCTATATCTTTTAATCTCCAAGGAATTTTGAGATGGTTCAAAAACAAAAGTTGTAGCCCTTCATGTCTAGTTTCCAGAAAGCTAAAGAAATCATAATTTGGATATCTGTAGAGAATGTTACGGTCGATTGAATATGACTAGTGGAGCTCATTCTCCAGAATTTTCTGATTTCGAGGAGCCTACTTTAGAAGCTCATATCTCGGGATATATAAAGAGTTATATGGTGTACAACCTATCAAATTAAAGATCCTCGAGTCTAGTTTCTAAATTATCAAACCGTTTGTCATTTGGATATTTATACAAAACGTTATGGATGTTTAAACAGAAGGTATCCGACAAGGAAAATTTTTAATAGGATGTACAACTTGTATAGCAAAAGTGCAAGGTACAACTCGACGAAGCACAGACAGATTCTTTTAAACACGGATTTGGCTTATTTCTTTCATTTCTTTCATTTGGCTTGGATTATTTTGGAGAGAATTTCAAAGGGGATTTCATCAAGCATCAAAGGTGAGTTGTTTCTACTTATTTCCAAGTTAAATACATGGATTAGAGCTGAAAACTCAAGTAATTTATGGACAAAAATGGTGGTTTAGGGCTTGAAACTTAAGAGAATTAAATGGTGATTTGAGGGGTCAAATGAACTCCGATTTTTGTGAATTTGGTATGTATAGACTCGTGGAGAGATAAGGGTCGTATTGATGTAAAAATTTCTGAATTTCGAGACCTGGGCCCGGGGCTCGAGTTTTGCTAATTTCGTGATTTTTGACATTTTTCGAGTCTTTTCGATTGGGTTATATTCCCTTAGCCTATTGTAATGTATTCATTTTGGCTTTGACTAGATTCGACGCGCGAAGAGGTCAATTCAAGAGGAAAGGGCATTGCGGACTAGTCTACGGCAGGTTAGAGGTGAGTAATAGATGTAAATGTTGTTCTGAGGGTTTGAAACCCCGGACTTTCACATCGTAATGCTATATTTAGGCGTGACACGTACTCCATGGTGAGTGCGGGGTCGGATACTATTGGGGATTGTGACTTGGTCCATCCCGTGTGATGTTTATACTTACTGGTGATTGATACACACTATTACTGGGCTTGATGCCATGTTTGGGGCCTTGTGCCGATTTGTAAAATCCTTCGAGGATTGATATTACTGCTTAGCATGATTTGCATATCATTTAATTTCAGTCCAAGGTTTTAAATGCTGTTTTGCAAACTCAGCCATAATTCTAAGTGTTGAAAACTTAAATGATATTTTTAAATGTATTCCGGGCTGGGAACTTCTGTTTTGTAAATGCCCAAGGGGCTTATTATATTATTTTCTGGACTGATTATAAAGTGACTTGAAACAGTGGTAACAATGACACTGTGTGATATACTTGAAACAGTGGTAACAATGACACTGTGTGATATACTTGAAATAGTGGTAACAATGACACTGGATGATATACTTGAACAGTGGTAACAATGGCACTGTATGATATAAATTGGTCAGGTAACAATGGCTGACCGGTCAGGTAACAATGACTGACCAAGATATTGCGCTTGGGCTGTAGGAGCCCCTCCGGAGTCTGTACACACCCCCAGTGAGCGCCGTCGACGATAAATAAATATGGATGGCTCGGGCTGCACGCCGCAGTGGGTACTGGAATGTACCATCATATGCATTGCATTGCATTCATGTATTTGCCTTTATACTGTTGTTTAGCTGTTCAGTTCCATATGTTGTTGTATATTTAGATTTTAGCTTACTTTGTGTATTTACTGGATTTTCTTATCTTCGGACTGTAGTTACTTTTACTACTCACTGGGTCGGAGTACTCACTTTACTCCCTGCACCTTGTGTGAAGATCCAGGGCAGTCTCAGGCATAGTAGATCCAGTTGATCAACGGATTCCAGCATTTCGGGAGTATCAAGGTAGCTGCACAGCGTTCACAGCATTGATTTCTTCCCTCCTATCCTATCCTTTTTATTTCTGCATTATCAGACTTTGGATACACTATGTATTAGGGTGATATTTTGTATTCTAGAGGCTCATATTCATGACACCGGGTCCTAGAGAGATCATGTCGTGTATTTTGTTAAACTCTTCAGTACTTTAATCGTGAATTAATTGATATTTCCATCCGCTATTTTTGACAAATTGGGTTAAGTATGACTGATAGTCGGGCTTGCCTAGTAGTGTGTTGGGCGCCATCACGACCGGGATTTGGGTCGTAACAGAGTTGGTATCAGAGCCTAGGTTACTTGGTCTCACGAGTCATGAGCCGGTTTAGTAGAGTCACGCGGATCGGTATGGAGACGTCTGTACTTATCCTCGGGAGGCTGCAGAACCTTTAGGAAAATTTCATATTCTTGGAATTCTTATCGTGCGACTTTGTTGATCCCAAAAAAACCTGAATTTTGCTGTTCTATTCTCTCGCAGGTGGCGAGAACATGAGCTAATGGATAGGACAAACGACCACCATTGCCACCTACTGAGGCCACCAGAGGCCGTGGATGCGGTCGTGGTCGAGGCAGAGCCGCAGGGGCAGCACCTGTTGACCCACCAGTTGCCCCGGCACAGGATCAGGCTCTAGCTGTAGAGACTCCAGCAGCACATGCTCAGGCACCAGCTGTGCCTATTATTATTTCGGGTCTTCAGGAGGCATTAGCACAGATCTTATCAGTTTGCACTAGCCTGGCTCAGGCAGTTTCAGCTACCACTGCAGCAGCTACTTCACAGGCAGGGGGAGGCAGTCAGACCCCCGCTGCTCGCACACCTGAGCCGGTAGTGCAGGGATTACAGACCCCAGAGGCACCACCAGTACATCAGGTTGCCCCAGTTCAGCCGGTTGCCCCGGTTCAGGAGGTTATGGTCCCAGTTATGCCAGACGATGAGCAGCGTCGTCTTGAGAGATTCAGCAGACTTGCACCTCCTCCTTTCAGTGGTGCTCAGGGCGAGTATGCCCAAGGTTTTCTTGACAAGTGTAGACGCATGCTGCGGATAGCAGGGATCTTGGAGACTAGCGGTGTATCCTTTACTACTTTTCAGTTCTCAAGTGCAGCCTTCACTTGGTGGGAAGCATATGAGCGGCGTAGGCCGGTAGGTTCAGCGCCCTTGTCATGGCAAGAGTTCTCCACTCTCTTTCTGGAGAAGTGGGTACCGCGATCTCAGAGAGAGGAGCGGCGCAGGCAGTTTGAGTATCTTCGTCAGGGAGATATGACCGTATCTCAGTACGAGGTGAGGTTTTCAGAGTTAGCTCGTTATGCTCCGTGGATAGTCCCGACTGATCGGGAAAGGATTAGGAGGTTCGTGGATGGGCTCATTTATCCCATCCGTATCCTGATGGCTCGAGAGAGGATTCTGAGCCATACTTTTGAGGATGCAGTCGATATTTCCCGAGATATTAAGGCAGATCGTCGTCAGGAGAGAGAGGAGCGGGAGGCTAAAAGGCCTCGTGGATCAGGTAGTTTTAGTGGTGCTCCGTCTAGGATCCAGTTTCAGCAGAGCAGGGGTCGTTCTTATAGGCCTCATCAGTCAGCTCGTTCCGAGTATCGAGGGGCATCTTCAGGTCGTGGTCATCATGGATTTCAGCAGGGTCAGTCTTCTTTGGGTGCCCTTCCAGCACAGAGTCCATCATATGCTCCTTCAGTCTAGGGTTCTTCGGCGCCGAGTGCATCAGCTAGTCACTTTGGTGCGAGGGGTTCCCATCAGTTCCCTTATCCAGCGTTGGGTAGTTGTTACGAGTGTGGAGAGTTTGGTCACATGAAGAGGCATTGTCCTCGGCTTCGTGGCAGTCAGGCTCAGCAGAGGGGCCAGTCCTCATCTTCTGCACCATTTACTTCAGCACCCACTCAGTCAGCTAGGGGTGAGGGTCAGGCAACTAGAGGTCGCCCCAGAGGGGGAGGTCGATCGGGCGGTGGTCAGGCTCGGTTTTATGCTATCCCAGATAGGACAGATGCTCTTGCGTCAGATGCTGTTATCACAGGTATTATCTCAATCTGCCACACAAATGCCTCTGTCTTATTTGATCCCGGATCCACATATTCTTATGTGTCTTTATATTTTGCTCGTCATTTGTGTATACACCGGGAGTCTCTTGCTTTACCTGTTCATATGTCTACCCCGGTGGGCGATACTGTTATTATGGATCGTGTGTATCGGTCGTGTATTGTGACTATTAGGGGTCTAGAGACCCGAGTTGATCTATTATTGTTGAGAATGGTAGATTTTGATATTATTCTGGGCATGGATTGGCTATCACCGTGTCATGCTATTCTAGACTGTCATGCTAAGACAGTTACTTTGGCTATTCCGGGTGTTCCGAGGATCGAGTGGCGTGGTATGACTGATTATGTTCCTAGTAGAGTAATTTCTTTCTTGAAAGCCCAACGTATGGTTGGGAAAGGCTGTTTATCATATTTGGCCTTCGTGCGTGATGTGGGAGATGAGACTTCCAGTATTGATTCTGTCCCAGTTGTGAGGGACTTTCCTGATGTATTTCCTGCAGACCTGTCTGGCATGCCGCCGGACCGGGATATTGATTTTAGTATTGACCTGGTGCCGGGCACTAAGCCCATTTCTATTCCGCCATACCGCATGGCACCAGTGGAGCTAAAAGAATTGAAAGAGCAGCTTCAGGAACTCCTAGAAAAAGGGTTTATTCGGCCTAGTGTGTCCCCGTGGGGTGCACCTGTGTTATTTGTGAAAAAGAAAGATGGAACAATGAGAATGTGCATTGATTATAGGCAGTTGAACAAGGTAACAGTGAAAAACAAGTATCCTTTGCCTCGCATTGATGACTTATTTGATTAGCTTCAGGGAGCGAGGGTGTTTTCTAAGATCGACCTTTGTTCGGGTTATCACCAGTTGAAGATCAGGGATTCAGATATTCCTAAGACTGCCTTCAGGACTATATATGGCCACTATGAGTTTCTAGTCATGTCTTTTGGGCTGACCAATGCCCTAGCAACGTTCATGCATCTAATGAACAGTGTATTTCAGTCGTATCTGGATTCTTTGTCATTGTATTCATTGATGATATTCTGGTATACTCGCGTAGCCAAGAGGAGAACGCCCGGCATTTGCGTGTAGTGTTGCAGAGATTGAGCGAGGAGAAACTTTATGCTAAATTCTCCAAGTGTGAGTTTTGGCTAAGTTCTGTGGCATTCTTGGGACACATAGTGTCCAACGAGGGTATTCGGGTTGATCCAAGGAAGATAGAAGCAGTGCAGAGTTGGTCTAGACCGTCCTCAGCCATAGGGATCCGGAGTTTTCTTGGGCTGGCAGGCTATTATCGCCGGTTTGTTCAGGGGTTTTCATCCATCGCATCGCCCTTGACCAAGTTGACTCAGAAAGGTGCTCCATTTGTATGGTCAGACGAGTGCGAGGAGAGCTTTCAGAAGCTCAAGTCACTTTTGACCACAGCTCCAGTGTTGGTGTTACCATCAGCTGCAGGTTCAAACACGGTATATTGCGATGCTTCCAGAGTTGGGATTGATTGTGTGCTAATGCATGAGGGTAGAGTTATCGCTTATGCTTCTCGTCAGTTGAAGCCCCATGAGAAGAACTATCATGTTCATGATTTAGAGTTGACTACTATTGTTCATGCCTTGAAGATTTGGAGGCACTATTTGTACGACGTATCTTGTGAGGTATTCACTGATCATCGCAGTTTTCAGCATTTATTTAAGCAAAAAGATCTTAATTTGACGTAGCGGAGATGGCTTGAGTTGCTTAAAGACTATGATATTACTATTCTGTATCATCTGGGTAAGGCCAATGTAGTGGCCGATGCTTTGAGCCGAAAGACAATTAGTATGGGGAGTTTGGCTTACATTCCAGTTGGGGAGAGACCTCTTGCAGTTGATGTTCAGGCTTTGGCCAATCAGATGGTGCGGCTTGATATTTCTGAGCCTAGCCGAGTGTTGGCGAGTGTGATTTCTCGATCTTCCTTATATGATCGCATCAGAGAGCACCCGTATGATGATCCACATTTGCTTGACCTTAGATATCGGGTTCGGCGAGGTGATGCCAGAGATTTGGCTATAGGTGATGATGGTGTATTGAGGATGCAGGGCCGTATTTGTGTGCCCGATATTGATGGGCTTAGAGATTTGATTCTTGAGGAGGTCCACAGTTCGCAGTATTCCATCCATCCGGGTGCCGCGAAGATGTATCAGGACTTGAGACAGCATTACTGGTGGAGGAGAATGAAGAAAGACACTGTGGTATATGTGGCTCGGTGTCTCAACTGTCAGTAGGTGAAATATGAGCATCAGAGGCCGGGCGGTTTGCTACAGCAGATGGTTATTCCTAAGTGGAAATGGGAGAGAGTTACTATGGACTTCGTGACTGGTCTTCCTCGGACTTTGGAAGTTCGATTCGATTTGAGTCGTTGTGGATCGACTGACTAAGTCAGCGTATTTCATTCCAGTATGTACTACATACTCCTCGGAGCGGCTGGCGAGAATCTTTATTCAGGAGATTGTGCGGTTGCATGGTGTTCCAGTTTCCATCATTTCGGATAGAGGTACTCAGTTCACTTCTCAGTTTTGGAGGACTTTTCATCACGAGTTGGGTACTCAGGTGGAGCTGAGTTCAGCATTTCATCCTCAGACGGACGGACAGTCTGAGCGTACTATTCAGATATTGGAGGATATGTTGCGTTCTTGTGTGATTGATTTTGGAGGTTCTTGGGTTGAATTTTTACCACTTGCAGAGTTTGCCTACAACAACAGCTATCAGCCCAGTATTCAGATGGCACCGTATGAGGCCTTATATGGGAGGCGGTGTAGATCTCCAGTTGGTTGGTTCGAGCCCGGCGAGGCTAGGTTGTTGGGGACGGATTTGGTCCAGGATGCCTTAGAAAAGGTGAAGGTGATTCAGGAAAGACTTCGCATAGCTCAGTCGTGTCAGAAGAGTTATGCAGACCGGAAGGTCAGGGATGTGTCATTCAAGGCGGGTGAGAAGGTTTTGCTGAAGGTTTCACCCATGAAGGGTGTTATGAGATTTGGAAAGAAAGGAAAGCTAAGTCCGCGATTTATTGGACCTTTTGAAATACTTAGGAAGGTTGGAGAGGTGGCCTATATGCTTGCCTTGCCACCTAGTTTGTCGGGTGTTCACCCGGTATTCCATGTTTCTATGCACCGAAAGTATGTTGGGGACCCATCTCATATATTGGATTTCAGTACAGTACAACTAGGGGAAGATTTAACTTATGATGTGGAGCCAGTGGCTATTTTGGGTCGACAGGTTCGAAAATTGAGGTCGAAAGATATAGCATCAGTGAAAGTACAGTGGAGAGATCGGCCCGTGGAGGAGGCTACTTGGGAGACCGAGCAAGAGATGAGGAGCAGATACCCACACCTATTTGAAACTCCAGGTATGTTTCTTAACTCGCTCGAGGACGAGCGTTTGTTTTAGTTGTGGAGAATGTGACGACCCGACCCGTCGTCTCCTGTAATTCCGTCCCGTATTTCCCGTTATATGCTTATTCATGCTTCAATATGTGTACATGGTGAATTTAAGTCAATTCGGATCGAGTTTGGTAGAAATTGGGACAAATAGTCTCTTTAATGAAGAATTAGTTTGGAAAAGTCAACCGGAAGTTGACTTGTGAGTTAGAGGTCTCGGAATTGATTTCCGATGATTCGGTTAGTTTTGGGGGATGATTTAAGAATTGGTAGCGCGATCGGAAGTGAATTCGGATGTCCGGAGGTCATTTTGAAGTCATTTGGCTAAGTATAGAAATTTGAAGGTTTTTGAGAAAACTTCGACCGGAAGTGGAAATTTTGATATCGGAGTCAGAATGCGAATCCGAAAGTTGGGTCAAGTCCGTAATGTCGAATGTGACTTGTGTGCAAAATTTGAAGTCATTCCGGAATGATTTTGGTAAGGTTTGAGACACTTAGTCTCTTTTAATGAAGCTTAAGTTGGAAAAGTCAACCGAATATTGACTTATGTGTTAGAGAGCTCGAAATATGAATTTTATGGTTCGGATAGGTTCGTTAGGTGATTTGGGACTTAGGAGTGTGTCCGGAATATTTTTGTGATTACCGGTGTAGAATTAAGCTTGAATTGGCAAAGTTAGTATTTTGGCGAATTCCGGTTGATAGGTGAGATTTTGATCCGAGGGTCGGAATGGAATTTTGAGAGTTGTTGTAGCTTCGTTATGTCATTTTGGACTTGTATGCAAAATTTGAGGTCATTCGGACGTGGTTTGGTTGGGTTTTTGATCAAAAATGGAATTTGGAAGTTCGTGAGATTCATAGGCTTGAATCCGATGATGATTTGATGTTTTGATTTTATTTTGGGTGTTTCGAAGGTTGGGACAAGTTTGAATGATATTGTGGGACATGTTGATATAATTGGTTAAGGTCCCGAGGGCCTCGGGTGGATTTCGGAAGGTTAACGGAATGAAATTCGGACCAAAAAGAAAAGAAAAAGCTGCAGAAATTTCTGCTGCAATTTTCTGGTGAAGGTCTTTGGACTGCAATCGTGGAGCGTTCTTCGGAGGCCTATATCTTTTGATCTAGAAGGAATTTTGAGATGGTTCAAAAATGAAAGTGGTAGCCCTTCATGTCTAGTTTCCATAAAGCTAAAGAAATCGTAATTTGGACATCTGTAGAGAATGTTACTGTCAATTGAATATGACTGGTGGAGCTCGTTCTCCAGAATTTTCTGATTTCGGGGAGCCTACTTTAAAAACTCATATCTCGGGATATATAAAGAGTTATATGGTGTACAACCTATCAAATTAAAGATATTCGAGTCTAGTTTCTAAATTATCAAACCGTTTGTCATTTGCATATTTATACAAGACGTTATGGGTGTTTAAATAGAAGGTGTCCGACAAGGAAATTTTTTAATAGGATGTACAACTTGTATAGCAAAAGTGCAAGGTACAACTCGACGAAGCACGGGCAGATTCTTTTAAACACGGATTTGGCTTATTTCTTTCATTTCTTTCATTTGGCTTGGATTATTTTGGAGAGAATTTCAAGAGGGATTTCATCAAGCATCAAAGGTGAGTTGTTTCTACTTATTTCCAAGTTAAATACATGGATTAGAGCTGAAAACTCAAGTAATTTATGGACAAAAATGGTGGTTTAGGGCTTGAAACTTAAGAGAATTAAATGGTGATTTGAGGGGTCAAATGAACTCCGATTTTTGTGAATTTGGTATGTATAGACTCGTGGCGAGATAAGGGTCGTATTGATGTAAAAATTTCTGAATTTCGAGACGTGGGCCCGGGGCTCGGGTTTAGCTAATTTCGGGATTTTCGACATTTTTTCGAGTCTTTTCGATTGGGTTATATTCCCTTAGCCTATTGTAACGTATTCGTTGTGGTTTTGACTAGATTCGACGCGCGAAGAGGTCGATTCAAGAGGAAAGGGCATTGCGGACTAGTCTACGGCCGGTTAGAGGTGAGTAATAGATGTAAATGCTGTTCTGAGGGTTTGAAACCCCGGACTTTCACATCGTAACGCTATATTGAGGCGTGACACGCACTCCATGGTGAGTGCGGGGTCGGATACTATTGGGGATTGTGACTTGGTCCATCCCGTGTGATGTTTATACTATACTGGTGATTGATACACACACTTTATTGATATTACTGGGCTTGATGCTATGTTTGGGGCCTTGTGCCGACTTGAAAAATCCTTCGAGGATTTACATTACTGCTTAGCATGATTTGCATATCATTTAATTTCAGTCCATGGTTTTAAATGCTGCCTTGCAAACTCAGCCATAATTCTAAGTGTTGAAAACTTAAATGACATTTTAAATGTATTTCGGGCTGGGAACTTCTACTTTGTAAATGCCCAAGGGGCTTACTATATTATTTTCTGGACGGATTATAAAGTGACTTGAAACAGTGGCAACAATGACACCGTATGTTATACTTGAAACAGTGGTAACAATGACACTGTAATATATACTTGGAACAGTGGTAACAATGACACTGTAATATATACTTGGAACAGTGGTAACAATGGCACTGTGTGATATAAATTGGTCAGGTAACAATGGCTGACCGGTCAGGTAACAATGACTAACCAAGATATTGCGCTTGGGCTGTAGGAGCCCCTCCGGAGTCTGTACACACCCCCAGTGATCGTCGTCGACGATAAATAGATTTGGATGGCTCGGGCTGCACGCCGCAGTGGGTACTGGAATGTACCATCATATGCATTGCATTGCATTCATGTATTTGCCTTTATACTTTTGTTTAGATGTTCAGTTCCATATGTTGTTGTATATTTAGATTTTAGCTTACTTTGTGTATTTACTGGATTTTCTTATCTTCGGACTGTAGTTACTTTTACTACTCACTGGGTCGGAGTACTCACTTTACTCCCTGCACCTTGTGTGCAGATCCAGGGCAGTCTCAGGCATAGTAGATCCAGTTGATCAACGGATTCCAACATTTCGGGAGTATCAAGGTAGCTGCACAGCGTTCACAGCATTGATTTCTTCCCTCATATCCTATCCTTTTTATTTCTGCATTATCAGACTTTGGATACACTATGTATTAGGGTGATATTTTGTATTCTAGAGGCACATATTCGTGACACCGGGTCCTAGAGAGATCATGTTGTGTATTTTGTTAAACTCTTCAGTACTTTGATCGTGAATTAATTGATATTTCCATCCGCTATTTTTGACAAATTGGGTTAAGTGTGACTAATAGTCGGGCTTGCATAGTAGTGTGTTGGGCGCCATCACGATCGGGATTTGGGTCGTGACACACAGCAAAGTGGCCTTTTGGGACATCTCCGGCTGTAGAAGATTTCCTGATTATACGAGGCATACGGATAGCCATGGGCGTTTGGTTCAATATAGATGAGCAAAGAAGGAAAAGAAAAACAACTAATACCTCAAAAGCAGAAAAAAGCTTTGAATACTTTTAAAGTTTTGCTGAGAGCTATGGTGGTAGACACCTCTTTGAATGTGTTTATATAGGCCAACTAGCAACTCAAAGAATCATGCTGATAGTGAAGAGTTATTTAGTGGTCACCCCCGGAAGACAATAGCATCTGAAGTAACATGGTTTTGTCTTCCAACTATTTGTCAAATTATTCATATCTTTAGTCTATAATAGATCAAGACATCAGGCCCTACCTTTTGTCTGAAGTTGGAACATAGCATTCATCACAATCTAATTGCCAAATAAGAGATGTAACCTAGTTGTGACTATTCACTTCCAAATATATACGTACACATTTCTTGTCATTGACACGATGGAATAACCAATAGAACAAAGGAAAGTCGGATGTTTCACTTTCTTCCTAGCTCGATCATGAACCTAATCCAGAATATTTGGCTGCTCTCATTGTTGAGGGTCAAAATTGTCCCACATCAGTTGGGGAGTGAATTGGGTGGGAATTTCACCCTATAAAAGGAGGCCTAATGTTTAGGATTTAAACACACCTCTCATTTGCCTTCTTATCTTCTTAAGGCATTTGTATTTTCTCTCTTTAATATTATTTCACTTGTATTTTTGGAGTGGAATAAAATATTGGTTGTGTCCGAGGATATAAGCAAAATTGGCCGAACCTCGTAAATTCTGGTGTTCCTTTTATTGTTGCTTTATTGTCTTATTTATTATTTAGTGACTGCCATAATTTTTGTTATAGTAGTTGTGACTTATTCACACTATATATATTTGGCTTCCGCAACAATTGGTATCAGAGCCAAGGTAATGTCCAAGTATGCTCTGTGGTTGTAGCATAGTCTGATCTTCCACATCAGAAAAGATTTATCTTAGTAACTGAGTCAAGGTTCTATCTGAGTATGCTTTGTGGTTGCAGCTTAGTCTGATCTTCCACACCAGATAGGAAATAATTTTGATTTGTGTCGTCATCTATTAAATAATATTTGTGTCAAAGATGGGAGACAATAAATAAGAAGAATCTATATCAAGTACAACAATACGTCATCATTGGCATCTTCGCTTATGACAATAATTGTGTCAAATGCGAAATTTGCGGTAGAAATTTTTAACGGGTCAGGACATTTTGGGATGTGGCAAGATGAGGTTCTAGATGTCCTTTTTCAACAAGGGCTAGATCTTGCCATTGAAGAAAAAAGACCAGATATTATTGGAGAAGAAGATTGGAGAATTATCAACCATGTTGCTTGCGGTACCATTTGATCCTACCTTGCTAGAGAGCAGAAATATCCATACACAAAGGAAACTTCTGCAAGTAAATTATGGAAAGCATTGGAGGATAAATTTTTGAAGAAAAATAGTCAAAATAAATTGTATATGAAGAAGAAACTGTTTCGCTTCACCAATATTCCTGGTACCACGATGAATGAACATATCACCAGTTTCAATAAGTTGGTCACAAATTTGCAAAATATGGATGCAACTTTTAATGATGGTGTCTTGGCCTTGATGTTATTGAGGTCACTTCCTGATGAGTACGAGCACCTTGAAACTACTCTACTCCATGGGAATGACGAAATTTCTCTTAGAGAAGTATGTTCGACTTTGTACAGCTATGAACAAAGAAAGAGAGAAAAACAGAAGGGCGAAGAAGGAGAAGCACTGGTTGTGAAGGGTCGTCCTCAAAATCAAACGAGGACAAAGAAAGGAAGATCCAAGTCAAGATCTAGACCCAGCAAAGATGAATGTGCCTTTTGTCTAGAAAAAGGGCACTGGAAGAAAGACTGTCCGAAGTTAAAGAATAAGGCCAAACATAACAATGGAAAGGCCATTATGGATTCAAATGTATCTGATGATGATGATTCAGACTTCTCATTAGTTACAATAGATCCATCAACATCATTAGATATATGGTTAATGGACTCTGCTTGTAGCTATCATATATGTCCCAACAGGGACTGGTTCGTGGATTTTCAAGAAGGAGAATATGGAGTCATCCACACAGCGGATAACAACCCTCTTACCACATATGGCATTTGTTTAATATGGTTAAGGAACCATGATGGAATGATTAGAACATTAACAGATGTTCGATATGTACTGGGTATGAAGAAAAATCTCATATCTGTGGGAGCCCTAGAATCAAAAGGGTTCAAAATCATTGCAGAAAATGTAGTGATGAGAGTATGCTCCGGTGCACTAGTGGTAATGAAAGCCAATCAGAAGAACAATAACATGTACCGTTATCGTAGTGGTACAGTTATTGGGATAACGACAGTAACATCCAGTGACGAAAAAGAGGCAGAAGCAACCAGGCTATGGCACAGGCGCTTGGGACATGCTGGAGGAAAATCCTTGAAAACTTTATTAGATCAAGGATTGTTAAAAGGAGTAAAGGTTTGCAACTTGGAGTTTTGCGAGCATTATGTCAAAGGGAAACAGACAAGGGTTAAATTTGGTACAGCGATCCATAATACTAAAGGCATATTAGATTATGTACACTCTAATGTTTGGGGTCCTTCCAAAACACCTTCATTGGGTGGGAAGCACTATTTTCTAACCTTTGTTGATGATTTTTTCCGAAGAGTGTGGGTGTATACAATGAAGAGCAAAGATGAAGTGTTGGAAATTTTTCTCAAATGGAAAATGACGGTGGAGAATCAAACAGGCAGGAGGATCAAGTGTATTCGCACAGACAATGGAGGTGAATACAAAAATGATCATTTTAATAAGGTCTAAAAATAATGGCATCGTCCGACACTTCACTGTCAGACATACACCACAACAGAATGGAGTGACAGAACGTATGAACCGGACCTTGCTGGAGAAGGTACGATGTATGTTGTCCAATGCTGGCTTGGGCAAAGAATTTTGGGCTGAGGCAGTTACATATGCATGCCACCTCATTAATCGCTTACCATCTGCTGTTATTGATGGAAAGACACCATTTGAAAAATGGTATGAAAAGCCTGCTGTAGATTTTGACTTTTTGCACGTGTTTGGCTCAACTGCATATTATCATGTGACAGAGTCAAAATTAGATCCAAGGGCAAAGAAAGCTATTTTTATGGTGATTACTTCTGGATTCAAAGGATATCGCTTATGGTGTCCTATGACAAAGAAAGTAATATTCAGTAGAGATGTTACCTTTGATGAATCTACTATGGTAAATAAGGTAACAGAAGATACCAAAAAAAATGAGGGTGTTTCTAAGCAGGTGGAGTTTGAGGGAAAATTTATTTTTCCTACACAAGAAGCAGAGGAGGAAACAAATGAAGATTATCCTCTGGAAGAAGATCCAGTAGAGAGGGAGATTCCAACTCAGGAACCTCAACAACAACTTGAATCAATTGCAACTAGCAGGCCAAAAAGGACAATAACAAAACTTGTTCGTCTTATAGAGACAGTTGATTGCGCCGCCTCAATTGTAGCTGATGATGTTCCTACCACTTATAAAGACGCAGTCCAAAGTTCAAAAGAAGATAAGTGAAGGATTTCCAAGAATGATGAAATACAATCCCTTCATCAGAATCATACATGGAGGTTGGCCAATCTCCCGAAGGGAAAGAAAGCAATTGGGTGCAAATGGGTATTTGCAAAGAAAGAAGGATTTCCTAACCAAGAAGTTGTTCGCTACAAAGCAAGATTGGTGGCCAAAGGATATGATCAAAAGGAGGAAATTTATTACAATGAAGTATTTTCTCCAGTTGTAAAACATTCCTCCATTAGAATTATGTTGGCTTTGGTAGCACAGTTGGATTTGGAACTAGTTTTGATGGATGTAAAAATTGCATTTTTACATAGAAACTTGGAGGAGGAAATCTACATGACTCAGCCAGAAGGATTCAAAGTTGCTGGAAAAGAAAATATGGTGTGCAAACTTGAAAAATTATTGTACGGATTGAAACAATCTTCTAGACAATGGTACAAGCGATTTGACGAGTTTATGTTGTGGTAAGGGTACAAGAGAAGAAAATACGATCATTGTGTGTATTTGCGCAAGCTTAAAGATGGTTCCTTTGTATATATTCTCCTATATATTGATGATATATTGGTAGCTTAAGAATTTGGAAGAAATTGATAAGTTGAAGATTCAACTGAAAAAGGAGTTCGAGATGAAGGATCTGGGTGAGGCAAAGAAAATTCTTGTCATGGAGATAATAAGAGATAGACTTTCAAAGAAACTCTGTTAATCTCAAAAGGAATATTTGAAGAGAGTACTACAATGTTTTGGCATAGATGAGAAGACTAAGCCAGTTAGTACTCTACTTGTTCCCCATTTTAAGCTAAGTACTACTATGTCGCCAAAAGATGAAGCTGAACAGGAGTATATGTCAAGGTTACCATACGCAAATGTTGTTGGTAACTTGATGTATGCAATGGTCTGTACGAGACCTGACACTTCACAAGCTGTTAGAGTTATTAGCAGATATATGCATAATCCAGGAAAGGAGCATTGGCAAACTGTGAAGTGGATTCTATGGTATATTCATGATACTGTAGATGTTGGGTTAGTTTTTGAGCAGGAAGGCAATCAGTCCGTATTTGGATATTGTGACTCAGATTTTGCGGGTGATCTGGACAAACGAAGATCAACTACTGGTTATGTGTTTACTTTTGCAAAAGCACCAGTTAGTTGGAAGTCTACTTTGCAGTCAACAGTTGCTTTGTCTACAACAGAGGCAGAGTACATGGCTATTACAGAGGCTGTGAAAGAGGCAATTTGGCTTCAAGGATTGCTAAAGGAGCTTGGTGTTGAACAAAAAGGTATCACAATTTTTTGTGATAGTCAAAGTGCTATTCAATTAGCGAAGAACCAAGTTTATCATGCAAGGACGAAACAAATTGATGTTCGATATCATTTCGTCCGAGAAATCATAGAAGAAGGTGGAGTCACGGTGAAGAAAATTCATACTACGGAGAATCCTGCTGATATGCTGACAAAAGTGGTGACTGCGGTCAAGTTTCAACATTGTTTGGATTTGATCAACATTGTTGAACACTGAAGATTGAAGATGAAGACACAACCAAAATTTGTTATTAAGAGTAAATTGAAGATGTGGAATTTTGCCAAGGTGGAGATTTGTTGATTGCCAAAATTTGTCCCACATCGGTTGGGGATGAATTATTTCACCCTATAAAAGGAGGCCTAATGTTTAGGATTTAAAAACACCTGTCATTTGCCTTCTTATCTTCTTAAGGCATTTGTATCTTCTCTCTTTAGTGTTATTTCACTTGTATTTTTGGAGTGGAATAAAATATTGGTTGTGTCCGAGGAAGTAGGCAAAATTAGCCGAACCTCTTAAATTCTGGTGTTCCTTTTATTGTTACTTTATTGTCTTATTTATTATTTAGTAGCTGTCATAATTTTTGGTATAATAATTGTGACTCTTTCACACTATATACATTTGGCTTCCGTAGCACTCATAACATCTATTAAAAATATCACAATTCTTAGTGGATTTGATATACAAAAATTCTATTATGAGGTAGACTTTGGAGAAAGAACTTATACGGTACAAAAAAACTTTTGTTGAAGTATTTAAAACACATATAGTTATGGGTATGGATTCAATAACATACAAACAAGCAACAAGCAACTTTAGTTACTTCTGGGTAGCCACTATTTAGGGAACCATAGAGTAAATACAGCTGTACCAATTGATACTTTTAGAAATACGTTGACCTAGATAAATACAAGTTTTGTTTCTGATATCAGAAGTTGTCTAATGTGATGCTTTAATCAACTTTGCAGATCAGAATTATCCCAAGTTATTCAGCTGATAGAGAGAACTTCTAATAAATCAAGCCAGATGTTGTTCTAAAAAGAGCAGAGAACACAAAATGTCTGATGGAGTGTGATATTCTAATGTCATTCTTTCCTATTTTCAAACTCATGTTGCAGATATAAAGTTTTGTTTACTGTCATTACCAAAGATAATTCAGTGTTCAGGATAAGGTCACATATATAAGGTGTCTTCTTCAGAAGCTCCAATTCTCTTGTTATGGATAAATGTAGTCATGTAAAATTAATCCAACAAGAACAGTGAAAAACCAGCTAAAGAATGGATCTAAACAGATTTCATTTGCTAAAGAATATTATGCTTATCTCTTTACAAAATTACATTCAATCGGGATCTACTGTTGCAGCTAACAGTAACCCCCTCTATCTAATTATCAGTGGTATCATATAAATGATGTGTCTTTTTTTAACTCTTCTAATGTACAACTAGAGTCCATGTTAGTTCTTTACAAAATTGTAAAAGGAAAAGCCTCAGATCCTACACAAGCTAGAAGTAAGATCAACGAACACATCCTCGCTACAGGGAATTGTAAGACCACCCATTGGATGATCAAATCCAAATTCTTCCTCAGCTTGGCTAAGCAAGTCTTGAAATGTCGGTTGACTCAAGAATGATAATGGGATCACAAATCTCTTCTTTTGCTTCTCTCCAACATAAACAGCAAAATGTCCCTTTGGAACATCTCCAGTTGTAGAAGACTTCTTGATTATATGAGGCATACGGATAGCCATGGTTGTTTAGTTCAATACAAATGAGCAAATAAGGAAGGGAATAATTAGTAATGACCCTGAAAGCAGAGAAAAGCTTTGTATGGTTGCAAGTTTTGCTGAGAGCTGTTATGCTAAATCCTTCTTTCTATGTGTTTAAATAGGCCAAGGACAAGTTGTATAATCCTACTGATGTGCATTGAATGGGCATTTTGTGGGCACCAGCTAAAGACAATAGAACCTGAAGTATCACATGGTTTTGGGTTCCAACTCATTGTTATACTACTATTATACATTGAGACTCGTCTAAAAGCAGAAGGTTCCACTGATTTTCACAACAGCAGACAGATGGAAACCTCCTCATCTTATTGAAAATGGTATACTTAGGGACCATCCGGAGCCATTTCTTGATGTTTAATTAACAAGTTTTGGTCACTATTCCAATGACTGATCATGAAATCTGAATCTATGAGGGGCATATCCTATGAATTTTAGACAAAATCTGATCGTCCACAGTGCTAAAGTGATGGCTCAAGATACAAGTTGTTTCTTATGACAAAAACTACATACTTATGGTTCCAAGTGGTGCTGCAGTTGAAGACTTCCACTTTATCTATAAAATGGTCAAATTAGGATCATTATCTTTTGAATAATAGGGATTTGGATAAGTTGGAATATTTCTCCTGTTTCACTTATCAATAAGAAGGTCGTCATAGGTAATGTTCCTGGTCAAAGAAGAGCAAAACCAACCAGTGTCTACTTTGTGTTGTGCCACTGCTAAGCATGTGTGGACCTCAACACTGATTATCTAGGAAACAACCAAGAAAAGTAATGTCTGAAGAATATAAAAAATTTATCTCTAATGTGGTGAGCAATTATGATAATGAATGAGTTGACTTTAACAACACTTTTTTTAATACATGGTTCCATATGCAGTATCTCAAAGGAGAAGAAGCTTTCTCCAGAAATAAGCCTTGAATACTCCGACTAATTCTGGTAAAGATTAAAGCATATCTAGAGTACTTAGAACATAGTATATATGGGGGATAACTCTGTTTCAGTACATATTAAAAGGTTCAGTTAATTAACAGATATGATATCTAAAGTTCATAATGTTAAGGGTTTGGATTCAATAACTTGAAAAGAAGCAACATTACTTAATGACACATATTTTAAAAGGGGGTCAACTATTTTTATTTATAATCATACCCACAATGCACTTAATTTTGTGACTTGGTCAAAATTACTCTTTTGTAATTCCCGGCTTGGAGGATAGTTTAGCGCAGATAGTCCCGAGTAACTATAATTCATATGAGCTATACTAATCGATGTTTTCAGAAATAAGTTGACTATAATAAGTACGATTTTAGTTCCTCATATAATAATTTGCTTTAATATGATAGATTTGATCAAATTTAAGATCATAATTATCCTACGTTTTATAGGTGATCAAGAGAAATTCTAATAAACCAAGCAGAGAGTTGTTTTAAGAAGAGCAGAGAACGAA
The DNA here is from genome assembly GCF_000393655.2 of Nicotiana sylvestris. Taxonomy (NCBI): domain Eukaryota; kingdom Viridiplantae; phylum Streptophyta; class Magnoliopsida; order Solanales; family Solanaceae; genus Nicotiana; species Nicotiana sylvestris. Next base: position 30,080,827 of record NC_091061.1, read on the forward strand.
ATTGTCTAATGGAGTGTGATCTATTAAATTTCACTTCATTGATATATAGAAATTTCTGTTGCAGATATAAAGGGCTATTTGTCGTCATTGCCAAAAATTATTTCAGTGATCAGGATAAAGTTACAGAGAAGGTATCCTCTTTAGAAGCTCCATTTACATTGTTATGAAGAAAATGAAGTCATGTAAAGAAATTTGTTAAACAAGAATATTGATAAATCAATTGTAGTCTATTCCTTTAAATATTTTCTATGAGTACATACGGATTACAAAGACAAGTATAAACGGGAGTAGACTTTGAAGGATCCCGTAGCTAACGACGGGTTCGTTAGACCTGGTGCACCTTGTAATTACAGATCACTGTTATAGCCCTCGTTAGTGGGAAGGTAGAACTAGCATACCGTTACCGGTTTCCCTCAAGTAGGGACTACCGTTATATATGACTTTTTGCAAAGAAGTCCACAGTTATACCGATTACATGATCCGTTCATTGAAACCTCCCAAAATATGAATATTAATATTATACAGTGATTACTGAGCTTATTACTGAATTGTATTTGTATTATACTACAAGAAAAGTATGATGAGACTGAAAATTATTTATTGTTTCTGAAAGGGCATTTTTATGTTGTTTTATGTTTGATATACTAGCATGTTTTCTGAATTGTCCCCAAATTAAAAACGGTTGTGGTTAAGTGTTATTACTCACTAAGCTAGTGACTCATTCCCCGCTAATTTTTTTATAGAGACAACAGTTGAGACAGGTGAGAATTTCATTAATTAGAGCGCACAGGTTGAGAATTCTTGATGAGCCTAGCACTTGTTTGCGTGGGCGGAGATTTTTATCAATTGTTATGGTCTTTTCTTTGAATTTTTAGAGTCACTCCATAGTCATTCTTTTAGTGTCATGAGTATTATTTTTCTATTAGTCTTATGTCGAGTATCGTTCTTTATTATCAAAGTCGGAGATAAATTAGTATTTCTGGTTGTTAGTGGGTTGATTAGTAATGGTGAAGACTATTTTGGTTAATTGATAAGTGGTCAATTGTTTGAATTGCTATTAGGATGTTTGGTTGCTGATTTGAGACAGGGAAATTTTTTGGGATAGTCCAAAAACACGGAAAACTCTGTCCGATTTTTTGTAAAATACTGATGAGGCTTACTTAGGAGCACTTGCTCCTAAGCGCTGGTCACGATCCTAAATTGGGTGGTGACAAAGTTGGTATCAGAGCTTAGGCTTTAAGTCCCGAGTCATGGAGCAATGTTTAGTAGAGTCTTGTTCATGGGTATGTATGCGCCCATACTTATGATCTTGAGGCTACTGAACATTTAGGAATGTTTTCCCTTATTTCATTCTTTGATCGTGCGTTGAGATAACTTGAGATTGACTTTGGAATATTTATTTCGCAGATGGCTAGGACACGCACACCTTCATCTGCTGGACGTGGTGCTGGACATGGTGCTACCCGGGGTGGCGGTCAAGTTGGGGTTCATCAAACTAGAAGACAGACTGCCCCTCAACCTCTAGTTGGGAACATGGGTCAAACCCAAGCTGTTATGCCATATCAAGTGCAAGAGAAGGGAGTTCAGAATGCTCCACCACCAGTACCAACTGGTGTACCTACTGTTACCTTACCTGCAGATGCAGTGGCAAGGTTGTTGAATGTGTTAGAGGCATTGGTGCCTACTCAGGGCAGAAGTTCAGCTCCTCAGGCTACTTTACAGACACAAGCACCTGCATAGACTCAGCCTTTCGGGAATAAGGAAGTATCCTTACACGAGTTCCTGAAATTGAAATCACCAAAATTCACAGGTTTCGATAATTCAACAGATCCTCGAGGTTTCTTGGATGGGATACTCAAGGCATTACATGCTCTTGGATGTTCTAGTGATAGAGCTGTGGAGCTCGCAACATACAAACTAGAGGATATGGCCAACACATGGTATGCAACTGTATTGCTATGAAGGCCAGCAGGAGCAGCACCACTGACATGGGACGAGTTCACTAAGTTGTTCAAGAAGCATTTTCTTCTAGACAGTCGGATGCAAAAATATGCTAGAGACTTTGAGAGATTGGTTCAGACTCCTGATATGGATGTGTCAACATATAACACTAAGTTCGGTAAGCTAGCTATATATGCTCCTCACTTAGTGCCTACCGAAGAAGCTCGAGTTCAGAGGTTTATTGATGGATTGGTTGGTCGTCTATACACTGCAATAGACCCATAGATGAAGACTTTATCCTACTCTGATGTAGTCGACCTTGCTGAATATATTGAAAACAAGGGACGTGAGGAGCGTGCAGCTAGCGATTTACGTAAGAAGGCCAAGACAGGAGGAGCTTTCAGTGGTGGTTTTAGTGAAAATAGAAGAGCAGGAAATCAAGGACAACAACAACAACAACAGGGTTCTCAGACAGGGACACACATGTCTTCACAGTCTACATACAGACCACATTACAGATAATGTAATAGAGGACCATCATCTTCTGGACATCGTAATTCTGGGCTGATATATGCCACTACTCCAGCCTGCCAGACTTGTGGTAGATCACATTTGGGCCAATGTCGTGTTCTAACTGGAGAGAGATTTCGGTGTGGCCAGTTGGGACATCACTTGAGGGATTGCCCTCAGCCTCCGAGAAATTTCAACCAGGCTTCTATTCAGTCAGCTACACCGACTCAGACTACTCGTAATACTTCAGGTGCTACAGGTACATGAAATAGAGGTCGAGGTGTTGGAGACTGTGCTACTGTGAATCAAGGACAAGGCAATGCTGGTAGAGGTCAGGCGAGAGTTTTTGCATTTACTAGACAGGATGCTCAAGCCTCGAATGTAGTGGTTACAAGTATTCTTTCTGTCTGTTCATTTGATGCACTTGCGTTGATTGATACGGGATCTACTCACTCCTATGTGTCCTCATACTTTGCTTTGAGATTTAGTAGACAACCCGAGCTATTGAATGATCATTTTCTAGGTGCTACTCATGTTGGAGAGTCTTTGTTAGCTGAATACACGTATTGTTGCTTGTCAGATTCGGGTTGAGGGTAGAGATACTCTAGCTAACCTTATTGTACTTGATATGATTGACTTTGACATACTGATGGGAATGGATTGGTTATCTTCTTGCTATGCTAAAGTCGATTGTCATGCAAAGATAGTTAAGTCTGAGATACCAAATGAACCCAGTTTTATTCTAAGAGGGAGTTAGGTTCCAGAGACTTGCAAAATTGTATCTTTTATGAAGGCTCAACGACTTCTGAAGAAAGGTTTCTTGGGTGTCTTAGCTATTGTAAATGATACAAGAAAGGAAATAGTTAGTATAGAGAATGTACCAGTAGTGAGAGAATTTTCTGATGTATTTCCTGAGGATTTACCAGGATTGCCTCCAATACGAGAAATAGACTTTGGTATTGATTTGCTACCTGACACACAACCCATATTGATACCCCCATATTGAATGGCACCAGTAGAGTTGAGGGAGCTAAAGCAACAGTTACAAGATTTGTTAGATAAGAGTTTTATTAGACCTAGTGTGTCACCATGGGGTGCACCAGTACTATTCGTAAAGAAGAAAGACGGATCCCTGAGAATGTGCATTGACTACAGGCAGTTGAACAAGATAACAATACGTAATAAATATCCTTTGCCTCGTATAGATGACATGTTTGATCAATTACAAGGAGCTGCCCACTTTTCAAAGATTGACCTCCGTTCTGGTTATCATCAACTTAGGATCAAAGATGAAGATATTTCAAAGACTTCTTTCAGAACTCGATACGGGCATTATGAGTTTCTTGTGATGCCTTTCGGACTGACTAATGCTCCATCTACATTCATGGATTTAATGAGTAGGGTGTTCAAGCCGTTTCTGGATAGATTTTTAATAGTATTTATTAATGATATCCTGATATATTCTCGTAGCCAAGGAGAATACGAGAATCATCTCAGAACTGTGTTGCAGACACTGCGAGAACATCGGCTTTATGCTAAGTTCTCAAAGTGTGAATTCTAGCTAGACTCGGTATCATTTCTAAGGCATGTTGTATCCAAAGATGGAATTATGGTAGATCCTAAGAAGATCGAAGCTGTGCAGAAATGGCACAGGCCTACTTCTCCTACAGAGATTCGCAGCTTTTTAGGCTTAGCAGGCTATTACAGGCATTTTGTGTAGGATTTCTCCAGAATAGCAGCGCCACTAACCAAGCTAACACAAAAAATGCAAAGTTTTAATGGACGGAGGAATGTGAGTAGAGCTTTCAGAAACTCAAAACGTGTCCAACAACTGCACCAATATTAGCCTTACCATCAGGTTCCGGAGGATTTACAGTATTCTGTGACGCTTTGAGGGTGGGATTATGATGTGTTCTCATGCAAAATGATCGCATTATTGCTTATGCTTCGAGACAATTGAAAAAGCACGAGCAAAACTACCTTACACATGATTTGGAGATGGCTGTAGTGGTATTTGCTCTAAAAATTTAGAGACATTATCTATATAACGAAACTTGTGAGATTTATACTGATCATAAAAGTCTGAAGTATATCTTTCAACAGAGAGATCTAAATCTTCGGCAACGTCGTTGGATGGAACTACTCAAAGACTATGATTGTTCTATTTTGTATCATCTTGGAAAAACCAATGTGGTGGTTGATGCATTGAGCAGAAAATCTATGGGGAGTTTGGCGCATATAGCTCCTACAAAGAGACTTTTGGCCAAAGATATTCAGAGACTAGAAGATACAAGTATCAGATTTAGTGTCGGAAATTCAGAGGCATTATTGGCTTGTACTCAATCTAAGTCTTCATTAGTTGAGTGCATTAAGACCACCCAATATAAGGATGAACGATTATGCAAATATAGATACGAGGCCTTAGCTGGTAAAAGCAAGGATATGATTGTTGAAAGTGATGGTGTTCTTCAAATGGGTGACAAGCTATGTGTAGCAGACGTAGATGGGTTGAGACATGCTATTCTTGAAGAAGCCCACAACTCTAAATACACTATACAACGTGGATCCACAAAAATGTACCATGACCTGAAACAATTTTATTGGTGGGAAGGTATGAAGAAAGATGTTGCTAACTTTGTTTCTAGTTGTTTGACTTGTCAGCAGGTCAAGGCTGAGCATCAGCTACCCACAGGACTACTACAATAAATTGAAATTCCAGAGTGGAAATAGGAAAGAATTACTATGGATTTTGTCATCGGGCTACCACGAATCCTTAGAGGTTATGACTCGGTATGGGTGATTGTAGATCGACTGACGAAATCAACACACTTTTTATCGATGAAGACTACATATGGTGGAGTCAGGTATGCACAGATATTTATGAACGAAATTGTCCGACTTCACGGAGTTCCAATATCCATCATCTCTGATAGAGGATCACAATTCACTTTACGCTTTTGGAAATCTTTTCAAGAAGCACTGGGTACGCGAGTAGATCTTAGTACTGCATTTCATCCACAGATAGACGGGCCGTCTGAACGTACTATACAGATCTTGGAGGATATATTGAGAGCTTGCATTGTCGAGTTTGGAGGTAGTTGGGACACTTACCTACCTTTAGCTGAGTTTGCTTACAACAATAGCTTCCAGTCTAATATTCAAATGGCACCGTACGAAGCATTATATGGTAGAAGATGTCGTTCTCCTATCGGATGGTTTGAAGTTGGTGAGACTAACTTATTGGGACCTGACTTAGTACAAGAAGCTATGGACAAAGTCCAGTTGATCAGACAGAGATTGCTTACAGCTCAAAGCAGACAAAAGTCTTATGCTGATAAGAGAAGAAGAGACATAGTGTTCACAATTAGAGACAAAGTGTTCCTACGAGTCTCCCCTATGAAAGGTGTGATGCGGTTTGGGAAAAGAGGCAAGTTGAGCCCCAGGTTTATAGGACCGTATGAGATACTAGACCGAGTGGGAGCAGTGACTTATCGTTTGGCACTTCCTCCTGAGTTGTCCTTTATCCATCCAATATTTCACGTCTCAATGCTAAGAAAATGTATATCTGACTCATCTCAGGTGATTGAAGCACCTTCTATACCACTTGATGAGAAGTTGTCTTACGAGAAAGAGTCGATGGCAATTGTTGATAGACAAGTAAGAAAGCTACGGTCAAAAGAAATTGTGTTCGTTAAAGTCTTATAGAGAAATCATACCGTTGAAGAAGCCACTTGGGAAATAGAAACAGATATGCAAGCGAAGTATCCCCATTTATTTCAGTCTGGAGGTACGTACTTGTTATAAATTCGGGGACCGAATTTCATAAGGTGGGAAGAATATAATACCCTATATTTTAAATAAGGGTGTATTGGTCATTAGCCAAAAAAGGGAAGCAAAACAAATAAAATAAGATCAAAAGAATAAAATATATATAAAAGAAGGGAAATAGGCTAAAGCCCATCAGATTGTGGCGTTCAATAAGGGATTGAAAACCCTTAGCCACTAAAGCATCAAACTTAGAAAAGTTTCGCTGCTTATAGCAGCAACACCGTGATTCATCAAAAAGGAAATTTGCATATATTTTCGAGCCTCAACAATAGAGTTCCAGGTAACCACAAGCCAACTTCCATCTACTGTGGCGATATTGATTTTTGATATGGAATTTTTGGTAATTTTGGGTAATTACAAAGGTGTGATTTGTTTGAGAATTGGGGAAAAACAACTGGAGGTTTTAGAATAAAGGAAGAAGATGAAGATAGCAATGTATTTTAGTTAAACTAGTATCTTTATATACAGAAACTAGACCATGTTTAGTGAAATTTAATATTAGGATTGAGTTTGGAACTCGATTTTGGTGGGTACCAGTAACATGAATTTCCATGTGAAACAAATTAGTTCCTGAATAACTATGAACCTAGAATGAAGCAACTGTTGAGAATTTATTTTAATAGTATTATGATTGTTGAACAGACAATGTCCTTAAGTGACGCTAAGATGTGGGTTACAAAACTTGTAATTCGCTATCACTTAAATTTAGTGAATTTTGGGGTCAATTGATGGTAACACTAAACTTGTATGATTTATAGATTGCACACAAATTGAGCAATTGGATCAATAAGAAGTCGAGCTTTGGTTAGTTGGCTTTGAGAGGTGAGTAGTAACCTTACCTCAATTTGTATTTCTACAACTAGCATGATGTACATATGATTTTAATATGAGCATGTTACTGACTGAATTGAATCTGCATGTGACAAGTCTTTTACTCGATATGATACCGAAATAGTTATATGAGATGAATACCGTGGTTTTAAATATTTTCTACGAGTACATACGGATTACAGAGACAAGTATAAATGGGAGTATACTTTGAAGGATCCCATAGCTAACGGCGGGTTCATTAGACCTGGTGCACCTTGTAATTACAGATCACCGTTATAGCCCTCGCTAGTGGGAAGGTAGAACTAGCATACCGTTACCGGTTTCCCTCGAGTAGGGACTACCGTTATATATGACTTTTTGCAAAGAAGTCCACAATTATACCGATTACATGATCCGTTCATTGAAACCTCCCAAATATGAATATTAATATTATACAGTGGTTACCGAGCTTATTACTGAATTGTATTTGTATTATACTACAAGAAAAGTATGATGAGACTGAAAATTATTTATTGTTTCTGAAAGGGCATTTTTATGTTGTTTTCTGTTTGATATACTAGCATGTTTTCTGAATTGTCCCCAAATTAAAAACGGTTGTGGTTAAGTGTTATTACTCACTAAGCTAGCGACTCATTCCCCGCTAATTTTTTTACTGACAACAATTGACACAGGTGAGAATTTCGTTAATTAGAGCGCACAGGTTGAGAATTCTTGATGAGCCTAGCACTTGTTTGCGTGGGCGGAGATCTTTATCAATTGTTATGGTCTTTTCTTTGAATTTTTAGAGTCACTCCATAGTCATTCTTTTAGTGTCATGAGTATTATTTTGCTATTAGTCTTATGTCGAGTATCGTTCTTTATTATCAAAGTCGGAGATAAATTAGTATTTCTGGTTGTTAGTAGGTTGATTAGTAATGGTGAAGACTATTTTGGTTAATTGATAAGTGGTCGATTGTTTGAATTGCTATTAGGATGTTTGGTTGCTGATTTGAGACAGGGAAAATTTTTGGGATAGTCCAAAAATAGGGGAAACTCTGTCCGATTTTCTGTAAAATACCGATGAGGCTTACTTAGGAGCACTTGCTCCTAAGTGCCGGTCACGATCCTAAATTGAGTCGTGACAGGTGGAAACCTTCTTCCTTATTTCCTCAGCTAGTCCTTCATTGTAGTAATTAGGGAACCCTCTGACTCTTGTAAAGGTGCGAGCTTATTACATCATATACCCGACGGAATTTTTTATGTTCTTACTCGCCTATAATTATCCTTAATTACTTATTTCCACGCCCTTGTGCTCGTAGGGTTGCTTCCGAAATTTTGACTATCTTCCCGGTGACACTTTTTTTTATTTTCGTAACACTTATACGGTACCTTTAACTACCCCAACTCATATTTGAATGTTTCTCAAGGATTACGACGTCATATCTGCGATACTGAATTCATTATGTTGGGTTTCACTACGTTTATCTTGCACAATATGCATGATTTGTCTGTATCCTCTTGCCTAGCCATAACTAAGCTCTTCCCTAATTAACTTCTAACTAGGGGTGGGCGTTCGATATTTCGGTTCGGTATTTAAGAATTTCATTTCGGTATTCAGTTTATCAATTGTGTATACCAAATACCATACCAAAATATTTCGGTACGGTTCGGTATTTCTTATTTTGGTTCGGTACGGTTTCGGTTTAACAATCAATGAATAATCAATGCTAACAGTGCACATGCACAATTGAAATTTTCACTCTGAAAGAATTTGTTTTCCGATATATAACAGTGCACATGGCTGATGGCACATGCACAATTGAATAAGTGAAAAGCAAAAGCTGAACAAGACAACAAGTTCTTTACAATCTGCACGCCAGTATATCATACTATACAATATTACAATCTGCATTCTGCACACCAGTATACAAGTGAAAAGCAAAAGCTGGCCAACTGCACAATGCACATTACACAACTATATTAAACAACTTAAACACAATGCAATACTGCAATCAACTGGCCAATTGCACATTACACAACTTAACACTTAACACAGTACACAACTACACAACTACACAACACATTACACAACTTAACACTTAACACAGTTCACAGTTGAATCTGTACACAACTACACATTACACAACTTAACACTTAACACTTAAACACAGTGCAATAAAAACACAGTGCAACAAAAACAGTCTTAACACTTAAACACAGTGCAACTGGCCAACTACAACAGTCTTAACAGTCTTAACACTTAAACAGTTAAACATAGTGCAACAAAAACAGAGAGGGCATCCCTCAACAAACAGTCTTAATTCTTAAACATGAATTCCAGGAAGACGTGCAAGACAACGCTTAATATGCTTCCTTAAACCAATTGTTCCATTCCTCTTTGGATTAACATTATATACTTGACCACAATGTTTGCACTCTACTTTGCGAACTTCTCCGTTATCTTCTTTCACCACAAAGTATTCCCAAATATCGGAGCGTTGAGCAGTAGCACGGGGCATGATTGCACTTGAACCTAAAAAAATATAAATCATAAGTTAGAATATTATATTTTGATGATAATAAAACAAAACTACAAAATATTAAGTATATCATTATCACCAAACAAATAGAGTATTAAACTTACCACTCAAGATGCAAGTTGCAACTATACATCAAACCATGCTAGTAGTGCTTCCATTATTTTCCATATCTAAAGATAATACGACCAAATATATCATACAAATGAAAAAGCATGATATATTATTTTGAATTAAAATACACACAAAATATTAAAGCTTACCAAGCTCGAGTTCCTCAAGATACTTCAAGTCTTTTTCAACACTAATAGGATTCTTCTCTTCTCTAAGCCAATCTTGAACACAAATAAGAGCTTGCACACATTTAGGAGTCAATGAACTTCTAAATGAATCAAGAATACGGCCACCAGTGCTAAACGCGCATTCCGACGCCACACTAGAAATTGGAATTGCCAACACATCACGAGCCAACTCCGAAAGAATAGGAAATCTAGGAGCATGTGTTTTCCACCAACTCAAGATATCAAATTCTTCACTAAAAGGCTCTTGTTCTTCATTAATGTATTTATCCAACTCCGATTTAGCACCCCCACTTCCATTGTCTTCCTTTTGTTTCTTCAAGCTAAGCTTAGTCCTTATTTTTGATGCACTTATAACACTCCCACTAGGTGTATTAGATGTGTTGTTAGATGAAGTAGAACTAGATGGAGATTGAGGACAAGATTCGGTTGAATACTTTTTTAGATACTCTCCAAACAAAGAATTCATATAAGCATACACCTCAGCATTTATTTTCTTCCCTTTTTCCTCCCCAAAAAGTTCTTCAAGTGCTCCCTCAACATATTCAAATTTGTTACGTGGATCCAAGACGGAAGCAATAAAAATCATTTTATTCATCTTTTCAGGCTCACCCCAATACTTCTTGAACTTTTCTTGCATTTGCTGAGCCATTTTTCTCAAATGCTCATCCTCACTAGCTAAACACATTTTCAAATGACAATAAAGTTCAGATACATCCTCAAAATGAGAATTACAAGTGACATAACGTGAACCTGAAACTTTTTTAGTTAGCTCGTGAAATCTTGCAAGAAACTCTATCACATTCCTCACATTCACCCAATCATCAGATTCAAGAGGACCTGCATTACCACCATCTTCACAAAGATGAGAACATTGATAAGCAGAAAATCCATCATAAAAAAGATGCAACTTGTCAAAGGCCTTTTCAAAGTGTTGTGCTGTATCCAACATCAAATAGGTGGAATTCCACCTGGTAGGAACATCCAAACACAACGTTTTGGTACATTCTACCTTTACATGTGCACAACACTGTTTAAACTTTAAGGTCCTTGCAGGCGAAGATCTCACATACCTCACAATATTTCTAACACGTGTCACAGAAGCATCAAGTTCTTTCAAACCATCTTGCACAATTAGATTTAGTATATGAGCCATGCATCTCACATGAAGATGTTTACCACTCATCATATTAGTTTTCCACATATCTAACTGTTTAGACAATTCTTTGACAGTGACATCATTTGAAGAAGCATTGTCCACAGTAATAGTGAAAACCTTGTCTAATTTCCATTCAAGCAAACAATCCCTAATAGCTTTAGCCATCTCTTCACCCTTATGACTAGTGATAGGGCAAAAATGTAGTATTCTTTTATGCAACTTCCAATCCCTATCAATGAAGTGGGCGGTCAAACACATATAATTTATTCTTTGTAATGAAGTCCAAGTGTCTGTTGTTAGGCAAATTTTTGGTTGTGCTTCTCTAAAAGAACTTCTTAGATTTTGCCTCAATTCACCGTAAACTTCATAACAATTCCTTGTTATTGTTCTACGAGAAGGAAGACGAAATAGTGGTTGAGTTTTCTCATAAACTTCATAAAGCCTTCATTTTCTACAAAGCTAAATGGTAGTTCATTAGTAACTATCATCTCAATTAAGGCCCTCCTAACCACTTTTTGATCAAATTTCCAAATTGATCCTTCATCATTTTGGCAAGATTGAAAATTTATCTTTGTTTGACTATTATCTTTGGCAATGTTAAGTGGGTATTCTTTGCATCTAAGCAAATGATTCTTCAATCCTGTTGTTCCATTCTTAGATGAATTAGCAGCATAAGCTTGTTTACAATATCGACACCGTGCTTTCCCAACCCATTAACCTCAAATTTATCAAAATGGTTCCAAACGTCAGACCTAGGTTGCATTGCTTTCCTTTTCTTGGAATCTTGAGTATCAATGGTGTTGGTGTTACTATCTACCGTAATAGGTAAACTTTCACTAGAACCAACATCACTTACTTTACTTGTATCTTCCATCTATACAAAATTAAACAAATATAAACATAAATTAACAATCAACAAATTAACTATAAGTATGAGAGTGCACTTTTAGATTTTAGTTATTTCAAACTAGCTATAAGTAGCTTCAACTACCATGTTTCTGCTATAACAAATTAACAATATCTTTCCAACAGATGCAACAGCAGTCTAATGTAACTGCAGCTAAGCAAAAGCTAAAAAGGCTAAAGAAGCCATTAACAATATCCTTTTCTAGCCATCTATAAATAAATAAAATACCATGGCCATTACTACTCAAGTGACAAGTCCACAATTATTTAAATCTTTCCAAACCAGCAACCATAAGAATGTCACAACAAAGAAGACTAACAGTGAATTCACTCAACTGTCATCATCCTAAAGTGTCTATCACAAGAAAAATGCAAGGAAAGTTCTAAAAATCAGACCTAAACAAAGTAATCATATGGTAAGCCTAACACATAGTCGTGTACTCACAACTGTTATTATACAAGCAAATGAATTAAACAGCATGAACGTGATACAGATGATATTTGCCTACTAAAGGGAAAAGCTCGGAACAACAGTTCATTCAATCAGCAGTACAACCAAAAGAAAACGAAACGTACCTTTGAAATTGAAATTGAATCGAGCTCGGAACACTGGAACAGGACAACAGCGTCTTCGACACTTCGTTTGCCCAGAATTTGTGTGGAGTGAGGAATCGAATCGAGCTGGACATCGCCGCCTATAACCCTAAATTAGTTTGATGCAGAAAATCAGAAATTAAAAAAATTATGCGAACTGTGAACTCAAAAAGTTCAAAATTTAAAAATATAAAAACTCAGAAGAAACCTCAGAGAGTACTGGGATGAGATGAGATGAGACTTACAAAACTTACAAAAGTAGTGAAGTTAACCGGTGAAGATGAGATGAGACTCGAGCTTGACTGTCGACTGGTCGTAAGTCGTAACTCGTAGACTCGCAGTCGATTCTCGATTCAGATGATATCCTAAGCCCTAATGCCCTAATTTGATTCAGATGGTCTAAGAGAAGAGAAGAGAAGAGATTAGAGAGGAAGTGTAATGGGCTTGGGGCTTGGGGCTTGGGTAATTGGGCTTAGGGGAGCTGGGAGTGGGTGGGACGGTATGGCCGTATGGGGCTATGGGCTTAGATATAGTCATATATATTATATATGTAATTGGGCTTAGATAATAGATATAGTCATATATATTATATAGGTTCACCAAATTCTCGGTATTTCGGTTTACCGAAATTGTAAAATTATAATAACGAGAACCGAACCGAAATATCGAAAATCCAGTACCGAATTAGACCGAAATATCGAAAAAACCGAAACCGAAATACCAAATTAATTTGGTTCGGTTCGGAATTCGATTTTTCAGATTTTATGCCCACCCCTAAGGTAATGGAGGTGCTTGACAGCTAACAAAAACGTGTTGCTTAACAACTATTTTGTTCATTTTTCTCGTTTTCAAACACATTAATTCCATTTCTCTCTTCTTCTTTTTTCTTGTTTATTAGAATTGCAATTGTTGGGCTTAAAAGTTTTAGCATTTAGTGGAATATTTCTGGTAAAAATTGTGTGGGTAGCCACTTTTTAAAGTGGTATTTACTTTTTATTCAGCATTTGCAATGCTTAGCAATAGTAGCCACTAATCTATTAAAATTAATATGAAAAGACCGTGTTACCCTTTCTCCTATCTCTTTCATGTTAGGAAGAAAGAACTATGCCGCCGTCTGTGAGGAGTTTATTGTTTTCAGAAGAAAAGCAATACAAAAAACAAAACTTGCATTTTCTTTTTCCAGAAAAGTGAACCCCGCATCAAAATATTCAGTCAGAACTACAAACATATTTGTAAACTACTATTCTCCACATCAATATACGTTCACGAAAAAACAAAACGAAATTAAACAAAAACAAAAAAGGAAAACCTTTTGTAGTCCATTTCAGCTAGTGAAGGAATTGGAGATAACCGCCATAGACATAACCAACACCCTTGAACATAGAATTACAAGTTCAAAAGTTAAGGACACTTGGTCCTGAACTTAGACTAACAAGCTCAAAAGTTAAAGAAAATAGGTCCTGAACTTACCGTTACAAGTTCAAAAGTTAAGGACAATAGGTCCTAAAGTCCTGAACTTAGACTAACAAGCTCAAAAGTTAAGGACAATAGGTCCTGAAATCCTGAACTTAGACTAACAAGCTCAAAAGTTAAGGATAATAGGTCCTGAACTTAGACTTACAAGTTCAAAAGTTAAGGACAGGTAGTCCTTAACTTAGAGTTACAAGCACAAAACTTAAGGAAATGTGGTCCTGAACTTCGAGTTCAAAGTTCAAAAGTTAAGGACATGTAGTCCTGAACTTAGAGTTGCACATTCAAAAGTTAAGGACATGTAGTCCTGAACTTAGAGTTGTAAGTTCAAAAATTAAGGACATTTGGTCCTGAACTTTATGAGCAGAAGAGTGTTTTCGTCCGGGCAGGTAAAGTTTATTGAAGCAGTGGCTAAAGGCTAAAGACATTTTAAACAATGGCTTAAAAGTAATTACATACTCCCTCTGTTCCAGTTTATGTGAACCTATTTCCTTTTTGGTCCGTTCCAAAAAGAATGAACCCTTTCGAAATTTGGTAACAATTTAGCTTAAAGTTACAACTTTACCCTTAATGAGAAGCTTTTATAACCACACAAATACTCTGGGCCCCATTTGAACTTGTTTAGGACCACAAATTCCAAAAGTCTTCATTTTTTACTTAAACTCCGTGCCCAGTCAAACAGGTTCACATAAATTGAAACGGAGGGAGTATGTTATTAGTGGCTAACCAACCGTGCACTTCCCCATAGCCGGCTCAAAAGTGGCTATCCCACCCACTTTTCCCTGTCCTGTGGTGTATGGGCTCAATTTAGAAGTGAGCGGTGGCCCATTGACAGCTCGTTTTCCTCTTATTCATAATCCAGTAATCCACCATAACAGATAAGTTCTGAGCACTCACTCGCACCCCGCACATCTCTCACTCTTTCTCTATGCCTTCAACTAGGTATTTAATCCTTCTTTCTGTTTCGAATGTTTTTTTTTCCGCCTTTGTGTTTTTGCGGAAGTAGGGCTATTTTTGAAGCATAAATGGGTGCATTTGTTATTATTCAATTTTATGGTCTTCGCCTTTACAACTATTTGTCGACTTCCACAATGTAATAATCTTGTAACATTGGAATTTAGGGGGTTTAAATATGATAGTTGTGAAAGTAATGTTGTTGAATCTGCCATTTTGAAGCATTTATGGGGTCAAATTTAAGTTTATTCTAAATTTTGAATAACAAAAGTTTAGATTTTAAAAAATTCAATTAGTTTCGATTCAATTGCTTCTTATTAGTTTTATGCATCTTAATGTAATGTAATATCCAAACCATTCAGTTATTTCAAGCTCAACATTTGAAATACACTCACCTGACAGAATAAATTGAGTGTTTCTGGCCTTATTTTGTTATTGAAGTTTTTCTGGCTTGAGGGCCTTGGACAACTTCACCTTTTTTCCCCTTTCTTTTTGGTTACTAAGTAGAGTAGGGGCTATTTGAATGTACAATTTGAATGAGTACAATTGATAGGAAGGTGTATAGGTCGAGAATTAGGGTAGAAGGTTAGTACGTAATCGAGAGTGTTTCTTCCCCATACCAGTAGTATTAGTAGTTAGTCTTCTATTCTATTATTGTTATATCTTTATTACTACATCTTTTGCTTTGTTTTCTTATTATATTGATGCTGTTACTGTTTGTTGGTAGTGCTTTCTTTTTATCTTTCCTTGAGCTGGGGCTCTATCGGAAACAACCTCTTTACCCTCAAGGTAGGGGTAAGGTCTGCGTACACGCTACCCTCCTCCCACTTGTAGGATTATACTGGGTTTATTGTTGTTGTTGTTGTTGTTGTTGTTGTTTTCCCCCTTTCTTTTTGGTTACTAAATAGCGTAGGGGCTATTTGAATGTAAAATCAATTTGAATGGGTACAAAATAACTGTAGTTTATAGTATTTGAAACCACGAGGAGCATTACTAATGGTTTGTGTTGGCCGTAAATTCATATAGTTGTACTGCAGGGTTACGGAGAAAGGAAAGTATTTCTTTCCATGCATAAAGACAAACTTCTATTGTATTGGGGATTTGCCATATTATTTACTAATTACTGATGGTAGAATACTTCCAGCGTCTGCATCTGATATTCAATCAGTTGTATATGCATTTGCTTTGTTTAGGCTACGTTTGGTTCTAATACTTCTCCATAGAGTTTGTGGATTTTTCGTCTGCTTGGTCTTTAACCCCCATTCCCTGTGGTTCTGTCCGATTTTCTTTTATGTAGAACATCTCCAAGGGCTTGAATATGATCCTAAATGGGTGCTCCTTAAGCCTCTCCAAGTCCTATGGATCTGCATCATCAAGCAGTTCACTGCTGCTGTCTTCTAAGGTTGTAACCTCATGTGTTAGACGTTCACCAGCACCTCATCGGTACTATCCGACATCCTGCTCCAAAGGTGTGTATGACATCTTTGTGCTGATCCTTTTGCCTGTCATTATTTCAGTATGTATTTATGATTTATAATAAATGTGTTATTGAAATGGTGGTTGCTGTTGCATCATATGCAATAACTGCAACAAAAAATAGAATGATATTTCGTCTCTTAATGAGGGGGCGAAGTCCTCAGCAGGCTATAGCTCTTTAGCTTGAGAAAGCTGATTTTTTCCAAAGAATAAATCTGATTTTTATGTTGGTTCTGTGTAGCTCGTTTTGTTTCTATTTAATGAAGGGTTCAATCATTGGGATCTCCGCTCATTAAGTGCATTTGTTTTTTTTTCCTTTTACAACCACTTCTTTTTTCTTAATTGGTATGATTCATTGACTTTCGATTAAAGATTCCTGTGAAGATGACATTTTATCACTACTCTATTCATTACCACCGCATGATCATTAAAGACAGTTCAATTAAAGATCCCAGTGGCATTTTTCACTGCTCTATCAAACTACCACCGTAGGACCACCACAATCACGAACCTCCACCACATATCCATGACCGCCAACCACCACTAGTGAGTAGTGACAACCTTCACCGCTAGCCACCATGTCAACCACTACTACCACCAACTACCTCTATCACCAGACACTACCACCACCAACTACCACCACTTCATAAGTTCTTAAAATGCATGTAAGGAAGTTAGGAAGTGGATTTAGCTATGGTGATATGTCGTTATATTCTTAAAGGTGTATTCTTGTTTTTTCCGTCTTTAAGGAGAAATATGTAGTTGTTTTTACCTCAAAGACTTCAAACTAAAAACTGAAATGGCTTGATTCCTTCTTGATGGTGTTGTTTATTAGAGATATGTATCCTTCCATTCACTTTTTCTACTGTTCTCATACACTTCAAACAGACCAATGTGCGAAGCTGGAATACTGTAAAAAAATTAGAGGACAAAAGTTGTATGGTAAGTCAAATGTAGTTCTTTTAGCATTCCGATTATAAGAAGCATGATAGAGAGAACAAAGCGGTCGACAGATGCTTAAGTATTATATCTCAGCTCTACAACCTCATAGTATAATTGATTTTCGCTAGCTCTAGTAGTTGAAAGAATTTAAAGCTAGTTACACTTTTAAAGTTGAGTTGTCGGTGCAGGATTCAGCTTCCTTGATCTTTCTTCTGCATCATCACCTCTTTTCAGTGGTGAATATGGTGGCCTTTCGCACGCTGTACCCCAGTTACCAAGGCGAAGCCAATTTTCCCTTGCCCCTAGAGCGTCAAAAGATGTCCCGTATAGTTACAGATTCCCTGCGATGACCACAAAGCCAAAGTGGTGGTGGAGAACCTTAGCATGCCTCCCTTATTTGATGCCTCTTCACGAGACTTGGATGTATGCTGAGACGGCATATCATCTCCACCCCTTTTTGGAAGATCTTGAGTTTCTGACATACCCTTTCCTGGGAGCAATTGGAAGATTACCAAGCTGGTTTCTAATGGCATACTTCTTTGTTGCTTATCTTGGTGTAGTGAGGAGAAAGGAATGGCCTCATTTCTTTAGATTCCATGTGGTGATGGGGATGCTTCTTGAGATTGCCCTGCAGGTTATCGGGACTATAAGCCGTTGGATGCCACTTGCTGTGTACTGGGGCAAAGTTGGCATGCATTTTTGGACTGCCGTCGCATTTGCCTATCTGTTCACTGTTTTAGAGTGCATAAGATGCGCCCTCGCAGGGATGTATGCAGACATTCCATTTGTCTGTGATGCAGCTTATATTCAAATACCTTATGATTAATGGCTGCCAACATATGTTTCTTATGCCTTTTAGATAGAACATTGAGGCTGGATGGAAGTGCAAATGATCAGTCTGTTTTGGATTGTAAAACTTAAATCTTTTATATAATGGACCTGTAAAACTAAACTTATGCGAGTGTTGTTCTGTCCTCTTCCATTTTCTCATTGCTGTCAAATTGGTTTTTTGTTTGTTTTCTTAATCTCAATTGCATTTATTCCGAGCATTCTAAATCCCTTTTACTCTTTCTTTCTCTTATCTTTGCCTGCTTTCCGCTCTCTCTTCACTTGTTCACTATCGAAGAAGCTTGTAATCAAACAAGATCTCATAGAAAAGCAGCTTAATCCTTTATAAATTGACTCAAGTAGTTCTTTCATTAGTACAATAGAACTCTAGCCAATAATATAATCCTTAAAGTAAATATGCAACTCGCCAACTATTGTCAACATTAAAATCTCATTTGGCTTTAACAAAATTTTGCTAAATAATGAAGGATAATTTCCAAAGAATTGACATTATATTTGCAAAAAACTGATGCAGAAACCGAGATCAACTTCTAAGGTAACTGGCTGTATTGTGCTAAAACTGATTCGAAATGGAACAACATTTGTAATTAACTAACATGCCCTTCAACTTTGTGAGTAATTCGTGAGTGATCTTTATTTCATGGGGAAAATGATGATGCGAATCTAAAATACGGAAGACAAGAAATTTGAGAATAGACCCAACAAAGTATTAGTTGCAAAACAATTGATAAAAATCAATCACCCAATAATTACATAACAAAGTGAATCTAAACTATAGGAATACCTTCAAGTGGAAGTGTGATTCCACTTGAAGAATATACCTTGAATAAATTGTCATCAACAATGGCAAACCACCATTACACCTCTCAAAAGAATATTCATCGTTCATCAAAGTTAGTCTCTATAAAATAAAAGCCTTAAGGGTTATTTATACTAGATTGAGTACTTGACTTCAAATGACCCAAATACCCCTAAGCTAATTTTAAGGAACTAAGTGTAGTCACTTATTACAAGTATAGCCTCCAATTACATGCAGTCTTCAATTGATGACAAATTACACAAATAACCTTCAATTGCGAAAGTAGCCATCAATTGACATCTAAGGAGCACATTGGCTATCTTAGATCGTATCATCCTCCCCTTCTTGAAAAGAATTTGTCCTCGAATTCGAACCTTGCAAACATGGAAAGGACTGGGGAAAAGTATAAACTCATGAAGAGGCAAATATATGCATGGTAATGATAAAACAAGAAAGTGCCCATGCATTCCTTTGACCCAATTCTTCCTAATAGGCACAAAGACTCCTCTAAGAATCATGTAAAAAAATCATCACATAGAGTCATAAAATCTCCCAAGTAAGCACAAAGTATGACTCTTATGAACTTAATAAATAAAGAAAATGAATTAGGTAGTCCAAACATAGAACCATACCACATGTATAGAGCATATTTAGATCTACCAACTTTCTTATCATTCAAAGTCACTTCATGCCAAGAGTCAAAATAATCAAGCTCAAATTTCCATAGAGACCTTTTAATGCCTCCCTTATTTGATGCCTCTTCACGAGACTTGGATGTATGCTGAGACGGCATATCATCTCCACCCCTTTTTAGAAACAAAACATCAAGCATTTCATGCTTACAAACAATTGTGCATAGTAAAGACACTTCACAATTAGACTCATGCACCATTTTAAACCAAAGACCTCTACCACATGTATAAAAGTGAACACTCTTGAAGTATAAACAAACATCCTTAAGATCAACAAAGAACACATTTTCAAACAATATAATATGCACTTGGCTCAAACGCAAACCACAATCATAGAGTGAATCACTAGGATCAAGCACAAATGTTCTTCCCACATCATCTCTATGTTGACCATTTGGAAACTCACAACATGAATATAATAGCAAAATCAACAAATCATAGTCAATAAATACAAGGTTGCTACTATAAAAGTCAAGGGTATAGCCAATTACCACCATGACTTTAGAAAACCCAAAAATAAGTACTAACCAATCAAACGTACCATTATTGCCTTGGATAAGTATTGAAGTTTCAAAATCTTTTGTTGTCCCAAATGGTAGCGCCAAACATCTATCTCTCTTATGGTACCTCGTTTGATAATCCTTCACAAAGAAGTTCAATATATTAGTGAAGTCACCACAAGAAGATTTATCACATGTAAAATCAAAGAAGTTATTTCATGCTTCAAATTGATCATTTTTGCATTTCATCCTAGAAACATTTACAAAGCTTGACCAAAATGTATCCTCAGAGCGTAAAGCAGAGAAAGTAAAGAAGTTAGTACTAAAGCTAGCATCATTTAGCTCACTCCCTTTTTTTATCAAAAACCTCTTCATCCTTGGGCATATCATTAGGAATTGTCTTCTCAATTGCACCAAGTAGATATAAGCAAGAATCATTCACATTAAACTTTAAAGATTCAAATTCACTCTCAAACAAATAAGGTTTTTGACTTACTTGCAAACAAGAACAACTATCCAAGATGGATCCACAAAACTCATCAATTCACTTTCACTAACCAAGAGACTTTCATCCTCTCTCAAATTTTTACTCGCATAAGTGTTTCTTGTAGTAAAGGAAGAAATAAATTCATTTTCATTGCAAACATTCAAGAAAACACCTTCGAAATCATGATTCCCAACCAAACACACAACACTAGTTTGAAGCTTTAAAGTTCACAATCAATAACAAATTTAGCTCTCAAATCATATTCAACTAGTGTATTATCACAAATTTCCTTTTGCATTTCAACACAAAGTAAAGAATTATTAATATTACAAGTCGTATGACTACCACTCACAATCAAGTTATTAACAATGTCATTTGAAGTAATTAGAGAGTTAGAACTAGCCATTTTACCTTGAGAAGCAACTACAGAAACTTCCTTACCTTGATCGTTCAAATTTAAGCTCACTTGCTTACTTGAAGTAGGAGTTTCAATTTCCTTTTGTTCCTCTAATTCTTGAAGTCTTTCCCATTTTGAGTCATTTTCGTGCTCATTATAGGCATATAAATTTTATGATAATTAAATTCATAAAATTATTTGAACTATATTTTAAATTAAAGATATGTTAGTCCAAATAAATAATATGGGGTAATTATTTAAGTTCAATAAATACAGATTTAATAAATAGTCAAAATGCATTGGGCTAACCCATTCGGTTGGGCTATAAATGATGAGCCCACTTCATTAGGCCCAACATATCATCTTTCTAGTGGCTAATTTGGTGCCACGTGTTAAATAACGTGGCACGCCAAATCAAACGGAAGAGCCAATAGGATCATGCCACATGTCAAAATGACAAGGCATGCTAAGACACATTAAAAGACCAATAAAACTATGCCACGTGTGCAAGGGACATGTTCTGACCAATCAAATGCGGCCTTGTCACACTTTAATTTGATTGGTCGATAAGAGTTTATTCTTATCATAACTCTTCCTTTCCACAACTATAAATAAAAGTCTACATAACTCAGAAAAGGGACCAGAAGTTATAATAAGAAGCAAGAGAGAGTTCGTGGATCACACGCCCCAAATTTCTCTACAAGTTTCAAGCTTCAAGCAATCAAGTTCAAGTTCAAGAAATCAAGTTCAAGCTCAAGAACGAAGAACAAATCAAGATTCAAGGAGTACAAGTTCAAATCAAAGTTCATACTAGTTGAATGCAAGATCATTATTCTTGTCAACAACTACATATTCAAGATCAAGCTCAACAGCCCTTGAATTTCATTAATATTGGAAAGAAGAATCAGAGGATTCATAGAGATTGTACACTCATATTATTTGAATCAAATACTACGATTATTGCGATATTTTTGGTCTCGATTATTTTCTCGATGCAATTTATTGTCTACAAATTCTGGCATGCTTAGTGGGACAATCTCTACCTCTCATCTCAACTTTTCAATCACCAAAGTCCAAAAACGTCCAAATGGCTTGAAAGAAAATCAACTCCAGATCAACATCCACCAAGGCTGCTAACTCCAAGTTCTATGCTGATGTGGAAAGTATCTTTGATGTTACCTTTGGAAGCTTTGGACCAGTTACGAGGAGAAAAGCAAGCTCTTTAGGAAAACAAGCACTCCAAGTGCCGTCCGCTTCAACCCCTATTTTCGGATCTTCATCCTTAAAAGGAGAAAGATCCTCTACGAACGTACTCGAAGGAGGAAGCGATATTGTTGAAAAGATCAAGAAAACTCTAGCTCTGCTTGACCTCTCCGGATCCAAGAACTCTTTTGTGAAAGAAGATGATAATATTCAAGTGATGGATCTTCCCCACTTATACCACATAGCGTGAGCCATTCGAGAATCAATTTGTGTGACAATCCATGCTACTCCCCATCATCTACAACAATCATGCAAGCCATGGTGACAAACACTTCATCTGTGGAAGAGCAGTTGGCAAACTTGACGGAAGCAATCACTGGCTTGACCAAGTGTATGCAAAACCAAGATGCTAGAATTGACAAACTAACAGACAAGGTGGGAATCTTGAAGGAAGAAGAATCCACCCATGCACCTGACAAGCTCCTAGAGGTTCTATAGAGTAATTCTCCCCCAAGACAAGTAGCATCCACTAAGGCTATCCATGTCTCATCTGAAGGGATGATTCCAATCGATCAACTGAAAAAGTTCATTGAAGGAACTATTAAAAACAAGTACGAAATTTCTACCAAGTCCTCTCTTACATACGTAAAGCCATATACTGCAAGGATGGATATGTTGAAGATGCCTAACGAATTCCAACCTCCAAAGTTTCAACAGTTTGATGGAAAAGGCAATCCAAAGCAACACGTGGCACACTTCGTTGAGCCATGCAACATTGCTGAGACTTATAGAGATTACCTCGTCAAGTAGTTTGTTCGCTTGCTAAAAAGAAATGCTTTTGATTGGTACACTGTCACGACCCAAAAAAAATCACAACTCGTGATGACACCTAACTCAACCCGCTAGGTAAGCCAACTGACATGAAAAATACAATATGACTGAGATAATAAGAAAATAGAGAAGAACTAATTGAATCTTTACAAGTTTACCAAGATCTGGTAGTACGAATCCCGAGCTTCTAAGATTTGGAATTTCAAAACTGATACAAAAAAATACACGTTCTGTTTGAAGGTTACATAAACAGATTAGCAATAATCTAAACTACCAAGGACAAGTGGCGGATATCCAAACGCATGAAGATCTTCCGAATCAGCACCCGATGTCACCAACAACTCCATTCCAAAATCTGCACGGAACGTGCAGAAGTGCAGCATCAGTACAACCAATCCCATGTACTGGTAAGTATTCGTCGAAGTAGTGACGAGGCTTTTAGTTAAAAAGATGCTTATTGCAATAACCTGTACAATAGTTTAACAGTAAAGAATTTCAAAGTATAATGTATAAAAGTATCATATGCAACTCGGTGAGACAGTCAATAATTGCTAAAAAGAACCACAGTAGAATTTCATGATCTTTCCTTGTACGAGATATATGTCAAAAATGTCAAATATCAAATTACATGGCACGGTAACATCCTTCGTGCTTTTATCTCATCCTCACCATGTATAAATAAATTTATGTAACAATTCTATTAGCACGACAACACCCTTCGTGCGTTCAACTCATCTTTCCCAAGTGATCGTATAACAGAGCCAACCAAATCTCAAGAACACAATAATTGGAATTACTAAGTAGGGGATGCGCAAGTAACAACAATATACAAGGATACACATGTGGGTCACAGTAAAGGACTAAATAGAAAGCACGTGAGTAACAACAACAATTGGAAAATAGGAGGTATCAACTTCAATTAACTACCATATTGGAAGCCTAAAATACAAATATAACAATTAAGAAGAAAACACATGTTCTTTACAAGTTAACAAGTAAGGGCATGAATGGCTAGCATGGTGGAATGCTTATACTAAAATGCAACAGAATAGATACAACATGAGTATAAATATAAAAGCAGGAATAGACATGGTAATTGCAAGTTAAGCAAGTAAAAGACATGGACAGTTCAACAACAATTGTGATAACGGTCAAATATAGGACAATAACAACAAGTCACTCCAAATATGTAAATACAACAACACAGCTCCGTATACACGGGAAACATATATCACATCATAATGCATGTCCCTCGTCCTCACCTGCACGGAAACACCCTTCGTGCCATGACCTCACCATAACATAGAAACATAAAAATATAAATGAAATGGCACGACATCACCCTTCATGCTTTACACTCTTCCTCACATGATAATGAATAAAAATGGCACCGCATCACCTTTCGTGCTTTACACTCTTCCTCACATGATAATGAATATAAAATGGCATGGTAACACCCTTCGTGCTATACACTCTTCCTCACATGATAATGAATATAAAATGGCACGCCAATGTATTCTTACAATTTTCATCTCGTTGATCAAGTTATAACAAACTAAGTCTTGATATCTATCATTTAATTTTATCTCCTCAGTATGTAAGAGTCAAGTAAGGTATTAAGCAGAATGTCACCAAAATTTTACAAATAGAATTATAACATAATACACCTCCCGAGCATGAAACCCTCGCACATACATATACGCTCGTCACCTCATATATGTATTACCCCCGCATGTAGCATACAAATGAAAACTAGGAGGAAAAATTCCCTCAACAAAGCTAGGCAAAATACTTACCTCAATTTGGCTAATCCAATACTAAATTTAGCCTTTTCCTCTACAAATTCGCCTCCGCTCGACTTAATCTAGCCAATGACGACTTGAATACACCACACAATACAAGAAAAAACAATTTTAATTAATAAAGCTATAATTTTTATTCAATTTCTAAAAAGTCAAACCCCGGGCCCGCCTGGTCAAAACCCGGGTCCAAAGGTAGGTATTGACTACCCATAGCCCCACGAATCCAAATATGTGTTTTGTTTTCAAATCTGAGTCTTATTCGACTCTCAAATCTCAAATTTTCATTTTCCAAAACTTTGACAAAATTCCCAAATTTTTCCATAGTTTTCCCATGAATTTGATGTTAAATATTGTATAAAATCATGAAATATAGTTGTAAGTTGATTAAAGATACTTACCTAATGATTTGGTATGAAAATCCTCTCTCAAAATTGCCTCGCCTCGAAGCTAGGGTTCAAAAATATGAAAAATGAAGCAAAAACTCGGAATTCTCAGCACTTAACAGGCTGCAGATGTCGCATTTGCGAACAAAACTTCGCATTTGCGAATGAATAGTATTTTCGCAATTGCCATAATAGATTGGCAATTGCGGATGAAAAATGTTTCCGAAATTACCATAAAAGGTTGGCAATTACGGATGAACAGTGTTTTCGTAGTTGCCATAAAATGTTCGCAATTGCGAATGAACAGTGTCACACCAGAAACCAGCAAAACCCAAACTTCTCCGAAATGATCCGAAACCACCCCGAAACTCATCCGGAACCTCTCGGACACAAACCATATATGAATTTCAATCATAAAACACGCTACCGACCTGCTCACGCACTCAAAACACTGAAAAGAGGTCGTCTTAACTCGATATTTACCATGGTCAAACTTTCAAATTTCTTAACTTTACTAGTCTCTCAACCAATGATCCAAAAATACACCCAAGCCCCTCGGGACTCCAAAACAAAAGTGCACACCAGTCTAAAAACATCATACGAATTAGTTCGCGTGATAAAATCACCAAAATAACACCTAGAACTACGAATTGGATACCAAATCAAATGACATTTTCAAAAAAGCTTTGAAATCTCTATTTTTACCACCGGACGTCCAAATCACGTCAAACCGACTCTGTTTCCCACCAAATTTCATAGATAAGTCAAAAATATTATATTGGACCTATACCGGGCTCTGAAACCAAAATACGGATCCGGTATCAGCAATGCCAAACATTCAATCAATTCTTAAAAATATTATTTTTCAGACTTTTAATTTTCAATAAAAATTCGTAACTCAAGTTAGGGACCTCAGAATTCGATTATGGGCATATGCCCAGATCCCATATTTCAATACGAACCCACCAGGACCATCAAAATACGGGTCCGAGTCCATTTACTCAAAACATTGACTGAAATCAACTAAAATTAACTTTTAGGCAAAAATTCTTATTTTTATCAGTTTTGCTTTAGCGTATAAGCCTCCCAGGTCAATACTCAAACTGCACACGCAAATCAAGAAAGTCTAGAATGAGGCTCTAAAGGCTTCGAAACACAGAGTTTGGTCCTAAATCACCGAGCGAAGTGCAAATACTCAAAAGGACCGGTCGGGTCGTTACATTCTACACTACTTAAACACACGTTCGTCCTCGAACATGCCAGGAGTCATTCCAAAGCTATCAAATCACGGTGTAACCTTACTATGCATAACCCCGGGGTGATCCCACATCACCCTGTTCCACATAAGCCCGCCAACACAACACAATTAGAGATCCTTATTTCAACCTTGGTCCTGAAACCTTAGAACTCAATCTCTATCATCTAGAATTCATTGCAAGACCCGAATCCCACATCTACACACTGTATAAGTCTGAACAAGCTGTATCAAGTCACAACCATAACCCAAGATGTAATCACATGATATACCCCATCACTTCGACACTCACAATAGAATCTACTGACCACCATTACTACCCAAAACAAATCCAAAATAAATCTAGTGCCGGTAGCAAACCTCATATCGATTAGAACCTCGTTCAAAACCTTCATACCCTACCGATGATGAAAGAAACACGCATAACCACTTAACCACTCATCTGATCAATAAGCCAAGAAACTCTTTCGCCTGACCAGGGCTATTGTCCACATCCTAAACAAAATATAGTGTTATTCTTCCAAACCTTCCTCATCCCAATACGATAGCGCAAATCTCAGGTCTAGAAACCTCATCTCAGCCAATACGAGCAGCCACACACAACCCGATTCTATACACTAACAAGTAATAATTCAGACATGACAGATAACAGTAAGAAAACTAAATAAGAAAACTACTAAGCAAGTTAAGCAAGCAGGGAAATTTTAGCATGTTACTAAGAACTATTTTCAACAGGGTGAAAGAAATATACACGAAATAGAAATAAGGAGCCACATTTCATCACTGTACTGTTGCAGCGTGCGACCCGATCCCATCATATCTATATATATAGGGTACCCTTCGAGCCATAATGCTCGGGTCACTGATCACATGTGCATCAATATCAAGCGCAACTGAGTGCAAAAAATATAACAGTGGGAAATATTATTGGGAACAAACAATACTGAGAAAGACAAGCACAACTATGGTGCAATAAGAAAATCATCATCACAAATGCTACCTCGCCCATAATGCCTTGAGGCCTAAACTGAATCGTAATACGTGTGTAAAGAATCACGTAACACTTACAACCCGTCATAGTATGAGAGAGAAATATATATCATAAACCAAGTGTTACATCTCGCGTTTTCATACGTTAAAAGTTTCGTCTTCAGTTAATTGACATAGACTCGGGGATGAGATCATCATGACGTTAAGGTATATATGCTATTTATAACAAGCGATAAAGAAGTGTCATGAAGGATAAAGGGTACACGAATTAAAGAAAACGAGTTTCATTGAAAGTGGCCAATTTGGGATAAAATACGGGTCAAGCGAAAATACCCGATAATTATTGAGTAGTACCATGCAAGGTACCATATGACTGCGGTAGTATAATGTATAAAGTATATATGAAGTATATTAAAAATAAGTAGAATTTTAAGTAATTTTTGGTAATTTTTAAATTATATGGGTAATTGGTTAATTACCGGATAATGAAACATTACCCAGTTAACTAATAGGTGGATACAAATTAACAAAATTGCACCCCAAAAGAAACGTGGAAGCCAACCACCTTCCAAACAATGACTCATAGTCACATTTGGAGTAGGTGGCTACCTAAGGATTAATTAACATTTAATAAGTAGCTTACTACTTCCTTTTTGACAAGAGAACAAAAGATGTTCTTAATTAAAAAGTAAGAAACGTTAGTTCTTTGTTCTTAGTTATCTCATTTTAGGATCAGAACACACCATGAATCATTGATTGATATATTAATCTTAGATCAAAAGAAACATTTGAAGCAGAAGCAAAATTTCATTTAAAAAAAGCTTCATAGATCAGAAGCAATTTTCATTCAAAAATTCAAAGAAGCACAAGCTTAGTTTCGTTCAAAGTATTTCAGCATAATTCCATCAAAATTTTGCGGTTACAAAAGAGTACGGTGAAATATTCAAGAATATTATACGGAGTTTTCCTTACTCCAGGTATGTTTAGGTCATCCCTTCTTTCTTTTGGCATGATCCAAATTATACAGAAGAAACGAGAAAACACACAGTTTCCATAAATTACTCTATTCATAGAAATAGTAGGGGTGTCTATATTCTTGATTTCCCCATGAGAATTATTATTATCTTCTGTTCATGGGTCTCAGAATAATACGCAGTTGAAAAAGTTTACCCAGAAGGAATATTGAGATTATTATGTGTTTTTCATGCATTTCACCCATTTATATATGTGTATTGACCCATGAACAGATGACGTTATATACGCGTATATATGTAAATATATGTATATGGGATATGGGAAAAGGTTACGACGTTATATATGCACCACCACCTAATCAGTTGGTATATGTTGATCATGTTGCCCATAGTGGCCGAAACGATATGATGGGATGCCCTCGGTGGCTTGATGATATTATGTACACTCATACCTATGCATGACATGACATTTATACGCACGTGCATACCATTATGAATGTTTCAGAATTTACAAAGTTATTCAGATTTAAAGACGTGTTTCTTTATTCCATGTTTCATCTATGTCTTTTACGTACTAATTTTTATTCCTTACATACTCAGTACATTTTTCATACTGACTCCCTATTTCATGGGGCCTGTATTTCATGCCCACAGGTTCAGGTAGGTAAGCTGACGGTCCCCCTTTTTAGGATCCCTGATCAGCAAGAGTTGGCGTGCTCCTCTTAATCTGGAGCTGCTTTTGCTTTTGGTACGATACGTTTTTATATATACATGGGTATGATGTGGCTCAGTCCCATCTTTGTACAGTTATTTTTCTATTAAAGATCTGTAGATAGTATGTCTAGTTAGGTTGTATGTGGCCTTGTCGGCTTTCAGTTTTGGATGTATAGTTGTCTATAGCAGCCTTGCTGGCTCGCCCACTGTATTTTGCATGTATATGTACATATGCCTTATTGGCAGGTTTCCTTCATGTATGTTATTTTCATAATTCAGTAGATGTTATTCAGGTTCATGTCTTAGATGATTGCTTAGGGGTGTTTGATAGGTAGGACTCAAGCACCCATCGCGGCCCATCGGTTTGGGTCGTGACGAAAGTGGTATCAAAGCAGTTCTGTCCTAGGGTTATCTATAGACCGTGTCTAGTGGAGTCTTGTTTATGGGTGTGTTGTGCACCACACTTATAGACAGGAGGCTACAAGACATATATGATGTTATCCTCTCTTTCTATCTCAAATCATGCGATACAAGAATTCATGTTCCTAACGATATGTTATATTTTAGCGATGCCTCCAACGAGTACGGCCACCCAGAAGGGAAAGTCCGTGATTGGTGGGACTACTAGTCGAGCGCCACGAGTTACCAAGTCTCGGGGAGAGTCTCATGGTGAAGTTCCATCTCAGACTTCACATATTTTCCATTTCCAGAAGAGCTCCGAGGGGCACCAGCTCCAGTTCCCGTCCTTGTACATTCAGCAACTCAGCCAGATACACTGGGTCAGGGGATGAGAGATGTTATTCAGCTATTAACTCGATTAGTAGCCGTGCAGGCTCGACACCAGGAAATAGGTATTGGTCATGCAGATAGGTTTGTCAGTGCGAGGGTTCTGACTTCATTAATTTAGACCCTCCGGTATTCACTGGGGTAGATCCGAATAAGGACCCTCAGGTATTTATTGATAGTGTGCAAAGGACATTACGGGTAATGAAGGCCACTGCGACTGAGTTAGTTGAGCTGGCTTCCTATAGACTTCGAGATGTTGCAGTTAATTAGTACGAGTCTTGGGAATTGTCTAGAGGAGAGGATGCCTCTCCAGCAGTATGGTAGGAGTTTACAGAAGCTTTTCTTCGTCATTATCTGCCACCAGAGCTTAGGCGGGCCAGAGTTGATAGGTTCTTGACCCTTCGACAAGGTTACATGAGTGTTCGGGAGTACATTCTTCAGTTTGATTCATTGTCTAGGTATGCTCCCACTATTATATCTAAGATGGAGGATCGGATTCACCGGTTCGTGATGGGATTAGAACCTCACTTGCTTAACGATTATATGTCGGTCTCACTTTAGCCAGACATGGATATTTCTCATATTTAGGCATACACTCAGGGTGTAGACGAGCGTAAACAAAAATATAGGGCCGATCGTGAGCATGATAGATCCCAGAATAAGAGAGTGAGGTCTTCGCGTCCTTCAGCTAGCGCACCCCCTCAGTTTGGTGGTAAGAGATTTTATCATTCCACATATTCAGGGTCTGGTCAGAATTTCAGGGCCTCAGGTTCTCAGTATAGGGGTGAGCCAAATTAGATGAGGCCGCCTTTGCCACGATGTGCTCAATGTGGTAAGTAGCATATTGGGTAGTGCCATATGGGATTAGGTGTTTGTTATACTTGTGGTTATCCGGGCCACGTTATGAGGGATTGTCCGATGAGAGGTGATGCAAGCATAGCTCAGCCAGCAGGATCTGTAGCTAGTTTGTCATCATTAGTATGCCCCATGGGCAAGGTCCACAAGCACCAATGAGTTGTGGTAGAGGCACAGGCGGAGCATCTAGCTCGAGCAGTCCTCAGAACCATATTTATGCGTTGGCAGGATGATAGGACCAGGAGTCATCGCCTGATATTGTTACAGGTATATTATCAGTCTCCTCATATGATGTATATGCACTGATTGACTCAGGTTGCACCTTATCATACGTTACTCCGTTGGTTGCTAGTAAGTTTGAAATAAAACATGAATTGGTTAAACCTTTTGAGGTGTCTACACATGTTGGGGACTCAGTGATAGCTAAGTAAGTATATATGGGTTGTATAATAATAGTTCATGATCGATCTACCGTAGTAGACTTAATCTAGTTAGATATGGTAGAATTTGATGTTATAATGGGCATGGATTGGTTGGATTCTTATCATGCCAACGTTGATTGTAGAGCAAAGATAGTCCGATTTCAATTTCCAAGGGAGCCTATTTTGGAGTGGGAAGGTAATACGGCGTCGCCGAGAGGTAGATTTATTTCCTATCTCAAGGTGAGGAAGATGATCAGAAAGGCTATATTTATCACTTAGTTCGGGTTCAGGATATAGAAGTGGAGTCACCAACCATTCAGTCCATTCCTATGGTTAATGAATATCCCGATGAGCTCCCAGGTCTCCGCCAGAGCGAGAAATTGAGTTTGCTATTAACCTACTACCAGATACTCACCCAATATCTATTCCTCCCTATAGAATAGCCCCCACAAAGCTAAAAGAGTTGAACGAACAACTAAACGACTTGCTTGAAAAAGGCTTTATCAGACTAAGTACATCACTGTGAGGATCACCTGTGTTATTTGTAAGGAAGAAAGATGGTTCCTTACGGATGTGTATTGATTATAGACAGTTGAATAAGGCGACGATAAAAAATAAGTACCCGCTCCCGAGGATTGATGATTTATTTGATCAGTTGCAAGGTGCCAAGTGTTTTTCAAAGATAGACTTGAGGTCCGGGTACCATCAGGTAAAGGTTAAGGATGAAGATATTCCAAAGACAACATTCAGGACCAGAAACGGGCACTTTGAGTTTTGTGTTATGTCATTCGGTTTGACCAATTCCCAATTGTATTCATGGATTTGATGAACCGTGTGTTCGGGCCCTTTTTAGATCTGTTCGTAATTGTATTTATCGATGATATATTGGTGTATTCTTGTTCAGAGGCTAAGCATGCAGTTCATCTGCGTACTGTGCTCAGAGTTCTACAAAAAGGGAAGTTGTATGCCAAATTCTCTAAGTGTGAATTCTGGTTAAACTCTGTAGCTTTCCTTGGGCATTTCGTTTCGAGTGAAGGCATCCGGGTGGAAACACAAAAAATTGAGGCAATAAAGACTTGGCCTAGACCCACGACACCGACGGAGGTTCATAGATTTCTTGGTTTGGCAGGTTATTACAGGAGATTTGTAGAGGGATTTTCTTCCCTTTCATCACCTTTGACAAAGTTGACTCAGAAGGGAGAAAAGTTTCAATGGACTGATGCTTGCGAACAGAGTTTCCAGACATTAAAGGACAAATTAACGTCAACACTAGTTCTAACGCTTCCAGAAGGGACCGATGGTTACGTTATCTATTGTGACACTTCAAGGGTTAGGTTGGGTTGTCTGCTGATGCAACATGGTAAGGTTGTGTCTTATGCTTCTAGGCAACTAAGAAAGCACGAGAAGAACTACCCGACCCACGATTTAGAGTTAGCTGCGGTGATTCATGCACTAAAGACATGGATGCACTACTTGTATGACATTCATATTGATATCTATACGGATCATAAGAGCCTCCAGTACATCTTCAAGCAAAAGGAATTGAATCTACATCAAAGAAGATGGTTGGAGCTATATAAAGACTATGACGTTGATATTTTATACCATCCAGGGAAGGCGAACGTAGTATCCGACGCCCTCAGCCGTAGATCTATGGGTAGCCTATCGCATTTATAGCCAAAAAAGAGGGGAATAGCCCATGAGGTTCATCAGCTAGCTAGTCTTGGAGTTTGGTTACTAGACTCAGGTGATATTGGAATTGCTGTTCAGGATACGACAACATCCTCTTTAGTAATTGAAGTAAAACAACACTAGTACGAGGATTCTATGTTAGTTCATTATAGGGATACCACCCTTTAGAAGGAGAAAAATCCGTTTGAAATTACAGAAGATGAGGTCCTCAAATATCGAGGAAGATTATGTGTGCCTAATGTAGCAGGGCTACGTCGGCAGGTTATGGGAGAAACTCACTATTCTCGTTGTTCTATCCATCCAGGAGCAACAAAGATGTATCATGATATCAGGGAAGTGTATTGGTAGGACGAAATGAAAAATGATATAGCAGAATTTGTTGCTTAGTGTCCTAACTATCAGCAGGTCAAGATTGAGCATAAAAAACCCGGTGGGTTATTGCAAGCTATGGAGATTCCGACTTGGAAATAAGAAGTAATCAATATAGACTTCATCGTAGGTTTACCTCGTACCCAGCGTAAGTTCTACTTGATTTGGGTGATTGTTGATAGGCTTACAAAGTCAACCCATTTTTTGTCTGTTAGGACTACATATTCCTCAGAGGATTATGCAAGGCTTTATATAAGGAGATAGTACGACTGCATGGTGTCCCCATATCTATTATCTCGGATTGAGGAGCTCAATTTACAGCTAACTTCTAGAGGTCCTTCCAAAAAGGATTAGGGACTCAAGTAAGTCTTAGTACAACATTTCATCCCCAGACAGACGGATAGGCTAAGTGTATTATTCAGACATTGGAGAATATGTTACGAGCTTGTGTAATAGACTTCAAAGGTAGCTGGGATGATCATCTGCCACTTATTGAGTTCGCGTATAATAATAACTACCATTCCAACATTCAGATGGCTCCATACGAAGCTCTTTACGGAAGAAAGTGTAGGTCGCCTATAGGGTGGTTTGATGTTGGAGAATCTGAATTACATGGACCAGACCTGGTTCAGCGAGCTATAGAAAAAGTAAAGTTGATTCGAGATCAGCTATTGACAGCTTAGAGTCATCAGAAGTCATATTCTGATGTGCGGCGACAAGATTTAGAGTTCGGGATTGATGTTTGGGTATTCTTAAAGGTGTCACCTATGAAGGGTGTGATGAGATTTGGAAAAAAGGGCAAACTTAGCCCACAGTATGTTGGGCCTTATAGGATCATTCGGAGATTGGACCAAGTATCTTATGAGTTAGAATTACCCTCAGAATTGGAGTTTGTCCATTCGGTTTTTCATGTATCTATGTTACGGAAGTACATTGCCAATCCTACCTGAGTGGTGCCCACGGATGATGTACAAATTACAGAGGACTTGTCATACGAGGAAATTCTAGTTGCCATCTTAGACTGACAAATCTGCAAGCTACGGAATAAGGAGGTAGCCTCCGTGAAAGTACTTTGGAGGAACAACAATGTGAAAGAAATAACTTGGGAAGGCGAGGAAGACATAAAGTCTAGATATCCCTACTTATTTCCTCCTCTAGAGAAGGATCCGACTGAGACGTCATAACCATAAGGTACGTGTATAAATTCTTGTGTTGGTTATTGTCATTGGTCGTGTGAGGCCATTGCCGTTTTTCATTATTATGGTCCTGTGTGGCGTTGGATTATTAAGCTTTAACGGTGAGAGTTGGTAGTAGTGTTGTTACAAAGGCGAACCTGCCAAAGTTATATAAATCACGTGGAGTTGAACATTCGAGGACGAATGTTTTTAAGGGGGAGGATGTTACATCTTACATTTTCGTACGTTAAATTTTTTGTCTTCAGTTAATTGACATAGACTCGGGGATGAGATCATCTTTACGTTAACATATTTATGCTATTTATAACAAGCGATAAATAAGTATCATGAAGGATAAAGGGTGCACGAATTAAAGAAAATGAGTTTCGTTGAAAGTGGCCAATTTGGGATAAAATACGGGTCAAGCGAAAATATCCGATAATTATTGAGTAGTACCATGCAAGGTACCATATGACCACAGTAGTATAATGTATAAAGCATATATGAAGTATATTAAAAATAAGTAGAATTTTAAATAATTTATGGAAAATTTTTAATTATGCGGGTAATTGGTTAATTACCGAATAACGAAACATTACCTAGTTAACTAATAAGTGGATAAAAATTAATAAAATTACACCCCAAAAGAAACGTGGCAGCCAACCACTTTCCAAACAATGACTCATGGTCACGTTTGGAGTAGGTGGCTACCTAAGGGTTAATTGACATTTAATAAGTAGCTTACTACTTCCTTTTTGACAAAAGAACAAAAGATGTTCTTAATTAAAAAGTGAAAAACGTTAGTTCTTAGTTCTTAGTTATCTCATTTTAGGATCAGATCACACCATGAATCATTGATTGATATATTAATCTTAGATCAAAAGACACATTTGAAGCAGAAGCAAAATTTCGTTTAAAAAAAGCTTCATAGATCAGAAGCAATTTTCGTTCAAAAATTTAAAGTAGCAGAAGCTTAGTTTCGTTCAAAGTATTTCAGCATAATTCCATCAAAGTTTTACGGTTACAAAAGAGTACGGTGCAATCTTCAAGAATATTATATGGAGTTTTCCTTACTCCAGGTATGTTTAGGCCATCCCTTCTTTCTTTTGGCATGGTCCAAATTATACAGAAGAAACGAGCAAACACACAATTTCCATAAATTACTCTTTTCATAGAAATAGTAGGGGTGTCTATATTCTTGATTTCCCCATGAGAATTATTATTATCTTCTGTTCATGAGTCTCAGAATAATACGCAGTTGAAAAAGTTTATCCGGAAGGAATATTGAGATTATTACGCATTTTTCATGTATTTCACCCATTTATACATGTGCATTGACCCCTGACCAGATGGCGTTATATACGTGTATATATGTAAATATATGTATGTCGCGCCCCTTTTTTTCCTTCTTGACGGGGAAGTCTGGGTTTCGACATTCATGGGGGAAATAACTCGTTTCCTTTTGAGAATTGGGTATTTGAAGAGTCTCTACCTAATGGATTATGGTGCGTTAGGGCACTTTGATCAATTAACTCATGGACTAGTTTGCATTACTAGATATTTAGGGTAATGGCTCAAAATAACCTTGAGGGGAAGGTGTTAGGCACTCCTCGCGGTCCACAACAGTGGGTCCCGTCCGAATTTAAACTATGTGAATTAGTCATTTTAGCAAATAAACAGTTTTAACACGTTCTTGCAAGTAAAGGCACGTTTTGACATCCTAAGTACATGTATGGTTCAAGTAATGAAAACAAGGGAAAAGGATTGAACATATGTAAAGAGAAGTAAATTCATCTAAAACATATAGGAATTGGGAAAAGAGGGGTCCTAGGTTGGTTAGCTTATAGGATCATACCCACACAATGCCCGTTAAACACTCTTCAACGAGGAGCTACACGTGACATTAGCGCGTAGTCATCATATCGTTACTACCCAATTCCCTCCGCTTGGTCATAGCCTAAAGCGTTCTAGCAACATTTAAAGATATCCTATGAGTGCACTACCCATCCCTTCCTTATGGCCCTGGAGGTAGTCGTGACCTCTAATTTAGGTAGTTTCTAGACCATCCTAAGGTACTTAAAGGAAAAAAATCTAGGCGTCAATCAAAATAGTTAGGACTGCATTTAAAGAGGGAACAATTAAAGGCTCACATTTACCTCCATAAATATAACAAGTAAGTACACGTCTCAAACAACAGTTTCAGGCACTTAAAAACCTTAGAACATGATATCTAGGTGAGCAGAAAGTATACAACATTGAATTAGGACCAGAGTGTCAAAGAATTGGATCCTACTGGACTACCGATTTTAGACCTGTTGATTATGAGCAATCACTGGTAACAGAACACAGTTTTGTAGTTTATAGAATTTTAATCGCCCTATAGGCTTGCCTAAGTGCGTAACAGTGATGTCCTAAGAGCATGATATCTATATTGATTAGGAATGCAGTAAAACAGTAAAACGATTTTTAAACGGCAATTTGGGATCCTATGGACATGTTTTCTAGCGGTATTAATTGAGGCAGCGTTTGAAAACCTTTTTAAGAAGCGACAGATTTATTTAATTAAACCACTTCAAAATATATAACCACGAATTGAACTGACTTTCTAACTAAACTGTTTAAGTCCTATAGGCATGATTTTTAGTTAAGCAAGGCAAAACAAACAACATTCATTTAACCAAAGCGAAACCCCTATAGGCAGCTGATTTTTAACCCTATAGGCATGATCTCTATTATTAAAGCCATTTTAGATCCTATAGGCGTGGTTTCTAATTGTGTGGAAGTAAAGAAAACATAACAAACACGTTGAATCAGCATGGGCCCTATAGGCATGGTATCTACCCAATTTACCCAATATATATAACTACCCTCCCTTTTTCACTAATCACCCCACTATTTATTTACAATAATTATTACAGACCAATGAATTGAATAAAAATTAAAGAACAGAAATTAATCTATAGGGAGCCTGAAGTAGGCCCAAATGATTTCCATGCCAATAGCCTAAAATGCCCAATGTTCATAGCCAATTCTATGTCTTGGTGTGTCAGAGTTCCCTAAGGACCTTAAGGATCCCGGGCAGTGCTCACACCTAGACCTTTCTCAAATAACAACTGATTTAAGTGCAGTGTGGAAATTCTAGCCCTGACATGCCAGAGTTCAGAGAGATCTCAAGGGTCTCAAGGCAATACACATATCAGAGGGACAGAACCTAGTATTTTAAGAGTAAGTGGAAGTGTATAGTAGTTTGAAAAAGTTTAATAGAAAGGTCTTAGGACTGAAAAAAACTTCTGAAAACCAATTAGTGCTAAAAAGTTTGAGGGAAAGTGTGAAGAAAACAATTCTCCATCAGAACACAAGTCATAAAACAAGTTTTAGGAACCACTTTCACACAAGGGGATATGTCACGACCCCAAAACCGACCCGATCGTGATGGCACCTATCGTGAAACTAGGCCAGCCGTCACAACTCCCGAATCAACCATTTTTCAATAAAAGTTATTTTTTTACCATTTATAAACAATAGTTCTCATAATGAAAATTTTTAAAGAAAAGTGCGAAATAATTACACAAGCCCGACATCGAGGTGTCACTAGTCATGAGCATCTACCAAGGTCTGAATACAACAAGAGTCTAAAAATGTACTAAATACAGTAATGAAAAATGAGGGAGGAAAGTAGTGCTGCGAACGTCGTGCAGCCACCTTGCTAACTCCGATGACTCCGCCTCCGAGCAATCAACACCCGCTACCGGGTTCCAAAATACTTGAATCTGTATACGAGGTGCAGGGACTAATGTGAGTACTCAAACCCAGTAAGTAATAAGAGTAAATAAAGACTGAGCAGTAGGAAACGATGAATCCACATTTATGATAAACTCAATAAGCACAACAGGCTTTCAAATAGAATATGAGTCAATCGTCTCATTTAAAATCCATCTTTTGGTAAAAATTATTTAAAAATGCTTTACAATAGTTTCAGTAAAGGTTCAATACCATATATAATAAAAGAGATAAAAATCATAATCTGCCCCTCGGGCAAACCATAGTTCGTATACAGCCCCTCGGGCAAAACAGAAATCATAAACACCTCATATCATAAAAGTCTTAGTGGAAATAACAAAGCCAAAATCAGTGATTAAATACCGAATATCTCATAAAAACTCCAGCTTAAATGAAAGTTGTTTGAAAGCATTTGTTCAACATTTTCAACAGAGGCTCAGTATAAAGAGGAGTGGAAACAACAATTTCATAAAAAAGCCCCTCGGGCAAAGCATCACTCATATATGTATACAGCCCCTCGGGCAAAGCATCACTCATATATGTATACAGCCCCTCGGGCAAGCCTCTCAGTCATTCGAGACTCAACTCTCATCAATCAGCATTCACACTCTATAAGTACCATATAGTAAAAGCTGCGGTGTGCAACCCGATCCATATATCGCTGCGGCGTGCAACCCGATCCGTATATATATTCGACTGCGCTCACTAGGTGTGTGTAGATTCTGGAGGGGCTCCTACAGCCCAAACGCTACGTGCAGCCCGATCCATACACACACACACACAGATATATATATATATATATATATATATATATATATATATATATATATATATATATATATATATATATATATAGCGGCATGCAGCCCGATCCATAAATATATAATCCTCACAACCAGGCCCTCGGCCTCTCTCAATCATTAACCTTACCATCAGACCCTCGGTCTATCTCAGTAAATACCCTCACAATCAGACCCTCGGTCTATCTCAGTCAATACCCTTACAATCAGACCCTCGATCTATCTCAGTAATCAACCTCACAATCACTCGGACCATCAATAAAACAGGGAACTCAACCCAAATAGTTTTCACATTTTTTAAGAATTAAAGTGATAAAACCAGGTTTAAACAATATACAGGTAAATCATGATTGAGGATATGCTTTCAAACATGGCATACAGCCCAAAATAAAGACTGAGGTCAGCACAAGGCCCCAAACATGGCATACAACCCAAAATATAATATCAATATCTAAAATATGGAATATCATAAGATTTAAAATCAAATACGCGACTTAACAGTCATACGGGACGGACCAAGTCACAATCCCCAACGGTGAATGACTTTACGCTCGTCATCTAGCGTATGCGTCACCTCAAGTAGCACAACGACGTGAAATCCAGGGGTTTCAAACCCTCAAGACAACATTTACAATTATTACTTACCTCGATCCGGTCCAAACTATAGCCCGCGATGCCTTTGCCCTCACGAATCAACCTCCGGATGCTCCAAATCCAACCACAACCAGTACATAACTATTAAAATATACTAAGGGAACAAAGCCCACTCAAAAATATCCAATTTACATCAAAAATCCCGAAAGTGCTCAAACTCGCCCCCGGGGCCCACGTCTCGGAATCTGGTAAAAGTCACATCAATAGAATCCTCTTCCTCTCACGAGTCTATACATACCAAGAACATCAAAATCGGACCTTAATTGCCCCTTCAAATTCCCAATTTACACTCTCCAAATCCAAGCCTTAATTCCCAATCTTTTAGGCTTTAATTTCCACATTTTTATGGTTAAACAAGTAAGAATCAACATAGGATCGAGTATTGAGTTCAAAAATCTTACCTCCAAGTGTTTCCCTTCGATTCCCTCTTCAATCTTTCTCAAAAGCTCCAAAAATTGCTCAACAATGGAGAAAATAGACCAAAAATCGCGAACTCACTTTTTAAACATTCTGCCCCAAGCCTGAAATCCTTCATCGCAATCGCGGAACTTCCTTCGCGATCACGAAGCACAATCTACCATGCCCTTAAATTTACTCTACGCGAATGCGATGCTCAAAACTTTAAACCTACACGAACGAGGATAGATCCACGCGAACGAGATGCACCACTTGCCCAACTCATGTGATCGTGACTCACACTACGCGATCAAGAAGAACAACCTAACCTGCCCTCATCACAGCCCTATGTGATCGTGAGACTCCCTACGCGATTGTGAAGGCGAAATCTCTGCAACAGCTGAAACTCAAAACCTGCAACTCCAAACAACAAGGAATGGTTCGATTGACCACCCGAAACTCACCCGAGGCCCTCGGAACCTCAACCAAACATGAAAACATATCCCATAACATCATTCAAACATGTTCCAACCTTCAGAATGCTCAAAACAACATCAAAACACCAAATCACATCAGATTCAAGCCTAAGAAAATTTCAAGAACTTCCAAATTCCGCTTTTGATCAGAAACCCAACCAAACCACGTCCGAACAACCTGAAATTTTGCACACACTTCATAAATGACACAACAGAGCTATTGCAACTTCCGGAATTCCATTCCGACCCCTATATCAAAATCTCATCTATCAACCAGAAAACGCCAAAATCTTAATTTCGCCAATTCTAGCCTAAACCTTCCACAGACTTCCAAAATGCATTTCGATCACGCTCCTAAGTCCCAATCACCTAGCAGAGCTAACCAAATCATAAAAACTCCGATCCGAGATCATATACCGACAAGTCAAATCTTGGTTAAACTTTTTCAAATTTCGAGCTTCAAATTGAGAACTGTTCTTCCAATTTTATTCTGATTACCCTAAAAACCAAAACCAACGATTTACATAAGTCATGATACATCACACGGAGCAAGTCATGCCCGAGAACTGGCCAGCAAAGTGCAAAATCTCAAAATGACCGGTTGGGACATTACATCCTCCCCCACTTAAACATACGTTCGTCCTCGAACGTGCCCAGAGTTGTTCCAAAAGCCCATCAATCGCTGAATAACCTTACCATGAACATACCCAGGGGAAATCCCACGTCACCCTATCTCATATAGGTCCGATAACACAATGTAACTGAAATTTCACCATCCAACCTAGCTTATAAACCCTAGGACCACATTTCCAATTCTGAAATCATCCACAAGATCAAAATCTCACATTTATACCCCGAATAGGCCCGAATAAGCTGTAATAACCCATACCTGCAACCTCAGTGCAATTACATGATATACCATATAACTCAAACGCTTGTAGCGATAACTTCTAGTCACAACAGCTATGCACAACAACGAAATATCGATAGGAAACCTCTTATCAACTAAAGTCTCATTCCAACACTTTCATATACTACCAATGATAAATGAAACACACAGTAAGCCATAACCGTTTTCTCAGATCAACCATTCATTAAGCCACTTCTCCTTTAGCAAGGACCATAGCAAATTTCTGCGTCGAACCTCAATGTTATCCTTTCAACATGCTGATATCAAATCTGTTTGAAGTCATTAAATATCCCGACGATCTCATCTAATCCAACATAACTACTCTGGTGACATTGACATATCAATACAGACTAAAGCCACGACTTGTACAATCCATGCACCAATAAGCCACAATCCGAACTTACTAAAATCATGAAAATGACTCAAATGAAAGAGCTGTGCCGCAAGCTCACTAGTACCACCACAATACAAGGCTTTGAATTCGCCACACATTGTAGAAACAAAACACATGAATCTAACCCCCAGGATCATACTTCCACAAAGCTTCACTCCAATGCGCGACCTCGTCCAAACACTGGTCCACATGAGATACCTTAAGTTACTATGCTCAAAATCGACAACCGTGAGCAATATGATGTCTAAAACCAAAGCAATCATCATAATCACCGCGAGGCAATTACATAACACCACACAACTCGAAATGAAATAACCGATACGCCATCTACCGAGCAATACCCAGTGCTCTTCCCGCTCGAATTCCACTTAGAGGCCCTAATAACAGCGCACCACATGAGCCTATAACCAACAAATCCTAACGTCTCGCATTCCAGAAAGATAACTCATAAATCCCCCTGATTACTAATGGCTCAATAACTAACACACATCCATACAGGTCTACCAATGAACCACACCTCAACTCTAGTTACCCATAACCGATAAATAATCTTCCGAAGCTTCACAATGACTGATTTATAGCATATACTGTCATCTGACTAACTTACCCACATCTTTGCCGTCCACAACCACGAGCTAACCTATTTATGAGAACTTCCAGTCTCCAAGTCCATAAAGCACACGAATTACCATATCTGATCCCAATTCCGCCGCTCGCATATATAACACACCTCTAATACTCAATCATCTCATGAGAGGTACACCTATAATTCTTCTGAGCCACCAAGCAATCTTGAATATCATCCGTCGATTAGACAATATAGTGCTGCAATACCAATAAAGCATCCATAACGTAAACACATCGCCCTTTCTGAAATGTTACACCCTTATCAAACCACACAATCAGTGATCTCATTTATCTAGTCACCTGAAGCTGCCTATGCTATCTAAGAATTTGTGACCTTCCTTTCAAATCTGAACCGTGTCCTTACACATGCAAATCTCAATCCTACACAACATACCACATAAACCGTACCATCCTAGGATAACCACGTGAACTTCATATCCCTTATGAGCCACAAGCAACTATGTACTCCACTAGCCAAAAACTTCCCATTGATCCCATCAAAATCACTATACATCCTATGCTCCTCATGCCAATAGGAAAAATATACCCCTCTAACTGTGGTGGAAACCATCTAGAACTCTCTGAATTCCTTTTGCACAACTCTAAATCGTTAGGGCTGAGTCCTTCTAACTCAACCGAGCTACACAGGCCACTAAAACACAAAAGAATTGCC
Source organism: Nicotiana sylvestris (assembly GCF_000393655.2). Taxonomy (NCBI): domain Eukaryota; kingdom Viridiplantae; phylum Streptophyta; class Magnoliopsida; order Solanales; family Solanaceae; genus Nicotiana; species Nicotiana sylvestris. The sequence continues at coordinate 30,124,138 of NC_091061.1, forward strand.
GCAAAAACACCTATAGAAACTCATTACCTCGTAAGCATCCAAGAAGTAATCATATCCTTACCATACCGACTCGGCCTACTACCAAGCTATCCCATCTATCCGAGTTCCCTTCTAATTTACCTTCAACTTGATACTCCTTCTTGCTATAACATCATCATTCCTCAACCCAGACTCACCACACAAGACCTAAGCACAAAACCACACCGTCTAAGACTCATAAGCCGCTGAATACTCTCTTAAATATTCCCAAAAGCACCACATTCAAAATACTTTACTCTGAAGAGACTTCCTGCAAATCTAAATCCGTTAACTTTACCTTCCTGATACTGATACATAGAATCCCATAATTGATATAGAAATGCCATGAATCTTGACATCTTCCAATGAAAACTCAGTTTCTAGCCACACATACAACTTGAAAATACCCTTGATTAGCTGAACAAAACACCGACACAAATTTCTATCCTAGCTTTGCTGCAAAGTTCCGATGCACATAAGAATTCCTTGTTGAAGGTGCTGAGTGACGCATATGTACCAAGCAACATCACCAGAGGAGAAATGACAAACATGGTAGGGAAGGTATTGGAAAGTCACAAGATCACTTTTTATGAAGATTGGCTGCCACCAGAAGGGTTGAGTCACAACAAAGCATTGCACATAACCGTGCAATGCAAAGATTATTTTATCACTAGGATCCTGATTGATGGAGGGTCCAGTCTCAATATTTGTCCGTTGGTAGCATTCAGAACATTGGGAAAGGGGCTGCATGAGATCAAGGATGGGGCCATCAACGTCAAAGCTTTCAACGGTTCCCAAAGGTCCACTATTGGGTAAATTAGTTTGTGCTTGCAAATGGGACCTACTTGGTTTGATGTCGATTTCCAAGTAATAGATGTGACGACATCTTACAACTTACTGTTGGGACAATCGTGGATTCATGCTGCTGGGGCTGTAGCGTCAACACTACATCAGGCAGTGACGTTTGAGGGGAATCACCAAGAGGTGATCATTCACGGCGACGGTAGCAATCCCATATATAGTCGCCAAACCATCCCAGCGATCGGAGGAAGAAGAAAGATAGGCGGGGAAACCTATCACCACATCGAGCGAGTCAATGCCGTTGACAAAGAAAAATGGTGGGACAACAAAATTGAAAGCATATTGAACTGGAGAGGATATGAACCTGGCAAGGGACTTGGAAAGAACCTCCAAGGAATCGCCAAGCCTATCAAACTGAAGAAACATGGCACCACTTTCGGTCTGGGATACGAGTATACATGGGAGGAATTCAACAACTGGTCACTACCATGGTGTGGTCCACACTACCTATTGGAGCAGCCAATACCATATTTGGAGCAGACTTTCTAGCCGGCCGATGTTATCTATGGGTCGAAAGAAGAGGAAGCACTGGCAGCAGTGAGGAATTTATGCCTAGAAGATGATAACATGGATTGTTGAGTCATCTTTGAAGAGGAGGGGGAGGAAGGCCCTTCCATATAGGCCGTAAGCCCAGGAACATGCCTCAACATTTGGACCATCAGAACCACCAGAACCTAGAAAGCGCCGGGGTAGCAAGGCTAAACAAAGCATCATGCACTATCTTTTATTTTTACTAGTTGATTTTCCTTTCGCATTTTGAATTTTCGCAATAAGATCTTCCAATGTTCAAAACAGTTATGAAATTTATCAAAGCATTTCGGTTTCCTTACAAATCTTACTCTTATTATTTTCTCTCATTACATTATTTATACAGTATTACTATTACCTATCTTGATGAACCAATGACTGTGATGTGCAACGAGATAATGCAACAAACGGACATAGATTCAGAGGAAGATAATATACCAGAAGAGATTGTTAAAGAAGTCGAGAATTTCGAAAACAGGCCTAAGTCCAACCTGGACGAAACAGAAGTTGTCAACCTGGGAGATGCAGAAAACGTCAAAGAAACAAGAATCAGCGTCCACTTATCACCATCAGAAAAAAGGAATACACAGAATTTCTAAGAGAATATGAGGACATATTTGTCTAGTCGTGTGATGACATGACTGGTCTAAGTACGTCTATTGTGGCTCACAAACTGCCAACTGATCCAACATATCCACCGGTAAAGAAGAAGCTTAGAAAATTCAAACCTGATATGAGTTTGAAGATCAAGGAAGAAGTCACCAAGCAGGTCAAATCCAAAGTTCTCAGGGTAGTGGAATACCCAACGTGGTTAGCCAACATTGTGCCAGTACCAAAGAAGGACGGAAAGGTCAGAGTCTGTGTTGACTACCGGGATCTCAACCGGGCCAGTCCGAAAGACGACTTCCCATTGTTGAACATACACATCCTGATCGACAATTGCGCCAAGCATGAGTTGCAATCATTTGTAGATTGTTTCACTAGATATCATCAGATCTGGATGGACGAAGAAGATGCTGAGAAAACAGCTTTCATTTGCCGTGGGGAATATACTGCTACAAGATGATGCCATTCGGGTTAAATTGCAAATCCTACTCAAAAACGCAGACTTCGGAGGTTGTCCAACAATTTCTTTTACAGCGGAGGAATCCTATATAGGAGGACTCTTGATTTAGGATTGCTAAGATGTGTCGACATAAAAGAAGCATCTAAACTACTAGAAGAAATCCATGTTGGGACCTACGGTCCACATATGAACCGACTTTGTCTTAGCCAAGAAGATACTCCGGGCTGGTTACTTCTGGATGACTATGGCAACGTACTGCATCCAGTATGTCTGAAAATGCCACCGTTGCCAGATACATGCAGACATGATCAAGGTGCCCCCAAATGAGCTTACTACAACAAGCTCACTATGGCCGTTCACCACATGGGGAATGGATGTTATTGGACCAATCGAACCCGCCGCATCAAACGGGCACAGGTTTATCCTAGTAGCAATTGATTATTTCACCAAATGGGTTGAAGTAGCATCTTACAGGGCAGTTACTAAGAAAGTCATGGCGGATTTCGTCTATGACCGTATGGTGTGTCGGTTCGGAATTCCAGAGTCAATCATTACTATAATGGCTCCAACCTCAATAGTGATTTGATGAAATCCATGTGTGAAACCTTCAAGGTCAAACAAAAGAATCTACAGCCTACAGACCTCAGATGAATGGAGCCGTAGAGGCCGCCAGCAAGAATATCAAGAAGATACTATGGAAAATGATAGAGAAGCATAAGCAGTGGCACGAGAAGCTATCATTTGCTTTATTAGGATACCGCACCACAGTCCGTACATCAACTGGGGCAACCCCCTACATGTTGGTTTATGGTACAGAAGCAGTCATTCCCGCTGAAGTAGAAATTCGCTCCCTAAGGATCATACAGGAAGCTGAGCTCGATGATGCAGAATAGGTGAAGAGTCATTGTGAACAGCTAGCTCTTATAGGCGGAAAGAGAATGAATGCAGTTTGCCATGGTCAGCTTTATCAGAACAGAATGTCCAGAGCCTTCAACAAAAGAGTCAAGCCAAGACAATTCATACCAGGACAGCTAGTATTAAAGAAGATTTTCCCGCATCAAGATGAAGCCAAAGGGAAATTCTCTCCCAACTGGAAGGGTCCATACATGGTTCATCGAGTTCTAATAGGAGGAGCCCTCATACTTGCAGAAATGGACGGGGAAGTTTGGCCAAAACCGATCAATTTAGACGCAGTCAAGCGATACTATGTATAACCTTTATGTTTTCTTTTTATGATGTAATATGAACTACGCCTGACCTAATTCCTGTTTAAGAGGGGTTACGTAGGCAGCCCTATGTCATGACCCAAACTGGAGGGTCATGACTAGCACCCGACCATACTTGTCGTGCACCAACATACATTTTATCTAACCTTCTTTATTATCTTTTAGGTTGACGAGATCAATATAAATGGTAGACATGGATCAAAGACAACCAACAATAAAATATGATGGCATGAACATATATAACATGGGATGACCAGACAATCAAGAAACTACATATAAGGTACGAGCTACCATGCTACCATGAAAGACTATACAACAAAAACCAGCCGACAAGGCATACCAAACTATACATGAGTCGACACCTGTCTATGAGCCTCTAAATGAACATAAGTGCTGCAACATAGCCGGAACAGGGCCCCGACATACCCATAATGTCAATAACAAAAATGCATACCAAGACCACGACAAGTCCGGAGAAGGGATCTCGCCAATTAATGCTGAACTGGACAACCTACTGTGGTGGGGGAGCTGCATCTGCATGTCTATCAGGGCCTGCAGCATGACATGCAGCGTCCATAATCAAAAGGACGTCAGTACGAATAAATTACTGAGTATGTAAGGCAGGGAATCATAAATACGAATAGTAATGTAAGCAGGGATAGAGAATATACAACCTGTAACATCTGAGTACCCTTGAGGGCTACTGACATGAAATGCATGATACATATATATAAATACATAAACTTTTAAATCATACGCCTCTGTGGGCATCATCATCATCATATCGTACCCGGCCGTAATAGGCTCGGTAAAAAAAAATGTACCCGGCCATTATAAGACTCGGTAGTATCGTACCCGGCCGCGTGGAACTCGGTAAAACCCAACTGATCAGTGGTTGCACAATAGGTGCCGCATCCGGCCGACTATAGCACGGCTCGGTAGAGTAAAATAGATACATATATATAATGCATGCTCGACTCATGGAATCACATTCTAAACCTTTCGGAGTGACGTAAGGTCGCTATCCTCTGTACACGTTATTAGGACTAACTCTTCACTATGAACCTTATAAGAATCAGGAAGTACCAACAACATTGATAACATAAGAATAAGAGAAGCAACATTAACATCAATCATTCCATAAGAGGGAAAACAATGTAAGTACTGCTAGCTTCTAAGAGTAGAGTATCTTTGGAAGCTCGTTCATTACATAATATACAATTGGAGTCGTGCAAAATAAGGAAAGGGATAGCCTCACATACCTTGTATATACTGCCCCAATCTCAAGCTATGCAATTGTCACAACTCCTTAGTCTACAATAAGAGAAAAGATACTATCGTTATCATTTAGGCGTCATAACTATTATGTATCGACCACAACCTATTTTTCGATGAAACGGACAACATCTCCCCTATATATATAACTTCACACAATTCCAAACAATCACCAAACAGCCCAAACAACATCAATAATAATCATATTGAGTCTCCCAGAACAGTCCACGCACAACCTAATCATTTAATACATACGACAGCCACCGTAGTCATGTCAAACGACCCGGAAATGTTACAAAGAACTGTCAGACCACAACCCTATATATATATGGTGTTTCTCCACCCCCTTCCACCTCCATAACTCCACAAAACAGTAGTAAACCACGCATCCCAACAGCAACACAAAACAGTCCACAAAACAGTCCGCTACAAGTGAATAACTCGAACTCACGGCTTCCGATCACCGTCCCGTGAGTTCTTACATGTATAGAACGAATTACCATGAATTCACAGAAGAAAAAATGTATGAAAGAGGGCAGTAACTTACCTTACTTGTTGGATAACTCATCCCTTCCCTTGGTTCTTCAAACTCTAGGTTTTATCTTCAATTAGAACTTGAAAGAGAGGAAAAATCGATTAGGGTTTGTGTGGGATTTTTGGGGAGGAGTTGCAGGGGTTTAATTTGGTTTTGAAGGTCTGAAATAAGAGTGAAATAACTGAGTTTATAATATCTTAAAAGTACTCTCTTGGCCGACTTTGGGACTTTTACTTTTGTCCTCTCCTTTTGGCAAGTAGGTGATGCACCTACTTGTCACCTACCAATCTGCGCAGACTTGCAAAAATACAAATATCTCTATACTTAGAGATCATATTGACAAATGGTTTAATGTGTTGAAAACTAGACTCATAGATCTTTAATTTTGTGGGTAGCTCACCCCGTAATTCCTTGTAAATTGGGAGAAAAGCTTAGAAACATTTGACCTAATGTTTAAGTAAAATTATGAACCTAAGTTGCGACAATGTTTGTCGACTTTTGTTTTATAACTCGTTTGACTTCAAGACTTATGATACGGATATTATATGACTCAAATACCTTAATATATGACCTCTTGTGTGTATTAAGAACCTCTAGGTTTACCTGAAAATATGAGTTACAACATCCTTGATTCGTTTAACTTCTAATACTTGTTAATCACCCTACACCCTTGTATCACTTAAGATCAATAGGATTAACTTCTTATCATCTCAAAGGTTATTCCTTCTTGGATTTATGTTACCTAATATATGGCATGAACTAACGCGTGTGGATATGGGTTGTAACACCCTTCCCCCCTAGAAACATTCGTCCTCGAATGCAAGGGTTCATGGGGAGTTTAAATCATCGTGGATTCCAGCCAAGTTTCTCCCATAAATAGAGGAAAAACTTGCAAGAAGTTAACTCAACGTATGGCCTTACAAGAGTATGCAAAGCATTATGGACATGTACATTATCTGCATATCGCCATTTTGTATTAAGGAAGAGTATTCTCAAGTTATTGCTTACCTCATAGAGCCATTTCACCTTCCAATGTATCATGTGTTCCACCAACATCCTTGTTATCTTCATTCTGGATAGGTACGGGTATTTAGACTTCATCTCCTCTTCTGCTTCCTATGTCATTTCTTCCATATTCTTGTTCCTCCACAATACTTTAACGGAAGCTAAATCTTTTGTTCTCAGCTTGCGGACTTGTCGATCTAATATAGCCACTGGCATTTCTTTATATGATAGGTCCTCTGTAACTTGTACATCTTTGATAGGGACGACTCGAGAAAGGTCTCCAATACACTTCCTCAACATAGATACATGGAATACCGGGTGGACAAATTCCAATTCGGAGGGCAATTCTAACTCATAAGCAACCTATCCAATCCGTCGAAGAATTTTATACGGTTTGATATACCTTGGACTCAGCTTACCTTTCTTCCCAAAATGCATAATACCCTTTATTGGTGAGATCCTCAGGAAAACCCAATCACCAACCTCAAACTCCAGATCACGACGTCGGACATCAGAATAAGATTTTTGCCTGCTTTGTGCCGTCCTCAATCGCTCCTGTATCACTTTCACCTTCTCAATAGTTTGGTGAATCAAATCTGGCCTATATAATTCTGTTTCACCGACTTCGAACCATCCAACTGGTGATCTACATCTCCTTCTGTATAGTACCTCGTATGTGGCCATTTTAATACTGGAATGGTAGCTATTGTTGTAGGCGAATTCTATGAGTGGAAGATGGTCATCCTAATTTCCCTTAAAATCTAGAACACATTCTCATAGCATATCTTCCAGTGTCTGAATGGTACGTTCAGCCTGTCCGTTAGTCTGCGGATGAAATGCAGTGCTGAGATTCACTTGTGTGCCTAAACCCTTCTGGAAAGACCTCCAAAAGTTAGCCGTAAATTGAGCTCCTCGGTCTGATATAATAGATATGGGCACACCATGAAGCCTAACAATCTCCTTGATATACAACTTCGCATAATCTTCAGCCGTGTAAGTTGTCTTCACTGGCAGAAAATGGGCACATTTTGTAAGTCGATCAATTATCACCCAGATGGAGTCAAACTTATGATAAGAGCGAGGTAATCCAATAATGAAGTCCATATTAATCACCTCCCACTTCCAGGTCGGAATCTCTATATTTTGAAGCAATCCACCGGGTTTCTGATGTTCTATCTTTACTTGTTGACAATTGGGACACTGGGCTACAAATTCTGCAATAGACTTCTTCATATTATCCCACCAATACTGCTCCTTGACATCATGATACATCTTTGTCGAGCCGGGATGGATGGAATATCGGGATTGATGAATCTCATTCATAATCTTCTCTCGCAACCCTGCCACATTAGGCACACACAATCGGCTCTGGTATCTCAGTGCCCCATCTTTTCCGATCCCAAAAGCCATACTTTTACACTGTTGAATGCTTTCTCTTAATCGTACTAAGATAGGATCTTCATATTGTCGTGCTTTTACCTCGGCTACCAAAGATGATTCTGATGTATTCTGTACAGTAACACCTCCGTCATCAGAGTCTAACAATCTGATTCTCATATTGGCTAGCTGATGAAGCTCTTTAATCAACCCCCATCTACCTGCCTCAATATGTACTAAGCTTCCCATTGATTTACGGCTGAGAGCGTCTGCCACAACATTGGCTTTACCGGGATGATACAATATCTCGACGTCGTAGTCTTTCAATAATTCAAGCCACCTACGCTGCCTCAAATTCAACTCTTTCTGCTTGAAGATGTATTGTAAACTCTTGTGATCTGTGTAGATGTCAACATGGACGCCGTATAAGTAGTGCCGCCATATCTTCAAAGCATATATTACTGCAGCCAATTCCAAATCATGGGTTGGATAATTATTTTCATGCTTCTTCAATTGTCTTGATGCATAAGCAATCACCTTCCCACGCTGCATCAATACGCACCCCAAACCTATACTTAAGGCATCAGAGTATACCACATAACCTTCTGTTTCTTCAGGAAGAGTGAGCACTGGTGCAGATGTTAATCGATTCTTCAGCTCCTAAAAACTACGTTCACAAGTGTCAGACCACTGGAACTTGGTAGCTTTCTGTGTTAACTTAGTCAATGGTGATGATATAGAGGAAAACCCTTCTACAAACTGCCTATAATATCCTGCTAGCCCTAGGAAGCTGCGGACTTCTGATAGTGTTGTAGGTCTCGGCCAATTCTTTATTGCATTGATCTTCTGAGTGTTGACACTAATACCCTTGTCAGATATCACATGGCCAAGGAACGCTACTGAGTTTAGCCAAAATTCACATTTGTAGAGCTTAGCAAATAACTTACGATCCTGAAGCGTCTGTAATACTATCCGCAAGTGGCCAGCATGTTTCGCCTCCGAATGAGAATACACTAGAATGTCATCAATGAATACAATCACGAACATATCAAGATAGGGCCTAAATACAGTATTCATAAGATCTATAAAAGCTGCTGGGGCATTTGTTAGCCCGAACGACATCACCAAGAACACAAAGTGCCCGTATCTTGGCCGGAAGGCCGTCTTCGGAATATCCTTCTCCTTAAGCCTGACCTAATGATACCCTAAACATAAATCAATCTTGGAGAAATACTTGGCACCCTGGAGTTAGTCAAACATGTCATCAATTCTTAGAAGTGGATACTTGTTATTTATAGTAAACTTATTCAATTGTCGATAGTCAATACACATCCATAACAACACGTCTTTCTTCCGCACGAATAAGACTGGTGCACCCCAAGGTGAAGTGCTAGGCCTAATGAAGCCCTTATCCATCAAGTCCTTCAACTGCACCTTCAACTCTCGCAACTCTGCCGGGGCCACTATGTATGGAGGGATAGAGATCGGTTGAGTGTCAGGCAACACATCAATGCTAAACTCAATCTCCCTTTTAGGAGGAAGGCCTAGGAGTTCATCTGGGAAAACATCGGGAAATTCATTGACCACGGGGATTGATTGTAGAGTAGGAGGCTTCGCCTCCGCATCCCTAACGCGAACGAGATGATAAATGTAACCTTTTGAGATCATTTTCCTTGCCTTAAGATAGGAAATAAACCCACCTTTCGGTGTAGCAATGTTCCCTTTCCATTCAATGACGGGTTCACCAGGAAATTGAAACCTAACCATCTTCGTATGACAGTCAACATTTGCATAGCATAAGGCCAACCAGTCTATTCCCATTATCACATCAAAATCAACCATTTCCAACTCAAATAAATTTGCCGAAGTTTGACGACTATAAATCATCACAGTGCAACCTTTATATACTCTTCTTGCAATCACCGCATCTCCTATCAGAGTAGATACCGCAAGGGGTTTACTTATCAATCAGGTTCAATGCCAAACTTATTAGCCACAAAGGGTGTAACATATGATTGTCACACCTCCTTTTTCCGTACCCGAGAGGGTACAAGGGAGTTTTTCCAATTAAAGGACAATCGAAAGGGGATTTGTTTAATTATTTCAGAGTCGCCACTTGGGAGGTTTTAGGGTGTCCCAAGTCACCAATTTTAATCCCGAATCGAGGAAAAAGAATGACTCCATATTACAGTCTGCGTACCAGAAATCCGGATTAGGAATTCTGTTAACCCAGGAGAGGGTGTTAGGCATTCCCGAGTTCTGTGGTTCTAGCACGGTCGCTCAACTGTTATATTCGGCTTGATTATCTGATTTTATACAAATATGAACTTATGTGCCAATTTTATCTTTTAACCGCTTTTATCATTTAATGTTATTTTTATCAAGAATTGCAACATCGTGGAAAACACACCTCGAACCACGTTACAATCAATGTACCCGTGGTTAGAGCTACGTTTCAACTCTGTTGAGATTGGGATTTGGGTCACATAAATGTGCACCCGAGTTTAGGAAGATAACATTATTAAATACGCGCCTAAAGCAACTAGCGTATTGTTATTTTGGGAAAAGACCGTGAAATTCGCTAAACGGCCTGTCCCGAATTCTAAGTATATACATTTAGAGGGCCCCGCAGCTTGTGCATTTTTTGTTTGTCGAGGCTCGTCTCATCTTTATTTTTTTTAAAAAAAAAAGGAATTTGCAACGTCATGGAAATGCATCTCAAACCACGTCACAATCAATGTACCCGTGATTAGAGACACATTTCGACTCCGTTGAGATTTGGATTTGGGTCACATAAATGTGCACCCGAGTTAGGGAGAATAAATTATTAAAGGCACGCCTAAAGCAACTAGCGCATTATTATTTTGGGTAGGGCCATGAAATTTGCTAAACGGCCCATCCCGGAATCTAAGTATTTAATACATATATTTTGTGAGGGCTCCGCAAGCTGTACGTTTTTTATTTTGGCGAAGCTCGTCTCATTTTTATTTTTATTTTAAAAGGATGCTATTTTTATGCCTTTAACAATACTAAACCTTACAGCCTCTTTACAACTAAAATCCCATACCTTGTCAAAAGTTTAATAAAGGAAGTTTAGCGAATGAGTGTTTTGGAAGTAGTAACAATAGGTACTAATACTAATTTTGTCCGAATGAACTAAGCAAAGGAAGGGACGAACAAATTAACGTCAAACTCGTGTCATAGAACAGCTAACCCAACTTAATTAAATGACATCAAATAAACAAGAATAATATAACGCAAAATGAACAAGAATGCATACGGTGAACACATAAGCAGAAAATTATCATACCAATTTATATATTGCATCTTTGAACATTCCGTAACATTTCCTTGTCTAATACTTTAGGTTTACTAACCTGAACAAACAGAGACGGACAGAGCCATGGACCAGCCCTTAACATCGACCTCAACGGATAACCTCGAATGGGAAACCATAGAAAAGGTCATCAAAGCTCGGACGGAATAGCTCGCGCCAGAAACTCGAACACGAACGGACTGAAAATGAGTCATGGCTGCGACTGGTTTTTCCAGGTGGTCATTTGGACGTAAGGGAGCTAAACGGAAGCTACTGTGTGCTGGACGTGGAGATGGGGAAGGATACCATGCTTCTGTTGGTGAAGCAGAAGAAACGCAGCAGCAGCTGGGCTTGGGAAGGAGAAGAAACGCAGCCGCAACTGCTCAACAACGCAACAACGCAGCAACTGGGCATGCGAGTGGTGACGGGATAGTCGCCTGATATGGCGTTACTGGTTCATTGCTGGGGGCGAGGAGGCGGCCTGGGGTTATGGTCGCCGAACTATTTGGATCAGCTGGGCGCGAGGGAGCAGCTATGGCGGGTCATTTGGGCAAGATGGTGCAACAGCCATGGCTGTCTTGGTGGAGCTGAAGCTCGTGAGCTGGGGGATAGGGTGGTTGACAGACTGTTTGGTTGACGACGTTGCTGCTGGTTTGTGGGGTTGAGGGGTGCGTCTGGTTTTTTGGGTTAAGACGAGAAGGTGACGGAGAGGTTTGGGAGGGGTGACGATGGTTTGCTAGTAGCGGGCAGCAATGGTGGTTTTGGGGTAGGGTTTTTGTTAGGGTTTTTCGGTTCTTCCAAAGGAGGAAGATGAATGAACAGTGCACGTTTTCCCTCAAATAATCTGTCCAAGTCCTCATTCCTGTAGCCTTCTAGTGTATTTTTGTATCTTTTGCCAAGAAAATGGACCCCACGCATGTAGGGGTCCAAGATATGTGTTCCCCATGCGTGGTGGGGTTCCCCGTGTGTGGGATTCCGTCCGTGTTCCCCACGCGTGTCCCCCATGTGTGGTGAGCTCGGATTATTATGGGCTAGGCCCGAAAATTAGGCCTAAAAATGGGTAGTTTGAACCCGAATATTATTCTTTTGCCCGGACCTGAGATTAAGAACACGACGTTGTTCAACTAATCCTATGTAAGCAAAATAGCTACCAAAACAAGACTAATATTTAAACAAAACTATATCTTTTTTAATATTTTTCAAGATTAAAATAGCTACAAAATATTAATAAAACTATTTTTTTGTAATTTTCGTTTTTATATAAAGATAAAATATAAAGTAATATTTTTGTATTTTTTCAAAAATTAAAATGACTACAAAACATTAATAGAACTATATTTTTTTGGTAATTTCGAAATTATATAAAGTACGAAAATAAAGTACAATATTTTTTTGTATTTTTTCAAGTTTTTGAGAAATACATAAACTAAAATTTATATATATATTTTTGTAATTTTTTTCTTTTGCGACGAAATAAAGTAAAAATAGTCAAAATAGCTATATTAGACCTAAATTAAATATTTACGCTAAAAATGTGGAAATTCCTGGGAAGGGTCAAAAATCACGCGTCTACAGCTGCCCCTCTTTGACTGGAAACATGAAGAGTTTTCCGACAAAGAACGACTAGACATGTTTTTGACCCGACCATTATTTGGAGGGACTACACTAAGGAAAGGAAGGGAATGTGACCGAGCCCTGGTATCTGAGCTGCCTACATATCCTTGGTTATACAGGAATCAGGCCACGTGTAGTTCGGAAATGAGAGATGGTAGATTGTACCGAGGTGAAGAGCCGATCGAGGTGCCGTTCCGTTGAGGTTCCGGTCCGCGGTCCTGTCATTACATCAAAAATGAAAACTGAAAAAGACTAACTAAGCCTATCAGCTACTAGTTACAAGGATTCCTATCTTTAAGTCTTCTGAAACTTGGTCTTGAGTCTTGAATGGTGCTTCATACAGACTTTGGATTTGAACCTTGATACTTGCTAGTTGTAGGTGCTAGTTCTTGAGCAGACCACATATGTTCTCCACTTCCGTACTTTGGATTCATTTTTTCTCTTTTTTTTTTCTTTTCTTGTTTTTTTTGTGACCAACTTTTGTTGACCATCTCAGACTGTTGACTCGCATTCTTGAGGCGAGCTTCTACTATTTCTAACTTGGATTGAATGCTGGGGATTTCTGTTGTAACCTTCTGCCTTCCAATGGGTTACTGCTTGACCTTGAAACATATTCCTCTATTCTACAGGCGGACTCCTGACTTCATCATCTGGAATTTAACAACCTCCGTTCTTCAGACGAGCTCTTGACAACCAAAACAAACAAAACAAACAAAATTTCCTAACCCAGTTTGTACTGGGAAGATTTGTGAGTCGTTAGCAAAATTGTAACTCACTTACACTACTGATGCAATGATGAGAGTAAACTAAAGACTAGGCTAGGATGTGCATCTCCTACGAGTAAAACCAAAAACTCTTGCTAGCAAATGCGTCTGCTAAAATAAAACCTCAATGACTCAAACTAGAAAGTGCGTCTTCTATGGTTGAATCGGAATGAACTAAACTAGGGAGTGCGTCTCCTTGGGGTGAAAACTTCAGTGACTAGAGCTAGGAAGTGCGTCTCCTATGAATAAAATCTCGATTTAGGAAGTGTGTCTCCTCCTAAAAAAACTTGAAAGACCTTGATTAGGAAGTGCGTCTCCTACAGGTAAAAGTTCAATAAACTAGACTAGGAAGTGCGTCTCCTATGGTCGAACTTAAAATGAATCAAACTAGGAGGTGCATCTCCTAAGGGTGAAATCTCAATTCCGGAAGTGCGTCTCCTGAAATAAAATATAATCTGAAAAAGCCAAACTAGGAAGTGCGTCTCCTATAAATGGACTATCAATATTAGGAAGTGTGCCTCTTATGGGTAAAATCTCAATGACTCAAACTAGGAAATGCGTCTCCTACGAATGAAATCTTAAATGAACCAGACTAGGAAGTGCGTCTCCTAAAGCAAAAGTATAACCTGAGCGAAGTCTCCTATGGGTGAAACCTTAATGATTTTGAACTAGGAAGTGCGTCTCCTATGAATGAAAATAATTTAGGAAGTGCGTCTCCTATGCGTGAAATCTTAATTTAGGAAGTGCGTCTCCTATGGGGTAAAAGTAAACTTAGGAAGTGCGTCTCCTATGGGCAAAACTAAACTTAAGGAAGTGTGTCTCCTATTGGTAAAATAACTTAGGAAGTGCGTCTCCTGTGGGTACAATAAACTTAGGAAGTGCGTCTCCTATTGGGAAAAACTAAACTTAGGAAGTGCATCTCCTATTGGTAAAACTATTCTTAGGAAGTGCGTCTCCTATTGGTAAAACTTACTTAGGAAGTGCGTCTCCTATGGGTACGACTATACTTAGGAAGTGCGTCTCCTATTAGTGAAACTATTCTTAGGAAGTGCGTCTCCTATTGGTGAATCTTAACTTAGGAAGTGCGTCTCCTATTGGTGAAACTATTCATAGGAAGTGCGTCTCCTATTGGTGAAACTTACTTAGGAAGTGCGTCTCCTATTGGTGAAACTATTCTTAGGAAGTGCGTCTCCTCTTGGTGAAACTTAACTTAGGATGTGCGTCTCCTCTTGGTGAAACTTAACTTAGGATGTGCGTCTCCTGTTGGTGAAACTAACTTAGGAAGTGCGTCTCCTACTGGTGAAACTTACTTAGGAAGTGCGTCTCCTATTGGTGAAACTATTCTTAGGAAGTGCGTCTCCTCTTGGTGAAACTTAACTTAGGAAGTGTGTCTCCTATTGGTGAAACTATTCCTAGGAAGTGCGTCTCCTATTGGCGAAACTTACTTAGGAGGTGCGTCTCCTATTGGTGAAATTATTCTTAGGAAGTGCGTCTCCTCTTGGTGAAACTTACTTAGGAAGTGCGTCTCCTATTGGTGAAATTATTCTTAGGAAGTGCGTCTCCTCTTGGTGAAACTTACTTAGGAAGTGCGTCTCCTATTGGTGAAATTATTCTTAGGAAGTGCGTCTCCTCTTGGTGAAACTTACTTAGGAAGTGCGTCTCCTATTGGTGAAATTATTCTTAGGAAGTGCGTCTCCTCTTGGTGAAGCTTACTTAGGAAGTGCGTCTCCTATTGGTTGAAACTAAACTTAGGAGGAAATGCCTCTCCTATGGGTGAAACTAAACTTAGGAGGAAATGCCTCTCCTATGGGTGAAACTAAACTTAGGAGGAAATGCCTCTCCTATGGGTGAAACTAACTTAGGAGGAAATGCATCTCCTATGGGTAAAAACAAACTTAGGAGGAAATGCCTCTTCTATGGCTAAAAACTAAACTTAGGAAGTGCGTCTCCTGTTGTAATCTTCTGCCTTCCGATGGGGCTACTGATTTCAAAATCTGAAGTATAAGACTCAAAAGTATTCCTCTCGTTATACAGGTGGGCGCCTGACTTCAACAACAACTTAGGAAGTGCGTCTCCTATTAGTAAAGACGTGAAATGTATTCCCTTGTTATACAGGTGGGCGCCTAATGGTAAAGACACAAAATGTATTCCCTTGTTATACAGGTGGGCGCCTAAAATATGAAATGAACAGACAAAAAAGTATTCCTCTCATTATTCAGGTGGGCGCATGTCTTCAACTTTGAAGATAAAATCCTATCCGAGGGCGGACGAACCCGACGTATCCTATTTGGGGCGGATGAACCCGACATATCCTATTCGAGGGCAGATGAACCCAAAATATCCTATTCGAGGGCGGATGAACCCAAAATATCCTATTCGAGGGCGAATGAACCCAAAATATCCTATTCGAGGGCGGATGAACCCAAAATATCCTATTCGAGGGCGGATGAACCCGACATATCCTATTCGAGGGCGGATGAACCCGACATATCCTATTCGAGGGCGGATGAACCCGACATATCCTATTCGAGGGCGGATGAACCCGACATATCCTATTCGAGGGCGGATGAACCCGACATATCCTGTTCGAGGGCGGATGAACCCAAACTATCCTATTTGAGGGCGGATGAACCCAACATATCCTATTCAAGGACGGATGAACCCGAAATATCCTATTCGAGGGCAGATGAACCCAAAATATCCTATTCGAGGGCGTATGAACCCAAAATATCCTATTCGAGGGCGGATGAACCCAAAATATCCTATTCGAGGGCGGATGAACCCAAAATATCCTATTCGAGGGCGGATGAACCCAAAATATCCTATTCGAGGGCGGATGAACCCAAATATCCTATTCGAGGGCGGATGAACCCAAAATATCCTATTCGAGGGCGGATGAACCCAAAATATCCTATTCGAGGGCGGATGAACCCAAAATATCCTATTCGAGGGCGGATGAACCCAAAATATCCGATTCGAGGGAGGATGAACCCAAAATATCCTATTCGAGGGCGGATGAACCCAAAATATCCTATTCGAGGGCGGATGAACCCAAAATATCCTCTTCGAGGGCGGATGAACCCAAAATATCCTATTCGAGGGCGGATGAACCCAAAATATCCTATTCGAGGGCGGATGAACCCAAAATATCCTATTCGAGGGCGGATGAACCCAAAATATCCTATACGAGGGCGGATGAACCCAAAATATCCTTAATACTTGAAAATGTCTTACCTCGAAAACTTGCTGGGGATTATTTTGCTGGGGATGAATTTTCCCTTTCTTTTTTCCCCATTATGACCCTCTTGAAACTTGGTCGAAAATTTGTCGAAGATGCTTCTACATCTTGATGATCCGCTGGGATAACACTGATGAAGATAACTCTGCTGAGTAAATATGTTATCTTACTCCTTCCAGAACTACTTCCTTTTGAGTAGGATATTTCATTCCTGTGCAAACTACTTCCCGTTTTTTTTTCTTTTTTTTTGCATAGCTTATTCCTTCGAAGATTACCTCCCTTGAAAGGAACCGCTGAGGATACCGATTTTCACCAAACTTGTGTTGGACTCCTCGAAACAATTAGGGATAACACTGTTGGGGAATTATTTACTTACCTGTTGGGGGTAAAATGTTATCAGCTGAGGATAACGCTGTCGAGGATAACACTACTGGGGAATTCTTATTCCTTCAGAACTAGTGCTTCACTCTTCGGAAGGCTGTTGGGAATGATGCTGGCCTCTTGCTTTTTCTGAGCTCAAGTTTCATCCTTTTGCTGGTGAACAACTTCCTCCATTGAAACTTATTATGTTGGGGGCAACACTGGTTCTAAGACCACTTCCCTTGAGATTGGCGTTATCTTTATTCTTCCCCGAATGGGTACCTGACTTCCAGAAAATTTTCTAAATGGAAGGAAAATTTTCTGCCCCAGTTTGATAATATCCCTTGTGCATGCATTTCTGGCATCAATGCCATTTCCTTTTCCTGCTCTGCGCTCCACAACTTGTTGGTGATGATATTATTTGCTGGGGGATAATCCCTTTCTGCTGGGGATATCCCTCTTCTTTTGTGGCATAGTTCGGAAACTAGCATTTCCCCGACCTTTAGTCTCGTATGAATTTCCCCAAATCATGCTCACTGCTTTCCTTGCTTTGTTCACGGGCCTTGGCCTTGAGGTTTATAACCTTGGTTTTGGCAAGGATATCCCTCTTGACACTCGTCAATCCTTTTGTCAATTCCCTTTTGTTGGGGATATTTTTTGACATTGGCCTCGCGCTTGTTCCTTCCTGACTTAGACCATGGATTTTCTAATCAGGTCTGGTCTTGCATAATTGAAAAGCTGATGGCAGATTTTGAAGTCATTTCCCACTGGTTCTGACCAAACAGACTCTACTAAGGAATTTTTCTATGAAAGGAGAAAGATAAAAAGGAACAGAATAAAAGACAAAGGAAAAAGATGACTCTTTAACAAAAGAAAACTATAAATAAAAATCTATCAAACGCCGATACCGACTCTAATAATCATGACATGCACATGTGGCCTATCCTCTGCTGTCAATCGTCTTTTGTGATCTTCACTTGGCGATTCCCCATCTGATTCCCAATCTTATTCGACTTGTAGTGCCCGAAGGGTTTTCACTATCAAGCCTCTCTCATTTTGGTTTTTCTCTCAGCTTTCATCGCCTTATGGTGCCTGTGAAGGTTTTCACCGATAAGACTCTCTCATTTGTATCACTTTCCAGCTGGGGATTTGGAGTGTTGCCGGTATGACTCTTTCTGCTGGGGATTATAGTCCTTTCTGTTGTGGAACAAAATGTTATGTTCACCGGTAAGACTCTCATTTGTCTGACTTGGCATCTTTTGAAGACTGATAAGAAGGTCTTTCTTTGGACCGTAATGTGGATTTTGGATAGGCTAGAAAGAAAGGGTATTTAAGGCTCAACAAAAAAACAAAATAACTTTGGGGTTCAAAATTACAACCTTCGGAACCATATTTGCTTACAACAAACGCAACCTTTGCCCCAGTTTCTTGCTTGGGGATTATTTATTATATTCTTTTTTTTAATTTTTTATTACACCATGCACACCATGCACACTATGCACACTATGCACCCTATGACCGAGCCGTGAAGCGCCTACGTATCCTCTTTGAGGAATCAGGTCAAACGTAGTTCCCAATTCCTCTGTTTTCATTTGACTTTCCCTTTTTTTCATGCTATCATTTTTCTTTTCTTTTCTTTTCTCTTTTTTTTTTTCGTTTTGTTGTTTTCTTTCTTTCTCTTTTTCTCTTCGTTGCTACTGATTCCGAACGAGGGGTATGAAAGAAAATAAATAAGGCTCAAAAGGGGTAACGAAGGATAAAGTGTTTAGGTAGCAGAACAAAATGCCTTCGTCATTCCAGTCTTCAAAACATGCCAAGTGCAAACAACACAATTAAACAATAGATTTATAGTCTCTTCCGATGGTGCTGGACTTGACAATTATGTTAAACATTTGCTTTTTCCTTTGTCATTTCTAAAGCACCGTTGGGCGACACTCTCATTATCATGAATGACCCTCATGCGAATTTGGCGAATCTTGCTTTTAACGGTTTTATTTGTGTTTTACTTGCCCCAGTTCCACACGACTCGGGTCCAAATAATCTCAAACCGTTTTTATTTCCTTTAAATGCTTTGATTCCCTTCCTAGGGTTTAATGATTAACTTTTAATTTGTGTGCGCATGCCATGTCACTAGAATCGGCGTTGAACAAAATGACAAAAGGACTAAACAAAAAGATGATTGGAAATAATAAAAGACCCGATTTTGCATTGAACTACCAGTGAAATGGTTTAAAAAAAACAAAAACAAACCAGAATAAAATCCTAAACAACCTGGACAAAACTTAAACAAACCGCTATGACAAAACGGAAAGATAAGCGGAAAGATATTGACACAAAACAATATCTGAATTACAATCCTAATAATCCGAACAAACAGAAATGACAACAAAATAAGCCACCACAAGCTTCTCTCTTGCTAACCAAGGAACGGAGCGTCCTCCAACTTTATCAAAACTGGCATCTTAGCCACTGAGCTTCGCATCAATACTGCCAAGACCATTATCAGCTTCAATATCATCAACCTCCGTCAACAAGTTCCCAATAGGATTCGAGTGCTTCTGTTATCAGGCCTGATCCCCGCAGAGTGTGTATCATGAGGTGCAAGTAAAAGGATTCTGGGTGTCATTGTCCGGCTTACCACAAACCAACCACCTTAACTTTCTTTGCGAAACAAACATGTTAAAATGGACTCAGTCGGTCCTCATTATTAACATCTTTTTTTTTCTTTTTTTCTTTTTTTTTTTCGATTTTTTCATTTTCTTTCTTTCTTTTTTCTTTCTTTTTTTCGATTTTTTTATTTTCTCTTTTTTTTTTCATTTTTCTCTCTTTTTTTCATTTTTCTCTTTTTTTTTTTCATTTTTCTCTCTTTTTTTCATTTTTCTCTTTTTTCATTTTTTTTGTTGTGGTCGAATCTTATGGAGATTGCCTACGTATCATGACCCCGCATGAATCAGACCTTGCGTAGTTCGGACCATAAAAGATAAATAATAATAAATATTTTTTCAATTTTCATATTAGAACAAACTGGGTTTCAAAGGTTTGAAGATGACCTACAAACTGGAAAATCAAACAACCCACATATTCTAATTAAAAGATTTACAAACTCTAAAACAAATGGCCAACTTCCTTCCCCCGTTTGCTAATTTTAACCAAATGGTTGTTTTTGCAAACGTGGCCCTTCCAACTTTCACATGAATTTTGAGGCCGAGGAGGATTATTTTATGATACTTTACAAACTTGTCCATTCTTTTACAAAAATAACCTTTTGGCAATTGAAAGATACTCTAAGGCTATTTCGGCAAGAACGGTTTAAGACACTGCCGAAGCTGGCTCGACTTATTTTTGACTAAAATTCAAACGGTATTCACCTGACCGCTAACTCTTTGTTTTTTTTTCAAATTGCAATAAAAACGTGGTGTTGCAAACACGGCCTTTCAGCGCCTCGGGGACGAAGATTTTTAAGGCTGTGTGGGTCAATTGGACCAAATCTAAAACAATGACCCCAAAGGTGGTTGCTTATACAAAGTCAGCCTTCCGGCGTCCCTTTCGGGAACATTCGGCTATTTATGACAAAACAACATTACCTGACTTATTCATGACTCTTTTTATCGTTTTTCAAATTAGCAAACTCAATATTGCAAACACGGCCTTTCAACGTCTCGGGGACGAAGATTTTTAAGGCTGTGTGGGTCAACTGGACCAAATCTTAAACATGACCCAAAAGTGGCCATTTATGCAAAGTCAGCTTTCCGGCATCCCTTTCGGGAACATTCGGCTATTTTTGACAAAACAACATCACCCGACTTACTTATGACAAAATTAAAATTTTGACATGTTTTTATTTATTTGTTTTTGGTTATTTTAGCAAAAGGTGGGATTGGACCCGATGAGGGTTGCCTATGTATCTCACATCCGGTGAGAATCAAACCCGCGTAGTTCGGGCAAATAAACTATTTTTGAGAAGACCCTTTTCCATTTTCTATTTTTCTTTTTACAACAAACAAACAAGCTATTATTTTTTCATTCATAACAAACAAACAAACTATTATTTTTCATTCATAACAAATAAACAAACTAACGTAAAACATAAAACATTACTTTTTTTTTCCCAGAATTTCGGCAGAGTTTCGATACTACTTGGACATTGGTTTTTTTTTTCTAAAAATAAGTAGCTATATCTCTACACTGTTATTTTCTCCTCTTTTTCACAATTTTTTTTAATTTGTGGAAAATGATGACAACATACAAAATCTTTTGAATTTTCATGCTTTTATATATATATATATCAATGCTCTTTTTTTTATTTATTATTATTTTGTTATTATTTTAAAAAATGTGGCATGGGGGACATAGGGAATTCCAAGACTTCTTGGATTCCACAAATGTTCCCCATGTGCTTTTCCCAAAATGAAGCGTGGGGGACGTAGGGAATTCCAAGACTTCTTGGATTCCACAAATGGTCCCCATGTGCTTTTCCCAAAAATGAAGCATGGGGGACATAGGGGATTCCAAGACTCCTTGGATTCCACAAATATTCTCCATGTGCTTTTCCCAAAAATAAAGTGCGAGGGACATATGGAATACCAAGGCTTCTTGAATTCCACAAATGTTCCCCATGTTCTTAATTAACATAATATCATGCTTAACTAAAAAAAAATCGTGCAACTTTCTTATTTAACGTGATCAGCATGATAAGGAGTGCCATTTGTCCTCAACTATCATTGGTCTGCCAAATGACCCTTTTACCCTTGAATAAATACAACATGTAGCACATAGGATGCCTTAAGATGGTCTATTATTTTCAGGTTGCTTGTCCTAGACGGACCCAACCCCTGTGTTGAGTCCCCTAAGTCAAATGCACATGATGCAAATAAACATTCCTACTAGGGATCCGACATGAAGCTAAGTTATTCTAAGTTCATAACCTGGGTATTTGTTCTAGACCTGGCTTACCCGAGCGGACAACTCGAGCTAAGGATGGGAGCTGTGTACCGGTAACCAAAGGGCCATCCGGTTTTGCAACTCCTCCGAATCCTCGTTCTATTTTGGTATATGACACTAACAGAAAGAAGTCACGACCAGCGTGCACTCCTCAAGAGCGAGATGAGAGGGGTTTCGGCACAGTTTATATAAACAGTCCAAGTAATATCAAAGCGGTAAAACACATCATTTAGCACATTGAGCCTAAACATGTAACAAAATCAGATAAAACCAAATATAACAATTTATCTAAGCTCGAATTTCTAACCCTGAACCAGTGGTTTTGGGTTACTTATCCCCAGCAGAGTCGCCAGAGCTGTCACACCTCCTTTTTCCGTACCCGAGAGGGTACAAGGGAGTTTTTCCAATTAAAGGACAATCGAAAGGGGATTTGTTTAATTAATTCAAAATCGACCTCAACGGATAACCTCGAACGGGAAACCATAGAAAAGGTCATCAAAGCTCGGACGGAATAGCTCGCGCTAGAAACTCGAACACGAACGGACTGAAAATGAGTCATGGCTGCGACTGGTTTTTCCAGGTGATCATTTGGACGTGAGGGGGCTGAACGGAAGCTACTGTGTGCTGGACGTGGAGATGGGGAAGGATACCATGCTTCTGTTGGTGAAGCAGAAGAAACACAGCAGCAGCTGGGCTTGGGAAGGAGAAGAAACGCAGCTGCTCAACAACGCAACAACGCAGCAACTGGGCATGCGAGTGGCGACAGGATAGTCGCCTGATATGGCGTTACTGGTTCATTGCTGGGGGCGAGGAGGCGGCCTAGGGTTATGGTCGCCGGACTGTTTGGATCAGTTGGGCGCGAGGGAGAAGCTATGGCGGGTCGTTTGGGCAATATGGTGCAGCAGCCATGGCTGTCTTGGTGGAGCTGAAGCTCGCGAGCTGGGGGATAGGGTGGTTGACGGACTGTTTGGTTGACGACGTTGCTGCTGGTTCGTGGGGTTGAGGGGTGCGTCTGGTTTTTTGGGTTAAGACGGGAAGGTGACGGAGAGGTTTGGGAGGGGTGACGATGGTTTGCTAGTAGCGGGCAGCAATGGTGGTTTTGGGGTAGGGTTTTTGTTAGGGTTTTTCGGTTCTTCCAAAGGAGGAAGATGAATGAATAGTGCACGTTTTTCCCTCAAAAAATCTGTCCAAGTCCTCATTCCTGTAGCCTTCCCGTGTATTTTTGTAGCTTTTGCCAAGAAAATGGACCCCACGCGTGTAGGGGTCCAAGACATGTGTTCCCCATGCGTGGTGGGGTTCCCCGTGTGTGGGATTCCGTCCGTGTTCCCCACGCGTGTCCCCCATGTGTGGTGGGCTCGGATTATTATGGGCTAGGCCCGAAAATTAGGCCTAAAAACGGGTAGTTTGAACCCGAATATTATTCTTTTGCCCGGATCCGAGATTAAGAACACGACGTTGTTCAACTAATCCTATGTAAGCAAAATAGCTACCAAAACAAGACTAATATTTAAACAAAACTATATCTTTTTTAATATTTTTCAAGATTAAAATAGCTACAAAATATTAATAAAACTATTTTTTTGTAATTTTCGTTTTTATATAAAGATAAAATATAAAGTAATATTTTGTATTTTTTCAAAAATTAAAATGACTACAAAACATTAATAGAACTATATATTTTTTGGTAATTTTCGAAATTATATAAAGTACGAAAATAAAGTATAATGTTTTTTGTATTTTTTCAAGTTTATGAGAAATACATAAACTAAAATTTATATATATATTTTTGTAATTTTTTTCTTTTGCGACGAAATAAAGTAAAAATAGTCAAAATAGCTATATTAGACCTAAATTAAATATTTATGCTAAAAATGTGGAAATTTCCGGGAAGGGTCAAAAATCACGCGTCTACAATTGTACACCTTTCGGTGTAGCAATGTTCCCTTTCCATTCAATGATGGGTTCACCAGGAAATTGAAACCTAACCATCTTCGTACGACAGTCAACATTTGCATAGCATGATGCCAACCAGTCTATTCCCATTATCACATCAAAATCAACCATTTCCAACTCAAATAAATTTGCCGAAGTTTGACGACTATAAATCATCACAGTGCAACCTTTATATACTCTTCTTGCAATCACCGCATCTCCTATCAGAGTAGATACCGCAAGGGGTTTACTTATCAATTCAAGTTCAATGCCAAACTTATTAGCCACAAAGGGTGTAACATATGATAATGTAGATCCCGAATCAATCAGCGCGTATACATCATAAGAAAACACAGACAATATACCTGTAACAACATCTGGAGATGACTCAAGATCCTATCGACCTACTAGAGCATAGGTTCGATTTTGTGCACCACTCGAACTCGGCGCTGCACCTCTACCTCTACCACGACCTGTCGACTGCTAAAAACCCCGTGCTGGAGGTCGAACTGATGAGGAAGAACCTGACACAGATCCTGTCGGCTGAGCCATACTATCACCTCCTCTATTAGGACAATCCCGTATTATATGGCCAGGCTGTCCGCAAGAATAACACGCATCAGAACCTCGATGACACAATACAAAGTGGGCCTTGCCGCACTGATCACAACGTGGTGTTGGGGGTCTCGTCTAACTAGTATCCCTATGATGTTGTGAGCCTGATGCCCGCGAACTCTGACCTGGACCAGAATAGGTAAATCGATCATATCGAGGCCTTTGAAACTGTGGAGGAGCACTAGCTACAGGTGGCGCCAAACTCCTCGAAGACCGGGGCCTGATGCTGCCTCTGAAGTCATCAGAATACTCTGAAAATCTCGCCCTCTTATGCTGGCCCCTATCCTGCTCCCTATCAGCCCTCTGCTGGAACTTACGATCCTCTAGGGTCTGGGTATAAGCTTGAATAAGGGAAATATCCATGCACTCCACCAAGGAGGCTGTCGTACACTCATTTATCAGATGTGGTCCCAACCCGTTCACAAACAGATGCACCCTATTACTCATCTCGGCCACCATATGGGGAGCATACCTTGCCAAAGAATTAAACTGCATACTATACTCTCGCACACTCATATTACCTTGTCAAAGGTTCAAGAACTTATCAGCTCTAGCTCGTTGTATCTCAACTGGCAAGTAGTGATGAAGAAAGGCCTCAGAAAATTCCTTCCACACAGCTGGAGGAGCATTCGGACCCCTGGATCTCTCCCAACTTTCATACCAGAAAACCGCTAAATCCCGTAATCAATAAGAAGCCAACTCTACTGCCTCTGTATCGCTAGCATGCATAACCCGCAGTGTACGATGAACCTGGTCAATAAAAGTCTGCAGGTCCTTCTTGGGGTCTGATCCGGTAAACACTGGAGGGTCTAAATTAATAAAATCACGAACTCTCGTACTAACTAGTTTATCAGCAGCACCTGTATTCTTCCTCTGAGCCTGAGCAGCTACCAAGCTAGTCAACAACTGCAAAACAGTCCGCATATCCTGGTATGTAGTGCCAGACGGAGGAACTGGAGGTGCTGAGACCCTAATATCCTCTGCAGGAGACGGAGTAGATGAGGTATGAGAGGGCATCTCACTCTAAGCCTCGCTTTGTCCTGCTCTGGCTTGGGGCACCTGACTGGTACCCTCTCCCACTATTGTATCAAGTCGTCTACTAATCGTTTGCTTCCTAGTCGAAGGCATCACTGAAAGAAAACAAGGTGAATATTAGAGACGAACACTTATGACTCAACTATGCGCACGATCTAGATTCATGAAGAAGGTAACAACCCTAGATGTCATGTAGCCTCCTAATTATAAATGTGGCGCGCTACACATTCATAATCAAGATTCTACTAGACACGGCTCATAGACAACCCCTAGGACACACTTGCTCTGATACCAAGTTTGTCACGACCCAAACTGTAGGGCCATGACTAGCACCCGACCATACTTGTCGAGCACCAACGTACATTTTATCTAACCTTCTTTATTATCTTTTAGGTTGACGAGATCAATATAAATAGTAGACATGGATCATGGACAACCAACAATAAAATATGATGGCATGAACATACATAACATGGGATGACCAGACAATCAAGAAACTACATAAAAGGTACGAGCTACCATGCTACCATGAAATACTATACAACAAAAACCAGCCGACAAGGCATACCAAACTATACATGAGTCGACACCTGTCTATGAGCCTCTAAATGAACATAAGTGCTGCAACATAGCCGGAATAGGGCCCCGACATACCCATAATGTCTATAACAAAAATGCATACCAAGACCACGGCAAATCCGAAGAAGGGATCTCGCCAATCACTGTTGAACTGGACAACCTACTGTGGTGGGGAAGCTGCACCTGCCTATCTATCAGGGCCTACAGCACGACATGCAGCGTCCACAATCAAAAGGACGTCAGTACGAATAAAGTACTGAGTATGTAAGGTAGGGAACCATAAATACGAATAGTAATGTAAACAGGGATAGAGAATATACAACCTGTAATATCTGAGTACCTCTGAGGGATACTGACATGAAATGCATGATACATATATATAAATACATAAACTTTTAAATCATATGCCTCTGTGGGCATCATCATCATCATATCGTACCCGGCCGTAATAGGCTCGGTAAAAAAAAATGTCCCGGCCATCAAAAGACTCGGTAGTATCGTACCTGGCCATGTGGAACTCGGTAAAACCCAACTGATAAGTGGTTGCACAATAGGTTCCGTACCCGGCCGACTATAGCACGGCTCGGTAGAGTAAAATAGATACATATATATAATGCATGCGCGACTCATGGAATCACATTCTAAACCTTTCGGAGTGACGTAAGGTCGGTATCCTCTGTACACGTTATTAGGACTAACTCTTCACTATGAACCTTATAAGAATCAGGAAGTACCAACAACATTGATAAAATAAGAATAAGAGAAGCAACATTAACATCAATCGTTCCATAAGAGGGAAAACAATGTAAGTACTGCTAGCTTCTAAGAGTAGAGTATCTTTGGAAGCTCGTTCATTACGTAATGTACAATTGGAGTCGTGCAAAATAAGGAAAGGTATAGCCTCACATACCTTGTATATACTGCCCCAATCTCAAGCTATGCAATTGTCATAACTCCTTAGTCTACAATAAGAGAAACGATACTATCGTTATCATTTAAGCGTCATAACTATTATGTATCGACCACAACCTCTTTTACGATGAAACGGACAGCACCTCCCCTATATATATGACTTAACACAATTAAAAACAATCACCAAACATCCCAAACAACATCAATATTAATCATATTGAGCCTCCCAAAATAGTCCACATACAACCTAATCACTTCATACATACGACGACCATCGTAGTCGTGTCAAACAACCCGGAAATATTACGAAGAACTATCTGCCCACAACCCTACATATATATGGTGTTTCTCCACCCCCTTCCACCTCCAAAACTCCACAAAAAATTAGTAAACCACGCATCCCAACAGCAACACAAAACAATCCACAAAACAGTCCGCTACAAGTGAATAACTCAAACTCACAGCTTCCGATCACCGTCCCATGAGTTCTTACATGTATAGAACGAATTACCATGAATTCACATCAGAAAAGATGTATGAAAGAGGGTAGTAACCTACCTTACTTGTTGGATAACTCAGACCTTCCCTTGGTTCTTCAAACTCTAGGTTTTATCTTCAATTAGAACTTGAAAGAGAGGGAAAATAGATTAGGGTTTGTGTGGGATTTTTGGGGAGGAGTTGCAGGGGTTTAATTTGGTTTTGAAGTTCTGAAATAAATGAGTTTATAATCCCTTAAAAGTACTCTCTTGGCCTACTTTTGGAATTTTACTTTTGTCCTCTCATTTTGGCAAGTAGGTGATGCACCTACTTGTCACCTACCAATCTGCGCAGACTTGCAAAAATATGAATATCTCTATACTTCGAGATCGTATTGACAAACAGTTTAATGCATTGAAAACTAGACTCATAGATATTTAAGTTGGTGGGTATATCACCCCGTAATTCCTTGTAAATTGGGAGAAAATCTTAGAAACATTTGACCTAATGTTTAAGTAAAATTATGAACCTAAGTTGCGACAACATTTGTCGACTTTTTTTTCATAAAGTGTTTGACTTCAAGACTTATGATACGGATATTATATGATTCAAATACCTTAATACATGACCTTTTGAGTGTATTAAGTACCTCTAGGTTTACCTGAAAATACGAGTTACAACATCCTTGATTCGTTTAACTTCTAATACTTGTTAATCACCCTTATACACCCTTGTATCACTTAAGACCAATAGGATTAAATTCTTATCATCTCAAAGGTAATTACTTCTTGTATTTATGTTAACTAATATATGGTATGAACTAACACATGTGGATATGGGTTGTAACACCCTATGTGTTTGGTCACAATTCAATAAAATTTTCATTTCCCCCGATATTGGAAACTGGGGCAGAATTTTGAGGAGGACCCTCAAAATTCCGAAGTCGATTCCAGCCATTTATCATTAACAACCGTCAGAAGCAGCAGCCCAGTAAACTAGGGCAGAATTTTGAGAAGGACCCTCAAAATTCCGGGGCAAGAGAAGTTGCAATGTCTTGAACCACGTCGCAGTCGTCGGTTCATCTAAAGAAAACTATTCTTAATTATATACTTATGTTATGCTTTTACTAAAATTGTCTTGTTTAGCAACGTTACCCCAGTTATATATACAGTATCGCCGGATCAATGTCGAGCAGGTCAAGCAAAGCAAGCGGGGATACGAACTAACCTTTCCCCCTTTACAAACTCGCGATTTTTTTGGATGCAGGCACTTGAGTTGCAAAATCATCAAATATACTATACGCGCACTCATAAAGTTCAGGAATACAACTCTCCGAACCGTTGCACTTTCTTGCGACTGCTATCCGCACACAACAGTGTCCCCAACAGGCACAATATCCCCAGCAATCACGATACCGCAATCCGCTATCAACTAAAAAACTCTATTGCCATTTGCCATTTCTACTTCCTGCATAAGGCTACCATTCTGCCTTCCGAGATTAAGCTCTATCTCCATCTGCATTCTCTGTATTTCATAAGGCTACCATTCTGCCTTCCGAGACTAAGCTCTGTCTCCACCTACATTCTTTGCATTGGATAAGGCTACCATTCTGCCTTCCGAGACTAAGCTCTAGCTCCACCTACATTCTCTGCATTGCATAAGGCTACCAATTTGCCTTCCAAAACTAAGCTCTGTCTCCATCTGCATTCTCTGCATTGCATAAGGCTACCATTCTGCCTTCCGAGACTAAGCTCTGTCCCCATCTGCATTCTCTACATTGCATAAGGCTGACATTCTGCCTTCTGAGACTAAGCACTATCTCCATCTGCATTCCCTACATTGCATAAGGCTACCATTCTGCCTTCCGAGGTTAAGCTCTACCTCCATCTGCATGGCTGAAAGATCGCCACTTTATTTACATTCCGCATGGCTGAAAGATCACCACTTCATTTACATCTTGCATCGGCTAAAAGATCGCCACTTCATCTACATCTTGCATTGCTGAAATATCGCCACTTTATTTACATCTTGCATCGGCTAAAAGATTTTCACTTCATTTACATCTTGCATCGGCTGAAAGATCGCCACTTTCTGCATCTCATGGGTTGAAAGATCGCCAATCTTTCCAAAGGCGTCATTGTTCGGAGGCACCATTTTCATAGCCCGAGAACGCCATGCCATGACCTGAGGACCCCTTTATCTTTTGCATATCACTATTCAAAGGCGTCATAGTTTGGAGGCATCATTCTCACAGCCCGAGAGCATCATTTCATGGCCTGCAAATCCCTTATCATACGCTTCATGGCCCAAGACGTCATGGTCTGAGGACGTCATCCTAACCGTCCAAAGACAACATTCATGGTCTGACGGAAACTTGCATCACGTTTAAATTTCCGCACAATATACACTTGTATTGCTTATTTGTAGGTAAACCGTTGAGCAATGACCGTTTCAGCAGGAGCAATCCCGTTCCAGTTCCCGCAGCCTTGTTAGACTTTAACCATCCATCCCAACCCAAATATCGCGTCCGTCTTGAAAAATCTCCATCGGCATATTTTGCCGACGGATCCTGAACTACATATGGCCTGATTCCTGTAAGACCAGAGATATGTAGGCAGCTCAGGAGCCAGAGCTCGGTCAAATTCTTCAAACCATTCCGTTCGGTCAAATTGGTCATCATATCTTTACCCGACAATTCTTTCATCCTTCTCGGGTAAAGAGGGACAGTTGTTGATACCCAATTTTTCCCTGTACTTTTTATATGCAAAATGCCTTTCAAATAGCATGTATATGCATATATAAGTATATCGTTTTTTTAAAAGATTTTTAAATCAATTTACTGCCCTATTTTATCAAGAAAAACCCAATAATTATCCCCAAAATTATCATTTTGGTAATTCATTTATTGGACTCTAATATTTATACTAAAATATAGCTAGTATGATTTTGGTACATTTTTACAAATTTATTTAGTATTTTTAAAGCCAAATTGCGTATAATTGCAATATTAGCCCACTTTAAGATTTAATTAGTTTATAATTACAAAATTGATTCCTGTATTATTCATTTAATATTTTTATATTATTAATTAATTTAGTACCTTTAATTTCTTTTCAGAAATTATTTTACTATTTATTATAAAATAAATAAGGAAAAAGTGGCTATTTAAATACTAGCCCTACTTATTTCAATTTTAGCCTAATTTACCCCAATTAAACCCAGTTGAACCACAACCCAATTCCTAAAATTACCCGCCCCTGCCACAATAAAATCTAACCCGCCCGGCTCCCCGTTTAATCCAGGCCGTTGATCAAAATGATCAATGGCGACATTCTCTCCTTTCCTTTTTTAATTCACCAACCCCACTAACCCTAAGTCATTTTCACTTACCCGCCGCCTCTGAAACCCTCCACTCTCTCAAACTCTCTCTAGTCTTCTCAGAACCCTAGCCGCCTCTTACCGCTTCCACCTTGAAAGCCACCAGAATCTATGGTTTCCAAGGCTATATGAGTCTTGTACCTACCTCCTGTTGCTCTTACACACCTAATCTCTGAAGATTCAAGGCCTGACCTTGAAGGTTTGTACCCAGACCTCTGTCGATTTGAGGTTCCATGGCCTTGCTCCGGTGTGCCATGGGTGTTTGAGCCTGATCCTGACCTTTCTGACTCAGATCGGTGACTTTTCAAAGCCTTTCTCATTTCTAGGGTTCTTCTGAAACCCTAACCCTTCGAGGGTTTTCCGATTCCCTTAGATCTGTTCCAGATCCATGCTTTCCTTAAGGTCTTAAATATTTTCCTGACTTTTCTTTCAAAAAACTACTTTCAAAATCTTTTTTTTTCTGATCTAGGGTTTTCTGGATGTATTTAAGTGTTTTCTAACTTTCTTTTTCCTTTATGTGTATTTGTTTCTACTGGGTTCTTGTATTTTCTTCTACCATGTTCTTACGTGCTTCTTTTGCTGTATTTTCCTATACTATGTTCTCGTATGCTTTTCTACTGTATGCTTTCTCTACTGTGTTCTGATATGTTTCTCCTACTATATTTTCTAACTAAGTTCTTAAGTTTTCTTATTAAGTTCCTTTTACTGAGCTCTGTTTAAAGTTTCTTCTAAAATTTCTTAGCATGTTTCTTCTATTGTTCTTATCAGTCTTCTCTATTATGTTTCGTATTAGCTTCTTCTACTCTATTTTTCTTTGAATTCTGCTACTATGTTCTACGTGTTACTTGCTATCATTGTTTTAGAACCCCTAACTCTTTCAGACCAAATTCGAGTCACTGAACCGAGTTTTTTTTGCGATCCTCTAGGCAAGTGCCTAGGGCTAGTTTTTTATATATAAATCAAAAGAGAAAATACAACAATTACAAAATTTAGGAGGTCTTAAACGATGAAAGAAGTAAAATATGAGTGCTACATAAATCCTATTACCAATGTTTAGTAAAATACTCCACATTGATAGTACAATTTGCATACTAAAAGAGAACCTACTGTGATGATGTATAATCTTTTGAATTATACTTTTTAGGCTCAGTCCTGTTACATAGTACATGTGCACGCTTATAGCTTTGGTCCCATTAGTTTTCTTCCAACCATTGCCATTAACATTCATTGCCCAAATCATCTTGCATTTGACAATATTTTTCTTTTGATCCTTGCTACCCATTGTACAAAATAGTTGTACAACCCTTGCTACCCATTTGACAATATTTTTCTTTTGTATCCCTGCTTGTTTGCATCTTCATTTTTGGTTGCTTCTGTCCAGATCTTTATTGGAATTACTTGCTGTTGCATCCATCTCCAATGTTGTTTTGATATGCAAGCCCATGTGGATTCCCAGTTATCCTTTAGGTGTAGAAAAAAGTGCCTTGTTATTTGCCTGTGCCATTCATGCCTCATTTCCTCAGTTTGAACGTCTATCATGTTGTTGTTGCCTTCATTTTCGAGGAAAGAGGAAGGCTTAAAATTTATCATCAAAAGAACTATCATCGTACCCATTAAATTGCTGCACCTCCAGTTTTGCATTAAGATCTTGATGACAGCTCTCATGCTTGTGCATGCCTCTTTTCCTTCTTTAAGGGAATGAGCACATGGTGCTAATACCACCCTTTGAAGTCGTAGTAAGAGGCAAGGCATGAGTACAATAATATTTCCTACAAAAAAATTACTTAGTAACATAATCACAACACAGATATCAGCAAGAAGGAGTCGCTAAGCGGTGCCATGGAATGAACCAGGCCACAATTCTCACGGTGCACGCCCACTCGCCCGTCACTTGGCATTTGCGTCACCTCAATATAAATCACATAACATATAGTTCGGGGTTTCGAACCCTCAGAACCAAGTTTGGAAGCGTTACTTACCCCAAACTAAGCCAAATCCTACTCCGCTACGCCTTTGCCTCTGGAATCGGCCTCCAAACGTCCCTAATAAAACCAACAGCAATACAATGCAATCAATATAGGCCAAGGAATCAATTCCAAACAAAACTAGCAATTCAACCCAAAATCCTGAAAATTCACCCAAACCCGGCCCCCAGGCCCACATCTCAGAATGCGACGAAAATTACAAAACTAGAAACTACTTTCACTCCCCGAGTCTATACATACTAAAATCATCAAAATACGACCTCAAATGGTCCTTAAATCCTCAATCAAAACTCTCCAAATCACATTCCAGACATGCTCCCAAGTCCAAAATTACCTAACGAAGCTAACTGAACCATCAAAATTCCTATCTGAGATCATTTACACATAAGTCAATATCCGGTTGACTTTTCCAACTTAAGCTTCTAAATAAGAGACTAAGTGTCTCATTACACTCCAAGACCACTCCGGACTCAAACCAACCAATTTGATATGATACAATACAGCTGAACAATAAATAAAGAAGTAGAAATGGCAGAAATGGGGCTACAATTCACGAAACGACCGATCGGGTCGTTACATATCTGCACTAGAAAGAGGACTTTATTAGTTTTTCAATGCACAAAAGGGGACCTCAAATTAATCATCTTGGCTATGCAGATGATTTGATTCACTTCACCTTTGGGGACAGAAGATCAATCAAACTTATCATGAGGCAACTCAATAGGAACCAACAAGCATCAAATCAAGAGATAAAAAAAGATAAAAAAAATATTCTTGACCCATGAGTACACCAATAGACGTTCCAATAGAAGAATAAGGAAATAGACAGGGTACAAAAACTCACTATTCACTTTCACTTATCTTGGTTGTCCCATCTACTCAGGCAGGAAGAAGATCTGCTATTTTGCAGACATTTCCAAAAAGTTCATTAACAAAATAGCAGGTTGGCAGGACATATTATTAATCATATCCTAGAGTCCCAGGCTCTTCATATATTTGCCGCTCTTCAACCTCCAAAAACTATCCTAAAAGAGTTAGAGGTGCACTTTTCCAACTTTTTTGGGGGCAAAGAGATAGGAAAAATAGCTATCACTAGAGTTCCTGGAGCAAGATGTGTTACCCTAAAGAGGAAAGAGGTTTAGGATTTAAGAGTTTACTTGATATATGTAACTCATTCTCTGCTAAGAGGTGGTGGAGATTGAGAACTGGGAACTCTCTTTGGTCTGAATTCTTTAAATCAAAATATTGTCAAATGAGCAATCTACTCTCTAAAGTGATCAACTCTAAGTACTTCAGAAGTTGGAAAGATCTTCTCATCATTAGAGAGAGGATTGAGCAAAACATAAGTTGGAAAATCAAAAAAGGAAATAGTCTTTTTTGGTGGGATAATTGGACCTGTAAAGGCTCCCTTTTCCACTTACCAGAACTTACTCCTAAACCTGGCAATGAAAAGGTCTGCTCTTTTGTTCATGATAATCATTGGGACCTGGGCAACATCACATATGATATGCCAGGTTATCTTATAGATATTATTAGTGATATTAACATTGGATTCCTACTTTCAATGACAAGGCTATATGGAATATCTCTCCAAATGGGACTTTCTCATGTTCCTCAGCCTTCTAATTTCTCAGAAAGAAAAAACAGCCCCTTCGTACAACTTCTTACATTTGGATTAAAGAAATTCATTTCAAAATTTCATTCTTCATGTGGAAACTCCTCAAAAAGAAATTACCTCTTGATGATTTTATGCATAGGTTTACTTTTAACTTGGTTTCAAGATGATCTTATTGCAAGGTTCCAAGAATGATACAACTGATCATGTTTTTTATTGGAAGCGACACTGCCAAATTAGTCCTGGAGGCAATCTCTATTCCGCTAGGGATTATGTTTACCGGAGATAATGTCATAAATTGCTTTTGGCAATGGTGGAAGGCACCAACTAAAAACTATGTCCACAAGTATCTTCTCCATATCACCCCTAGCATTTTATGTTGGGAAATCTGAAAAATAAGGTGCAAGAGTAAGTATGAGCAAACATAAATATCTTCTAATAACACTTATCACCATTTTCTATTTCAGGTAAAGGTGACAATGGGGAAGAAATTCAGCAAAATAGAGTACACCTGGAACTGGAAAGATGTTTCTTTCTAACAGAAAATTACAAACCAAGAATTACTAGTATCATGGTGAACAGGAAAAAGCAGACTAGTAATTCGTGGAAACTCAATACAGATGGCAGCTATATGAAGTCTCAAAATAAGGCATGGGCTAGGGGAATTGTCAGAAATAGAAACGGGGACATGAATATGTCTTTTGTTTATCCCACCCAATTCTACACTAATAATTTTACTGAAGCTCACACAACTTTAATTGGGATCTCAAGGTGTTGTGATCAATAAGTCAACAAGTTGGAGGTAGAGTTGGACTCCATGATAATTGTTAACATGATCAATGGACAGTCCAAACCACTATGAAGATTACAATTAATAATTGAAGATATATATCCTGGAAAAGATAAAGCAGAGTGTAACGATCCGGCCGGTCGTTTCAAGAGTTATAGCCCCATTTCCCTATTTCTGCTTCTTTTCTTCTTTAGCTATATTATGATATATCAGGTCAGCTGGTTCGGGTCTAGAGTGGTTTCTGAGAGGATTTGAGACACTTAGTCTCTTTGAGATGAGCTTGAGTTAGAAAGGTCAACAGGATGTTGACTTATGTGTAACGATTTATGATTTAAATTTTGATGGTTCCGTTAGCTCCATTAGGTGATTTTGAACTTAGGAGTGCATTTGGAATGTGTTTTTGGAGGTCTATAGTAAAATTAAGCTTGAATTGGCGAAAGTTGAAAATTCGGTGATTTTGGTCAGTAGTGGAAAATTTGATATCAGGGTCGAAATGGATTTCCGAAAGTTGGAATAGGTTTGTGGTGTCATTTATGATGTGTGTATAAGATTTGAGGTTATTCGGACATAGTTTAATAGGTTTCGGCGTCGTTTGCGTAATTCGGAAGTGTAGAAGGTCTTAGGCTTGAATCCGAGGATAATTTGGTATTTCGATGTTGTTTTGAGTGATTAAAAGGCTCGACTAAGTTTGCATGTTGATATATGACTTGTTGATATGTTTTGTTGAAGTCCCTATAGGCTCGGGGTGATTCCAGATGGTTAACGGGGAGTTTGGAACCAGAAAAATGCAGATGAAGCTGTTGCTGCTGGTGTTTCTGCACCTGTGGAGTAGGAGCCGCAGGTGCGCTTGGGGAGCTGCAGATGCAAAAATAGAGGAACTGGGCTGGAACCGCAGGTGTGCAAGAGCGGTCACATCTGCGAGCCTGCAGATGCGAGGCTGAGTGGCAGATGCAGAAGTGAAGAGTTTGGTCTTTTCCGCAGAAGCGGAAGGTGATGCATAGGTGCGCACCGCAGGTGAGAAAGGGTTGGCCGTAGATGTGGAACCTGGTGTATTAAGTGAGTTCTGTACCTGCGATGGAAATTCCTTAGGTGTGGTGTCGCAAAAGCGGGCAAATGGACTGCAGGTACGATTTCACTTGGCAAAAGGTATAAATCGAAGACTTCATGAATTTTTGCTCATTTCCACCATTTTCAAGTCGGACCTTGGAGCTTTTGGGGTAATTTTTGAAGAGGATTCAAGGATATTTACTGAGACAAGTTACTTGAGCCCTATTATCATTAACTATGGTGTTTTTCCTTTGATTTTCCACATAATTAGTAGGATTTTTGAAGTGAAATAAGGGGTTAGTGCGTGGGATTTTGGAGAGAGTAATTTGGGTATTTGAGGGACCAAATAATATCAGATTTTGATAAAATTGGTATGGGTAGACTCGTGAGTGAATGGGCTTTCTAGTTTTGTGACTTTTGTCGGATTCCAAGACGTGGGCCCGAGGGCCGGGTTTGAGTCGATTTCAGGATTTGGCTTATAAGTTGGTATTTTCTTGTGGAGTTGGTTCCTTTAGCCTATATTAATCGTATTGTATTGCTTGTGACTAGATTCGGGACATCTGGAGGCTGATTTGATAGGCAAAGGCGTCGCATAGTAGGATTTTGTCTTGGTTTGAGGTAAGTAACGCTTCCAAACTCGGTTCTGAGGGTTTGAAATCCCGAACTATGTGTTATGTGATTAGTATTGAGGTGACGCACATGCCAAGTGATGGGCGTGTGGGCGTGCACCATGAGAAGTATGGCCAGGGTGATTCCATGGCACCGTTTAGTGACTCTATCCAGTTGATATCCATGTTTTCATCATGTGATAACATAGTTGAGCTGTAAATCATGCTAGATATCATATTTCAGCTTTGTGCTGGTATTCTTTGGACCCTTAGCGGTCGTTCCTTGCTGTCATCTCACTAGTTTTCACTTAATATTCCATACATAGTCATGATCATGCATTTTTATATCATATCTCAGTCTAAGTTAATTATTGACTCATCATATCATTGTTCTGGGTTGTTTTCATAACATTGTGAGCCGTGGTGAGACTGGAGAGGCTAATGACTGAGTGAGGCTGAGATCCTGGTTATGAGTGACAGTTATGGGATAGGGTTGCATGCTGTAGCGATTATATTGATGATTATGATAGCGCTTGGGCTGCAGGAGCCCCTCTGGAGTCTGTAACACACCCCTAGTGAGCGCAGTTGATACTATTGAGGGATGAATCTTCCCTGGACATGGATCTTGTCCAAAGCATTGATACCTGGAGATGGATCTTCTCCACAGGGCTAGAATGGCCTTCCTCGGTATTGAGTGACTGTTATCAGTGATGTATATATTCCGGGATGGATCTTCCCTAGGTTGGATGGCCATATACAGTACCGAGTGGTTGAGCACTTGAGAGTGGAAGTACATGGTGAATTTCATACATTCTGTGCATCGGCACGTAGAGATTAGCTGAGTTTTATACCTCACATTGTCCAGAGCTGTATTTACTTTACTGCTTGAGTTGAATACTTGAATTGAAAGCATGCCTACTTTCTGCATAGTTTACTTCTGTTTACCTGTTGAGATTAAGTTCGTCACTACCTATCAGTCCATAGCTTGTACTTTTTACATACAGAGTTGGTGTACTCACGTTACCCCCTATACCTTATGTGCAGATCCAGTATCTCTGGCCACGGTAGCAGCTGCTGATTATTTTCTGTTGTTGATCATTGAAGATAGTAAAGTAGATGCCTGGCGACCGCAGCTCTGCTTTCTTCTTCTCTATCTTCCCCGTAGTTGTATTTTGGATTTTTCCCAAACTATATTAGTCTTATTTTCATTAGAACTATTTGTAGTAGTGGCTTATGACTCAGTGACACCCTGATGTTTGGGGCTTTACTTTTCGTATTCTATTTTGAGTTAACTCTTGTTCCTTTTATGAAATTTTGCTTTACAAGATGTCTTTTGGCATAGATTTTAATGAATTATTTTAGTACTATGGAAGTCAACTGGCCTAGTACTATTGATAGGCGCCATCACGACAGTTTGAATTTAGGGTCATGACACAGAAAACATCCGAGTGAGTCATTGTTATAGAGAAGGAAACGAGGTGGTAGATGTTCTGGCAAAGGCACCCACTACTATACAGGAGAACAAGATATATTTATATGAGAACGATAAGCTAAAAGACTTTTGAGAATGAACAAGTTGCAGCTTCCATCCTTCAGGAGAAGGGCAAAAAAACACTCCACTAGTGTTTTAAACCTCCTTGAAGTTCTGAGATATAGTACTAGTACTATGTTTTAGTTTTTGTTGCTTGAATTTAAAATGTACTAGTACTTAGAACTCTCAAGTTCTTGACCATTAATCGTAAGTAGGAAACTGGTTCTAGTAACCTGTTCTCTTATATGGAGGTTGAAAGTACAAGGGGGATGAATTGCAGTATTTTTAAATTTCTAGTCAACTACTCTTCAGACCTAGTCGACTTATGCGGAGACAGCCTGCACCAAAACTGTTAGTACTTCAATTTAATTAGAAACTACTCACAACAAATAGTAAGGTGTATTATAAAATATGAGCGCAGTAAAATAAATGACACCGGGAATTTTATACAGGTTCGAAACCAAGGTGGTATCCTAATCTCGTCTCCTCGGGTTGCCAGGATGTTATCTCTTGAGCTCTTTGTAATTTGGGTTAAGTACAACTTGTGTGATTTTCAACGTTCACCACCAACGTTTACAGGGTTGGTTTTCGCTCGCTCACTAACAACGAACAAGGGTTGGTTTTCAAGCGTTCACCAACAACGACCCTTTGATTTTCACTCTCTCACCAAAGAAACGAACAACGACACAACCTCTCGGACACACTACCTCTCCAATATTTTTCTGTCTCTTTTCTCTCTTTTGTGTAAACAGTAAATTTAGAAGTGAATTGCAATGCTTGTTAAGAGTAGAACAAAGAACTTGTTGTTGGGTAGACAATTGTATAGAAGGTGTCGTACTTTATTCCTTCATAGAACTTGTATATTTATAGCCCTTTTAACTTGTTCTGGCTATTGCATAACCTAAGGAAATTTGACCGTTGCTCTTTTTTTTCCCATAATTTGCAGCGCCAGCACTTGTATGAATATGGATAGTATGTTGACTTGGCACTCCTTTGAAGATGGATATACCGTAGACATCTTTGCAATATTGATTTCCTTTCCTTGTTTGACTTCTTGTATTTGTACAGATCTTAATTGTCTCCACTTTTCTTTCTTGAATATGTAAAATCTTCATTGAGTACCAGTATGAGAATCCTTGTGTAGAGGATTCTTTTCCTTTTATGGTAGTAGAATATTTTCTCATTATTTGGATGTAATATCTTGGTTGATCTTCTTTATAAAACCTTGCATTTCATAATTAATTTATGATGCATCTCCACGTGCATCGTTCTTCAACCTTTGATAGTCTTGATTCAATATTCATGAGTTTCCATAAGAGCAATAGTCATTCTTTATATGGAACTCAAACGTATTTCCATACATTATTCTCTTTCCATACCAAAGAGGAAATGTAGTAAGAATATTTTTCCATAAACAATAGTGGCATCTTTGAACTCCTATTGGAGATATTCCTTTCTTGATCTTGGAAAATAATCTTCCATAATATAGATATTTGTTTTCATAGAAAATATATTCTTCTCCTATTATTGTTACACCCCATGTTTTCATATGTGAAAGTACACCATAAGTAAATTGATGGAAGCTCGAAAATAAGATGGTACATCTTGCATTTTCGTACGTTAAAGTTTCATCGTAAGTTAATTCACGTAAGTTCGGGAATAAGATTATTTTAAGATTATAAACATTATGCTATTTCAAAGAAGTGATAAGTAAATTCGTGAAGATGAGAAGGAAAGCAAATCGAAGAAAATGAGTTTCATCGAAGTTTGATATTTTGAGATAATATACGGTCCAAGCTATAATAACCGGTATTTATGAACTAGTGCCATACAAGATACCATAAGACGATGATATTGAGGTGTATAAAGTATGTTAAAAGTGAATAGTATTTTAAGTAATTCGAGATAATTCTTAATTATGTGGATAATTGGGTAATTGTGGATTTTTAAGTGAGAGATTAACTTGTAAATTGAATTTTGAGGATAATTATTTAAATGAGGTTTGAATAACTGTTAGGGAGACAATATCCACGTGGGTTTATGGAAACATGGCAGCAAATTGCCAACTATCCTTATACATAAGGAGGTGATGGCACAATCCATGTGCACCTTATCACATTTTTTGGAATGAAAGATTCTTTAAGAAGGCTTCTCTAAATTTCACAAAGTGAAAAGGCTAAGACTTTGTGAAACTATAGCAACAATACGGATGAAGATTAGGATCAAATTCACAAAGTGAGATAGATTGGCAATGTGATTTCGCTTCGACAAAATTTTATACGAAGTTATACTGCGTAATAGCAACGGGATTTGCAATTCTAAGAGAGCATGGTACAATTGTTTCTCAAGAATATCGCACGAATTTTTCCCTACTTTGATCTGTCATTACGTATTTTCACAAAAGACACATGTTAGAGAGATTTTCAAGAGAATCAGTTCAGGTATGTTAAGGCTATCCCTTCTTTCTTTTGGCATGATCTATATGACATAACCGAAACGAGCAAAT
Source organism: Nicotiana sylvestris (assembly GCF_000393655.2). NCBI lineage: Eukaryota > Viridiplantae > Streptophyta > Magnoliopsida > Solanales > Solanaceae > Nicotiana > Nicotiana sylvestris. The sequence continues at coordinate 30,165,272 of NC_091061.1, forward strand.
GCACAATTTCCATAAATGACTCTATTCATATAAATACTAGAGATTCTTATGTTCTTAATTCCCCATGTGTCATATTATTCTATCATCTGTTCATGGGTCTTAGAAAATACGTAAGTTGATAAAGTTTATTTCATGATATTACTCAAGGGCATAATAGTCTTGTGAACTTCCGAGAGATTTTATTGATGTACTTCTCACGCATTGCATTTATTTGTACATGTACATTGACCCATGACCAGATGGCATTATATACACGTATATATGTATATTATATGTATATGGGATATGGAAAAAGGTTATGGAATTATATACGCACCACCACCTGATCAGCTGGTATACATTGATGATTTTGCCCACAGTGGCCGAGATGATATGATGGGATGCCCTCAGAGGCTTGATGATGTTATGAATACATGCATCTATGCATGACATGATATTTATTGACATATGCATGACATTATAATATTAAATGATTTACATAGCTATTCATACTTACATGTTGAGTCTTTTTACTCTATACTACTCTCATGTCTATTGTTTACTGATTTTCATTCTTACATACTCGGTACATTATTTGTATTGACATTCCTTTTGCTTGGGGATGCTGCGTTTCATGCCCGTAGGTCCCGATAGACAGGTCGCGTGTACCTCAAGTAGGATATCATCTCAACGGAAGATGTTGGGGCGCTCCATTTGCTCCGGAGTTGCTTGTTTAGTCAGTATGCTTTAGACGTGTATTGTTTGGTATGGCGGGGCCCTGTCCCGACTTTAATTGATAAGTATGTACTCTTAGAGGCTTATAGACAGATGTCATGTATAAGGATACTTGTATGGCCTTGTCGGCCTATATTTTAAGTATATAATGGATCATATAGGCCTTATAGGCCCATATGTCATAGGTATAAGTTTCTATATACGGGTTGGATCATTCTATGTCAGGTATTCCCTCATGTTTATTCTGGTTAGCCCATGACGACACTTTTTGGCCCATTTATCTATGACAGTACGATAAGAAAGATATGTTACGTTGGTACTCGGTTGAGTAAGGCACCGGGTGCCCGTCGCAGCCCTTCGGTTTGGGTCGTGACAATTATATTGAAAATATTCCTTTCTTGATCTTGGAAAATAATTTTGTAACGACCCGACCGGCCGTTTTGAGATCTAGCACATTGTTCGGCGGTTTGAGGCCACGAGCAGCTACACTTCAGGTATTACAACTTGTTTACATGGTCGCAATTGAAATTCGGGAAGTTTGGAGTTGATTTGGAAAGAGAATTCTCATTTCGGAAGCTTTAAGTTGGAAGATTCTGACTAAGGTTGGATTTTGAGTAAACAACCTTGGAATCAAAATTTGAAGGTTCCAATAGGTTCGTATTATGATTTTGGACTTGGGTGTATGTCCGTATCGAGTTTAGTATGACCCGGGAGCATTTCGGCACCTATTGTGGAAGTTAGCATTTTGGAAGAATTTCATAAATTTGGTTGAAGTGAATTTCAATGTTATAGATGTCTGTTTGGGATTCCGAGTCTGGGAATAGCTCCATATGATGATTCTGTTGTTGGGAGCACATCCAAAAGTGAACTCGGAGGTCCATAGGTCATTTTATGGTCATTTGGCGAAAGTTAGAAATTTGAAGGTTTTTGAGGAGTTTGACCGGAAGTGGACTTTTTGATATAGGGGTCGGAATCTAATTTTGGAAGTTGAAGTACGTTCGTAATGTCAAATGTGACTTGTGTGCAAAATTTGAGGTCAATCGAACGTGATTTAATAGGTTTTGACATCGAATGTGGAAGTTGGAAGTTTTAAAGTTCATTAAGCTTGAATTGGGGTGCGATTCATGATTTTGGTACAGTTTGATATGATTTGAGGCCTCGAGCAGGTCCGTATTATGTCATGGGACTGGTTTGTGTGATTGGACGGGGTCCCGGGTGTCTCAGGTTAGTTTCAGAGGTTTTTGGGTTGTATCGCGATCTTATTTGATATTTCGACGTCGTTTTTTTGGGAATAAAGGGAACTATATTGTGAAAATGACCTTTTATTTGGGATTGAATTGAATCATTAGATCCGTATTGTAATTGCGGATCGAATATTGATGTCGTATGAGAGAGTTGTGCCCATTTCTGTGTCGGACAAAATTGTTGGTTTCTGGTGCGAAGATTTGTTCTTCGCGAACGCGAGAGAGGTTATGCAAACGCGAAGAAGGATTTCTGGGTTGTCCAGTCAATGCAAAAAATTGCTCTTCGCGAACGCTAAAGTCTCCCGCAAAGGCGATAAAGAAAAATCGCCTAGACAGTGTTTTAAAATGAGAATTTTAGTATTTTGGGCATATCTTGAGTTCTAGAGCTCCGTTTGAGGTGATTTTTGGGGCGTTGTTCTCGTTTCAACAAGGGGGTAAATATCTGACCTTTATTGTGATGTTTCTCCATGATTATTTCTGCTGGTTTCTATTTTTATCCGTGTTTGGATAGTAGAAATTGGGATTTTGAGCCCCAAATTTGAAAATGGTTAATCCTTGATTTGAGGGTCGATTCATGGAAAAAATTGGATGAATTTCTGGATATAGAACATATGAGTTATGAGAAATATTTATTTTCAATAAATTTTGAAATTCGGGCACGTGGGCCCGAGGGTGATTTTATCGACTTTCCGAGCGGAGTTGGGAATTGTTGTAAATAAAAATTTTTATGAGTACTAGAGTATATTTTCATTGGTTTGCACATTTTTTGGCTAGTTTTGGAGCGTTGGGTATCGATTTGAGGTGTTAGAGTGGCGTTGGAGCCGGTTATGAAACTTCAGAGCGAGGTAAGTCTCCTTTCTAACCTTGTAATAGGGGATTAACCCCATAGGTGAACTAAATTGTTATGTGCTTCTATTTGTGGGGGCTACGTACGCACGAGGTGACGAGAGTCCATACGTAGCTACTAGCTATGCCTATGTCTGGGTAGTTTTAGGCTTACATCATGCCTTGTTGATATTGGTGTTAATTTATGTTTTTGTTTGTCTTGAGAAGAAGCAAGATTGAGTTAGCTTATTAAATGTTTTGAAAGGAGTTGAAATTTAGGAAAGTTTGGGAACTTAAAAGTTTTCATTTGAAATTCGTAATTTAAAAAAAAATCGAGGCATACTTTAATAACTTAAGAATTCTATGCGTAACCGCGTCGCAAATATGATCCGCGAGCAGCGTAATTCCTTTAAAAAGCTACGGGCTGAATTTCTCTTGTTTTGAAAAGAATCAAGAAAGAGATATGATTCTAATGTTAAATTTATATTTTACCGCGTCGCATGTATGATTCGCGAGCGGAATATTTTCCTTCTACTACTCCTATGAGATCAGGTCGTTCGCTTCGACATGATTTATGTACTACAACACTCTCATGAGAGCGGGCCGTTCGCCTCGGCAGGTTAATACATGCATCTATTGTTCGCGTCGTTCGACCCTCGGCAGTGCATAGTTTACTTTTATGTTGGATCGGACCGTATACCTCGGCATTTCCTATATATATTATCCTCATGGAATTGTGCGTGATATTTGGCAAGAAGCTAGTGTATCTGAGGGATTTTCCCTGATTTTGTGATGACCCAAAAGGTCATCAATTGTTTTTTAAAAAATGAATTATGTGTTTTGAGGCCTTAAAAACCTCTTTCTATCTCACCTCGACTTGCATGCGCAGTCCGAGCGCGTAGCCGGAAAGCCATTATGTGAAATTCCATGAAAATGATGAATTTTGCCTTTAAAATGAATTTAAGTTGACTTTGGTCAACATTTTGGGTAAAAAGACATGGACCCATGATTTGACGGTCCGGAGGGTCCGTAGGAAAATATGGGACTTGGGAGTATGCCCGGAATTGAATTTCGAGGTTCCAAACCCGAGAAATGAATTTTTAAAAGAAATTATTTTGATGAATTATTTGTGTTTTTGAAAGTGAAATGTGTTTGAAACCATTGGTATCGGGCCCGTATTTTGTTTCCAGAGCCAGATACAAGTCTTATATATGATTTGAGTCGAGCCTGTTAAAATTAGTAAGAAACGGATTTGAAATGACGTGAATCTGACCTTATTTGAGAAATTTGGCAAATTTGAAGTTCTTAAGAAATTCCATGATTTTGATGCTAAACTCATAGTTGTTGATGTTATTTTGGTGATTTGAATGCACGAGCGAGTCCGTATGATATTTTTAGGTTGGTCTGAATGTTTAGTTTGAAGCCCCGAGGGCTCGGGTGAGTTTTGGATAGGCCACGGGGTAGATTTTGGAATTGAGAAATTGCAGACGTCAGCTGTTGTATTGCATGCCTGCAGGCTTCGCAAATGCGAACAATAGCCCAGGCCAGCTTACCTCGCAAATGCGAGAGATTGATCGCAAATGCGATGCCCCAGTTTTAGCCAGACGTCACAAATGCGACACATTGTTCGCAATTCCCACTATGCAAATGCGAAAACTGCTTCACAAATGCGAACTTAGCAGAAGCCTGGGTTCGCAATTACGAACCCTTGTCGCAACTACGACATCTGCAACCTGCAATTTTATAACTTAGCAGAAAATCTTTCATTTTTCACACTCTTTCAAAACCAAAACACTCTTGGGCAATTTATCAAAGACAACTCTTCTTCCAAATCGACTGTAAGTCAATTTTAACTCGTTTTCTTCAATAATTAACATCTTTTCACATGATTTCAACTCAAAATCAATGATTTTCATGGGGGAAATTGGGTGTTTTGGGTAGAACCTAGGTTTTTAAAAAATTGGGGATTTGGACCTTGATTTGAGGTCGATTTCAAAACAAATTATATATTTGAGTTCGTGGGGGAATGGGTAATTGGGTTTTGATTCGAACCTCGGGTTTTGACCATGTGGGCACGGGGGCGATTTTTGATTTTTTGGGTAAAACTTTAGAAAACTTATTTTCATGCATTAGAATTGATTCATTTAGCATTTATTGATGTAATTAAGTAACTTATGGCTAGATATGGGCAAATTGGCGGTGGAACCAAGGGGTAAAGCAATAGTTGAGACGTGAATTGTGTTCGTGGCATCGAGGTAACTGTTTGGTCTAACCTTAGCTTGAGGGATTAGGAGTCGTGTCTTATTTGCTACATGTTTATTGTGGTACAACATATAGGCATGGTGATAAGTATCTATACATCAGTGTCAAGCATGCCCGTGAGTCTGGTATTGTAATTGTTATGACTCCGTTGTGGTTTATTGTGCTTCACATGTTATTATCATTATTGTTCCCTTGCCGGGATGTTATTATCATTACTGTTCCCTTGCCGGGATATTATTATCATTATTGTTCCCTTGCCGGGATGTTATTGTCATATTATTGTTCCCTTGCCGGAATGTTTGTTTTGATATTATTATTCCCTTGCCGGGACTATTTTGTGATTGGTGTGGATAAAAAAAATGGGAGCAGGTTGCACGCCTGTAACAAGATATGTGAAATGGGAGCAGGTTGCACGCCTGCAACAAGATATGTGAAATGGGAGCGGGTTGCACACCTGCAATGAGATATACGAAATGTGTTTACCATGAAAATGGTAACAACAATTAAATTTGTAAATGGGATTCTAAAAATACGTGATCTATTCCCGAGCTAGTTGTTAGAGCAGTTGATGCTAATAATATGGAGTTTAATGATGAAATGCAAGCTAAAACGAGATAGTAATCGAACCGAGGGGCTTGCTGCCCGGGTATAGGTCTGGTCGATGGGGGCATCGGGGTCAACGTCACGGTCGAGTTCGAGCTATCGGGGATAGTCAAGAATGGGATAACAGTTGAGGATATAATTAAACAAGGCTTTTTACGGCCAATACTAAGTTGTATGATGAAGAACAAGTAAGAGAATGATGGATGTAAAGGTGGCCTCGGGCCAGTGAGAACAAGTAATTTAGAAAGAAAAGAGAGAGAGAGAGAGAGAGAGATTATTGCACTTGTGGAGAAAATGGAACAACCTTAGCCTTTTACAAGGTAGGGTGATTTCCCTTTATATAGGAGGGGAACTCGGCAACAAGTAAGTGGGCATTAATTACAAAGTATGGAGATGAGATGGCTTGACGTGATGCCTCAGCATAGACTCTAGATAGGCCAGCCTTGTCAGACTTAGCCGTGTGCCTTGGGAGTTTCCCCCTCTGACCTGGCTTCGATCTCCGTCTTCTTTGAGTCAGTCCTTGATGAGCCCCGAGTTCAGGAACTCGGCCGTGGGTTCCTATCCTTGAGGTCTCGAGGAAATCTTGCGAAATGACTTGAGAGGGAGAAATCAAGTCCTCTGATTTCTCAGTATACAGATAGTCTCCGCGTTTCCCAGAGCGAAATGATGTGAAACAATTTTGACACTTGACTCCTCGAGCTCTTTATGGCGACGTCATACCGATGATGCGACTCCTGGCGTGAGCTTTGTGGTAGCCGAGGCATCCACGGGCTTGTGTATTTTCGACTTCATTCAATGCACTCCCGATCCCCGCTCTCCAAGGCAAATGTACCGTCGTCGATTCGGTTTTCCAAGGATGCATTAGTTGCGTTTGTCACTCAATCTTTCAAAGCCTCGACGATCGCGTCGTAACCCCCATATAAATGGGGGTGTTTTGGCATTGTTTTTCCTATCCCAGTGCTTTCATTGGCTTATTTTCCCATTCCCTCTTATCATCTTCTTCTATCCTTGAACATCATGCTTGGGGCTCATGGCCTCAAGCCCGCTTGGTAGAGCTTCCTTAGATCTTGTTGCGGTCCTCTGCCGGGGCTTCCCTTTGTCGAGCATAATCATGCTGTCCCGTTACTGCTGTGGTCATTGACATACTTGCCTTTGTTGTTGCTGTTGGCTCGAGATGATGATGGACGGGGAATCGGTTTCCCCCTTATGTACATAGTCATTCGGACTATGCACCGTTGCTCACTCTCCTACGTAGGCCTGGTGTGGTACTTCATCTCTTGGGGTTTTTCTTTCCCAAGGGATAAAGTGGCACTATCGACCGTTGAGGCTGGGGCCCGATAAATCTTTAACCTTTGGCTTCGGGGGGCCATGTCTCTTTCTCTACCTCCTCTGCATCCCCTCCTTTTCCTTTTCTTCATCTCCTCCGGTGGGAATCCCTTGAGGGATTGAGGTGGGAACCTAAAAGAGGTGGTGATCGAAGGAATCGCCCTCGAGGATGCGTGCTCGAAGGGGCGGCGCTCGAGGATGCTGATACCGGAGATGGATCTTCAAGGATGGACCGGGCCCTCGGGTTTCATCACATCTACATTCTTCCGTTCCTCCACTTTAGGTGTAGATCTTTGTAGGCTTTTGTAATTGTTGTAAGGACCCCTCGAGGGCTGTTTGTACACAGATTTTTATGAATATGAATATACTCTATTGACTGCTTTTGATCTTTACCTTATTTATGTATGCTCTCATGCCCTTCGAGGCCTTTTGAATGTCTTCTTTTATTGTTGACCGCTGATATTTGACTTGGGCGTGAGCGTTCTTTCCGATCCTCTACCGATCGACATGGCTCTCTTCCGAACCCATCGTCGTACCTCGGACCAATCCTGAATTGATCTGATAGGCTCGGGATGTCGGGACCCTCCGAGTTGTATGGAGATAATATGCCAAATTTTGGGGCTTTCGAGGATGTTATCCTAAATGAAGGTCAGCTTTGGGTACCTCGGGTCACTTTTGATCTTGATGCAGATAGCCTTTTTTAAAATGCATAGGATAGACTTCTACTGAAGAGTTGCTTGTACTTAGGCGTTGCCTCGGACCTTCGTGGAGCTTTCGTGATCGGAGCTTTCTGTGCTTATCCCTCTTTTCAAAAAAGGGAATCATGAGACCAGGTACTGCCTCGCGTTGAGTGATGGCATTGAAAGATTCCTGAAGTTTAACTTCTTTTTGGCGGGGAGCCTCGAGGTAGAATGTTGTCTCGAGATTGGAGATAATACGGACAATTCCTTGAGTCCTCGCTTTTTGTCGAAGGATGCGTTCGTGATCGATTATCACCCCGTTGATCTGTATCAATGTTATTGGCTTCTCGGGCTCACTTTGGGTAGGTGAGTCATCGCTGCTCCTCACATATATGTGTGGCGGCTTCGGCTTCTTCGCAAGACCTCACTATTTTTAGATAGCTGCCCTTCCGCTTTGGCATAGGGTTCTTCATTTCTTCAGGCGCAAAAAGTGTTGGCGCACGCCCTTTCTCTGATCTGTTTGTTTTACCACAATCATGGCAACCACTTCGGAGCCGGCCCGACAGGTAGCGGGGAGTGCTGCTCCCAGCGTTCAGGAACCACGGGAGTTTGCTCTGAAGACGATGTCTTTGATAATAGGGGAACATCTGGAGATAATGAGGAGGTACTGTGGATGGAGCGAGGGGATAGCGCTGCAGGTGCTTTCCCCGGATGAGAGTATTATAGACTCTACTGATGGATTCTTGAGCGTATACCTATATCCTTTCGCATTTGGTCCCCTTGATAGGGTCGTGCTTGATTTTTGCTTGAAGTGTCGGGTTACTTTGGCGCAGATACATCCGTCGTTATGGTGAGTGGTGCCGATGATGAGATTCGTTGTAGAGAAGGATGGGCTTCAATTCACTCTTAACCACCTCGTCAGGCTATACCGACCCATTTATCACCAGGGCCTGCTAACCCTGAGGTGTCGTTCGTCCATACCCTTTGTAGTTGATGACGAAGAGGACTGGGATCGAGAGTGTTAGTTGGTTTATCCGGGTCCGGACGGTCGACATTATCCCTGTGGAGATTTTGCCATTTCCCGAAGGGTGGAATTATGCACGTGAATAGAGCGTCTAGTGCTTTTTCAGATTTTGCCTATAGCAAAAATCAGTTGAGTAATAGTGGTGTCTCCCTTGTTACAGCAACTTCATGGACGCCGGTCGAAGTCCTTAACCTACCCGGCTGGGTCCGGAGGCTGGTGACCCATTCGACCTGCGATGAGCGTCGGTGGCGAGCTGTATTCCGTGCCAGATGGGGGCAAAATACCAAGGTATGCACACATGCTGCCTTTTCGTTGGCCTAATATTTGAGGCAACATTTACCTCCTTTCTTTTGTACTAGCTTTACCGTTTGTAGGTATTGGAAGGTTCTTCGGGATGACGGAGTGCTCTTCCGAAGGGGAGAAAGGGGCGTCGGCCTCCGAGCCAAGGGACAACTACGATAAACAGGATTGGCACCCACAGTTTGATAGAGCTTTTAGTGGTTTCAAATGGGCCCATGTTTTCGAGGAGAGGGCATCATCCGAGTCTGGGGCTGAAGAGGCAGAAACAACAGGAGTGTGTTCTGACTTCGAGGAAGTCCGTCGACTTCACTTCATGGTGAGTTTAGGTGCAGTTTTCCTGTATTCTGCATCCTCCTCCACCTATCGAGATTTCCTTGTGCACGCCTATGATAGGCTTATGACGGAGCTACTCTATCAAGGGCCCAGGCTTCAGAAAATTCTGGACGAGGGCGAGTCCCTTAGGCTTCTTAGCGAGGAGAAGGAGGTTGAGTTGCTGCATTGGCGATATGAGGCGTACCAGAGCTCGAATTACGAGAGCTATTTGATGGAGTAGGTAACTTTTTGCAGATCATGCTTTGCTCTCTTTGGACCTTAAGGTTAACCCCCTTTTTGTTATATTAGCTGCAGAAAAAGACGGAGGCCTTGGAGTACCTCAAGGGCGACATTGGCCGCGTCAGAACTGTTTTTGGCGAGCTAAGGGCTCATGTGCAAGCTTAATCTTTTAGAGGAGACATGCGCCTCAGACTAGGTCCCTGCCTTCAAAGCCCAACTCTGCTTGGCTAGTGACAATGCCAAAGTTCAAGCGGATATGGTTGGGAAACTTGAATCTGATCTCTCGAAGATCAAGGCTCAGATAATTGATGCCCGGGCTGAAGCGGCACTAAGCCTAACCAAAGCTAATTAGGAGATGGTGATTCGTATGAAAGACACTGCGGATTCTCAAGCCAAGCTGAAGCGAGCCCTCGACCGGGAGAAGAGGATCGAGGAATATGTTCGTGGCAGATCCCAAAGAGAGGTAATCGAGGAGATTGATGCAGGGGATTTGTTCTCTCGGAGGAATTGGCTCGAGAAAGGGAAGACGAGCGTGATACGCAGTCACTTCTTGCTAACAATGCGAAGAGCGAACCCGACAAGCTGTAGCCCTTTGGAGCACAGTGTAGATTTCGCTGTTTCCCCTCTTTGTATTTGATATATGTAGAGCATGTCTGTAGATGGAGAGTGCGCCTTTTTTGCGCATGTAAGAAAAGAGGAAACTTGAAGCTTTATTTCTTTTGCATCTCTTTCTGTATTGCTTTTGACCAGACGGGCTGGTTTCAGTGTTTGGCGGGATCCTCGTAGGTCCAGAACTGATCGGTCAGGCCTAGAGACTTTTAAGAGTGATCCTTGACATGAGCAGTCGTTGGGGCCTCCGTGATTTGCCAAGTTGTTTAGGCTTAGTCTCCGAGTCAGGCCTTGACTCAAGCTTGCCTGCCCTTAAATCATCTATGCCCATGTGGGAAAGTAGTAATTGTTCTTATTTCATGCCCTTGGGCATTTGCCGTTTCAACTATTTTGGGTCTAGTCTCCGAGTCGCATTGCGACTCGAGCTTGAATTGACCCTCAAGTTCTTTCCCGCCTGCATGGGCGGACAACGATGGCCTTTTGTGCTTCGGGTCGAAGTGACCTTATAGGTGGATGGCCTGGAGGCTCACTCGGCTGGCGATAGTGGCATTTATGCTGCGCCTTTAGGCATATTGTAGTTTAACCATTTCGGGTCCAGTCTCCAAGTCGCGTTGCGACTCGTGTTTTAATTGACCCTTTAGTACTTTCGATTTTCAGAGCGGCGATAGTGCCTCTTACGCTATTTTTGTCATTGAGACCTTTTAATATGTGGCCTAGAGGCTTGCATAGTTAACTATTTTGGATCCGGTCTCCGAATCGGGTTACGATTCGAGCTCATTTTAATCCTCAACTTGTCAATTTTCAAGCTTGCGACAATGGCTCTTATGCTGTATGGTCGTAGAGACCTTTTAGTGTGCGGCCCGTCTCATTTGGCTGGCGACAATGGCTCTTACGATGTTTTTCCCGTGGGATTTTTGTAGGCTTTGTTTTCCGCTCGTTAAGGTCTTTTGAAATAGTTTTGCCTAACCCGTCGTCGATTCTGGAAGAACGTCGATTTCAAGTCGTTATCGGCGATGTTTTGAGCACCTCGGAGGGTTCATATCTCATAGGATGAGTAGGTCGAAGCCTTGTGATTTGGAGCTAACATGGTCGAAGCTCATTTTTGCCTGTGGAGGGAAGCCTGTTTTAACCGGTTCTTTCCAAAGTATATTCAAAGTAGTGGCCTGCGATTTTTGTTTAGCGACAGTCGGGTGTCCCGGGTTTGCGTTAATTTGGTTGTATCAGCCATTTTGACCGTAGTCATATGTGTTTGGCTGGAGCCAATTTTTATCCTAAGTGATAATTTAGGCATCTACACCGAGGTTATGCCCTTTCGGGACTCTTACAAATGCGACGTATAGCCTGAACTTTGTGATTTTCATGCCTGTTAAGGTCTTACAGTTTGTCATGCCTATTGAGGTCTTACAGTTTTTGTTGTAATGTAGAATAGATCTGATTATGCCGAGTCTGCCCGCTAGGGGTCTTACAGTTTTGGGTTTTCCAACGCATGGCGATTAATGACAGTCTCCGAGTTATCGAGTTTGTTTAAGCTTGAAGATCGCTTCTCGTGAGCTTGAAATTGCCTTGTAGGGGCTTTATGAGCCCGGAGTTCCGACCATGGGGTCGTGCGAGTGCCAAATTATTGACGTTAAGTCTCCAAGTATTTCGGGATGCATTTGGCGGAGGGGTCCCTACCGGGAGTATACTTGAGATTTCCTTTTCTGGAGAATAAGATGCTGAAAAGATATCCTTTTATTGCTTGTTGTAAACATACATTGTTTCATTGTCGTAGGCACGGCCCGCGCGGGCGTGGCTCCCCAAACCATTCGATCCGGTACATAATTCCAATTGAGACTTAGTCTTCCATTTCCTGGTCCTCCCGAGGGGATGGTACCCTTAGAAGAAGATCATCGCTTATCGTTGGACTGTAGAAGAAGGCTTGCGACCTTATCGGATCCTCCTCTAGGGGGTACTTTGCTCCGCTAATAATCTTGCTGATGAGGCCCTCTTTGGGGCGGAAGCCCGATTAAGGGGAAAGAGCACGGCGAGCCCTTATTTTAAGGCCTAGGGATCTCTGGGTAGAGTTAGAACTTCTGAATGTCCTGGCCAGCTATCTGCATACAGTTTAGTGAAAAAATAACAAGGGAGTAAAGCAGTTCTTCCTCACTGCGGGTTGCGTAGGCAACGTTTGGAGATTTGGTATGTTCTTACCCTTTCGAGGCATGAGCCCCGATACAACCCTCCATTGTGTCTTATCAAGCTTGGCCGAAGATGTGGTTTGGTTACCCTTTAATCCTTATAAGGGTGGGGGAATTGATGCTGGCGATGCGCCATATGGTGAAGAATTTCCTCTCGTCACATATTGCTCTCTGCCGACTTATTTTAGTTCTACCCTTTGCGAGGGATTTCATTCTTTTGGCGAAATGGGGTGGACGATGTCCCGGTGTAGTGTGCCGATGGTCGTCTGAATAAGACGTCCATGCTTTGTGCCTCCTTTGATGGTACAGAGATCGACTTCTTGACCCGAGCTCAGACGGGCCGTATCAAGAGAATGGTCTTTGTGGCAATTGTCATTTGGAATTCGCCAGGGATTCGGGATGCAGGAGCAATTTGGTCCGTTAGCCTGGACCACCCCATTGACTTTGGTCCAACATCGTTATTGTATGTGATCGAACCACCTGAATTCATAAACACATGTTTTATTTGAAATAGATCAAATGAGGGAGAGGGTTACCAATGCGTCAATGTGATGCCGAGGTGGAGTCTCGGTGTCCTTTTCCCTGGATGTAAGGTGTCCTTCGGAATATTTCCCTGGTTTAGCTTATGGTGATCACGATGTTTAGTATAGCAATGTTGAAATCGTACTCCGTTGGGCGGGGTTCCTCTGCCGGCTGTGCCTCGTCAGATCTGGTTCCTATGAAGGTTCCTCAAGGATATTGCCCTCGAGCTATTTCCCTACCATTGAGAGGTAGGTTGCATCTTGCAGCATTCCTCCCATCTACGACGCATGGATGGTGCCTCCATCTGTTTGACATTAGTTTCTTTGTCGAGAGCCTTCTCAGGTAGACCGAGCCCGTAGAGGTTCCCGGATGGTGTCCACAGTCTTGATTCGTGGTCGGTGCCGGGTACGGGCATCCGACCAGATCTCGGCTGGGTATCTGATCAAGCTTCATTTGAAATGACTTGGAGTCGTCAGTCATGCTTCGTTTAAACTTCGGGGGAAGGCCTATGTTGCCAAGTCATCCGAAACCGGGAGCGATCTCATTCGTCCTATCAGGGAATGAGGCGCGACTTCTTGTGGTATTTCATTCTCTTTTCTTCTGGCCTCAAATGTGTCATGTTCTTCCGTTACTGCTTCAATGGCATCGGCGTGTACTTCTACGGAGGAATCTGCTGGTATGGTAAGCGAGTTTGTGAGGTCAGGCGCTAGGTTGCGGTGCCACATCACGGTTTCTTTCGGGAGTGTTTCCCCGAACTTCTTCATCGAGACGGTCTCGAACTCATCATCTTGAGGGTCGCTACCTTTTTCCGCGCACGTGTAAGCGGTAGTGCGCTCGTCGGGGTCCGAGGTCCTATCGTACCTTGGGAGCTCCGATGTTCCGGATTTTCGTGAAGTGGGTTCCGGGACCGCTTCCCCGGGGGGACAACTTTTGCATGAACCTCTGCGAACGTGACTCGATCCTCTTAGAGAGATTCCCAAGCATCTTCGCTATGGCAGGGTCTGTTATCGATCCGTTGTTGCTTGATATTTCGGGTACTCATTCGGCGCAGGGAGCGATTTCTGGTGCTACTGTGCTAGGAGTCTTCGGATGGCTCTACAACTGAGTGATAGCCAACTGCTGTGCGTGCAACATTTTAAAAATATCGTGAAGGCTAACTTCCTATTCTTCCCGGGTTGGGGTTTTTTGAACTTGCTATCGGTCGCTGTGCCGTATGCTTCTATCGGTGTGAGAAGTTTCGTTGACTTGTTGTGCGTCCTGTGAATCTGTGTCCGCTAGAATCGGTTCGGGTGCGTTATCGAGATTTGTTGGTGGTTCTCTAGCGGCCGGGACAGCCACACCATTTTCCCCGTAGTTTTTGCGGTGTCATTCTCGACTCCGTTCACCGAGCCAGACATTTTGATCTGAAATCAAAGGATCTTGGATAAGAAAAAGTGTGAAAGATAATGTGCGCTTGTGCAATGGAACCAGCAAGAAAATAATCACTATTATTTTTAGCCCCACGGTGGGCGCCAAAGTGTTTACCGTGAAAATGGTAACAACAATTAAATTTGTAAATGGGATTCTAAAAATACGTGATCTATTCCTGAGCTAGTTGTCAGATCAGTTGATGTTAATAATATGGAGTTTAATGATAAAATGCAAGCTAAAACGAGATATTAATCCAACCGAGGAGCCTGCTGCCCGAGTATAGGTCTAGTCGATGGGGGACCTCAGGGTCGAGTTCGAGCTATCAGGGATAGTCAGGAATGGGATAACAGTTGAGGATATAATTAAACAAGGCTCTTTACGGCTAATACTAAACTATATGATGAAGAACAAGTAAGAGAAGGATGGATGTAAAGGTGGCCTCGGGCCAGTAAGAATAAGCAATTTAGAAAGAAAAGAGAGAGAGAGAGAGAGAGATTTTTACACTTGTGGAGAAAATGGAACAACCTCAACCTTTTACAAGGTAGGGTAAGTCCCCTTTATATAGGAGGGGATCTCTGCTACAAGTACGTGGGCATAAATAACAAAGTATGGAGATGAGATGGCTTGACATGATGCCTCAGCATAGGCTTTGGATATGTCGGCCCTGTCAAACTTAGTCGTGTGCCTTGGGAGTTTCCCCCTATATCCTGGCTTGGATCTCCATCTTCTCTGAGTCGGGCCTCGACAAGCCCCGAGGTCGGGAACTCGACCGTGGCTTCCTGTCCTCAGGATCTCAAGGCATTCTTGCGAATTGACTTGCGAGCGAGAAATCAAGTCCTCTGATTTCGCCTCGTACAAAATGGGAGCTGGTTGCACGCCTACAACGAGATATATGAAATGGGAGCGGGTTGCATGCCTGCAACGTGATATATGAAATGGGATTGGGTTGCATGCCTTCAACGAGATATATGAAATGGGATCGGGTTGCACGCCTGCAGCAAGATGTGAAATGAAAGTTAATTCTGCATTTATTTTCCTTATCCTTGTTAGTAATTGGATTTTGGTTTTATTATATTCTCTTGATATTCTGTTGTTATCTATTATTCCCCGAAGAATGTTTCCCCTGCCCAATTTTAATTGTAATTATCTGCTTCTATTTCCGGTATTTATGATATAACTGCACAGGTTTATTTGGTAGTCTAGTCCTAGCCTCATCACTACTTCGCTGAGGTTAGGCTAGACACTTACCAACACATGGGGTCGGTTGTGCTGATACTACACTCTGCACTCTTTTGTGCAGATGCTAGTGTTGTAGACTTAGAACTGCAGTGAGGTTGCTTCCTTTAGTCCAGCTGGCAACCCAAGGTAGTCCTGCAGGCGTTCGCGGGCCTTGGCGTCACCTCCTATCTTTCCTTTATCCTGTTTCCTTTACTTAATTCAAAAATAGTGTATCTTTTATCTTTCAGACTTTGTATGTAGTATTCTTAGACCATCTGTGAAACTATGACACCAAATTCTGGGTAGAGTTGTATTTAGACTTCCGCGGTTTGTATTAAGATAAATTATCAGATTTTGTCTTCCGCTTAATTATTTCCGCAATTTGCATGATATCTACTCATCACTGATAATGGTTTAAAATTGGAAAAGATTAAGTAATTATAATAATTTAGCTTGCCTAGCTTTCACCAGTAGGTGCCATTAAAGCTCTCGAGGGTGGGAAATCCGATTCATGACAAGTTGGTATCAGAGCTCTAGGTTACATGGGTTTCACAGTTCACAAACAAGCTTAGTAGAGTCTAAGGGATTAGTACGGAGACGTCTGTATTTATCCCTTAGAGGCTACGGAGTTAAGAAAAATTTCACTTCTATTCTTCACTGTCGTGCGGTTTTGTTCTCTCATTGTTAAATTGAAACCTTTACTCTTGTCCTTTTGCGAATGGCGAAGTCACATACCGCTTCTTCAGCCGAGCAGCAGCACAGACCGGTGATAGATCAACTATATCTTCGGAGGCTTTGTGGAGGTTGGATAGGTTTTCCCAAGATCTTCACTACTACTTTTAGCAGTGCATCTTCGGAGGATCCCTAGGATTATCTAGACAATTGTCATGAGGTTCTCAGGAACATAGGGATAGTGGAGACCAATGGGGTCGACTTTGCTACTTTTCGCTTATCTGGATCTGCCAAGACTTGGTGGAGGGATTATTGTTTGGTTAAACCAATTGGGTCACTAGCTTTGACTTGGGATTAGTTTAATCAGCTGTTTTAGAAAAGTTTCTTCCTGTCACTCAGAGAGAGATCTATCGGAGGCAGTTTGAGCGTCTCTAACAAGGTTCTATGACTGTTACTTAGACGAGACCAGGTTTATTGGTTTGGCCCATCATGCTCTACTTATACTTCCCACTAAGAGAGAGAGAGTGAGAAGGTTCCTTGAGGGGTTGATTCAGCCTATTTGACTTCAGATGGCTAAGGAGGCGGGGAGTAAGATTTCTTTTCAGAAGGCGGCCAATGTGGCTAGGAGAGTTGAGATGGTTCTATCCCAGGGAGGTGGTCAGGGGTCTGACAAGAGGCCTCGTCATTTAGGTAGATTCATTGGTGCCTCATCTGGAGGCAGGGATTCATATGGTAGAGGACATCCTCCTAGGCCTTTTCAGTCAGCACTTCAGGTTTCTCACGGTGCTTCAAGTGGCTGTGGTTCTCATATGTAGTATTTCGATAAGCAGACCTACAGTGCACCACCAGCTCCTATCAGTGTACTGTCGCTTCAGAGTTTTTCAGGTCGTTAGCCCCCGTAGCTGAGGGCTTGTTTTACCTGTGGCGACACGAGGCACATTTCTAGATATTGCCCTCGAGCACCGAGTAGTTCTTAGCAGCAGGGTTCCCGTGCCATGGTTTAGGCACCGAGTGTTCTACAGCCCGCCCAGCCAGCTAGAGGAGGGTGTAGAGGTGCTAGAGGTGAAGGTAGAGGTATTAGAGGTGGAGCTCAAGCCGCTAGAGGTAGAGGCCAGCCAGCAGCAGGCCATCCTAGAGATGTAGTTCAAGGTAGTGGGGCCCAGCCCCGATGTTATGCTCTTCCAGCCAGGCCGAGGCTGAGGCTTCCAATGCAGTTATCACAGGTATTGTTTTGGTTTGTAGTAGAGATGCTTCAGTTTTATTTGATCCAAGATCTACATACTCCTATGTGTCGTCTTATTTTGCACTGTATCTAGTCATGCCTAGTGATTCTTTGAGTGCTCATGTTTATGTGTCTACACTAGTGGGTGATTTTATTGTGGTAGATCGAGTCTATTGTTCATGTATAGTTGTGATTGGGGGTCTAGAGACTCGTGTAGATTTGCTCCTATTGGACATAGTTGATTTTGATGTCATATTGAGGATGGACTGGTTATCACCTTACCACACTATCTTGGACTATCATGCCAATAATGTGACCTTAGCCTTGCCGAGTTTACCCCGTTTAGAGTGGAGAGGGACTCCTGGCCATTCTACCTGTAGTGTTACCTCTTATATGAAGGCTCGACATATGGTCAAGAAGGGGTGTTTGGCCTATTTTGCCTATGTTCATGATTCTAGTGCTGAAGATTCTTCTATTGATTCTTTGTCTATTGTTCGTGAGTTCCCAGAGGTATTTTCTTCAGACCTGCCGAGTATGTCACCCGACAGGGATATGGACTTTTGCATTGATTTGGCACCGGGCAATCAGCCCATTTCTATCCTGCCGTATCGTATGGCCCTGCCTGAGTTGAAAGAGTTGAAGAAGTAGTTGCAAGACTTGCTTGAAAAAGGTTTCATTAGACCTAGTATTTTGCCTTGGGCTATGCCAGTGTTATTTGTTAAGAAGAACGACGGATCAATGCGAATGTGTATAGATTACCGACAGTTGAACAAGGTTACAATCAAGAATAAGTATCCATTGTCGAGGATTGATGATTTGTTTGATCAGCTTCAGGGTGCCAAGGTATTTTTGAAGATTGACGTGAGATCTGGATACCATCAGTTGAGGATAAGGGCATCCGATGTCCCTAAGACAGCTTTCCGCACTTGGTATGGGCATTGAGAGTTCTTGGTGATGTCATTCGGGTTGACAAATGCCCTAGCAGCTTTTATGGATTTGATGAACCAAGTGTTTATGCCTTACTTGGATACATTCGTGATAGTCTTCATTGATGATATTTTGATCTATTCCTGCATCCCGGAGGAGCATGAGCAGCATCTTACAGTGGTTCTTCAAACTCTGAGGGATAGTCAGTTGTATGCCAAGTTTTCGAAGTGTGAGTTTTGGTTGAGTTCAGTTGCATTCCTAGGTCATGTTGTATCTGTAGAAGGTATTTAGGGTGATCCGAAGAAGATTGAGGTAGTCAAGAACTGGCCTAGACCGACATCAGCTACAGAGATTCAGAGTTTCTTGAGATTGACAGGCTATTATCGTCAGTTTATGGAGGGGTTTTCATCTATCGCAACCCCGATGACCAGGTTGACCCAGAAGGGTGCCCAGTTCATGTGCTCAGACGAGTGTGAGGCAATCTTTCAGAAGCTCAAGACAGCTTTGTCTACGGCACCGGTGTTGGTTTTGCCCACAGGTTCAGGGCCCAGTTCACGGCAGTTGAAGATTTATGAGAAGAATTATCTAGTTCATGATTTGCAGTTGGAAGCCATTGTTCACGCGTTGAAGATTTGGAGGCATTATCTGTATGGCATGGCATGTGAGGTGTTCACGGATCACAAGAGTCTGCAGTATTTGTTCAAGCAGAAGGAGCTAAATTTGAGGCAGAGAAGGTGGTTGGAGCTATTAAAGGACTATGATATCATCATCTTATATCATCCAGGAAAGGTCAATGTGGTGGTTGATGCTTTGAGTAAGAAGTCAGCCAATATAGGTTGTCTTGCTTATATTTCGGTCGGTGAGAGACCGCTTGCTTTGGATGTTCAGGCTTTGGCCAATCAGTTCGTGAGGTTGGATGTTTCTGAGCCTAGGCGTGTGTTAACTTGCACAGTCGCTCGTTCTTATTTATTGAAGCATATCCGAGAATGGAAGTATGATGATCCTCATTTGTGTGTCCTTAGAGACACGGTGTAACACGAAGGTGCCAAGCAGGTTACCTTAGGTGATGATGGAGTTTTGATATTGCAGGGTTGAGTTTGTGTTCCTAATGTAGATGGACTCCGATAGTTGATTTTAGACGAGGCCCATAGTTCCCGGTACTGTATTTATCCGGGCGCTGCTAAGATGTATCAGGATTTGCAGTAGCATTATTGGTGGAGGAGAATGAAGAAGGATATCGTTGCGTATGTGGCTCGTTGTTTGAATTGTCATCAGGTTAAGTACGAACATCAGAGACCTGTGGTTTGTTTAAGAGGATTGAGCTTCCTGAGTGGAAGCGGGAGCTTATCACTATGGACTTCGTTGTTGGACTCCCACAGACTCAGAGGAAGTTCGTTCAACTGTGGGTTATTGTTGATAGGTTGACTAAGTCAGCACATTTCATTCCTGTAGCAATCTCCTATTCTTCCGAGAGGTTAGCTGAGATCTATATCCGAGAGATAGTTCATCTTCATTGTGTGCCCGTGTCAATCATTTCGGAACGAGGTATGCAGTTTACCTCCTATTTTTAGAGAGTAGTTCAGCGAGAGTTGGGCACACAGGTTGAGTTGAGCATAGCGTTTCATCCTCAGACGGACGGGCAGTCCGAGTGGACTATTCAGATTTTGGAGGATATGCTCCGAGCTTGTGTCATTGACTTTGGAGGCTCGTGGGACCAGTTTTTTCCTTTAGAAGAGTTTGCCTACAACAACAGCTACCAGTCGAGTATCCAGATGGCTCCTTATGAGGCTTTGTATGGTAGGCGGTGTCGGTCGCTGGTTGGATTGTTCGAGCCGGGAGAGGCTCGGTTGGTGGGTACAGATCTAGTTTAGGATGCCTCGGACAAGGTCAAGATTATTCAGGATAGGCTTCGTACAGCTCAGTCCAGGCAAAAGAGTTATGTCGACCGCAAGGTTCGTGATTTGGCATTCATGGTCGGTGACCCAGTATTGCTTCGAGTGTCGCCTATGAAGGGCGTGATGAGATTTGGGAATAAGAGCAAGCTTAGCCCTAGGTTCATTGGCCCGTTTGAGATTCTTGATCGAGTGGGAGAGGTGGCTTACAAACTTGCATTGTCGCAGAGCTTATTAGTCGTGCATCTAGTGTTTCATGTGTCCATGCTTCTGAAGTATCAAGGCGATCCATCCCATATGTTAGATTTTAGCACTGTCCAGTTGGACAAGACTTGTCTTATGAGGAGGAGCCGATAGCTATTCTAGACCGACAGGTTCGTCAGTTGAGATCGAAGAGATTTCCTTTGGTTCGTGTTCAGTGGAGAGGTCAGCCTGCTGAGGCATCAAACTAGGAGTCCGAATCCATTATGCGGAACCGTTATCCCCATATGTTCCCTAACTCAGGTACTTCCTTCTTATGTCCATTCGAGGACGAACGGTTGTTTTAGAGGTGGAGAATGTGATGACCCAAAAGGTCATCACTTGTTTTAAAAAAATGAATTATGTGTTTTGAGGCCTTAAAAACCTCTTTCTATCTCACCTCGACTTGCATGCGCAGTCCGAGCGCGTAGCCGGAAAGCCATTATGTGAAATTCCATGAAAATGATGAATTTTGCCTTTAAAATGAATTTAAGTTGACTTTGGTCAACATTTTGGGTAAAAAGACATGGACCCATGATTTGACGGTCCCGGAGGGTCCGTAGGAAAATATGGGACTTAGGAGTATGCCCGTAATCGAATTCCGAGGTCCCAAGCCCGAGAAATGAATTTTTAAAAGAAATTGTTTTGCTGAATTAATTATGAGTTTTTGAAAGTGAAATGTGTTTGAAACCATTGGTATCGGGCCCGTATTTTAGTTCCGGAGCCCGGTACATGTCTTATATATGATTTGAGTCGAGCCTGTGAAAATTGGTAAGAAACGGATTTGAAATAACGTGAATCGGACCTTATTTGAGAAATTTGGCAAATTTGAAGTTCTTAACTAATTCCATGATTTTGATGCTAAATTCATAGTTGTTGATGCTATTTTGGTGATTTGAATGCACGAGTGAGTCTGTATGATGTTTTTAGGTTGGTGTGCCTGTTTGGTTTGGAGCCCCGAGGGCTTGGGTGAGTTTTGGATAGGCCACGGGGTGGATTTTGGACTTGAGAAATTGCAGACTTCAGCTGTTGCATTGCAGTGCGAAGCCTGGCTCGCAAATGCGAGTTCGCAAATGCGTGCGAAGGCTTTATCGCAAATGCGAACAATAGCCCAGGCCAGCTTACCTCGCGAATGCGAGGGATTGATCGAAAATGCGATCCCCCAATTTTAGCCAGACGTTGCAAATGCGACACACTGTTCGCAATTCCCACTTCGCAAATGCAAACTTAGCAGAAGCCTGGGTTCGCAATTGCGAACCCTGGTCGCAATTGCGACATCTCCAACCTAAAATTTTATAACTTAGCCTAATGTCTTTCATTTTTCACACTCTTTCAAAACCAAAACACTTTTGGGCGATTTTTCAAAGATAACTCTTCTTCCAAAACACTCTTTCAAAGATGTAGAATTAACATCTTTTCACATGATTTCAACTCAAAATCAATGATTTTCATGGGGGAAATTGGGTGTTTTGGGTAGAACCTAGATTTTTCAAAAATTGGGAATTTGGACCTCGATTTGAGGTCCGATTTCAAAACAAATTATATATTTGAGTTCGTGGGGGAATGTGTAATCGGGTTTTGGTTCGAACCTTAGGTTTTGACCATGTGGGCCGGGGGGCGATTTTTGACTTTTTGGATAAATTTTGGAAAACTTATTTTCATGCATTAGAATTGATTTATTTAGCATTTATCGATGTAATTAAGTAACTTATGGCTAGATACGGGCGAATTAGTGGTGGAACCAAGGGGTAAAACGATAGTTGAGACGTGAATTGTGTTCGTGGCATCGGGGTAAGTGTTTGGTCTAACCTTAGCTTGAGGGATTAGGAGTCATGTCTTATTTGCTACGTGTTAATTGTGGAGTACAACGTATAGGCATGGTGACGAGTATCTATACGTCGGTGTCAAGCATGCCTATAAGTCTTGTATTGTAATTGTTATGACTCAGTTGTGGTTTATTGCGCTTCGCATGTTATTATCATTATTGTTCCCTTGCCGGGATGTTATTATCATTATTGTTCCCTTGCCGGGATGTTATTGTCATATTATTGTTCCCTTGCCGGGATGTTTGTTTTGATATTATTGTTCCCTTGCCGGGAGCGGGTTGCACGCCTGCAACAAGATATGTGAAATAGGAGCGAGTTGCACGCCTGCAACGAGATATGTGAAATGGGAGCGGGTTGCACGCCTGAAACGAGATATATGAAATGGGAATGGGTTGCACGCCTGCAACAAGATATATGAAATGGGAGCGGGTTGCACGCTTGCAATGAGATATATGAAATGGGATCGGGTGGCACGCCTGCAGCAAGATGTGAAATGAAAGTGAATTCTGCATTTATTTTCCTTATCCTTATTAGTAATTGGATTTTGGTTTCTTTATATTCTCTTGATATTCTGTTGTTATCTGTTATTCCCATAAGCATGTTTCCCCTGCCCAATTTTAATTGTAATTATCTGCTTCTATTTTCGCTATTTATGATATAACTGCACATGTTTATTTGGTAGTCTGGTCCTAGCCTTGCCATTACTTCGCCGAGGTTAGGCTAGACACTTACCAACACATGGGGTCGGTTGTGCTGATACTACACCTTGCACTCCTGTGTGCAGATCCCTGTTTTGTATACTTCGGATCGCAGTGAGGTTGCTGCCTTCAGTCCAGTAGGTGACCCGAGGTAGTCTTGCAGGCGTCCGAGGGCCTTGGCGTTACCTCCTATCTTTCCTTTATCTGGTTTCCTTTACTTATTTCAGAAACAGTGTATCTTTTATCTTTCAAACTTTGTATGTAGTATTCTTAGGCCGTTTGTGAAATTTTGACACCAAATTCTGGGTAGAGTTATATTTAGACTTCCGCTGTTTGTATTAAGATAAATTATCAAAGTTTGTCTTCCGCTTAATTATTTCCGCTATTTGCATGATATCTAATCATCACTGATAATGGTTTAAAATTGGAAAAGGTTAAGTAATTAGAATAATTTGGCTTACCTAGCTTTCACTAGTAGGCGCCATCACGGCTCTCGAGGGTCAGAAATCCAGGTCGTGACAGATTTGAATCATGATAACTTCCTTGATGAAATCCACTATATCTATATATATGCTCCGGTTACGGAGGGAACTTGCTTGTTGGGATCTTGAGTAAAATTATAAAAATGGGAGTTGTATCACGTATTCTATACTTGTTTATTTCATATATTTACTCTGTTTCATATTTATTCACTTATTTACTATACCTGATATTATTGGACCACTAGTAAGTGTCGGAGTTGACCTCTTGTCACTACTTCTTCGAGGTTAGACTGGATACTTACTGGGTACGCGTTATTTTTGTACTCATACTACACTTGATGTACTTTTTGTTGTTCATGCACATGCATGGCTAGTGGCCTAGTGGGCGCAGCGGGATGGTAGACATGGGGACCTAGATGAGCTGCATCTTATGGACGATCCGCAACCAGCAGAGTCTCCTTTAGAGTATTTGTATTTCTTTTTTTTCTGTCCAAATTTGAATTCCGGACAGTTATTGTATTTTATTTTATTTCCTAGTAAATGCTCATGCACTTGTGATACCGTGTTCTGGGATGATGGGATATTTAGAATTGAAATTGGAAAACGTTATTATTATTCTTTAAAGTTCACTTTTTACTAGTTAAATTAAGGAAAATTTATGATTTCAGAAATATGAAAATGAGAATTTAATTAACTATTTAGTGTTGGCTTGTCTGACTATAGTGTCCGCTACCATCACGACCTTTAATGGATTTTGGATCGTGACAACATGGTATTAGAGCTCTAGGTTCACTTAGGTCTCACGAGTCTAGTAGAGTCTTGCGGATTGGTACGGAGATATATTTACTTATCTTCGAATTGATCCTTTTGAGGCTTGTACCTTTATTTCTTTCCTATTCAATCCTATGCGACGTGGAGCGCTTGCTATAGATCGAGAATTGAGGAATTGTAATGGTACTATAGATGCGGTGTGAGATGTTTCCCCCTGTGTAGTTGATTGGGCTATTGTCGTCGCCTTACAGAAGGATATTCCGTCATTTCAGCTTGGTAGCTATACTTCTAAGAGCTTTGAGGCTATACACAGGTTGCTATAATGCTCAAGAGTTTTTATCGCATAGTATCTATATGATGGTAAGATGCTTGCCTATGTGACAGAGTAGTGAATGACTTGAAAGAAGGTTTATTCTGTGCACGATTCAGATAATCGGTATTTTATTTCCGGTGGAGGAAAGGCAATCAGACTATAAATGTTCAGGTTTGGGTTGATGGAATAACGATAGTTGGTATTTTTGAGCGTGGTGTAATTTTCATCGGTGATGTGGATTCATTGTCCTTATTGAATACGTTAAGTTCGCTGGTGTTATGATTTTCTTTAATTCGCCTTTGGGGTAGAGTAGCGTGAAATAGTGCTGGAGAAGCGGCTATCAGAGATCGCAGTGTGCGGTGGTTAAGGATCGAATCAACATTCCTAGTATTAATGGCTCGAGAAAGATGATTCTCGGAAAGGGGTAAAGTTAGTAACGATCTATTGTTTCAAGTTCTACAGAGATAGATTTTGATTTAAAGCAACAACTAGGCAGTGAAGAATGAGGAAGGACATGTGGGAAGTGTCATGCAGTAGTTAAATTTCTAGAAGGCCAGGTATGAGAAACAGGAGTCGAACGGTTGCTCAAAGGAGTAAGTTTGACCAGAGTGGGAGAGTGGTAGGGTAGCATATGGGTTCTGTGATCGGATGACTACACACCTTGAGAAATTCTTAGAGTGATTTGGGATTCATGGTAGATATTGACTAGGTCTAAGGACTTAATTTGGAATATTGGCTATTATACGAGGGAGACTGGATACAATAGAACATAGTTGCTTGATATGAAGAAAGGTACAGCATGACTTTGGATTGGAATATTCAGTCGCACATTTTAGTAGATGTCAAATGGGAAGTAAACGGGCTTGTATAGTTGGTGAATGGGCACGGACCCGGGATGGTTTATTGGTTTCATAGTAATTGTGCTCGATGCAACATCGTTGAAAGATTTCGAGGAATTTGGTGGGTCGATAGCACGAGGTCACGTCAGAGAGGAAGGATGAACCTTGGTGGGTTTCAGAGTTATGTAGATGTGGCTTCGAGCTAAGTGGGAAAGGCCCACCGCCTACGATTGGATTGCATGGTTATCTATTTGTGAGGTTCCTAGTTATCGGTGTATTGGTGGGTTATTACGACTAAGTAAAGAGAACATCAGTGGTGATTTGAGTGAAGGATTTGAAGAATATGTGCTATAATTGGCCCTGTTAATTTATGTTCAGGCTTTGGGAATACTCAGGATGTATGCTTCGTGTAGAGGTGATCTGCAAAGAAAGTGATCTAGCTGGGTGCTTTTTCTAGAGGGTGTTCATGTGCTAGAAAAGCCTTGGAGTTTTATATTTGAGACCAAGCCAGAGTGGGTGTCTCTCAACAACAGTCCTGGTGGATTCAAAGTTTAAAGTGCGGAGCCTAAGGGATTTGAGTCCATAGTATGTTTAAGTATCGAGCTTTTGCAGTGGATTATAATAAGGGAGCTTAGGGTATTTTGCGTTATCTTCGGTATGCGGTGTAGTATAAGAAGAATGGGAGAAAATGACTTTGGATTTATAAAAGAATTATCACAATGGGTATACTAGTTGAAGACGCGATTATGCGCACAAGGAGGGTATGAAATGGTTCGTGGGTTTTGAGACAATGTGGTCTTATGGAATGGGGTCACTTAGGACGAGTGTAGATTGAGTTCACTATGTTTTGAATGGAGCTAATATTATTATTCCTAAGGAAAGTCCAGGGTAAATTAGAATAAGTCTGATCGCAATGGTTGAATCGGCATAATGATGGCAATGATCAGCTCCTTCAGCGTGTTGAGTTACTCATGTGATTTGTGACGGTACGTACGAGGCTTGACGATCGCCGTAACTAATTTTATTTGGAGGCTTTCATTTATTGCGGCCTGTTATGTGCAGATGGATCTCGGAAGAGTTATGGTGGTTTAGATCACTACTTGAGGTTGGCATTTTCTGCGGATATAAGAATTCAGTCACATGTTGCAATGGTTCTCTTGAAATGAGTTAAGTAAAAGGTTTCTATATGATGAAGTGTTTACCCTATTAGTAGTTCAGAAGTTAAGATGAAACTCTTGTACTCTTGCGCATTGGCATGATTTAACTGCAGTGAACGACATGGAATTCAGAAGTTGAGGATCAAGGTTGCAGTTGGGTGTCGACAAGAATGTCAAGAGCTCGGATGAGTGAGAGAGAATTCAGATGGTTCATGTGAGAATTTATGCCTGAAGTATGCTCGGTTCATTTGGTTGTTGACTATGGGGGTTTGTTCGGATATGGTGGTTGTTCTTGTGTGTTATGGTGAAAAGGGTCATTATGAACCCTAGAAAGGTTATTAGACTCATACGGTGCAATCAGAATCGTCTTGAGGTCCGTGGATGGATCCAAATGTGAACGTGGGCTTTATATCATGCCGGATGTATTCATTTCAGCATAACGCTCCTTGTGGAGGAGTATTCAGACGTTAGATGTTGTTTAGTCGTTGGCTATTTCATGTAATACTATATTATGTCGTGTGAGTTGTGAAATGGCTTGATTAAATTTCATATGTATTGAGGTTCTGCGTAGAGATGGTGTTATATGAGCAGGATGGCTCTCGAGATTCAGATCATATATCGCACATTAGTTGCTTGAGTTTTGTAGCATATGGCGCTATCTGTCTCCTCAGGGATGGTATTATGCACTTAGCATGCTTGTTGCTAATATTCATATATTTTGTAGTAATAAGCCTTCTAGCTTGGTGAGTATCTCCTTATATAGATTTTATGTGTGGATAGGGTGGCACGCCGCCAGGGGTATGTTTTTTGTATCAGGTTGCGCGTCGTAACAGTGTGATGTCCAGTACAGTCCCAAATATCTATTTTTGTGCATTTTGTTTCCCATTTTCTGAGGACGGTTCATAACACATTTTCGGTTGTCTAATTAGTTACATGGGTTGAGTAGTCCTTTCCGGAGTTCTTTTTCCTTATGTGTCATAATCGGGTTGGTAGCGTGTTGGCACATTGTAGCATCATATGAGACTTTTCGCAATGTTTGAGGTAGCTTATTGCCTGAGCAGCTTGTACTGGGTGAGACAAGATTATGGGACCTAGGATCAGAGCGATCAGATTACATGAAGTTGACTAAAGAGCAAATATAGTTATTTGGTTCATAATGAGGCAATGGATCTTGTCAAGAGAAGGAACTCAATGAATTAGTGACTCAACATTTGGTCATGAATTTCTACATATATTTTCCATCGTGGCGGTATTGCTAGAGTTGAAACAAGACTTATATATGTCATGGGGTGTGTTGCAAGCATTAGATCCGTGTAATTTCGGCTATTGTTATCAAAGGATGTTATTATGGTCATGTAAGTTATGCAGTGCATATTGTGGATTCAGTAAAGTTATGCAATCATGTATTAGTGCATTGCATAGAGATTGATACGGTGTTCGTATGATGGAAGCGGGCCTGGTAGAGAATTTCGGATGTTGGAATTAGGCTCTAAAGCCCATTTGGTTAAGTAAAAGGGAATATCTTCATATTAGCTCGAGCTAATATGCTCAACTGAGTTGTGATAGCACTGGTAGGTGCATGAGGTGTTAAATAGTGATTTCAGACAACTCCGGAGCAGTCTTTAGCATGTTCGAGGACAAATGTATGTTTAAGTGGGAGAGAATGTAACGACCTGATCGGTCATTTTGGGATCTAGCACGTCATTTGGCGGTTTGAGGCCACGAGCAACTACACTTTAGGTATTACGACTTGTTTGCGTGGTTAGAATTGAAATTCGGGAAGTTTGGAGTTGATTTGGAAAGAGAATTCTCATTTCGGAAGCTTTAAGTTGAAAGATTCTGACTAAGGTCGGATTTTGAGTAAACGACATTGGAAACGGAATTTGAAGGTTCCAACAGGTTCGTATGATGATTTTGGACTTATATGTATGTCCAGATCGGGTTTTGGATGACCCGAGAGCGTTTCAGAACCTATTGTGAAAGTTAGCATTTTGGAATAATTTCATAAATTTGGGTTGAAATAAATTTCAATGTTATCGATGTCCGTTTGGGATTCCAAGTCTGGGAATAGCTCCGTATGGTGATTCTGTTGTTGGGAGCACGTCTGGAAGTTGATTCAGAGGTCCGTAGGTCATTTTGGGGTCATTTGGCGAAAGTTAGAAATTTCAAGGTTTTTGAGGAGTTTGATTGGAAGTGGACTTTTTTATTTCGGGGTTGGATTCTGATTCCGAAAGTTGGAGTAGGTCTATAGTGTCAAATGTGACTTTTATGCAAAATTCGAGGTCAATCGGACGTGATTTGATAGGTTTCAACATCGAATGTGGAAGTTGGAAGTTCTAAAGTTTATTAAGCTTGAATTGGGGTGCGATTAATGATTTTGATATTATTTAATGTGATTTGAGGCCTCGACCGGGTCCGTGTTATGTTATGGGACTGGTTTATGTGATTGGACGGGGTCCTGAGGGTCTCGGGTGAGTTTCGGAGGTGTTTGGGTTGTATCGCGCTCTTATTTGGTATTTCGACATCGGTTTTTGGGCATAAAGGGAACTATATTGAGCAAATGACCTTTGATTTGATTATTGACCATTTTCGTGTCGGACAAAATTGTTGGTTTCTGGTGCGAAAATTTGTTCTTCACGAATGCGAGAGAGGTTACGCGAACACGAAGAAGGATTTCTGGGTTGGCCGGTCAACGCGAAAAATTACTCTTCGCGAACACGAAGGTCCCCCGCGAAGGCGATGAAGAAAAATCGCCTAGACAGTATTTTAAACCGAGAATTTTAGTATTTTGGGCATATCTTGAGTTCTAGAACTCAGTTTGAAGTGATTTTCACGGCGTTGTTCTCATCTAAACAAGGGGGTAAATATCTGACCTTTATTTTTATGTTTCACTATGATTATTTCTTTTGGTTTCTATTTTTATCCGTGTTTGGATTGTAGAAATTGGGATTTTTAGTCCCAAAGTTGAAAAATGGTAAATCCTTGATTTGAGGGTCGATTCATGGACGAAATTGGATGAATTTCTAGATATAGACCATATGAGTTATGGGTAATATTTATTTTCAATAAATTTCGAAATTCGGGCACGTAGGCCCGAGGGTGATTTTATCAATTTTCCAAGCAGAGTTGGGAATTGTTGTAAATAGAATTTGTTATGAGTATTAGAGTATATTTTCATTTTTTGCGCATTGTTTGGCTAGTTTTGGAGCGTTGGGCATCGATTTGAGGTTCTAGAGTGGTGCTGGAGCCGGTTATGGAACTTCAGAGCGAGGTAAGTCTCATTTCTAACCTTGTAAGAGGGAATTAAGTAGAACCATGGCTATGAGAAGTGTTACTCTTGAAGTTCCTGCCAACCATAGCCTTTTGAGAAAAACTGGTAGAGCTGATGTTTGGCTCGAGCCTCTAATTGGTGATATTGAGAAGAAGAAGATGGAGAGCTACAGCTGCCTGACTCTGATGAATGACATAGTTCATTCTACTTTGAAGGTATTTTTCCTTTACCAACAAGTTTTTATTAACCTTTGCTTGCAGATGGAGCAAACTTGGTTTGATGTCGAGTTCCAAGTACTAGACATATCAGCTACGTACAATTTTTTGTTAGGTCGACCTTGGATACATACTGCTGGGACCGTGGCTTCTACGCTACACCAGGTCGTGAAGTTTGAATGGAACCATCAGGAAGTAATCATTCACAGAGATGGAAGTAACCCTATTTACACTAGTCAAACTATCCCGGTTATCGAGAATAGAAGAAGGCTTGGTGGAGAAACTTATCACCATATTGAGCATGTCAACGCAATTGAGAAGGACAAGTGGTGGAGCAACAAAATAGAAAGCATACTGGCATGGTCTGGGTATGAACCCGGCGAAGGGCTTGTGAAAGATCTCTAGGGCATTACCAAACCAATACAGTTGAAACGTCATGGCACAACTTTCGGGCTGGGATATCCATACACCTGGCAAGAGTATGATGATTGGTCTCCTCCCTGGAGTGGTCCTTATTACCCTCTCGAGCAGCCGGTACCACACCTGAATCAGACTTTTCACCAGGCTGATACGATATGGGGATCTACAGAGGAACAAGCTCTGGCTGGGTTCAAGAACCTGTTCCTGGACAACGAGAATATGGATTGCAATGTGATTATTGAGGAGGAGGAGGAAAAAAGGCCTCACCATTCAGACTATGGAGAAGGGAGTTGTTCTCAGGAATTGGACCACCAAACCATCCCGGGCTCGTCGAGTCCCTGGGTAGCTTGGCTAGCTTGATTTATTTTTATAGCCATGCTAGAAATTTCAGATGTTTTCAGTAATTTTGTTTTAAAGACTCACTTTGTTTCAAAATAATTGCTCCATTCATTGAGCCATACTTGTTTTGGATATTTTCAAAATTCAGTCAATGCATTGCTATTTATTATTTATTATTATCTTTCACATTTTCTTTCTACAGTGTTATTAGTACTTTTCCTGATAAACCAGTGACTGTGACATGTAATGAGACAACGCAACATAAGGATAGTGACTCAAAAAAAAGAATGAAATACCTGAGGAAGTTTTCAAAGAGGTTGAGAACTTTAAGAACAAACCTAAGTCCAACCTGGACAAAACCGAAGCAATCAATTTGGGAGATGCCGACACCGTCAAGGAGACTCGCATAAGCATTCACTTATCACCTCCAGAGAAGGAAGAGTACATTCGTTTCCTAAAGAAATATGAGGATATCTTTGCATGGTCATATGATTACATGACCGGTCTGAGCACATCCATAGTGGCTTACAAGTTGCCTACTAATCCAATGTGTCCGCCAGTGATGCAGAAACTCAGAAAATTAAAACCAGATATGAGGTTGAAAATCAAGGAGGAAGTCACTAAGCAAATAAAAGCCAAAGTCCTCAAGGTATTTGAGTACCCAACCTGGTTAGCCAACATTGTACCGATTCCGAAGAAAGACGGGAAGGTCAGGGTATGTGTCGACTATCTGTCATCGATCATTTAAACAAGACCCCCGCCCAGATATACATCATGTCACTATTGCAAAATTCAGAGGCACATAAGAATGCTCTGATGAAGGTGTTAAATGAAGCTTATGTGTCCAACAATATCACCAACGGAGAAATAGCCAACATGGTAGGGCAAGTGCTGGAGAGTCACAAGATCACCTACCATGAGGATGAACTACCGCCTGAAGGGTTAAGTCACAACAGGGCACTGCATATTATGGTACAGTTTGAAGACAAATTCATTGCCAGGGTACTAATAGATGGGGGTTCAAGCCTCAACATTTGTCCATTGACTACTCTGAAAAGATTGCGAAAAGATTTCCACGAGATACGAGCAGGAAGTATGAACGTAAAAGCCTTTGATGGGTCTTAGAGGGCCACGATTGTTATGTGCTTCTATTTGTGGGGGCTAGGTACGTACGCGGTGATGAGAGTTCGTACGTAGCTACTAGCTATGCCTATGTTCGGGTAGTTTTAGGCTTACATCATGTCTTATTGATATTGTTGTTAATTTATGTTTTTGTTTGCCTTGAGAAGAAGCGAGATTGAGTTAGCTTATTAAATGTTTTGAAAGGAGTTGAAATTGAGGAATGTTTGGGAACTTAAAAAATTTCATTTGAAATTCGTAATTTAAAAGGAATTGAGGAATACTTTAATAACTTAAGAAAACTATGTGTAACCGCGTCGCTGGTATGATCCGCGAGCGGGGTAATTCCCTTAAAAAACTACGAGCTGAATTTCCCATATTTTGAAAAGAATCAAGAAATAGATATGATTTTAATGTTAAATTTATATTTTACTGCGTCACACATATGATTCGCGAGGCTTTTGAGAGGCTTGGGCCTACTGGTGCAGCACCCCTTACCTAGCAACAGTTCTCCATTCTCTTTCTATAGAAGTATGTGCTGCAGTCTCGTAGAGAGGAGCTGCGCAGGCAGTTTGAATGGTTGCGTCAAGGAGAGATGACTGTAATGCAGTATGAGATGAGGTTCTCCGAGTTAGCTCATCATGCTATTTGGTTAGTTCCGAAAAATAGAGAGAGGATTAGGAGGTTTGTTGATGGCCTCACTTATCAGCTTCGTATTCTCATGACCAAGGAGAGGGTGACTGGTGCTACCTTCGAGGAGGTTGCGGGCATTGCTTGTGAGATTGAGTCTGTTCGTCGCCAGGAGCGAAAGGAGAGGGAGGCCAAGAGGCCTCGAGGATCTGGTAGTTATAGTGGTGCTCCTTCGAGAAATCAGTTTCAGCACGGCAGAGGCCATGCATTCAGGTACGCTCAGCCAGCTCGCCCAGGTTATCATGGGGCGTCATTAGGTCATGGTTCTCACAATTCTCATCAGGGCCAATCATCACTTAGTGCACTTCCAGCTTAGAGTTCGTCTCGTGCTCCATCAGTTCAGGGCTCTTCTATGCCAGGTGCATCTACTAGTCATTCCGGTGTGAGGGGTTCCCTTCAGTCCTGAGAGTTGTTATGAGTGTGGAGAGATGGGTCATATGTAGAGGCAGTGCCCTCGTCGTATTGCGGGTTCATCTCATCAGAGGGGTCAGTCATCAGCTTCAGCGCCAGTTACTTCACCATCACCCACCCAGCCAGCTAGGGGTGGAGGTTAGTCAGCTAGGGGTCTCCCCAGAGGGGGAGGTCGATCAGGTGGCGATCAGGTCCGTTTCTATGCACTTCTAGCTAGATCTAATGCTATTGCTTCAGATGGTGTTATTACAGGTATTGTTTCAGTCTGCCACAGAGATGCTTCTTTATTATTTGATCCCGGTTCCACCTTTTCTTATGTGTCATCATACTTTGCTCGTTATTTGGGTATGCCCCCAGAGTCTCTTGCTTTACTTTTTCATGTATCTACCCCGGTGGGCGATACTTTTAATGTGTATCGATCGTGTGTGGTTGCAATTGGGGGTCTGGAGACCCGAGTGGATCTTTTATTATTATGTATGGTAGATTTTGATGTCATTTTAGGCATGGATTGGCTATCTTCGTGTTGTGCTATTCTGGACTGTCATGCCAAGACAGTCACATTGGCTACACCGGGTGTGCCACAGATTAAGTGGCAAGGTGTGACTGATTATGTTCCCAGTAGAGTGATCTCGTTCTTGAAGGCCCAACATATGGTTGGGAAAGGTTGTCTTTCGTATCTAGCCTTTGTGAGGGATGTCGGTGCTGAGACTTCCAGTAATGATTATGTTCCAGTTGTGAGGGATTTTCCATATGTGCTTCCTGCAGACCTACTGGGCATGCCACCGGATAGGGATATTGATTTTGGTATTGACCTGGTGCTGGGCACTCAGCCCATTTCTATTCTGTCGTATCGTATGGCACCAACAGAGTTCAAGGAGTTAAAGGAGCAACTTCAGGAACTCCTTGATAAGGGGTTTATTCGGCCTAGTGTGTCACCTTAGGGTGTGCCGGTTCTATTTGTGAAGAAGAAGGATGGCACTATGAGTATGTGCATTGATTATATGCAATTGAACAAAGTAATAGTTAAGAACAAGTATCCTTTGCCTCGCATTGATGATTTATTCGACCAACTTTAGGGAGCGAGAGTGTTCTCCAAGATTGATCTCCGTTCGGATTATCACCAGTTGAAGATCAGGGACTCGGATATTCTTAAGACGGCTTTCAGGACCCGATATGGTCACTATGAGTTCTTGGTGATGTCTTTTGGGCTGACCAATGCCCCAGCAGCGTTCATGCATTTGATGAACAACGTGTTTCGGCCTTATCTTGACTCGTTTGTCATAGTCTTCATTGATTATATTCTGGTGTATTCACGTAGTCAGGAGGAGCATGCGCAACATTTGAGAGTTGTGTTGCAGATATTAAGGGAGGAGAAGCTTTATGCAAAATTCTCTAAGTGTGAGTTTTGGCTCAGTTTAGTGGCTTTCTTGGGGCACGTGGTGTCCAGCGAGGGTATTTAGGTTGATTTGAAAAAGATAGAGGCGGTTTACAGTTGGCCCTGACCGTCCTCAGCCATAGAGATTTGCAACTTTCTTGGTTTGGCAGGCTAATATCACTGTTTGTTCCGGAATTCTCATATATCACATCGCCCTTGACCAAGTTGACTCAGAAGGGTGCTTTATTTGTGTGGTCGGATAAGTGTGAGGAGAGCTTCCAGAAGCTCAAGACAACCTTGACCACAACTCCAGTGTTAGTTTTTCCCTCAGCTTCAGGTTCATATACCGTGAATTGTGATGCTTTGAGAGTTGGTATTGGTTGTGTATTGATGCAAAAGGGTAGAGTTATTGATTGTGTTTCTCGTCAGTTGAAGCCCCATGAGAAGAACTACCCCGTTCATGATTTGGAGTTGGCTGCCATAGATAACGCATTGAAGATTTGGTGGCATTACTTGTATGGTGTGTCTTGTGAGGCGTTTACTGATCATCGTAGCCTCCAGCACTTGTTCAAGCAGAAGGATCTTAATTTGAGGTAGCGGAGATGGTTGGAGTTGCTAAAGGATTATGATATCATTATATTGTACCATCCAGGAAAGGCCAATGTAGTGGACGATGCTTTTAGCCGAAAGACGGTGAGTATGGGATGTTTGGAATATATTCTAGTTGGGGAGAGACCTCTTGCAGTTGATGTTCAGGCCTTGGCCAATTTGTTCATGAGGTTGGATATTTCGGATCCTAGTCGGGTATTGGCTTGTGTGGTTTCTCGGTCTTCCTTATATGATCGCATCAGAGAGCGCCAGTATGATGATCTATATTTGCTTGTCCTTAAGGATAGAGTTCAGCATAATGATGCCAGAGATGTGACCATTGGTGATGATGGGGTGTTGAGGATGTAGGGCTGAATATGTGTGCCCAATGTGGATGGGCTTCTGGAGTTGTTTCTGGAGGAGGTCCATAGCTTGCGGTATTCCATTCATCTGGGTGCCGCGAAAATCTATCAGGATTTGAGGCAGCATTATTGGTAGAGGAGAATGAAGAAAGACATTGTAGGATTTGTAGCTCAGTGTCTTAATTGTGAGCAAGTGAAATATGAGCATCAGAGACCGAGTGTCTTACTTCAGCAGATGGATATTCCAGAGTGGAAGTGGGAGAGGATCACTATGGACTTTGTAGTTGGACTTCCACAGACTTTGAAGAAGTTTGATTCTATTTGGGTGATTGTGGATCGGCTGACCAAGTCCACGCACTTCATTCCTGTGTGTACTGCCTATTTTTCAGAGCGGTTGGTAGAGATCTATATCCGGGAGATTGTTCTTTTGTATGGCGTCCCAGTTTCCATCATTTCAGATAGGGGCACTCAATTTACTTCGCAGTTTTGGAGGTTTTTGCAGTGAGAGTTGGGTACTCAGGTTGAGTGGAGCACAACTTTTCACCCTCAGACGGACGGGCAGTCCAAGCGCACTATTTAGATATTGGAGGAAATGTTGCGTGCTTATGTCATTGATTTCGGAGGGTCATAGGATCGGTTTCTACCGATTGCAGAGTTTGCTTATAACAACAGCTACCAGTCGAGTATTCAGATGGCTCCATATAAGGCTTTGTATGGTAGACGGTGTAGATCTCCAGCTGGTTGGTTTGAGTCGGGCGAGGCTAGGCTATTGGGGATAGACTTGGTTTAGGATGCCTTAGAAAAGGTGAAGGTAATTTAGGAGAGGCTTCGTACAGCGCGGTCGAGACAAAAGAGTTATGCTAACATGAGGGTTCGAGATGTGTCTTACATGGTTGGCGAGAAGGTTCTGGTTGAAGGTTTCGCCCATGAAGGGTGTTATGAGATTTGGGAAGAAGGGTAAATTGAGTCCTCCGTTCATTGGGCCTTTTGAGGTGCTTCAGAGGATTGGGGATGTGGCTTATGATCTTGCTTTGCCACCCAGCTTGTCGAGTGTGCATCCAGTATTTCATGTTTCTATGATCCGAAAGTATATTGGGGATCCGTCTCATGTTCTAGATTTCAGCACGGTTCAGTTGGATGATGATTTGACCTGTGATGTGGAGCCAGTAACTATTTTGGGTCGTCAGGTTCGAAAGTTGAGGTCAAAGGATATAGCTTCAGTGAAAGTGCAGTAGAGAGGTCGGCCCGTGGAGGAGGCTACATGGGAGACCGAGCGAGAGATGCAGAGCAGATATCCTCATATGTTTGAGGCTTCAGGTATGTTTCTTGGCTCGTTCGAGGACGAACATTTGTTTATGTTGGGGAGGATGTGACTACCCGGCTAGTCGTCTCATGAGTTACCGTTCCATTTCCCCCATTTCTGCTTCTTATTGCTTTGTTTATCGGTTCTATATGTGATCGGGTTGGTTGGCTCAGGTTCGGAAAGGATTTGGTAAGGTTTGAGACAGTTAGTCTCTTTTGAGGAATCCTAAGTTAGAAAGGTCAATCGGATGTTGAATTATGTGTTAAAGGGCTCGGATGTGAGTTCCGATGGTTCGGATAGCTTTGGGAGGTGATTTGGTACTTAGAAGCGTGATCGGAATGGGTTTTCGAAGTCCGTAGTAGATTTAGGCTTGTGTTAGCGAAATTGGATTTTTGGCAATTTCTGGTTGGTAGGTGAGGTTTTGACATAGGGGTCAG
This sequence comes from Nicotiana sylvestris, assembly GCF_000393655.2. Taxonomy (NCBI): domain Eukaryota; kingdom Viridiplantae; phylum Streptophyta; class Magnoliopsida; order Solanales; family Solanaceae; genus Nicotiana; species Nicotiana sylvestris. Next base: position 30,202,307 of record NC_091061.1, read on the forward strand.
AATGGAATTCCGAGAGTTGCAGTAGTTCTATGGTGTCATTTGGGATGTGTGTGCAAAAGTTCAGGTCATTCAGACGTGGTTGGGTTGTTTTTTTTTTATTAAAAGCGTAATTTAAAAGATTTTGGAATTCTTAGGCTTGAATACGATGAGAATTTGGTGTTTTGATGTTGTTTTGAGTGTTCCAAAGGTTGGAACAAGTTTGAATGAGGTTATGGGATATGTTGGCATGTTTGGTTGAGGTCTTGGGGGCCTCGGGTAAGTTTCGGGTGGTCAATCGAACCATTCCATAATGTTTGGAATTGCAGAAATTGCTGATCAGTGTTGCAGAGAAAATGGCCTTCGCATTCGTGAGTACGCCCTCGCGTTCGTGAAGGGTTAGCTGGTGACGGCTGGAACTTTAGCCTTTGCATTCGCGAGGAAGGCTCCGTATTCGCGAAGGGCTGGGTAAGTGGTCATCGCGTTCGCGTGAAGTGGATCGTGTTCGCGTAGAGGAATTTGGCAGCAGAGCTTCAGGGTATTTTCATTCATCGATTTTGCGAGTGAGGTAACGTGATCGCGAAGAGTGGTCTGAGGAAAGCATTGCATTCGCGCTGGGCATGTCGCAATCGCGAAGAGTAATTTTTGGTCAAAGTTGGATTGTGCTTTGCGAACGCGAGGCGTTGACAGCATTCGCGAAGAAGGATTTCAAGCCTGGGCAGAATGTTTAAATAGTCGTCTTCTCCGCAATTTTGGGGTTTATATCTTCCATTGTTGATCGTTTTTGAAGCTTTTTGAAGAGGATCGAAGAGGTATTCAAGCAGAATCACTTGGAGGTAAGATTCAAGGACTTAAAACTCGATTCTAATGTGAAATATACCTAATTAATCATAGAATTTAAGCCTAAAATTGAAGAACTGGGGCTTGAAATTAGAGACCTAGAATTTGGGATTTGAGGGATCATTTGTGGATAGATTTTGATGCTTTTGGTATGAATGAACTCGGGGAGTGATAAGGAATCCATTGATGTTAATTTTATCGGAATTCAAGACGTGGGCCCAGGGGTCGAGTTTTGGTAAATTCGGGATTTCTGTTGTAAACTGATTATTTCGCATGGGCTTCGTTCCCTTAGCATATTTTGACATTGTGATTATGATTTTGGATAGATTCGATGCGAGCTGAGACCGATTCGAGGGGCAAAGACGTCGTGGGCTAGAGTTTGGAACAGATTGAGGTGAGTAATGATTGTAAATGATGTTCTGAGGGTATGAAACCCCGGATTGCACATTGTTGTGCTATATTGAGGTGATGCACATGCTTGATGACGAGCGTGGGATCGTGCACTATTGGGGATTGTGACTTAGTTCGTCCCGAATGTCTATTTTTCCGCGTATTTGACTGAAATCTATTTGCTATCATTATGTTTTGGGCAGAATGCAATATTCAGGAATCGTGCCAACTATTTGAACCCTTAGGGAATTTTTATTGATATTTCCTCATTGTTTTGACTTTATACTTGAACTCAGTCATGCTATATTTTACTGTTTTCATAACTCAGCCATATTTACTCTGTTTTAACACTTAAATGATCTTTAAATGATATTTTGGGCTGAGAATTATGTTTTACTATTGCTCGAGTGGCTTGTGAGGATTTTGACTGAGTAAGGTCGAGGACCTATGTTGTGAGGAAACACTGATTATGATTATAAGGCCGAGGGCCTAAGATATATACGCCATGAGGTGGTTTGTTGATATGACACCGAGAGCCTAGTGATGATGTCACGAGATGGCTTGATATTGCGCTTGGGCTGTAAGGGGTCCCTCCAGGAGTCTGCACACCCCCAGCGAGCACGGGTACCCATTGTGATGTGACATATAGCCCGAGGGGCTGGTATTGTCCTGAGATATTGCCCGAGTGGTGGATTTGTTGACATTGTGCCTGAAAGGCGAACCTTTATGTGTTTATCTTTCTTATTTATCTGTCATTACCTGTTTAATTGTTGAAAAGGTATTTCATGAAGTTTAAACCGAACTTAAATGATTTTACATATCTTTACTGATTCACTATTTTTACTGGTCTTACTGCTTCATTATAGCCTGTAATCCGCCTTACGTGTTTTCATATGTCTCAGTCATTTATTTATGATTATTACTCATTGAGTTGGAGTACTCACTTTACTCCCTACACCCCGTGTGCAGATTCAGGAATTGTTGATCCTGCCAGCGCAAGTTGAGAGCTCCCGGCAGACTTCAAAGTCCACGAGGTAGCTGCTTGGCGTCCGCAGACCCATCTTTCTCCCCCTTTATCCCATTTCTATCTCTTTATCAGTTGTTCTGTAATAGTTTAGTAGGCATTTCAGACTTGTAGCATATTGTTAGATTCTCATGACTAGTGACACCCTGATATCGGGCTGTATTGGGTTTATCTTCCGCAACTGTACTATTAACTGTTCACTTTTGGATTAATTATGATGTTTTAGACTTAAATTCTTATTGTTTGATTGCTTATAAATGAAATGGGAAGCATCAGCTGGCCTTGTCTTCATGAGAGGCGCCATCATGACCGGGTTCAGGTTTAGGGTCGTGACAAGTTGGTATCAGAGCCTACGTTACATAGGTCTCACGAGTCATGAGCAGGTTTAGTAGAGTCTTGCGGATCGGTACAGAGACATGTGTATTTATCCTCGAGAGGCTGCAGACCCTTTAGGAAAAACTTTATATTCATGAAATTCTTGTCGTGCTAATTTGTTTATCCGAGTACTAAACTTCTGTTATTCTGTTCTCTCACAGATGGTGAGGACACGCGCTACCGGTCAGGATGGACGATCACCAATACCACCAGCTATGGCCACTAGAGGCTGAGGATGCGGTCGTGGTCGCAATAGGGGCAAAGGTGTGACCCGCACAGCAGCTAGGGCAGCACCTACAGATCCACCAGCCGCCCTAATTTAGGATCAGGTCCCACTTATGGACACTCCAACAGCACTAGCTCAGGCACCAGTTGTGCCTATTGTGATCCCGGGTCTTCAGGAGGCCTTGGCTCAGATCCTATCAGTTTGCACTGGCCTAGCTCAGGCGGTCTCAGCTACTACAGCCGCAGCTACTTCTCAGGCTGGGGGAGGCGCTCATACTTCCACCGCTTGCACACCTGAGCAGGTCGAGCAGGGACTTCAGACGCCGGGGGCACATCCAGCCCAGCTGGTTGCAGCTGGTCAGGACTATGTGATTCCTTACATGCTAGAGGACGAGCAGCATAGGTTGGAGAGGTTTGGTAGACTTCAGCCTCCGACCTTTAGTAGTGCAGAGGGCGAGGATGCCCAGGGTTTCTTGGATAAGTGTCAGAGGATGCTTCGTACATCGGGTATTCTGGAGACCAGTGGGGTTGCTTTCACTACTTATCAGTTTTCTGGAGCTGCCTTTACTTGGTGGGAGGATTTTGAGAGGCATAGGCCTGTTGGTGCAGCACCCTTACCTGGAAACAGTTCTCCATTTTCTTTCTAGAGAAGTATGTGTTGTAGTCTCGTAGAGAGGAGCTGCGCAGGCAGTTTGAGTGGTTGCATCAGGGAGAGATGACTGTGATGCAGTATGAGATGAGGTTCTCCAAGTTAGCTCATCATGCTATTTGGTTGGTTCCGATAGATAGAGAGAGGATTAGGAGGTTTGTTGATGGCCTCACTTATCAACTTCGTATTCTTATGATCAAGGAGAGGGTGACTGGTGCTACCTTCGAGGAGGTTGTGGACATTGCTCGTGAGATTGAGTCTGTTCGTCACCAGGAGCGAGAGAAGAGGGAGGCCAAGAGGCCTCGAGGATCTGGTAGTTATACTGGTGCTCCTTCGAGAGGTCAGTTTCAACACAGCGGATGTCATCCATTCAGGCATGCTCAGCCAGCTCGCCCAGGTTATCATGGGGCGTCATATGGTCATGGTTCTCAAAGTTCTCATTAGGGCCAATCATCACTTAGTGCCCTTCCAGCCTAGAGTTCGTCCCGTGCTCTATCAGTTAAGGGCTCATATATGCTAGTGCATCTGCTAGTCATTCCGGTACAAGGGGTTCCCTTAGGTCCCGTTCTCCAGCACTTGGGATTTGTTATGAGTGTGGAGAGATGGGTCATATGTTGAGGCAGTGTCCTCGTCGTCTTGCAAGTTCATCTCAGCGAGGGGTCAGTCATCAGCTTCAGCGCCAATTACTTCACCATCACCCGCCCAGCCAGCTAGGGGTGAAGGTTAGTCAGCTAGGGGTCGCCCCAGAGGGGGAGGTCGATCAGGTGGCGGTCAGGTCCGTTTTTATACACTTCTAGCTAGATCTATTGTTATTGCTTCAGATGCTGTTATTACAGGTATTGTTTCAGTTTGCCACAAAGATGCTTCAGTATTATTTGATCCTGGTTCCACCCTTTCTTATGTGTCATCATACTTTGCTCATTATTTGGATACGCCCCGTGAGTCTCTTGCTTCACCTGTTCATGTATCTACCCTGGTGGGCGATACTGTTATTGTAGACTGTGTGTACCAGTCGTGTGTGGTGGCTATTAGGGGTCTAGAGACCCGAATGGATCTTTTATTATTGTGTATGGTAGATTTTGATGTCATTTTGGGCATGGATTGGCTATCTCCATGTTGTGCTATTCTGGACTGTCATGCCAAGATAGCCACATTAGCTATACCGGGTGTGCTATGGATTGAGTGGCGAGGTGTGACTGAATATGTTCCCAGTAGAGTGATATCGTTCTTGAAGGCTCAGCATATGATTGGGAAAGGTTGTCTTTCGTATCTATCCTTTGTGAGGGATGTTGGTGATGAGACTCCTAGTATTGATTCTATTCAAGTTGTGAGAGATTTTCCACATGTGTTTCCTGCAAACCTGTCGGGCATGCCACCTGACAAAATTATTGATTTTGGTATTGATAATGGTGCTGGGCACTCAGCCCATTTCTATTCTACCGTATCGTATGGCACCAGCGGAGTTGAAGGAATTAAAGGAGCAGGTTCAGGAACTCCTTGATAAGGGGTTCATTTGTCACTTTGGGGTGCGCCGGTTTTATTTATGAAGAAGAAGGATGGCACTATGAGGATGTGCATTGATTATAGGCAATTGAACAAAGTAACAGTTAAGAACAAGTATCCTTTGCCTCGCATTGATGATTTATTCGACCAGCTTCAGGGAGCGAGAGTGTTCTCCAAGATAGATGTCCGTTCGGGTTATCACCAGTTGAAGATCAGGGACTCGGATATTCTTAAAACGGCTTTCAGGACCCGATATGGTCATTATGAGTTCTTGGTGAAGTCTTTTGGGTTTACCAATGCCCCAACAGTGTTCATGCATTTGATGAACAGCATATTCCAGCCCTATCTCGACTCATTTGTCATAGTCTTCATTGATGATATTCTGGTGTATTCGCATAGTCAGATGGAGCATGCGGAGCATTTGAGAGTTGTGTTGCAGAGATTAAGGGAGGAGAAGTTTTATGCAAAATTCTCCAAGTGTGAGTTTTGGCTCAGTTTAGTGGCCTTCTTAGGGCACGTGGTGTTCACTGAGGGTATACAGGTTGATCCGAAAAAGATAAATGTGGTTCAGAGTTTGCCCAAACCGTCCTCAGCCACATAGATTCGCAGCTTTCTTGGTTTGGCAGGCTATTATTGCTGGTTTGTTCAGGGATTCTCATCTATCGTATCGCCCTTGACCAAGTAGACTCAGAAGGGTGTTTCTTTTGTGTGGTCGGATGAGTGTGAGTAGAGCCTTTAGAAGCTCAAGACAGCCTTGACTACAGCTCTAGTATTAGTTTTGCTCTCAGCTTCAGGTTCATATGCCTTGTATTGTGATGCTTCGAGAGTGGGTATTGGTTGTGTATTGATGCAGAAAGGTAGAGTTATTGTTTATGTTTCTCGTCAGTTGAAGCCCAATGAGAAGAACTACCCCGTTCATGATTTGAAGTTGGCTGCCATGGTTCACTCGTTGAAGATTTGGAGGCATTACATGTATGGTGTGTCTTGTGAGGTGTTTACTGATCATCGTAGCCTTCAGCACTTGTTCAAACATAAGGATCTTAATTTGAGGCAACGGAGATGGTTGGTGTTGCTAAAGGATTATGATATCACTATATTGTGCCATCCAGGAAAGGCCAATGTGGTGGTCGATGTTTAGAGCCAAAAGGCGGTGAGTATGGGGAGTTTGGCATATATTCCAGTTGGGGAGAGACCTCTTGCCATTGATGTTCAGGCCTTGGCCAATTGGTTTTTGAGGTTAGATATTTCGGAGCCTAGTCAGGTATTGGCTTGTGTGGTTTCTCGGTCTTCCTTATATGATCGCATCAAAGAGCGCCAGTATGATGATCTGTACTTGCTTGTCCTTAAGGACAGAGTTCAGAATGATAATGCTAGAGATGTGACCATTGGTGATGAGGTGTTGAGGATGCAAGGCCGGATATGTGTGCCCAATGAGGATGGGCTTCGGGATTTGATTCTAGAGGAGGCCCACAGCTCGCGGTATTCTATTCATCCGGGTGCTGCAAAGATGTATCAGGATTTGAGGCAGCATTATTGGTGGAAGAGAATGAAGAAAGACATTGTAAGATTTGTAGCTCGGAGTCTCAATTTTCAGCAGGTGAAATATGAGCATCAGAGACCGGGTGTCTTGCTTCAGTATATGGATATTCCAGAGTGGAAGTGGGAGAGGGTCACTATGGATTTGTAGTTGGACTTCCACAGACTTTGAAGAAGTTCGATGCTATTTGGGTGATTGTGTATCGGCTGACCAAGTCCACGCACTTCATTTCTGTGTGTACTGCCTATTCTTCAGAGCAGTTGGTAGAGATCTATATCCGGGAGATTGTTCGTTTGTATGGCGTCCCGGTTTGCATCATTTCAGATAGGGGCACTCAGTTTACTTTGCAGTTTTTGAGGTTTTTGCACTGAGAGTTGGGTACTCAGGTTGAGTTGAGCACAACTTTTCACCCTCAGACGGACAGGCAGTCCAAGCGCACTATTTAGATATTGGAGGAAATGTTGCGTGCTTGTGTTATTGATTTTGGAGGGTCATGGGATCGGTTTCCCGCTTGCAGAGTTTTTTTATAACAACAACTACCAGTCGAGTATTCAGATGGCTCCATATGAGGCTTTGTATGGTAGACGGTGTAGATCTCTAGCTGGTTGGTTTGAGTCGGGCGAGGTTAGGCTATTGGGGATAGACTTGGTACAGGATGCCTTAGAAAAGGTGAAGGTAATTTAGGAGAGGCTTCGTATAGCGCGGTCGAGACAAAAGAGTTATGCTGACATGAGGGTTCGAGATTTGTCTTACATGGTTAGCGAGAAGGTTCTGTTGAAGGTTTCACCAATGAAGGGTGTTATGATATTTGGGAAGAAGGGTAAATTGAGTCCTCGGTTCATTGGGTCTTTTGAGTGCTTCAGAGGATTAGGGAGGTGGCTTATGAGCTTGCTTTTCCACCCAGCTTGTGGAGTGTGCATCCAGTATTTCAAGTTTCTATGCTCTGAAACTATATTGGGGATCCGTCTCATGTTCTGGATTTCAGTACGGTTCAGTTGGATGATGATTTTACCTATGATGTGGAGCCAGTAACTATTTTGGGTCGTCAGGTTCGAAAGTTGAGGTCAAAGGATATAGCTTTAGTGAAAGTGCAGTGGAGAGTTCGGCCCGTGGAGGAGGCTACCTAGGAGACCGAGCAAGAGATGCAGAGCAGATATCCTCACCTTATTGAGGCTTCAGGTATGTTTCTTGACTCGTCCAAGGACTAACGTTTGTTTAAGTTGGGGAGGATGTGACGACCCGGCCAGTCGTCTCATTAGTTACCACTTTGTTTCCCCCGTTTCTGCTTCTTATTGCTTTGTCTATTGGTTCTATATGTGATCGGGTTGGTTGGCTCGGGTTCGGAAAGGATTTGGTAAGGTTTGAGACACTTAGTCTCTTTTGAGGAAGCCTAAATTGGAAAAGTCAACCAAATGTTGACTTATGTGTTAGAGGGCTCGGATGTGAGTTCCGATGGTTTGGATAGCCTTTGGAGGTGATTTGGGACTTAGGAGCGTGATCAGAATGAGTTTTGGAGGTCCGGAGTATATTTAGGCTTGAGTTGGCGAAATTGGAATTTTGGCAATTTCCGGTTGGTAGGTGAGATTTTTATGTAGGGGTCAGAATGGAATTTCGAGAGTTGTAGTAATTTTGTGGTGTCATTTGGGATGTATGTGCAAAATTTCAAGTCATTCGGACATGGTTTGGTTGGGTTTTTGATAAAAAGCGTAATTTAGAAGATTTTCGAATTCTTATGCTTGAATCCATTGCGAATTTGGTGTTTTGATGTTATTTTGAGCATTCCGAAGGTTGGAACAAGTTTAAATGAGGTTATGGGATATGTTGGTATGTTTGGTTGAGGTCCTGGGGGCTTCGGGTAATTTTCAGTTGGTCAATCGGACCATTCTATGATGTTTGCAATTGCAGAAATTGTTGATTAGTGTTGCAGAGAAAATGGCCTTCGCGTTCGTGAGTAGGACCTCGCATTCGCAAAAGGTTAGCTGGTGAAGGCTGGAATTTTAGCCTTCGTGTTCGCGAGGAAGGCTCTGCATTCGCGAAGGGCTGGGTAAGTGGTCATCGCGTTCGCGTGAAGCAGACCGCGTTCGCGTAGAGGAATTTGGCAGCGAAGCTTCAGGGTATTTTTATTCATCACGTTCACGAGTGAGGTAACATGATCGCAAAGAGTGGTATGAGGAAAGCAACGTGTTCGCGCTGGGCATGTTACAATCGCAAAGAGTAATTTTTGGTCAAAGTTGGATTGTGCTTCCCGAACGCGAGGCATTGATCGCGTTCGCGAAGAAGGATTTCAGGCCTGGGCAGAATGTTTAAATAGTCATCTTGTCCGCGATTTTGGGGTTTATTTCTTACATTGTTGCTCGTTTTTGGAGCTTTTTGAAGAAGATCAAAGAGGGATTCAAGAGGAATTACTTGGAGGTAAGATTCATGGACTTAAAACTCAATTCTAATGTGAAATCTACTTAATTAATCATGGAATTTAAGCCTAAAATTGAAGAAGTAGGATTTGAAATTGGAGAACTAGAATTTGGGATTTGAGAGGTCGTTTGTGGATGGATTTTTATGCTTTTGGTATGAATGAACTCGGGGAGTGATAAGGAATCCATTGATGTGAATTTTATCTGAATCCGAGACGTGAGGCTGGGAGTCGGGTTTTGGTAATTTCGGGATTTGTGTTGTAAATTGATTATTTTCGCATGGGCTTCGTTCCCTTAGAATATTTTGACATCGTGATTCTGATTTTGGATAGATTCGACGCGAGTTGAGACCGATTCGAGGGGCAAAGACATCGTGGGATAGAGTTTGGACCGGATTGAGGTGGGTAATGATTGTAAATGATGTTCTGAGGGTATGAAACCCCAGATTGCACATCGTTGTGCTATATTTAGGTGACACACACACTTGATGATGAGCGTGGGGTCGTGCACTGTTGGGGATTGTGACTTAGTCCATCCCGAATGTCTATTTTTCCGCGTATTTGACTGAAATCTATTTGCTATCATTATGTTTTTGGTGGAATTCCATATTCAGGCCTCGTGCCAACTATTTGAACCCTTAGGGGATTTTTATTGATATTTCCTCACTGTTTTGACTTTATACTTGAACTCAGACATGCTATATTTCGCTGTTTTTGTAACTCATCCATGTTTACTCTATTTTAACACTTAAATGATCTTTAAATGATATTTTGGGCTAAAAATAATGTTTTACTATTGTCCGAGTGGCTTGTGAGGATTTTGACTTAGTAAGGTCGAGGGCCTATATTGTGAGGAAACACTGATTATGATTATGAGGCCGAGGGCCTAAGATATGTACGCCATGAGGTGGTTTGTTGATATGACGCCGAGAGCCTAGTGATGATGTCACGAGATGGCTTGATATTGCGCTTGGGCTGTAAGGGGTCCCTCCAGGAGTCTGCACACCCCCAGCGAGCATGGGTACCCATTGTGATGTGAGATATAGCCCGAGGGGCTGGTATTGTCCTGAGATATTGCCCGAGTGGTGGATTTGTTGACATTGTGCCCGAAGGGCGAACCTTTATGTGTTTATCTTTATTATTTATCTGTCATTACCTGTTTAATTGTTGAAAAGGTATTTCATGAAGTTTAAACCGAACTTAAATGATTTTACATATCTTTACTGATTTACTATTTTTACTGGTCTTACTGCTTCATTATAGCCTGTAATCCGCCTTACGTGTTTTCATATATCTCAGTCATTTATTTATGATTATTACTCATTGAGTTGGAGTACTCACTTTACTCCCTACACCCCGTGTGCAGATTCAGGAATTATTGATCCTGCCAACGCAAGTTGAGAGCTCCCAGCAGACTTCAAAGTCCACGAGGTAGTTGTTTGGCGTCCGCAAACCCATGTTTCTCCCCCTTTATCCCATTTCTATCTCTTTATCAGTTGTTCCGTAATCGTTTAGTAGGCATTTCAGACTTGTAGCATATTGTTAGATTCTCATGACTAGTGACACCCCGATATCGGACTGTATTGGGTTTATCTTCCGCAATTGTATTGTTAACTGTTCACTTTTGATTAATTATCATGTTTTAGACTTAAATTCTTATTGTTTGATTGCTTATAACTGAAATGGGAAGCGTCAGCTGGCCTTGTCTTCACGAGAGGCGCCATCACGACCAGGTTCGAGTTTAGGGTCGTAACAGAATATGTCAAGATTCTTACAAAGACAGTTGCAACCAAAGGAAATAAGATAACCAAAAATTAATTTTTCTTCCTTCCCATAGCTCAGATAAAATTTCATTCAAGATATGATCCAATAAAAAATGTTAAAGCACATATAAGCCAATGATGACAATTTATGCAAAAACGATGCTTTCTTTTCAAGTCTGCTTTCAACTGAGGCGCCAAACTAAAAATGTGAAAGATCATGCTTGTTGCAAGAAAATGTCAAAAAATACTATTAAAACTCACATCGATGATCACTGCAAATGCGCCATTTTCTAATTAAAAAAATATGATCTATACAAAAGTAAGGATAATCATCAATAGAAACATATATATGTACCTTCCAAGCTTTTGAGTGTCAAGACCTAATTTCCCGTCCGTTGAGTTTCATGATGGCACCTAGTCTTAGGTACTAGGTAAGCCTAATATTTACTAAATATCAACCATAATAAAGAAAGCCTAACAGTCTCAATATCGAAATCTTTTATAGAATTTACATATTTCCAAAACCGGCGGTACAAGTCATAAGCTCTACAGAGTTTCGCTACAACTTCTAAACATAACTGTATGGAAATAAGTACAACAGTGTGAATATAAAATAGAAATGTGACTACGAAGCCTATGAATGCAGCAACAGGGTTACATTGAGTCTCCTCGGCATGAATCCGCACAGCTACTAACGATCAATACCTGGATCTGTAAAAAACAATGTACAGAAGTGTAGTATGAGCACACCACAATGGTGCCCAGTAAGTATCATGTCTAACCTCGGTAGAGTAGTGATGAGGAATAGTCAAGACACCCACTGGTCTAATAAACAGAACAAGTATAAATATTGGAACAACAGAGCATGATTTCTACATAAAGACTACGCGATATGGCTAACAATACAGTAATTTCAATAAAGAAGGGAACAATAAATATAGCGGAACACCATAATAAGGACATAGAAGAGTGAACGAAATCACAATCCAAATCCAAAATCACGAATACAGTAAAGATAAGTAATAACTCAGCAACTACGACAGTTTTCACATCAGGTCTTAGCCAACAAACTCCAATCACTTAGTCAAAACCTTCAAGTATAAATCTTTCAACTAAATTTTCGAATAGAATTTTTTTTTTAGAATATAATCCTTTCCAATAAAGATATTTCGATATATACTTCCTTCAAATAAATATCTTTCACACATAGTTCTTTCAAAATAATACCTTCCGAATATACTCTTTTCAAATAATATCTTTCAAATATAAGTCACCATATGACACCTTATCTCATAGTCATATATTACAAGTCTCAATACCTGAACCCACACACTTGGTATTATGTGCCTTCATCACATCTCATAACCGCACTGACGACTCACGTGCCAAATCGATCCATTCTCGCATGGAAGGTAAGTAAACAAGGGTTTGCGTCTATACTCAGCAATATCAAGAAAACCACTTATCCGATAAGGTTTTTTAGCGTCGTGTATGCATGTACAAGTGTCCTAATATAGTTCGCATGCAACGACTCAGTTGGTCGTTTTGAGAGTTATAGCCATGTCACCCTTCTTTTATGTTTTTAGCTGTATTTTGACTTACCAGGTTAGTCGGTTTGGGTCCAGAGTGGTTTTGGAGTGAATTGAGATACTTATTCTCTTATGAGAAGGTTTAAGTTGGAAGAGTTTACCGTATGTTGACTTATATGTAAACAACCTTGGATATGAATTTTTATAGTTCTATTAGCTCCGTTAGGTGATTTTGGACTTAGGAGCGCGTCTCAAATGTTATTTGGAGGTCCGTAATAGAATTAGGATTGAATTGGCGAAAGTTGGAATTTTGGCGATCTTGGTCGACAGTGGAAAAATTTGATATTGGGGTCGGAATGGATTTTCGAAAGTTGGAGTAGCTTTGTGTTGTCATTTGCGACGTGTGTTTAAAATTTGAGGTCATTTGGACGTGGTTTGGTAGGTTTTAGCGTCGTTTGCGGAATTTGGAAATCTAGAGGTTCTTAGGCTTGAATCTGAGTGTAATTTGGTGTTTTGATATTGTTTGGACTAGTGCCATACAAGGTACCATGTGATCATGATAGTAATGTGTATAAAGTGTATTAAAAGTAAGTAATATTTTAAGTAATTTGAGATAATTCTTAATTATGTGGGTAATTGATTAATTATTGAATTAGTGAAAAATTACCAAGTTAATTAAGGAATTGGTAATTAATTAAGATGTTGATGGATAAGCCTAAAAGGCCCCCAACGTGGCAGAAAGTTTTGGCCAATTTAGTGACTCTTAAGTTACATGGAAAGGTGGCATAATTGGAGAAGGTTTGGTGGCCAAGTCTTACAAGGTGGGGCCCGCACCACCAAGACTTAAAAGACCTCTCTTTAATTCACAAAAATGGAATGGAGATGGTCACACTTTCTAAGTAACGGATGAATGCTCAACAATTCGTATGAAAATGCAGCAACGTGATATCACGATTCTAAGGAAGTACGGTACAATCTTTTTCAAGAATATCATACGGATTTTTCCCTAATTCAATCTGTCGTTACGCGTTCTTCGCAAAAGACATGTGTTAGAGAGATTGTTAAGAGAATTGGTTCAGGTATGTTAATGTTATCCCTTCTTTCTTTTTGGCATGATCCATACGATACAAACGAAACAAGCAAATACACAACTTCCATAAATGACTCTATCCATAGAAGTATTAGAGGTGCCTATGTTCTTGAATTCTCATATGTCTTATTATTCTATCGTCTATTTATGGGTCTCAGAATATACGCAAGTTGATAAAGTTTATTTTATGATACTAATCAGAGGTATAATGGTCTTATCACGCTCGGAGAGATTTTATTGACGTACTTCTCATGCATTACATTCATTTTGAATGTAGGTATGCATAACATTAGAATATTAAATGATTCACAAAGCTATATAGATGTACATGTTGAGTCTTTTACTCCATGTTTCTCTCATGTCTATTGTTTACTGATTTTCATTCCTTACATACTCGGTACATTATCTGTAGTGACATTCCTTTTGCATGGAGACGTTGCATTTCATGCCCCCACGTTCCGATAGACAGGTCGAGAGTCTTCCAAGTAGGCTATCAACTCAGCAAAAGATGTTGGTGTGCTTCATTTGCTCCGGAGTTGCTTGTTGGGTCAGTATGATTTAGACGTGTATTGTTTGGTATGGCGGGGTCCTATCCCGACCTTTATGATAATATGTACTCATAGAGGTTTGTAGATAGATTTCATATATACGGACACTTGTATGGCCTTGGTTGCCTATGTTTTGAGTATATAAAGGATCATGTCGGCCTTATAGGCCCGTACGTCATATGTATAAGTCGGTATATCAAGTTGAGGATTTTGTCATATTTTATTCTACTTATCGCACAATAGTCTTTCCATCTCATTTACCTATAAGAGTATGATACCAAAAGATATGTTACGTTGGTACTCGGTTGAGTAAGGTACCAGGTTCCCATCGCGACCCATCGAATTGGGTCGTGACAGAAATGGTATCAGAACAGTTTTGTCCCTTGGCCGGATGGGCATATACGTTACTGAGTGGTTGAGTATTTATATATGCCTGGAGATGGATTTCTCCACATGGTTAGATTTCCCCTTTTCCTTGGTATTGAGTGACTTGCTGTCAGTGTTGTATATGTTCAGGGATGGATTTCCCTCGGCCGGATGGCCATATCCAGTACCGAGTGGCTGAACACTTGAGAGTGGGAGTACGTTGTGCATTTCACATAGACGATGCATTGGCATGTAGAGGCAATTTAGTTATATATCTTAAACTGTTCAGATTTGTATTTACCTTATTACTTTGAGCTATCTATTTAACTGAAAGCATACCTACATTTCTGTACATTGTTTCTATTATATCTGTTGAGGTTGAGTTCGTCACTACCATTCAGTCCATAGTTTGGACTCATTACCTACTGAGTTGGTGTACTCACGTTACCCCTGCACCTTATGTGCAGATTCAGGCACTTTTTGGCCCAGTGGCGGTTGTTGATCGAGGCTTCAGGCTTAGGAGATTATTGAGGTATCTTCACGACGTTCGCAGGCCTTGGCTCTCCTTCTTATTCTCCAGTTGTATTTCATTTTCTTCTTTAGACATTGTAATAGACTATGTATTTCTCTAGACGCTCATGCACTTAGTGACACCCAGGTTTTGGGCTTGATTGTATCTTATTTTGGATTTTCTTATGTTTCAGTTAGTTTTCTTTAAATGTTAAAAGCTTCCATTAAATGTTTTCAAACTTATTGATGTTGTGTTGATTTGTTGAGTTGAGGTGGCCTAGTTCCACGATAGGAGCCATCACGACGGGTTAGGTTTTTGGCAGTGACAAGTTGGTAATAGAGCCTAGGTTACATAGGTCTCACAAGTGATGAGCGGGTTTAGTAGAGTCTTGCGGATCAGTATTGTCACGACCCGGATTTCCCACCCTCGGGAGTCGTGATGGCGCCTACTAGTGAAAGCTAGGCAAGCCAACCAATTGAACTATCTACCTTATTTTCATTTTTAATCCGATAACGGTTAAGAGCCAACAATTAGATAACAATAGAATTGAATAAGCGGAAGACTGCATTGTAGAGATTTAATAATACTGCTAATACCAAACCATAACAAATCTACCCAAGACAGGTGTCACAACTTCACAGACTGTCTAGGAGTACTACAAATAAAGGTCTGAAAGAAATAAATACAATACTGCCTCTGGAAATACATGAAAGAAATAGGAATAGTAGATAGAAGGAGACGCGCCAAGGCCTGCGGACGCCTGCAGGACTACCTCGGATCGCCTGATGAACAAGAAAACAGCAATCTCACTGCGGTTTGAAGTCTACAACACTGGGATCTGCACAAAAGAGTGCAGAGTGTATTATCAGCACAACCAACCCCATGTGCTGGTAAGTGCCTAGCCTAACCTCAGCGAAGTAGTGACGAGGCTAGGACCAGACTACCAAATAAACCTGTGCAATATAACGTACAAAAATAATAGGAAGCAGATAACAATGATGGCAACAATGACCAACCAGTGATGTAAATAGCAGGCCACAAGAACACCATAAATGTTTCTCAACAAATAATAGATACAAGTGCAATCAATTCATCAAGTCCTTCAAATATAAATCTTTCGCCTATAAATCCTTCAAGTAATAATCTCCAAGATAATATGCTTTTCAATGAATATATATCGAATATATTTCCTTTAAATAAAATATCTTTCAAATAAGCATCTTTCGAATATAATTCTTTCGAGTAAATGTCACCTTGTGACGCCTCATTCACTTAACATAAAGTAGAGTACAACTTCCAACCCAATTAGGAAATCAACAAGAAAATATGAAGTTATTTTTAGAAATCATTTGATAAAGAAGATACCCTTTTCAATTAAAGTACAATATCGAATGAATCCTTCACCTTTAATACGAGAAATCAATAAATCAAAACATAGTAGAAATTCCTTTTTTTTTGTAAAGTACAACCTCAAACGGTTTAAGGAAAATTTAGTTGAGAAATCAATTGAGTTAAAAAAAATGTAACAATTGTTGAAATTTGGAGTATTGAACGTATATAAAAAAAAAGTAAAAATAGAATATCAAGAGAATTATAAAGGAATCAAAATCCAATCACTAACAAGAATAAGGGAAACAAAAGCATATTTCACTTTCTTTTCACATCTTATTGCAGGCGTGCAACCCGGTCCCATTTCATGTATCTCGTGGCAGGCGTGCCACCCGCTTCCATTTCATGTATATCGTGGTAGGCGTACCACCCGCTCCCATTTCATTATGTCTTGTGGTAGGCGTACCACCTACTCCCATTTCATTATATCTTATGGTAGGCGTACCACCCGCTCCCATTTCATTATATCTTGTGGTAGGCGTACCACCCGCTCCCATTTCATTATATCTTGTGGTAGGCGTACTACCCGCTCCCATTTCATTATATCTTGTGGTAGGCGTACCACCCGCTCCCATTTCATTATATATCTTGTGGTAGGCGTACCACCCGCTCCCATTTCATTATATATCTTGTGGTAGGCGTACCACCCGCTCCCAGTTACAAGCCAACAATAATCACAAGGAATCCCGGCAAGGGAACAAGAGCAATATAACAACTTTCCGGCAAGGGAACAATAATATTTCAACAACATCCCGGCAAGGGAACAATACTATCAAAACAAACATCC
The DNA here is from genome assembly GCF_000393655.2 of Nicotiana sylvestris. Classification (NCBI taxonomy): domain Eukaryota; kingdom Viridiplantae; phylum Streptophyta; class Magnoliopsida; order Solanales; family Solanaceae; genus Nicotiana; species Nicotiana sylvestris. The sequence continues at coordinate 30,219,219 of NC_091061.1, forward strand.
TGGGAAGGCAACAATAATATCAAACAAACATCCCGGTAAGGTAACAATAATATCAAACAAACATCCTGGCAAGGGAATAATGGTGATAATAACATATGAAGCGCAATAAACCACAACGGAGTCATAACAATTATAATACAAGACTCACGGACATGCTTGACACCAACGTATAGATACTCGTCACCATGCCTATACGTCGTACTCTACAATTAACATGTAGCAATTAAGACACAACTCCTAATCCCTCAAGCTAAGGTTAGACCAAACACTTACCTCGCTTTGCAACCAATTCAAAATTCCAACAAGCCTTTGCCTCGCGAATTCGTGCCCGAAATTCTCAAATCTAGTCATAAACAATTCGATTCAGTCAATAAAAATTATAGGAATTAATTCCATATGAAATTCTACATTTTCCATTAAAAATCCGAAATTGCACTAAAAATTCGCCCGTGGGGCCCACGTCTCGGAACCCGACAAAAATTACGGAATATGAAACCTCATCCAACCACGAGTCTAACCATACCAAAATTACTAAATTTCGATAACATTTCGACCCTCAAATCCTCAAATCTATCCGAGAGAGTTTTCAAACTCTTCAAACTAAATTCATAGATTTAATACCTAAACTAGTAATAGATTCGGGTAATCTAACCAAAATTAAGTTAAGAACACTTACCCCGTTGTTTTCTCTGAAAATCTCCCGAAAATCGCCTCTTCCCGAGCTCCAATTTGACATAAATGGAAGTCCCATTTTCAGAAATAAACATTCTGTCCAGAATTCGGGGGTTACTATTCACGTGTTGTTACTGTTCACGGAGTACTGTTCATGGGGTACTGTACACGGTATTGTTCACACATTGTGAAAGAAAATTCATCAGCCTTTCTATATCCGTTAACCTTCCGAAATCCACCCGAGGCCCTCAACAAAATACACCAACAAGTCCTAAAACATAATACAAGCTTAGTCGAAATCTGAAATCACATCAAACAATGCTAAATTCGTGAATCACACCCCCATTCAAGCCTAATGAAACTAAGAACATCCAACTTCTATATTCGATGCAAAAACCTATCAAATCAAGCCCGATTGACTTCAAATTTTTCACACAAGCCATAAATGATATAACAAAGCTAGGAAAATTTTTAGAACTAGATTCCGACCCCGATATCAAAAAGTCAACTCTCCGGTCAAACCTAAGAAATCTTTAACCTTAGATTTCTAGATTCCGTTAAATGACGATAATTTAATCTAGGGACCTCCAAATTCGATTTCAGGCATATGACCAAGTCCCAAAATCACGATACGGAACTGCCGGAATGGTCAAAACTTTTATCCGGGTTCGTTTGCTCAAAATATTGACCGAAGCCAACTTAGTTGAGTTTTAAAGCTCTAGTTCACAATTTAATCCATTTTTCACATAAAAACCTTCCGGAAAATTATACGGACTGTGCACGCAAGTCGAAGAATTATTGATACCGCTTTTAAGGTCTTAAAAATACCGAAATGATTATTGAATTTATAGATAACATTTTAGGTCATCACAAGTATAGAGACATATGTACTTATCTTCGAGAGGCTGCAGAACCCTTAGGAAACTTCACAATCTTGAATTCTTATCGTGCAAATCTTTTCATTTTGGTAACTAAACTTCTATTATTCTATTCTCTCACGAATAGTAAGGACACGTGCTATCGGTCAGGATGGACAACCACTAGTACCACCAGTTGGGGCCGCGAGAGGCCGAGGTCGCGGTAGAGGTCGTGGTAGGGGCAGGGGTGTATCCCACACAGCAGCTAGAGCAGCACCTGTAGATCCACCAGTTGCCCTAGTATAGGACCAGGTCCCAATTGCGGATGCACCATTGGGGCCAGCTTAGGCACCAATTGTGCCTTTCGTGATTCCAGGTCTTCAGGAGACCTTGGCTCAGATTCTGACCGTGTGCACCAGTCATGCTCAGGTGGTCTCTATTTCTACCATAGCAGCCACTTCCCAAGCCGGGGAAGGCACTCAGACTCCCGCCGCCTGCACACCTGAGTAGGTTGTTCAAGGACTTCTGACACCGGGGGCACCACCAGCCCAGCCGGTTGTAGCTGGAGCATGCCTGAAGGGACGGCCCCTGTCATGGTGAAACTAACCTCCCAAAGGAACACCACCAAAACTACCTGATCCACGAGGCCTCTTGGCCTCCCTCTTTATTCTCTCCTGGCAGCGAACTGACTCTATATCCCGAGCAATGTCAACAACCTCATCAAAAGAAGCACCAGACACACTTTCTCTAGTAAAAAAAGTCCATAGCTGATAAGTGAGGCCATCAATGAACCTCCTGATCCTCTCCTTATCTGTGGGAACCATCCATATAGCATGACAGGCCAACTCAGAGAATCTCATCTCATATTGCGTCACAGTCATATCATCCTGACGTAACTACTCGAACTGCTTGCGCAACTCCTCTCTACGGGACTACGGCACATACTTCTCCAGGAAGAGAATAGAGAACTGCTGCCATGTAAGGGGTGCTACACCAACCGACATACGCCTCTCATAAGCCTCCCACCAAGTGAAGACAACTTCAGAGAACTGAAAAGTAGTGAATGAGACCCCACTGGTCTCCAAAATACATGTTGTACGGAGAATCCTCTGATCACTTATCCAAGAAACCCTTGGCATCCTCGCCCTCTGCACCGCTGAAAGTCGGAGGCTGAAATCTACCAAAACTCTCCAAGCTATGCTGCTCAACATCAGGGATGGCAGGAACGACATAGAAATTCCAAACCAAAAAAATCAGAATTAAAAAAATAGTATTTTCTTTCTTCTTTAGAAGTCTCTCTTTTCAAAAATTCTCAAAAACAAAAAAAAAGGTAGATAAATCGAAATCCAAAAATATTTTCTTTCTTCTTTATGAGTCTTTCTTTCGGAAAAAAAATTCAAAATCCAAAAAAAAGAGTTAGTTTATTTCCTTTATTCCTGATTTTTTCGAACTATGCAAGATCTGATTCATATTTCCACATAATATTTAGGCAATCCACATCAGGTTCGATCGAATGGTTTTAAAAAAACAAAAAAAAAGAGAAAAAAAAGAAATAAAAAGAGTTATTATTCTATCATGCTTGTTGTTTTGAAATAAAAGCTAGTTAAAGATGGTCGGTTTGTTAGTTTGCAATGGCGAGTCACAAAAACAATCCAAGATCCCTCGCAAATAAAAGCATCATCTCAACCAATGGAACAAGCACCACTGTTGTTGACTCAAAGTCATGAAAAGGCAAGTAGGCAAGTTGACAGTGAAAAATCAAAAAATGGAGGCAAATGTGGGGTTGACTTTACCGGATTTGAGCAATAGGACATGGCCTGCTCGGGATGATTTGATGATGGGGAGACATGATAATTCTTCTGAGTCCTTTAGTAAATTAGTTGCTTTGAAAATGCCCATGTCGTCAGTCCTAAAATCCGACAGCCAATATTGAGAATGTTTTTATCAAAAAGTCAAAATTTTAGTGTTGAATCAGAAGGAATAAAATGGTTGAATGTCGTAATAGTGTTGATGTGCAAATTTGTGGCTAAGACGGCGCTTAGTAACTGGAAAGTCACTCCTCTTTTAACCATGATAGCTTATTTTGTCGTCTTTTCTTCGTCTTTTTGTGTTATAGGGCCCTAATATGCTTTATTCAATAAGAAATAGCCAGTCATTTTGTGTCCATTTTGTGCATAGTTCTTTTCACGCTAGTTCTAGTGACATGACATGCATGCTAAATTTTTTGCCAGATCATAGAAAATTGATTTAGTCTTGAATTGGATAAGTGAGAAAGAGACACTTTTAAAGATGAATAAAGACATGAAATATTTGGAAAATAAGCATGAGTCAAGTTTACATGGAACCAAAGCATTCATGCTCGTGGGAGTTCAGGATCTCTACCTTTTGAATCATTGAAAAGATCGGTCTTAAGGATGATCAGACAGGTTGAAGTATGTTTAGCATTAAGAGATAGAAAACGTTTTTCAAAAGAAGGTGTATTCCAGACAACTTGAAATGGATCAGTTTAGTGGCAAAATGCATCTTCTACATCAAGACAAAATCCAAGAAAAGTCACCCAAATTTACAAGGGCCATTCACTGTGAGGAGAGTATTGCTCATACAGCTTTACACTGAAAATGACCCAGAAAGCAACATGTCCATCAATGTCGTGTTTTTGAAGGGCTAACATGATTGGCATTGTCAAGGCTAGGAGGCCTTTTTTCTGCTACCCAAATACTTTATATTCTTTATTACCACTTTTAAGCCTGTGTTAATTTCTTTGACCAACCTCTTTTGGAATCAAGTTTAGAGTCAAAAGTCCAAAAAAAATAAAATAAAAAAATAAAAAATAAAAATGAATAGAAAAGTCCATGCCCTAAGAGTACAAACTGGGGCAACTCTTAGAAAGTTCAAATCAAAAACATAGTCAAAGGTCTATGCCCCCAGAAAATAGAAGCTGGGCAATTTGTTTTGAATAAAAAAAGGAAAAAGAAAAAAAAGAAACAGAAAGAAAGATGGAAAAACAAATAGTTAGCTCAGATATTTGAACTACGTTTGACTTGATTCCTTTTAAGAAAAGAATACATAAGAAGCCTTACACGGTTCGATCCAACCAAATAAGAATTCAGAAGAAAAAAGAAAAAGGAAAAAAATTCAAAAATCCCCAATATCTGAAACTGGGGCACAAATTTTATTTCACTTTTGAGAGAGTCGATTCCAAGAGTTGTAAATCTACAATCCCCTAATTTTGAGTCTACTTTGAACCTTATGACATCCCTTCTTTCAAATCCTATCCAAAAACCTTCCAAATAAAGACTTCCTGATCAGTCTTTAAGAATGCCAAGAGACGCATGCAATAAGTAACAGTTGTCACGCGACATAGAACACTGTTAAGTTGCTAGTGAGAGAGTCTTACTAGTGAAAACCCTCACAGGAACTGTAAGGCGATGGTAAGTAGAGATAAATAAATGAGAGAGACTTGTTAGTGAAAATCCCTCGGGGCACCACTAGTCGAAAGTGAGTCGTGAAGCTGATGCAAAGGATTGGCATGAACAAGCTCGACTTCAAAGGTCATAAGAATGGTAAAAGGGAAAATTGGATTAGTTGATAGATCGGTCATTAAGTCCAACATGGGCATTTCTTGAAAAAAAAAACTCTTCCTTCTTTTCTTCCCGACATGGGCATTTCTTGTTACATATTGTTTCTTCGCATCATTATGTCCTTTTTTTGAGTCAATCCTTGTCAAAACATGCAAAAAAAGATTTCAAAATCTACTACCAGCTTTTAAGTTGCGCAAAGTAAATTTGGCCAGCACACTCAGTTGTACTGTTAACATGCCTTGAGAATTCATGCAAAGGCTCCCCCAAAAGACTCTTGTTAGCCTATTTGGCGCAAGCAAAGATAACTTGTGATTCTCTCTGACAGACAAATTGCTCAAAAAGAAAGAAGTCATTTAAGATATCAGAAAAGTCACGTGAGCAAAGATCTCCAGTTGGGATAAGTCTGATTGAGCCACAAAACACTAATGGCCTTGGGAGAGAAACAATCAGGATTGATACAAAAAGTAGAGGCCGCTTGAAAGCAACAACAGAGTCTCCCAGTAGTGCAGCCAACTACCAATGTAGTCGGCCTTCTAAATGGACAAAAAACCATGCTGTCAAAGACATCAAGGCCACAAACTGTCCACCACCTTTTAAAACTGATAAAATTTTCTTGGTTTAAAGCAGGAACAAAGCAGTGCATAGAAAGTGATTCCAAAAAAAAGGATGAAAAATGAGAAGAAAAAAAAAGAAAAAAATAAAAAAAAGAGAAGAGCCGACAAAGGGAAGATTCTCAAATCTTTGCCTTTTTCTGCCTAACTTGTGTGCATAAAATTTTGCCATTGTTATTCACATTTTTCTTCCTAGGATAGAAAGTCCTAGTCTAATGGATTTTCTTCCCAATAGAAATCTTAGTCTGATGAATCTTTCTCCTAAGATAATAAATTGGAAAACCTAGTCTGATGAACTTTCTCTTAGGATAGACGTCTTAGTCTGATGAATCTTTCTCCTAAGATAAAAAACCTAGTCTGATGAATTTTCTCCTAGGATAAACATCTTAGTTTGATGAATTTTTCTCCTAAGATAAGGAAACCTAGTCTAATGAATTTTCTACTAGGATTTTAGTCTTAGTCTAATGAATCTTTCTCTTAAGATAACAAAAAAAACTAGTGTGATGAATCTTTCTCCTAAGATAAGAAAACCCTAGTCTGATGAATTTTCTCCTGGGATAAAAGTCTTAGTCGGATAAATCTTTCTCCTAAGAGAAGAAAACCTAGTCTGATGAATTTTCTCCTGGGATAGAAATCTTAGTCTGATGAATCTTTCTCCTCAGATAACACAAAAAAACCTAGTCTGATGAATTTCCTCCTAGGACAAAAATCTTAGTCTGATTAATCTTTCTCCTAAGATGGAAAACTTAGTCTGATGAATTTTCTCCTATGATAGAAATCTTAGTCTGATGAATCTTTCTCCTAAGATAATAAATTAGAAAACCTAGTCTAATAAATTTTTCTACTAGGATTAAAGTCTTAGTCTGATGAATTTTTCTCTCAAGATAAAAAGCCTAGTCTGATGAACTTTGTCCTAGGATAAAAATTTTTGTCTGATGAATCTTTATCCTAAGATAATAAAACCTAGTCTGATGAATTTTCTCCTAGGATTGAAGTCTTAGTCTGATGAATTTTTCTCCTAAGATAAGAAAACCTAGTTTGATGAATTTTCTCCTAGGATAAACGTCTTAGTCTGATGAATCTTTCTTCTAAGATAAGAAAACCTAGTCTGATGAATCTTTATCCTAAGTAAGAAAACCTAGTCAGATGAATCTCTCTCCTAGAATAAGAAATCTTAGTCTGATGAATCTTTCTCCTAGAATAGAAATCTTAGTCTGATGAATGTTTCTCCTAAGATAAACAACCTAGTTTGATGAACTTTCTCCTAGGATAAAAAGTCTTAGTCTGATGAATCTTTCTCCTAAGATAAGAAAATCTAGTCTGATGAATTTTCTCCTAGGATTAGAAATTTTAGTCTGATGAATCTTTCTCCTAAGACAAGAAAACCTAGTCTGATGATTTTTTTCTCCTAAGATAAAAATCTTAGTCTGATGAATCTTTCTCCTAAGACAAGAAAACCTAGTCTGATGAATCTTTCTCCTAGGATAAACATCTTAGTCCGATGAATCTTTCTCCTATGATAAGAAAACCTAGTATGATGAATTTTCTCCTAGGATAATTATAAAAAAAGAGAAGAAGTTTGGTTTGAGAAAAAAAATCATTTGTTCATGCCCTCAGAAAATAAGCGTTGGGGAACTTTTTTTTTTAACAAATGTTTTTGCTTTTTAAAAAAATCAAAAGGTAGTCGCATGTTAGCATAGGATACATCTTTCCCTAGCTACGTTTTCCAAAACATAGGGTCTCCACTCTCTAGTTGATGTTATTTCAGACATAGGGTCTCCACTCCCTAATCTCCCTTTCCAACATAGGATTTCCAATTCCTAGTTGATTTTATTTTAGACATAGGGTCTCCACTCCCTAGTATCCTTTTCCAACATAGGGTCTCAATTCCCTAGTTGATTTGATCTTAAACGCACGGTGCACCACGCCTTGATATCTTTGCCAATATATGGTATATCATTCCTTGGACACATTTTTCAAACATAAGGTACACCAATCCTTAGTTGAGACATATTTTTGACAATAAAGGATCACCGTCCAAAACAGAAAAAATCATCATGATCTTTTTGGGGTACACCATTCCTGACCTTTAATCCCTTTCGATAAAGAATTAGTTTAGAATTTTATTACAATAAGTCACAAAAATTTTCTAGTGAAAATTGGGGCAGAAACATTTCGCTTGTTTGTTTTGTTTTGGTGTTTGAGCAGGTTTTACCTCGAGGCACAAGGTTCAATATGACCAGAATAAGAAGTCTCAATCCAGAAAAAAAAGAAAAGAAAAAAAGAAGTGAATCCAAAATGCAGAAGCAGATGAAAAGATGTGGACTGCTCAAGACATGGCTGAAGTCACGAGCATTGCATTTCTTGTTTTGATCAGAAGAAGCCTTAGAAGAATGAACTAACACCTACAACTAGCAAGCATCAAGGTTTATCAGAGTCTGCATGAAGAACCATTCAAGACTCAAGATCAAGCTTTAGAAGACTTATAGATAGAAATCTTGTAACTTATAGCTGACAGGCATGTTTAGTTCCTTTTGATTTTTGATTTTGATGTAATAACAGAACCACGGACCGGAGCCTCGACGGAACCTCACTCGACTCTTCAACTCATCATTCCATCATTCTCCTTGAACTACACGTGACCTGATTCCCTTATAACCCGGGATATGTAGGTTGTCCAAAACCAGGACTCGGTTGCACTTTTGCACTCTTTTCTTTTATTTCGTTTCACTTTGAATAATGGTTTGGTCAAACATTAGCCACTTGGCTCACCTTGTCTTTGCCTGAAAACTCTTCATGTTTTCACCCAAAGAAGGGAATGCTGTGAGCACCTAATTTTTTACCATACTTATCTCTTTTCATCACTTTTTAGTATTTAAATATCTTTTAAGTTTAATCTTGATATTTTAGCTTTATTTTACCTTTATAGGTTTTATTTAAGAAAATTAAAGATCACAAAAAAAAATTGTATGTTTTTTAATTTTAAAATATTTAGCTAGTATTTTTATTTGTCCCTCTTAAATGAAACGAAAAAAATAATAATTAAAGCAAGAGCCAATGAGTCATTTCCATGTGGCAAGATTCTTCCTTATCTTTTGTAACAAACTCACATGCTCTCCCTCAAAACTCACATGCACATACACACTTTTTTTCTTGGGCACCAATTAATCTGTATACCTACACCTATAAAATACATACAAAGACACACACAAAAAAACGAGCACCTGCCATCCCCACAATCCACAGAGCTCAACAAACTCAAATCCACTTTCACTCTCCTCTTCATTATAATATACAAATCACACAACACAACACACACACATATAGAGGGACGAAACAGAGATAGAAAAACGCAAAGGGAAGGGAGTCACAACAACAGAGAAAAGACAAAAACAAAAACTAAAAAGGAAAGAGAGGGGAAAAACAAGAAAAAGCCAGATCGGGAAAGGAACAAAAAAAAAGGAGAATAAAGAAAAATGAGAGAAAAGTTTTCCTAAAAAATGGATGCACTGTTCTTCTTCTTCTACTACTACTGATCGTAGCTTCTTCTTCCTTTATCAAACCAAAACAAATGCAGCAATTGAGGTCTACAGCAAAACAATCACCCAAAACCCATGAACTAAGTTTCATCCTTTAGTAAATAGTCCCAAAACCAGCAGCAAAAACCCGATGAAATACCGTAAAATCAGCTTCTAAACCCCTCCATAAAATAGCACTTAAAACCAACTTGAAGCAGTCTCAAAGCATACCCAAAATCAGCTAAAAATGCACCAAACTCCAGCTCAAAAACAGCCACTTCTCTAAAAGTTTCGGTCGAGCATAGAGGTGTGTCGAGGTTCGAGGTTCGAAGTTCGAAGTTTGTCGAAGTCTTCGTTCGTGGTCCGCAAGCTCCAAATAATTTATTGTTGTACATTTGAGGTTCACTTATTGATATATTGGAAAGCTTATTCAAAGGTTCATCATTTATCCTCTTACCTAATTTTACTTAGAATATTGCTATGGCATTTTTTGTTCGAATAATGTTGCGTGGTTATCTGAAAATCGTGAATTTGGTTCTACTGCCTTAGTTGGTAGTATCTTTTAGCCTCAAATAATATTGATAAAGGAAGAAAATATAGCATTAAGTGGGCTTAGATTTAATCTGGTTAGATATTGCAATTTGGTTTGTTTGGTTTTAACATGTTGATTGGGCAGCACTATTTTCATAGCTGGTTATACGTTTGAGCTTTCACTGACTTTGCCGCAAAAATTGGGCCACTTAATAAGTGGACTAATAAACGAGAAAGGTCCAAGGTCTCTTATTTTAATAAGAATTGGGGTCGTCTAAGAGTTGGTGTGAAATGATCAAGTCGACCCATTTCTTTTTTTTTTACTACCAATATTCTTGTGCTTAAATTCATGAATAGTTCCATAAATTATACACTTCTCCACAGTGATTTTCATAGACTCTTGGCCTCGCAATAATCTCAAATTATCTTTAGGAAAATAATTTATGAATATCGTAGCTTGCTTTAGGCGCAAATAATAAATATCGTGACTGTGGGTACGGTTCCCATAGCATAGTCATGATACATAACCCCAATAAGAGTGTGCATTTCACGTGACTCGACAATAACTTCAAATAATAATAAAAACCAATATGTTGTAAATCGCGGGTGCGTTTCACGTGGCGCGATTCGCAATGTGTACCAAAAGAAAACGAGTGCGGGACATCGCGACTTGTTCAAACAACTTCCATAAATACTAAAAGCTATTTAAAAGATAAAAATGCACAATAGGTTTCAAATACGTATAATTCAGATAATTAGGCCAATTATTAAAAGTTGAGTGACTATGCTAAAACCAAAAAACTCGGAAATGCCTCACACCTTCTTCCGGGTTAACAGAATTTCTTACCCGACCTTCTATGTTCGCGGACCGTAAAAATAGAGTCAATTTCCTCGATTTGTGATTTTGAAATAAACTGATGACTTGGGACACCATAAATTATTCCAAGTGGCGACTCTGAATTGAATAAATAATCTCATTTCGATTAATGTTACTTTAATTGGAAAAACTCCATATCCCCTCGGGAAAAAGGAGGTGGGACAACAACCATCTTAGCTTATGAATTCATGAAAACTAGACATCTCAAATATCTCATAGTTCACAAACTATGACATTAGAATATATATATTTCTGATATAATAGACTGAAAGAAGTAAATAATACTTTGGTTTTCAAGAATAACGAGATGCTCACCAACGAAAAGCTGGGCTTTTAGATTTCTCAAGAAATGGGCTCACCCTCAATAGTAATCTCCGAAAGAAGTAAAAATTGCATGGCGCGCCCTATTTGGTCGCCCCTTTTAACTTATACCCATTTTGTTTTTTCGTTTGCATCTGTACCCTTTTTTGTTAAAAGCATTTTAAAAGGGCGGTTTTTCCATTCTTTAATAAAAAACTATTGACAAACTGCGGGACAAAAACTTAAGCATGTTTATGATGAAGTTTTAGCAAATGAACTAAAAAACATAAGCTTGTTTAGACTGAAGTATCGGATAAAACTCAGGGCAAAATTGTAGACTGTGTTACAAAATTTCAGCATGTTTTGGTATGAAGTTTTAGCAAATGAACTAAATAGCTTTAGCATGCATTAGTAAAAACTCTTTAGAAAATTACATACTGCAAGACAAAAACTTAAGCATGTTTAGTCTGAAGTTTTAGCAAATGAACTAACAAACTTAAGCATGTTTAGTCTGAAGTTTTAGCAAATGAACTAAATAACTGCAGCATGTTTTGTCTAAAGTTTTCAGAAATGAACTAAATAACTTCAGCATGCAATAGCAAAAACTCATTAGAAAATTACATACTGTAAGACAAAAACTTAAGCATTGATAGAAACTAAGTGTCACCAAATTGTATAGAGGACCAAGTTCTCAATCAGTTCTCATGGTAAGCAACAGACTGTAAAACCAAATAGTATAGGGAACCATGTTCTCCATCTGTTTTAGAGGTAAATCAGCAGTAAATAAAGAACACGTGATATTTATGTGGAAAACTCCTTGCTCAAGGGATTAAAAACCACAACCTACCCTAGTAGGATTTCAACTCCACTAAACCGAGCAACTTGAGATTACAACCTATTGATATCTAGGAATTAAACTATTAATCCCTCACTCCTTACAATAACTCTATTGCAAGCCCTTTGTAATAGTTCTATTACAAAGCAACAAACCTTGACTAACTCTAGTCAATATGAATTAAACTCTTAATCCCTTACCCCGTACAATAACTCTATTATAATCTTTTTGCAATAACTCAATTACAAAGCAACAAAATTTGACTAACTCTAGTCAAGAAACTAAACCAAATAGTGGTTTAAATATGTCCTACAAAGTGTCACGACCCTAAATTCGTACCCGGTCGTGATGGCGCCTATCGTGAAACAAGGCCAGCTGACACAACACCCAATTTATTTTAAACAATTATGATAACACAATTTAAGACATTAACATGCTAATAATCCCAAAATAAAAGTGATCTAGTACAATTTCTGGAAACCAACACAACCCAACATTGGGTCATCACCAGTCATAAGCATCTAACATAAGTCTAAGAGCATGAAAGAGTTTATACAGTATATTAAAGAACTAGAACAAAAAAATAAAATAGGAGGGAGAAACACTGAGTTGCGGATGCCGAGAAACTACCTAGTGGACTCCGAATAGCCTGTTGGGAGCAATCAACCCTCACTGGCAGGACCCGAAACTCCTGAATCTGCACACAGGGTGCAGGGAGTAAAGTGAGTACTCCAACTTAGTGAGTAATAAAAGTAAATGCAGTTGAGAGATAAGAAAACATGTAAAACACAGCGATATGCTTAAACAAGGCAGTGTAAAATCAATACAGTGCAATAAAATAGTGAAAACTTGTAAAACACCTCAATTCAATATAAGCTTCTTTAAAACATCCTTTAACAGTTAAACGAGTGAATGAAAAAAATAGTGAGAAAAGATAAACACATAAAACCAGCACCTCGGGCAAAGTACCAAAAGAATCAAACCCTCGGGCTATCTCACAATCACTCGTCTCTGCCCCTCGGGTAATAACATGGAACAACATCAGCCCCTCGTGCTATATCACATATCACACTAGGTACCCGCGCTCACTGGGGGTGTATAGACTCCGGGAGGGGCCCCTTACGGCCCAAGCACAATATCAAGCCATCTCGTGGCATAATCAAACAGGCTCTCGGCCTCATATCAAGCCACCTCGTGGCGTACAACTCAGGCCCTTGGCCTATTAATCATGAATCAGCTCAATAACCTTACAATACATGCCCTCGGCCCTACTCAGTCAGAAATCTCTAAAAGCCACTCAGGCATAGTAAAATATGATGCTCTGCTCAAAATATCATTTAAGATGTCAAAATAGAGTAAACATGGCTGAGTTATAAAAACAGTACAATATAGCATGACTGAGTACAGGTATAAAGTCAAAATAATGAGGAATAGCAGTAAAATTCCCCTAAGGGTCCAAAATAGTTGGCACGAGGCCCATATATGGCATTCAACCCAAAAGAAGATGATAGCAGACAGTGTTTAGTCAAATACACGGTAAAACAGTCACACGGGACGGACTAAGTCACAATCCCCAACGGTGCACGACCCCACACTCGTCATCTAGCATATGCGTCACCTCATAATAGCACAACGATGTGAAGTTCGGGATTTTATACCCTCAGGACAGCATTTACATTTATTACTCACCTAATCCGGTCCAAACTATAGCCCGCGATGCCTTTGCTTCTCGAATTGACCTCCGGATGCTCTAAATCTAACCAAAATCAGAACATAACCATCAAAATATGCTAAGGGAACAAAGACCACTCGAAAGTAATCAAATTATAACACGAATCCCGAAATTAACCAAAACCCGATCCCTAAGCCCACGTCTCGGAATCCGATAAAATTTACATCAACGGAATCCTTATCACCCCACGAGTTCATTTATATCAAAAGTACCAAAATTCGACCACAAATGGCCCCTCAAATCCTCAAGTCAAGGTCTCCAATTCCAAGCCCTAAACCCTCAATTTTCTTCCTTAATTTCCACTAATACCATGATTAACAATGGAAAAATGATCATAAACTCAAGTAATGAAACTTAGGGAACTTACCCAACTGATACTCTTCGTCTTCCCCTTGAAAATTCACTGCCCTAGCTCACTTCCCATCTTCAAAAATGGAGAACTTAGCAAATATTTGTGAAGGAAACATTATATACTTTCTGACCTAGGGATTCCACACCTGCAGTCCATCCACCACATCTGCGGTACCTTTTTTGAGGTCCAAGACACAGCATCTGCGGTTTTCACTTATGAGCCATTTTTCGCATCTGCGATGCATTGCCCGCACCTGCGCTATCGCAGGTGCGCTCCCTTAGCCGATTCTCCGGTTCCAGCTAATCCTCCTCTTTGCTACATCTGCGGCTCCATCTCCGCTTCTGTGAGCCCGCACCTGCGGTCCCCTAACCGCAGGTGCGGTTATGATAGCGGACTTAGCTTCAGCTGCTACATCCAAATTCCAAACTTTCTGCCAATTGTTACACCCTATATTTTCGTACATGAAAAATACGCCATAAATAAATTAATGAAAGCCCAGAAGTGAGATGTCATGTCCCGCAGTACTACATTACGAGGATGTTGCACCCTGTAGTATTGTACGTTGAATTTGTCGTAAGGTAATTGACATCAGTCCAAGGAAAAGATTACTTGGAGATTATAAATATCATGATATTTCAAACAAGTAATAAGTAAAATCGTAAAGATAAAAGAGGAAGCAAGTAAAAGAAAACGAATTTTTGTCCAAGTTTGGCATGATGAGATAAAATACGGCTCAATCTAAAATACTCGGTATTTATGGACTAGTACCATACAAGGTACTACATGACCATGATAGTAAGGTGTATAAGGTGTGTTAAAAGTGAGTAGTATTTTAAGCAATTTGAGATAATTCTTAATTATGTGGATAATTGATTAAGTGGATAAGAATATTTTTGGGCCGCCAAGTGGCACAAATTTGCATGATGAGTCATAAGCATATGATGCTTGCCACTTGAATACGTTGACACTTGACACGACAACTAGATATCAATGTAGCATTTTTTGGCATGAGACTAAAACAAGAAATGTGAGTGGTTTAATTTATCAAGGAATTAACTAGATAACAAAAGTTTATAGCTTTAAAAATGAAACAATAGCTACCTTATACAGAGATAGATAAGCTAGAAATAGTAGCAAGTATCTAAGTATGTGCAATGCACAAAACAGATTCTTGACCTTCACTTTCCATAAAATATATGGTCACTTGAATAAGACCAGAAACGTTGGGTAATTAACACAACAAAAGGGTCCTTTAAGATGTCAAGATGAAGATGGTCATATTCAAAGTGACAAATGAGCTTCAGCAAAGTTCATACAAGATCCGATTATGCGTGGAATGCAATTCTAAGAAAGCACGGTACAATCTTTCTCAAGAATATCATGCGGATTTTTTCCTACTTTGATCTGTCGTTATGTGTTGTCTCAATTAACGGGTGTTAAAGGGATTGTCAAGAGAATTGACTCAGGTATGTTAAGGCTAAGCTCTTCTTTCATTTGGAATGATCTCGTCATTACATTCATATCCCGGAATTTACGTATATTTTGCTAGTCTCGCAAATTGCGTATATTTTCCTAGCGTTGTAAGTTATAATATTCTCCTTATCGGGACTGCATATTCAGTTGAGTATTTCCTTCTTCCAGTCAAGAGAGCAGAGAATATATATATATATATATATATAGAGTTTATATATATACAGTATTAAAAGTATTTTTATTACCATCGAGCTATAATCGATGGGCAGGCCCCTATTGGGCAACCTCTGATCAGATGGTAAGTTATATGACGATCCTACTATGGCCGAGCGCATATGAGCAAGCACAGTTGGTTGAGATATAGAGCCTAGTATGGTCGAGCACTTATGATCGAGTTTACTATGGCAGAGCAGATATATATATGTATACCAAGCCTTATAAGGTCGGACAACTATTTTACTTACTATATTGAGAGAGTTGAGTCAGTATTAGCAGGTAAGCATATCTTCAGATTATTTTTGTCTTCCAAATACTTGCAGTTATTATATTATCAGTTCAGTTTCAGCTTTCAGTATATTGCCTTACATACTCAGTACATTATTTTGTACTAACGTCCCTTTTTGGGGGTGCTGTATTTCATGCGTGCAGGTCAGATGGACAGACGGGTAGGCCTCCTCACTAGGTATCGCCTGAGTTTAGCTTGATTGGTAAGCTCCAAGCCTTTCGGAGTTTCTGTGTCTAGAGCCTTATGTACATCTTCTGTGTGTGTGTGTGTGTGTGTATATATATATATATATATATATATATATATATATATATATATATATATATATATATATATATATATATATATATATATGAGTAGGTTGGGTAGTTGTTCCGATCACAGTATATCCATCAGTAGAGGCTTGTAGACATATCCTGTCAATTAGTGCAATATGTTAGGCTTGCAGGTCTTGTATGTATATTAAGTTGGTTTGTCAGCTATAGTAGTTATGATGGCCTTGTCGGCCCAGTTATATATTGACATTTAGTCAGCATTCGTAGTTATCTTGCAATGTAGCCCATGGCCAAAGTATGACATTATATGTTCAAAGTCCCTTAGTTGCAAGTTAGTACACAAGGATATGTGAGGCACTAGGTGTCAGTCTCGCCCCTAGGTTTGGGGCGTGACAAAAGTGGTATCAGAGCAATTCTATCCTAGGGAGTCTACAAGCCGTGTCTAGTAGAGTCTTGTTTATGGGCGTGTCGTGTACCACAGTTATAAGCAGGAGGCTACAGGGCATTTAAGACTGTCACTCTTTCTTCTTACTCTAGATCGTGTGGTAGAGCTCACTTATAAGAATTCAAGTCCCGAGCTTCTATTTTCATTGGTAATAAGACGATGCCTACATTTAGAAAGATGATTGAAAAGAGATATAGCTGTGGAAGTGTTGAATTAGAGAAACTCGACTTTGTATCATGCTTATGATAAGTAAAATGAGGTCTTCAGCAGATCATGTGTGTACTGAACGGTATAAGGCTCTTGATAAGGAGCCTTACGGCAAGAATGTCTATCCACCTTTATGGTGAAAGATAATGAGAGATTAAAAAGATAAATACAAGTTTCAACAAGTAAAAGAAGCAAGATGAAGAAGGGTACGAGGCGCCCAGTTAATGAAGGTTAACAACGTTTATAATTGAGGCAGAGGAACATAAGCTTTTTGAGTTATATTCAATATTAACAGAGGTATGTACAATTGGTCACACCCATTTCAGTTATGCCCTGTGGGGGCTAACAGGTATAGTTAAGAGAAGGATAGGATATCAAGATCCGGTTGGGGTTAGAGTAACCCCAATTGGTAAATGGATTACTTTCATTTGTTGGCATTTCCGAAGGGTATTACAAATGTGCCAATAGATCTTCTTGTGAGACACCCAGATGGCGCAATTATACCTTAAGTATGGCTCTCACCCCTAACAGAGCAAGGATGTTGAGCAATCCTAAGAGCCATTGGATAGAGCAAAGGGAAGCTAAAAGTGAAAGAATTTCGTATTGAAGTTTTCACAAGAAAAGGGATATGCAGAAATATTAGTAGAGTAATGAGAAGAGAAATAAGGAAGCATTATGAATAAGGTGTGATACATGGATAAAAACGGTAGAGTGTTACAGAACCTATAGTCAAATTAAGGAAGAGACGAAAGGTGATGGGCCTTAAGACAACGAAAGAATATAGGCCATAAGGTTATATCCTCATTTCAAGAAATAAGTTCGTGACTCCAACACGACTACCAGAGTGGAGAGTTAATCCCCAGAGTAATAGAAATAAGTATGTACTAGTAAACAAGATAAACATATTAGAACCAACATGGAGAATTTAGCCTCAGAGAATATCATTATAATACTTGAGATATATTCAAACAAGAGTCGGGGTAGTTAAAAGTACCATATGAATGTTACGGGGATAAAAGAAAGTGTCGTTGGGAAGGCAGTCAAAATATCCAATCAGAATCAACTATATAAGCAAAATGGCATGGAAGTAAGCGACTACAGATAATTATAGGCAAGTAAGGACATTAGAAAAGGTCCGTAATAAGCTCACAGCTTTAGGAGAGTCAAGGGTTATCCCTAAGTATTACAACGAAAGACTAGCTGAGGAGATAAGAAAGAAGGCTTCAACCTAAGAACAACGACCTAGAGAGGAAATGGTCGTGTAACAACAATCTTGCAACAACATTTTAAGCATTCCAAAGGAAATGGAACCTACCGTGACTAATGAATGGGAAGTAAGAGTTAAAAGTAATATTCGAAGATTATATGAGTTGTACGGAAATTCTGGCATGCGTGAGAGCTAAGATAAGCTAAGTATGCATGAAAAAAGGGGAAGAAAGATCAGGAAAGGTAATAGCTTACGTAAAAAGAAAGCTAAGATGGAACAAAAGAATTATTTGATCAATGATCCAGAGTTAGTATGTTATGGATAAACTTAAGATTTTGGAACATGATCCAGGCAGCATATTTGTTGACAATCATACAGCCATAGAAGGCTCCAGTATAAGTTAAAAGAAAGAATTAAACTCAGGGCATAGACAAATGATTGAATTGTTAGAAGATTGTATCATGGATATTCCATAATGCCCATGAAAGGCTAAGGTAATAACTGATACCGTGAGCCGCATATTGGAAGATAGCTTAAGCCTACGTAAAGGCTAATCGGAAGGAAGAGGAACTAAAGTATTACATCACCGAAGTAAATCAGGAGTCTGATTATTGGACCTACAAAAATTATAGAAGTTGTGCTGGGGAACATGACAGAATCACTCTTAATATTAAATGTTCAAGAAAAATAACACAATAACCATAATCTATAATGGCTCTACAAGGAAGCCAGTTAGAAGAAGTACCAACCTCATAAGAAGTTAGCACGAAGCTCTCATCGGATTGTGTATGTACCAGAGGTACGAGTATTATAATAGAGCTTCAAGTTATGGACGTGAACTACACCTAGGTGGAACAGAGGTTATGAAGGAGATAAAAGATATGATACAAGATTTCAAGTAAGTAAGGTAAAAGTGAACAACGTACGAGATACTCAAATGCAGAAAGTTGTAAATAGTCCATACTTCGGATAGAAGGTTATAAGCGCGGGGATCCAATAACCAGGAATGATCATGACATCGTCAGTGGTATGTCTTCCAACCTACTGTTTCTAAGTACTGAGAGATCTAGTTAAGAGAGTAGACAAGAGTTGGAGATGATGTGATGTATCTCTTGACGTTCCAGAATAACATAAGGAAATATATGGTGCAAGCAAGTTGAAGGAAAGTAGCGAGTATTATAAATGGATATTTATAGGTCGCAAGCTTAAGTATGGTAGAGCGACAATGTTTTGAGAAAACATGAGTAAGAATGAGGAAAGGCAAGTGAAAAAGTGACGAGAATGGATAAATCCTCAGGATTAAGTCCATGAAAATAAGATAGCTAATGGTTTCTCTAAGTTACAGAAAGTTCAGTATAGCCCGAATAAACTCAAAAAGGGTCTAAGACTAATAACATTCAGAAGAGATGGAATGTTGCCCTATTAATAGAATGAGGGGTAATTATTATAGACAAAAAATATGAAAATGATGACGTTTGGACCTTCAATTAAGTAATGATCTGACGGATAAAAGAAAGGGATCTCATGAATTGGACAGGATTAAAATACCCATGCAAGGTGAGTCATATTGGGGTATCGTGTGATACGGTTATGAAAGCAGGGTATCGTCCCAGGTGGATCAATCTAATCATTTCAGATGTTCCCCGATAAAACGTGAATCCTAGCTGCAATATTACATAAAAGGTTAAGTTATCAGGGATGGATTATGGATCAAAATTGAGGTGAATCAACAACTAATGGTTAAAAGTTATAAAGTATAAGAGGAGATTAGGTCGTCATTCTTAAAGATGAACGGTAATATGGGGGCATTAGAGGACATAGATTTATACGTACGAGATAAGCAATAAAAGTAAACTGAGATTTGGCAGCAGGCCTCAGTAACGAGAAATCGAGGTAAGTGTTATGGTATAGAATGACCTATGTAGATATAGTAAAGTCATACGAATGGATAACCAGGTCTATAAAATAAGATATAGCAGTATTCATAAGTTCGACAAAATACCAAGAGAAGAACTTCAGAATTGGCTAAAAGCTGGAGGAAAAAGGAGAAGAGAGTCGCATACGTACACTTACAAGGTCAGTGTCGTAGAACCTACATAATGGAAGGTAGCAGCAGTTATAAGATTGGAAGGAACTCGATCACAAGTCATGGCATGGGAAGAAGCCTAAAAGGGGGAAATGCCCTGGCCTTTAAACTTATTCACAGAACAATTTCCTAGATGGCAAAAGGACTACTAAAATATTCGCAAGAGCTACGGGATATGAGGACGATAAGAACATCAATCAACATTCGAGGACGAATCTTCCAAAAGGGGAATGATGTTACACCCCATATTTTCGTACATGAAAAATACGCAATAAATAAATTAATGAGAGCCCAGAAGTGAGATGTCACATCCCACAGTACGATATTACCACGATGTTGTACCCTATAGTGTTGTACGTTGAATTTATCGTAAGGTAATTGAAATCAGTCCAAGGAAAAGATTACTTGGAGATTATAAGGATCATGCTATTTCAAATAAGTAATAAGTAAATTCGTAAAAAAGGGGAAGCAAGTCAAAGAAAACGAATTTTTATTCAAGTTTGACATGTTGGGATAAAATACGGCTCAAGCTAAAATACTCGATATTAATGGACTAGTACCATTCAAGGTACTACATGACCATGATAGTAAGGTGTATAAGGTGTGTTAAAAGTGAGTAGTATTTTAAACAATTTGAGATAATTCTTAATTATGTGGATAATTGATTAAGTGGATAAGAATATTTTTGGGCCACCAAGTGGCACAAATTTTCATGATGAGTCATAAGCATAAGATGCTTGCCACTTGAATACGTTGACACTTGATACTGCAACTAGATATCAACGTAGAATTTTTTGGCATGAGACTAAAACAAGAAATGTGACTGGTTTAATTTATCAAGGGATTAACTATATAACAAAAGTTTATAGCCTTAAAAATGAAACAATAGCTACCTTATCCAGAGATAGATAAGCTAGAAATAGTAGCAAGTATCCAATTATGTGCAATACACAAAACACATTCTTGACTTAACTTTCCATAAAATATATGGTCACTTGAATAAGACCAGAAACGTTGGGTAATTAACACAACAAAAAGCTCCTTTAAGATGTCAAGATGAAGATGGTCATATTTACTAAGTAACAAATGAGCTTCAGCAAAGTTCATACAAGGTCCGATTATGCGTGGAATGCAATTTTAAGAAAGCACGGTACAATCTTTCTCAAGAATATCATGCGGATTTTTTCCTACTTTGATCTGCCATTATGTGTTGTCGCAATTAACGGGTGTTAAATTGATTGTCAAGAGAATTGACTCAGGTATGTTAAGGCTAAGCTCTTCTTTCATTTGGCATGATCGCGTCATTACATTCATATCCCGGAATTTAAGTATATTTTTCTAGTCTCGCAAATTGTGTATATTTTTCTAGTGTTGTAAGTTATAATATCTCTTTATCGGGACTGCATATTCAGTTGAGTATTTCCTTCTTCTAGTCAAGAGAACAGATAATTTATATATATATATATATATATATATATATAGTATTAAAAGTATTTTCATTACCATTGAGCTATAATCGATGGGCAGGACCCTATTGGGCAACCTCTGATCAGATGGTAAGTTATATGACGATCCTACTATGGCCGAGCGCATATGAGCGAGCCCAGTTGGTCAAGATACAGAGCCTAGTATGGTCGAGCTCTTATGAACGAGCCTACTACGGAAGAGCAGATATATATAATGTATATCGAGCCTTATAGGGACGGACAACTAATTTACTTACTATATTGAGAGAGTTGAGTCAGTATCGGCAGGTAAGCATATCTTCAGATAATCTTTGTCTTCCAGCTACTTGCAGTTATTATATTATCAGTTCAGTTTCAGTTTTCAGTATATTGCCTTACATACTCAGTACATTATTTCGTACAGGCGTCCCTTTTCTGGGGGCGCTGTATTTCATGCGTGCAGGTCAGATAGACTAACGGGTAGGCCTTATTAATAGGTATTGCCTGAGTTCAGCTTGATTGGTAAGCTCCAAGCCTTTCGGAGTTTCTGGATCTAGAGCCTTATGTACATCTTGTATATATATATTTATGTAGGTTGGGTAGCTGTTCCGATCACAGTATATCCATCAGTAGAGGCTTGTAGACATATCCTGTCAAATAGTGCAATATGTTGGGCTTGCAGGTCTTGTATGTATATTTGGTTGGTTTGTCAGTTGTAATAGTTATGATGGCCTTGTCGGCCTAGTTATCTATTGATATTTAGTCTGCATTCGTAATTATCTTGCAATGTGGCCCATGGCCAAAGTATGACATCATATGTTCAGAGTCCCTTAGTTGCAAGTTATTACACAAGGATAGGTGAGGCACTGGGTGCTAGGCTCGCCCCTAGGTTCGGGGCGTGACACCAACCATCCGAAATCACCTCGAGGCCCTCGGGACCTCAACCAAAAGTACAACTAAGTCATATACCACTATCTAAACTTATACCAATCTTCAAAACACCTCAAACAACATCGAATCAACCAAATCACATCGAAATCATGCCTAAGAATCCTATCTGAAATGACCTGACATTTTGCACACACATCCCAAATGACCCAACGGACCTACTGCAACTCCCGGAATTCCATTCCGACCCCTACAGTAAAATGTCACCTATCAATCGGACAATGCCAAAATTCCAAGTTCGCCACTTCAAGCCTAAATCTACTCCGGACCTCCAAAACACATTCCGATCACGCTCCTAAGTATCAAATCATCTCCTGAAGCTATACGAACCATCAAAATTCACATCCGAGCCCTATTTCACATAAGTAAACATTCAGTTGACTTTTCCAACTTAAGCTTACTCAAAAGAGACTAAGTGTCTCAAACCTCACCAAAACCTTTCCGAACCCGAGCCAACCAACCCGATAACACATAATACCGACAATCAAAGCAATAAGAAGCAGAAATGGGGGAAACGGAGTGGTAACTCATGAGACGACTGGCCGGGTCGTCACATCCTCCCCCTCTTAAACAAACGTTCGTCCTCGAACGAGTCAAGAAATATACCTAAAGTCTCAAATAGGTGAGGATATTTGCTCCGTATCTCCCGCTCGGTTTCGAAGGTAGCCTCCTCTACGGGTCGACCTCTCCACTACACTTTTACTGAAGGTTTGAACTCAACTTTCGAACCTGACGCTCAAAAATAGCCACTGGCTCCACATCCAACTTAATTGTGCTGAAATCCAAAACATGCGATGGGTCGCAAATATACTTCCAGACCATAGAAACATGAAATACTAGATGCACACTCGGTAAACTGGGTGGAAAGGCAAGCTCATATGCCACCTCCCCAATCCTCCGAAGGACCTCAAAAGACCCAATGAATTGATGACTCAATTTACCCTTCTTCCCAAATCTCATAACACCCTTCATAAGCAAACTTTCAACAGAACCTTCTCACCGACCATGTAGGACACATCCCGAACCTTCCTGTCAGCATAACTCTTTTGTCTCAATTGCGCTGTACGAAGCCTCTCCTGAATCACCTTCAGCTTGTCTAAAGCATCCTGCACCAAGTCTGTACCCAATAGCCTAGCCTCACCCGATTGAAACCAGTCGACCGGAGATCTACACCGCCTCCCGTACAAAGCCTCATATGGAGCCATATGAATACTCGACTTGTAACTGTTATTATATGCAAACTCTGCGAGCGGTAGAAACTGATCCCATGACCCTCCAAAATCAATGATGCAAGCATGCAACATGTCCTCCAATATCTGAATAGTGCACTCGGACTGCCCGTCCGTCTGAGGGTGAAAAGTTGTGCTCAACTCAACTTGAGTACCCAACTCTCTTTGCACGGCTCTCCAAAACTACGAAGTAAACTGAGTACCTCTATCTGAAATGATGGAAACTGGAACACCATGCAAACGAACAATCTCCCGGATATAGATCCCTACCAACCGCTGTGAAAAATAGGTAATACACATAGGAATGAAGTGCACATACTTGGTCAGCCGATCCACAGTCACCCAAATAGCATCGAACTTTTTCAAAGTCCATGGAAATCCAACTACAAAATCCATAATGATCCTCTCCTACTTCCACTTTGGAATATCCATCTGCTAAAGCAAGACACCCAGTCTCTGATGCTCATATTTCACCTGCTGAAAATTCAGACACCGAGCTACAAATCCCACAATGTCCTTCTTCATTCTCCTCCACCAATAATGTTGACTCAGATCTTGATACATTTTCGCGGCACCCGGATGAATGGAATATCGCGAGCTATGGGCCTCCTCCAGAATTAACTCCTGAAGCCCATCCACATTGGGCACGCATATCCGGCCCTGCATCCTCAATACCCCATCATCACCAATAGTCACATCTCTGGCATCATCATGCTGAACTCTGTCCTTAAGGACAAGCAAATGAGTATCATCATACTGGCGCTCTCTAATGCGATCAAATAAGGAAGACCGAGAAATAACTCAAGCCAACACCCGACTGGGCTCCGAAATATCTAATCTCACGAACTGATTGGCCAAGGCATGAACATCGACTGCATGGGGTCTCTCCCCAACTGGAATATAGGCCAAACTCCCCATACTCACCGCCTTCCGGCTCAAAGCATCGGCCATTACATTGGAATTCCCCGGATGGTACAAGATAGTAATATCATAATCCTTTAGCAGCTCCAAACACCCTCGCGGCCTCAAATTTAGATCCTTTTGTTTGAACAAGTGTTGGAGGCTACAATGATCAGTAAACACCTCACAAGACACACCATACAAATAATGCCTCCAAATCTTCAACACGTGAACAATGGCAGCCAACTCCAAATCATGAATAGGGTAGTTCTTCCGATGGGGCTTCAATTAGCGAGAAGCATAAGCAATAACTCTACCCTCCTGCATCAACACATACCCAATACCGACTCTCGAAGCATCACAATATACGGTATATGAACTTGAAGCTTATGGTAAGACTAACACTAGAGATGTGGTCAAGGCTGTCTTGAGCTTCTGAAAGCTCCCCTCACACTCGTCCGACCACCTAAATGGAGCACCCTTTAGAGTCAACTTGGTCAAGGGCGATGCAATAGATGAAAATCCCTGAACAAACCGGCAGTAATAACCCGCCAAACCAAGAAAGCTGCAAATCTCTGTGGCTAAAGACGGTCTAGGCCAACTCTGAACCGCCTATACCTTCTTTAGACTAACCTGAATACCCTCGTTGGACACCACGTGCCCCAAGAAAGCCACTAAACTGAGCCGAAACTCACATTTGGAAAACTTTGCATAAAGCTTCTCCTCTCTCAACCTCTGCAACACAACTCTCATATGCTTCGTGTGCTCGTCCTGACTACGCGAGTACACCAGAATATCATCAATAAAAAAATCATGAACGAGTCGAGATAAGGCCGAAACACGTTGTTCATCAAATGCATGAACGTTGTCGGGGCATTGGTCAGCCCAAAAGACATAACAAGGAACTCATAATGACCATATCTGGTCCTGAAGGCTGTCTTAAGAATATCCGAGTGCCTGATCTTCAATTGGTGATAACCTGAACGGAGATCAATCTTGGAAAACACTCTCGCTCCCTGAAGTTGGTCAAACAAATCATCGATACGAGTAAAGGATACTTGTTCTTGATTGTTACTTTGTTCAACTGCCTGTAATCAATACACATCCTTATCGTGTTATCCTTCTTCTTCACAAATAGAACATGTGCACCCTAAGGCGACACACTAGGCCGAATAAACCCCTTATCAAGGAGTTCCTGAAGCTGCTCCTTCAGCTCCGCTAGTGCCACACGATACGGTGAATAAAAATGAGTTGAGTGCCCGGCACTAGATCATTACCAAAATAAATATCCATGTCTGGCGGCATACCCGACAGGTCTGTAGGAAATACATCGGGAAAATCCCTCACAATAGGAACATAATCAATACTGAGAGTCTCTGCACTGACATCCCTCATGAAGGCTAAGTTTAAAAGACAACACTTCCCAACCATACGTTGGGCCTTCAAGAATGAAATCACCCTACTGGGAAAAAACCAGTTGAACCTCGCCATTCAATCTATGGCACACCCGGCATAGCTAACGTCACTGTCTTAGCATGATAGTCCAAAATAGCATGACATGGAGATAGCCAATCCATGGCCAATATAACATTGAAATCTTTTATACATAACAACAGAAGATCCACTCGGGTCTCCAGACCCCCAATAGTCACCACACATGACCGGTACACACGGTCTAGAACAAAAATATCACCCACCGCAGTAGATACATGAACAGATGAAATAAGAGACACACGAGGCGTATCCAAATAACGAGCAAAGTATGATGACACATAAGAATAAGTGGAACCAGGATCAAATAATACAAAGGTATCTCTATGGAAGACTGAGACAATACCTGTGATCACGACGTCTAAAGCAATAGCATCGGGTCTAGTTGGAAGTGCATTGAAATGGGCCTGACCACCACCTAATCGACCTCCCCCTCTGGGGCGACCCCTAGCTGACTGTCCTCCACCCCTAGCTAGTTGGGTGGGTGATAGTGAAGTAACTGGCGCTGAAGTCGATGTATAACTCCTCTACTGAGATGAACCTCCAAGACAACAAGGACACTGCCTCCACATATGACCCAACTCCACACTCATAGAAACTCCCGGGTGCTGGAGACGGGGACTGAAGGGAAACCCTAGCACCGGAATGACTAGCAGATGCACCTAGCATAGAAGAGCCCTGAACTGAAAGAGCACGGAATGAACTCTGAGCTGGAAGGGCACTGAGTGATTAATGGACTTGATGAGAACTGTGTGAACCATGATTCGATAACGCCTCACGATAACCTGGGCGAGCTGACTGAGCATGTCTGAATAGACAGCCTCTGCTATGCTGAAGCTGACCTCTCGAAGGAGCACCACTATAACCACCAGATCCCCGAGGTCTCTTGGCCTCCCTCTCATCTCGCTCCTGGAGACGAACTGACTCAATCTCACGAGCAATGTCAACAACCTCCTCAAAAGTAGCACCAGACACCCTCTCCCTAGTCATGAGAATAAGAAGCTAATATGTGAGGCCATCAACGAACCTCTTGATCCTCTCTCTATTTATCGGAACCAACCAAATAGCATGACGAGCTAAATTTAAGAACCTCATCTCATACTGCATCATAGTCAAATCTCCCTGATGTAACCCCTCGTACTGCCTGTGTAGCTCCTCTTTGCGAGACTGGGTCACATACTTCTCCAAAAAGAGAACAGAGAACTGCTTCCAAGTAAGGGGTGTTGCACCAACAGGCCTACGCCTCTCATAAGCCTCCCACCAAGTGAAGGCAGCTCCAAAAAACTAAAAAGAAGTGAAAGCGACCCCGTTGGTCTCAAGAATACCCGTTGTGCAAAGAATCCTCTGACACTTGTCCAAGAAACCCTAGGCATCCTCGCCCTCTACACCACTGAAATTCGGAGGCTAGAGTCTACCAAACCTCTCCAACCTGCGTTGCTCGTCCTCTGGCATAGCAGGAGCTACATAATCCTGAGCAGCTGCAACCGGCTAGGCTGGAGGTGCCCCCGGTGTCTGAAGTCCCTGCACACCTACTCAAGTGTGCGAGCAGTGGGAGTTTGAGTGCCTCCCCCGACGTGAGAAGTAGTTGCGGCTGTAGTAACTGAGATCGTCTAAGCTAGGCCAGTGCATACTGATAGAATCTGAGCCAAGCCTCCTAAAGACCCCGAATCACAATAGGCACAGCTGGTACTTGAGATGGTGCTGCTGGAGAGTCCACAACTAGGACCTGATCATGAACTGGGGTGGCTAGTGGATCTTTGGGTGCTGTTTGGGCTATAGCCCTACCCTTACCGCGACCTCGATCACGTCCTCGGCCTCTAGTGGCCACAGCTGGTGGTACTGGTGGTCGTCCATCGTGACCGATCTCTCATGTCCTTACCATCTGTGAGAGAATAAAATAATAGAAGTTTAGTACTCGGGTCACAAATTCGTACGACAAGAATTTCAAGAATATAAAGTTTTCCTAAAGGTTCTGCAGCCTCTCGAGGATAAATACAGATGTCTTCGTACCGATCCACAAGACTCTACTAAACCTGCCCATGACTCGTAAGACCTATGTAACCTAGGCTCTGATACCAACTTGTCACAACCCTAAATCCGTACCTGGTCATGATGGCACCTATCATGAAACAAGGTTAATCGACACAACACCCAATTTATTTTAAATAATTATGATAACACAATTTAAGTCATTAACATGCTAATAATCCCAAAATATGATCTAGTACAATTTGCGGAAACCAACATACCCTGACATCGGGTCGTCACCAATCATGAGCATCTAACATAAGTCTAAGAGTATGAAAGAGTTTATACAGTCTATTATAGAACCAGAACAAGGGAAATAAAATAGGAGGGAGAAACACTGGGCTGCGGATGCCAAACAGCTACCTAGTGGACTCCGAATAGCCTACTGAGAGCAATCAACCCTCAGTGGTGGGACCCAAAGCTCCTGAATCTGCACACAGGGTGGAGGGAGTAAAACTTTACTCCAACTCAGTGAGTAATAAAAGTAAAAGCATGTGAGAGATAAGAAAACACGTAAAACACAGCGATATGCTAAAACAAGGTAGTGTAAAATCAATATAATGCAATAAAACAGTGAAAACTTTTAAAACACCTCAGTTCAGTATAAGCTTCTTTAAAACATCCTTTAACAGTTGAACGAGTGAATGAAAAAAATAGTGAGAAAAGATAAACATATAAAACCAACCCCTCGTGCTATCTCACAATCACTCGTCTCCATCCCTCGGGCAATAACATGGAACAACATCAGCCCCTCTGGCTATATCACATATCACATTGGGTACCCGCGCTCACTGGGGTGTACAGACTCCGGGAGGGGCCCCTTACGGCCCAAGCACAATATCATGCCATCTCTTGGCACAATCAAACAGGCTCTCGGCCTCATATCAAGCCACCTCGTGGCGTACAACTCAGGCCCTCGTCCTTATAATCATGAATCCGCTCAATAACCTCACAATATAGGCCCTCGGCCCTACTCAGTCAGAAATCTCTAAAAGCCACTAAGGTAGCGTAATATATGATGCACAGCTCAAAATATCATTTAAGATGTCAAAATAGAGTAAACATGACTGAGTCATAAAAACAGTATAATATAGCATGACTAAGTACAAGTATAAAGTCAAAACAATGAGGAATAGCAGTAAAAATCCCCTAAGGGTCCAAAACAGTTTGCACGAGGCCCAAATATGGAATTCATCCCAAAACATGATGATAGCAAATAGTTTTCAGCCAAATACGCGGTAAAACAGTCACACAGGACGGACTAAGTCACAATCCCCAACGGTGCACAACCCCACGCTCGTCATCTAGCATGTGTGTCACCTCATAATAGCACAACGATGTGAAGTCCGGGGTTTCATACTCTCACGACAACATTTACAATCATTACTCATCTCAATCTGGTCCAATCTCTAGCCCACGATGCCTTTACCTCTGGAATAGGCCTCCGAATGCTCCAAATCTAACCAAAATTAGAACATAACCATCAAAATATGCTAAGGGAACAAAGCTCACTCGAAAGTAATCAAATTATAACACGAATCCCAAAATTAACCAAAACTCGACCCCCGTGCCCACGTCTCAGAATACGATACAACAAAATTCTTATCACCCCACGAGTTCATTCATATCAAAAGTTCCAAAATTCAACCACAAATGGCCCCTCAAATCCTCGAGTCAAGGTCTCCAATACCAAACCCTAATCCCTCAATTTTCTTCCTTAATTTCCACTAATACCATGATTAAATAATGGAAAAATGATCATAAACTCAAGTAATGAAGCTTAGGGAACTTACCCAACTGATACTCTTCCTTTTCCCCTTGAAATTCACTGCCCTAGCTCACTTCCCGTCTTAAAAAATGGAGAACTTAGCAAAAATTTGCGAAGCAATCATTATATACTTTCTTAACCTGGGATTCCGCACCTGCAGTCCATCCACCGCATCTGCGGTACCGCTTCTACGGTCCAAGATACCACATCTGCGGTTTTCACTTATGAGCCATTTTCCGCATCTGTGATGCATTGCCCGCACCTGCGCAGGTATGCTCCCTTAGCCGCTTTTGCAATTCCAGTTGATCCTCCTCTTGGCCACATCTACGCCTCTATCTCCGCTTCTGTGAGCCCGCACCTGCGGTCCCCTAGCCGCAGGTGCGGTTGTCACAGCAGACTTAGCTTCAGCTGCTACATCCAAATTCCAAACTTTCCGCCAATTATTCGAAATCACCCCAAAGCCCCCAGGACCTTAACCAAAAGCACAACCAAGTCATATACCACTATCCAAACTTATAACAATCTTCAAAATACCTCAAACAACATCGAATCAACCAAATCACATCGAAATCAAGCCTAAGAATCCAAAATCTCCCAATTTCCACTTTTGATCAAAATGTCTATCAAACCACGTTCGAATGACCTGACATTTTGCACACACATCCCAAATGACCCAACGGACCTACTACAACTCCCGAAATTCCATTCTGACATTTACATCAAAATCTCACCTATCAATCGGACAACGCCAAAATTCCAAGTTTGCCAATTCAAGCCTAAATCTACTCCGGACCCCCAAAACACATTTTGATCATGCTCCTAAATCCCAAATCATCTCCTGAAGCTATCCGAACTATCGGAATTCACATCTGAACCCTATTTCATATAAGTCAATATCCGGTTGACTTTTCCAACTTAATCTCACTCAAAAGAGACTAAATGTCCCAAACATCACCAAAACCTTTCCGAACCAGAGCCAACCAATCCGATAACACATAATACCGACAATCAAAGCAATAAGAAGTATGGGAAACGGAGCGGTAACTCATGAGACGACTGGCCGGGTCGTCACACAAAGAGACTTCTTGAAAGTAGTGTAGGATTACAAATGAAGAATAAAATAAGAGATATTCAACAAACCTAAGGACTTAAGATATATTCAATCTTTGGATCTATTCCTTGAGGTTGCAACAGCTTTGTTCTTGAGAGAGATGATGGCTAGCACTTGAGAGAATATTATCTTTTGATTTCCAAGCGTTAGGGAGATGAAATCCCTTGCCTCATGTTGATAATATATGTGTGTGTGATATCATCAAGGATGATATAATAAAGTGTCCTTTAGTTTGGCCTTAGTAAGCTACAATTGTGTTGTTGTACTACTACCAGACGATATAGTGCAGCAGCCTACCAAACGGTACAGTGCAGCAGCCTACCAGACGGTACAGTGCATCAGCTTTTACAGTTGTAGAGTTGACTGTACAATGACCAGGGGAATTGATCCATATTTGTTCCCTCTACTATTCCCTTATCTGATTTCATTGAGAATTGTACCAGACATCTGACTAGTTACTCTGAACGCAAGAGAACTAATTGTATCAATTTCCTTATCTGGTTCTCTCATGAAGTTTGTCAAATCATAAAAACAAAAAATGCATAACTTATCAATATACCCCTTTTTGATGATGAAAAACTTAGAATTGATATTCCCCTGAGAACCAGATCTCCATATTGTTCCCCCCGAGAATCAAACCTAAGGAATTGATCACAACTTGTTCCTCGAGACTGTTTGGCAAATCATCAAAACACAAAATACCATAACTTATTAATTTCCCCCTTTTTGATGATGACAAATCCAAAAAAAATATCCCCCCTGAGAAACAGATTCCATATATGTACTAATCACATCTGGTTCGTAGCTGGTTCCTTGAGAACGTTTGTTATCATCAAAACATGAAACAACGTAACTTAGAGCAATTTCTTTTTTTAATAATGACAAACCTAAATGATATTCCCCTTGAGAACCAGATTCCTCACATGTTTCCCTGTGGATCAGACCTATAATTAACATGTTATCAGCAATATTCCCCCTACGAAGCAGAACTATCTTTCTTGCACAACACAGCATAGCAATTCATTTCTGTTCCTCCCCCTATTAACACCTATGTAACTTCACCCTTTTGGCATCATTGAAAAGAATAACAGAAGAAATACAACCAAAAAGAAGTTCAGCAACATTAACTCATGTCACTGGGGCAACACAGAATAAACAATAACAAGAACAACAATTGAATGTCATTGCATTAAATAGAGTGATTGCCTATAGAAGAATATTTATAACAAAATCACAATAGTTTCAACAATACAGAATATGACAATATAAAACCAATGTCATCAACCATAGGGATCAAAAGAAGATAGGAATTCGAGGGAATTTTGATGAAGTGAAAGACATGGATCACTAGCAAGGAATGGTGAAATCATTCCAACCAACAAGTTGGTCTGGAAGATACTCAGTGTTCTATCGGGTTCCTGGGAGAGCAAGGTTAATGTTATTACTGAAGCCAAAGACCTGTAGAAGCTAACTATTGACGGGCGTATTGGAAATCTCAAAACTTATGAGATGAAGAGAAAGAAGGATCTCAAAAGAAGAGAGTCCAAGAGGGAGAATAACACGGTTCTCAAGGCTGCCAAGAAGGATTCAAGTAGTGATGAATCCGACATGGAGTATCTCACTCAAAGGTTCCAAAAGATGATTTCAAAAAATGGTGGGATTCCAAAGAAAGGAAGTTCCAACATGAATTTCAAAGGAAATGATTGATGTCATAAGTATGGAAAGCATGGACACTTTATTAAAGACTGTCCTCTTCACAAGCAGGATCATTACAAAACCAATACTAAAAATATGGCTAATAGGAATCAGGTCCCTGACAAAAAGTTCAAAAGAAGAGATGCTGCTGACAACATGGTAAAACAAGCCCTGGCTGACTGGGAAATTCCTCCGGTGAATCTACCAGACCGAAGGAAGAGGTCTCCTGTACAATCTCTGGCCTAAGAATCTATCTATCCCCTACTTCATCCCAGCATAAGGGAGTCCTACACTAGCTTCCATAGAGTGCCTCAAAAGGTGGCACGCCTATACTCGCATGAGAACTCTTGTTATAGGGAAACGTAACCAAGGGTAGATGTCTGTCCCAACAACCTCAAAATTCAAGGGATTACCTCTGTATAGCCTCTAATGTCTACAAGGACGGGAACGAGTGGAATCAATTTGTTCCAATTTCTGGCCTTGCACCGACCATTCAATGGACCATGGACTAAACGGCCACTACCTGAAAGGACTATGTCTAGGAGACCGTCCCCCCCCCCACACAAGGTACATCTCGCGCCTATGGGCCGTTATAACTATCCAAGAATACACTCGAAACTGGAAGGAGAAACAAACCCACCCGGTGGATGACCGAGCAGAAAGGTGAAGATGACCAAGGAGATACATCTATGATGGTTGTAGACAATGGATTTTCAAAATATGAGTCTATCTTTGCACTCATGGCTAAATCTGATGATGATGAGGACAATGAGGAAGATGAGGTAATTTTTCTTCATGTTCAAAGAAATTTGAAAACTTACTCTAAGAAAAAAATGACGTCCTTAGCAAATGTGTTGATTGATGCCTATCATAGCCTTATTAATAAGAAAAATACTTTAATAGAAGAAATTGGTGACATAGAATAAGAGAGGGATAATATGGTAGTTTTCATTATAGATTTTAAAGAACAAGTGGAAGAAGTAACTAGAGAAAATAACTTGTTGAAAAACCAAATGAAAAAATGGATGGACAACACTAAGGGTAAAAGAAGTGGCTAGTGAGGCTCAACTTGAGCTTGAGAGTGAGCTTAAGAAAATGAAAACAAGTCTTGTTGCTGGGCTTGAAAAGAATAGACAACTTCAGGAGGATTTGAAAAGGGTTAAAAATGATCTTGATAAATCACTTATTTGTACCTGGTCCTCTGATGTAATAATGTCTATGCAAGAGTAATGGTAGATACAAGCAAGGAATCGTGTTCCAAAAGGCTAAAACTTCCTATAATTCCCATAGCAAGTATGTAACCATGGTTGATAGTTTGTTGTGTACTCACTATGGTCAAACGGTTCATTACAAGGACTTTTGTAAAACTAAAATTTAGACTTTGCAGAAAAACAAAGGCTTTGTTGAAAAGAGGCCTACTGTTGAGGAACCCAGTTCCCTGAAAAGAAAATATGTGCTGCCTGCATAGGCAACAGAAGTTTGATCCACCCATTCTATCATTATATGGGACCCAAGCTGGCTTAGGTTCCTAGGTCTAATCATTGATTTCGTCTGCAGGCTGGAGAGAGAGGTAGCAATCAAAAAATGATACATAAATAGCGGCTACTCTAAGCATAAAACTAGAAGAATGAATGATTTTTTCTCACTCTAGGCCTTCTAAGGTGGGAGTTTGTCCTTTAGAAACTACAAGAAGTCTATATTCTTGGTGTTGGCAAAATTGACAAAACACTCTCCCATGTAATTGAAAATATGTACTATGTGAATGGCTTGAAATATAACTTGTTGAGTGTGTCTCAAATATGTGATCAGGAAAAATAAAGTGAAGTTCTTCTCCAAATCTTGCACTTTCACCAATCTTAGAACCAATGAAATGGTATTGATAGCCAAGAGATTCAAGAACGTATATGTTGCAGACCTTGATTTACTGAATGGTTGTGATATAACATGCCTAAGTGTTATTGATGATGATGCAGAGTTATGGCACAGATGATTGTGGCATGCGAGTTTTTATTTGCTGAACAAGTCGGTTATGGAGGACCTGGTTTGTGGGCTGAAACATTCAACATTGCTTACTACTTGATTAACAAATACATGATCAGGTCCCTTCTCGAGAACTCTCTCTATGAACTGGGAGAAATTCCAAGCTGACTTACCCGAGAGCCTTTGGATGCAAAATGTTTTGTTCTCAACAGTGGTGGCAAATGGTCACATAACAAAGAAGATAAAGATGGAGAATTACAAATGCTCATGGTGAGGCTATAGATATTGCAGATGGAAAGACTGATTTGATAAGTCAATTCAAACGAAGTGATTAAGGAGATGAAACAGAATCTCCAAAAAGCACAAAGGAACCTGGTCCCTCTATTACCTCGACTGAAGCTGAACATAGGGTTGTTGATGCTGCATTAGATACTTCTAATATAGAATAAAGGAGTGGAAGTCATAATTTTGTTGATATCAATGATGTTTCAAATATGGAGGAACCTGGTCCTTCAAATTCTGAAGTTCAAGTATCCAACTAGAAGCAAAAGAGTTCAAATCCCTTCAAAATATAATCAAATCCTTAGACTTTGGTATTCAACCTAGTTCTAAGGCAAGGAACATGTTTGACCTCTCAGCCTTCTTGTCTCAAACCGAGCCTAAGAACATCAAAGAAACATTGAAAAATATTAACTGGATAACTGCTATGCAAGAAGAACTCCCATCAGCTGAGAGGAACAAAGTGTGGCACCTGGTCCCTAGGCCTTCAGACAGAATATTGATTGGAACCTGGCCCAAAAGACCCTCACTTGAAAGTTACCAAGGGAATTTTAAGGAATCCTAAGGGAACGCATGACCTGGTCCTCATCTATTTTTCAGGA
The DNA here is from genome assembly GCF_000393655.2 of Nicotiana sylvestris. Lineage (NCBI taxonomy): Eukaryota > Viridiplantae > Streptophyta > Magnoliopsida > Solanales > Solanaceae > Nicotiana > Nicotiana sylvestris. The sequence continues at coordinate 30,254,759 of NC_091061.1, forward strand.
GATACTTTTGACTTGGTTGGATATGCTAATGCTGATTGTGTTGAATATCTGGTGGATAGAAAGAGCACATCTAGAACGACACATTTTCTGGGGTCATGCTTGATCTTATGTGGTACAAAGAAATAAATTGTATGGCTCTTTCTACAGCTGAAGCTAAATACGTGATTGATGCTTCTTGTTGTGCTCAAATACTACAGATCATGCAGCAGCTGGAAGACTTTGGTTTGTTTTCTAATTGTGTACCGTTGCTATGTGACAATACCAGTGCTCTCAACATGGCCAAGAATCCAGTTCAACATAAGAGAACAAAACACATTGATGTGCGCCACCATTTTCTCACATGCAATGTTGAAAAAGGGCTCATCTGTATGAAATTTTTCCGCACAGAAGACCAGGTAGCAGGCATCTTCACCAAGGCATTGAGCAAGGAACACTTTGAAAGAAATTGTCTGGAGTTGGGGTTGATCAAACTTAACTAAAGACCTGGTCCCTCGATGATTGGCTATATTAAGAAGGAAAGGTACAATGTTAAAAAGTATTTTTTGGTGACATCTAACTCAAATCTATACTGTTACAGGTGTATATGCACGACAGTTTCAATACAAAACAAGTAAGAGTGACATTGTACTTCTAGGAGTTTTTGCTCAAATTTTCAAAAACTGTCAAGGAACCTGGTTCCTATGACTCAAGTTAGTAGTCTTTTAAATACTTATATGCCTTTTTAAACTGCTAAATTATAATGTCATTAATTTATTCCCGTCTCTCTCCAAAATTTTGAAGTCCAAAATGTTAAACCTTTTCTAAACTGACCCGTTGGCCCAAAAACCCATTTCCTTCTCTCACAACCAACCAAAATCAATTTGTTTTCTTCAAAAGTAAATCAACCTTATCTAAAAAAGAATACTTCTCTCCAAATATGCCAGAAGTGAACCCAACATTGTCACCTTCCAAAATCCTAACTCCATCTGAATCGAAACCTAAGAAGTCTTTGATAGATTTTGATGAGACTTTAAAGAACGGGGTAGATCTAATATTTTAGAGAGTGAGGCTGAAATTGTTGTTGGGTTTGTAGAGGACTTGAAGGATGGAGGAACCGGTGAATGTGCTGGAAAAAAAGGAACTAAATGAAGGACCTGGTCCCTCAAATCCTTCTTAGGATGTTACTTCTGATGATGATCTTTTTCTCGTGAGTTCTGTGCTTAAACAAACCTCCAATCCAGTAAAAAGGATTGATGAAAAGTAGGCTGATTGATGATGAAGTAGTGTGACCTACTGATGTGATGATTGTGGAAGAGAGTATGAAGTATAAAAAACTTCACTTGTGAGAAAGAAATAAATAAATGAAGAAAAGAAATTTGGATGAGAAAGATGCAATAGATGATAAGGGTGAATAGATTGAGAAGAAGAAGAGGGAGACATGGCCGCTTTGGGACAGAAAGGGTAGTGTAAGTGAGAAACCTGGTTCCTTACAGAAGTAAAAGGTGGAGTTATCAGGTTTGGAAAGGTAGAAGACTCTGAAGCCTCAAAAAGTGATATTAGGCAGAGTGTTGACTCTAACATTGCTGAAAAATGGAGGAACTTCTTGACATTGTTGAGTTCCAAAAATATAATCACTTCTTTGTTCCTCCAAGTCCCAACTTTTATGAATAAGAAGTAAAAACGTCTATGTTGTATGTGATACTCTGATGCTATATGTGTATCGGACTGAGTTTGTTCTTGATGAGGAGAAGCTTGAGGAGATTCTTGGTGACCTGATTGATGGTTCAGCCTGCTCAGATAGATTGAGAACCAGGTCCCCGTGGACCCTTGTCAGAATAATATGCTAAGTTGAGGATGAGAATGAAAGATCGAGGAAACAGGTGGAGGACCTAAGAGAGAAAATGATCATTGATCAAATGATTGTGAATGAATGAATTGACAAGCTAATCAAGGCCTTATCCCCTTAATTTTCTTCCTGCCTAGTGATCCATGTCTTTCACTTCATCAAAATTCCGTCGAATTCCTATCTTCTTTTGATCCCTATGGTTGATGACATTGGTACTTTAGTTGTTTATATTGTCATATTCTGTATTGTTGAAACTATTGTGCTTTTGTTATAAATATTCTTTTATGGGCAATCACTCTATTTTATGCAATGACATTCACTTGTTGTTCTTGTTATTGTTTATTCTGTGTTGCCCCAGTGTCATGAGTTAATGTTGTTGAACTTAATAGGGGGGAATAGAAACGAATTGATATGTTGTGTTGTGCAAGAAAGATAGCTCAGCTTCATAGGGGGAATGTTGATGATAACATGTTAATTATAGGTCTGATCCACAGGGAAACATGTGAGGAATCTGGTTCTCAAGGGGAATATCATTTAGGTTTGTCATTATTAAAAAAAGAAATTGCTCTAAGTTACGTTGTTTCATGTTTTGATGATAACAAACATTCTCAAGGAACCGGCTACGAACCAGATGTGATTAGTACATATATGGAATCTGATTCTCAGGGGGGAATATTTTTTTTCGATTTGTCATCATCAAAAAGGGGGAAATTAATAAGTTATGGTATTTTGTGTTTTAATAATTTGCCAAACTGTCTCGAGGAACAAGTTGTGATCAATTCCTTAGGTTTGATTCTCGGTGGGAACAATATTGAGATCTGGTTCTCAGGGGAATATCAATTCTAAGTTTTTCATCATCAAAAAGGGGGAAATTGATAAGTTATGCATTTTTTGTTTTTATGATTTGACAAACTTCATGAGAGAACCAGATAAGGAAATTGATACAATTAGTTCTCTTGCGTTCAGAGTAACTAGTCAGATGTCTGGTTCAATTTATAATGAAATCAGATAAGGGAATAGTAGAGGGAACATATATAGATCAATTCCCTTGGTCATTGTACAGTCAACTCTACAATTGTAAAAGTTGATGCACTGTACCGTCTGGTAGGCTGCTGCACTGTACTGTTTGGTAGGCTGCTGCACTATATCGTCTGGCAACAGTACAACAACACAATTGTAGCTTACTAAGGCTAAACTAAAGGACACTTTATTATATAATCCTTGATGACATCACACACACATATATTATCAACATAAGGCAAGGGATTTCATCTCCCTAACGCTTGGAAATCAAAAGATAATATTCTCTCAAGTGCTAGCCATCATCTCTCTCAAGAACAAAGTTGTTGCAACCTCAAGGACCAGATCCAAAGATTGAATATATCTTAAGTCCTTAGGTTTGTTGAGTCTCTGTTATTTTGTTCTTCATTTGTAATCCTACACTACTTTCAAGAAGTCTCTTTGTGTGACGACCCGGCCAATCGTCTCATGAGTTACCGCTCCGTTCCCCCATTTCTGCTTCTTATTGCTTTGATTGTCGGTATTATGTGTTATCGGATTGGTTGGCTCGGGTTCGCAAAAGGTTTTGGTGAGGTTTGAGACATTTAGTCTCTTTTGAGTGAGCTTAAGTTGGAAACGTCAACCAGATATTGACTTATGTTAAATAGGGTTCAGATGTGAATTCTGATAGTTCGGATAGCTTCGGGAGATGATTTGAGATTTAGGAGCATGATCGGAATATGTTTTGGAGGTTCGGAGTAGATTTAGGCTTGAATTGGCGAACTTGGAATTTTGGCGTTGTCCAGTTGATAGGTGAGATTTTGATGTAGAGGTTGAAATGGAATTCCGGGAGTTGCAGTAGGTCCGTTGGGTTATTTGGGATGTGTGTGCAAAATGTCAGGTCATTCGAACGTGGTTTGATAGACTTTTTGATCAAAAGCAGAAATTGGGAGATTTTGGATTCTTAGGCTTGATTTCGATGTGATTTAGTTGATTCGACGTTGTTTGAGGTATTTTGAAGATTGTTATAAGTTTGGATAGTGGTATATGACATGGTTGTGCTTTTGGTTGAAGTCCTGGGGACCTCGGGGTGATTTCGAATAATTGGCGGAAAGTTTGGAATTTGGATGTATCAGCTGAAGCTAAGTCTGCTGTGACAACCGCACCTGCGGCTAGGGGACCGCAGGTGCGGGCTCACAGAAGCGGAGATGGAGCCGTAGATGTGGCCAAGAGGAGGATCAGCTGGAACTGCAGAAGCGGCTAAGGGACCGCACGTGCTATAGCGCAGGTGCGGGCAATGCATCGCAGATGCGGAAAATGGCTCATAAGTGAAAACCGCAGATGTGGTGTCTTAGACCGTAGAAGCGGTACTGCAGATGCGGTGGATGGACTGCAGGTGCAGAATCCCTGGGTAAGAAAGTATATAATATTTGCTTCGCAAATTTTTGCTAAGTTCTCCATTTTTGAAGAAGGGAAGTGAGCTAGGGCAGTGAATTTTAAGGGGAAAAGGAAGAGTATCAGTTGGGTAAGTTCCCTAAGCTTCATTACTTGAGTTTATGATCATTTTTCCATTATTTAATCATGATATTAGTGGAAATTAAGGATGAAAATTGAGGGATTAGGGTTTGGTATTGGAGACCTTGACTCGAGGATTTGAGGGGCCATTTGTGGTTGAATTTTGGAACTTTTGATATGAATGAACTCGTGGGGTGATAAGGATTTCGTTGTATCGGATTCTGAGACGTGGGCTCGGGGGTTGAGTTTTGGTTAATTTCGGGATTCGTGTTATAATTTGATTACTTTCGAGTGGGCTTTGTTCCCTTAGCATATTTTGATGGTTATGTTCTAATTTTTGTTAGATTTGGAGCACTCGGAGGCCGATTCGAGAGGTAAAGGCATCGTGGGCTAGAGATTGGACCGGATTGATATGAGTAATGATTGTAAATGTTGTCATGAGGGTATGAAACCCTGGACTTCACATCGCTGTGCTATTATGAGGTGACACACATGCTAGACAACGAGCGTGGGGTCGTGCACAGTTGGGGATTGTGACTTAGTCCGTCCCATGTGACTGTTTTACCGCGTATTTAACTGAAAACTATTTGCTATCATCATGTTTTGGGTTAAATGCCATATTTGGGCCTCGTGCAAACTGTTTTGGACCCTTAGGGGATTTTTACTGCTATTCCTCATTGTTTTGACTTTATAATTGTACTTAGTCATGCTATATTCTACTGTTTTTATGACTCGGCCATGTTTACTCTATTTTGACATCATAAATGATATTTTGAGCTGAGCATCATATTTTAGGCTACCCTAGTGGCTTTTAGAGATTTCTGACTGAGTAGGGCCGATGGCCTATATTGTGAGGTTATTGAGCTGATTCATGATTATAAGGACGAGGGCCTGAGTTGTACGCTACGAGGTGGCTTGATATGAGGCCGAGAGCCTGTTTGATCATGCTATGAGATGGCTTGATATTGTGCTTGGGCCGTAAGGGGCCCCTCCCGGAGTCTGTACACCCCAGTGAGTGCGGGTACCCAATGTGATATGTGATATAGCCAGAGGGGCTGATGTTGTTCCATGTTATTGCCCGAGGGGTGGAGACGAGTGATTGTGAGATAGCACGAGGGGTTGGTTTTATGTGTTTATCTTTTCTCACTATTTTTTTCATTCACTTGTTTAACTGTTAAAGGATGTTTTAAAGAAGCTTATACTGAACTGAGGTGTTTTAAAAGTTTTCACTGTTTTATTGCATTATATTGATTTTACACTACCTTGTTTTAGCATATCGCTGTGTTTTACGTGTTTTCTTATCTCTCACCTGCTTTTACTTTTATTACTCACTGAGTTGGAGTAAAGTTTTACTCCCTGCACCCTGTATGCAGATTCAGGAGCTTTGGGTCCCGCCACTGAGGGTTGATTGCTCTCAGCAGGCTATTCGAAGTCCACTAGGTAGCTGCTTGGCATCCGCAACCCAGTATTTCTCCCTCCTATTTTATTTCCCTTGTTCTGGTTCTATAATAGACTGTATAAACTCTTTCATACTCTTAGACTTATGTTAGATGCTCATGATTGGTGACGACCCGATGTCAGGGTATGTTGGTTTCCGCAAATTGTACTAGATCATATTTTGGGATTATTAGCATGTTAATGACTTAAATTATGTTATCATAATTATTTAAAATAAATTGGGTGTTGTATCGACTAACCTTGTTTCACGATAGGCGCCATCATGACCAGGTACAGATTTAGGGTTGTGACAAATTGGTATCAGAGCCTATAGGTCTTACGAGTCATGGGCAGGTTTAGTAGAGTCTTGTGGATCGGTACGAAGACATCTGTATTTATCCTCGAGAGGCTGCATAACCTTTAGGAAAACTTTATATTCTTGAAATTCTTGTCGTTCAAATTTGTGACCCGAGTACTAAAATTATGTTATTCTATTCTCTCACAGATGGTGAGGAAACGAGAGACCGATCAGGATGGACGACCACCAGTACCACCAGCTGTGGCCACTAGAGGCAGAGGACATGATCGAAGTCGCGGTAGGGGCAGGGGTGTAGCCCGAACAGCACCCAAAGATCCACTAGCCGCCCCAGTTCATGATCAGGTCCCAGTTGTGGACGCTCCAGCAGCACCAGCTCAAGCACTAGCTGTGCCTATTGTGATTCAGGGTCTTTAGGAGGCTTGGCTCAGATTCTATCAGTATGCACTGGCCTAGGTCAGGCGGTCTCAGTTACTACAGCCGCAACTACTTCTCAGGTCGGGGGAGGCACTCAAACTCCCGAAGGGACTTCAGATATCGGGGGCACCTCCAGCCTAGCCGGTTGCAGTTGTTCAAGATTATGTAGCTCCTGCTACACCAGTGGACGAGCAACGCAGGTTGGAGAGGTTTGTAGACTCTAGCCTCCGACTTTCAGTGGTAGAGAGGGCGAGGATGCCTAGGGTTTCTTGGACAAGTGTCAGAGGATTCTTCGAACAATGGGTATTCTTGAGACCAACGGGGTCGCTTTCACTACTTTTTAGTTTTCTGGAGCTGCCTTCACTTGGTGAGAGGATTATGAGAGGCGTAGGCCTATTGGTGCAGCACCTCTTACCTGGCAGCAGTTCTCCATTATCTTTCTATAGAAGTATGTGCTGCAGTCTTGCAGAGAGGAGCTGCGCAGGCAGTTTGAATGGTTGCGTCAAGGAGAGATGACTGTAATGCAGTATGATATGAGGTTCTCCGAGTTAGCTCGTCATGCTATTTGGTTGGTTCCGATAGATAGATAGAGGATCAAGAGGTTCGTTGATGGCCTCACATATCAGCTTCGTATTCTCATAACTAGGGAGAGGGTGTCTGGTGCTACTTTTGAGGAGGTTGTTGACATTGCTCGTGAGATTGAGTCAGTTCATCTCCAGGAGCGAGATGAGAGGGAGTCCAAGAGACCTCGGGGATCTGGTAGTTATAGTGGTGCTCCTTCGAGAGGTCAGCTTCAGCACAGCAGAGGCCGTCCATTCAGACAAGCTCAATCAGCTCGCCCAGGTTATGGTGAGGCGTTATCGGATCATGGTTCCCACAGTTCTCATCAAGTCCATTAATCACTCAGTGCCCTTCCAGCTCAGAGTTCATTCCGTGCTCCATCAATTCAGGGCTCTTCTATGCCAGGTGCATCTGCTAGTCATTCCAGTGCTAGGGTTTCCCTTCAGTCCTCGTCTCCAGCACCCGGGAGTTTCTATGAGTGTGGAGAGATGGGTCATATGTGGAGGCAGTGTCTTCATCATCTTGGAGGTTCATCTTAGTAGAGGAGTTAGTCATCGACTTCAGTGCCAGTTACTTCAATATCACCCACCCACCCAGCTAAGGGTGGAGAACAGTCAGCTAGGGGCCACCCCAGAGGGGGAGGTCAATTAGGTGGTGGTTAGGCCCGTTTCTATGCACTTCCAGCTAGACCCGATGCTATTGCTTCATATGTCGTTATCACAGGTATTGTCTCAGTCTGCCATAGAGATGCCTTTGTATTATTTGATCCCGGTTCCACTTATTCTTATGTGTCATCATACTTTGCTCGTTATTTGGATACGCCTCGTGAGTCTCTTATTTCATCTGTTCGTGTATCTACTACAGTGGGTGATATTGTTGTTCTAGACCATGTGTACCGGTCATGTGTGGTGACTATTAGGGGTCTGGAGACCCGAGTGGATCTTCTGTTGTTATGTATGAAAGACTTTGATGTTATATTGGCCATGGATTGGCTATCTCCATGTCGTTATATTTTGGACTACCATGTTAAGACAGTGACGTTGGCTATGCCGGGTGTTCCATAGATTGAATGGCGAGGTTCAACTGATTTTTCCCCAATAGGGTGATTTCGTTCTTGAAGGCCCAACGTATGGTTGGGAAGGGTTGTCTTTTATACTTAGCCTTTGTGAGGGACGTCGGTGCAGAGACTCCCAGTATTGATTATGTTCCTATTGTGAGGGATTTTCCCGATGTATTTCCTGGAGACTTGCCGAGTATGCCGCCAGACATGGATATTGATTTTGGTATTGATCTAGTGTCGGGCACTCAATCCATTTCTATTTACCGTATCGTGTGGCACTAGCGGAGCTGAAGGAGCAACTTCAGGAACTCCTTGATAAGGGGTTTATTCGGCCTAGTGTGTCACCTTGGGGTGCACCTGTTCTATTTGTGAAAAAGAAGGATAGCACGATGAGGATGTGTATTGATTACAGGCAGTTGAACAAAGTAACAATCAAGAACAAGTATTCTTTGACTCGTATCGATGATTTGTTTGACCAACTTCAGGGAGCGAGAGTGTTTTCCAAGATTGATCTCCGTTCAGGTTATCACCAATTGAAGATCAGGCACTCAGATATTCTTAAGACAGTCTTCAGGACCAGATATGGTCATTATGAGTTCCTTGTTATGTCTTTTGGGATGACCAATGCCCCGACAACGTTCATGCATTTGATGAACAACGTGTTTCGGCCTTATCTCGACTCGTTCATGATTTTTTTTATTGATGATATTTTGGTGTACTCGCGTAGTCAGGACGAGCACACGGAGCATATGAGAGTTGTGTTGCACAGGTTGAGAGAGGAGAAACTTTACGCAAAGTTCTCCAAATGTGAGTTTTGGCTCAGTTTAGTGGCTTTCTTGGGGCACGTGGTGTCCACCGAGGGTATTCAGGTTAGTCTAAAGAAGGTATATGCAGATCAGAGTTGGCCTAGACCGTCCTTAGCCACAGAGATTTGCAGCTTTCTTGGTTTGGCAGGTTATTACTGCCGGTTTGTTCAGGGATTTTCCTCTATTGCATCGCCCTTGACCAAGTTGACTCAAAAGGGTGCTCCATTCAGGTGGTCGGACGAGTGTGAGGGGAGCTTTCAGAAGCTCAAGATAGCCTTTACCACAACTCTAGTGTTAGTCTTACCATAAGCTTCAGGTTCATATACCGTATATTGCGATGCTTCGAGAGTCGGTATTGGGTATGTGTTGATGCAGGAGGGTAGAGTTATTGCTTATGCTTCTCGCTAGTTGAAGCCCCATCAAAAGAACTACCCTGTTCATGATTTGGAGTTGGCTGCCATTGTTCACGCATTGAAGATTTGGAGGCATTATTTGTATGGTGTGTCTTGTGAGGTGTTTACTGATCATCGTAGCCTCCAACACTTGTTCAAACAAAAGTATCTCAATTTGAGGCCGCAGAGGTGTTTGGAGCTGCTAAAGGATTATGATATTACTATCTTGCACCATCCGGGGAATGCCAATGTGGTGGCCGATGCTTTGAGCCGGAAGGCGGTGAGTATGGGGAGTTTGGCCTATATTCCAGTTGGGGAGAGACCCCTTGCAGTCGATGTTCATGTCTTGGCCAATCAGTTCGTGAGATTAGATATTTCGGAGCCCAGTCGGGTGTTGGCTTGAGTTATTTCTCGGTCTTCCTTATTTGATCGCATTAGAGAGCGCCAGTATGATGATACTCATTTGCTTGTCCTTAAGGACAGAGTTCAGCACAATGATGCTAGAGATGTGACTATTGGTGATGATGGGGTATTGAGGATGCAGGGCCGGATATGCGTGCCCAATGTGGATGGGCTTCGGGAGTTGATTCTGGATGAGGCTCATAGCTCGCATATTCCATTCATCCGGGTGCCGCAAAAATGTATCAAGATCCGAGTCAACATTATTGGTGGAGGAGAATGAAGAAGGATATTGTGGGATTTGTAGCTCGGTGTCTGAATTTTCAGTAGGTGAAATATGAGCATCAGAGATCGGGTGTCTTGCTTCAGCAGATGGATATTCCAAAGTGGAAGTGGGAGAGGATCATTATGGATTTTGTAGTTGGATTTCCACGGACATTGAAAAAGTTCGATGCTATTTGGGTGACTGTGGATTGGCTGACCAAGTCTGCGCACTTCATTCCTGTGTGTATTACCTTTTTTCAGAGTGGTTGGTAGCGATCTATATCCGGGAGATTGTTCGTTTGCATGGTGTTCCGGTTTCCATCATTTCATATAGAGGTACTTAGTTTACTTCATAGTTTTGGAGAGCCGTGCAGAGAGAGTTGGGTACTCAAGTTGAGTTGAGCACAACTTTTCACCCTCAGTCGGACGGGCAGTCCGAACGCACTATTCAGATATTGGAGGACATGTTGCATGCTTGCATCATTGATTTTAGAGGGTCATGGGATCAGTTTCTACCGCTCACAGAGTTTTCATATAATAACAGTTACAAGTCGAGTATTCAGATGGCTCCATATGAGGCTTTGTACTGGAGGCGGTGTAGATCTCCGGTCGGCTGGTTTCAGTCGGGTGAGGCTAGGCTATTGGGTACAGACTTGGTGCAGGATGCTTTAGACAAGGTGAAGGTGATTCAGGAGAGGCTTCGTACAATGCAGTTGAGACAAAAGAGTTATGCTAACAGGAAGGTTCGGGATGTGTCCTACATGGTCGGTGAGAAGGTTCTGTTGAAAGTTTCACTTATGAAGGGTGTTATGAGATTTGGGAAGAAGGATAAATTGAGTCATCAGTTCATTGGGTCTTTTGAGGTCCTTCGGAGGATTGGGGAGGTGGCATATGAGCTTGCCTTGCCACCCAGTTTACCGAGTGTGCATCCAGTATTTCATGTTTCTATGCTCCAAAGTATATTGGCGACCCGTCGCATGTTTTGGATTTCAGCACAATTCAGTTGGATGTGGAGCCAGTGGCTATTTTGGAGCATCAGGTTCGAAAGATGAGTTCAAACCTTCAGTAAAAGTGTAGTGGAGAGGTCGACCCGTAGAGGAGGCTACCTTGGAAACCGAGCGGGAGATGCGGAGCAAATATCCTCACCTATTTGAGACTTTAGGTATATTTCTTGACTCGTTCGAGGACGAACGTTTGTTTAAGAGGGGGAGGATGTGACGATCCGGCCAGTCGTCTCATGAGTTACCACTCCGTTTCCACCATTTCTGCTTTTTATTGCTTTGATTGTCGGTATTATGTGTTATCGGGTTGGTTGGCTCGGGTTCGGAAAGGTTTTGGTGAGGTTGAGACACTTAGTCTCTTTTGAGTAAGCTTAAGTTGGAAAAGTCAACTGAATATCGACTTATGTGAAATAGGGCTCGGATGTGAATTTTGATGGTTCGTATAGCTTCAGGAGATGATTTGGGACTTAGGAGCGTGATCGGAATGTGTTTTGGAGGTACGGAGTAGATTTACGCTTGAAGTGGCGAACTTGGAATTTTGGCATTGTCTGATTGATAGGTGACATTTTACTGTAGGGGTCGGAATGGAATTCTGGGAGTTGCAGTAGGTCCGTTTGATCATTTGGGATGTGTGTGCAAAATGTCAGGTCATTCAGACGTGGTTTGATAGATGTTTTGCTCAAAAGCGGAAATTGGGAGATTTAGGATTCTTAGGCATGATTTCGATGTGATTTGGTTGATTCGATGTTGTTTGAGGTGTTTTAAAGATTGGTATAAGTTTGGATAGTGGTATATGACTTGGTTGTACTTTTGGTTGAGGTCCCGGGGGCCTCGAGGTGATTTCGGATGGTTGGTGTCACGCCCCGAACCTAGGGGCGAGCCTGGCACCCAGTGCCTCACATATCCTTGTGTAATAACTTGCAACAAAGGGACTCTGAACATATGATGTCATACTTTGGCCATGGGCCACATTGCAAGATAACTACGAATGCTGACTAAATGTCAATATATAACTGGGCCGACAAGTCCATCATAACTATTACAGCTGACAAACCAACCAAATATACATACAAGACCTGCAAGCCCAACATATTGCACTAATTGACAGGATATGTCTACAAGCCTCTACTGATGGATATACTGTGATCAAAACAGCTACCCAACCTACATATATATATATATATATATATATATATATATATATACAAGAAGTACATAAGGCTCTAGACCCAGAAACTCCGAAAGGCTTGGAGCTTACCAATCAAGCTGAACTCAGACAATACCTATTAATGAGGCCTACCCGTTTGTCTATCTGACCTGCACGCATGAAATACAACGCCCCCAGAAAAGGGACGCCAGTACGAAATAATGTACTGAGTATGTAAGGCAATATACTGAAAGATGAATCTGAACTGATAATATAATAACTGCAAGTAGCTGGAAGACAAAGATTATCTGAAGATATACTTACCTGCTGATACTGACTCAACTCTCTCAATATAGTAAGTAAAATAGTTGTCCGTCCCTATAAGGCTCGGTATACATTATATATATCTGCTCTGCCGTAGTAGGCTCGCTCAAAAGCGCTCGACCATACTAGGCTCTGTATCTTGACCAACTGGGCTCGCTCATATGCGCTTGGCCATAGTTGGATCGTCATATAACTTACCATCTAATCAGAGGTTGCCCAATAGGGGCCTGCCCATCGATTATAGCTCGATGGTAATGAAAATACTCTTAATACTATATATATATATATATATATATATATAAATTCTCTGCTCTCTTGACTAGAAGAAGGAAATACTCAACTGAATATGCAGTTCCGATAAGGAGAATATTATAACTTACAACACTAGGAAAATACAGACAATTTGCGAGACTAGAAAAATATACGTAAATTCCGGGATATGAATGTAATGACGAGATCATGCCAAATGAAAGAAGATCTTAGCCTTAACATACCTAAGTTGATTCTCTTGACAATCCCTTTAACACCCGTTAATTGCGACAACACATAATGGCAAATCAAAGTAGAAAACAATCTGCATGATATTCTTGAGAAAGATTGTACCGTGCTTTCTTAAAATTGCATTCCACGCGTAATCGGACCTTGTATAAACTTTGCGGAAGCTCATTTGTTACTTAGTAAATATGATCATCTTCATCTTGACATCTTAAAGGAGCCTTTTGTTGTGTTAATTACCCAAGGTTTCTGTTCTTATTCAAGTGACCATATATTTTATGGAAAGTTAAGGTCAAGAATTTGTTTTGTGTATTGCACATAATTGGATACTTGCTACTATTTCTAGCTTATCTATCTCTCGATAAGGTAGATATTGTTTCATTTTTAAAGCTATAAACTTTTGTTATCTAGTTAATCCCTTGATAAAGTAAACCACTCACATTTCTTGTTTTAGTCTCATGCCAAAAAATTCTATGTTGATATCTAGTTGCAGTGTCAAGTGTCAACGTATTCAAGTGGAAAGCATCTTATGCTTATGACTCATCATGCAAATTTGTGCCACTTGGTGGCCCAAAAATATTCTTATCCACATAATTAAGAATTATCTCAAATTGTTTAAAATACTACTCACTTTTAACACACCTTATACACCTTACTATCATGGTCATGTAGTACCTTGAATGGTACTAGTCCATAAATACCGAGTATTTTAGCTTGAGCCGTATTTTATCCCAACATGCCAAACTTGGACAAAAATTCATTTTCTTTGACTTGCTTCCCCTTTTTTACGAATTTACTTATTACTTATTTGAAATAGCATGATCCTTATAATCTCCAAGTAATCTTTTCTTTGGACTGATGTCAATTACCTTACGATAAATTCAACGTACAACACTACAGGTTACAACATCGTTGTCATATCGTACTGTGGGATGTGACATCTCACTTCTTGGATCTCATTAATTTATTTATGGCGTATTTTTCATGTACGCAAATATGGGGTGTAACATCATTCTCCCCTTTGGAACATTCATCCTCGAATGTTGACTGATGTGCTTATCGTCCTCATATCCCGTAGCTCTTGCGAATACTTTAGTAGTCCTTTTGTCATCTAGGCAATTGTTCTGTGAATAAGTTTAAAGGCCAGGGCATTTCCCCCTTTTAGGCTTCTTCCCATGCCATGACTTGTGATCGAGTTCCTTCCAATCTCGTAACTGTTGCTACCTTCCATTATGCAGTTTCTACGACACTAACCTTGTAAGTGTGCCTATGCGACTCTCTTCTCCTTTTTCCTCCAGCTTTTAGCCAATCCTGAAGTTCTTCGCTTGGTATTTTGTCGAACTTATGAATACTGCTATATCTTATTTTATAGACCTAGTTATCCATTCGTATGACTTTACTACATCTACATCGGTCATTCTATACCATAACACTTACCTCGATTTCTCGTTACTGAGGCCTGCTACCAAATCTCAGGTTACTTTCATTGCTTATCTTGTAAGTATAAATCTATGTCCTCTAATGCCCCCACATTACCGTTCATCTTTAAGAATGACGACCTAATCTCCTCTCATACTTTATAACTTTTATCCATTAGTTGTTGATTCACCTCAATTTTGATCCATAATCCATCCCTGATAACTTAACCTTTTATGTAATATTGCAGCTAGGATTCACGTTTTATCGGGGAACATCTGAAATGATTAGATTGATCCACCTGGGGCGATACCCTGCTATTATAACCGTATCTCACGATACCCCAATATGACTCACCTTGCATGGGTATTTTAATCCTGTCCAATTCATGAGATCCCTTTCTTTTATCCTTCAGATCATTACTTAATTGAAGGTCCAAACTCATCATTTTCATTTTTTTTGTCTATAATAATTACCCCTCATTCTATTAATAGGGAAACATTCCATCTCTTCTGAATGTTATTAGTCTTAGACCCTTTTTGAGTTTATTCAGGCTATACTGAACTTTCTGTAACTTAGAGAAACCATTAGCTATCTTGTTTTCATGGACTTAATCCTGAGGATTTATCCATTCTTGTCACTTTTTCACCTTCCTTTCCTCATTCTTACTCATGTTTTCTCAAAACATTGTCGCTCTACCATACTTAAGATTGCAACCTATAAATATCCATTTATAATAATCGCTACTTTCCTTCAACTTGCTTGCACCATATATTTCCTTATGTTATTCTGGAACATCAAGCGATACATCACATCATCTCCAACTCTTGTCTACTCTCTTAACTAGATCTCTCAGTACTTAGAAACAGTAGGTTGGAAGACATGCCACTGACGATGTCGCTATCATTCATGGTTATTGGATCCCCGTGCTTATAACCTTCTATCCGAAGTATGGACTATTTACAACTTTCTACATTTGAGTATCTCGTACATTGTTCACTTTTACCTTACTTACTTAAAATCTCGTATTATATCTTTTATATCCTTCATAACCTCCCTTCCACCTAGGTGTAGTTCACGTCCATAACTTGAAGCTCTATTATAATACTCGTACCTCTGGTACATACACAATCCGGTGAGAGCTTCGTGCTGACTTCTTATGAGGTTGGTACTTCTTCTAACTGGCTTTCCTGTAGAGCCATTATAGATTATGGTTATTGTGTTATTTTTCTTGAACATTTGATATTAAGAGTGATTCTGTCATGTTCCCCAGCATAACTTCTATAATTTTTGTAGGTCCAATAATGAGACTCCTGATTTACTTCGGTGATGTAATACTTTAGTTCATCTTCCTTCCGATTAGCCTTTACGTAGGCTTAATCTATCTTCCAATATGCGGCTCACGGTATCAGTTATTACCTTAGCCTTTCATGGGCGTTATGGAATACCCATGATACAGTCTTCTAACAATTCAATCCTTTGTCTATGCCCTGGGTTTAATTATTTCTTTTAACTTATACTGGAGTCTTCTATGGCTGTATGATTGTCAACAAATATGTTGCCTGGATCATGTTCCAAAATCTTGAGTTTATCCATAACATACTAACTCTGGATCATTGATCAAATAATTCTTTTGTTCCATCTTAGCTTTCGTTTTACGTAAGCTATTACCTTTCATGATCTTTCTTCCCCCTTTTTGCATGCATACTTAGCTTGTCTTAGCTCTCACGCATGCCAGAATTTCCGTACAACTCATATAATCTTCGAATATTACTTTTAACTCTTACTTCCCATTCATTAGTCACGGTAGGTTCCATTTCCTTTGGAATGCTTACAATGTTATTGCAAGATTGTTGTTACACGACCATTTCCTCTCTAGGTCGTTATGCTTAGGTTGAAACCTTCTTTCTTATCTCCTCAGCTAGTCTTTCGTTGTAATACTTAGGGATAACCCTTGACTCTCGTAAAGCTGTGAGCTTATTACGGATCTTTTCTAATGTCCTTACTTGCCTATAATTATCTGTAGTTGCTTACTTCCATGCCATTTTACTTATATAGTTGATTCTGATCGGATATTTTGACTGCTTTCCCAACGACACTTTCTTTTATCCCCGTAACATTCATACGGTACTTTTAACTACCCTGACTCTTGTTTGAATATATCTCAAGTATTATAATGATATTCTCCGAGGCTAAATTCTCCATGTTGGGTTCTAATATGTTTATCGTGTTTACTAATACATACTGATTTCTATTACTCTGGGGATTAACTCTCCACTCTGGTAGTCGTGTTGGAGTCACGAACTTATTTCTCGAAATGAGGATATAACCTTATGGCCTATATTCTTTCGTTGTCTTAAGGCCCATCACTTTTCGTCTCTTCCTTAATTTGACTATAGGTTCTGTAACACTCTACCGTGTTTATCCATGTATCACACCTTATTCATAATGCTTCCTTATTTCTCTTCTCATTACTCTACTAATATTTCTGCATATCCCTTTTCTTGTGAAAACTTCAATACAAAATTCTTTCAATTTTAGCTTCCCTTTGCTCTATCCAATGGCTCTTTTGATTGCTCAACATCCTTGCTCTGTTAGGGATGAGAGCCATACTTAAGGTAATATTGCGCCATCTGGGTGTCTCACAAAAAGATCTATTGGCACATTTGTAATACCCTTCGGAAATGCCAACAAATGAAAGTAATCCATTTACCAATTTGGGTTACTCTAACCCCAACCAGACCTTGATATCATATCCTTCTCTTAACTATACCTGTTAGCCCCCACAGGGCATAACTGAAATGAGTCTGACCAATTGTACATACCTCTGTTACCATTGAATATAACTCAAAAATGCTTATGTTCCTCTGCCTCAATTATAATCGTTGTTAACCTTCATTAACTGGGCGCCTCGTACCCTTATTCATCTTGCTTCTTTTACTTGTTGAAACTTGTATTTATCTTTTTAATCTCTCATTGTCTTTCATCATAAAGGTGGATAGGCATTCTTGCCTTATGGCTCCTTATCAAGAGGCTTAAACCGTTCAGTACACATATGATCTGCTGAAGACCTCATTTTACTTATCATAAGCATGATACAGTTCCTCTAATTCAATACTTCCACAACTATATCTCTTATCAATCATCTTTCTAAATGTAGGCATCGTCTTATTACGAATGAAAATAGAAGCTCGGGACTTGAATTCTTATAAGTCAGCTCTACCACACGATCTAGAGTAAGAAGAAAGAGTGACAATCTTAAATGCCATGTAGCCTCCTACTTATAAGTGTGATACACGACACACCCATAAACAAGACTCTACTAGACATGGCTTGTAGACTCCCTAGGATAGAATTGCTCTGATACCACTTTTGTCACGCCCCGAACCTAGGGGCGAGACTGACACCCAGTGCCTCACCTATCCTTGTGTACTAACTTGCAACTAAGTGACTTGGAACATATAATGTCATACTTTGGCCATGGGCCACATTGCAAGATAACTACGAATGCTGACTAAATATCAATATATAACTGGGCCGACAAGGCCATCATAACTATTACAGCTGACAAACCAACTTAATATACATACAAGACCTGCAAGCCTAACATATTGCACTAATTTACAGGATATGTCCACAAGCCTCTACTGATGGATATACTATGATTGGAACAGCTACCCAACCTACTCATAACATATATATATATATATATATATATATACACACACACACATACAAGATGTACATAAGGCTCTAGACCCAGAAACTCCGAAAGGCTTGGAGCTTATCAATCAAGCTGAACTCAGGCAATACCTATTGAGGAGGCCTACCCGTCTGTCCATCTAACCTGCACGCATGAAATACAACACCCCCAGAAAAGGGACGCCAGAACGAAATAATGTACTGAGTATGTAAGGCAATATACTGAAAGTTGAAACTGAACTGATAATATAATAACTGCAAGTAGCTGGAAGACAAAGATTATCTGAAGATATGCTTACCTGCTGATACTGACTCAACTCTCTCAATATAGTAAGTAAAATAGTTGTCCGTCCCTATAAGGCTCGGTATACATTATATATATCTGCTCTGCCGTAGTAGGCTCGCTCATAAGCGCTCGACCATACTAGGCTCGCTCATATGCGCTCGGCCATAGTTGGATCGTCATATAACTTACCATCTGATCAGAGGTTGCCCAATAGGGGCCTGCCCATCGATTATAGCTCGATGGTAATGAAAATACTCTTAATACTATATATATATATATATATATATATATATAAATTCTCTGCTCTCTTGACTAGAAGAAGGAAATACTCAACTGAATATGCAGTCCCGATAAGGAGAATATTATAACTTACAACGCTAGGAAAATATACGCAATTTGCGAGACTAGCAAAATATACGTAAATTCTAGTATATGAATGTAATGACGAGATCATGCCAAATGAAAGGAGAGCTTAGCCTTAACATACCTGAGTCGATTCTCTTGACAATACCTTTAACACCCGTTAATTACGACAACACATAGTGACAGATCAATGTAGGAAAAAATCCGCATGATATTCTTGAGAAAGATTGTACCGTGCTTTCTTAGAATTGCATTCCACGCATAATCGGATCTTGTATGAACTTTGCTGAAGCTCATTTGTCACTTTGTAAATATGACCATCTTCATCTTGACATCTTAAAGGAGCCTTTTGTTGTGTTAATTACCCAACGTTTCTGGTCTTATTCAAGTGACCATATATTTTATGGAAAGTGAAGGTCAAGAATCTGTTTTGTGCATTGCACATAATTGGATACTTGCTACTATTTCTAGCTTATCTATCTCTGGATAAGGTACTATTGTTTCATTTTTAAAGCTATAAACTTTTGTTATCTAGTTAATCCCTTGATAAATTAAACCACCCACATTTCTTGTTTTAGTCTCATGACAAAAAATGCTACGTTGATATGTAGTTGTCGTGTCAAGTGTCAATGTATTCAAGTGGTAAGCATCTTATGCTTATGACTCATCATGCAAATTTGTGCCACTTGGCGGCCCAAAAATATTCTTATCCACTTATTCAATTATCCACATAATTAAGAATTATCTCAAATTGCTTAAAATACTACTCACTTTTAACACACCTTATACACCTTACTATCATGGTCATGTAGTACCTTGTATGGTACTAGTTCATAAATACCGAGTATTTTATCTTGAGCCGTATTTTATCCCAACAAGCCAAACTTGGACAAAAATTCGTTTTCTTTTACTTGCTTCCCCTTTTATCTTTACGAATTTACTTATTACTTGTTTGAAATATCATGATCCTTATAATCTCCAAGTAATATTTTTCTTGGACTGATGTCAATTACCTTACGACAAATTCAACGTACAATACTACAGGGTGTAACATCCTCGTAATGTAGTACTGCGGGACGTGACATCTCACTTCTGGGCTCTCATTATTTATTTATGGCATATTTTTCATGTACGAAAATATGGGGTATAACAGTTGGCAGAATGTTTGGAATTTGGATGTAGCATCTGAAGCTAAGTCCGCTATCATAACCACACCTGCGGTTAGGGGACCATAGGTGAGGGCTCACAAAAGCGGAGATGGAGCCCCAGATGCAGCCAAGAGGAGGATTAGCTGGAACCGGAGAAGCGGCTAAGGGAGCGCACCTGCGATAGCAGGTGCGGGCAATGCATCGCAGATGTGAAAAATGGCTCATAAGTGAAAACCGCATATGCGATGTCTTGGACAACAAAAAAGGTACCGCAGATGCGGTGGATGGACTGCAGGTGCGGAATCCCTAGGCTAGAAAGTATGTAATGTTTCCTTCACGAATTTTTGCTAAGTTCTCCATTTTTTAAGATGGGAAGTGAGCTAGGGCAGTGAATTTTCAAGGGGAAGACGAAGAGTATCAGTTGGGTAAGTTCCCTAAGCTTCATTACTTGATTTTATGATCATTTTTCCATTATTTAATCATGGTATTAGTGGAAATTAAGGAAGAAAATAGAGGGTTTAGGGCTTGATATTGGAGACCTTGACTTGAGGATTTGAGGGGCCATTTGTGGTCGAATTTTGGTACTTTTGATATAAATGAACTCGTGGGGTGATAAGGATTCCGTTGATGTAAATTTTATCGGATTCCGAGACGTGGGCTTGGGGGTCGAGTTTTGGTTAATTTTGGGATTCGTGTTATAATTTGATTACTTTCGAGTGGTCTTTGTTCCCTTAGCATATTTTGATGGTTATGTTCTGATTTTGGTTAGATTTGGAGCATCCGGAGGCCGATTCGAGAGGCAAAGGCATCGCGGGCTAGAGTTTGGAGCGGATTAGGTGAGTAATGATTGTAAATGTTGTCCTGAGGGTATGAAATCCTGGACTTCACATCGTTGTGCTATTATGAGGTGACGCATATGCTAGATGACGAGTGTGGGGTCGTGTACCGTTGGGGATTGTGACTTAGTCCGTCCCGTGCGACTGTTTTACCGCGTATTTGACTAAAAACGGTTTGCTATCATCTTGTTTTGGGCTGAACGCCATATATGGGCCTCGTGTCAACTATTTTGGACCCTTAGGGTAATTTTATTGCTATTCCTCATTGTTTTGACTTTATACCTGTACTCAGTCATGCTATATTCTACTGTTTTTATAACTCAGCCATGTTTACTCTATTTTGACATCTTAAATGATATTTTGAGCCGAGCATCATATTTTACTATGCCCGAGTGGCTTTTAGAGATTTCTGACTGAGTAGGGCTGAGGGCATGTATTGTAAGGTTATTGAGCTGATTTATGATTATGAGGCCAAGGGCCTGAGTTGTGCGCCACGAGGTGGCTTGATTTGAGGCCGAGAGCCTGTTTGATTATGCCACGAGATGGCTTGATATTGTGCTTGGGCCATAAGAGGCCCCTCCTGGAGTCTATACACCCCCAATGAGCGCGGGTACCCAGTGTGATATGTGATATAGCCCGAGGGGCTGATGTTGTTCCATGTTATTGCCCGAGGGGTAGAGACGAGTGATTGTGAGATAGCCCGAGGGGCTGATTCTGTTGGTACTTTGTCCGAGGTGCTGGTTTTATGTGTTTATCTTTTCTCACTATTTTTTTAATTCACTCGTTTAACTATTAAAGGATGTTTTAAAGAAGCTTATACTGAATTGAGGTGTTTTACAAGTTTTCACTATTTTATTGCATTGTATTTATTTTACACTGCCTTGTTTAAGCATATCGCTATGTTTTACTTATTTTCTTATCTCTCAACTGCATTTAGTTTTATTACTCACTGAGTTGGAGTACTCACTTTACTCCCTGCACCCTGTGTGCAGATTCAGGAGTTTTGGGTCCTACTAGTGAGGGTTGATTGCTCCCAACAGGCTATTCGGAGTCTGCTAGGTAGCTGCTTGGCATCCGCAACTCAGTGTTTCTCCCTCCTATTTTATTTCTTTTGTTCTAGTTCTTTAATAGACTGTACAAACTCTTTCATACTCTTATACTTATGTTAGATGCTCATGACTGGTGACGACCCGATGTTGGGGTGTGTTGGTTTCTAGAAATTGTACTATATCACTTTTATTTTGGGATTATTAGCATGTTAATGTCTTAAATTGTGTTATCATAATTGTTTAAAATAAATTGGGTGTTGTGTTTGCTGGCCTTGTTTCACGATAGGCGCCATCACGACCGGGTACGAATTTAGGGTCGTGACACTTTGTAGGACATATTTAAACCACTATTTGGTTTAGTTTCTTGACTAGAGTTAGTCAAATTTTGTTGCTTTGTAATTGAGTTATTGCGAAAAGATTATAATAGAGTTATTGTAAGGGGTAAGGGATTAAGAGTTTAATTCCTATTGACTAGAGTTAGTCAAGGTTTGTTGCTTTGTAATAGAGCTATTGCAAAGGACTTGCAATAGAGTTATTGTAAGGAGTGAGGGATTAATAGTTTAATTCCTAGATATCAATAGGTTGTAATCTCAAGTTTGCTCGGTTTAGTGGAGTTGAAATCCTACTAGGGTAGGTTGTGGTTTTTAATCCCTTGAGCAAGGAGTTTGCCACATAAATATCACGTGTTCTTTATTTACTGCTGATTTACCTCTAGAACAGATAGAGAACCTGGTTCCCTATACTATTTGGTTTTACAGTCTGTTGCTTACCATGAGAACTGATAGAGAACTTGGTCCTCTATACAATTTGGTGACACTTAGTTTCTATCAATGCTTAAGTTTTTGTCTTACAGTATGTAATTTTCTAATGAGTTTTTGCTAATGCATGCTGAAGTTATTTAGTTCATTTCTGAAAACTTTAGACAAAACATGCTGAAGTTGTTTAGTTCATTTGCTAAAACTTCAGACTATACATGCTTAAGTTTTTTAGTTCATTTGCTAAAACTTCAGACTAAACATGCTTAAGTTTTTGTCTTGCAGTATGTAATTTTCTAAAGAGTTTTTACTAATGCATGCTAAAGTTATTTAGTTCATTTGCTAAAACTTCATACCAAAACATGCTGAAATTTTGTAACACAGTCTACAATTTTGCCCTGAGTTTTATCCGATACTTCAGTCTAAACAAGTTTATGTTTTTTAGTTTATTTGCTAAAACTTCATCCTAAACATGCTTAAGTTTTTGTCCCGCAGTTTGTCAATAGTTTTTTTATTAAAGAATGGAAAAACCGCCCTTTGAAAATGCTTTTAACAAAAAAAGGGTACGGATGCAAACGAAAAAACAAAATGGGTATAAGTTAAAAGGGGCGACCAAATAGGGCGCGCCATGCAATTTTTACTTCTTTCGGAGATGACTGTTGAGGGTGAGCCCATTTCTTGAGAAGTCTAAAAGCCTAGCTTTTCGTTGGTGAGCATCTCGTTATTCGTGAAAACCAAAGTATTATTTACTTCTTTCAGTCTATTATATCAGAAATATATATATAATCTAATGTCATAGTTTGTGAACTATGAGAGTTTGTGAACTATGAGATATTTGAGATGTCTAGTTTTCATGAATTCATAATCTAAGATGGTTGTTGTCACACCTCCTTTTTCCCGAGGGGATATGGAGTTTTTCCAATTAAAGTAACATTAATCGAAATGAGATTATTTATTCAATTCAGAGTTGCCACTTGGAATAATTTATAGTGTCCCAAGTCATCAGTTTATTTTAAAATCCCAAATCGAGGAAATTGACTCTATTTTTACGGTCCGCGAACAAAGAAGATCGGGTAAGGAATTCTGTTAACCCAGAAGAAGGTGTGAGGCATTTCCGAGTTTTTTGGTTTTAGCACGGTCGCTCAATAGTTAATAATTGGCCTAATTATCTGAATTATACGTATTTAAAACCTATTGTGCATTTTTACCTTTTAAATTGCTTTTAGTATTTATGGAAGTTGTTTGAATAAGTCGCGATGTCCTGCACTCGTTTGCTTTTGGTACACATTGCGAATTGCACCACGTGAAACGCACCCGCAATTTACATAATATTGGTTTTTATTATTATTTGAAGTTATGGTCGAGTCACGTGAAATGCACACCCTTATTGGGGGTTATGTATCATGACTATGCTATGGGAACCGTATCCACAGTAATGATATTTATTATTTGCGCCTAAAGCAAGCTACGATATTCATAAATTATTTTCCTAAAGATAATTTGAGATTATTGCGAGGCCAAGAGTCTATGAAAATCACTGTGGAGAAGTGTATAATTTATGGAACTATTCATGAATTTAAGCACAAGAATATTGGTAGTAAAAAAAAGAAATGGGTCGACTTGATCATTTCACACCAAGTCTTAGACGACCCCAATTCTTATTAAAATAAGAGACCTTGGACCTTTCTCGTTTATTAGTCTAGTTATTAAGTGGCCCAATTTTTGCGGCAAAGTCAATGAAAGCTCAAACTTATAACCAGCTATGAAAATAGTACTGCCCAATTAACATGTTAAAACCAAACAAACCAAATTGCAATATCTAACCAGATTAAATCTAAGCCCACTTAATGCTATATTTTCTTCCTTTATCAATATTATTTGAGGCTAAAAGATACTACCAACTAAGGCAGTAGAACCAAATTCACGATTTTTAGATAACCACGCAACATTATTCGAACAAAAAATGCCATAGCAATATTCTAAATAAAATTAGGTAAGAGGATAAATGATGAACCTTTGAATAAGCTTTCCAATATATCAACAAGTGAACCTCAAATGTACAACAATAAATCATTTGGAGCTTGCGGACCATGAACGAAGACTTCGACAAACTTCGAACTTCGAACCTCGAACCTCGACACACCTCTATGCTCGACCGAAACTTTTAGAGAAGTGGCTGTTTTTGAGCTGGAGTTTGGTGCATTTTTCACTGATTTTGGGTCTGCTTTGAGACTGCTTCAAGTTGGTTTTAAGTGTTGTTTTATGGAGGGGTTTAGAAGCTGATTTAACGGTATTTCATCGGGTTTTTGCTACTGGTTTTGGGACTATTTGCTAAAGGATGAAACTTAGTTCATGGGTTTTGGGTGATTGTTTTGCTGTAGACCTCAATTTTTGCATTTTTTTTTTGGTTTGATAAAGGAAGAAGAAGCTACGATCAATAGTAGTAGAAGAAGAAGAACAGTGCATCCATTTTTTAGGAAAACTTTTCTCTCATTTTGCTTTATTCTCCTTTTTTTGTTCCTTTCCCAATCTGACTTTTTCTTGTTTTTCCCCTCTCTTTCCTTTTTAGCTTTTTTTTTGTCTTTTCTCTATTGTTGTGACTCCCTTCCCTTTCCGTTTTTCTATCTCTGTTACGTCCCTCTATGTGTGTGTGTGTTGTGTTGTGTGATTTGTATATTATAATGAAGAGGAGAGTGAAAGTGGAATTGAGTTTGTTTAGCTCTGTGGATTGTGGAGATGGCAGGTGCTCGTTCTTTTTGTGTGTGTCTTTGTATGTATTTTATAGGTGTAGGTATACAGATTAATTGGTGGCCAAGAAAAAAAATGTGTATGTGCATGTGAGTTTTGAGGGAGAGCATGTGAGTTTGTTACAAAAGATAAGGAAGAATCTTGCCACATGGAAATGACTCATTTGCTCTTGCTTTAATTAATATTTTTTTTGTTTCTTTTAAGAGTGAAAAATAAAAATACTAGTTAAATATTTTAAAATTAAAAACATACAATTTTTTTTTTGTGATTTTTAATTTTCTTAAATAAAACCTATAAAGGTGAAATAAAGATAAAATATCAAGATTAAACTTAAAAGATATTTAAATACTAAAGTGATGAAAAGAGATAAGTATGGTCAAAAATTAGGTGCTCACAACATTCCCTTCTTTGGGTGGAAGCATGAAGAGTTTTCAGGCAAAGACAAGGTGAGCCAAGTGGCTAATTTTTGACCAAGCCATTATTCAAAGTGAAACGAAATAAAAGAAAAGAGTGCAAAAGTGCAACCGAGTCCTGGTTTTGGACAACCTACATATCCCGGGATATAAGGGAATCATGTCACGTGTAGTTCAAGGAGAATGATGGAATGATGAGTTGAAGAGTCGAGTGAGGTTCCGTCGAGGCTCCGGTCCGTGGTTCTATTATTACATAAAAATCAAAATCAAAAGGAACTAAACATGTCTGTCAGCTATAAGTTACAAGATTTCTATCTATAAGTATTCTAAAGCTTGATCTTGAGTCTTGAATGGTTCTTCATGCAGACTCTGATGAACCTTGATGCTTGCTAGTTGTAGGTGTTAGTTCATTCTTCTAAGGCTTCTTCTAATCAAAACAAGAAATGCAATGCTCGTGACTTCATCCATGTCTTGAGCAGTCCACATCTTTTCATTTGCTTCTGCATTTTGGATTCACTTTTTTTTTTCTTTTTTTTTTCTGGATTGAGACTTCTTATTCTGGTCATATCGAACCCTGTGCCTCGAGGTAAAACCTGCTCAAACACCAAAACAAAACAAACAAGCGAAATTTTTCTGCCCCAATTTTCACTAGAAAAATTTTGTGACTTATTGTAATAAAATTCTAAACTAATTCTTTATTGAAAGTGATAAAAGGCCAGGAATGGTGTACCCCTAAAAGATCATGATGATTTTTTCTGTTTTGGACGGTGATCCTTTATTGTCAAAAAGATGTCTCAACTAAGGATTGGTGTACCTTATGTTGGAAAAATGTGTCCAAGGAATGATATACCATATATTGGCAAAGATATCAAGGCGTGGTGCACCCTGCATTTAAGATCAAATCAACTAGGGAATTGAGACCTTATGTTGGAAAAGGAGACTAGGGAGTGGAGACCCTATGTCTAAATTAAAATCAACTAGGGAGTGGAGACCCTATGTTGGAAAAGGAGACTAGGGAGTAGAGACCCTATGTCTGAAATAACATCAACTAGAGAGTGGAGACCCTATGTTTTGGAAAACGTAGCTAGGGAAAGATGTATCTTATGCTAACATGCGACTACCTTTTGATTTTTTTAAAAAGCAAAAACATTTGTTAAAAAAAAGTTCCCCAACGCTTATTTTCTGAGGGCATGAACAAACGATTTTTTTTTCTCAAACTAAACTTCTTCTCTTTTTTTATAATTATCCTAGGAGAAAATTCATCAGATTAGGTTTTCATATCTTAGGAGAAAAATTCATCAGACTAAAACTTCAATCTTAGGAGAAAATTCATCAGACTGGGTTTTATTATCTTAGGAGAAAGATTCATCGGACAAAGATTTTTATCCTAGAAGAAAGTTCATCAGACTAGGGCTTTTTATCTTGAGAGAAAAATTCATCAGACTAAGACTTCAATCCTAGTAGAAAAATTTATTAGACTAGGTTTTCTAATTTATTATCTTAGGAGAATGATTCATCAGACTAAGATTTCTATCCTAGGAGAAAATACATCAGACTAAGTTTTCCATCTTAGGAGAAAGATTCATTAGACTAAGATTTCTGTCCTAGGAGGAAATTCATCATACTAGGTTTTTTTGTGTTATCTGAGGAGAAAGATTCATCAGACTAAGATTTCTATCCCAGGAGAAAATTCATTAGACTAGGTTTTCTTCTCTTAGGAGAAAGATTTATCCGACTAAGACTTTTATCCCAGGAGAAAATTCATTAGACTAGGTTTTTCTTATCTTAGGAGAAAGATTCATCACACTAAGACGTTTATCCTAGGAGAAAGATTCATCAGACTAGTTTTTTTTGTTATCTGAAGAGAAAGATTCATCAGACTAAGACTAAAATCCTAGGAGAAAATTCATTAGACTAGGTTTCCTTATCTTAGGAGAAAAATACATCAGACTAAGATGTTTATCCTATGAGAAAATTCATCAGACTAGGTTTTTTATCTTAGGAGAAAGATTCATCAGACTAAGACGTCTATCCTAGGAGAAAGTTCATCAGACTAGGTTTTCCAATTTATTATCTTAGGAGAAAGATTTATCAGACTAAGATTTCTATTGGGAGGAAAATCCATTAGACTAGGACTTTTAATCCTAGGAAGAATAATGTGAATAGCAATGGCAAAATTTTATGCACACTAGCAAGGCAGAAAAAGGCAAAGATTTGAGAAACTTCCCTTTGTCGGCTCTTCTTTTTTTTTTATTTTCTTCTCTTTTTTTCTTTTTTTTTTCTTCTCATTTTTCATCCTTTTTTTTGGAATCACTTTCTATGCATTGCTTTGTTCCTGCTTTAAACCAAGAAAATTTTATCAGTTTTAAAAGGTGGTGGACGGTTTGTGGCCTTGATGTCTTTGACAGCTTGGCTTTTTGTCCATTTAGAAGGCCGACTACATTGGTAGTTGGCTGCACTGCTGGGAGACTCTGTTGTTGCTTTCAAGGGGTCTCTACTTTCTGTATCAATCCTGATTGTTTCGCTCCCAAGGCCATTAGTATTTTGTGGTCAATCAGACTTATCCCAACTTGAGATCTTTGCTTACGCGACTTTTCTGATATCTTAAATGACTTCTTTCTTTTTGAGCAATTTGTTTGTCAGAGAGAATCAAAAGTTATCTTTGCTTGTGCCAAATAGGCTAACAAGAGTCTTTTGGGGGAGCCTTTTCATGAATTCTCAAGGCATGTTAACAGTACAACTGAGTGTGCTGGCCAAATTTACTTTGTGCAACTGAAAAGCTGGTAGTAGATTTTGAAATCTTTTTTTGCTTGTTTTCACAAGGATTGACTCAAAGAAAAGGACATAATGATGCGAAGAAACAATATGTAACAAGAAATGCCCATGTCGGGAAGAAAAGAAGGAAGAGTTTTTTTTTTCAATAACTAGCCTTCATGGTCATGCCATGCATTTTGGACTTAACGACCGATCTATCAACTAATCCAGTTTTCCCTTTTACCATTCTTATGACCTTTTAAGTGGAGTTTGTTCATGCCAATCCTTTGCATCAGCTTCACGACTCACTTTCGACTAGTGGTGCCCCGAGGGATTTTCACCAACAAGCCTCTCTCATTTATTTATCTCTACTTACCATCGCCTTATAGTTCCTGTGAGGGTTTTCACTAGTAAGACTCTCTCATTTTTCTTTTTTTTCTTTCTTGTGTGAGCAACTTAATAGTGTTCTATGTCGCGTGACAACTGTTACTTATTACATACATCTCTTGGCATTCTTGAAGACTGACCGGGAAGTCTTTATTTGGAAGGTTTTTGGATAGGATTTGAAAGAAGGGATGTCATAAGGTTCAAAGTAGACTCAAAATTAGCGGGTTGTAGACTTACAACTCTTGGAATCGACTCTCTCAAAAGTGAAATAAAATTTGTACCCCAGTTTCAGATATTGGGGATTTTTTGGATTTTTTTCATTTTTCTTTTTTTCTTCTGAATTCTTATTTGGTTGGATCGAACCGTGTAAGGCTTCTTATGTATACTTTTTCTTAAAAGTAATCAAGTCAAACGTAGTTCAAACATCTGAGCTAACTATTTGTTTTTCCATCTTTCTTTCTATTTCTTTTTTTTTTCTTTTTCCTTTTTTTATTCAAAACAAGTTGCCCAACTTCTATTTTCTGGGGGCATAGACCTTTGACTGTTTTTTTGATTTGAACTTTCTAAGAGTTGCCCCAGTTTGTACTCTTAGGGAATGGACTTTTCTATTCATTTTCATTTTTTATTTTTTTTATTTAATTTTTTTTGGACTTTTGACTCTAAACTTGATTCCAAAAGAGGATGGTCAAAGAAAATAACACGGGCTTAAAAGTGATAATAACGAGTATAAAGTATTTGGGTAGCAGAAAAAAGGCCTCCTAGCCTTGAGAATCAATCACGTTAGCCCTTCAAAAACACGACATTGATGGACATGTTGCTTTCTGGGTCATTTTCAGTGTAAAGCTGTATGAGCAATACTCTCCTCGCAGTGAATGGCCCTTGTAAATTTGGGTGACTTTTCTTGGATTTTGTCTTGATGTAGAAGATGCATTTTGCCACTAAACTGATCCATTTCAAGTTGTCTGGAATACACCTTCTTTTGAAAAACTCTTTCTATCTCTTAATGCTAAACATACTTCAACCTGTCTGATCATCCTTAAGACCGATCTTTTCAATCATTCAAAAGGTAGAGATCCTGAACTCCCACGAGCATGAATGCTTTGGTTCCATGTAAACTTGACTCATGCTTATTTTCCAAATATTTCATATCTTTATTCATCTTCAAAAGTGTCTCTTTCTCACTTATCCAATTCAAGACTAAATCAATTTTTTATGATCTGGCAAAAAATTCCGCATGCATGTCATGTCACTAGAACTAGCGTGAAAAGAACTATGCACAAAATGGACACAAAATGACTGGCTATTTTTTTATTGAATAAAGGATATTAGGGCCCGATAACACAAAAAGAAGAAGAAAAGACGACAAAATAAGCTATCATGTCTAAAAGAAGAGTGACCTTCCAGTTACTAAGCGACGTCTTAGCCACAAATTTGCACATCAACACTATTACGACATTCAACTTTTTTATTCCTTCTGATTCAACACTAAAATTTTGACTTTTTGATAAAAACATTCTCAATATTGGCTGTCGGATTTCAGGACTGACGACATGGGCATTTTCAAAGCAACTAATTTATTAAAGGACTCAGAAGAATTCTCATGTCTCTCCATCATCAAATCATCCCGAGCAGGCCATGTCTATTGCTCAAATCCGGTAAAGTCAACCCCACATTTGCCTCCATTTTTTGATTTTTCACTGTCAACTTGCCTACTTGCCTTTTCATGACTTTGAGTCAACAACAGTGGTGCTTGTTCCATTGGTTGAGAGAATGCTTTTATTTGCGAGGGATCTTGGATTGTTTTTGTGACTCGCCATTGCAAACTAACAAACTGACCATCTTTAACTAGCTTTTATTTCAAAACAACAAGCATGATAGAATAATAACTCTTTTTCTTTCTTTTTTTTTCTCTTTTTTTTTGTTTTTTTAAAACCATTCGATCGAACCTGATGTGGATTGCCTAAATATTATGTGGAAATATGAATCAGATCTTGCATAGTTTTAAAAAATCAGGAATAAAGGAAATAAATTAACTCTTTTTTTGGATTTTGAATTTTTTTTTCGAAAGAAAGACTCATAAATAAGAAAGAAAATATTTTTGGATTTCGATTTGTCTACTTTTTTTGTTTTTTTTTGTTTTTGAGAATTTTTGAAAAGAGAGACTTCTAAAGAAGAAAGAAAATACTATTTTTTGAATTCTGATTTTTTTGGTTTGGAATTTCTATGTGGTTCCTGCCATGCCTGATGATGAGCAGCATAGGTTGGAGAGTTTTGGTAGATTTCAGCCTCCGACTTTCAGCGGTGCAGAGGGCGAGGATGCCCAGGGTTTTTTGGATAAGTGATCAGAGGATTCTCCGTACAACATGTATTTTGGAGACCAGTGGGGTCTCATTCACTACTTTTCAGTTCTCTGAAGCTGTCTTCACTTGGTGTGAGGCTTATGAGAGGCGTATGTCGGGATTCCTTGTGATTATTATTGGCTTGTAACTGGGAGCGGGTGGTACGCCAACCACAAGATATATAATGAAATGGGAGCGGGTGCTACGCCTACCACAAGATATATAATGAAATGGGAGCGGGTGGTATGCCTACCACAAGATATATAATGAAATCGGAGCGGGTGGTACGCCTACCACAAGATATATAATGAAATGGGAGCGGGTGGTATACCTACCACAAGATATATAATGAAATGGGAGCGGGTGGTACGCCTACCACAAGATATAATGAAATGGGAGCGGGTGGTACGCCTACCACAAGATATAATGAAATGGGAGCGGGTGGTACGCCTACCACAAGATATAATGAAATGGGAGCGGGTGGTACGCCTACCACAAGATATAATGAAATGGGAGCGGGTGGTACGCCTACCACAAGACATAATGAAATGGGAGCGGGTGGTACGCCTACCACGAGATATATGAAATGGGAGCGGGTGGCACGCCTTCCACGAGATACATGAAATGGGATCGGGTTGCACGCCTGCAACAAGATGTGAAAAGAAAGTGAAATATGCGTTTGTTTCCCTTATTCTTGTTAGTGATTGGATTTTGATTCCTTTATAATTCTCTTGATATTCTATTTTTACTTTTTTTATATATATGTTCAATACTCCAAATTTCAACAATTGTTACATTTTTTTTAACTCAATTGATTTCTCAACTAAATTTTCCTTAAACCGTTTGAGGTTGTACTTTACAAAAAAAGGAATTTCTACTATGTTTTGATTTATTGATTTCTCGTATTAAAGGTGAAGGATTCATTCGATATTGTACTTTAATTGAAAAGGGTATCTTCTTTATCAAATGATTTCTAAAAATAACTTCATATTTTCTTGTTGATTTCCTAATTGGGTTGGAAGTTGTACTCTACTTTATGTTAAGTGAATGAGGCGTCACAAGGTGACATTTACTCGAAAGAATTATATTCGAAAGATGCTTATTTGAAAGATATTTTATTTAAAGGAAATATATTCGATATATATTCATTGAAAAGCATATTATCTTGGAGATTATTACTTGAAGGATTTATAGGCGAAAGATTTATATTTGAAGGACTTGATGAATTGATTGCACTTGTATCTATTTTTGTTAAGAAACATTTATGGTGTTCTTGTGGCCTGCTATTTACATCACTGGTTGGTCATTGTTATCTGCTTCCTATTATTTTTGTACGCTTTATTGCACAGGTTTATTTGGTAGTCCGGTCCTAGCCTCGTCACTACTTCGCCGAGGTTAGACTAGGCACTTACCAGCACATGGGGTCGGTTGTGCTGATACTATACTCTGCACTCTTTTGTGTAGATCCCAGTGTTGTAGACTTCGGACCGCAGTGAGATTGTTGTTTTCTTGTTCATCAGGCGATCCGAGGTAATCCTGCAGGCATCCGCAGGCCTTGGCGCGTCTCCTTCTATCTACTATTCCTATTTCTTTCATGTATTTCTAGAGATAGTATTGTATTTATTCTTTCACACCTTTATTTGTAGTACTTCTAGATAGTCTGTGAAGTTGGGACACCAGTCTTGGGTAGATTTGTTATGGTTTGGTATTAGCAGTATTATTAAATCTCTACAATGCAGTCTTCCGCTTATTCAATTCTATTGTTATCTAATTGTTGGCTCTTAACCGTTATCGGATTAAAAATGGAAATAAGGTAGATAGTTCAATTAGTTGGCTTGCCTAGCTTTCACTAGTAGGCGCCATCACGACTCCCGAGGGTGGGAAATCCAGGTCGTGACAAGTTGGTATTAGAGCTCTAGGTTACATAGGTCTCACAATTCACAGACAAACTTAGTAGAGTTTGAGGGATCGGTACGGAGACGTCTGTATTTATCCCCTAGAGGCTACAGAGTTAGGAAAAGTTTCACTCCCATTCTTCTATATCGTGCAATTTTTTTCTCTCATTGCTAAATTGAAACCTCTACTCTTGTCCTTTCACAAATGGCGAGGTCACGTGCCACTTTTTCAGCCAAACAATGTCACAAACCAGTGATTGATCAATTACGTCTTCGGAGACTTTGCGGAGGCTGGATAGGTCTCACCAAGCTCTTCACTTCCATTTTCAGCGGTGCATCTTTTGAGGACCCGCGAGATTATCTTGACCTCTGCTATGAAGTATTGCAGAACGTGAGAATAGTCAAAAGTGATGGGGTTGATTTTGCTATGTTTTAGATGACAAGTAGAGGTAGTGGAAAGATAATGTATTTACTAGACCAGTTGTGGCTCCGACGGAAGATTTAGACGTATCAAGAGATCACCTAATGAATCATGTTGGGGTTCAACGTACCTTGACGTCTAGTTGATTTATTTGAGTTGTGAAGGTCAAATATTGTGGATTATTGGATGTTGTGACCTATGGCTTCGTGCCAAGTGAGGGGAGTCCACTATCAACGATCAAATTGCGGGGCCATGTGTTATACCAATTTTGGCCTGAGATGTATTTATGTGGTATTGAAAGGTTTTCCAAAAAGTTGTATATGATTAAGAGTTGATATTTGAATGGAATGATGATTAGACTTGAGATATTCCCTCATCCTTAATAATTCTACATTTCAGTATCAGCGGGGTCATGGAAACATATTCAGTATACTCGTAGTGCTTAAGTTAATCACAACACTCACGTGGGGTAGTCATCTTTTAATGTACCAGTGGCATGGAATTTCCTGCAATGGTTATTTAAGTTATCCGGTACAGACTCAGTAGGAGCAGTCGAACTGCGGATGGGTTGTTATGAAAATGGCGATACTAGGAACTTCCTGAGAAATTATCTTAGACTTGGGAGAGACATATTTCATCAAAGCACTCAGGCTACTTTCCCCATTGCAGTTACTACTCCACTTACATGACCAACCATAGGTAGGGGTCAGGATATTAGAGGTGGAGGTGAGACTCCTAGAGATGGAGACCCAGTCCGTTGATATATTTTCTATGGTATGGTTGAGCTTGCTACACCAGACGGTATCGTTATAAGTACGGTCTCGAATTATTATAAAGTCAAAATTTCCTTAACTTGATTCGGTTTTGAGTATCGAGGAAAGTTCTCCTATTGTGCTCCACTTATGAGTGAGCTTTGTAATTCTTAAATCTACACATTTGAATAATTTTGTTGGGAGATTATATGGAGATAGCCATGTCTATCGTTTTGTGTTGGTCACTAAAAATAGTTGTGAGGCTAAAAGTGACTTTTATGAATCTATTCGATGAGTTTAATGTAATTTCTAAATAATTGATTTTAGTTGTAAATTATATGCCCTACCGGTATGAGGGATCATTGTATGTTGTGATTTTGTCTGGCCAAGATTATTTGAAAGAAGGAATAAAGGAAATGGAATTTAGTTGGCACAATGTGCAAAATACTTGTGATTCAGAGTTGAGGATGAGATCCTCACATTTTTATATGAGATGAAATATTTAAACCGGGCTACAAGCTGAGGTGGATGTTATATAAGGACGAGGTCCTGATGGTGAAAATTTTATGTGTTTAAATTCTCCTTTTGTGAAATTAAAATTTGTGCTATAGCACTTGTAGGGAGTCATGCCTATTAGGCTTACTTGAAAATTCTTGTATGAATATTTCTGTGCATAATTTGCCAAAATTGTATTGTAACTATTGAGTTTTAGCCTACAAGGTGAGAGCCCAGGGGCGTTAAATTGTGACTCGTTACTTCGGGTAAGTAATTATAAGATCTCCATGCATTGTTGTTAGTAAACTGGAGGTTTGAAATGAAATTTTGTTAACATGAGGTTAATTGGCGATGTTGTAATTTATTATGAACAACCATTAAGACCAGAGATATGGTTATGGTCATACATGTGATGCATTTTATGTCAAGATATCATTGTGATAATGGCGTGCTTGTAATGCAGAGATTAGTGTTATTGATATATACTTTGTGGTGCGTTGTTGGGTCGTGGACATGTTGATAGGAGTTGTTTTGGTGTTACACTGACAGGTAGATAGGCCCAATTACAGGGGAGACTCTGCAGGAATTTCTGCAAAATTTGGGAGTTAGAAAAATTTGGGATATTGAGATGTGCAAAGAAAAAGATAAGTTACATTATGTGTTGGAGGACATACTCTACTTCTCATTTGAGGATGAATGACCAGAAGTCGGGGAGAATGTAATACCCCGTATTTGATGGGTGCATAGGCACGCGTTGCTATAGCCTATCAGGACTAATATCGTGTGTTGACGTAAAAAAAATCGGACCTTTCTAGAAATGATTGGAGTGTAAGAAATTTGGTCTTGAAGTTTACGAATATGGATAAAGGAAATGATCTCAATTGAAATGGTATTGTCGGACTTATGTCGAATGCGATAATGTGGGATCAACCACGAATAATAGTGTAAAAGTAAAATCATCAATTTGGTAACTTGAGAATAATTCTTAGTACGTTCGAGGACGAACGTTTGTTTTAGAAGTGGAGAATGTGATGACCCAAAATGTAATCTTTAAATTAAATAATCATCTCGGTATTTTTAAGACCTTAAAAGCGGTATCAATAATTCCTCGACTTGCGTGCGCAGTCCATATAATTTTCCGGAAGGTTTTTATGTGAAAAATGGATTAAATTGTGAACTAGAGCTTTAAAACTCAACTAAGTTGACTTCGGTCAATATTTTGAGCAAATGAACCCGGATAAAAGTTTTGACCATTTCGGTAGTTCCGTATCGTGATTTGGGACTTGGTCATATACCCTAAATCGAATTTGGAGATCCCTAGATTAAATTATCGTCATTTAACGGAATCTAGAAATCTAAGGTTAAAGATTTCTTAGGTTTGACCGGAGAGTTGACTTTTTGATATGGGGGTCGGAATCTAGTTCTAAATATTTTCCTAGCTTTGTTATATCATTTATGACTTGTGTGCAAAATTTGAAGTCAATCGGACTTGATTTGATAGGTTTTTGCATCGAATATAGAAGTTGGATGTTCTTAGTTTCATTAGGCTTGAATGGGGGTGTGATTCACGATTTTAGCATTGTTTGATGCGATTTGAGATTTCGACTAAGTCTGTATTATGTTTTAGGACTTGTTGGTGTATTTTGTTGAGGTCCCGAGGGCCTCGGGTGGATTTCGGAAGGTTAACGGATATAAAAAGGCTGCTGAATTTTCTTTTACAACGTGTGAATAGTACCGTGTACAGTACCCCGTTACAGTACCGTGTACAGTACCGTATACAGTGCCCCGTGAACAGTAACAACGCGTGAACATTAACCCCCGAATTCTGGACAGAATGTTTATTTCTGAAAATGGGACTTTTTCCATTTTTGTCAAATTGGAGCTCGGGAAGAGGCGATTTTCGGGAGATTTTCAGAGAAAACAACGGGGTAAGTGTTCTTAACTTAATTTTTGTAAGATTACCCGAATATATTACTAGTTTTGGTATTAAATCTATGAATTTAGTTGGAAGAGTTTGAAAACTCTTTCGGATAGATTTGAGGATTTGAGGGTCGAAATGTTATCGTAATTTAGTAATTTTGGTATGGTTATACTCGTGGTTGGATGAGGTTTCATATTTCGTAGTTTTTGTTGGGTTCCGAGATGTGGGCCCCACAGGTAAATTTTTAGTGCAATTTCGGATTTTTAATGAAAAATGTAGAATTTCATATGGAATTAATTCCTATAATTTTTATTGACTGAATCGAATTGTTTCTGACTAGATTTGAGAATTTCGGGCACGAATTCGCGAGGCAAAGGCTTGCTGGAATTTTGAATTGGTTGCAAAGCGAGGTAAGTGTTTGGTCTAACCTTAGCTTGAGGGATTAGGAGTTGTGTCTTAATTGCTACATGTTAATTGTAGAGTACGACGTATAGGCATGGTGACGAGTATCTATACGTTGGTGTCAAACATGTCTGTGAGTCTTGTATTATAATTGTTATGATTCCGTTGTGGTTTATTGCGCTTCATATGTTATTATCACCATTGTTCCCTTGCCAGTATGTTTGTTTGATATTATTGTTGCCTTGCCTGGATGTTTGTTTAAATATTATTGTTGCCTTGCCAGGATGTTTGTTTTGATAGTATTGTTCCCTGGCTGGGATGTTATTGAAATATTATTGTTTCCTTGCCGGAAAGTTGTTATATTGCTCTTGTTCCCTTGTCGGGATTCCTTGTGATTATTGTTGGCTTGTAACTGGGAGCGGGTGGTACGCCTTCCACAAGATATATAATGAAATGGGAGAGGGTGGTACGCCTACCACAAGATATATAATGAAATGGGAGCGGGTGGTACGCCTACCACAAGATATATAATGAAATGGGAGCGAGTGGTATACCTACCACAAGATATATAATGAAATGGGAGCGGGTGGTACGCCTACCACAAAATATAATGAAATGGAAGTGGGTG
Organism: Nicotiana sylvestris; assembly: GCF_000393655.2. Classification (NCBI taxonomy): domain Eukaryota; kingdom Viridiplantae; phylum Streptophyta; class Magnoliopsida; order Solanales; family Solanaceae; genus Nicotiana; species Nicotiana sylvestris. Next base: position 30,292,427 of record NC_091061.1, read on the forward strand.
GTACGCCTACCACAAGATATATTGAAATGGGAGCGGGTGGTATGCCTACCATAAGATATAATGAAATGGGAGCGGGTGGTACGCCTACCACAAGATATAATGAAATGGGAGCGGGTGGTATGCCTACCATAAGACATAATGAAATGGGAGCGGGTGGTACGCCTACCACGAGATACATGAAATGGAAGCGGATGGCACGCCTTCCACGAGATACATGAAATGGGATCGGGTTGCACGCCTGCAACAAGATGTGAAAAGAAAGTGAAATATGCGTTTGTTTCCCTTATTCTTGTTAGTGATTGGATTTTGATACCTTTATAATTCTCTTGATATTCTATTTTTACTTCTTTTTTTATATATGTTCAATACTCCAAATTTCAACAATTGTTACATTTTTTTAACTCAATTAATTTCTCAACTAAATTTTCCTTAAACCATTTGAGGTTGTACTTTACAAAAAAAAGGAATTTCTACTATGTTTTGATTTATTGATTTCTCGTATTAAAGGTGAAGGATTCATTCGATATTGTACTTTAATTGAAAAGGGTATCTTCTTTATCAAATGATTTCTAAAAATAACTTCATATTTTCTTGTTGATTTCCTAATTGGGTTGGAAGTTGTACTCTACTTTATGTTAAGTGAATGAGGCGTCACAAGGTGACATTTACTCGAAAGAATTATATTCGAAAGATGCTTATTTGAAAGATATTTTATTTAAAGGAAATATATTCGATATATATTCATTGAAAAGCATATTATCTTGGAGATTATTACTTGAAGGATTTATAGGCGAAAGATTTATATTTGAAAGACTTGATGAATTGATTGCACTTGTATCTATTTTTTCTTTAGACACATTTATGGTGTTCTTGTGGCCTGCTATTTACATCACTGGTTGGTCATTGTTGCCATCACTGTTATCTGCTTCCTATTATTTTTGTACGCTATATTGCACAGGTTTATTTGGTAGTCTGGTCCTAGCCTCGTCACTACTTTGTCGAGGTTAAGCTAGGCACTTACCAGCACATGGGGTCGGTTGTGCTGATACTACACTTTGCACTCTTTTGTGCAGATCCCAGTGTTGTAGACTTCGGACCGCAGTGAGATTGCTGTTTTCTTGTTCATCAGGCGATCCGAGGTAGTCTTGCAGGCGTCCGCAGGCCTTGGCGCGTCTCCTTCTATCTACTATTCCTGTTTCTTTCATGTATTTCCAGAGACAGTGTTGTATTTATTTCTTTCAGACCTTTATTTGTAGTACTCCTAGACAGTTTGTGAAGTTGTGACACAAGTCTTGGGTAGATTTGTTATGGTTTGGTATTAGCAGTATTATGAAATCTCTACAATGCAGTCTTCCGCTTATTCAATTCTATTGTTATCTAATTGTTGGCTCTTAACCGTTATCGGATTAAAAATGGAAATAAGGTAGATAGTTCAATTGGTTGGCTTGCCTAGCTTTCACTAGTAGGCGCCATCACGACTCCCGAGGGTGGGAAATCCGGGTCGTGACAATACTGATCCGCAAGACTCTACTAAACCCGCTCATCACTTGTGAGACCTATGTAACCTAGGCTCTAATACCAACTTGTCACGGCCAAAAACCTAACCCGTGGTGATGGATCCTATCATGGAACTAGGCCACCTCAACTCAACAAACCAACACAACATCAATAAGTTTGAAAACATTTAATGGAAGCTTTTAACATTTAAAGAAAACTGACTGAAACATAAGAAATTCCAAAATAAGATACAATCAAGCCCAAACCTGGGTGTCACTAAGTGCATGAGCGTCTAGAGAAATACATAGTCTATTACAATGCCTAAAGAAGAAAATGAAATACAACTGGAGAATAAGAAGGAGAGCCAAGGCCTGCGAACGTCGTGAAGATACCTCAATAATCTCCTAAGCCTGAAGCCTCGATCAACAACCGCCACTGGGCCAAAAAGTGCCTGAATCTGCACATAAGGTGTAGGGGGTAACGTGAGTACACCAACTCAGTAAGTAATGAGTTCAAACTATGGACTGAATGGTAATGACGAACTCAACCTCAACAGATATAATAGAAACAATGTACAGAAACGTAGGCATGCTTTCAGTTAAATAGATAGCTCAAAGTAAAAAGGTAAATACAAATCTGAACAGTTTAAAATATATAACTAAATTGCCTCTTCATGCCAACACACCGTCTATGTGAAATGCACAACGTACTCACACTCTCAAGTGTTCAGCCACTCGGTACTGGATATGGCCATCCGGCCGAGGGAAATCCATCCCTGAACATATACAACACTGACAGCAAGTCACTCAATACCAAGGAAAAGGGGAAATCTAACCATGTGGAGAAATCCATCTCCAGGCATATATAAATACTCAACCACTCAGTAACGTATATGCCTATCCGGCCAAGGGACAAAACTGCTCTGATACCATTTCTATCATAACCCAATTTGATGGGCCGCGATGGGTACCTGGTACCTTACTCAACCGAGTACCAACATAACATATCTTTTGGTATCATACTCTTATAGGTAAATGAGATGGAAAGACTATCATGCGATAAGTAGAATAAAATATGACAAAATCCTCAACTTGATATACCAACTTATACATATGACGTACGGGCCTATAAGGCCGACATGATCCTTTATATACTCAAAACATAGGCAACCAAGGCCATACAAGTGTCCGTATATATGAAATCTATCTACAAACCTCTATGAGTACATATTATCATAAAGGTCGGGATAGGGCCCCGCCATACCAAACAATACACATCTAAATCATACTGACCCAACAAGCAACTCCGGAGCAAATGAAGCACACCAACATCTTCTGTTGAGTTGATAGCCTACTTGGAAGACTCTCGACCTGTCTATCAGAACTTGGGGGCATGAAACGCAGCGTATCCATGCAAAAGGAATGTCAATACAGATAATGTATCGAGTATGTAAGGAATGAAAATCCGTAAACAATAGACATGAGAGAAACATGGAGTAAAAGACTCAACATGTATATCTATATAGCTTTGTGAATCATTTAACATTTTAATGTTATGCATATGCATATAAATGTCATACCATGCATAGGTATATGCGTTTATAACAAAATCAAGCATGTGAAGGCATCCCATCATATCATCTCGGCCATTGTGGGAAAATCATCAATGTATACAAGCTGATCAGGTGGTGGTGCGTATATAACGCCGTAACCTTTTACCATATCCCATATATATATATATATATATATATATGCACGCATATATACGCGTATATAACGTTGTCTGGTCATGGGTCAATGTACATGTAAAAATGAATGTAATGCATGAGAAGTACGTCAATAAAATCTCTCCGAGCGTGATAAGACCATTATACCTCTGATTAGTATCATGAAATAAACTTTATCAACTTGCATATATTCTGAGACCTATGAATAGACGATAGAATAATAAGACATATGAGAATTCAAGAACATGGGCACCTCTAATACTACTATGGATAGAGTCATTTATGGAAGTTGTGTATTTGCTTGTTTCGTTTATTCGTATGGATCATGCCAAAAAGAAAGAAGGGATAGCCTTAACATACCTGAACCAATTCTCTTAACAATCTCTCTAACACACGTCTTTTGCGAAGAACACGTAATGACTGATTGAATTAGGGAAAAATCCGTATGATATTCTTGAGAAAGATTGTACCGTACTTCTTTAGAATCGCGATATCACGTTGCTGCATTTTCATACAAATTGTTGAGCATTCATCCGTTACTTAGAAAGTGTGACCATCTCCATTCCATTTTTGTGAATTAAAGAGAGGTCTTTTAAGTCTTGGTGGTGCGGGCCCCACCTTGTAAGACTTGGCCACCAAACCTTCTCCAATTATGCCACCTTTCCATGTAACTTAAGAGTCACTAAATATGCCAAAACTTTTTGCCACGTTGGGGGCCTTTTAGGCTTATCCATCAACAATTTAATTAATTAACAATTCCTTAATTAACTTGGTAATTTTTCACTAATTTAATAATTAACCAATTACCCACATAATTAAGAATTATCTCAAATTACTTAAAATACTACTTACTTTTAATACACTTTATACACATTACTATCATGATCACATGGTACCTTGTATGGCACTAGTCCAAACACTATCAAAACACCAAATTACACTCAGATTCAAGCCTAAGAACCTCTAGATTTCTAAATTCCGCAAACGACGCCAAAACCTACCAAACCACGTCCGAGTGACCTCAAATTTTACACACACGTCGCAAATGACAACACAAACCTACTCCAACTTTCGAAAATCCATTCCGACCCCGATATCAAATTTTTCCACTGTCGACCAAGATCGCCAAAATTCCAACTTTCGCCAATTCAAGCCTAATTCTATTACGGACCTCCAAATAACATTCGGGACGCGCTCCTAAGTCCAAAATCACCTAACGGAGCTAATAGAACCATAAAAAATTCAAATCCAAGGTTGTTTACACATAAGTCAACATACGGTAAACTCTTCCAACTTAAACCTTCTCATAAGAGACTAAGTATCTCAATTCACTCCAAAACCACTCTGGACCCGAACCGACTAACCTGGTAAGTCAAAATACAGCTAAAAACATAAAAGAAGGGTGACAGGGCTATAACTCTTGAAACGACCGGCTGAGTCGTTGCATACGAACTATATTATGACATTTGCACATGCATACACGTAGCTAAGCAACCTTATCAGATAAGAGGTTTTCTTGATATTGCTGAGTATAGACGCAAACCCTTGTTTACTTACCTTCCATGCGAGAATGGATCTATTTGGCACGTGAGTCGTCAGTGCGGTTATGAGATGTGATAAAGGCACATAATACCAAGTGTGTGGGTTCAGGTATTGAGACTTGTAAAATATGACTATGAGATAAGGTGTCACATGGTGACTTATATTCGAAAGATATTATTTGAAAAGAGTATATTCGGAAGGTATTATTTTGAAAGAACTATGTGTGAAAGATATTTATTTGAAGGAAGTATATATCGAAATATCTTTATTGGAAAGGATTATATTCTAAAAAAAAATTCTATTTGAAAATTTAGGCGAAAGATTTATACTTGAAGGTTTTGACTAAGTGATTGGAGTTTGTTGGCTAAGACCTGATGTGAAAATTGTCGTAGTTGTTGAGTTATTACTTATCTTTACTGTATTCATGATTTTGGATTTGGATTGTGATTTCATTCACTCTTCTATGTCCTTATTATGGTGTTCCGCTATATTTATTGTTCCCTTCCTTATTGAAATTACTGTATTGTTAGCCATATCGCGTAGTCTTTATGTAGAAATCATGCTCTGTTGTTCCAATATTTATACTTGTTCTGTTTATTAGACCAGTGGGTGTCTTACTATTCCTCATCACTACTCTACCGAGGTTAGACATGATACTTACTGGGCACCACTGATCGTTAGTAGCTGTGCGGATTTATGCTGAGGAGACTCAATGTAACCCTGTTGCTGCATTCACAGGCTTCGGAGTTACCTTTCTATTTTATATTCACATTGTTGTACTTATTTACATACAGTTATGTTTAGAAGTTGTAGCGAAAATCTGTAGAGCTTATGACTTGTACTGCCAGTTTTGGAAATATGTAAACTCTATAAAAGATTTCTATATTGAGACTGTTAGGCTTTCTTTATTATGGTTGATATTTAGTAAATATTAGGCTTACCTAGTACCTAAGACTAGGTGCCATCATGAAACTCAACGGACGGGAAATTAGGTCGTGACACTCAAAAGCTTGGAAGGTACATATATATGTTTCTATTGATGATTATCCTTACTTTTGCATAGATCATATTTTTTTAATAAGAAAATGGCACATTTGCAGTGATCATTGATGTGAGTTTTAATAGTATTTGTTTGACATTTTCTTGCAACAAGCATGATCTTTCACATTTTTAGTTTGGCACCTCAGTTGAAAGCAGACTTGAAAAGAAAGCATCGTTTTTGCATAAATCGTCATCATTGGCTTATATGTGCTTTAATATTTTTTATTGGATCTTATCTTGAATGAAATTCTGTCTGAGCTATGGGAAGGAAGAAAAATTAATTTTTGGTTATCTTATTTCCTTTGGTTGCAATTGTCTTTGTAAGACTGTTGACATATTCTGTCACGACCCTAAACTCGAACCTGGTCGTGATGGCGCCTCTCGTGAAGACAAGGCCAGCTGACGCTTCCCATTTCAGTTATAAGCAATCAAACAATAAGAATTTAAGTCTAAAACATGATAATTAATCAAAAAGTGAACAGTTAACAATACAATTGCGGAAAATAAACCCAACACAGCCCGATACCGGGGTGTCACTAGTCATGAGCATCTAACAATATGCTACAAGTCTGAAATGCCTACTAAACTATTACAGAACAACTGATAAAGAGATAGAAATGAGATAAAGTGGGAGAAACACGGGTCTGCGGACGCCAAGTAGCTACCTCATGGACTCCGAAGTCGGCCGGAAGCTCTCAACTCGCGCTGGCAGGATCAACAACGCCTGAATCTGCACACGAGGTGCAGGGAGTAAAGTGAGTACTCAAACTCAATGAGTAATAATCATAAATAAACGATTGAGAGATATGAAAACACGTAAGGCACATTACAGGCTATAATGAAGCAGTAAGACTAATAAAAACAGTGAATCAACAAAGATATGTAAAATCATTTAAGTTCGGTTTAAACTTCATGAAATACCTTTTCAACAATTAAACAGGTAATGACAGACAAATAAGAAAGATAAATACATAAAAGTTCGCCCCTCGGGAACAATATCAACAAAACCGCCCCTCGGGCAATATCTTAGAACAATACCAGCCCCTCGGGCTATATCTCACATCACAATGGGTACCTACACTCACTGGGGGTATGCAGACTCTCGGAGGGCCCCCTTACGGCCCAAGCGCAATATCAAGCCATCTCGTGGCATCATGACTAAGCTCTCGGCCTCACATCAACAAGCCACCTCGTGGCATACATATCTCAGGCCCTCGGCCTCATAATCATAATCAATGTTTCTCACAACATAGGCCCTCGACCTTACTAAGTCAAAATCCTCACAAGCCACTCGGACAATAGTAAAACATTATTCTTAGCCCAAAATATCATTTAAAGATCATTTAAGTGTTAAAATAGAGTAAACATGGATGAGTTATGAAAACAGTGAAATATAGCATGACTAAGTTCAAGTATAAAGTCAAAATAGTGAGGAAATATCAATAAAAATCCCCTAAGGGTTCAAATAGTTGGCACGAGGCCTGAATATGGAATTCCACCCAAAACATAATGATAGCAAACAGATTTCAGTCAAATACGCAGAAAAATAGACATTCGGGATGGACTAAGTCACAATCCCCAATAGTGCACGACCCCACACTCATCATCAAGTGTGTGTGTCACCTCAATATAGCACAACGATGTGCAATCCGAGGTTTCATACCCTCAGAACATCATTTACAATCATTACCCACCTCAATCCGGTCCAAACTCTAGCCCACGGCGCCTTTGCCCCTCTAATCGGTCTCAAATCGCGTCGAATCTATCCAAAATCAGAATCACGATGTCAAAATATGCTAAGGGAACGAAGCCCATGCGAAAATAATCAATTTACAACATAAATCCCCAAATTACCAAAACCCGACCCCCGGCCCCACGTCTCGGATTACGATAAAATTCACATCAATGGATTCCTTATCACTCCCCGAGTTCATTCATACCAAAAGCATCAAAATCCATCCACAAACGACCTCTCAAATCCCAAATTCTAGTTCTCCAATTTAAAATACTACTTCTTCAATTTTAGGCTTAAATTCCATGATTAATTAAGTAGATTTCACATTAGAATCGAGTTTTAAATCCATGAATCTTACCTCCAAATGATTCCTCTTGAATCCCTCTTTTATCTTCTTCAAAAAGCTCCAAAAACGATCAACAATGTAAGAAATAAACCCCAAAATCGCGGACAAGACGACTATTTAAACATTCTGCCCAGGCCTGAAATCCTTCTTCGCGAAAACGATCAATGCCTCGCGTTCGGGAAGCACAATCCAACTTTAACCAAAAATTAATCTTTGCGATGGTAACATGCCCAACGCGAACATGATGCTTTCCTCAGACCACTCTTTGCGATTATGTTACCTCACTCGTGAACGCGATGAATAAAAATACCCTGAAACTCCGCTGCCAAATTCCTCTGCGCGAACGCGGTCTACTTCACGCGAACGCGATGACCACTTACCCAGCCCTTCGCGAACGCAGAGCCTTTCTCGCAAACACGAAGGCTAAAATTCCAGCCTTCACCAGCTAACCCTTCGCGAATGCGAGGTCCTACTCACGAACGCGAAGGCCATTTTCTCTGCAACACTAATCAATAATTTATGCAATTCCAAACATCATAGAATGGTCCGATTGACCACCTGAAACTTACCCGAGGCCCCCGGGACCTCAACCAAACATACCAACATATCCCATAACCTCATTTAAACTTGTTCCAACCTTCGGAATGCTCAAAACAACATCAAAACACCAAATTCGCATCGGATTCAAGCATAAGAATTCCAAAATCTTCTAAATTATGCTTTTTATAAAAAAACCCAACCAAACCATGTCCGAATGAATTTAAATTTTGCACATGCATCCAAATGATACCACGAAACTACTACAACTCTCAGAATTCCATTCTGACCCCTACATAAAAATCTCACTTACCAACCGAAAATTGCCAAAAATCCAATTTCGCCAACTCAAGCCTAAATCTACTCCGGACCTCCAAAACTCATTCCGATCACGCTCCTAAGTCCCAAATCACCTCCAGAAGCTATCCAAACCATCGGAACTCACATCCGAGCCCTCTAACACATAAGTCAACATTTGGTTGACTTTTCCAATTTAGGCTTCCTCAAAAGAGACTAAGTGTCTCAAACCTTACCAAATCCTTTCCGAACCCGAGCCAACCAACCCGATCACATATAGAACCGATAGACAAAGAAATAAGAAGCAGAAATGGGGGAAACAGAATGGTAACTCATGAGACGACTGGTCGGGTCGTCACATCCTCCCCAACTTAAACAAACGTTAGTCCTTGGACGAGTCCAAGAAACATACCTGAAGCCTCAAACAGGTGAGGATATTTGCTCTGCATCTCTTGCTCGGTTTCCTAGGTAGCCTCCTCCACGGGCCGACCTCTCCACTGCACTTTCACTGAAGCTATATCCTTTGACCTCAACTTTCGAACGTGACGACCCAAAATAGTTACTGGCTCCACATCATAGGTCAAATCGTCATCCAACTGAACCGTGCTGAAATCCAGAACATGAGACGGATCCCCAATATACTTTCAGAGCATAGAAACATGAAATACCGGATGCACACTCGACAAGCTGGGTGGAAAAGCAAGCTCATAAGCCACCTCCCTAAACCTCTGAAGCACTTAAAAGGCCCAATGAACCGAGGACTCAATTTACCCTTCTTCCCAAATATCATAACACCCTTCATGGGTGAAACCTTCAACAGAACCTTCTCGCCAACCATGTAAGACACATCTCGAACCCTCCTGTCAGCATAACTCTTTTGTCTCGACGGCGCTGTACGAAGCCTCTCCTAAATTACCTTCACCTTTTCTAAGGCATCCTGTACCAAGTCTATCCCCAATAGCCTAGCCTCGCCCGACTCAAACCAACCAGCTGGAGATCTACACCGTCTCCCATACAAAGCCTCATATGGAGTCATCTGAATACTCGACTGGTAGTTGTTGTTATAAGCAAACTCTGCAAGCGGTAGAAACCGATCCTATGACCCTCCGAAATCAATGACACAAGCATGCAACATGTCCTCCAATATCTAAATAGTGCGCTTGGACTGGCCGTCCGTCTGAGGGTGAAAAGTTGTGCTCAACTCAACCTGAGTACCCAACTCTCACTACAAAAACCTCCAAAACTGCAAAGTAAACTAAGTGCCCCTATCTGAAATGATGGAAACTGGGACGCCATACAAACGAACAATCTCCCGGATATAGTTCTCGACCAACCGCTCTGAAAAATAGGTAGTACACACAGGAATGAAGTGCGTGGACTTGGTCAGCCGATCCACAATCACCCAAATAGCATCGAACTTCTTCAAAGTCTGTGGAAGTCCAACTACAAACCCATAGTGATCCTCTTCCACTTCCACTCTGGAATATCCATCTACTGAAGCAAGACACCCGGTCTCTGATGCTCATATTTCACCAGCTGAAAATTGAGACACCGAGCTACAAATCTTACAATGTCTTTCTTCATTCTCCTCCAACAATAATGCTGCCTCAAATCCTGATACATCTTTGCAGCACCCGGATGAATGGAATACCGCGAGCTATGGGCCTCCTCTAGAATCAACTCCCGAAGCCCATCCTCATTGGGCACACATATCCGGCCTTGCATCCTCAACACCTCATCACTAATGGTCACATCTCTAGCATAATCATCCTGAACTCTGTCCTTAAGGATAAGCAAATACAGATCATCATACTGGCGCTCTCTGATGCGATCATATAAGGAAGACCGAGAAAACATACAAGCCAATACCTGACTAGGCTCCGAAATATCCAACCTCAAAAACCAATTGGCCAAGTCCTGAACATCAACTGCAAGAGGTCTCTCCCCAACTGGAATATATGCCAAACTCCCCATACTCACCGCCTTTTGGCTCTAAACATCGACCACCACATTGGCCTTTCTCGGATGGCATAATATAGTGATATCATAATCCTTTAGCAACACCAACCATCTCCGTTGCATCAAATTAAGATCCTTATGCTTGAACAAGTGCTGAAGGCTACGATGATCAATAAACACCTCACAAGACACACCATACAAGTAATGCCTCCAAATCTTCAACGAGTGAACCATGGCAGCCAACTCCAAATCATGAACGGGGTAGTTCTTCTCATGGGGCTTCAACTGACGAGAAACATAAACAATAACTCTACCCTTCTGCATCAATACACAACCAATATCAACTCTCGAAGCATCACAATACAAGGCATATAAACTTGAAGCTGAGGGCAAAACTAACACTAGAGTTGTGGTCAAGGCTGTCTTGAGCTTCTAGAAGCTCTACTCATACTCATCCGACCACACAAATGAAGCACCTTTATGAGTCTACTTGGTCAAGGGCAATACGATAGATGAGAATCCCTGAACAAACTAGCAATAATAGCCTTCCAAACCAAGAAAGCTGCGAATCTCTATGGCTGAGGACGGTCTGGTCCAACTCTGAACCACCTTTATCTTTTTCGGATCAACCTGTATACCCTCAGTGAACACCACGTGCCCTAAGAAGGCCACTGAACTGAGCCAAAACTCACACTTGGAGAATTTTGCATAACGCTTCTCCTCCCTTAATCTCTGCAACACAAATCTCAAATGCTCTGCGTGCTCCTTCTGACTACGCAAATACACCAGAATATCATCAGTGAAGGCTATGACAAACGAGTCGAGATAGGGCTGGAATATGTTGTTCATCAAATGCATGAACACTACTGGGGCATTGGTAAACCCAAAAGACATCACCAAGAACTCATAATGACCATATCGGGTTCTGAAAGCCGTTTTAAGAATATCCGAGTCCCTGATCTTCAACTGGTGATAACCCGAACGGAGATCAATCTTGGAGAACACTCTCGCTCCCTGAAGCTGGTCGAATAAATCATCAATGCGAGGCAAAGGATACTTGTTCTTAACTGTTACTTTGTTCAATTGCCTATAATCAATGCACATCCTCATAGTGCCATCCTTCTTCTTCATAAATAAAACCCGCGCACCCCAAGGTGACACACTAGGCCAAATAAACCCCTTATCAAGGAGTTCCTGAACCTGCTCCTTTAATTCCTTCATCTCCGTTGGTGCCATACGATACGGTGGAATAGAAATGGGTTGAGTGCCCGGCACCATTGTCAATACCAAAATCAATATCTTTGTCCGGTGGCATGCCCGGCAGGTTTGCAGGAAACAGATCTGGAAAATCCCTCACAACTTGAATAAAATTAATACTAGGAGTCTCATCACCGACATCCCTCACAAAGGATAGATATGAAAGACAACCTTTCCCAACCATATGTTGAGCCTTCAAGAACGAGATCACTCTATTGGGAACATATTCAGTAACACCTCGCCACTCAATCCATGGCACACCCGGTATAGCCAATGTGGCTGTCTTAGCATGACAGTCCAGAATAGCACAACATGGATATAGCCAATCCATGCCCAAAATGACATCAAAATCTACCATACACAATAATAAAAGATCCACTCGGGTCTCTAGACCCCTAATAACCACCACACATGACCGGTACACACGGTATACAACAACAGTATCGCCCACCAGGGTAGATACATGAACAGGTGAAGTAAGAGACTCACGGGGTGTACCCAAATAATGAGCAAAGTATGATGACACTTAAGAAAAGGTGGAACCGGGATCAAATAATACAGAAGCATCTTTGTGGCAAACTGAAACAATACCTGTAATAACAGCATCTAAAGCAATAGCATTAGATCTAGCTAGAAGTGCATAGAAACGGACCTGACCGCCACCTGATCGACCTCCCCCTCTGGGGCGACCCCTAGCTGACTAACCTCCACCCCTAGCTAGCTGGGCGGGTGATGGTGAAGTAATTGGCGCTGAAGCTAATGACTGACCCCTCGCTGAGATGAACCCGCAAAACGACGAGGACACTGCCTCCACATATGACCCATCTCTCCACACTCATAACAACTCCCAAGTGCTGGAGAACGGGACTGAAGGGAACCCCTCACACCGGAATGACTAGCAGATGCACTAGCATAGATGAGCCCTTAACTGATAGAGCACGGGACGAACTCTGGGATGGAAGGGCACTATGTGATGACTGGCCCTAATGAGAACTTTGAGAACCATGACCCGATGACACCCCATGATAACCTGGGCGAGCTGGCTGAGCATGCCTGAATGGATGACATCCGTCGTGCTGAAACTGACCTCTCGAATGAGCACTAGTATAACTACCAGATCCTCGAGGCCTCTTTGCCTCCCTCTCCTCTCGCTCCTAGTGACGAACAGACTCAATCTCACGAGCAATGTACACAACCTCCTCGAAGGTAGCACCAGTCACCCTCTCCCTGGTCATAAGAATACGAAGCTGATAAGTGAGGCCATCAACAAACCTCTTAATCCTCTCTCTATCTGTCGGAACCAACCAAATAGCAAGATGAGCTAACTTGGAGAACCTCATCTCATACTGCATCACAGTCATCTCTCCCTGACGCAACCACTCAAACTGCCTGCGCAACTCCTCTCTACGAGACTACGGCACATACTTCTCCAGAAAGAAAATGGAGAACTACTGCCAAGTAAGGGTGATGCACCAACAGGCCTATGCCTCTCAAAAGCCTCCCACCAAGTAAAGGCAGCTCCAGAAAACTGATAAGTAGTGAAAGCAACCCCACTGGTCTCCAGAATACTCGATGTACGAAGCATCCTCTAACACTTATCCAAGAACTGGTGCCTGAGCTAGTGCTGTTGGAGCGTCCATAACTGGTGCCTATTCCTAAATTAAGGCGGCTGATGGATCTGCAGGTGCTTCCCTAGCTATTGTGCGGGTCACACCTCTGCCCCTATTGCGACCACGACCGCATCCTCAGCATCTAGTGGCCACAACTGGTGGTATTGGTGATCGTCCATCCTGACCGGTAGCGCGTGTCCTCACCATCTGTGAAAGAATAGAATAACAGAAGTTTAGTACTCGAATAAACAAATTAGCACGACAAGAATTTCATGAATATGAAGTTTTTCCTAAAGGTTTTGCAGCCTCTCGAGGATAAATACATACGTCTCTGTACCGATCCGCAAGACTCTACTAAACTTGCTCATGACTCGTGAGACCTATGTAACCTAGGCTCTGATACCAACTTGTCACGAACCAAAACCTAAACTCGGTCGTGATGGCGCCTCTCATTAAGACAAGGCCAACTGATGCTTCCCATTTCATTTATAAGCAATCAAACAATAAGAATTTAAGTATAAAACATGATAATTAATCCAAAAGTGAACAGTTAATAGTACAGTTGCGGAAGATAAACCTAATACAACCCGATATCGGGGTGTCACTAGTCATGAGAATCTAACAATATGCTACAAGTCTGAAATGCCTACTAAACTACTACAGAACAACTGATAAAGATATAGAAATGGGATAAAGGGGGAGAAACTTGGATCTGCGGACGCCAAGCAGATACCTCATGGACTTTGAAGTCTGTTGGGAGCTCTCAACTCGCGCTGGAAGGATCAGCAATGCCTGAATCTGCACACGGTGTGTAGGGAGTAAAGTGAGTACTCCAACTCAATGAGTAATAATCATAAATAAATGGCTTAGAGATATGAAAACACGTAAGGGAGATTACAGGCTATAATGAAGTAGTAAGACCAGTAAAAATAGTGAATCAGTAAAGATATGTAAAATCGTTTAAGTTCGGTTTAAACTTCATGAAATACCTTTTCAACAATTAAACAGGTAATGACAGATAAATAAGAAAGATAAACACATAAAGGTTCGCCCTTCGGGCACAATGTCAACAAATCCACCACTCGGGCAATATCTCAGGACAATACCAGCCCTCGAGCTATATCTCACATCACAATGGGTACCCGTACTCGCTGGGGTTGTGCAGACTCCTGGAGGGACCCCTTACAGCCCAAGAGCAATATTAAGTCATCTCGTGACATCATCACTAGGCTCTCAGCGTCATATCAACAAGTCACCTCATGGCGTACATATCTTAGGCCCTCGACCTCATAATCATAATCAGTGTTTCCTCACAACATAGGCCCTCGACCTTACTCAGTCAAAATCCTCACAAGCCACTCGAGCAATAGTAAAACATAATTCTCAGCCCAAAATATCATTTAAAGATCATTTAAGTGTTAAAACAGAGTAAACATGGCTGAGTTATAAAAACAGTAAAATATAGCATGACTGAGTTCAAGTATAAAGTCAAAACAATGAGGAAATATCAATAAAAATCCCCTAAGGGTTCAAATAGTTGGCACGAGGCCTGAATATGGCATTCTGCCCAAAACATAATGATAGCAAATAGATTTCAGTCAAATACGCGGAAAAATAGACATCCGGGACAAACTAACTCACAATCCCCAATAGTGCATGACCCCACGCTCGTCATCAAGCGTGTGCGTCACCTCAATATAGCACAACGATGTGCAATCCGGGGTTTCATACCCTCAGAACATCATTTACAATCATTACTCACCTCAATCCGGTCCAAACTCTAGCCCACGACGTCTTTTCCCCTCGAATCGGTCTCATATCGCATCGAATCTATCCAAAATCAGAATCACGATGTCAAAATATGCTAAGGGAACGAAGCCCATGCGAAAATAATCAATTTACAACACAAATCCCGAATTTACCAAAACTCGACCCCGGGGCCCACATCTTGAATTCCGATAAAATTAACATCAATGGATTCCTTATCACTCCCCGAGTTCATTCATACCTAAAGCATCATAATCCATCCACAAATGACCCCTCAAATCCCAAATTCTAGGTCTCTAATTTCAAGCCCCAGTTCTTCAATTTTAGGCTTAAATTCCATGATTAATTAGGTAGATTTCACATTAGAATCGAGTTTTAAGTCCTTGAATCTTACCTTCAAGTGATTCCGCTTGAATCCCTCTTCGATCCTCTTCAAAAAGCTCCAAAAACGATCAACAATGGAAGATATAAACCCCAAAATTGCGGAGAAGACGACTGTTTAAACATTCTGCCCAGGCTTGAAATCCTTCTTCGCGAATGCTGTCAACGCCTCGCGTTCGCAAAGCACAATCCAACTTTGACCAAAAATTAATCTTCGCGATTGCGACATGCCCAGCGCGAACGCAATGCTTTCCTCAGACAACTTTTCGCGATCGCGTTACCTCACTCGCGAAATCGATGAATGAAAATACCCTGAAGCTCTACTGCCAAATACCTCTATGCGAACACGGTCCACTTCACGCGAACGCGATTACCACTTACCCAGCCCTTCGCGAATACAGAGCCTTCTCGCGAATGCGAAGGCTAAAGTTCCAGCCATCACCATCTAACCCTTCGCGAACGCGAGGGCATACTCACGAATGCGAAGGACATTTTCTCTGCAACACTGATCAGCAATTTCTGCAATTCCAAACATCATGGAATGGTTTTATTGACCACCCGAAACTTACCCGAGGCCCCCAAGACCTCAACCAAACATGCCAACATATCCCATAACCTCATTTAAACTTGTTCCAACCTTTGGAACACTCAAAACAACATCAAAACACCAAATTCACATCGTATTCAAGAATAAGAATTCCAAATTCTTTTAAATTACGCTTTTGATAAAAAACCCAACCCAACCACGTCTGAATGACCTGAAATTTTGCGCACATATCCCAAATGACACCATAGAACTACTACAACTCTCAAAATTCCATTCCGACCCCTATGTCAAAACCTCACCTACCAACCGGAAATTGCCAAAAATCCAATTTCGCTAACTCAAGCCTAAATCTACTCCGGACTTCGAAAACCCATTCCGATCACGTTTCTAAGTACCAAATCACCTCCCAAAGCTATCCGAACCATCAAAACTCACATCCGAGCCCTTTAACACATAATTCAACATCTGATTGACCTTTCTAACATAGGCTTCCTCAAAAGAGACTAAGTGTCTCAAACCTTACCAAATCCTTTCCAAACCCGAGCCAACCAACCCGATCACATATAGAACCGATAGACAAAGCAATAAGAAGCAGAAATGGGGGAAATGGAACGGTAACTCATGAGACAACTAGTTGTGTCGTCACATCCTCCCCAACTTAAACAAATATTCGTCCTCGAACGAGTCAAGAAACATACCTGAAGCCTCAAACATAAGAGGATATCTGCTTTACATCTCTCGCTCGGTCTCCCAGGTAGCCTTCTCCACGGCCCGACCTCTCTACTGCACTTTCACTGAAGTTATGTCTTTTGACCTCAACTTTCAAACCTGACAACCCAAAACAGTTACTGGCTCCACATCACAGGTCAAATCATCATCCAACTGAACCGTGCTGAAATTCAGAACATGAGACAGATCCCCAATATACTTTCGGATCATAGAAACATGAAATACCGGATGCACACTCGACAAAATGGGTGGCAAAGCAAGCTCATAAGCCACCTCCTCAATCCTCCGAAGCACCTCAAAAGGCCCAACGAACCGAGAACTCAATTTACCCTTCTTCCCAAATCTCATAACACCCTTCATGGGTGAAACCTTCAACAAGAACCTTCTCGCCAACCATGTAAGACAAATCTCGAACCCTCATGTTAGCATAACTCTTTTGTCTCGACCGCGCTGTACGAAGCCTCTCATAAATTACCTTCACCTTTTCTAAGGCATCTTGTACCAAGTCTATCCCCAATAGCCTAGCCTCGCCTGACTCAAACCAACCAGCTGGAGATCTACACCGTCTCCCATACAAAGCCTCATATGGAGCCATCTGAATACTTGACTGGTAGTTGTTGTTATAAGCAAACTCTGCAAGCGGTAGAAACTGATCCCATGACCCTCCGAAATCAATGACGCAAGCACGCAACATGTCTTCCAATATCTGAATAGTGCGCTTGGACTGCCCGTCCATCTGAGAGTGAAAAGTTGTGCTCAACTCAACTTGAGTACCCAACTCTCACTGCACAGACCTCCAAAACTGCAAAGTAAACTAAGTGCCCCTATCTTAAATGATGGAAACTGGGACACCATGCAAACGAACAATCTCCTAGATATAGATCTCTGCCAACCGCTCTGAAGAATAGGTAGTACACATAGGAATGAAGTGCACGGACTTGGTCAGCCGATCCACAATTACCCAAATAACATTGAACTTCTTCAAAGTCCATGGAAGTCCAACTACCAAGTACATAGTGATCCTCTCCCACTTCCACTCTGGAATATCCATCTGCTGAAGCAAGACACTCAATCTTTGATGCTCATATTTCACTTGATGACAATTAAGACACCGAGCTACAAATCCTACAATGTCTTTCTTCATTCTCCTCTACTAATAATGCTGCCTCAAATCCTAATACATTTTCGCGGCACCCAGATGAATGGAATAACGCAAGCTATGGGCCTCCTCCAGAAACAACTCCCAAACCCCATCCACATTGGGCACACATATTTAGCCCTACATCCTCAACACCCCATCATCACCAATGGTCACATCTCTGGCATCATTATGCTGAACTCTGTCCTTAAGGACAAGCAAATATAGATCATCATACTGGCGCTCTCTGATGCGATCATATAAGGAAGACCGAGAAACCACACAAGCCAATACCCAACTAGGATCCGAAATATCCAACCTCACGAACCAATTGACCAAGGCCTGAACATCAACTGCAAGAGGTCTCTCCCCAAATAGAATATATTCCAAACTTCCCATACTCACCGCCTTTCGGCTAAAAGCATCGTCCACCACATTGGCCTTTCCTGGATGGTACAATATAATGATATCATAATCCTTTAGCAACTCCAACCATCTCCGCTACCTCAAATTAAGATCCTTCTGCCTGAACAAGTGTTGGAGGCTGATGATCAGTAAACACCTCACAAGACACACCATACAAGTAATGCCACCAAATCTTCAATGCGTGATCTATGGCAACCAACTCCAAATTATGAACGGGGTAGTTCTTCTCATGGGGCTTCAACTGACGAGAAACATAATCAATAACGCTACCCTCCTGCATTAATACACAACCAATACCAACTCTCGAAGCATCACAATTCACGGTATATGAACCTGAAGCTGAGGGCAAAACTAACACTGGAGTTGTGGTCAAGGTTGTCTTGAGCTTTTGGAAGCTCTCCTCACACTTATCCGACCACACAAATAAAGCACCCTTCTAAGTCAACTTGGTCAAGGGAGATGTGATAGATGAGAATCCTGGAACAAACGGCGATATTAGCCTGCCAAACCAAGAAAGTTGCGAATCTCTGTGGCTGAGGACAGTCAGGGCCAACTCCGAACCGCCTTTATCTTTTTCAAATCAACCTAAATACCCTCGCTGGACACCACGTTCCCCAAGAAAGCCACTAAACTGTGCCAAAACTCACACTTAAAGAATTTTGCATAAAGCTTCTCCTCCCTTAATATCTGCAACACAACTCTCAAATGCTCTACATGCTCCTCCTAACTACGCGAATACACCAGAATATCATCAATGAAGACTATGACAAATGAGTCAAGATAAGGCCGGAACACGCTGTTCATCAAATACATGAACGCTGCTGGGGCATTGGTCAGCCCAAAAGACATCACCAAGAACTCATAGTGACCATATCGGGTCCTAAAAGTCGTCTTAAGAATATTCGAGTCCCTGATCTTCAACTGGTGATAATCCGAACGGAGATCAATCTTGGAGAACACTCTCGCTCCCTAAAGCTGGTCGAATAAATCATCAATGCGAGGCAAAGGATACTTGTTCTTAACTATTACTTTGTTCAATTGCATATAATCAATGCACATCCTTATAGTGCCATCCTTCTTCTTCACAAATATAACCGGCACACCCTAAGGTGACACACTAGGCCGAATAAACCCCTTATCAAGGAGTTCCTGAAGCTGCTCCTTCAACTCCGTTGGTGCCATATGATACGACAGAATAGAAATGGGTTGAGTGCCCAGCACCAGGTCAATACCAAAATCAATATCCCTATCCGGTGGCATGCCTAGTAGGTCTGCAGGAAGCACATATGGAAAATCCCTCACAAGTGGAATAGAATCAATACTAGAAGTCTCAGCACCGACATCCCTCACAAAGGCTAGATACGAAAGACAACCTTTCCCAACCATATGCTGGGCCTTCAAGAACGAGATCACTCTACTGGGAACATAATCAGTCACACCTTGCCACTCAATCCGTGGCACACCCGATGTAGCCAATGTGACTGTCTTGGCATGACAGTCTAGAATAGCACGACACGAAGATAGCCAATCCATGCCTAAAATGACATCACAATCTACCATACACTATATTAAAAGATCCACTCGGGTCTTCAGACCCCCAATTGCAACCACACACGATCGGTACACATGGTATACATTAAAAGTATCGCCCACCGGGGTAGATACATGAAAAAGTGAAGCAAGAGACTCACGGGGCATACCCAAATAACGAGCAAAGTATGATGACACATAAGAAAAGGTGGAACCGAGATCAAATAATACAGAAGCATCTATATGGCAGACTGAAACAATACCTGTAATAACAGCTCTGAAGCAATAGCATTAGATCTAGCTAGAAGTGCATAGAAACGGACCTGACCGCCACCTGATCGACCTCCCCCTCTGGGGCGACCCCTAGCTGACTAACCTCCACCCCTAGCTGGATGGGTGGGTGATTGGCGCTGAAGCTGATGACTGACCCCTCTACTGAGATGAACCCGCAAGACGACGAGGGCACTGCCTCTACATATGACCCATCTCTCCACACTCATAACAACTCCCAGGACTGAAGGGAACCCCTCACACCGGAATGATTAGCAGATGCACCTGGCATAGAAGAGCCCTGAACTAATAGAGCACGAGACGAACTCTAAGATGGAAGTGCACTAAGTGATGATTGGCCCTGATGAGAACTGTGAGAACCATGACCCAATAATGCCCCATGATAACCTGGGCGAGCTGGCTGAGCGTGCCTGAATGTATGGCCTCTACCGTGCTGAAACTGACCTCTCGAAGGAGCACCACTATAACTATCAGATCCTCGAGGCTTCTTGGACTCCCTCTCCTTTTGCTCCTGGCGACGAACAGACTCAATCTCACGAGCAATGCCCGCAACCTCCTCGAAGGTAGCACCAGTCACCCTCTCCTTGGTCTTGAGAATACGAAGCTGGTAAGTGAGGCCATCAACAAACCTCCTAATCCTCTTTCTATTTGTTGGAACCAACCAAATAGCATGACGAGCTAACTCGGAGAACCTCATCTCATACTGCATTACAATCATCTCTCCTTGACGCAACCATTCAAACTGCCTGCGCAGCTCCTCTCTGCGAGACTGCAGCACATACTTCTCTAGAAAGAGAATGGAGAGTTGCTGCCAGGTAAGGGGTGCTGCACCAATAGGCCTACGCCTCTCAAAAGCCTTGCGAATCATATGTGTGACGCAGTAAACTATAAATTTAACATTAAAATCATATCTATTTCTTGATTCTTTTCAAAATAAGGGAAATTCAACTCGTAGCTTTTCAAGGGAATTATCCTGCTCGCGGATCATACTTGCGACGCGGTTACACATAGTTTTCTTAAGTTATTAAAGTATTCCTCAATTCCTTTTAAATTACGAATTTCAAATGAAAACTTTTAAGTTCCCAAACTTTCCTCAATTTCAACTCCTTTCAAAACATTTAATAAGCTAACTCAATCTCGCTTCTTCTCAAGACAAACAAAAACATAAATTAACAACAATATCAATAAGATATGATGTAAGCCTAAAACTACCTGGACATAGGCATAGCTAGTAGCAACGTACGGACTCTCATCACCTCGTATGTACGTAGCCCCCACAAATAGAAGCACATAACAATTTAGTTCCCCTATGGGGTTAATTCCCTCTTACAAGGTTAGAAATGAGACTTACCTCGCTCTGAAGTTCCATAACCGGCTCCAAAGCCACCCTAGAACCTCAAATCGATGCCCAACGCTCCAAAACTAGCCAAACAATGCACAAAAAAAATAAAAATATACTCTAATACTCATAACAAATTCTATTTACAACAATTCCCAACTCTGCTTGGAAAATCAATAAAATCACTCTCAGGTCCACGTGCCCGAATTTGGAAATTTATTGAAAATAAATATTACCCATAACTCATATGGTCTATATCTAGAAATTCATCCAATTTCGTCCATGAATCGACCCTCAAATCAAGGATTTACCATTTTTCAACTTTGGGACTCAAAATCCCAATTTCTACAATCCAAACACGGATAAAAACAGAAACCAAAAGAAATAATCATAGAGAAACATAAAAATAAAGGTCAGATATTTACCCCTTTGTTTAGATGAGAACAACGCTGTGAAAATCACCTCAAACTGCACTCTAGAACTCAAGATATTCCCAAAATACTAAAATTCTCGGTTTAAAATACTGTCCAGGCGATTTTTCTTCATCGCCTTCGCGGGAGACCTTCGTATTCGCGAAAAGCAATTTTTCGCGTTGACCGGCCAACCCAGAAATCCTTCTTCGTGTTCGCGTAACCTCTCTCGCGTTCGTGAAGAACAAATCTTCGCACCAGAAACCAACAATTTTGTCCGACACGAAAATGGTCAATAACTCTCTCATACGACATCGAAATTCAACGATTCTTATTTCTATGGCTTTGTAATTACAACACATATCTAATACTTGACTCCAATCACAAATCAAAGGTCATTTGCTCAATATAGTTCCCTTTATGCCCATAAACCGATGTCGAAATACCAAATAAGAGCGCGATACAACCCAAACACCTCTGAAACTCACCCGAGACCCTCGGGACCCCGTCCAAGCACATAAACCAGTCCCATAACATAACGCGGACCTAATCGAGGCCTCAAATCACATTAAATAATATCAAAATCATTAATCGCACCCCAATTCAAGCTTAATAAACTTTAGAACTTCCAACTTCCACATTCGATGCAGAAACCTATCAAATCACGTCCGATAGACCTCAAATTTTGCACACAAGTCACATTTGACACTACAGACCTACTCCAATTTTTGGAATCAAAATCCAACCCCGAAATAAAAAAGTCCACTTCCGATCAAACTCCTTAAAAACATTCAAATTTCTAACTTTCGCCAAGTGACCCCAAAATGACCTACGGACCTCCGAATCAACTTCCGGACGCGCTCCCAACAACAGAATC
This sequence comes from Nicotiana sylvestris, assembly GCF_000393655.2. Classification (NCBI taxonomy): domain Eukaryota; kingdom Viridiplantae; phylum Streptophyta; class Magnoliopsida; order Solanales; family Solanaceae; genus Nicotiana; species Nicotiana sylvestris. The sequence continues at coordinate 30,315,409 of NC_091061.1, forward strand.
ACCATACGGAGCTATTCCCAGACTTGGAATCCCAAACAGACATCGATAACATTGAAATTTACCTCAACCCAAATTTATGAAATTCTTCCAAAATGCTAACTTTCACAATAGGTTCCGAAATGCTCCCGGATCATCCAAAACCCGATTTGGACATACATATAAGTCCAAAATCATCATACAAACCTGTTGGAACCTTCAAATTCCCTTTCCAATGTCGTTTACTCAAAATCCAACCTTAGTCAGAATCTTTCAACTTAAAGCTTCCGAAATGAGAATTCTCTTTCCAAATCAACTCCGAACTTCCCGAATTTCAATTCTAACCACGCAAACAAGTCGTAATACCTAAAGTGTAGCTGCTCGTGGCCTCAAACAGCCGAACGACGTGCTAGATCTCAAAATGACCGGTCGGGTCATTACATTCTCTCCTACTTAAACATACATTTGTCCTCGAACATGCTAAAGACTGCTCTGGAGTTGTCTGAAATCACTATTTAACACCTCGTGCACTTACCCGTGCTATCACAACTCAGTTGAGCATATTAGATCGAGCTAATATGAAGATATTCCCTTTTACTCAGCCAAATGGGCTTTAGAGCCCAATTCCAACATCTAAAATTATCTACCAGGCACGTTTCCATCATACGAACACCGTATCAATCTCTATGCAATGCACCAATACATGATTGCATAACTTTGCTGAATCCACAATATGCACTGCATAACTTACATGACCATAATAACATCCTTTGATAACAATAGCCGAAATTTCACGAATCCGATGCTTGTAACGCACCCCATGACATATATAAGTCTTGTTTCAACTCTAACAATACCGCCACGATGGAAAAGATATGTAGAAATTCATGACCAAATGTTGGGTCACTAATTCATTGAGTTCCTTCTCTTGACAAGATCCATTGCCTCATTATGAACCAAATAACTATATTTGCTCTTGAGTCAACTTCATGTAACCCGATTATGATACATAAGGAAAAAGAACTCCGGAAAGGACTACTCAACCCATGTAACTAATAATACAACCGAAAATGTGTTATGAACCGTCCTCAGAAAATGGGAAACCAAATGCACAAAAATAGATATAGGGGACTGTACTCGACATCACACTGTTACAACGCGCAACCCGATACAAAAAACATACTCGTGGCGGCGTACCACCCTATCCGCACATAAAATCTATATAAGGAGATACTCACCAAGCTAGAAGGCTTATTACTACAAAATATCCGAATATTGGCAACAAGCATGCTAAGTGCATAATACCATCCCTGGGGAGACAGATAGCGCCATATGCTATAAAACTCAAACAACTAATGTGTGATATATGATCTGAATCTCGAGAGCCATCCTGCTCACATAATACCATCTCTACGCAGAACCTCAACACATATGAAATTTAATCAAGTCGTTTCACAACTCACACAACATAATATAGTATTACATGAAATAGCCGACGACGAAACAACATCTAACTTCCGAATACTCCTCCACAAGGAGCGTTATGCTGAAATGAATACATCCGGCATGATATAAAGCCCACGTTCACATTTAGATCCATCCACGGACCTCAAGACGATTCTGATCGCACCGTACGAGTCTAATAACCTTTCTAGGGTTCATAATGACCCTTTTCACCATAACACACAAGAACAACCACCATATCCGAACAAACCCCCATAGTCAACAACCAAATGAACCGAGCATACTTCAGGCATAAATTCTCACATGAACCATCTAAATTCTTTCCCACTCATTCGAGCTCTTGACATTCTTGTCGACACCCAACTGCAACCTTGATCCTCAGCTTCCGAATTCCATGTCGTTCACTGCACTTAAATCATGCCAATGCGCAAGAGTACAAGAGTTTCATCTTAACTTCTGAACTACTAATAGGTTAAACACTTCATCATATAGAAACCTTTTACTTAACTCATTTCAAGAGAACCATTGCAACATGTGACTGAATTCTTATATCCGCAGAAAATGCCAACCTCAAGTAGTGGTCTAAACCACCATAACTCTTCCGAGATCCATCTACACATAACAGGCCGCAATAAACGAAAGCCTCTAAATAAAATTAGTTACGGCGACCGTCAAGCCTCGTACGTACCGTCACAAATCACATGAGTAACTCAACATGCTAAAGGAGCTGATAATTGCCATCATTATGCTGATTCAACCATTGCGATCCGACTTATACTAACTTACCCTGGACTTGCCTTAGGAATAATAATATTAGCTCCATTCAAAACATAGTGAACTCAATCTACACTCGTCCTAAGTAACCCCATTCCATAAGACCACATTGTCTCAAAACCCACGAACCATTTCGTACCCTCCTTGTGCGCATAATCGCGTCTTCAACTAGTACACCCATTCTGATAATTCTTTTATAAATACAAAGTCATTTTCTCCAATTCTTCTTATACTACACCGCATACCGAAGATAACGCAAAATACCCCAAGCTCTCTTATTATAATCCGCTGCAAAATCTCGATACTTGAATCCACCAGGACCGTTGTTGAGAGTCACCCACTCTGGCTTGGTCTCAAATATAAAACTCCAAGGCTTTGCTAGCACATGAACACCCTCTCGAAGAAGCACCCGGCTGGATCACTTTCTTTGCAGATCACCTCTACACGAAGCATACATCCTGAGTATTCCCAAAGCCTGAACATAAATTAACAGGGCCAATTATAGCATATATTCTTCAAATCCTTCGCTCAAATCACCATTGATGTTCTCTTTACTTAGTCGTAATAACCCACTAATACACCGATAACTAGGAACCTCACAAATAGATAACCATGCAATCCAATCGTAGGCGGTGGGCATTTCCCACTTAGCTCGAAGCCACATCTGCATAACTCTGAAACCCAACAAGGTTCATCCTTCCTCTATGACGTGACCTCGTGCTATCGACCCACCAAATGCCTCAAAATCTTTCAACGATGCTGCACCGAGCACAATTACTATGTCCAATAAACCATCCCGGGTTCGTGCCCATTCACCAACTGTACAAGCTCGTTCACTTCCCATTTGACATCCACTAAAATGTGCGACTGTATATTCCAATCCAAAGTCATGTTGTACCTTTCTTCATATCAAGCAACTCTTTTCTATTGTATCCAATCTCCCTCGTATAATAGCCAATATTCCAAATTAAGTCTTTAGACCTAGTCACTATCTACCATGAATCCCAAATCACTCTAAGAATTTCTCAAGGCGTGTAGTCATCCGATCACAGAACCCATATGCTACCCTGCCACTCTCCCACTCTGGTCAAATTTACTCATTTGAGCAACTGTTCGACTCCTGTTTCTCATACCTGGCCTTCTAGAAATTTAACTACTGCATGACACTTCCCACATGTCCTTCCTCATTCTTCACTACCCAGTTGTTGCTTTAAATCAAAATCTATCTCTATAGCACTTGAAACAATAGATCGTTACTAACTTTACCCCTTTCCGAGAATCATCTTTCTCGAGCCATCAATACTAGGAATGCTGATTCGATCCTTAACCACCGCACACTGCGATCTCTGATAGCCGCTTCTACAGCACTATTTCACGCTACTCTACCCCAAAGGCGAATTGAAGAAAACTATAACACCAGCGAACTTAGCGTATTCAATAAGGACAATGACTCCACATCACCGATGAAAATTACACCACGCTCAAAAATACCAACTCTCGTTATTCCATCAACCCAAACCTGAACATTTATAGTCCGATTGTCTTTCCTCCACCGGAAATAAAATACTGAATCTCTTAATCGTGCACAGAATAAACCTCCTTTCAAGTCATTCACTGCTTTGTCACATAGGCAAGCATCTTACCATCATATAGATACTATGCAATAAAAACTCTTGAGCATTATAGCAACCTGTGTATAGCCTCAAAGCTCTTAGAAGTACAGCTACCAAGCTGAAATGACGGAATATCCTTCCGTAAGGCGACGACAATAGCCCAATCAACTACACAGGGTGAAACATCTCGCACCGCATTTGTAGTACCATTACAATTCATCAATTCTCGATCTATATCAAGCGCTTCATGTCACATAGGATTGAATAGGAAAGAAATAAAGGTACAAGCCTCAAAAGGATCAATTCGCACGAAGAGAAATCAAGAAGGGAAGTGCTCCTAACAGCCTTGTAGCCTCTCGAAGATAAGTAAATATATCTCCGGACCAATCCGCAAGACTCTACTAGACTCGTGAGACCTAAGTGAACCTAGTGATCTAATACCATGTTGTCACGACCCAAAATCAATTAAAGGTCGTGATGGTAGCGGACACTACTGTCAGGCAAGCCAACACTAAATAGTTAATTAAATTCTCATTTTCATATTTCTGAAATCATAAATTTTCCTCAATTTAACTAGTAAAAAGTGAACTTTAAAGAATAATAATAACATTTTCCAATTTCAATTCTAAATATCCCATAATCATCCCAGAACACGATATCACAAGTGCATGAGCATTTACTAGGAAATAAAATAAAATACAATAACTGTCTGGAATTCAAATTTGGACAGAAAAAAAAGAAATACAAATACTCTAAAGGAGACTCTGCTGGTTGCGGATCGTCCATAAGATGCAGCTTATCTAGGTCCCTATGTCAACCATCCCGATGCTCCCACTAGGCCACTAGCCATGCATGTGCATGAACAACAAAATGTACATCAAGTGTAGTATGAGTACAAAAATAATGCGTACCCAGTAAGTATCCAGTCTAACCTCAAAGAAGTAGTGACGAGAGGTCAACTCCGACACTTACTAGTGGTCCAATAATATCAAGTATAGTAAATAAGTGAATAAATATGAAACAGAGTAAATATATGAAATAAACAAGTATAGAATACGTGATACAACTCCCCTTTTTATAATTTTACTCAAGATCCCAACAAGCAAGTTCCCTCCGTAATCGGAGCATATATATAGATATAGTGGATTTCATCAATGAAGTTGTCATGATTCAAATCTGTCACGACCCAGATTTTTCACCCTCGAGAGCCGTGATGGCGCCTACTGGTGAAAGCTAGGTAAGCCAAATTATTCTAATTACTTAACCTTTTCCAGGTTTAAACCATTATCAGTGATGATTAGATATCATGCAAATAGCGGAAATAATTAAGCGGAAGACAAAATTTGATAATTTATCTTAATACAAACTGCGGAAGTCTAAATACAACTCTACCCAGAATTTGGTGTCAAAATTTCATAGACGGTCTAAGAATACTACATACAAAGTCTGAAAGATAAAAGATACACTGTTTGTGAAATAAGTAAAGGAAACCGGATAAAGGAAAGATAGGAGGTGACGCCAAGGCCCTAGGACGCCTGCATGACTACCTCGGGTCACCTACTGGACTGAAGGCAGCAACCTCACTACGGTCCGAAGTATACAAAACAGGGATCTGCACACAAGTGTGCAGGGTGTAGTATCAGTACAACCGACCCCATGTGCTGGTAAGTGTCTAGCCTAACCTCGGTGAAGTAATGGCGAGGCTAGGACCAGACTACCAAATAAACATGTGCAGTTATATCATAAATAGCGAAAATAGAAGCAGATAATTTCAATTAAAATTGGGCAGGGGAAACATGCTTCGGGGAATAACAGATAACAACAGAATATCAAGAGAATATAAAGAAACCAAAATCCAATTACTAACAAGGATAAGGAAAATAAATGCAAAATTCACTTTCATTTCACATCTTGCTGCAGGCGTGCCACCCGATCCCATTTCATATATCTCGTTGCAAGCGTGCAACCCGCTCCCATTTCATATATCTTGTTGCAGGCGTGCAACCCGTTCTCATTTCATATATCTCGTTGCAGGCGTTCAACCCGCTCCCATTTCACATATCTCGTTGCAGGCGTGCAACCCGCTCCCATTTCATATATCTTGTTGCAGGCGTGCAACCCGCTCCCGGCAAGGGAACAATAATATAAAAACAAACATCCCGGCAAGGGAACAATAATATGACAATAACATCCCGGCAAGGGAACAATAATGATAATAACATCCCGACAAGGGAACAATAATGATAATAACATACGAAGCGCAATAAACCACAACTGAGTCATAACAATTACAATACCAGACTTATGGGCATGCTTGACACCGACGTATAGATACTCGTCACCATGCCTATACTGTACTCCACAATTAACACGTAGCAAATAAGACACGACTCATAATCCCTCAAGTTAAGGTTAGACCAAACACTTACCTCGATGCTACAAACACAATTCACGTCTCAACTATCGCTTTACCCCTTGGTTCCACCACTAATTCGCCAGTATCTAGCCATAAGTTATTTAATTACATCGATAAACGCTAAATAAATCAATTATAATGCATGAAAATAAGTTTTCCAAAATTTATCCAAAAAGTCAAAAATTGCCCCCGGGCCCACATGGTCAAAACCTGAGGTTCGAACCAAAACCTGATTACCCATTCCCCCACGAACTCAAATATATAATTTGTTTTGAAATTGGACCTCAAATCGAGGTACAAATTCCCAATTTTTGAAAAACCTAGGTTCTACCCAAAACACCCAATTTCCCCCATGAAAATCATTGATTTTGAGTTGAAATCAGGTGAAAAGATGTTAGTGATTGAAGAAAACGAGTTAAAATTTACTTACAATCGATTTGGAAGAAGAGTTATATTTGAAAAATCGTCCAAGAGTGTTTTGGTTTTGAAAGAGTGTGAAAAATGAAAGATTTTAGGCTAAATTATAAAATTTTAGGTTGGAGATGTCGCAATTGCGACCAGGGTTCGCAATTGCGACCTGGGTTCGCAATTCTTCTGCTAAGTTCGCATTTGCGAAGTGGGAATTGCGAACAATGTGTCGCATTTGCGACGTCTGGCTAAAACTGGGGGATCGCATTTGCGATCAATACCTCGCATTCGCGAGGTAAGCTGCCCTGGCTATTGTTCGCATTTGCGATAAAGCCTTCGCACGCATTTGCGAACTCGCATTTGCGAGCCAGGCTTCGCAAATGCGAAGCCTGCAGGCCTGCAATGCAACAGCTAAAGTCTGCAATTTCTCAAGTCCAAAATCCACCCCGTGGCCTATCCAAAACTCACCCGAACCCTCGGGGCTCCCAACCAAATAGGCACATCAACCTAAAAACATCATACAGACTAACTCGTGCATTTAAATCACCAAAATAGCATCAACAACTATGAATTTAGCATCAAAATCATGGAATTACTTAAGAACTTCAAATTTGCCAAATTTCTCAAATAAGGTCCGATTCACGTTATTTCAAAATTCGTTTCTTACCAATTTTCACAGGCTCGACTCAAATCATATATAAGACATGTACCGGGCTCCAGAACTAAAATACGGGCCCGATACCAATGGTTTCAAACACATTTCACTTTCAAAAACTCATAATTAATTCAGCAAAATAATTTCTTTCAAAAATTCATTTCTCGAGCTTGAGACCTCGGAATTCGATTCCGGGCATACTCCTAAGTCCCATATTTTCCTACGGACCCTCCTGGACCGTCAAATCATGGGTCTATGTCTTTTTACCCAAAATGTTGACCAAAGTCAACTTAAATTCATTTTAAAGGCAAAATTCATCATTTTTCACGAAATTTCACATAATGGCTTTCCGGCTACGCGCTCGGACTGCGCATGCAAATCGAGGTGAGATAGAAAGAGGTTTTTAAGGCCTCAGAACACATAATTCATTTTTTTAAAACAAGTGATGACCTTTTGGGTCATCACATTCTCCACCTCTAAAACAACCGTTCGTCCTCGAATGGACATAAGAAAGAAGTACCTGAGTTGGGGAACAGATGGGGATAACGGTTCCGCATATTGGATTCGGACTCCTAGGTTGATGCCTCAGCAGGCTGACCTCTCCACTGAACACGAACCAAAGGAAATCTCTTCGATCTCAACTGATGAACCTGCCGGTATAGAATAGCTATCGGCTCCTCCTCATAAGACAAGTCTTGTCCAACTGGACAGTGCTAAAATCTAACACGTGGGATGGATCGCCTTGATACTTCAGAAGCATGGACACATGAAACACTAGATGCACGGCTAATAAGCTCTGCGGCAATGCAAGTTTGTAAGCCACCTCTCCCACTCGATCAAGAATCTCAAACGGGCCAATGAACCTAGGTCTAAGCTTGCTCTTATTCCCAAATCTCATCACGCCCTTCATAGGCGACACTCGAAGCAATACCCGCTCACCGACCATGAATGCCAAATCACGAACCTTGCGGTCGACATAACTCTTTTGCCTGGACTGAGCTGTACGAAGCATATCCTGAATAATCTTGACCTTGTCCAAGGCATCCTAAACTAGATCTGTACCCAACAATCGAGCCTCTCCCGGCTCGAACAATCCAACCGGCGACCGACACCACCTACCATACAAAGCCTCATAAGGAGCCATCTGGATACTCGACTGGTAGTTGTTGTTGTAGGCAAACTCTGCTAAAGGCAAAAACTAGTCCCACGAGCCTCCAAAGTCAATGACACAAGCTCGGAGCATATCCTCCAAAATCTGAATAGTCCACTCGGACTGCCCGTCTGTCTAAGGATGAAACGCTATGCTCAACTCAACCTGTGTGCCCAACTCTCGCTGAACTGCTCTCTATAAATGGGAGGTAAACTGCATGCCTCGGTTCGAAATGATTGACACGGGCACACCATGAAGACGAACTATATCTCGGATATAGATCTCAGCTAACCTCTCGGAAGAATAGGAGACTGCCACAGGAATGAAATGTGCTGACTTAGTCAACCTATCAACAATAACCCACAGTGCATCGAACTTCCTCTGAGTTTGTGGGAGTCCAATAACGAAGTCCATAGTGATATGCTCCCACTTCCACCCGGGAAGCTCAATCCTCTGAAACAAACCACAGGTCTCTAATGCTCGTACTTAACCTGCTGACAATTCAAACAACGAGCCACATACGTAACGATATCCTTCTTCATTCTCCTCCACCAATAATGCTACCGGAAATCCTGATACATCTTAGCAGCGCCCGGATGAATAGAGTACCGGGAACTATGGGCCTCCTCTAAAATCAACTCTCGGAGTCCATCTACATTAGGCACACAAACTCAACCCTACAATATCAAAACTCCATCATCACCTAAGGTAACCTGCTTGGCACCTTCGTGCTACACCGTGTCTCTAAGGACACACAAATGAGGATCATCATACTGCCATTCTCGGATATGCTCCAATAAAGAAGAACGAGCGACTGTGCAAGCTAACACACGGCTAGGCTCAGAAACATCCAACCTCACGAACTGATTGGCCAAAGCCTGAACATCCAAAGCAAGCGGTCTCTCACCGAATGAAATATAAGCAAGACTGCCTATATTGGCTGACTTCTTACTCAAAGCATCAACCACCACATTGGCCTTTCCCGGATGATATAAGATGATGATATCATAGTCCTTTAATAGCTCCAACCACCTTCTCTGCCTCAAATTTAGCTCCTTCTACTTGAACAAATATTGCAAACTCTTGTGATCCGTGAACACCTCACATGCCATACCATACAGATAATGCCTCCAAATCATCAACGCGTGAACAGTGGCTGCCAACTGCAAATCATGAACTAGATAATTCTTCTCATGAATTTTCAACTGCCGTGAAGCATATGCAATGACCTTGCTATCCTGCATCAACACTACACCAAGTTCAATACAAGATGCATCACAATAAACTATATAAGGCCCTGAACCTGTGGGCAAAACCAACACTAGTGCCGTAGACAAAGCCATCTTGAGCTTCTGAAAGCTTGCCTCACACTCGTCTGAGCACATGAATTGGGCACCCTTCTGGGTCAACCTGGTCATCGGGATTGCGATAGATGAAAATTCCTCCATAAACCGACGATAATAGCCTATCAATCCCAAGAAACTCCGAATCTCTGTAGCTGATGCCGGTCTAGGCCAGTTCTTGACTACCTCAATCTTCTTTGGATCAACCTGAATACCTTCTGCAGATACAACATGACCTAGGAATGCAACCGAATTCAACCAAAACTCACACTTCGAAAACTTGGCATACAACTGACTATCCCTCAGAGTCTGAAGAACCACTCTAAGATGCTGCTCATGCTCCTCCGGGCTGCAGGAATAGATCAAAATATCATCAATGAAGACTATCACGAATGAATCCAATGCCTAAACACTTGGTTCATCAAATCCATAAAAGCTGCTAGGGCATTTGTCAACCCGAATGACATCACCAAGAACTCTCAATGCCCATACCAAGTGCGGAAAGCTGTCTTAGGGACATCGGATGCCCTAATCCTCAACTGATGGTATCCAGATCTCAAGTCAATCTTCAAAAATACCTTGGCACCCTGAAGCTGATCAAACAAATCATCAATCCTCGACAATGGATACTTATTCTTGATTGTAACCTTGTTCAACTGCCGGTAATCTATACACATTCGCATCGATCCATCCTTCTTCTTAACAAATAACACTGGCACACCCCAAGGCAAAATACTAGGTCTAATGAAACCTTTTTCAAGCAAGTCTTGCAACTACTTCTTCAACTCTTTCAACTTAAGCAGGGCCATACGATATGGCAGGATAGAAATGGGCTGATTGCCCGGTGCCAAATCAATGCAAAAGTCCATATCCCTGTCGGGTGACATACCCGACAGGTCTGAAGGAAATACCTCTGGGAACTCACGAACAACAGACACAGAATCAATAGAAGAATCCTCAGCACTAGAATCATGAACATAGTACAAATAGGCCAAACACCCCTTCTTCACCATACGCCGAGCCTTCATATAAGAGGTAACACTACAGGTAGAATGACCAGGAGTCCCTCTCCACTCTAAACGGGGTAAACTCGGCAAGGCTAAGGTCACATTATTGGCATGATAGTCCAAGATAGCGTGGTAAGGTGATAACCAGTCCATCCCCAATATGACATCAAAATCAACCATGTCCAATAGGAGCAAATCTACACGAGTATCTAGACCCCCAATCACAACTATACATGAACAATGGACTCGATCTACCACAATAGAATCACCCACCGGTGTAGACACATAAACATGAGCACTCAAAGAAACACTAGGCATGACTAGATACGGTACAAAATAAGACGACACATAGGAGTATATAGATCTTGGATCAAATAAAACTAAAGCATATCTACTACAAACCAAAACAATACCTGTGATAACTGCATTGGAAGCCTCGGCCTCGGCCTGGCTGGAAGAGCATAACATTGGGGTTGGACCCCACTACCTTGAACTACATCTCTAGGACAGACTGCTGTTGGCTGGCCTCCACCTCTAGAGGCTTGAGCTCCACCTCTAATACCTCTACCTTCACCTCTAGCACCTCTACCCCCACCTCTAGCTAGCTGGGTGGGCTGTAGAACACTCGGTGCCTGAACCATGGCACGGGAACCCCGCTGCTAAGAACTACTCGGTGCTCGAGGGCAATATCTAGCAATGTGCCTCGTGTCACCATAGGTAAAACAATCCCTCGGCTGCGGGGGATGACGACCCAAAAAACTTTGAAGCGACGGTACACTGATAGAAGGCTGGTGGTGCACTGTAGATCTGCTGATCGAAATACTACATATGAGAACCACGGCCACCTGAAGCACCGTGAGAAACCTGAAGTGCTGACTGAAAAGGCCTAGGAGGATGTCCTCTACCATACGAATCCCTGCCTCCATATGAGGCACCACTGAATCTGTCTGAATGACGAGGCCTCTTGTCAGACCCCTGACCACCTCCCTGGGATAGAACCATCTAAACTCTCCTAGCCACATTGGCCGCCTTCTGAAAAGAAATCTCACTCCCCGCCTCCTTAGCCATCTGAAGTCAAATAGGCTGAATCAACCCCTCAAGGAACCTTCTCACTCTCTCTCTCTTAGTGGGAAGTATAAGTAGAGCATGACGGGCCAAAATAATAAACCTGGTCTCGTCTAAGTAACAGTCATAGAACCTTGTTAGAGACGCTCAAACTGCCTCTGATATATCTCTCTCTGAGTGACCGGAAGAAACTTTTCTAAAACAGCTGGGAAAACTAATCCCAAGTCAAAGCTAGTGACCCAATTGGTTTAACCAAACAATAATCCCTCCACCAAGTCTTGGCGGATCCAGATAAGCGAAAATTAGCAATGTCGACCCCATTGGTCTCCACTATCCTTATGTTCCTGAGAACCTCATGACAATTGTCTAGATAATCCTAGGGATCCTCCGAAGATGCACTACTGAAAGAAGTAGTGAAGAGCTTGGTGAAACCTATCCAACCTCCACAAAGCCTCTAAAGACATAGCTGATCTATCACCGGTCTGTGCTGCTGCTCGGCTGAAGAAGCGGTACGTGACTTCGCCATTCGCAAAAGGACAAGAGTAGAGGTTTCAATTTAACAATGAGAGAACAAAACCGCACGACAGAGAAGAATGGAAGTGAAACTTTTCTTAACTCCGTAGCCTCTAGGGGATAAATACAGATGTCTCTGTACTGATCCCTCAGACTCTACTAAGCTTGTCTGTGAACTGTAAAACCCATGTAACCTAGAGCTCTGATACCAACTTGTCATGAACAGGATTTCCCACCCTCGAGAGTTTTAATGACACCTACTGGTGAAAGCTAGGCAAGCTAAATTATTCTAATTACTTAATCTTTTCCAATTTTAAACCATTATCAGTGATGAGTAGATATCATGCAAATTGCGGAAATAATTAAGTGGAAGAAAAAATCTGATAATTTATCTTAATACAAACCGCGGAAGTTTAAATACAACTCTACCCAGAATTTGGTGTCATAGTTTCGCATACGGTCTAAGAATACTACATACAAAGTCTGAAAGATAAAAGATACACTATTTCTGAAATAAGTAAAGGAAACAGGATAAAGGAAAGATAGGAGGTGACGCCAAGGCCCGTGAACACCTGCAGGACTTCCTCGGGTTGCCAGCTGGACTGAAAGCAGCAACCTCACTGCAGTCCGAAGTCTACAACACTAGGATCTGCACAAAAGAGTGCAGAGTGTAGTATCAACACAACCGAACCCATGTGCTGGTAAGTGTCTAGCCTAACCTCAGCGAAGTAGTGACGAGGCTAGGACTAGACTACCAAATAAACCTGTGCAGTTATATCATAAATACCGAAAATAGAAGCAGATAATTACAATTAAACTTGGGCAGGGGAAACATTCTTCGGGGAATAATAGATAACAACAGAATATCAAGAGAATTTAAAGAAACCAAAATCCAATTACTAATCTCGTTGCAGGCGTGCAACCCGATCCCATTTCATATATCTCGTTGCAGGCATGCAACCCAATCCCATTTCATATATCTCATTGCAGGCGTGCAACCCTCTCCCATTTCATATATCTCGTTGTAGGCGTGCAACCTGCTCCCATTTTGTACGAGGCGAAATCAGAGGACTTGATTTCTCGCTCTCAAGTCAATTCGCAAGAATGCCTTGAGATCCCGAGGACAGGAAGCCACGGCCGAGTTCCCGACCTCGGTGCTTGTCGAGGCCCGACTCAGAGAAGACGGAGATCAAAGCCAGGACAGAGGAGGAAACTCCCAAGGCACACAGCTAAGTCTGACAGGGCCGGCCTATCCAAAGCCTATGATGAGGCATCATGTCAAGCCATCTCATCTCCATACTTTGTTATTAATGCCCACGTACTTGTAGCCGAGTTCCCCTCCTATATAAAGGGGACTCACCCTACCTTGTTAAAGGCTGGGGTTGTTCCATTTTCTCCACAAGTGCAATAATATCTCTCTCTCTCTCTCTTTTCTTTCTAAATTGCTTGTTCTCACTAGCCCGAGGCCACCTTTACATTCATCCTTCTCTTACTTGTTCTTCATCATATAGCTTAGTATTAGCCGTAAAGAGCCTTGTTTAATTATATCCTCAACCGTTATCCCATTCGTGACTATCCCCGATAGCTCGAACTCAACCCTGAGGTCCCCCATCGACCAGACCTATACTCGGGCAGCAGGCTCCTCGGTTGGATTACTATCTCGTTTTAGCTTGCATTTTATCATTAAACTCCATATTATTAGCATCAACTGATCTGACAACTAGATCGAGAATAGATCACGTATTTTTAGAATCCCATTTACAAATTTAATTGTTGTTACCATTTTCACAGTAAACAGTTTGGCGCCCACCGTGGGGCTAAAAATAATAGTGATTATTTTCTTGCTGGTTTCATTGCACAAGCGCACATTATCTTTCACACTTTTTCTTATCCAAGATCCTTTGACTTCAGATCAAAATGTCTGGCTCGGTGAACGGAGTCGAGAATGACACTGCGAAAACCACGGGGAAAATGGCGTGGCTGTCCCGGCAGTTGGAGCACCACCAACGAATCCCGATAACGCACCCGGACCGATTCTAGCGGACGCAGATTCACAGGACGCACAACAAGTCAACGAAACTTCTCATACCGATAGAAGCATACGGCACAACGACTGATAGCAAGTTTAAAAAACCCCAGCCTGGGAAGAATAGGAAGTTAGCCTTCACGATATTTTTGAAATGTTGCACGCACAGCAGTTGGCTATCACTCAGTTGTAGAGCCATCCGAAGACTCCTAGCACAGTAGCGCTGGAAATCACTCCCTGCACCGAACGAGTACCCGAAAGATCAAGCAACAACGGATCGATAACAGACTCTTCCATAGAGAAGATGCTTGGGAATCTATCCAAGAGGATCTAGTCAGGTTCGCGGAGGTTCATGCAACAGTTGTCCCCCCGGGGAAGCGGTCCCGGAACCCACTTCACAAAAATCTGGAACGTCGGATCTCCCAAGGTACGATAGGACCTCGGACCTCGACGAGCGCACCACCGCTTACACGTGCGCGAAAAAAGGTAGCGACCCTCAAGATGATGAGTTCAAGACCGTCTCAATGAAGAAGTTCGGGGAAACACTCTCTAAAGAAACCGTAATGTGGCACCGCAGCCTAGCGCCTGACCTTACAAACTCGCTTACCATACCAGCAGATTCCTCCATAGAAGTACACGCCGATGCCATTAAAGCAGTAACGGAAGAACCTGACACATCTGAGGCCAGATGAAAAGAGAATGAAATACCACAAGAAGTCGCGCCTCATTCCCTGATAGGACGAATGAGATCGCTCCCGGTTTCGGATGATTGGGCAACATAGGCCTTCGCCCAAAGTTTAAACGAAGAATGCCCGACGACTCCAAGTCATTTCAAACGAAGCTTGATCAGATACCTAGCCGAGATCTGGGTGGATGCTCGTACCTGGCACCGACCACGAATCAAGACTGTGGACACCGTCCGGGAACATCTATGGGCTAGGTCTACCTGAGCAGGCTCCCGACAAAGAAACTAATATCAAATAGATGGAGGTACCATCCATGCGTCGTGGATAGGAGGAATGCTGCAAGATGCAACCTACCTCGCAATGGTAGGGAAATAGCTCGAGGGCAATATCCTCGAGGAACCTTCAGAGCAACCAGATCTGACGAGGCACAGCCGGCAGAGGAACCCCGCCCAGTGGAGTACGATTTCAACATTGCTATACCAAACATCGTAATCACCATAAGCTAAACCAGGGAAATATTCCGAAGGACACCCTTACATCCAGGGAAAAGGACACCGAGACTCCGCCTCGGCATCACACTGATGCATTGGTAACCCTCTCCCTCATTTGATCTATTTCAAATAAAACATGTGTTCATGAATTCAGGTGGTTCGATCACATACAACAACGATGTTGGACCAAAGTCAATGGGGCGGTCCAAGCTAACGGACCAAATTGCTCCTGCATCGCGAATCCCTGGCGAATTCCAAATGACAATCGCCACAAAGACCATTCTCTTGATACGGCCCGTCTGAGCTCGGGTCA
This sequence comes from Nicotiana sylvestris, assembly GCF_000393655.2. Classification (NCBI taxonomy): domain Eukaryota; kingdom Viridiplantae; phylum Streptophyta; class Magnoliopsida; order Solanales; family Solanaceae; genus Nicotiana; species Nicotiana sylvestris. The sequence continues at coordinate 30,331,309 of NC_091061.1, forward strand.
GGACGTCGATCTATGTACCATCAAAGGAGGCACAAAGCATGGACGTCTTATTCAGACGACCGCCGGCACACTACCCTGGGACATCGTCCACCCCATTTCGCCAAAAGAATGAAATCCCTCGCAAAGGGTAAAACTAAAATAAGTCGGCAGAGAGCAATATGTGACGAGAGGAAATTCTTCACCATATGGCGCATCGCCAACATCAATTCCCCCACCCTTAGAAGGATTAAAGGGTAACCAAACCACATCTTCGGCCAAGCTTGACAAGACACAATGGAGGGCTGTATCGGGGCACATGCCTCGAAAGGGTAAGAACATACCAAATCTCCAAATGTTGCCTACACATCCCGCGGTGAGGAAGAACTGCTTTACTCCCTTGTTATTTTTTCACTAACCTGTATGCAGACAGCTGGCCAGGACATTCAGAAGTTCTAACTCTACCTAGAGATCCCTAGGCCTTAAAATAAGGGCTCGCCGCGCTCTTTCCCCTTAATCGGGCTTCCGCCCCAAAGAGGGCCTCGTCAGCAAGATTATTAGCGGAGCAAAGTACCCCTAGAGGAGGATCCAATAAGGTCGCAAGCCTTCTTCTACAGTCCAATGATGAGCGATGATCTTCTTCTAAGGGCACCATCCCCTCGGGAGGACCGGGAAATGGCAGACTAAGTCTCAATTTGAATTATGTACCGGATCGAATGGTTCGGGGAGCCACGCCCGCGTGGGTCGTGCCTACGACAATGAAACAATGTATGTTTACACCAAGCAATAAAAGGATATCTTTTCAGCATCTTATTCTCCAGAAAAAGAAAACTCAAGTATACTCCCGGTAGGGACCCATCCACCAAATGCATCCCGAAATACTTGGAGACTTAACGTCAATAATTTGGCACTCACACGACCCTAGGGTCGGAACTCCGGGCTCATAAAGCCCCTACAAGGCAATTCCGAGCTCACGAGAAGCGGTCTTCAAGCTTAAACAAACTCGATGACTCGGAGACTGTCATTAATCGCCATGCGTTGGAAAATCCAAAACTGTAAGACCCCTAGCGGGCAGACTCGGTGTAACCAGATCTATTCTACATTACAACAAAAACTGTAAGACCTCAATAGGCATGACAAACTGTAAGACCTCAACAAGCATGAAAATCACTAAGTTCAGGCTATACGTCGCATTTGTAAGAGTCCCGAAAGGGCATAACCTCGATGTAGATGCCTAAATTATCACTCAGGATCAAAAATGTCTCCAGCCAAACACATATGACTATGGTCAAAACGGCTGATACAACCAAATTAACGCGAATCCGGGACACCTGACTGTCGCTAAACAAAAATTGCAGGACACTACTTTGAATATACTTTGGAAAGAATCGGTTAAAACAGGCTTCCCTCAACAGGCAAAAACGAGCTTCGACCATGTTAGCTCCAAATCACAAGGCTTCGACCTACTCATCCTATGAGCTATGAACCTGCCGAGGTGCTCAAAACATCACCGATAACGACTTGAAATCGAGGTTCTTCCGGAGTCGACGACGGGTTAGGCAAAACTATTTCAAAAGACCTTAACGAGCGGAAAACAAAGCCTACAAAAATCCCACGGGAAAAACATCGTAAGAGCCATTGTCGCTAGCCAAACGAGCCTACGGGCCGCACACTAAAAGGTCTCTACGACCAAACAGCGTAAGAGCCATTGTCGCCAGCTTGAAAATTGACAAGTTGAGGATTAAAATGAGCTCGAATTGTAACCCGATTCGGAGACCGGATCCAAAATAGTTAACTATGCAAGCCTCTAGGCCACATATTAAAAGGTCTCAATGACTAAAACAGCGTAAGAGGCACTATCACCGCTCTGAAAATTGAAAGTACTTAAGTGTCAATTAAAACACGAGTCACAACGCGACTTGGAGACTTGACCCGAAATGGTTAAACTACAATATGCCTAAGGGCGCGGCATAAATGCCACTATCGCCAGCCGAGTGAGCCTCCGGGCCATCCACCTATAAGGTCACTTCGACCCGAAGCACAAAAGGCCATCGTCGTCCGCCCATGCAGGCAGGAAAGAACTTGAGGGTCAATTCAAGCTCGAGTCGCAATGCGACTCAGAGACTAGATAGTCGAAATGGCAAATGCCCAAGGGCATGAAATGAGAACAATTACTACTTGCCCACATGGGCATAGATAATTTAAGGGCAGGCAAGCTCGAGTCAAGGCCTGACTCGGAGACTAAGCCTAAACAAATTGGCAAAGCACAGAGGCCCCAACGCCTGCTCACGTCAAGGATCACTCTTAAAAGTTTTTGGGCCTGCCCGATCAGTTCTGGACCTACAAGGATCCCGCCAAACACTGAAACCAGCTCGCCTGGTGAAAAGCAATACAGAAAGAGATGTAGAAGAAATAAATCTTCAAGTTTCCTCTTTTCTTACATGTGCAAAAAAGGCGCACTCTCCATCTACAGACATGCTCTTCATATATCAAATACAAAGGGGGGAAACGACGAAATCTACACTCTGCTCCAAAGGTATATAGCTTGCCGGGTTCGTTCTTCGCGTTGCTAGCAAGAAGTGACCGCGTATCACGCTCGTCTGCCCTTGCTCGAGCCAATTCCTCCGAGAGAACGAAGCCCCTGCATCGATCTCCTCGATTACCTCTCTTTGGGATCTTCCACGAACATATTCCTCGATCCTCTTCTCCTGGTCGAGGGCTCGCTTCAGCTCGGCTTGAGCATCCACAGCGTCTTTCATACGAATCTCCATCTCCTAATTAGCCTTGGTTACGCTTAGTGCCGCTTCAGCCCGGGCACCAATTATCTCAGCCCTGATCTTCGAGAGATCAGATTCAAGTTTCTCGACCATACCCGCTTGAACTTTGGCATTGTCACTAGCCAAGCGGAGTTGGGATTCGAAGGAAGGGACCTAGTCTGAGGCGCCTGTCTCCTCTAAAAGATTAAGCTTGCACCTGAGCCCTTAGCTCGCCACAAAGAGTTCTGACGCGGCCAATGTCGCCCTTGAGGTACTCCAAGGCCTCCGTCTTTTTCTGTAGCTAATATAACAAAAAGGGGGTTAACCTTAAGGTCCAAAGGGAGCAAAGCACGAACTGTAAAAAGTTACCTACTCCATCAAATAGCTCTCGTAATTCGAGCTCCGGTACACCTCATATCGCCAATGCAGCAACTCAACCTCCTTCTCCTCGCTAAGAAGCCTAAGAGACTCGCCCTCGTCCAGAATTTTCTGAAGCCTGGGCCCTTGACAGAGCAGCTCCGTCATAAGCCTATCATAGGCGTGCACAAGCAAATCTCGATAGGGGGAGGAGGATGCAGAATACAGGAAAACTGCACCTAAACTCACCATGAAGTGAAGTCGACAGACTTCCTTGAAGTCAGAACACACTCTTGTTGTTCCTGCCTCTTCATCCCCAGACTCGGATGATGCCCTCTCCTCGAAAACATGGGCCCGTTTGAAACAACTAAAAGCTCTATCAAATTGCGGGTGCCAATCCTGTTTATCGCAGTTGTCCCTTGGCTCGGAGGCCGACGCCCCTTTCTCCCCTTCGGAAGAGCACTCCGTCATCCCGAAGAACCTTCCAATACCTACAAATAGTAAAGCTAGTACAAAAGAAAGGAGGGAAATGTTGCCTCAAATATTAGGACAAGGAAAAGGCAGCATGTGCGCATACCTTGATATTTTGCCCCCCATCTGGCACGGAATACAGCTCGCCACCGACGCTCATCGCAGGTCGAATGGGTCACTAGCCTCCGGACCCAGCCGGGTAGGTTAAGGACTTCGCCCGGCGTCCATGAAGTTGTTGTAACAAGGGAGACACCACTATTACTCAACTGATTTTCGCTATAGGCAAAATCTGAAAAAACACTAGACGCGTTGTTCACGTTCATAATTCCACCCTTCGGGAAATGACAAAAGCTCCACAGGGATAATGTCGACCGTCCGGACCCGGATAAACCAACTAACGCTCTCGATCCCAGTCCTCTTCGTCATCAACTACAAAGGGTATAGACGAACGACATCTCAGGGTTAGCAAGCCCTGGTGATAAATGGGCCGGTATAGCCTGATGATGTGGTTAAGCGTGAATTGAAGCCCATCCTTCTCCACAAAGAATCTCATCATCAGCACCATTTGCTATAATGACGGATGTATCTGCGCCAAAGTAACCCGACACTTCAAGCAAAAATCAAGCACGACCCTATCAAGGGGACCAAATGCGAAAGGATATAGGTATACGCTCAAGAATCCATCAGTAGAGTCCGTAATACTCTCATCCGGGGAAAGCACCTGCAGCGCTATCCCCTCGCTCCATCCACAGTACCTCCTCACCATCTCCAGATGTTCCCCTCTTATCAAAGACACCATCTTCAGAGCAAACTCCCGTGGTTCCTGAGCGCTGGGAGCAGCACTCCCCGCTACCTGTCGGGCCGGCCCCGAAGTGGTTGCCATGATTGTGGTAAAACAAACAGATCAAAGCAAGGGCGTGCGCCAACACTTTTTGCGCCTGAAGAAATGAAGAACCCTATGACAAAGCGGAAGGGCAGATATCTAAAAATAGTGAGGTCTTACGAAGAAGCCGAAGCCGCCACACATATATGCGAGGAGCAGGAATGACTCACCTACCCAAAGTGAGCCCGGGAAGCCAATAACATCGATACAGATCAACGGGGTGATAATCGATCTCAAAAGCATCTTTCGACAAGAAGCGAGGACTCGAGGAATCGTCCGTATTATCTCCAATCTCGAGACAACATTCTACCTCGAGGCTCCCCGCAAAAAAGAAGTTGAACTTCAGGAATCTTTCAACACCATCACTTGACGCGAGGCAGTACCTGGTCTCATGATTCCCTTTTTTGAAAAGAGGGATAATCACAGGAAGCTCCAATCACGAAAGCTCCACGAAGGTTCGAGGCAGCGCCTAAGTACAGTAAACTCTTCAGCAGAAGTCTATCCTATGCATATTAAAAAAGGCTATCTGCATCAAGATCAAAAGGGACCCCAGGTATCCAAAGCTGACCTTCATTCAGGATAACATCCTCGAAGGCCTCGAAATTCGGCATATTATCTCCATACAACTCGGAGGGTCCCGACAGCCCGAGCCTATCAGATCAATTCAGGATTAGTCCGAGCTACGACGATGGGTTCGGAAGAGAGCCATGTCGATCGGCAGAGGATCGGAAAGAACGCTCACACCCAAGTCAAATATCAGCGATCAACAATAAAAGAAGACATTCAAAAGGCCTCGAAGGGCATGAGAGCATACAGAAATAAGGTAAATATCAAAAGTAGAAGTCAATAGAGTATATTCATATTCATAAAAATCCGTGTACAAACAGCCCTCGAGGGGTCCTTACATACAATTACAAAAGCCTACAAATATCTACACCTAAAGTGGAGGAACGGAAGAATGTAGATGTGATGAAACCCGAGGGCCCGGTCCACCCTTGAAGATCCATCTCCGGTATCAGCGTCCTCGAGCGCCGCCCCTTCGAGCACGCATCCTGGAGGGAGATTCCTTCGACCACCACCTCCTCTAGGTTCCCACCTCAATCCCTCAAGGGATTCCCACCGGAGGAGATGAAGAAAAGGAAAAAGAGGGGACGCAGAGGAGGTAGAGAAAAGAGACATGGCCCCCCGAAGCCAAAGGTTGAAGATTTAGCGGGCCCCAGCCTCAATGGCCGGTAGTGCCACTTTATCCCTTGGGAAAGAAAAACACCAAGAGATGAAGTACCACACCAGTCCTAGGTAGGAGAGTGAGCAGCGGTGCATAGTCCGAATGACTATGTACATAAGGGGGAAACCGATTCCCCGTCCATCATCATCTCGAGCCATCAACAATAGCAAAGGCAAGTATGTCAATGACCATAGCAGTAACGGGACAGCATGATTATGCTCGACAAAGGGAAGCCCCGGCAGAGGGTCGCAAGCGGGCTTGAGGCCATGAGCCCCAAGCATGATGTTCAAGGATAGAAGAAGATGATAAGAGGGAATGGGAAAATAAGCGAATGAAAGCACTAGGATAGGAAAAACAATGCCAAAACGTCCCCATTTATATGGGGGTTACGACGCGGTCGTCTAGGCTTTGAAAGATTGAGTGACAGATGCAACTAATGCATCCTTGGAAAACCGAATCGATGGCGGTACGTTTGCCTTGGAGAGTGGGAATCGGGAGTGCATTGAATGAAGTCGACAATACACAAGCCCGTGGATGCCCCGGCTACCACAAAGTTCACGCCAGGAGTCGCATCATTGGTATGACATCGCCATAAGGAGCTCAAGGAGTCAAGTGTCAAAATCGTTTCACATTACTTCGCTCTGGGAAACGCGGAGACTATCTGTATATGGAGAAATCAGAGGACTTGATTTCTCCCTCTCAAGTCATTTCGCAAGAATTCCTCGAGACCTCGAGGATAGGAACCCATGGCCGAGTTCCTAAACTCGGGGATCGTCAAGGCCTGATTCAAAGAAGACGGAGATCGAAGCCAGGACAGAGGGGGAAACTCCCAAGGCACACGGCTAAGTCTGACGGGGCTGGCCTATCTAGAGTCTATACTGAGGCATCACGTCAAGCCATCTCATCTCCATACTTTGTAATTAATGCCCACATACTTGTTGCCGAGTTCCCCTTCTATATAAAGGGATCTTTCCCTACCTTGTAAAAGTCTAAGGTTGTTCCATTTTCTCCACAAGTGCAACAATATCTCTCTCTCTCTCATTTCTTTCTAAATTACTTGTTCTCACTAGCCCGAGGCCACCTTTACATCCATCATTCTCTTACTTGTTCTTCATCATACAACTTAGTATTGACTATAAAGAGCCTTGTTTAATTATATCCTCAACTGTTATCCCATTCCCGACTATCCCCGATAGCCCAAACTCGACCCTAACGTTGACCCCGATGTCCCCCATCGACCAGACCTATACCCGGGCAGCAAGCCCCTCAGTTCAATTACTATCTCTTTTTAGCTTGCATTTCATCATTAAACTCCATATTATTAGCTTCAACTGCTCTAACAACTTGCTCGGGAATAGATCACGTATTTTTAGAATCTCATTTACAAATTTAATTGTTGTTACCATTTTCATGGTAAACACATTTCGTATATCTCATTGCAGGTGTGCAACCCGCTCCCATTTCACATATCTTGTTGCAAGCGTGCAACCTGCTCCCATTTCACATATCTTGTTATAGGCGTGCAACCTGCTCCCATTTCTTTTATCCACACCAATCACAAAAGGGTCCTGACAAGGGAACAATAATATCAAAACAAACATTCCGGCAAGGGAACAATAATATGGCAATAACATCCCGGCAAGGGAACAATAATGATAATAATATCCTGGCAAGGGAACAGTAATGATAATAACATCCCGTCAAGGGAACAATAATGATAATAACATGTGAAGCACAATAGAGTCATAACAATTACAATACCAGACTCACGGTCATGCTTGACACTGATGTATAGATACTTATCACCATGCCTATACGTTCTACCACAATTAACACGTAGAAAATAAGACACGACTCCTAATCCCTCAAGCTAAGATTAGACCAAACAGTTACCTCGATGCCACGAACACAATTCACGTCTCAACTATCATTTTACCCCTTGGTTCCACCACCAATTTGCCCGTATCTAGCCATAAGTTACTTAATTACATCAATAAACGCTAAATGAATCAATTCTAATGCATGAAAATAAGTTTTCCAAAGTTTTACCCAAAAAGTCAAAAATCGCCCTCGTGCCCACATGGTCAAAACCCGAGGTTCGAATCAAAACCCAATTACCCATTCCCCCACGAACTCAAATATATAATTTGTTTTGAAATCGGACCTCAAATCAAGGTCCAAATCCCCAATTTTTTAAAAACCTAGGTTCTACCCAAAACACCCAATTTTCCCCATGAACATCATTGATATTGAGTTGAAATCATATGAAAAGATGTTAATTATTGAAGAAAACGAGTTAAAATTGACTTACAATCGATTTGGAAGAAGAGTTGTCTTTGATAAATTGCCCAAGAGTGTTTTGGTTTTGAAAGAGTGTGAAAAATGAAAGATTTTAGGCTAAGTTATAAAATTGCAGGTTGCAGATGTCGCAATTGCAACCAGGGTTCGTAATTGCGAACCCGGACTTCTGCTAAGTTCGCATTTGCGAAGCAGTTTTCGCTTTTGCGAAGTGGGAATTGCGAACAATGTGTCTCATTTGTGACGTCTGGCTAAAACTGGGGGATCGCATTTGCGATCAATCCCTCGCATTTGCGAGGTAAGCTGTCCTGGGCTATTGTTCGCATTTGCGAGCCAGGCTTCGCAAATATGCGAAGCCTGCAGGCATGCAATGCAATAGCTGACGTCTGCAATTTCTCAATTCCAAAATCTACCCCGTGGCCTATCCAAAACTCACCCGAGCCCTCGGGGCTTCAAACTAAACATGCACACCAACCTAAAAATATCATACGGACTCGCTCGTGCATTCAAATCGCAAAAATAACATTAACAACTATGAATTTAACATCAAAATCATGGAATTTCTTAAGAACTTCAAATTTGCCAAATTTCTCAAATAAGGTCCGATTCACGTCATTTCAAATCTATTTATTACTAATTTTAACAGGCTCGACTCAAATCATATATAAGACTTGTATCGGGCCCGAACCAAAATACGGACCCTCTGGGACCGTCAAATCATGGGTTCGGGTCCGTTTACCCAAAATGTTGATCGAAGTCAACTTAAACTCATTTTAAAGGCAAAATTCATCATTTTTCACGGATTTTCACATAATGGCTTTCTGGCTACGCATCCGGACTACGCACGCAAATTGAGGTGAGACAGAAAGAGGGTTTTAAGGCCTCAAAACACAAAATTCATTTTTTTTAAAACAAGTGATGACCTTTTGGGTCATCACAAAATCAGGGAAAATCCCTCATATACACTAGCTTCTTGCCGAATATCATGCACGATTCCATGAGGATAATATATATAGGAAATGTCGAGGCATATAGTCCGATCCAACATAAAAGTAAACTATGCACTGCCGAGGGTCGAACGACGCGAACAATAGATGCATGTATTAACCTGTCGAGGCGAACGGCCCGCTCTCATGAGAGTGTGATACATAAATCCTATCGAGGCGAACGACTTGATCCCATAGGAGTAATAGATGGAAAATATCCCGCTCGCGGATCATACATGCGACGCGGTAAAATATAAATTTAACATTAGAATCATATCTCTTTCTTGATTCTTTTCAAAACAAGAGAAATTCAGCCCGTAGCTTTTTAAAGGAATTACCCTGCTCGCGGATCATATTTGCGACGCGGTTACGCATAGATTTCTTAAGTTATTAAAGTATTCCTCGATTTTTTTTAAATTACGAATTTCAGATGAAAACTTTTAAGTTCCCAAACTTTCCTAAATTTCAACTCCTTTCAAAACATTTAATAAGCTAACTCAATCTTGCTTCTTCTCAAGACAAACAAAAACATAAATTAACACCAATATCAACAAGGCATGATGTAAGCCTAAAACTACCCGGACATAGGCATAGCTAGTAGCTACGTATGGACTCTCGTCACCTCGTGCGTACGTAGCCCCCACAAATAGAAGCACATAACAATTTAGTTCACCTATGGGGTTAATCCCCTCTTACAAGGTTAGAAAGGAGACTTACCTCGCTCTAAAGTTCCATAACCGGCTCCAACGCCACTCTAACACCTCAAATCGATAACCAACGCTCCAAAACTAGCCAAAAAATGTGCAAACCAATGAAAATATACTCTAATACTCATAAAAAATTTATTTACAACAATTCCCAACTCCGCTCGGAAAGTCGATAAAATCACCCTTGGGCCCACGTGCCCGAATTTCAAAATTTATTGAAAATAAATATTTCCTATAACTCATATGGTCTATATCCAGAAATTCATCCAATTTCTTCCATGAATCGACCCTCAAATCAAGGATTTACCATTTTCAACTTTGGAGCTCAAAATCCCAATTTCTACTATCCAAACACGGATAAAAAAAGAAACCAACAGAAATAATCATGGAGAAACATCAAAATAAAGGTAAGATATTTACCCCCTTGTTGAGACGAGAACAACGCCCCAAAAATCACCTCAAACGGAGCTCTAGAACTCAAGATATGCCCAAAATACTAAAATTCTCATTTTAAAACTCTGTCTAGGCGATTTTTCATTATCGCCTTTGCGGGAGACTTTCGCGTTCGCGAAGAGCAATTTACAACACGGATCTAATGATTCAATTTAATCCCAAATAAAAGGTCGTTTTATCAATATAGTTCACTTTATTCCCAAAAAACGACGTCGAAATATCAAATAAGAGCGTGATACAACCCAAAAACCTCTGAAACTCACCTAAGACACCGGGGACCCCGTCCAATCACACAAACCAGTCCCATAACATAATACGGACCTGCTCAAGGCCTCAAATCATATCAAACTATATCAAAATCATGAATCGCACTCCAATTCAAGCTTAATGAACTTTAGAACTTCCAACTTCCACATTCGATGTCAAAACCTATTAAATCACGTTCGATTGACCTCAAATTTTGCACACAATTCACATTTGACATTACGAACGTACTTCAACTTCCGAAATTAGATTCCGACCCCTATATCAAAAAGTCCACTTCCGGTCAAACTCCTCAAAAACCTTCAAATTTCTAACTTTCGCCAAATGACCCCAAAATGACCTATGGACCTCCGAGTTCACTTCTGGATGCGCTCCAAACAATAGAATCATCATATGGAGCTATTCCCAGACTCGGAATCCCAAACAGACATCTATAACACTGAAATTCACTTCAACCCAAATTTATAAAATTCTTCCAAAATGCTAACTTCCACAATAGGTGCCGAAATGCTCTCGGGTCATACTAAACTCGATACGGACATACACCCAAGTCCAAAATCATAATACGAACCTATTGGAATCTTCAAATTCTGATTCCGAGGTTGTTTACTCAAAATCCAACCTTAGTCAGAATCTTCCAACTTAAAGCTTCCGAAATGAGAATTCTCTTTCCAAATCAACTCCGAACTTCCCGAATTTCAATTGCGACCATGTAAACAAGTTGTAATACCTGAAGTGTAGCTGCTCGTGGCCTCAAACCGCCGAACGATGTGCTAGATCTCAAAACGACCGGTCGGTTCGTTACAAAATTATTTTCCAAGATCAAGAAAGGAATATTTTCAATATAATTGTCACGACCCAAACCGAAGGGCTGCGATGGGCACCCGGTGCCTTACTCAACCGAGTACCAACATAACATATCTTTCTTATCGTACTGTCATTGATAAATGGGCCAAAAAGTGTCGTCATGGGCTAACCAGAATAAACATGAGGGAATACCTGACATAGAACGACCCAACCCGTATATAGAAACTCATACCTATGACATATGGGCCTATAAGGCCTATATGATCCATTATATACTTAAAATATAGGCCGACAAGGCCATGCAAGTATCCATATATATGACATCTGTCTATAAGCCTCTAAGAGTACATACTTATCAATTAAAGTCGGGACAGGGCCCCGCCATACCAAACAATACACGTCTAAAGCATACTAACTAAACAAGCAACTCCGGAGCAAATGGAGCGCACCAACATCTTCCGTTGAGCTGATAGCCTACTTGAGGTACACTAGACCTGTCTATCGGGACCTGCGGGCATGAAACGCAGTGTCCCCAAGCAAAAGGGATGTCAATACAAATAATGTACCGAGTATGTAAGAATGAAAATCAGTAAACAATAGACATGAGAGTAACATGGAGTAAAAAGACTCAACATGTAAGTATGAATAGCTATGTAAATCATTTAATATTATAATGTCATGCATATGTCAATAAATATCATGTCGTGCATAGATGCATGTATTCATAACATCATCAAGCCTCTGAGGGAATCCCATCATATCATCTCGGCCACTGTGGGAAAAATCATCAATGTATACCAGCTGATCAAGTGGTGGTGCGTATATAATGCTATAACTTTTTTCCATATCCCATATACATATAATATACATATATACGTGTATATAATGCCATCTGGTCATGGGTGGTCAATGTACATGTACAAATAAATGCAATACGTGAGAAGTACGTCAATAAAATCTCTCGGAAGGTCATAAGACTATTATGCCCTTGAGTAATATCATGAAATAAACTTTATCAACTTACATATTTTCTGAGACTCATGAACATATGATAGAATAATATGACACATGGGGAATTAAGAACATAAGAATCTCTAGTATTTATATGAATAGAGTCATTTATGGAAATTGTGCATTTGCTCGTTTCGGTTATGTCATATAGATCATGCCAAAAGAAAGAAGGGATAGCCTTAACATACCTAAACCGATTCTCTTGAAAATCCCTCTAACATGTGTCTTTTGTGAAAATACGTAATGACAGATCAAAGTAGGGAAAAATTCGTGCGATATTCTTGAGAAAAAATTGTATCATGCTCTCTTAGAATTGCAAATCTCGTTGCTATGACGCAATATAACTTCGTATAAAATTTTGTCGAAGCGAAATCACATTGCCAATCTATCTCACTTTGTGAATTTGATCCTAGTCTTCGTACGTATTGTTGCTATAATTTCACAAAGTCTTAGCCATTTCACTTTGTGAAATTTAGAGAAGCCTTCTTAAAGAATCTTTCATTCCCAAAAATGTGATAAGGTGCACATGGATTGTGCCACCACCTCCTTATGTATAAGGATAGTTGGCAATTTGCTGCCATGTTTCCATAAACCCACGTGGATATTGTCCTCCTAACAGTTATTCAAACCTCATTTAAATAATTATCCTCAAAATTCAATTTACAAGTTAATCTCTCACTTAAAAATCCATAATTACCCAATTATCCACATAATTAAGAATTATTTCAATTACTTAAAATACTATTCACTTTAACATACTTTATACACCTCAATATCATCGTCTTGTGGTACCTTGTATGGCACTAGTCCATAAATACCGGTTACTATAGCTTGGACCGTATATTATCTCAAAATATCAAACTTCGATGAAACTCATTTTCTTCGATTCGCTTTCCCTATCATCTTCACGAATTTACTTATCACTTGTTTGAAATAGCATAATGTTTATAATCTCAAAATAATCTCATTCTCGAACTTACGTAAATTAACTTACGATGAAACTTTAACGTACGAAAATACAGGATGTAACATCTTATTTTCGAGCTTCCATCAATTTACTTATGGTGTACTTTCACATATGAAAACATGGAGTGTAACAATAATAGGGGAAGAATATATTTTCTATGAAAACAAATGTCTATATTATGGAAGATTATTTTCCAAGATCAAGAAAGGAATATCTCCAATAGGAGTTCAAAGATGCCACTATTGTTTATGGAAAAATATTCTTACTACATTTCCTCTTTGGTATAGAAAGAGAATAATGTATGGAAATACGTTTGAGTTCCATATAAAGAATGACTATTGCTCTTATGGAAACTCATGAATATTGAATCAAGACTATCGAAGGTTGAAGAACGATGCACGTGGAGATGCATCATAAATTAATTATGAAATGCAAGGTTTTATAAAAAAGATCAACCAAGATATTGCATCCAAATAATGAGAAAATATTCTACTACCATAAAAGAAAAAGAATCCTCTACACAAGGATTCTCATACTGGTACTCAATGAAGATTTTACATATTCAAGAAAGAAAAGTGGAGACAATTAAGATCTGTCCAAATACAAAAAGTCAAACAAGGAAAGGAAATCAATATTGCAAAGATGCCTACGGTATATCCATCTTCAAAGGAGTGCCAAGTCAACATACTATCCATATTCATACAAGTGTTGGAGCTGCAAATTATAGAAACAAATAAAAGAGCAACGGTCAAATTTCCTTGGGTTATGCAATAGCTAGAACAAGTTAAAAGGGCTATAAATATACAAGTTCTATGAAGGAATAAAGTACGACACCTTCTATACAATTGTCTACCCAACAACAAGTTCTTTGTTCTACTCTTAACAAGCATTGCAATTCACTTTTAAATTTACTATTTATACAAAAGAGAGAAAAGAGACAGAAAAATATTGGAGAGGTAGTGTTTCCGATAGGTTGTGTCGTTGTTCGTTTCTTTGGTGAGAGAATGAAAATCAAAGGGTTGTTATTGGTGAACGCTTGAAAACCAACCCTTGTTTGTTGTTAGTGAGCGACCGAAAACCAACCCTGTAAACGTTGGTGGTGAACGTTGAAAATCACATAAGTTGTACTTAACCAAAATTACAAAGAGCTCAAGAGATAACATCCTTTCAACCCAAGGAGACTAGATTAGGATACCACATTGGTTTCGAACCTGTATAAAATTCCCGGTGTCATTATTTTACTACACTCATATTTTATAATACACCTTACTATTTGTTGTGAGTAGCTTCTAATTAAATTGAAGTACTAACAGTTTTGGTGCAGGCTGTCTCCGCATAAGTCGACTAGGTCTGAAGAGTAGTTGACTAGAAATTTAAAAATACTGCAATTCATCCCCCTTGTACTTTCAACCTCCATATAAGAGAACAGGTTACTAGAACCAGTTTCCTACTTACGATTAATGGTCAAGACCCTGAGAGTTCTAAGTACTAGTACATTTTAAATTCAAGCAACAAAAACTAAAACATAGTACTAGTACTATATCTCAGAACTTCAAGGAGGGTTAAAACACTAGTGGAGTATTTTTTTACCCTTTGGAAGCTGCAACTTGTTCATTCTCAAAAGTCTTTTAGCTTATCGTTCTCATATAAATATATTTTGTTCTCCTGTATAGTAGTGGCTGCCTTTGCCAGAGCATCTACCACCTCGTTTCCTTCTCTATAACAATGACTCACTCGGATGTTTTCTGTGTCACGACCCTAAACTCAAACTGTCGTGATGGCGCCTATCAATAGTACTAGGCCAGTTGACTTCCATAGTACTAAAATAATTCATTAAAAGCTATGCCAAAAGACATCTTGTAAAGCATAATTTCATAAAAGGAACAAGAGTTGAACTCAAAATAGAATATGAAAAGTAAAGCCCCAAACATCAGGGTGTCACTGAGTCATAAGCCACTGCTACAAACGGTTCTAATGAAAACA
This sequence comes from Nicotiana sylvestris, assembly GCF_000393655.2. Taxonomy (NCBI): domain Eukaryota; kingdom Viridiplantae; phylum Streptophyta; class Magnoliopsida; order Solanales; family Solanaceae; genus Nicotiana; species Nicotiana sylvestris. Next base: position 30,346,453 of record NC_091061.1, read on the forward strand.
AGACTAATATAGTTTGGGAAAAATCCAAAATACAACTATAGGGAAGATAGAGAAGAAGAAAGCAGAGTTGCGGTCGCCAGGCATCTACTTTATTGTCTTCAATGATCCACAACAGAAAATAATTAGCAGCTGCTACCGTGGCCAGAGATACCTGGATCTGCACATAAGGTGTAGGGGTAACGTGAGTACACCAACTCAGTATGTAACAAGTACAAGCTATGGACTGATAGGTAGTGACGAATTTAATCTCAACAGGTAAACAGAAGTAAACTATGTAGAAAGTAGGCACACTTTCAATTCAAGTATTCAACTCAAGCAGTAAAGTAAATACAGATCTGGACAATGTGAGGTATAAAGCTCAGCTAATCTCTACGTGCCAATGCACAGAATGTATGAAATGCACCATGTACTTCCACTCTCAAGTGCTCAACCACTCGGTATTGTATATGGCCATCCAACCCAGGGAAGATCCATCCCGGAATATATACATCACTAATAACAGTCACTCAATACTGAGGAAGGCCATTCTAGCCCTGTGGAGAAGATCCATCTCCAGGTATCAATGCTTTGGACAAGATCCATGTCCAGGGAAGATCCATCCCTCAATAGTATCAACTGCGCTCCCTAGATGTGTGTTACAGACTCCAGAGGGGCTCCTGCAGCCCAAGCGCTATCATAATCATAAATATAACCGCTACAGCGTGCAACCCTATCCCATAACTGTCACTCATAACTAGGATCTCAGCCTCACTCAGTCATTAGCCTCTCCAGTCTCACCACGGCTCACAATGTCATGAAAACAACCCAGAACAATGATATGATGAGTCAATAATTAACTTAGACTGAGATATGATATAAAAATGCATGATCATGACTATGTATGGAATATTAAGTTAAAACTAGTGAGATGACAGCAAGGAACGACCGCTAAGGGTCCAAAGAATACCAGCACAAAGCCTAAACATGATATCTAGCATGATTTACAGCTCAACTACATTATCACATGATGAAAACATGGATATCAACTGGATAGAGTCACTAAACGGTGCCATGAAATCACCCTGGCCATACTTCTCATGGTGCACGCCCACACGCCCACCACTTGGCATGTGCGTCACCTCAATACTAATCACATAACACATAGTTCAGGGTTTCGAACCCTCAGAACCGAGTTTGGAAGTGTTACTTACCTCAAACCAAGACAAAATCCTACTCTGCGACGCCTTTGCCTATCAAATCAACCTCCAAATGTCCCGAATCTAGTCACAAGCAATACAATACGATTAATATTGGCTAAAGGAACCAACTCCATAAGAAAAATACCAAATTATAAGCCAAATCCTGAAATCGACTCAAACCCAGCCCTTGGGCCCACGTCTTGGAATCCGACAAAAGTTACAAAACTAGAAAGATCATTCACTCACGAGTCTACCCATACCAATTTTATCAAAATCTGATATTATTTGGTCCCTCAAATACCCAAATTACTCTCTCCAAAATCCTAAGCACTAACCCCTTATTTCACTTCAAAAATCCTACTAATTAGGTGGAAAATCAAAGGAAAAACACCATAGTTAATGATAATAGGGCTCAAGTAACTTGCCTCAGTAAATATCCTTGAATCCTCTTCAAACATCACCCCAAAAGCTCCAAGGTACGACTTGAAAATGGTGGAAATGAGCAAAAATTCGTGAAGTCTTCGATTTATACCTTTTGCCCAGTGAAATCGTACCTGCAGTCCATTTGCCCGCTTCTGCGACACCGCACCTACGGAATTTCCATCGCAGGTACATAACTCACTTAATACACCAGGTTCCGCATCTACGGCCAACCCTTTCTCACCTGCGGTGCACACCTACGCATCACCTTCCGTTTCTACGGAAAAGACCAAACTCTTCACTTCCGCATCTGCCACTCAGCCTTGCATCTGCGGGCTCGCAGATGTGACCGCTCTTGCACACCTGTGGTTCCAGCCAAGTTCCACTATTTTTGCATTTGTAGCTCCCCAAGCGCACCTGCGGCTCCCACTCCACAGGTGCAGAAACACCAGCAGCAACGGCTTCATCTGCATTTTTTTGGTTCCAAACTCCCCGTTAACCATCTGGAATCACCCCGAGCCTATCAGGACTTCAACCAAACATATCAACAAGTCATATATCAACATGCAAACGTAGTCTAGCCTTTGAATCACTCAAAACAACATCGAAATACCAAATTATCCTCTGATTCAAGCCTAAGACCTTCTACACTTTCGAGCTACGTAAATGATGCCGAAACCTATTAAACTATGTCTGAATGACCTCAAATTTTATACACACATCATAAATGACACCAAAAATCTATTCCAACTTTCGGAAATCCATTTCGACCCTGATATCAAATTTTCCACTACCGACCAAAATCGCTGAATTTTCAACTTTTGCCAATTCAAGCCTAATTTTACTATGGACCTCTAAAAACACATTCCATATGCACTCCTAAGTTCAAAATCACCTAATGGAGCTAACGGGACCATCAAAATTTAAATCCAAAATCGTTACACATAAGTCAACATCCTGTTGACCTTTCTAACTCAGGCTCATCTCAAAGAGACTAAGTGTCTCAAATCCTCTCAGAAACCACTCCAGACCCAAACCAGTTGACCTGACATATCATAATATAGCTGAAGAAGAAAAGAAGCAGAAATAGGGAAATGGGGCTATAACTCTTGAAACGACCGGCCGGATCGTTACACTCTGCTTTATCTTTTCCAGGATATATAGCTTCAATTATTGATTGTAATCTTCATGGTGGTTTGGACTGTCCATTGATCATGTTAACAATTATCATGGAGTCCAACTGCACCTCCAACTTGTTGACTTGTTGATCACAACACCTTGAGATCCCAATTAAAGTTGTGTGAGCTTCAGTAAAATTGTTAGTGTAGAATTGGGTGGGATATACAAAAGACATATTCATGTCCCCGTTTCTATTTCTGACAATTCCCCTAGCTCATGCCTTATTTTGAGACTTCATATAGCTGCCATCTGTATTGAGTTTCCACGAATTACTAGTCTACTTTTTCCTGTTCACCATGATACTAGTAATTCTTCGTTTGTAATTTTCTATTAGAAAGCAAACATCTTTTCAGTTCCAGGTGTACTCTATTTTGCTGAATTTCTTCCCCATTGTCACCTTTACTTGAAATAGAAAATGGTGATAAGTGCTATTAGAAGATATTTGTGTTTGCTCATACTTACTCTTGCACCTTATTTTTCAGATTTCCCAACATAAAATGTTAGGGGTGATATGGAGAAGATACTTGTGGACATAGTTTTTAGTTGGTGCCTTCCAGCATTGCCAAAAGCAATTTATGACATTATCTCCGGTAAACATAATCCCTAGCGGAATAGAGATTTGCCTCTAGGACTAATTTGGTAGTGTCGCTTCCAATAAAAAACATGATCAGTTGTATCATTCTTGGGAACCTTGCAATAAGATCATCTTGAAACCAAGTTAAAAGTAAACCTATGCATAAAATCATCAAGAGGTAATTTCTTTTTGAGGAGTTTCCACATGAAGAATGAAATTTTGAAAGGAATTTCTTTAATCCAAATGTAAGAAGTTGTAGGAAGGGGCTGTTTTTTCTTTCCGAGAAATTAGAAGACTGAGGAACATGAGAAAGTCCCATTTGGAAAGAGATTCCATATAGCCTTGTCATTGAAAGTAGGAACCCCAATGTTAATATCACTAATAATATCTATAAGATAACTTGGCATATCATATGTGATGTTGCCCAGGTACCAATGATTATCATGAACAAAAGAGTAGATGTTTTCATTGCCAGGTTTAGGAGTAAGTTCTAGTAAGTGGAAAAGGGAGCCTTTACAGGTCCAATTATCCCACCAAAAAAGAGTATTTCCTTTTTTGATTTTCCAACTTATGTTTTGCTCAATCCTCTCTCTAATGGTGAGAAGATCTTTCCAACTTCTAGAGTGCTTACAGCTGATCACTTTAGAGAGTAGATTGCTCATTTGACAATATTTTGATTTAAAGAAATCAGACCAAAGAGAGTTCTCAGTTCTCAATCTCCACCACCTCTTAGCATAGAATGAGTTACATAAATCAAGTAAACTCTTAAATCCTAAACCTCCTTCCTCTTTAGGGTAACACATCTTGCTCCAGGAACTCTAGTGATAGCTATTTTTCATATCTCTTTGCCCCCAAAAAAGTTGGAAAAGTGCACCTCTAACTCTTTTAGGATAGTTTTTGGAGGTTGAAGAGCGGCAAATATATGAAGAGCCTGGGACTCTAGGATATGATTAATAATAATAGCTTTTCCACTTGGAGATAAAAACATGTCTTGCCAACCTACTATTTTGTTAATGAACTTTTTGGAAATGTCTGCAAAATAGCAGATCTTCTTCCTGCCTGAGTAGATGGGACAACCAAGATAAGTGAAAGTGAATGGTGAGTTTTCGTACCCTGTCTATTTCCTTATTCTTCTATTGGAACGTCTATTGGTGTTCTCATGGATCAAGAATATTTTTTTTATCTTTGTTTATCGCTTGACTTGATGCTTGTTAGTTCCTATTGAGTTTCCTCATGATAAGTTTGATTTATCTTCTATCCCCAGAGGTGAAGTGAATCAAATCATCTGCATAGCCAAGATGATTAATTTGAGGTGCCCTTTTGTGCATTGAAAAACTAATAAAGTCCTCTTTCAAGTGTAGATATGTAATGACCCGATCGGTCGTTTCGTGAATTGGAGCCCCATTTCTCCCATTTCTAATTCTTTATTTATTGTTCAGCTGTATTGTATCATATCAAATTGGTTGGTTTGAGTCCGGAGTGGTTTTGGAGTGGAATGAGACACTTAGTCTCTTATTTAGAAGCTTAAGTTGGAAAAGTCAACTGGATATTGACTTATGTGTAAATGATCTCATATATGAATTTTGATGGTTCGGTTAGCTTCGTTAGGTAATTTTGGGCTTGGGAGCGTGTCTGGAATGTGATTTGGAGGTCTGTGGTAGATTTAGGCTTGAATTGGCAAAATTGGAAATTTGGCATTTCACTATCGGTAGTGGAAATTTTGATATCGGGGTCGAAATGAAATTTTGGAAATTGGTATATGTCCGTAGTGTCATTTTTGACATGTGGGAAAATTTCAAGTCATTCGGAGGTAATTTGGTCTGTCTCGGCATTGTTTGCAGAATTCGGAAGTTTGGAGGTTCTTAGGTTTGAATCCGAGGGTAATTTGGTGTTTGATGTTGTTTTTAGTGTTTCGAAGGTTTAATAAGTTTGAATGGTGATATGTGACTTGTTGGTACATTGGTTGAGGTCCCGAGGGCCTCGGGATAAATTTGGATGGTTGATAGAACACTTGGAATTGAGTTGGTGCAGCTGAGATTTGCTGCTTCTGTCATTTCTGCACCTGCGGATTGGGGACTGCAGGTGCGAGGTCGTAGATGCAAAGGGGAGGCCGCAGATGCGGTTTTGTCCAGTTGAAGCTTGAACGTAGGTGCGAGGTTATAGCCGCATATGCGTAGTTTTGCGGATAAGTGGAATCCGCAGGTGCGCTTGATGGACCGCATATGCGATAGCGCAGGTGCGCTCATTTGGACCGCTGGTGTGAGACTTCTGGGCAGAAAGTATAAAAGTCATGCTTCGCGGATTTTTCCCATTCTTCACCATTTTTGGACGAGTTTGGAGCTTTGGGCAGTGATTTTCAAGAGGAATCGAAGGTTATCAGTTTGGCTTTATTATTAGTGTTTGTGATGATATTCCACCGTTTAATCATGAAATTAGTGGGAATTTGGGGAGAAGTTGAAGGGGTTAGGGCATGAGTTTTGGAGAGTTTTGATTGAGGATTTGAGGACCATTTGAGGTCGTATTTTGATGATTTTAGTATGTATAGACTCAGGGAGTGAAAGTAGTTTCTAGTTTTGTAATTTTCGTCGGATTCTGAGATGTGGTCCTGGAGGCCAGGTTTGGGTGAACTTTCAGGATTTTGTGTTGAATTGCTAGTTTTGTTTGGAATTGATTCCTTGGCCTATATTGATTGCACTGTATTGCTTTTGGTTTGATTAGGGACGTTTGGAGGCCGATTCCGGAGGCAAAGGCGTAGCGGAGTAGGATTTGGCTTGGTTTGGGGTAAGTAACGCTTCCAAACTTGGTTCTGAGGGTTCGAAATCCCAAACTATGTGTTATGTGATTTATATTGAGGTGACGCAAATGCCAAGTGACGAGCGAATGGGCGTGCACCGTGAGAATTGTGGCCTGGTTCATTCCATGGCACCGCTTAGCGACTCCTTCTTGCTGATATCTGTGTTGTGATTATGTGACTAAGTAATTTTTTTGCAGGAAATATTATTGTACTCATGCCTTGCCTCTTACTACGACTTTAAAGGGTGGTATTAGCACCATGTGCTCATTCTCTTGAAGAAGGAAAAGAGGCATGCACAAGCATGAGAGCTGTCATCAGGATCTTAATGCAAAACTGGAGGTGCAGCAATTTAATGGGTACGATGATAGTTCTTTTGATGATAAATAAGCCTTCCTCTTTCCTCAAAAATGAAGGCAACAACAACATGCTAGACGTTCAAACTGAGGCAATGAGGCATGAATGGCAAAGGCAAATAACAAGGCAAGTTTTTCTACACCTAAAGGATAACTGGGGATCCACATGGGCTTGCATATCAAAACAACATTGGAGATGGACGCAACAGCAAGTAATTCCAATAAAGATCTGGACAGAAGCAACCAAAAATGAAGATGCAAACAAACAGGGATACAAAAGGATCATATGGGTAGTACAACTGTTCTGTACAATGGGTAGCAAGGATCAAAAGAAAATTATTGTCAAATGCAAGATGATTTGGGCAATGAATGTTAATGGCAATGGTTGGAAGAAAACTAATGGGACCAAAGCTATAAGCGTGCACACGTACTATGTAGCAGGACTGAGCCTAAAAATTATAATCCAAAAGATTATACATCATCACAGTAGGTGCTCTTTTAGTATGCAAATTGTCCTATCAATGTGGAGTATTTTGCTAAACATTGGTAATAGGATTTATGTAGCACTCATATTTTACTTCTTTCATCGTTTAAGACCTCCTAAATTTTGTAATTGTTGTAATTTTCTCTTTTGATTTATATATAAAAAACTAGCCCTAGGCACTTGCCTAGAGGATCGCAAAAAAAAACTCGGTTCAGAGACTCGAATTTGGTCTGAAAGAGTTAGGGGTTCTAAAACAATGATAGCAAGTAACACGTAGAACATAGTAGCAGAATTCAAAGAAAAATAGAGTAGAAGAAGCTAATACAAAATATAATAGAGAAGACTAATAAGAACAATAGAAGAAGCATGCTAAGAAATTTTAGAAGAAACTTTAAACAGAGCTCAGTAAAAGGAACTTAATAAGAAAACTTAAGAACTTAATTAGAAAATATAGTAGGAGAAACATATCAGAACACAGTAGAGAAAGCATACAGTAGAAAAGCATACGAGAACATAGTATAGGAAAATACAGCAGAAGAAGCACGTAAGAACATGGTAGAAGAAAATACAAGAACCCAGTAGAAACAAATACACATAAAAGGAAAAAGAAAGTTAGAAAACACTTAAATACTTTTAAAAAACCCTAGATCAGAAAAGAAAGAATTTGAAAGTAGTTTTTTGAAAGAAAAGTCAGGAAAACATTTAAGACCTTAAGGAAAGCATGGATCTGGAACAGATCTGAGGGAATCGGAAAAACCTCGAAGGGTTAGGGTTTCAGAAGAACCCTAGAAATGAGAAAAGCTTTGAAAAGTCACTGATCTGAGTCGGAGAGGTCAGGATCAGGATCAAACACCCATGGCACACCGGAGCAAGGACGGAGATGGCCGTGGAACCTCGAATCGACAGAGGTCTGGGTACAAACCTTCAAGGTCAGGCCTTGAATCTTCAGAGATTAGGTGTATAAGAGCAACAGGAGGTAGGTATAAGACTCCTATAGCCCTGGAAGCCATGGATTCTGGTGGCTTTCAGGGTGGAAGCGGTAAGAGGAGGCTAGGGTTCTGAGAAGACTAGAGAGAGTTTGAGAGAGTGGAGGGTTTCAGAGGCAGCGGGTAAGTGAAAATGACTTAGGGTTAATGGGGTTGGTGAATTAAAAAAGGAAAGGAGAGAATGTCGCCATTGATCATTTTGATCAACAACCTGGATTAAACGGGGAGCCGGGCGGGTTAGATTTTATTGTGTCAGGGGAGGGTAATTTTAGGAATTGGGCTGTGGTTCAACTGGGTTTAATTGGGGTAAATTAGGCTAAAATTGAAATAAGTAGGGCTAGTATTTAAATAGCCACTATTTCCTTATTTATTTTATAATAAATAGTAAAATAATTTCTGAAAACAAATTAAAGGTACTAAATTAATTAATAATATAAAAATATTAAATTAATAATACAGGAATCAATTTTGTAATTATAAACTAATTAAATCTTAAAATGGGCTAATATTGCAATTATACGCAATTTGGCTTTAAAAATACTAAATAAATTTGTAAAAATGTACCAAAATTGTACTAGATATATTTTAGTATAAATATGAGAGTCCAATAAATGAATTACCAAAATGATAATTTTGGGAATAATTATTGGGTTTTTCTTGATAAAATAGGGCAGTAAATTGATTTAAAAATCATTTAAAAAAACGATATACTTATATATGCATATACATGCTATTTGAAAGGCATTTTGCATATAAAAAGTACAGGGAAAAATTGGGTATCAACAACTGTCCCTCTTTACCCGAGAAGGATGAAAGAGTTATCGGGTAAAGATATGATGGCCAATTTGACCGAACGGAATGGTTTGAAGAATTTGACCGAGCTCTGGCTCCTGAGCTGCCTACATATCCCTGGTCTTACAGGAATCAGGCCATATGTAGTTCAGGATCCGTCGGCGGAATACGCCGATGGATATTTTTCAAGACGGACGCGATATTTAGGTTGGGATGGATGGTTAAAGTCTAACAAGGCTGTGGGAACTAGAGCGGGATTACTCCTGCTGAGACGGTCATTGCTCAACGGTTTACCTGCAAATAAGCAATACAAGTGTATATTGTGCGGAAATTTAAACGTGATGCAAGTTTTCGTCAGACCATGAATGTTGTCTTTTGACGGTTAGGATAACGTCCTCAGACCATGACGTCCTGGGCCATGAAGCGTATGATAAGGGATTCGCAGGCCATGAAATGATGCTCTCGGGATGTGAGAATGATGCCTTCGAACTATGACGCCTTTGAATAATGATATGCAAAAGATAAAGGGGTCCTCCGGCCATGGCATGGCGTTCTTGGGCTATGAAAATGGTGCCTCCGAACAATGACGCCTTTGGAAAGATTGGCGATCTTTCAACCCATGAGATGCAGAAGGTGGCGATCTTTCAGCCGATGCAAGATGTAAATGAAGTGAAAATCTTTCAGCCGATGCAAGATGTAAATAAAGTGGCGATATTTCAGCCATGCAAGATGTAGATAAAGTGGCGATCTTTTAGCCGATGCAAGATGTAAATGAAGTGGTGATCTTTCAGCCATGCAGAATGTAAATATAGTGGTGATCTTTCAGCCATGCAGATGGAGGTAGAGCTTAACCTCGGAAGGCAGAATGGTAGCCTTAGGCAATGCAGGGAATGCAGATGGAGACAGAGCTTAGTCTCGAAAGGCAGAATGCCAGCCTTATGCAATGTAGAGAATGCAGATGGGGACAGAGCTTAGTCTCGGAAGGCAGAATGGTAGCCTTATGCAATGAAGAGAATGAAGATGGAGACAGAGCTTAGTTTTGGAAGGCAGAATGGTAGCCTTATGCAATGCGGAGAATGTAGGTGGAGCCAGAGCTTAGTCTCGGAAGGCAGAATGGTAGCCTTATCCAATGCAAAGAATGTAGGTGAAGACAGAGCTTAGTCTCGGAAGGCAGAATGGTAGCCTTATGCAATACAGAGAATGCAGATGGAGACAGAGCTTAATCTCGGAAGGCAGAATGATAGCCTTATGCAGGAAGTAAAAATGGCAAATGACAATAGAGTTTTTTAGCTGATAGCGGATTGCGGTATCGTGATTGCTGAGGATATTGTGCCTGCTGGGGACACTATTGTGTGCGGATAGCAGTTGCAAGAAAGTGCAACGGTTCGGAGAGTTGTATTCCTGAACTTTGTGAGTGAGCGTATAGTATATTTGATGATTTTGCAACTCAAGTGCCTGCATCCAAAAAAATTGCGAGTTTGTAAAAGGGGAAAGGTTAGTTCGTATCCTCGCTGGCTTTGCTTGACCTGCTCGACATTGATTCGGCGATACTGTATATATAACTGGGGTAGCGTTTCTAAACAAGACAATTTTAGTAAAAGCATAACATAAGTATATAATTAAGAATAGTTTTCTTTAGATGAACCAATGACTGCGACATGGTTCAAGACATTGCAACTTCTCTTGCACCGGAATTCTGAGGGTCCTTCTCAAAATTCTTCCCTAGTTTACTGGGTTGCTGCTTCTGACGGTTGTTAATGATAAATGGCTGGAATCGACTTCGGAATTTTGAGGGGCCTCCTCAAAATTTTGCCCCAGTTTCCAATAGCGGGGGAAATGAAAATTTTATTGAATTGTGGCCGAACACATAGGGTGTTACAACCCATATCCATACGCGTTAGTTCATACCATATATTAGTTAACATAAATCCAAGAAGTAATTACCTTTGAGATGATAAGAAGTTAATCCTATTGGTCTTAAGTGATACAAGGGTGTATAAGGGTGATTAATAAGTATTAGAAGTTAAACGAATCAAGGATGTTGTAACTCGTATTTTTAGGTAAACCTAGAGGTTCTTAATACACTCAAAAGGTCATGTATTAAGGTATTTGAATCATATAATATCTATATCATAAGTCTTGAAGTCAAACGAGTTATGAAACAAAAGTCGACAAATGTTGTCGCAACTTAGGTTCATAATTTTACATAAACATTAGGTCAAATGTTTCTAAGATTTTCTCCCAATTTACAAGGAATTACGGGGTGATCTACCCACAAAATAAATATATATGAGTCTTATTTTTAACGCATTAAACTGTTTGTCAATACGATCTCGAAGTATAGGGATATTCATATTTTTGCAAGTCTGCGCAGATTGGTAGGTGACAAGTAGGTGCATCACCTACTTGCCAAAATGAGAGGACAAAAGTAAAAGTCCCAAAGTAGTCCAAGAGAGTACTTTTAAGGGATTATAAATTCATTTATTTCACTTTTATTTCATACCTTCAAAACCAAATTAAACCCCTGCAACTCCTCCCCAAAAATCCCACACAAACCCTAATCGATTTTCCCTCTCTTTCAAGTTCTATTGAAGATAAAACCTAGAGTTTGAAGAACCAAGGGAAGGTCTGAGTTATCCAAAAAGTAAGGTAAGTTACTACCCTCTTTCATACATTTTTTCTGCTGTGAATTCATGGTAATTCGTTCTATACATGTAAGAACTCACGGGACGGTGATCGGAAGCCGTGAGTTCGAGTTATTCACTTGTAGCGGACTGTATTGTGGACTGTTTTGTGTTGTTGTTGGGCTGCGTGGTTTACTAATGTTTTTTGGAGTTTTGGAGGTGGAAGGGGGTGGAGAAACACCATATATATGTAGGGTTGTGGGTAGATAGTTCTCCGTAACATTTCCGGGTCGTTTGACACGACTACGGTGGCCGTTGTATGTATGAAGTGATTAGGTTGTACGTGGACTGTTTTGGGAGGCTCAATATGATTAATATTGATGATGTTTGGGCTGTTTGGTGATTTTTTTGAATTGTGTGAAGTCATATATATAGGGGAGGTGTTGTCCGTTTCATCGTAAAATAGGTTGTGGTCGATACATAATAGTTATGACGCTTAAATGATAACGATAGTATCGTTTCTCTTATTGTAGACTAAGGAGTTGTGACAATTACATAGCTTGAGATTGGGGCAGTATATACAAGGTATGTGAGGCTATCCCTTTCCTTCTTTTGCACGACTCCAATTGTACATAATGTAATGAACGAGCTTCCAAAGATACTCTACTCTTAGAAGCTAGCAGTACTTACATTGTTTTCCCTCTTATGGAACGATTGATGTTAATGTTGCTTCTCTTATTCTTATGTTATCAATGTTGTTGGTACTTCCTGATTCTTATAAGGTTCATAGTGAAGAGTTAGTCCTAATAACGTGTACAGAGGATACCGACCTTACGTCACTCCGAAAGGATTAGAATGTGATTCCATGAGTCGAGCATGCATTATATATATGTATCTATTTTACTCTACCGAGTCGTGCTATAGTCGGCCAGGTACGGCACCTATTGTGCAACCACTGATCAGTTGGATTTTACCGAGTTCCACGTGGCCGGGTACGATACTACCAAGTCTTATGATGGCCGGGACGTTTTTTTTACCGAGCCTATTACGGCCGGATACGATATGATGATGATGATGCCCACAGAGGCGTATGATTTAAAAGTTTATGTATTTATATATATGTATCATGCATTTCATATCAGTATCCCTCAGAGGTACTTAGATATTACAGGTTGTATATTCTCTATCCCTGCTTACATTACTGTTCGTATTTATGGTTCCCTACCTTACATACTCAGTACTTTATTCGTACTGACGTCCTTTTGATTGTGGACGCTGCATGTCGTGCTGCAGGCGCTGATAGATAGGCAGGTGCAGCTTCCCCACCACAGTAGGTTGTCCAGTTCAACAGTGATTGGCGAGATCCCTTCTTCGGACTTGTCGTGGTTTTGGTATGCATAGATATTATGGGTATGTCAGGGCCCTATTCCGGCTATATTGCAAAACTTATGTTCATTTAGAGGCTCATAGACAGGTGTCAACTCATGTATTGTTTGGTATGCCTTGTCGGCTGGTTTTTGTTGTATAGTCTTTTATGGTAGCATGGTAGCTCGTACCTTATATGTAGTTTCTTGATTGTCTGGTCATCCCATGTTATGCTTGTTCATGCCATCATATTTTATTGTTGGTTGTCCATGATCCATGCCTACTATTTATATTGATCTCGTCAACCTAAAAGATAATAAAGAAGGTTAGATAAAATGTACGTTGGTGCTCGGCAAGTATGGTCGCGTGCTAGTCATGGCCCTCCAGTTTGGGTCGTGACAAACTTGGTATCAGAGCAAGTGTGTCCTAGGGGTTGTCTATGAGCCGTGTCTAGTAGAATCTTGATTATGAATGTGTAGCGCGCCACATTTATAATCAGGAGGCTACATGACATCTAGGGTTGTTACCTTCTTCATGAATCTAGATCGTGCGTATAGTTGAGTCATAAGTGTTCGTCTCTAATATTCACCTTGTTTTCTTTCAGTGATGCCTTCGACTAGGAAGCAAACGATTAGTAGACGGCTTGATACAATAGCGGGAGAGGGTACCACTCAGGTGCCCCAAGCCAGAGCAGGACAACGTGAGGCTCAGAGTGAGATGCCCTCTCATACCTCATCTACTCTGTCTCCTCCAGAGGATATTAGGGGGCACCCAGCACCTCCAGTTCCTCCGTCTGGCACTACAAACCAGGATATGCGGAGTGCTTTGCAGTTGTTGACTAGCTTTTTACAACCAAAAGAAAATGAAACATACCTTTGAAATTGAAAATGAATCAAGCTCGGAACACTGGAACAGGACAGCAACGTCTTCGACACTTTGTTTGCCCGGAATTTGTGTGGAGTGAGGAATCGAATCAAGCAAGAAATCGCCGCCTATAACCCTAAATTAGTTTGATGCAGAAAATCAGAAATTAAAAAAATTATGCATTTGAACTCTGAACTCAAAAAGTTCAAAACTTAAAAATATAAAAGCTCAGAAGAAACCTCAGAGAGTACTAGGATGAGATGAGATGAGACTTACAAAACTTACAAAAGTAGTGAAGTTAACCAGTGAAGATGAGATGAGACTCGAGCTCGACTGTCGACTGGTCGTAAGTCGTAACTCGTAGACTCGCAGTCGATTCTCAATTCAGATGATATCCTAAGCCCTAATGCCCTAATTTGATTCAGATGGTCTAAGAGAGAAGAGATTAGAGAGGAAGAGTAATGGGCTTGGGGCTTGGGTAATTGGGCTTGGGAGAGCTGGGAGTGGGTGGGACGGTATGGCCGTATGGGGCTATGGGCTTAGATATAGTCATATATAGTATATAGGTCATTGGGATTAGATAATAGATATAGTCATATATATTATATAGGTTCACCAAATTTTCGGTATTTCGGTTTACCGAAATTGTAAAATTATAATACCGAGAACCGAACCGAAATACCGAAATACCAAAAATCAAGTACCGAATTAGACCGAAATACCGAAAAAACCGAAACCGAAATACCAAATTATTTTGGTTCGGTTCGGAATTCGGTTTTTCGGATTTTATGCCCACCCCTACTTCTAACTACTCATTGGTCCATTCTCATATCAATATTTCTGTGTAATCTCTCTTGGGTTATATCCTTATCTTAACTTACCTCTTGCATTGGCTCCTTATGTATCAAGTGTTTATTCGCACTTATTTATCAATAACATCTCAAGCCGGAACCCTTACTTACTATCCCCGACATCGTTCTTGCATAATGTTCTAAAGTCACGACATATCTGTAGGATCTGAATAAATGCAATCTCATTCCTTTCGCCTTTCTACCACATTTTTCCTTTACTATTCCATAGTTACCTGAACCGCTTAACTCCGACTAAATACCACATTACACCATCTTCCTCCCTTTTAAGGGAGTACTAAGATTTGGTGCTATGACGATTTATCTATAGATATTTTACCTCTTCATCTTTGGCGTCTTTTCACATCATCAATGACCCTTGCTCGCCTTATGGTAACCCTTCTGTACTAGGGATCACTGAATTCCTTATGCAAAAGGGTGACACCTAGTTTAACTGGTACACTAGTTGTTTAAGCTTAACTCTACTCACAATGCTTGCTTTCGAGAAGCGTCTTCCTGAATGAACTTTAAAGGTTATTCTTTTGTTGTCCATTATATTATTGCTAGAACGATCTCTGAAATTCTCACGATGTCGACTATTATCTAATCTTCTTATCCCTAATCCATGTTAAGTTTATTTTGTTCACTAGCCCACACTAATTTCTATTAATCCGAGGCTCTAACTTTTTCTTCTGGTAATTACGTTAGACTCACCAACTCATTTCTTGAAATGAGGCTATGACTTTAGGGCTTATACTCTTGTATTGTCTCAAGGCCTGTCTCCTCTTGTCTTTTTCCTTCACTTGAATATAGACTTTGTCACTCTGTCATATTTGACTTACCGTTATTACCCATTTATCACATCTTACTCATAATACTTTATTTACTCTCTTCTTATTCTCCAGCTAAATTTCTGTCTATTACTTTATTATGTAAACTTCAACAAAATGTTCTTTCACTTTTAGCTTCCCTTGATTCATCTCACTGGCTCTTCGGGATGCCTAACTTTCTCTCTCTTTTTTTACTAGGGGCGGGATTCATACTAAAGTAAATATTTATCTCTTCTAGGATTCCAGTGCCAATCTTCTAAATTTTCTGGACATTCTAGTATTTCATATCTAAATGTACTATTCTAGGGTGCACCATCGAGGTTTCTCACAAGGAGAACTATTACCGCATTTGCAATATCCTTCGAAAATGTAAGCTAATGCTAACAATCCATCCACAATTTTGGGTTACTCCAACCCCAACTAGATCCTGATATCCCATATCTCTATTATACTATATCAAGCAACTCCAATAGGGCATAACTGAGATGGGTGTGGCCAATTGTATAGATCTCTGTTATTGTTGAAGGTAACTCAGAATACTTATATTTCTCTGCCTGAATTAAGGTGATGCTGAGGGAGATAAGGAAAGTACTAAGAGCGAGGATGGTGATTATGAGGCTATTTTTTATGATGATGATGATGCTGATGATACAGACGAGTCATTATATGGTGGATATTATTGGAGAGACAAGTGACCTAGAACCTGATGCTAGACAGGCTAAACTGAATGAAAAGAGTAGTAAATTAAGATCTAGTGAAGTTAATACTGATGAGATACCTAAAGGACCTGTAGCTATAGACCCGGATTTTGAAGACATATATAAAGATAAGAGTTCCAAATATGTTGGGAAGTTGGGAGGGGATGAGCAATATTTGGACAGTTCAGATCCAACAGTGATGATACAGATGATGAAGCAGTTGAAGAAGATGGGGTGCATAACCCTAAACGAAGAAGATACAGCAGCAGTGTATACTTTGATCCTGCTTGTAAGAAAATTTGTTTCCAGTTGGAAATGGCTTTTGAAAGTGTTAAATAGTTCAGAACTGCTTTGTAAGATTATGTTGTACAAAGAAGAGTTCAAATTAAGTTGAGGCCTAATGAGCAACATAGGGTTAGGGCAAAATGTGTGAACTCAACAAGATGAAGATGGCATATTTTGGGAAGCTTGGAGGGACATACAAGGAATTTCATTGTCAGCAGCTACTATCATGTTCATAAGTGTCTCAGAGCAACCAAAATCAAGATGGCTAATACAGCATGGGTAGCTAAACATTTCAATGACAAGATTATCGACCAACCTGACATAAAGCTTAGGAAGTTGCAAGATTTGATTAGGATAAAGTATGTTGTGTATGTGGGAAAAACCTTATGTGTTAGGGCTAAACATCAAGTCATAGGTAAGTATCTGGGTGATTACAAGCAGGAGTTTTCTAGAATATATGATTATGCTGACATGCTGAAGTCTACAAACTTTGGCAGTACTGTTGTTGTGAAGACTTCAAATGAGACAATACTCGGTAAAGAGGTATTTGTGGGGGTCTACATTTGTCTACATGCTTGCAAAGTAGGTTGGTTGGAAGGATGTAGAAATGCTATTGGCTTTGATGGAGCATTTTTGAAGGGTGTGTCTAAAGGTGAGCTACTACCATGTATTGATAAAGATGGTAACAACCAAATGTACCTTGTTATTTGGGCAGTGGTTGAAAAGGAGACAAAGAACACAAGGTCATGATTGTTTAGTTGTCTGATGCCTGATTTGCAGCTCACAAAATCCCAAGGTGAAGGGATGGCCATCATTTCTGATATGCAGAAGGTATATATTTCACCTTTATTCTTCCTATAATTACTTTATATATGTTTATGATATTATAACTCTCTTAAGAGCTTAAGGGACTTGTTCAAACTGTGGCTGAGTTGATGCAAAATGTTGAGCATAGAATGTGTGCAAGACACATATGGAGCAACTAGAAACAAAAGTGGAAAAGTGAAGAAAGATGGAAGAAGTTTTGGGCATGTGCAAGGTCTTCATTTTAAAGCATATCTGAAGGATAAGATAGATGAGTTGGCAGAATTGGGTAACGGTAAGATCATTGAGGATTTACTGAGATACCCCCAAACAATGTTGGTGTTGAGAATTCTTTAAAGATTGGAGTAAATGTGATTATGTGGAGAACAACATGTGTGAGACTTTTAATAGGTGGATCTTGTCTGCTAGGCACAAGTCTATCATAACCATGTTAGAAGAGATTAAAGTGAAGGTGATGGAGGGGATGACTACCATGAGAGAATTTGCAACAAGTTGGATTTCTAATGTATCTCCTATGGCAATAGGGTACACAGAGGAACAATCTCAATATGTAGTTAAGCATGAATTTAAACGGAATTGGGACACTAAGTATGAGATACAACATGGGGTTTACAAACATATTGTTGACTTTTTAACAATAAATGCACATGTAGATCATGGCAGTTCAAAGGAATACCATGCTCTTATGCAATATGTGCAATGTTTTTAACAGATTTGAGTCTGTTGACTATGTTGTTCACTGGTACAAGAAAGAAACATACCTAAAGGCTTTCAGTTGTTACATACAACCAGTAACCAACATGGAGATGTGTCCATCAACTCAGAATCCCACTGTTGAGCCTCCTGTAATTACTAAGATTCCTGGTAGATCTAAGAAAAATAAAAAACTGTATGCGGCGAAATCAGAGGGCCTAATTTCTTGCTATCAAGTCACTTCAGAAGAATGCCTCGAGACCCCGAGGATGTGGAGTTGAGACCGAGTCCCCTCCCTCGGGGCTCGTCGAGGCCCGACTCAAAAAAGATGAAGATCAAGGCTAGAGTGAAACGGGGGATTCCTCAAGGCACGTGGCTAAGTCTGACAGAGCCGGCCTACCCAGAGCCTATATCGAGGCATTGCGTCTAGCCATCCCATCTTCATGCTTTTATAATTAATGCACGTTGTACAATAACAGGATTCCCCTCCTATATAAAGGGAATCCTCACCTCTTTGTAAGGGTGGTTGTTGCTCCCACTGCTCTACACAAGATCAATAATAATTCTCTCTCTCTCTTTTCTCTCTAACTTACTCGCTCGAGGCTACTCTTTCCATTTATTGCTTTTAGTGTTCTTCATTTATTGCTTGATATGGGCCATAAAGAGTCCTTTATAATTATATCCTAACTGTTATCCCCTTTCCGGTCACCCCCGATAGCTCGAGCTCGAGCCGGGTATCGACCTCGAGGCCTTTCATCACCCTTCATCGATCATTCTGAAGTCCGGGTAGCAAGCCCCTCGGTTTTATTACTGCCCCGTTTTAACTTCTATTTCGTCATTAAACTTCATACTCCTAGCATCAACTGCTCTAACAACTAGCATAAAAATAGATCACATATTTTTAGAGTCCCATTTACAAATTTAATTATTGTTACCATTTTCATGGTAAACAGTTTGGTGCCTACCATGGGGATAAAAATAATAGTGATTATTTTCTTGCTGGTTTCATTACACAAACGCAAGTTATATTTCACGCTTTTTCTTGTCCAAGATCTTTTGATTTCAGACCAAAATGTCTGGCTCGGCACAAAGTTGAGAATGACTACCTTGAAAACCACGGAGAAAACGGTGTGGTTGTTCCAGTCGTTGGCACGCCGCCGCAGAACCCCGATAATGCACATGGACCGATCCAACAGACGCGGGTTCGCAAGATGCACATCAGGTCGACAAAACCACACACACTAACGGAAACATGCAACAAAACGACCAACAGGAAGCCCAGAAGACCCCATCTCGGGAAGTACAGGAAGTTAGTCTTCATGATATTTTTGAAATATTGCAGGCACAACAGTTGGCTATCGCTCAGTTGCAAAGCCACCCGAAGACTCCCAGCACAGTAGCGCCGGAAACTACTCCCCCAGACGAACAGGTACCGAAAAGGTCAAGCAACAACGAATCAGTAGCCGATCCTGCCATCATGAAAATGCTGGAGGACCTCCCCAAAAGGATCGAGTCAGGCGAGAAAATGATAGCAGCCAACGATAAGAAGGTCGAAACTTATAACTTCAGAGTCGACCAAATCCCGGGCGTGCCCCTGGTCCTGAAGGGTGTACATTCGAGGAAGTTCGTACAACAGTCGTTCCCAGAAGAAGCGGCTCTGAAACCCATTCGAAAGAAGGTCAAAATGATAGAACTCCCAAGGTACAATGGGACCTCAGATCCCAACAAACACATCACTGCCTATACGAGCGCGGTGAAAGGCAATGACACACAAGATAATGAGATCGAGTACATCTTATTGAAGAGGTTCGGAGAAACACTCTCAAAGGGGGCCACGATGTGGCATCATATCCTAGCTCCCAACCCCATAAACTCACTTACCATACTAGCAGATTCTTTCATGAAGGCACACACCGGTGCCATCGAAGCAACGACGAGAAAGCCCGACGCATCCGAGATTGAGCAAAGGGAGAATGAAATGTTGCTAGAATTCGCATCTAGTTCCCAGATGGAACGAATGGGACTACCCCCAGTCTCAAATGGCTGGGCAGTGCAGGCCTTCACGCAAAGCCTAAACGAGCAAAGCCTGGTGATTTCAAGACAATTGAAACAGAACTTGATCGGGTATCCAGCCATGACCTGGTCGGATGCCCACATCCGGAACCAGTCGCAAATCAGGGTCGTGGATGACCAACTGAGAGCCCTCTCGGGCTCAGTATACCCAAGCAGGCTCCTAGCAAAGAAACCGATGCCAAGCAAGGAGAGATACTGGTCGTACACCGCAGATAGGAGGAATGCCCCGAGATGCAACCTACCTCGCTACGATCGGAGAATAAATTGAGGACAATATCCTCGAGGAATCGTCAACAGACCCAGATTCAATGGGGACACAAGGCCAGCAAGGGCGCCTTGCCCATCAGGATACAATTTCAACATCGATGTATCAGACATCGTGTTCACCATCGGTAAAACCAGGGATGCCAAATGGACCAGGCCTATTTAGTCGAATCCCTCTCAGAGGAATCAAAGCTTGGTGTGTGAACTATATAATACGCACGGACACGGGGCAAAAGATGGCCACCAGCTCCGAAGGAACAAAGCCAAGCCTCTAAACAAAAATCATCGCCGAGAACTGTCGAGCGATCAGATTCAGGTTCAGTTCTGAGTAAGGAAGGCGACCAAGAATAACGAAGCAAATGGGCCGCGACATACTACCACGATAGTGGAGGAGCGACGACACTCTCTAAGAACTTATAAAGAATAAGGTAAAAATGCTTGTCACCGGGGAAAAGTAGATCTAGGGATGTATTCCCGAGGATGCCCTCACGTTCAGCAAAGAGGACACGGAGACCTTGTCTCCACCTCACACGGACGCACTGGCAACCCTCTTCCTCATTCGATCCATTTCAAATAAAACATGTGCTCATGAATTCAGGTGGCTCGATTAACATTGTCGGGCCGAGGATGATAGGGCGGCTCGGACCACCGGGTCAAATCACGCTCGTCTCTCGAATCTTTGGCAAATTCCAAATGGCGATCGCAACGACAAGGAGAAAGACCATTCTCTCAGTCAGGGCTGGCTTAGACTAGAATGCCAAGTTTTGTATCATCAAAGGAGGGGCAAGGCATGGACGCCTTATTCAGACGATCGCGGACGTACTGCGTGAAGGCAGTGTCATCCCCCCTTCGCCAAAGGGATAAAATTCCCCACAAGCAAAGGAATTAAAACTATCTGCAGGAAGCAACACGCGGCAAGGGGAATGTTCGCATCACATAACGTATCGTCGACACCAATATCTCCACTCTCGAAAGAGTCAAAGGGTAAGCAAATCATGTCTTCGTTCAAGCCCAATTAAACACAGCGGAGGGTTGTACTAGAGCCCTCGCTCCAAAATAGCAGGGACATATCGGACCTCAGAACATCTCCTGCGTATCCTGCAATAAGGTAAAACTACCTCTCTCCTTCATTATTTTATAACTTGTATGCAGACACCCGGCCAGGGCGTTCGGAAGTGTTAACCCTACCCGAAGATCCTAAGGCCTTAACGGCACCCATCACACTCTTTCCCCTCGGCCAGACTTTTGCCCCGAAAAGGGTCTCGCCAGCAAGGTTCTTAGTGGGGCGACGTGCCTCCTAACAAGGATTCAACAAGCCTACTGGACTTTCTTCGCAATCAACCCTGTACCGTGACAAACGAGGTTCCAATAGGAAATGATGTACCAGGCTAAACGGTCGAATGAATCGTGTCAGCATAAGTCGGGCTTACGGCAACACAACGGCATGTATTCACGCCAAGCAATCAAAGAATATCTTTCGCCGAAATCATCTCGTACTCCAAAAAAAGAAAAATTAGGCATGCTCATGGCAAGGATCCCCCCACCCATCGAGTACGTCCCGAATACTCGGAGACTTAGTGTCAACAATTTGGCACCCGCACGACCTCAGGGTCGGAACTTCGGGTTCATAAGGCCCCAACGAGGCAATTCCGAGCTCACGAGTATCGGTCTTCAGGCCGAAGCAAACTCGATGACTCGGAGACTACCGTCAATCGCCATTCACTGGAAAACCCGAGGCCGTAAGACCACGAGCAAACAGACTCGGTCTAGATAGATCTATTTTACAAAGCAACAGAAATTGTAAGACATCAATGGCATGGCAAAACTGTAAGACCTCAACGGCATGACAAAACTATAGGACCTCAATGGCATGACAAAACTGTAAGACCTCAACAGGCATGAAAAAATTGTAAGACCTTACTATAGGCATAAAACTCAATCCCAAAGTTTAGGCAATATGTCGCATTTGTAAGACTCCCAAAAGGTCATACCCTCAATGTAGACACCTAAACTACCACATTCGGGATCAAAAACGGCTTTGGCTGAACATATATGAGTATTGTCAAAACGGCTGCACTAGCCAAATTAATGCGACTCGGGGACGCTCGATCGTCACTAACAAAATCATAGGCCATTACTTCGAATATACTTTGGAAAGCACCGGTTAAAACAGGCTACCCTCAACAAGCAAACGAGCTTCGACCATGTCAGCTCCAAATCACAAGGCTTCGAGCTACTCAGCCTATGAGCCAAACCTTCCGATGTGCTCGAACATCGCCACTAACGACTTGAAATCGAGGTTCTTCACGAACTGACGACAGGTCAGGCAAAATTATTTCAAAAAAGACCTTAACGAGGGAAAAACAAAGCCTACATATGCCCATCGGCAAAAGCGTAAGAGCCATTGTCGCCATCCAAACGAGCCTCAGGGCCGCACACTAAAAGGTCGCAACGACCAAAAGCGTAAGAGCCACTGTCACCAACTTAAAAATTGAAAACTTGAGCACTAAAATAAGCTTGAGTCGTAACCCGATTCAGAGACCGGATCCAAAATAGTTAACTATACATGCCTAAGGGCATAGCGTAAGAGCCACCATCGCCAGCTTCACGAGCCTCAGGGCCACATACCTAAAAGGTCGTTTCGACCCAAGGCGTAAAGAGCTATTGTCATCCGCCCATGCGGGCACAAAAAATAACTTGAGGGTTAATTAAGCTCGAGTTGCAACCCGACTCGGAGACTGAACCCAAAATAATTAAAATACAAATGCCTAAGAGCAAGGCGTAAGAGCCATTGTCATCCGCCCATGCAGGCACAAAAGATTGAAGGTCAAGTAGGCTCGAGTCAAAACCTGACTCGGAGAGGGCCTACCTGATGAGCTCCGGAACCGTGTTACGAATCTAAGGATTCTCGCCAACTCCAAATCTAGCCCGCCCGGTCAAAAGCAAAGTAGAAAGGGATACATAAAAGATAAAAGCTTCAGCTTTTCTTTTATTTAAATACGCAAAAAGTGCATTCTCCATCTACAAACATGCTCTGCGAATATCAAATACAAATGGCAAAATATACGCTCCGCTCCAGAAGGCTACGGCCTACCATCCCCATCTTCACTCTCCGCAGCATCGGCAAGAAGTGACTGAGCATCATGCTCGTCCGCCCTCGCTCGAGCCAACTCTTCTAGGAGAACGAAACCCCTGGTGCCAATCTCTTCAAGTACCTCTCTTCGGGATCTGCAATGAATATATTCCTCGATCCTCTTTTCACGATCGAGGGTCCACTTCAACTCGGCTTGGGCATCAGTAGTGTCCTTCAAATAAATCGCCATCTCCTGATTAGCCTTAGTCGACTTAATGCTGCTTCAGCTCGAGCATCGACTATTTCAGCCCTGGCCTTCGAGAGTTCTAACTCGAGCTGAGCGATCATATGCGCTTGAACTGAAGCATTGTCACGAGCCAAGTGAAGTTGGGCCTCGAAGGAGGGAACTTTAGCCAAGGCACCCTTCTCCTCTGAAGCTTCAGCCTGCACCTGAGCTCTTAGTTCACCACAAGCATTTCTAACTCGGTCGGCTTCGTCCCTAAGGTACTCTAGAGCCTCCGTCTTTTTCTGCAGCTGAGATAGGCAAAAGATTAACCTTGAGGGTTAAAAAAGCAAAATGCATACTACGAGAGGTTACCTACTCCATCAAATAGCTCTCGTAATTTGAGCTCCGATACGCCTCGTATCGCCTGTGCATCAACTCAACCTCCTTCTCCTCGTAGAGGAGCCTAATGGACCTACCCTCATCCAGAGCTTCCCGAAGCCTAGCCCCATGACGGAGCAGATAAGACCTAAGCCTATCAAAGGCTTGCAGAAGGAAAATTCAATACAGAATGGAAGACACGAAATGCGGAAGGACTATGCCGAAACTCACTGCAAAGTGAAGCTAGCGGACTTCCTCGAAGGCCGAGCACACTCCCGTTGGTCCAGTTCCCTAGGCCCTAGAAGAACCAACCTCGGTTGAAGCATGATCACTCAGAGGAACCACCGCTCCAGAACCAAAGACTTCAGGAACAACAGGTTCCGGCGATGTTCTCTCCAAGAAGACACGGCCCCGTTTAGCCCCGCTAAAATCTCCATCGCACTGCGAGTGCATATCCCGATTATCACCATCGTCCCTTGGCTCGGAGGCCGGCAACTCCTCCCCCTCTCGGAGGAGCACAACCTCGCCCCTAGGGACGATCTGATACCTACGACGGCAAAGCTAGTACAAAAGAAAGAGGAAAATGTCATCTCAAATATACGAAGGCCAAGGTAAAGGCAGCGTACGCACATAACTTGGTATTTTGCTTCCCATCTGCCCCGGGACACGACTCGCCACCTACGCTCATCGCAAGTCGAATGGGTCGCCAACCTCCAAACCTAGCCGGGCAAATCAGGAACTTCGCTCGGCGCCCACGAAGTTGCTGCAGAAAAGGAGGAAGCACAATTACTAAACTGGTTTTCGCTATAAGAGAATCTAAGAAAGCACGAGACACTCCACTCACACGCATAATTCCATCCCTCGAGAAACGGCATTAGTTCCACGGGGATAACGTCAGTCGTCCGGACCCGGACGAATCGACTGACCCATTCTCGATCTTCATCTTCCTCATCATCAACAACAAAGGGCGTGGACGAACGGCACCGCAAGGTTAGTAGGCTTCAATGATGAAAGGGCTGGTACAGCCTGATGAGGTGACTGAGCGTGAATTTAAGACCTGCCTTCTCTGCAAAGAATCTCATCATCAGCACTACTCGCCAAAATGACGGATGTCTGCGCCAAAGTAACCTGATACTTCAAGCAGAAATCAAGCACGACCCGATCAAGGGGGCCTAGTGCGAAAGTGTACAAGTTTACGTTCAGGAATCTATCAGCGGGGTCCGTAATACCTTCATCTGGGGAAAGCACATGCAACGCTACCCCCTCGCCCCATCTACAGTCTCTCCTCACCATCTCCGGATGTTCCTCTCTTATCGAAGACATAGTCTTCAAAATAAACTCCCGCAAATCCTGAGCATGGGGTGTGGAACTCTCCCCTACCTGCCAGGCAGGCCCTGAAGTAGCAGTCATGACTATGGTAGAATTGGCAAACTAAAGCAGGGACCTACACCAACACTTCTGCACTTAAGGTAATGAAGGACTTTATGCCAAGGCGGAAGGGTAGCTATCTAAAATAGTGGGATCTTACAAAGAAGGAAGAGCCGCCTCATGTATATGTGGGAAACAGCAACGATTCACCTACCTAGGATAAGCTCGGGGAGGACAACGGCCTCGGTATAGATCTTGAGATAGTACCCGACCCTGGAGATCTCCGTCCAGAAGAAGTTAGACCCCGGAAGGTCAACGACGACGTCTCCAGCTCCGAAGTGGTACCCGACCTCGAAGTTCTCCCTCGAGAATAAAAATAAGCACGTCGAGATCCATCCACGAGGGCTTGACCTTAGGAAGTCGCCTAAGTACATATAGCCCCTTCCTCAAAAACTTGCCTACGAACACCTTAAAAGGTTATCTACGTCAAAACTCAAAGTAAAAGCTCCAAGCGCCCGAAGTCGACATTCACTTTGGTGCTCTATCTCCACGAGGCTCGAGGGCCCCGATGATCCAAGTTTACCGGACCGCTTCAGGCTTGATCCCGAGAATAATGATGGACTCAGATAGGAGCCACTTCTATCGACCAAAGGCCGAAAACAATCTTGACGACCGTCAATAAAGGCATACATTCAAAATCTCCGGGAACGCACAAGAATATGCAAGAACATGGCAAAAATCAAAAGCATAAGTAAAGAAGATGTCTTTGTATTTCATAAATATTGGCTACAATGGCCCTCGGGAGGTCCTTACATATAGTTACAAAAGCCCGCAAGGGGTCCTTGTGAAAACGAAGAAACAAAAGGGTATACACCCATAGTGAGAACCTAAGAGCCTAGTCCATCCTCGAAGGTCCATCTCTGGTATCAGCATCCTCGAGCGTTGCCCCCTCGAGCTCGCATCCGCGAAGGCAACTCCTTCGACCGTCATCTCCTCTAGGTTCCCAGATCATCCCGCGGGAAACCCTCACCGAGGGAAAAGATGAAGAAGAGGAAAATGAGGGGATACAGAGGAGGCAGAGAAAAGAGACACAGCCCGCCGAAGCCAAAGGTTGAAGATTCGGTCGGCCCCATCCTCAACAACCGGTGGTGTCATTTATCCCTTGGGAAAGGAAAAACCCAAGGGATGAAGTGCCACAGCAGGCCAGGGTAGGAGAGTGAGCAGAGGTGCATAGTCCAAATGGCTATCTAAAAAGGGGAGAGTCGATTCCCTGTCTGTCGTCATCTCGAGCCAATGGGGACAGCGGTAGCAGATGTAACCACAACCGCAGCAGCGACAAGACAGCATAGTCATGCTCAACAAAAAGGAGCTCAGGCAAAAGGCCATGACACGGCCTATCAGAACGATGCCAAACGACCTTGAGGTCCTAGACTCCGAGCATGGTTATCAACAATAAAGAAGATGATAAAGAGAAAAGGGTGAATAAGCAGATGAAGGCACTTGGATAGAAAAACAACGCCAGAACGCCCCCATCTATAGGAGGTAACGATGCGGTCATCGAGGCCTTTGGAAGACTGATCGGCGGACGTAGTTATTGCGTTCTTGAAGTACCGAATCGACGGTGGTACTTTCACCTTGGAGAATGGGAATCGACAGTGCATTGAATGATGTCGAAAACACAAGTCTATGGGATGTACCGATTATCACAAAAACTCACACCATAGGTTGAGTCATCAGTATGATGTCACCACGAAAAGCTCGAGGAATCGGGTGCTAGAGTCGTTTCCCACCGCTTCGTTTTGAGAAACGCAGAGACTATCTGTATGCGGCAAAATCATGGGGCCTAATTTCTTGCTATCGAGTCACTTCAGAAGAATGCCTCGAGACCCTGAGGATGTGGAGTTGCGACTGAGTCTCCTCCCTCGGGGTCATCGGGCCCAACTCAAAGAAGACGAAGATCGAGGCTAGAGCAAAATGGGGGATTCCCCAAGGCATGCGGCTAAGTCTGACAAAGCCGACCTACCCAGAGCCTGTATCGAGGAGTCGCGTCTAGCCGTCTCATCTCCATGCTTGTATAATTAATGCACATTGTACAATAACATGATTCCCCTCCTATATAAAGGGAATCCTCGCCACTTTGTAAGGGGAGGCTGTTGCTCCCACTACTCTACACAAGATCAATAATAATTCTCTCTCTCTCTTTTCTCTCTAACTTACTCGCTCGAGGCTACTCTTTCCATTTATTGCTTTCATACTTGTTCTACATTTATTGTTTGATATTGGCCATAAAGATCCCTCTTTAATTATATCCTAACTGTCATTCCTTTCCCGGTTACCCCCGATAGCTCGATCTCGAGCCGAGTATCGACCTCGAGGCCTTTCATTGCCTTTCATTGATCAGTTCGAAGTCCGGGTAGCAAGCCCCTCGGTTTGATTACTTCCCCATTTTAACTTGTATTTCATCATTAAACTTCATACGCCTAGCATCAACTGCTCTAACAACTAGCATAAAAATAAATCACATATTTTTATAGTCTCATTTACAAATTTAATTATTGTTACCATTTTTACGGTAAATAAAAAAGCTCAAGATGAACCTAAAAAGAAGTTGGGTAAGATATCAAGAAAAGGGATATCAATGACATGCTCTCATTGTAAGACAATAGGCCATAACAAGAAGGGGTGTCCTATCCTGGTAAACGATCAGATAATGTATTCATTTTGTTTTTGATTGTGACTTGTATTTTGGTTGTTTCTATAGCTCATTTTATTTTTTGGAAATTTCATAAAGGACAAGAATCTAGAACCGCAGGTACCAGAAATGCTAATGCTACTCAACCATCTCAGACTGCTCAAAGAATAACTCAACCATCAGCTGCTGCAAGTGATTCTAGAACTGCTTGGACCAGAAATACTCTACCATCTTAGGTTGCAAGTGGTTCTGGAACTGCTGCTATTAGAAATACTCAACCATCAGTTGTTGCAAGTGCATCTATAGGTATTTATTTTTTACTTTGGTTAAGCTGTATTAGGACCATGATTTTTAAATTATTAGATAGTACTTTATCTTATATGAGGATACTGGAAGCATGAGATCAAGGACTTCTGAGAATATTCTATCTAGTGTTAGAGGAAGGCCAATAACTACTGGACTTCGAGGAATACCGAGAACTACTGGATTTGGTATTTTGTTTAGTGATTTAGGAACAATGATAGAAAGGTTATGTGATTTTGATTTGGATTTTTATTTGAATATTAGTAGTTTAGGTGCTAATTTGACTTCCTATGCAGTGTGGATCAAGAGATAGAGTATTTTTTGCTCCTACAAAAATAGTGGATGTTGGGCAGACCAATATTGATCTTCGATACAGTGCACCCGGACTAAGGTGGCAAGGAAGAAATGCTATAACACAAAGGCAATTTCAACAACAGTTGAGGAGAAGACAAACTGAAGCAAGCCTTAGTCATCCTCAAGTCCATTCCTCATCTCAGCCAAGCCAGTCTCCATGTCCAAACTTGAGCCAATCTCAGCAAAACATCAATCAATCTCAATCATAATGATCTGCTGAATGTTTGTTTTTGTGATAGCTTAAGTCTGTTAGTTGCAGAGCTTATTTGTAGGTTAACTATGGATTTTATTTTGGCACAATGTTTAAACTGTTTATGCTACTAGATAACTTTCAGTAGCTAATTTTGTCAATCAAGAAGGCTGATCGAACTTCGTTGTTTATATATGTTTGCTTGTTTATGTCAAAATATTTCTTTTCATTCCACAAAATTGCATCATACATTTTGTCATTATCATTGTGCATAGGGTTATGAAGACACTGATTAGTGCTAACTAGATTAAGAAGGAAATTACAATGATTAGTGCTAATACAACAACTAAAGTTATAATGATCTTCACCCTCTTCCTATGTTGTAGTCGATCTCTCTCTCTATCTCTCTCATTCTTGATAACAACCCTGAAATCACTTGTTTACAGTGATCTGGAAAGGTGGGTCAAACCACCTAAACAATTACAAGAATTGTGTCGACCATAATTTGAGCACCCATAAAACCTTCTTCCTGGATTTGTTAGCTTTCAAGTGATGAAAATTTTAGCTTCAACTTCACAATGACAAAATACATGACTTTGCATCATTTTCACAGTCTGGAAAAAAAAATAAAGCTTTAGATTTTAGAAAAATGAAGGAATGGAGCATCAAATTCTATATAATAGAGGGATAATGTATTTTACAATGAATAAATAAGAACTCACTTAAATAGACACCATTTTGGACTGTTAGGCGTTGGGAAGAGGGCCCTCACACTCCTAAACATCGTGTTCCTCACGCAGCAGGCTGATAAGGACCAACTGAAAAATACTGAAGAGGGCCCTCACGCTCCTTTTGTAAAAACACTTTTAAAAAGAATACTTTTCAAAAACTGATTTTAGAACCTTGGTCAAATATTAATTATTGTTCAAAAATAATTTATAATTGATTAGCCAAATACAAACTGTTTTTCACTAAAAGTATTCTTTTAAAATCACTTTTAAGAAAAGCACTTTTTTGATAAAAACTTTCAAAATAAGATAATATTAGAAGCTTGACCAAACACGCTATAATATATTTTGGTATATCAGTAATATGCCTCAGTAACCACCTAGCAAATGTTTAATTGGATATTTTTTCGTTGATTTGCATCTATATCATTTTGTTTCTTTCTTGATCGGAATAGGTCCAAATTATTCATGTAACTCAACATCTCTTCACGCCCAGATCCGCATACTGGAGCGCGGATACCATAAATAAAGGCCTAACATTGATAATAATAAATTCGAATGAATCTAATAGTCCGTTTGGCCAAGCTGCAAAAATCAGCTTATTTTGAGAAGTGCTTTTTCTCAAAAGTACTTTTGGTGAGAAGCAGTTTGTGTTTGGCTAATTAATTTGAAAAGCACTTCTGAGCAGCAATTAGTGTTTGGCCAAGTTTTAAAAAACTGCTTTTAAGTGTATTTTTCTCAAAAGTGCTTTTCAAAAAAATACTTTTGGAGAGAAACTACTTTGTTCTACTTCTCCCTAAAAGCACTTTTTTTTTCTTTCAAAAGCTTTGCCAAACACCTTAATTTTAGAAAAAAAATACTTTTGACCAAAAAAAAAGTGTTTTTGCCTCAAAAGAAGCTTAGCCAAACAGACTATAAATCTAATATCATGATAAATGGACCTTTGATGTAGCTCAACTCAAAACCTAGCTATAAGAAGGAATTCAAATCCCACCAATCTGGGACTCAACAGATTCTATAATTAAAAAAGTTGTGAAAAAAATCTAAAAATTTATTCATCAAATTTTTATTATGCTGCAAAATTATCTTCTAAGTTGGAGCTCCATCGAATCATGAACGAAAATGATTTTTTCTTTTCCTAAAGGGACTAATATATTATTAGACAAAAGTCAAATGAATGGAAAAATTGCTCAATTTATCCTTAATATGTTTGCGCGTTTCGATAATATTTGTAAACGGACAAAATAAAAATAATTCAATTACTAATATGTTAGTATTGAAGCATCGTAGAAATGTACTTCTTCCGGTTCAATTAATTGATTTTTTAGCTGTTTGTACACATATTTGTTTAACCAAAAATAGGAATTTCGGTCAAAGCTTTATTTTAGAAGAACTCGGGTTACTGATAATCAAAAAATAAAATGAATAAAGGAAAGTAATTTTTTTAATAATAAGATGAACAGAAGAAAGCAAAGTAACTCAGTATATTCTGACGATATTTCGTATCCTTACAAATGATCAGTCTTCTCCTTTTATAGCTATTTCTAGGTAATACGTTTTGTTTCTACCATAATTGAGTCATTATTGTCTATGAATGTCATTTAATGACATTTAATGTAACGTTACAATGAGCAATCATATTTGATTCAATACAAATTCCTTAACGTTTTCCGCATTTAATGTCCAATAATACGTATCTATACCTTATTTACTATCAGATTCATTCCCTTCCATCATAAAGAGGTTCAAGTACCTATCTTCCTTGCTTTTTCTCTGAACATTTGCCCGTGCCTATTGAAGCTCGTGCATGTTGAAGCTCGTGCCTTCTTTGATTATTTTTCATCACTTATTCTTCTTTGACTGGTCCACGTGTCATGACGTGTTATCTTATAATGAATTCTGTATATAAACTTAATTTTTCCCAATACAGATAGTCCCCCCACTTTCCATTTATTCATCAATAGAATATTTGGGAAGTGGACCTCATTAAAGCGAGAATATTTGCCGCCATTAATTCTTCTATAGAACTGATGCTTCATCTGTCTCTTCCATTTAATGTCTATGACACGTGGCGTTTCCTGGTTGGCTCTGCAACCTTTCAGCGCCTTTTGAGGCTTTTTTACGGCTTCACCAATTACGAGATGACAGTTCTCATCATGACGTTTCCATCATTGTGCCTTTTCCTTTGAAGGTTGCTTATAATTATAAATATAACTTTTTACCTTTGTCCTTTTCACAAAAGTTCAGAATATTCAATTCAAAATTTCTTCTTCCTCGTACTACTATGTCTTCTTCAAACCCTAACCCTCGGAGAGTTCCCATTGTTGACAACCTTTCTCTTGCTCCTATTAGAAGTAGGAGAGGAGGAAGGCTTCGTAGCTTAGGGTCTTCTTCATCACGAGTTCCCTCTGTTCCTTCATCGAGTTCTACTCCTCCATCTAGAACTAGAGGTTCTCTTTCTCAAAGGTCTTCATCTAGAGGTAAAGAACCCACTAAACCTCTTCGTGAACCTTTAGTGGATGAAATAGTTCATGCGGAACTATTTTTTTATAATGATAGAGAATCCCTTAGAAATCAACTGTCTTCATTAGATCGTGTTGATATCTACCCGACTCAAATCACTAAAGGTCTGATTTCAATAGTTCGTAGAGATTGTCATTGAAGTCATGACTTTCCCATTATAATCCCTAATGTGAATCAAATAATCACCTCCTACTTTACTGGGTTTTCTTTTGTTTACACTTACCCTTTCATGTTGGGTTTTAAGCCTGTTGTTGACCCAGTTATACTTGAATTCTGTCGTTTTTTCGACGTTTGCTTAGGACAAATTGGCCCTATGGTGTGGAGGGTTGTTTCCTGTTTGAGGCACTTGACCAATATGGTTGGCGTACCTTTTACTTTCTCTCATTTAATCCACGTCTATTCTCCCAAGCTCTTTTGCCAAGGAATCTTTACTTTAGTAGCAAGAAGTAAAAGGGTTCTGGTCAACCCAGAAGATGATAAAGATCGTGGCTGGTACACCAGATTTGTTGTTGCCCCCACTGTTGGTTTAGTAGGAGAAGGAAATGTTCCCTTTCCTGAGAAGTGAAATTTTGCACGTGAGTTTTTTTTATAACTTTCTCGTACCTTTTTTTTAATTCTGATGATCACCATTTTAATTTCCTTCCTTTTCTTTTTAGCAACCATGGGAATTATCGATGAGATTCCCAATTTCCATGGTTGGGTAGAAAAGTTATTACGTACCACTCTGATGGACGGTAGGTCTTGGAAAAATCTCTCTCATTGATTTGGCTGGAAAGTGAAAACTCACGGTAAGAGTTTTTTTTTCTCTTTTCCTACCTTACTTATTGTTTTCTTCAAAAATTATTTTGATCCTTCTTTTTGTCAAGATTTCCCATTCGAGGAGTAAGTGTTGAGGCCATCGCAACTTCTAGAATTTCTTTAGATAGGGCCTAAGATATAATTTTGGGTTCTTCATCAAAAAGGAAGGCTACTGTCGACCAAGACTCTGGGGAGGAAGAAGAACAAGACGGGGGTTCTCTGATAAAAAGGCCAAGGGCTAGAAAAAGAATTATTTCTGATGATGAAGCATCTCCCCTCATTCTATTCCTTCCACTGAGCCTGTTGAAGCCTCGTTGGTGATTTTTGATGATGATACTCCTGTTGCTGCTCATGATTCTATTGAATAGCTTTTTGCCTGCGGGTTTGGTAGTAAAAGTTTAGGGCCAATTTCTGATGAAGCACCCCTTGCTTTTTTTTCTACACCCGTTCCTTTGATACCCTCTTTGCCAGTCGTGACTGTTACCGTTGCTGCTCCTCCCCAGGTTGTTTCGACTCCCCAGGTTGTTTTTACTCCTTCTACAGTTCCTCCTTCAACTGTCCAATATACTGAGGTTGGTTCCTCGAGCAGAGGTGAAGCTATGAGGTAAGTTACCATCGAAGTTCCTGCTGAGAGTAACCTTTTGAGGAAATCAGGTCGAGCTGACGTATGGTTGAAACCTTTGATTGGTCCAGTTGAGAGAGTTAAGCTTGATAGACACAGTTCTTTGACCTTGATGAACGATATAGTACAATCTTCTTTAAAGGTAACCTTTTTCAAACTTTTCTTTGCCTTTTTTTCTATTTTTAGGGTTCTCACTTTTTCTTTCCTCTTTCTTTTTTTTTAGATTAATCTAATTGGTACGGAGATGATAAAGAGGGTTTTACTCTCAGAGAAATTAATGCACGATTACCAAGTAGAAGCGGACAATTGGAAGGTACAGTATGAAAGTGTTCAAATCGACATGGAGATATTAGGAGAAAGCAAATGTGCCTTAGAGCAACAGGTAAGGGTTTTAATGTCACGACCCAAAATCCCAACCTGGCCGTGATGGCGCCTCTCGTGAGGACAAGGCCAGCTAACCAACAAAACAATACATCTCTTTATAATTACTTAGCAGGAATAAATCTAAATCATGGGCAATATAATCTTAAATGCGAAATAAACGTGATAGAACAAGGAAAACCCTCCTGACTCAGCCCGAAATCGGGGTGTCACAAGTCATGAGCTACTACAGAGTTTACTAATATTTTACAAAGTCGGGAATTATCATAAATAACAAAGATAAGGGAAAAAACGGGGTTGCGGACGTCAACAGCTACCTCGTTACTCCTGGTCACCGCCTGGTCTGGAAGGATCAACACTCAGGAGCGAACTCAGCTCTGCCTGTATTTGCACACATGGTGCAAGGAGTAATGTGAGTACTCCGACCCAGTGAGTAATAAAAATAAATAACGACTGAAAAAATGAAATCTCATAACGGCACAATATAGCGCTATCTCAAGCAGTAAAATCAGTTATACAGTAAAATAGTGAGTATCAGATAATTCTTCTTTTAAAACAGAAAAGACAAATAATTTCCACAGTAAGGATAAATCAAAAGCTTGCCCCTCGGGCTCAATATGTAAATCTCAGTATAGTATCAACCCCTCGGGCTCACTCCCAACTCACCAGCACACAACATCAGCCCCTCGGGCTCACTCCCAACTCACCAGCACACAACATCAGCCCCTCGGGCTCACTCCCAACTCACCACACAAAAGCAACGGCCTCTCGGGCCCACTCCCAACTCACCTGGATACCCTGCGCTCACTGGGGTGTGTACAGACTCCGGAGGGGCTCCTACAGCCCAAACGGCGCTCACTGGGGGTGTGTACAGACTCCGGAGGGGCTCCTACAGCCCAAGCGCAATATCAATAGGCCTGAAAGCCTTCACACATCACACACGAGGCCTGAAAGCCTCCTCATATAACACTCGAGGCCTGAAAGCCTCCTCACATCACTCAACATATCCTCACGTATGGCCCTCGGCCTCAATCAGTCCAGAAAATAATCATAAGCCTCTTGGGCATCAGTAAAACAATAGTGCTCAGCTCAACAGCATTATAAATATCATTAAATCTCGAGTTGAGTATAAATGTAGCTGAGTTCACAAAATAATATAATTCAATTGGACTGAGTTCAAATAATATTTCAATTCGTGAGGAAAATAGTGATGTAAATTCACAAAAGATTTCAGATAATTGGCACGAAGCCCAAATATGGCAATAAGCCCAATCATAGTGAAAAACAATAAATCTTTATCAATTACGCGGTAAAAATATCAACTGGGATGGACCAAGTCACAATCCCCAATAGTAAATGACCCCGCGCTCGTCATACAACGCGTGTCTCATCTCAACATAGCAGTATGTTGTGCAATCCGGGGTTTCAAACCCTCAGTGCATCATTTAAAATCATTACTCACCTCAAGACGGTCCAACGTCTACTCCGCTATGCCCTTGCCTCTCGAATTTACCTCTTCGCGCGTCGAATCTGGTCAAAACCACAACGAATACATTACAATAGGCTAAGGGAATATAACCCAACATATATGGGACTTGCCCTTTAATGGTACTACAATGATCCACTACTCTTAGGTAAACTTCAATCTACAATACGTCATTCAATAGGGCCAATATTAGTACTAAATTCCATAACTTATGTCATTTACGCATATTATCAAACACCTTATAGGCATAGATATTTACACCTCATAACTATAGTATTGGTTCTTCCAACTATTACCATTAACCAAACAATTCATCTCACCATCATTCCTAACCAATTTATAACTTCCAACTACACATGTATGACCATCCATTCATACCCAACCAACAAAATTCCATCAATTAAACACCTATTAATTCCTACCATGTTCATGTATTTAAATTGGGAATTTATGGCCTCCAATCAACATACCATAAGTTGTAATACATGATTCATACTCATAATTCCATATTAACCCCATATGTGTAAGTCTAAGGTGTAGGATTACCTCTTGTAGACCAAATCTTGAAAGTAAACTTTGGGGTGTTCTTGAGATTTTGAAGAAATCCTATGAAATACAATCAAAATCATATTGTAACTAGTGATTGTGAAGTGAAATCACCATGAAAACACACTTAAAAGCTTGACTTAGGAGTGCAATTGGTGCCTTGGTCGAGTTGGGATGTAGAGGAAGCCCTAAGCTTGAGAAATGACTCAATTCCTCTAATTTCCGGTCTTTAGAGTACTTAAAACCCCTCTAGTCCCGCGAGTTCGCGCGCTGTTCGCGCGTTTTGCTGAGCATTCTGCGTCAGACGCGCGAAACGGGCGACTTCGCGCGCTCTGACACCTGACCAGTGAAATGGTCATAACTTCCTATATACACTTCCAAATGACGAACGGTTTGTTGCGTTGGAAACTAGACTCAAAGAGATTTAATTTGATAGGTTTTATCTCACACAACTCCTTATATAACGAGAGATATTATCATTCAAAGTGAGGCCTTGTGCGCACTCATTTACAACTTTCGTCAATTATGAAATTTCCAACTTCAAAAGTTCCCGTTAGCTATCCGAAATCATCTCGAGATCCCCGGGACCTCAACCAAAAGCACGAACATATCTTAAAACATTATTGAAACTTATTACAATCATCAAAACACCTCAACAACATCAAAACCATCAAGTTACATCGAATTCATGCCTAAGTTCTTCGAAAACTTCCAAAATACGCATTTGATCAAAAACCCGACCAAATCACCTCCGAATCAACTGAAATTTTGTGCACAAGAAGCTACAACAACTCTTGGAATCCAATTCCAACCACCGGATCAAAATCTCACCTACCAACCAGATTTCGCCAAAATCCTAACTTCGCCAAAATAGGCTAACTTCTACACCGAACCTCCAAAATTACTTCCGGATGCTCTCCTAAGCCTTAAATCATCCCCCAAAACTAACCGAATCATCGAAAATAAATTCTGAGCCCTCTAACTCACAAGTCAACGTCTGGTTGACTTTTCCAAACTAATTCTTCCTTAAAGAGACTAATTGTCCCATTTCATACCAAACTCGATCCGAATTGACTCAAATTCACCAAGTACACATATTGAAACATGAATAAGCATTTAATGGGGAATACGGGACGAAAATACAGGAAACGACGGTTCGGGTCATTACATTCTCCCCAACTAAAACAAATGCTCGTCCTCGAGCGTACCCAGAGTTGTCCTAGAAGCCAACCAAAAGCTGAATGACCTTATCAAGCATAAACCCGGAGATGATCCCATGTCACCCTATCTCACATGGGTCCGATAACGCGTTGTAACTAAGATCACACAATCTAGTCTAGCCCATAAATCATAGAGCCGCATTTCACCTTTTCGAAATCATACACAAGATCAGAACCTCACACCTACATTCAGAATAAGTTTGAACCAGCTGTAATAGACCATGCCTGCAACCTTAGGTGCAATTGTATGATATACCAATAACTCAAACAAATGCAGCAATAACTTCCATTCACAGCAGCTGCCCACAACAACCAAATACCGATAGAAATCTCTTATTAGCCAATGTCTCATTCCAACACTCTCATATACTGCCAATGATAATTGAAACACGCAATAAATCATAACCATTGCTCAGATCAACCATTCATGAGGCCATTTCTCCTCTAGCAATTATAGTAACAATTTTTTTTATTATTATTATTTTTATTTTTTTTAAAACCGAACCTCGATATTTACCCATCAAATATGCTGAAATCAAATCCGTTCGTATTCATCAATGACCCCAATGATCACCTCGAATCCAACCCACCACTCTGGTGATATGACACCTCAATACAGGCCTAAGCCACAACTTTCATAATACGCGCACCAATAAGAAACGGCCTGAACATACTCAAGTCATGAAAAATGACTCAAACGAAAGAGTCGTACCTCAAGCTCATCAGTACCATCAGCGGACCCAACAAGAACATGTCGCAATACTACCGAAATATCATTAGTTTAATAACATTACCTTTTTCATTCGCCCTAATCATCTGAAGCTTTTTTCTCTAATCACCTAGAAGAAAATCGCTACACATCTCATGTTCTGCATGATGTACATAGGTATTGTTCTAACTCTTACAATATTGACATGACGGATGAGGTATGCATAAATTCATGACCACTGTCGAGACAACGATTCGTTGGTTCTATACTCCTGGCAAGAACTATCACCTTATTTTGAGCAAAATCATGGTCTTAGCTCCTTAATTTACTTCATATACTCAAATTGCACTAATCTCAAATTCAATGATCTCGTCTTACCCGGTACGAACTGCTCAGGCAATAAGCCACCCCAGACATAATCAAAAGTTGCATATGATGCCTCAATATGCCAATAAGCTACCAATTCGAACGCGGTACAAAAGGAAAACAAACTCTGGAAGGAATTACCAATCTCACACACTAATACAGACTTTCCTTAGAAAACAGGAAGCAAGGCATACAAAATAGCATATAGAAAACTATACTCAACATCACACTGTTGCGGCGTGCAACCCGATCCAGATAACATACCCATGGCGGCGTGCCACCCGATCCACACATAGATCTCACACAAGGAGATGCACATCGAGCCAAATTTGCTTATTACAAAAAAAATACCGAGTATCGGTCGTAAGCATGCTAAGTGCATAATAATATCTCTGAGGGGCATATAGCATTATAAGCTACAAAACTCAAGCACAACTGAGGTGTGATGTACAATCTGAATTTCAAGAGCCAAGATGCTCATATAACGTCATTCCTACACAGATTCTCAACACATAGCAATTTCTCAAGTCATCTCACAACTCACACGGTGCAATGTATCACTACGCGAAATATCTGACAATGAAACATCAACCTAACTACTCCTCCATGAGGAACGCGTTACTAAAATGCACGCATTTGGCCTGATATAGAGCCATTATTCACATTAAATCTATCCATCGACTTCAAGCCGATTCTGATCATACTGAACTAGTCTGATAACCTTACAAAGGTCCATAATAACTCTCATTTTTCTCATAACACACAAGAACAACCATCACAATCGGGGTAATCCTCCCCAGTTCACAACCCAATATGCCAAGTGCCCTCCAGGCATGGATCTTTAATTTAACGACACCATCACAAACTTCATAATTGGTTTACATATTTAATCAATCAAGTGATCACATGCCACACTTATATAATCTTCTCGTGGGACACACTCCCACAACCTACCACAACAATATCTGGAGCGTACCTCCAAACCATCGATCTCACTAACGCTGAAGAGCGATCAAGAGTCATTAACCGGGACGCAAAACCCTTTTTACAAAACACCGATCTTAGGTAACGCTGAAGACAATTCCAACTTACCTTAAACATCGAAACTTATCTCCTGTTCATCCGAGCTCATGACATCATGTCAAAACTTTTCCTTCACTCGTGCCATTCTCGGCCTAATTTCCACAACCCGAACTAATTCACCAGCATGCATCAAATCGGAATTAACATAGTACCTAACCGTACAATCCGCTAACCAATAGCAAGCTCCCTAACTTGGCTCGTCTATTGCTGTCATAATACCATGGTGAGATTAAACTCACTCCTTCATAAGCTTGTGGAAACACAAATCATCTAGAATTTTAACTCTTCTGCAATTCTTGCATTTACTCACACAACAGTTAAGCCCACTCTCTAGGTGTTGTCCATTTCATCGTAAAATAGGTTGTGGTCGATACATAATAGTTATGACGCTTAAATGATAACGATAGTATCGTTTCTCTTATTGTAGACTAAGGAGTTGTGACAATTGTATAGCTTGAGATTGGGGCAGTATATACAAGGTATGTGAGGCTATCCCTTTCCTTATTTTGCACGACTCCAATTGTACATTATGTAATGAACGAGCTTCCAAAGATACTCTACTCTTAGAAGCTAGCAGTACTTACATTGTTTTCCCTCTTATGGAACGATTGATGTTAATGTTGCTTCTCTTATTCTTATGTTATCAATGTTGTTGGTACTTCTTGATTCTTATAAGGTTCATAGTGAAGAGTTAGTCCTAATAATGTGTACAGAGGATACCGACCTTATGTCACTCTGAAAGGTTTAGAATGTGATTCCATGAGTCGAGCATGCATTATGTATATGTATCTATTTTACTCTACCGAGCCGTGCTATAGTCGGCCAGGTACGGCACATATTGTGCAACCACTGATCAGTTGGATTTTACCGAGTTCCACGTGGCCGGGTACGATACTACCGAGTCTTATGATGGCCGGGACGTTTTTTTACCGAGCCTATTACGGCCGGATACGATATGATGATGATGATGCCCACAGAGGCGTATGATTTAAAAGTTTATGTATTTATATATATGTATCATGCATTTCATGTCAGTATCCCTCAGAGGTACTCAGATATTACAGGTTGTATATTCGCTATCCCTGCTTACATTACTGTTCGTATTTATGGTTCCCTACCTTACATACTCAGTACTTTAT
Organism: Nicotiana sylvestris; assembly: GCF_000393655.2. Taxonomy (NCBI): domain Eukaryota; kingdom Viridiplantae; phylum Streptophyta; class Magnoliopsida; order Solanales; family Solanaceae; genus Nicotiana; species Nicotiana sylvestris. The sequence goes on from NC_091061.1 coordinate 30,386,767, forward strand.
TTGTACTGACGTCCTTTTGATTGTGGACGCTGCATGTCGTGCTGCAGACGCTGATAGATAGGCAGGTGCAGCTTCCCCACCACAGTAGGTTGTCCAGTTCAACAGTGATTGGCGAGATCCCTTCTTCGGACTTGTCGTGGTTTTGGTATGCATTTTTGTTATAGATATTATGGGTATGTCAGGGCCCTATTCCGGCTATGTTGCAACACTTATGTTCATTTAGAGGCTCATAGACAGGTGTCGACTCATGTATTGTTTGGTATGCCTTGTCGGCTAGTTTTTGTTGTATAGTCTTTTATGGTAGCATGGTAGCTCGTACCTTATATGTAGTTTCTTGATTGTCTGGTCATCCCATGTTATGTTTGTTCATGCCATCATATTTTATTGTTGGTTGTCCATGATCCATGCCTACTATTTATATTGATCTCGTCAACCTAAAAGATAATAAAGAAGGTTAGATAAAATGTACGTTGGTGCTCGGAAAGTATGGTCGGGTGCTAGTCATGACCCTCCAGTTTGGGTCGTGACAAACTTGGTATCAAAGCAAGTGTGTCCTAGGGGTTATCTATGAGCCGTGTCTAGTAGAATCTTGATTATGAATGTGTAGCGCGCCACATTTATAATCAGGAGGCTACATGACATCTAGGGTTGTTACCTTTTTCATGAATCTAGATCGTGCGTATAGTTGAGTCGTAAGTGTTCATCTCTAATATTCACCTTGTTTTCTTTCAGTGATGCCTTCGACTAGGAAGCAAACGATTAGTATACGGCTTGATACAACAGCGGGAGAGGGTACCAGTCAGGTGCCCCAAGCCAGAGCAGGACAAAGTGAGGCTCAGAGTGAGATGCCCTCTCATACCTCATCTACTCCGTCTCCTCTAGATGATATTAGGGGGCACCCAGCACCTCCAGTTCCTCCGTCTGGCACTACAGACCAGGATATGCGGAGTGCTTTGCAGTTGTTGACTAGCTTGGTACAACCAAAAGAAAACGAAACATACCTTTGAAATTGAAATTGAATCGAGCTCGGAACACTGGAACAGGACAGCAACGTCTTCGACACTTTGTTTACCCGGAATTTGTGTGGAGTGAGGAATCGAATCGAGCTAGAAATCGCCGCCTATAACCCTAAATTAGTTTGATGCAGAAAATCAGAAATTAAAAAAATTATGCGTCTGAACTCTGAACTCAAAAAGTTCAAAACTTAAAAATATAAAAACTCAGAAGAAACCTCAGAGAGTACTAGGATGAGATGAGATAAGACTTACAAAACTTACAAAAGTATTGAAGTTAACCGGTGAAGATGAGATGAGACTCGAGCTCGACTGTTGATTGGTCGTAAGTCGTAACTCGTAGACTCGCAGTCGATTCTCAATTCAGATGATATCCTAAGCCCTAATGCCCTAATTTGATTCAGATGGTCTAAGATAAGAGAAGATATTAGAGAGGAAGAGTAATGGGCTTGGGGCTTGGGTAATTGGGCTTGGGAGAGCTGGGAGTGGGTGGGACGGTATGGCCGTATGGGGCTATAGGCTTAGATATAGTCATATATAGTATATAGGTCATTGGGATTAGATAATAGATATAGTCATATATATTATATAGGTTCACCAAATTTTCGGTATTTCGGTTTACCGAAATTGTAAAATTATAATACCGAGAACCGAACCGAAATACCGAAATACCGAAAATCCAGTACCGAATTAGACCAAATACCGAAAAAACCGAAACCGAAATACCAAATTAATTTGGTTCGGTTCGGAATTCGGTTTTTCGGATTTTATGCCCACCCCTACTTCTAACTACTCATTGGTCCATTCTCATATCAATATTTCTGTGTAATCTCTCTTGGGTTATATCCTTATCTTAACTTACCTCTTGCATTGGCTCCTTATGTATCAAGTGTTTATTCGCACTTATTTATCAATAACATCTCAAGCCGGAACCCTTACTTACTATCCCCGACATCGTTCTTGCATAATGTTCTAGAGTCACGACATATCTGTAGGATCTGAATAAATGCAATCTCATTCCTTTCGCCTTTCTACCACATTTTTCCTTTACTATTCCATAGTTACCTGAACCGCTTAACTCCGACTAAATACCACATCACACCATCTTCCTCCCTTTTAAGGGAGTACTAAGATTTGGTGCTATGACGATTTATCTATAGATATTTTACCTCTTCATCTTTGGCGTCTTTTCACATCATCAATGACCCTTGCTCGCCTTACGGTAACCCTTCTGTACTAGGGATCACTGAATTCCTTATGCAAAAGGGTGACACCTAGTTTATCTGGTACACTAGTTGTTTAAGCTTAACTCTACTCACAATGCTTGCTTTCGAGAAGCGTCTTCCTGAATGAACTTTAAAGGTTATTCTTTTGTTGTCTATTATATTATTGCTAGAACGATCTCTGAAATTCTCACGATGTCGACTATTATCTAATCTTCTTATCCCTAATCCATGTTTAGTTTATTTTGTTCACTAGCCCACACTAAGTTCTATTAATCCGAGGCTCTAACTTTTTCTTCTGGTAATTACGTTAGACTCACCAACTCATTTCTTGAAATGAGGCTATGACTTTAGGGCTTATACTCTTGTATTGTCTCAAGGCCTATCTCCTCTTGTCTTTTTCCTTCACGTGAATATAGACTTTGTCACTCTGTCATATTTGACTTACCGTTATTACCCATTTATCACATCTTACTCATAATACTTTATTTACTCTCTTCTTATTCTCCAGCTAAATTTCTGTCTATTACTTTATTATGTAAACTTCAACAAAATGTTCTTTCACTTTTAGCTTCCCTTGCTTCATCTCACTGGCTCTTCGGGATGCCTAACTTTCTCTCTCTTTTTTTACTAGGGGCGGGATTCATACTAATGTAAATATTTATCTCTTCTAGGATTCCAGTGCCAATCTTCTAAATTTTCTGGACATTCTAGTATTTCATATCTAAATGTACTATTCTAGGGTGCACCATCGAGGTTTCTCACAAGGAGAACTATTACAGCATTTGCAATATCCTTCGAAAATGTAAGCTAATGCTAACAATCCATCCACAATTTTGGGTTACTCCAACCCCAACTAGATCCTGATATCCCATATCTCTATTATACTATATCAAGCAACTCCAATAGGGCATAACTGAGATGGGTGTGGCCAATTGTATAGATCTCTGTTATTGTTGAAGGTAACTCAGAATACTTATATTTCTCTGCCTGAATTAAGGTGATGTTGAGGGAGATAAGGAAAGTACTAAGAGAGAGGATGGTGATTATGAGGCTATTTTTTATGATGATAATGATGCTGATGATACAGACGAGCCATTATATGGTGGATATTATTGGAGAGACAAGTGACCTAGAACCTGATGCTAGACAGGCTAAACTGAATGAAAAGAGTAGTAAATTAAGATCTAGTGAAGTTAATACTGATGAGATACCTAAAGGACCTGTAGCTATAGACCCGGATTTTGAAGACATATATAAAGATAAGAGTTCCAAATATGTTGGGAAGTTGGGAGGGGATGAGCAATATTTGGACAGTTCAGATCCAACAGTGATGATACAGATGATGAAGCAGTTGAAGAAGATGGGGTGCATAACCCTAAACGAAGAAGATACAGCAGCAGTGTATACTTTGATCCTGCTTGTAAGAAAATTTGTTTCCAGTTGGAAATGGCTTTTGAAAGTGTTAAATAGTTCAGAACTGCTTTGTAAGATTATGTTGTACAAAGAAGAGTTCAAATTAAGTTGAGGCCTAATGAGCAACATAGGGTTAGGGCAAAATGTGTGAACTCAACAAGATGAAGATGGCATATTTTGGGAAGCTTGGAGGGACATACAAGGAATTTCATTGTCAGCAGCTACTATCATGTTCATAAGTGTCTCAGAGCAACCAAAATCAAGATGGCTAATACAGCATGGGTAGCTAAACATTTCAATGACAAGATTATCGACCAACCTGACATAAAGCTTAGGAAGTTGCAAGATTTGATTAGGATAAAGTATGTTGTGTATGTGGGAAAAACCATATGTGTTAGGGCTAAACATCAAGTCATAGGTAAATATCTGGGTGATTACAAGTAGGAGTTTTCTAGAATATATGATTATGCTGACATGCTGAAGTCTACAAACTTTGGCAGTACTGTTGTTGTGAAGACTTCAAAGGAGACAATACTCGGTAAAGAGGTATTTGTGGGGGTCTACATTTGTCTACATGCTTGCAAAGTAGGTTGGTTGGAAGGATGTAGAAATGTTATTGGCTTTGATGGAGCATTTTTGAAGGGTGTGTCTAAAGGTGAGCTACTACCATGTATTGATAAAGATGGTAACAACCAAATGTACCTTGTTATTTGGGCAGTGGTTGAAAAGGAGACAAAGAACACAAGGTCATGATTTTTTAGTTGTCTGATGCCTGATTTGCAGCTCACAAAATCCCAAGGTGAAGGGATGGCCATCATTTCTGATATGCAGAAGGTATGTATTTCACCTTTATTCTTCCTATAATTACTTTATATATGTTTATGATATTATAAGTCTCTTAAGAGCTTAAGGGACTTGTTCAAACTGTGGCTGAGTTGATGCAAAATGTTGAGCATAGAATGTGTGCAAGACACATATGGAGCAACTAGAAACAAAAGTGGAAAAGTGACAAAAGATGGAAGAAGTTTTGGGCGTGTGCAAGGTCTTCATTTTAAAGCATATCTGAAGGATAAGATAGATGAGTTGGCAGAATTGGGTGACGGTAAGATCATTGAGGATTTACTGAGATACCCCCAAACAATGTTGGTGTAGAGAATTCTTTAAAGATTGGAGTAAATGTGATTATGTGGAGAACAACATGTGTGAGACTTTTAATAGTTGGATCTTGTCTGCTAGGCACAAGTCTATCATAACCATGTTAGAAGAGATTAAATCGAAGGTTATGGAGGGGATGACTACCATGAGAGAATTTGCAACAAGGTGGATTTCTAATGTATCTCCTATGGCAATAGGGTACACAGAGGAACAATCTCAATATGTAGTTAAGCATGAATTTAAACGGAATTGGGACACTAAGTATGAGATACAACATGGGGTTTACAAACATATTGTTGACTTTTTAACAATACATGCACATGTAGATCATGGCAGTTCAAAGGAATACCATGCTCTCATGCAATATGTGCAATGTTTTTAACAGATTTGAGTCTGTTGACTATGTTGTCCACTGGTACAAGAAAGAAACATACCTGAAGGCTTTCAGTTGTTACATACAACCAGTAACCAACATGGAGATGTGGCCATCAACTCAGAATTCCACTGTTGAGCCTCCTGTAATTACTAAGATGCCTGGTAGATCTAAGAAAAATAAAAAAATGTATGCGGCGAAATCAGAGGGCCTAATTTCTTGCTATCAAGTCACTTCAGAAGAATGCCTCGAGACCCCGAGGATGTGGAGTTGAGACCGAGTCCCCTCCCTCGGGGCTCGTCGAGGCCCGACTCAAAGAAGATGAAGATCGAGGCTAGAGTGAAACGGGGGATTCCTCAAGGCACGCGGCTAAGTCTGACAGAGCCGGCCTACCCAGAGCCTGTATCGAGGCATTGCGTCTAGCCATCCCATCTCCATGCTTTTATAATTAATGCACGTTGTACAATAACAGGATTCCCCTCCTATATAAAGGGAATCCTCACCTCTTTGTAAGGGGTCGTTGTTGCTCCCACTGCTCTACACAAGATCAATAATAATTCTCTCTCTCTCTCTTTTCTCTCTAACTTACTCGCTCGAGGCTACTCTTTCCATTTATTGCTTTTAGTGTTCTTCATTTATTGCTTGATATTGGCCATAAAGAGCCCTTTTTAATTATATCCTAACTATTATCCCCTTTCCGGTCACCCCCAATAGCTCGAGCTCGAGCCGGGTATCGACCTCGAGGCCTTTTATCACCCTTCATCGATCATTCTGAAGTCCAGGTAGCAAGCCCCTCGGTTTGATTACTGCCCCGTTTTAACTTGTATTTCGTCATTAAACTTCATACTCCTAGCATCAACTGCTCTAACAACTAGCATAAAAATAGATCACATATTTTTAGAGTCCCATTTACAAATTTAATTATTGTTACCATTTTCATGGTAAACAGTTTGGTGCCTACCATGGGGATAAAAATAATAGTGATTATTTTCTTGCTGGTTTCATTACACAAACGCAAGTTATCTTTCACGCTTTTTCTTGTCCAAGATCATTTGATTTCAGACCAAAATGTCTGGCTCGGCACAAAGTTGAGAATGACTACCTTGAAAACCATGGAGAAAACGGTGTGGTTGTTCCAGTCGTTGGCGAGCCGCCGCAGAACCCCGATAATGCACATGGACCGATCCAGCAGACGCGGGTTCGCAAGATGCACATCAGGTCGACATAACCACACACACTAACGGAAGCATGCAACATAACGACCAACAGGAAGCCCAGAAGACCCCAGCTCGGGAAGTACAGGAAGTTAGTCTTCATGATATTTTTGAAATATTGCAGGCACAACAGTTGGCTATCACTCAGTTGCAAAGCCACCCGAAGACTCCCAGCACAGTAGTGCCGGAAACTACTCCCCCAGACGAACAGGTACCGAAAAGGTCAAGCAACAACGAATCAGTAGCCGATCCTGCCATCATGAAAATGCTGGAGGACCTCCCCAAAAGGATCGAGTCAGGCGAGAAAATGATAGCAGCCAATGATAAGAAGGTCAAAACTTATAACTTTAGAGTCGACCAAATCCCGGGCGTGCCCCTGGTCCTGAAGGGTGTACATTCGAGGAAGTTCGTACAACAGTCATTCCCAGAAGAAGCGGCTCTGAAACCCATTCGAAAGAAGGTCAAAATGATAGAACTCCCAAGGTACAATGGGACCTCAGATCCCAACGAACACATCACTGCCTATACGAGCGCGGTGAAAGGCAATGACACACAAGATAATGAGATCGAGTACGTCTTATTGAAGAGGTTCGGAGAAACACTCTCAAAGGGGGCCACGATGTGGCATCATATCCTAGCTCCCAACCCCATAAACTCACTTACCATACTAGCAGATTCTTTCATGAAGGCACACACCGGTGCCATCGAAGCAACGACGAGAAAGCCCGACGCATCCGAGATTGAGCAAAGGGAGAATGAAATGTTGCTAGAATTCGCATCTAGTACCCAGATGGAACGAATGGGACTACCCCCAGTCTCAAATGGCTGGGCAGTGTAGGCCTTCACGCAAAGCCTGAACGAGCAAAGCCTGGTGATTTCAAGACAATTGAAACAGAACTTGATCGGGTATCCAGCCATGACCTGGTCGGATGCCCACATCCGGAACCAGTCACAAATCAGGGTCGTGGATGACCAACTGAGAGCCCTCTCGGGCTCAGTATACCCAAGCAAGCTCCTAGCAAAGAAACTGATGCCAAGCAAGGAGAGATACTGGTCGTACACCGCAGATAGGAGGAATGCCCCGAGATGCAACCTACCTCGCTACGATCGGAGAATAAATTGAGGACAATATCCTCGAGGAATCGTCAACAGACCCAGATTCAATGGGGACACAAGGCCAGCAAGGGCGCCTCGCCCATCAGGATACAATTTCAACATCGATGTATCAGACATCGTGTTCACCATCGGTAAAACCAGGGATGCCAAATGGACCAGGCCTATTTAGTCGAATCCCTCTCAGAGGAATCACAGCTTGGTGTGTGAACTATATAATACGCACGGACACGGGGTAAAAGATGGCCACCAGCTCCGAAGGAACAAAGCCAAGCCTCTCAACAAAAATCATCGCCGAGAACTGTCGAGCGATCGGATTCAGGTTCAGTTCCGAGTAAGGAAGGCGGCCAAGAAGAACGAAGCAAATGGGCCGCGACATACTACCACGATAGTGGAGGAGTGACGACACTCTCCAAGAACTTATAAAGAATAAGGTAAAAATGCTTGTCACCGGGGAAAAGCAGATCTGGGGATGTATTCCCGAGGATGCCCTCACGTTCAGCAAAGAGGACACGGAGACCTTGTCTCCGCCTCACACGGACGCAATGGCAACCCTCTTCCTCATTCGATCCATTTCAAATAAAACATATGCTCATGAACTCAGGTGGCTCGATTAACATTGTCGGGCCGAGGATGATAGGGAGGCTCGGACCACCGGGTCAAATCACGCTCGTCTCTCGAATCTTTGGCAAATTCCAAATGGCGATCGCAACGACGAGGAGAAAGACCATTCTCTCAGTCAGGGCTGGCTCAGACTAGAACGCCAAGTTTCGTATCATCAAAGGAGGGACAAGGCATGGACGCCTTATTTAGACGATCGCGGACGTACTGCGTGAAGGCAGTGTCATCCCCCCTTCGCCAAAGAGATGAAACTCCCCACAAGCAACGGAATTAAAACTGTCTGCAGGAAGCAACACGCGGCAAGGGGAATGTTCGCATCACATAACGTATCGTCGGCACCAATATCACCACTCTCGAAAGAGTCAAAGGGTAAGCAAATCATGTCTTCGGCCAAGCCCGATTAAACACAGCGGAGGGTTGTACTAGAGTTCTCGCTCCAAAATAGCAGGGACATATCGGACCTCAGAACATCTCCTGCGCATCTTGCAGTAAGGTAAAACTACCTCCCTCTTTCATTATTTTATAACTTGTATGCAGACACCCGGCCAGGGCGTTCGGAAGTGTTAACCCTACCCGAAGATCCTAAGGCCTTAACGGCACCCATCACACTTTTTCCCCTCGGCCGGACTTTTGCCCCGAAGAGGGTCTCGCCAGCAAGGTTCTTAGCGGGGCGACGTGCCTCCTAACAAGGATTCAACAAGCCTACTGGACTTTCTTCGCAATCAACCCTGTACCGTGACAAATGAGGTTCCAATAGGAAATGATGTACCAGGCCAAACGGTCGAATGAATCGTGTCAGCATAAGTCGGGCTTACGGCAACACAACGGCATGTATTCACGCCAAGCAATCAAAGAATATCTTTCGCCGAAATCATCTCGTACTCCAAAAAAAGAAAAATTAGGCATGCTCATGGCAAGGATCCCCCCACCCATCGAGTACGTCCCGAAATACTCGGAGACTTAGTGTCAACAATTTGGCACCCGCATGACCTCAGGGTCGGAACTTCGGGATCATAAGGCCCCAACGAGGCAATTTCGAGCTCACGAGTATCGGTCTTCAGGCCGAAGCAAACTCGATGACTCGGAGACTACCGTCAATCTCCATTCACTGGAAAACTCGAGGCCGTAAGACCCCGAGCGAGCAGACTCGGTCTAGATAGATCTATTTTACAAAGCAACAGAAATTGTAAGACATCAATGGCATGACAAAACTGTAAGACCTCAACGGCATGACAAAACTATAGGACCTCAATGGCATGACAAAACTGTAAGACCTCAACAGGCATGAAAAAATTGTAAGACCTTACTACAGGCATAAAACTCAATCCCAAAATTTAGGCTATATGTCGCATTTGTAAGACTCCCAAAAGGTCATACCCTCAATGTAGACACCTAAACTACCACATTCGGGATCAAAAACGGCTTTGGCTGAACATATATGAGTATGGTCAAAACGGCTGCACTAGCCAAATTAACGCGACTCGGGGACGCTCGATCGTCACTAACAAAATCATAGGCCATTACTTCGAATATACTTTGGAAAGCACCGGTTAAAACAGGCTACCCTCAACAAGCAAACGAGCTTCGACCATGTCAGCTCCAAATCACAAGGCTTCGAGCTACTCAGCCTACGAGCCAAACCTTCCGATGTGCTCGAACATCGCCACTAACGACTTGAAATCGAGGTTCTTCACGAACTGACGACAGGTCAGGCAAAATTATTTCAAAAAAGACCTTAACGAGGGAAAAACAAAGCCTACATATACCCATCGGCAAAATCGTAAGAGCCATTGTCGCCATCAAAACGAGCCTCAGGGCCGCACACTAAAAGGTCGCAACGACCAAAAGCGTAAAAGCCACTGTCACCAACTTAAAAATTGAAAACTTGAGCACTAAAATGAGCTCGAGTCGTAACCCGATTCAGAGACCGGATCCAAAATAGTTAACTATACATGCCTAAGGGCATAGCGTAAGAGCCACCATCGCCAGCTTCATGAGCCTCAGGGCCACATACCTAAAAGGTCGTTTCGACCCAAGGCGTAAAGAGCTATTGTCATCCGCCCATGCGGGCACAAAAAATAACTTGAGGGTTAATTAAGCTCGAGTTGCAACCCGACTCGGAGACTGAACCCAAAATAATTAAAATACAAATGCCTAAGAGCAAGGCGTAAGAGCCATTGTCATCCGCCTATGCAGGCACAAAAGATTGAAGGTCAAGTAGGCTCGAGTCAAAACCTGACTCAGAGAGGGCCTGCCTGACGAGCTCCGGAACCGTGTTACGAATCTAAGAATTCTCGCCAACTCCAAAGCCATCCCGCCAGGTCAAAAGCAAAGTAGAAAGGGATACATAAAAGATAAAAGCTTCAGCTTTTCTTTTATTTAAATACACAAAAAGTGCATTCTCCATCTACAAACATGCTCTGCGAATATCAAATACAAATGGCAAAATATACGCTCCGCTCCAGAAGGCTACGGCCTACCATCCCTATCTTCACTCTCCGCAGCATCGGCAAGAAGTGACTGAGCATCATGCTCGTCCGCCCTCGCTCGAGCCAACTCTTCTAGGAGAAAGAAACCCCTGGTGCCAATCTCTTCAAGTACCTCTCTTCGGGATCTGCAATGAATATATTCCTCGATCCTCTTTTCACGATCGAGGGTCCGCTTCAACTCGTCTTGGGCATCAGTAGTGTCCTTCAAATAAATCGCCATCTCCTAATTAGCGTTAGTCGACTTAATGCTGCTTCAGCTCAAGCATCGACTATTTCAACCCTGGCCTTCGAGAGTTCTAACTCGAGCTTCGCGATCATATGCGCTTGAACTGAAGCATTGTCACGAGCCAAGTGAAGTTGGGCCTCGAAGGAGGGAACTTTAGCCAAGGCACCCTTCTCCTCTGAAGCTTCAGCCTACACCTGAGCTCTTAGTTCACCACAAGCATTTCTAACTCGGTCGGCTTCGCCCCTAAGGTACTCTAGAGCCTCCGTCTTTTTCTGCAGCTGAGATAGGCAAAAGATTAACCTTGAGGGTTAAAAAAGCAAAATGCATACTACGAGAGGTTACCTACTCCATCAAATAGCTCTCGTAATTTGAGCTCCGATACGCCTCGTATCGCCTGTGCATCAACTCAACCTCCTTCTCCTCGTAGAGGAGCCTAATGGACCTACCCTCATCCAGAGCTTCCCGAAGCCTAGCCCCATGACGGAGCAGCTAAGACCTAAGCCTATCAAAGGCTTGCAGAAGGAAAATTCAATACAGAATGGAAGACACGAAATGCGGAAGGACTATGCCGAAACTCACTGCAAAGTGAAGCTAGCGGACTTCCTCGAAGGCCGAGCACACTCCCGTTGGTCCAGTCCCCTCGGACCTAGAAGAACCAACCTCGGTTGAAGCATGATCACTCGAAGGAACCACCGCTCCAGAACCAAAGACTTCAGGAACAACAGGTTCTGGCGATGTTCTCTCCACGAAGACACGGCCCCGTTTAGCCCTGCTAAAATCTCCATCGCACTGCGAGTGCATATCCCGATTATCACCATCGTCCCTTGGCTCGGAGGCCGGCAACTCCTCCCCCTCTCGGAGGAGCACAACCTCGCCCCTAGGGACGATCTGATACCTACGACGGCAAAGCTAGTACAAAAGAAAGAGGAAAATGTCATCTCAAATATATGAAGGCCAAGGTAAAGGCAGCGTACGCACATACCTTGGTATTTTGCTTCCCATCTGCCCCGGGACACGACTCGCCACCTACGCTCATCGCAAGTCGAATGGGTCGCCAACCTCCGAACCTAGCCGGGAAAATCGGGAACTTCGCTCGGCGCCCACGAAGTTGCTGCAGAAAAGGAGGAAGCACAATTACTAAACTGGTTTTCGCTATAAGAGAATCTAAGAAAGCACGAGACACTCCACTCACACGCATAATTCCATCCCTCGAGAAATGGCATTAGTTCCACGGGGATAACGTCAGTCGTCCGGACCCGGACGAATCGACTGACCCATTCTCGATCTTCATCTTCCTCATCATCAACAACAAAGGGCGTGGACGAACGGCACCGCAAGGTTAGCAGGCTTCAATGATGAAAGGGCTGGTACAGCCTGATGAGGTGACTGAGCATGAATTTAAGACCTGCCTTCTCCGCAAAGAATCTCATCATCAGCACTACTCGCCAAAATGACGGATGTCTGCGCCAAAGTATCCTGATACTTCAAGCAGAAATCAAGCATGACCCGATCAAGGGGGCCTAGTGCGAAAGTGTACAAGTATACGTTCAGGAATCTATCAGCGGGGTCCGTAATACCTTCATCCGGGGAAAGCACCTGCAACGCTACCCCCTCGCCCCATCTATAGTCTCTCCTCACCATCTCCGGATGTTCCTCTCTTATCGAAGACATAGTCTTCAAAATAAACTCCCGCAAATCCTGAGCATGGGGAGTGGAACTCTCCCCTACCTGCCAGGCAGGCCCTGAAGTAGCAGTCATGACTATGGTAGAATTGGCAAACTAAAGCAGGGACCTACACCAACACTTTTGCACTTAAGGTAATGAAGGACTTTATGCCAAGGCGGAAGGGTAGCTATCTAAAATAGTGGGATCTTACAAAGAAGGAAGAGCCGCCCCATGTATATGTGGGAAACAGCAACGATTCACCTACCTAGGATAAGCCCGGGGAGGCCAACGGCCTCGGTACAGATCTTGAGGTAGTACCCGACCCCGGAGATCTCCGTCCAGAAGAAGTTAGGCCCCGGAAGGTCAACGACGACGTCTCCAGCTCCGAAGTGATACCCAACCTCGAAGTTCTCCCTCGAGAATAAAAATAAGCACGTCGAGATCCATCCACGAGGGCTCGACCTTAGGAAGTCGCCTAAGTACGTATAGCCCCTTCCTCAAAAACTTGCCTACGAACACCTTAAAAGGTTATCTACGTCAAAACTCAAAGTAAAAGCTCCAAGCACCCGAAGTCGACTTACACTTTGGTGCTTTATCTCCACGAGGCTCGAGGGCCCCGATGATCCAAGTTTACCGGACCGCTTCAGGCTTGATCCCGAGAATAATGATGGACTCAGATAGGAGCCACTTCTATCGACCAAAGGCCGGAAACAATCTTGACGACCGTCAATAAAGGCATACATTCAAAATCTCCGGGAACGCACAAGAATATGCAAGAACATGGCAAAAATCAAAAGCATAAGTAAAGAAGATGTCTTTGTATTTCATAAATATTGGCTACAATGGCCCTCGGGGGGTCCTTACATACAGTTACAAAAGCCCGCAAGGGGTCCTTATGAAAAAACAAAGAAACAAAAGGGTATACACCCATAGTGAGAACCTAAGAGCCTAGTCCATCCTCGAAGGTCCATCTCTGGTATCAGCATCCTCGAGCATTGCCCCCTCGAGCTCGCATCCACGAAGGCAACTCCTTCGACCGTCATCTCCTCTAGGTTCCCAGCTCATCCCGCGGGAAACCCTCACCGAGGGAAAAGATGAAGAAGAGGAAAATGAGGTGATACAGAGGAGGCAGAGAAAAGAGACATAGCCCGCCGAAGCCAAAGGTTGAAGATTCGGTCGACCCCATCCTCAACAATCGGTGGTGCCATTTATCCCTTGGGAAAGGAAAAACCCAAGGGATGAAGTGCCACAGCAGGCTAGGGTAGGAGAGTGAGCAGAGGTGCATAGTCCAAATGGCTATCTAAAAAGGGGAGAGTCGATTCCCTGTCTGTCGTCATCTCGAGCCAATGGGGACAGTGGTAGCAGATGTAACCACAACCGCAGCCGCGACAAGACAGCATAGTCATGCTCAACAAAAAGGAGCTCAGGCAAAAGGCCATGACACGGCCTATCAGAACGATGCCAAACGACCTTGAGGTCCTAGACTCCGAGCATGGTTATCAACAATAAAGAAGATGATAAAGAGAAAGGGGTGAATGAGCAGATGAAGGCACTTGGATAGAAAAACAATGCCAGAATGCCCCCATCTATAGGAGGTAACGATGCGGTCATCGAGGCCTTTGGAAGACTGATCGGCGGATGTAGTTATTGCGTTCTTGAAGTACCGAATCGACGGTGGTACTTTCACCTTGGAGAATGGGAATCGACAGTGCATTGAATGATGTCGAAAACACAAGTCTATGGGATGTACCGGTTATCACAAAAACTCACACCATAGGTTGAGTCATCAGTATGATGTCACCACGAGAAGCTCAAGGAATCGGGTGTTAGAGTCGTTTCCCATCGCTTTGTTTTGAGAAACGCGGAGACTATTTGTATGCAGCAAAATCATGGGGCCTAATTTCTTGATATCGAGTCTCTTCAGAAGAATGCCTCGAGACCCTGAGGATGTGGAGTTGCGACTGAGTCCCCTCCCTCGGGGTCGTCGGGGCCCAACTCAAAGAAGACGAAGATCGAGGCTAGAGCAAAATGGGGAATTCCCCAAGGCATGCGGCTAAGTCTGACAAAGCCGACCTACCCAGAGCCTGTATCGAGGAGTCGCGTCTAGCCGTCTCATCTCCATGCTTTTAAAATTAATGCACATTGTACAATAACATGATTCCCCTCCTATATAAAGGGAATCCTCACCACTTTGTAAGGGGCGGCTGTTGCTCCCACTACTCTACACAAGATCAATAATAATTCTCTCTCTCTTTTCTCTCTAACTTACTCGCTCGAGGCTACTCTTTCCATTTATTGCTTTCATACTTGTTCTACATTTATTGTTTGATATTGGCCATAAAGATCCCTCTTTAATTATATCCTAACTGTCATTCCTTTCCCGGTTACCCCCGATAGCTCGATCTCGAGCCGAGTATCGACCTCGAGGCCTTTCATTGCCTTTCATCGATCAGTTCGAAGTCCGGGTAGCAAGCCCCTCGGTTTGATTACTTCCCCATTTTAACTTGTATTTCATCATTAAACTTCATACGCCTAGCATCAACTGCTCTAACAACTAGCATAAAAATAAATCACATATTTTTATAGTCTCATTTACAAATTTAATTATTGTTACCATTTTCATGGTAAATAAAAAAGCTCAAGATGAACCTAAAAAGAAGTTGGGTAAGATATCAAGAAAAGGGATATCAATGACATGCTCTCATTGTAAGACAATAGGCCATAACAAGAAGGGGTGTCCTATCCTGGTAAACGATCAGATAATGTATTCATTTTGTTTTTGATTGTGACTTGTATTTTGGTTGTTTCTATAGCTCATTTTATTTTTTGGAAATTTCATAAAGGACAAGAATCTAGAACCGCAGGTACCAGAAATGCTAATGCTACTCAACCATCTCAAACTGCTCAAAGAATAACTCAACCATCAGCTGCTGCAAGTGATTCTAGAACTGCTTGGACCAGAAATACTCTACCATCTTAGGTTGCAAGTGGTTCTGGAACTGCTGCTATTAGAAATACTCAACCATCAGTTGTTGCAAGTGCATCTATAGGTATTTATTTTTTACTTTGGTTAAGCTGTATTAGGACCATGATTTTTAAATTATTAGATAGTACTTTATCTTATATGAGGATACTGGAAGCATGAGATCAAGGACTTCTGAGAATATTCTATCTAGTGTTAGAGGAAGGCCAATAACTACTGGACTTCGAGGAATACCGAGAACTACTGGATTTGGTATTTTGTTTAGTGATTTAGGAACAATGATAGAAAGGTTATGTGATTTTGATTTGGATTTTTATTTGAATATTAGTAGTTTAGGTGCTAATTTGACTTCCTATGCAGTGTGGATCAAGAGATAGAGTATTTTTTTCTCCTACAAAAATAGTGGATGTTGGGCAGACCAATATTGATCTTCGATACAGTGCACCCGGACTAAGGTGGCAAGGAAGAAATGCTATAACACAAAGGCAATTTCAACAACAGTTGAGGAGAAGACAAACTGAAGCAAGCCTTAGTCATCCTCAAGTCCATTCCTCATCTTAGCCAAGCCAGTCTCCATGTCCAAACTTGAGTCAATCTCAGCAAAACATCAATCAATCTCAATCATAATGATCTGCTGAATGTTTGTTTTTGTGATAGCTTAAGTCTGTTAGTTGCAGAGCTTATTTGTAGGTTAACTATGGATGTTTAACTATGGATTTTATTTTGGCACAATGTTTAAACTGTTTATGCTACTAGATAACTTTCAGTAGCTAATTTTGTCAATCAAGAAGGCTGATCGAACTTCGTTGTTTATATATGTTTGCTTGTTTATGTCAAAACATTTCTTTTCATTCCACAAAATTGCATCACACATTTTGTCATTATCATTGTGCATAGGGTTATGAAGACACTGATTAGTGCTAACTAGACTAACAAGGAAATTACAATGATTAGTGCTAATACAATAACTAAAGTTATAATGATCTTCACCTTCTTCCTATGTTGTAGTCGATCTCTCTCTCTATCTCTCTCATTCTTGATAACAGCCCTGAAATTTACAGTGATCTGGAAAGGTGGGTCAAACCACCTAAACAATTACAAGAATTGTGTCGACCATAATTTGAGCACCCATAAAACCTTCTTCCTGGATTTGTTAGCTTTCAATTGATGAAAATTTTAGCTTCAACTTCACAATGACAAAATACATGACTTTGCATCATTTTCACAGTCTGGAAAAAAAATTAAATAAAGCTTTAGATTTTAGAAAAATGAAGGAATGGAGCATCAAATTCTATATAATAGAGGGATAATGTATTTTACAATGAATAAATAAGAACTCACTTAAATAGACATCATTTTGGACTGTTAGGCATTGGGAAGAGGGCCCTCACACTCCTAAACGTCGTGTTTCTCACGCAGCAGGCTGATAAGGACCAACTGAAAAATATTGAAGAGGGCCCTCACGCTCCTTTTGTAAAAAACACTTTTAAAAAGAATACTTTTCAAAAACTGATTTTAGAACCTTGGTCAAATATTAATTATTGTTCAAAAATAATTTTTAATTGATTAGCCAAATACAAACTGTTTTTCACTAAAAGTATTCTTTTAAAATCACTTTTAAGAAAAGCACTTTTTTGATAAACACTTTCGAAAAAAAACTTTCAAAATAAGATAATATTAGAAGCTTGACCAAACTTGCTATAATATATTTTGGTATATCAGTAATATGCCTCTGTAACCACCTAGCAAATGTTTAATTGGATATTTTTTCGTTGATTTGCATCTATATCATTTTGTTTCTTTCTTGATCGGAATAGGTCCAAATTATTCATGTAACTCAACATCTCTTCACGCCCAGATCCGCATACTGGAGCGCGGATACCATAAATAAAGGCCTAACATTGATAATAATAAATTCGAATGAATCTAATAGTCCGTTTGGCCAAGCTGTAAAAATCAGCTTATTTTGAGAAGTGCTTTTTCTCAAAAGTACTTTTGGTGAGAAGCAGTTTGTGTTTGGCTAATTAATTTGAAAAGCACTTCTGAGCAGCAATTAGTGTTTGGCCAAGCTTTAAAAAACTGCTTCTAAGTGTATTTTTCTCAAAAGTGCTTTTCAAAAAAATACTTTTGGAGAGAAGCTACTTTGTTCTGCTTCTCCCTAAAAGCACTTTTTTTTTCTTTCAAAAGCTTGGCCAAACACCTTAATTTTAGAAAAAAAATACTTTTGACCAAAAAAAAAGTGTTTTTGCCTCAAAAGAAGCTTAGCCAAACAGGCTATAAATCTAATATCATGATAAATGGACCTTTGATGTAGCTCAACTCAAAACCTAGCTATAAGAAGGAATTCAAATCCCACCAATCTGGGACTCAACAGATTCTATAATTAAAAAATTTGTGAAAAAAATCTAAAAATTTATTCATCAAATTTTTATTATGCTGCAAAATTATCTTCTAAGTTGGAGCTCCATCGAATCATGAACGAAAATGATTTTTCTTTTCCTAAAGGGACTAATATATTATTAGACAAAAGTCAAATGAATGGAAAAATTGCTCAATTTATCCTTAATATGTTTGCGCGTTTCGATAATATTTGTAAACGGACAAAATAAAAATGATTCAATTACTAATATGTTAGTATTGAAGCATCGTAGAAATGTACTTCTTCCGGTTCAATTAATTGATTTTTTAGCTGTTTGTACACAAATTTGTTTAACCAAAAATAGGAATTTCGGTCAAAGCTTTATTTTAGAAGAACTCGGGTTACTGATAATCAAAAAATAAAATGAATAAAGGAAAGTAATTTTTTTAATAATAAGATGAACAGAAGAAAGCAAAGTAACTCAGTATATTCTGATGATATTTCGTATCCTTACAAATGATCAGTCTTCTCCTTTTATAGCTATTTCTAGGTAATACGTTTTGTTTCTACCATAATTGAGTCATTATTGTCTATGAATGTCTTTTAATGACATTTAATGTAACGTTACAATGAGCAATCATATTTGATTCAATACAGATTCCTTAATGTTTTCCGCATTTAATGTCCAATAATACGTATCTATACATTATTTACTATCAGATTCATTCCCTTCCATCATAAAGAGGTTCAAGTACCTATCTTCCTTGCTTTTTCTCTGAACATCTGCCCGTGCCTATTGAAGCTCGTGCATGTTGAAGCTCGTGTCTTCTTTGATTATTTTTCATCACCTATTCTTCTTTGACTGGTCCACGTGTCATGACGTGTTATCTTATAATGAATTCTGTATATAAACTTAATTTTTCCCAATACAGATAGTCCCCCCACTTGCCATTTATTCATCAATAGAATATTTGGAAAGTGGACCTCATTAAAGCGAGAATATTTTCCGCCATTAATTCTTCTCTGGAACTGATTCTTCATCTGTCTCTTCCATTTAATGTCTATGACACGTGGCATTTCCTGGTTGGCTCTGCAACCTTTCAGCACCTTTTGAGGCTTTTTTACGGCTTCACCAATTACGAAATGACAATTCTCATCATGACGTTTCCATCATTGTGCCTTTTCCTTTGAAGGTTGCTTCTAATTATAAATATAACTTTTTACCTTTGTCCTTTTCACAAAAGTTCAGAATATTCAATTCAAAATTTCTTCTTCCTCGTACTACTATGTCTTCTTCAAACCCTAACCCTCGGAGAGTTCCCATTGCTGACAACCTTTCTCTTGCTCCTATTAGAAGTAGGAGAGGAGGAAGGCTTTGTAGCTTAGGGTCTTCTTCATCACGAGTTCCCTCTGTTCCTTCATCGAGTTCTACTCCTCCATCTAGAACTAGAGGTTCTCTTTCTCAAAGGTCTTCATCTAGAGGTAAAGAACCCACTAAACCTCTTCGTGAACCTTTAGTGGATGAAATAGTTCATGCGGAACTATTTTTTTATAATGATAGAGAATCCCTTAGAAATCAACTGTCTTCATTAGATCGTGTTGATATCTACCCGACTCAAATCACTAAAGGTCTGATTTCAATAGTTCGTAGAGATTGTCATTGAAGTCATGACTTTCCCATTATAATCCCTAATGTGAATCAAATAATCACCTCTTACTTAACTGGGTTTTCTTTTGTTTACACTTACCCTTTCATGTTGGGTTTTAAGCCTGTTGTTGACCCTGTTATACTTGAATTCTGTCGTTTTTTCGACGTTTGCTTAGGACAAATTGGCCCTATGGTGTGGAGGGTTGTTTTCTGTTTGAGGCACTTGACCAATATGGTTGGCATACCTTTTACTTTCTCTCATTTCATCCACCTCTATTCTCCCAAGCTCTTTTGCCAAGGAATCTTTACTTTAGTAGCAAGAAGTAAAAGGGTTCTGGTCAACCCAGAAGATGATAAAGATCGTGGCTGGTACGCCAGATTTGTTGTTTCCCCCACTGTTGGTTTAGTAGGAGAAGGAAATGTTCCCTTTTCTGAGAAGTGAAATTTTGCACGTGAGTTTTTTTTTATAACTTTCTCGTACCTTTTTTTTAATTCTGATGATCACCATTTTAATTTCCTTCCTTTTCTTTTTAGCAACCATGGGAATTATTGATGAGATTCCCAATTTCCGTGGTTGGGTAGAAAAGTTATTACGTACCACTCTGATGGACGGTAGGTCTTGGAAAAATCTCTCTCATTGATTTGGCTGGAAAGTGAAAACTCACGGTAAGAGTTGTTTTTCTCTTTTCCTACCTTACTTATTGTTTTCTTCAAAAATTATTTGATCCTTCTTTTTGTCAAGATTTCCCATTCGAGGAGTAAGTGTTGAGGTCGTCGCAACTTCTAGAATTTCTTTAGATAGGGCCTAAGATATAATTTTGGGTTCTTCATCAAAAAGGAAGGCTACTGTCGACCAAGACTCTGGGGAGGAAGAAGAACAAGACGGGGGTTCTCTGATAAAAAGGCCAAGGGCTAGAAAAAAGAATTATTTTTGATGATGAAGCATTTCCCCTCATTCTATTCCTTCCACTGAGCCTGTTGAAGCCTCGTTGGTGATTTTTGATGATGATACTCCCGCTGCTGCTCATGATTCTATTGAATAGCTTTTTGCCTGCGGGTTGGTAGTAAAAGTTTAGGGCCAATTTCTGATGAAGCACCCCTTGCTTTTTTTTCTACACCCGTTCCTTTGATACCCTCTTTGCCAGTCATGACTGTTACCGTTGCTGCTCCTCCCCAGGTTGTTTCGACTCCCCAGGTTGTTTTTACTCCTTCTACAGTTCCTCCTTCAATTGTCCAATACACTGAGGTTGGTTCCTCGAGCAGAGGTGAAGCTATGAGGTAAGTTACCATCGAAGTTCCTGCTGAGAGTAACCTTTTGAGGAAATCAGGTCGAGCTGACGTATGGTTGAAACCTTTGATTGGTCCAGTTGAGAGAGTTAAGCTTGATAGACACAGTTCTTTGACCTTGATGAACGATATAGTACAATCTTCTTTAAAGGTAACCTTTTTCAAACTTTTCTTTGCCTTTTTTTCTATTTTTAGGGTTCTCACTTTTTCTTTCCTCTTTCTTTTTTTTTAGATTAATCTAATTGGTACGGAGATGATAAAGAGGGTTTCACTCTCAGAGAAATTAATGCACGATTACCAAGTGGAAGCGGACAATTGGAAGGTACAGTATGAAAGTCTTCAAATCTACCTGGAGATATTAGGAGAAAGCAAATGTACCTTAGAGCAACAGGTAAGGGTTTTAATGTCACAACCCAAAATTCCAACCCGGTCGTGATGGCGCCTCTCGTGAGGACAAGGCCAGCTAATCAACAAAACAATACATCTCTTTATAATTACTTAGCAGGAATAAGTCTAAATCATGGGCAATATAATCTTAAATGTGAAATAAACGTGATAGAACAAGGAAAACCCTCCTAACTCAGCCCGAAATCGGGGTGTCACAAGTCATGAGCTACTACAGAGTTTACTAATATTTTACAAAGTCGGGAATTATCATAAATAACAAAGATAAGGAAAAAAATGGGGTTGCGGACGTCAACAGCTACCTCGTTACTCCTGGTCACCGCCTGGTCTGGAAGGATCAGCGCTCAGGAGCGAACTCAGCTCTGCCTGTATCTGCACACATGGTGCAAGGAGTAATGTGAGTACTCCGACCCAGTGAGTAATAAAAATAAATAACGACTGAAAACATGAAATCTCATAACGGCACAATATAGCGCTATCCCAAGCAGTAAAATCAGTTATACAGTAAAATAGTGAGTATCAGATAATTCTTCTTTTAAAACAGTAAAGACAAATAATTTCCACAGTAAGGATAAATCAAAAGCTTGCCCCTCGGGCTCAATATGTAAATCTCAGTATAGTATCAGCCCCTCGGGCTCACTCCCAACTCACCAGCACACAACATCAGCCCCTCGGGCTCACTCCCAACTCACCAGCACACAACATCAGCCCATCGGGCTCACTCCCAACTCACCACACAAAAGCAACGGCCTCTCGGGCCCACTACCAACTCACCTGGGTACCCTGCACTCACTGGGGGTGTGTACAGACTCCGGAGGGGCTCCTACAGCCCAAACGCCATATCAATAGGCCTGAAAACCTTCATACATCACACACGAGGCCTGAAAGCCTCCTCATATAACACTCGAGGCCTGAAAGCCTCCTCATATAACACTCGAGGCCTGAAAGCCTCCTCATATAACACTCGAGGCCTGAAAGCCTCCTCACATCACTCAACATATCCTCACGTATGGCCCTCGGCCTCAATCAGTCCAGAAAATAATCATAAGCCTCTTGGGCATCAGTAAAACAATAGTGCTCAGCTCAACAGCATTATAAATATCATTAAATCTCGAGTTGAGTATAAATGTAGCTGAGTTCACAAAATAATATAATTCAATTGGACTGAGTTCAAATAATATTTCAATTCGTGAGGAAAATAGTGATGTAAATTCACAAAAGATTTCAGATAATTGGCACGAAGCCCAAATATGGCAATAAGCCCAATCATAGTGAAAAACAATAAATCTTTATCAATTACGCGGTAAAAATATCAACTGGGATGGACCAAGTCACAATCCCCAATAGTAAATGACCCCGCGCTCGTCATACAACGTGTGTCTCATCTCAACATAGCAGTATGTTGTGCAATCTGGGGTTTCAAACCCTCAGTGCATCATTTAAAAACATTACTCACCTCTAGCTAGCTATGCCCTTGCCTCTCCGGTTGGCCTCCTCGTACGACGAATCTGCCAAAAAATATCACACAAACATCGATGAAGTTCGATTTCTAAAAGACGGGGTTGTAACCATACATATATGGGACTTGCCCCTTAATGGTACTACAATGATCCACTACTCTTAGGTAAACTTCAATCTACAATACGTCATTCAATAGGGCCAATATTAGTACTAAATTCCACAACTTATGCCATTTACGCATATTATCAAACACCTTGTAGGCATAGATATTTACATCTCATAACTATAGTATTGGTTCTTCCAACTATTACCATTAACCAAACAATTCATCTCACCATCATTCCTAACCAATTTATAACTTCCAACTACACATGTATGACCATCCATTCATACCCAATCAACAAAATTCCATCAATTAAACACCTTTAAATTCCTACCATGTTCATGTATTTAAATTGGGAATTTATGGCCTCCAATCAACATACCATAAGTTGTAATACATGATTCATACTCATAATTCCATATTAACCCCATATGTGTAAGTCTAAGGTGTAGGATTACCTCTTGTAGACCAAATCTTGAAAGTCAACTTTGGGGTGTTCTTGAGATTTTGAAGAAATCCTATGAAATCCAATCAAAATCATATTGTAACTAGTGATTGTGAAGTGAAATCACCATGAAAACACACTTAAAAGCTTGACTTAGGAGTGCAATTGGTGCCTTGGTCGAGTTGGGATGTAGAGGAAGCCCTAAGCTTGAGAAATGACTCAATTCCTCTCATTTCCGGTCTTTAGAGTACTTAAAACCCCTCTAGTCGAGCGAGTTCGCGCGCTGTTCGCGCGTTTTTGCTGAGCATTCTGCCTCAGACACGCGAAACGCGCGACTCGCGCGATACTTCGCGCGCTCTGACACCTGACCAGTGAAATGGTCATAACTTCCTGTATACACTTCCAAATGACGAACGGTTTGTTGCGTTAGAAAGTAGACTCAAAGAGATTTAATTTGATAGGTTCTAGCTCACACAACTCCTTATATAACGAGAGATATTATCATTCAAAGTGAGGCCTTGTGCGCACTCATTTACAACTTTCGTCTATTATGAAATTTCCAACTTCAAAAGTTCCCGTTAGCCATCCGAAATCATCCCGAGGTCCCCGGGACCTCAACCAAAAGCACGAACATATCTTAAAACATTATTGAAACTTATTCCAATCATCAAAACACCTCAACAACATCAAAACCATCAAGTTACATCGAATTCATGCCTAAGTTCTTCGAAAACTTCCAAAATACGTATTTGATCAAAAACCCGACCAAATCACCTCCGAATCAACTGAATTTTTGCGCACAAGAATCTACAACAACTCTCGGAATCCCATTCCAACCACCAGATCAAAATCACACCTACCAACCAGATTTCGCCAAAATCCTAACTTCGCCAAAATAGGCTAACTTCTACACCGAACCTCCAAAATTACTTCCGGTTGCTCTCCTAAGCCTTAAATCATCCCCCAAAACTAACCGAATCATCGAAAATAAATTCTGAGCCCTCTAACTCACAAGTCAACGTCTGGTTGACTTTTCCAAACTAATTCTTCCTTAAAGAGACTAATTGTCCCATTTCATACCAAACTCGATCCGAATTGACTCGAATTCACCAAGTACACATATTGAAACATGAATAAGCATTTAATGGGGAATACGGGACGAAAATATAGGAAACGACGGTTCGGGTCATTACATTCTCCCCAACTAAAACAAATGCTCGTCCTCGAGCATACCCAGAGTTGTCCTAGAAGCCAACCAAAAGCTGAATGACCTTATCAAGCATAAACCCGGAGATGATCCCACGTCACCCTATCTCACATGGGTCCGATAACGCGTTGTAACTAAGATCACACAATCTAGTCTAGCCCATAAATCATAGAGCCGCATTTCAACTTTTCGGAATCATACACAAGATCAGAACCTCACACCTACATTCAGAATAAGTTTGAACCAGCTATAATAGACCATGCCTGCAACCTTAGGTGCAATTGTATGATATACCAATAACTTCCATTCACAGCAGCTGCCCACAACAACCAAATACCGATAGAAATCTCTTATTAGCCAATGTCTCATTCCAACACTATCATATACTGCCAATGATAATTGAAACACGCAATAAATCATAACCATTGCTCAGATCAACCATTCATGAGGCCATTTCTCCTCTAGCAATTATAGTAACAATTTTTTTTTATTATTATTATTTTTATTTTTTTTAAAACCGAACCTCAATATTTACCCATCAAATATGCTGAAATCAAATCCGTTCGTATTCATCAATGACCCCAATGATCACCTCGAATCCAACCCACCACTCTGGTGATATGACACCTCAATACAGGCCTAAGCCACAACTTTCATACTACGCGCACCAATAAGAAAAGGCCTGAACATACTCAAGTCATGAAAAATGACTCAAGCGAAAGAGTCGTACCTCAAGCTCATCAGTACCATCAGCGGACCCAACAAGAACATGTCGCAATATTACCGAAATATCATTAGTTTAATAACATTACCTTTTTATGAGACATATACTCTCGTCAAGTCACTTTCAATTAGCAATACTATTTCCCCAATCATCCGAAGATCATTCGCCCTAATCATCTGAAGATTTTTTTTTCACCTAGAAGAAAATCGCTACACATCTCATGTTTTGCATGATGTACATAGGTATTGTTCTAACTCTTACAATATTGACATGACGGATGAGGTATGCATAAATTCATGACCACTGTCGAGACAACGATTCGTTGGTTCTATACTCCTGGCAAGAACTATCACCTTATTTTGAGCAAAATCATGGTCTTAGCTCCTTAATTTACTTCATATACTCAAATTGCACTAATCTCAAATTCAATTATCTCGTCTTACCCGGTACGAACTGCTCAGGCAATAAGCCACCCCAGACATAATCAAAAGTTGCATATGATGCCTCAATATGCCAATAAGCTACCAATTCGAACGCGGTACAAAAGGAAAACAAACTCTGGAAGGAATTACCAATCTCACACACTAATACAGACTTTCCTTAGAAAACAGGAAGCAAGGCATACAAAATAGCATATAGAAAACTATACTCAACATCACATTGTTGCGGCGTGCAACCCGATTAAAATAATATACCCATGGCGGCGTGCCACCCGATCCACACATAGATCTCACACAAGGAGATGCACATCGAGCCAAATTTGCTCATTACAACAAAATACCGAGTATCGGTCGTAAGCATGCTAAGTGCATAATAATATCTCTGAGGGACATATAGCGTTATAAGCTACAAAACTCAAGCACAACTGAGGTGCGATGTACAATCTGAATTTCAAGAGCCAAGATGCTCATATAACGTCATTCCTACACAGATTCTCAACACATAGCAATTTCTCAAGTCGTCTCACAACTCACACGGCGCAATGTATCACTACGCGAAATATCTGACAATGAAACATCAACCTAACTACTCCTCCATGAGGACCGCTTTACTAAAATGCACACATTTGGCCTGATATAGAGCCATTATTCACATTAAATCTATCCATCGACTTCAAGCCGATTCTGATCACACTGAACTAGTCTGATAACCTTTCAAAGGTCCATAATAACTCCCATTTTTCTCATAACACACAAGAACAACCATCACAATCGGGGTAATCCTCCCCAGTTCACAACCCAATATGCCAAGTGCCCTCCAGGCATGAATCTTTAATTTAACGACACCATCACAAACTTCATACTTGGTTTACATCTTTAATCAATCAAGTGATCACATGCCACACTTATATAATCTTCCCGTGGGACACACTCCCACAACCTACCACAACAATATCTGGAGCGTACCTCCAAACCATCGATCGCACTAACGCTGAAGAGCGATCAAGAGTCATTAACCGGGACGCAAAACACTTTTTACAAAACACCGATCTTAGGTGACGCTGAAGACAATTCCAACTTACCGTAAACATCGAAACTTATCTCCTACTCATCCGAGCTCATGACATCTTGTCAAAACTTTTCCTTCACTCGTGCCATTCTCGGCCTAATTTCCACAACCCGAACTGATTCACCAGCATGTATCAAATCGGAACTAACATAGTACCTAACCGTACAATCCGCTAACCAATAGCAAGCTCCCCAACTTGGCTAGTCTATTGCTGTCATAATACCATGGTGAGATTAAACTCACTCCTTCATAAGCTTGTGGAAACACAAATCATCTAGAATTTTAACTCTTCTGCAATTCTTGCATTTACTCACACAACAGTTAAGCCCACTCTCTAGGCAACCAAATTTTTACTAAGTCCTATATTTTTCAAAAATTTTGGCAGAGTCTCCTTTGTAATTGGGCATATCCACCTGCCAGATAATCACCAAAACCATCCTAACAACATGTCCACAACTTGACAAGCATCACAATGTATATCAACAATATTAATCTCAATACTACATGTATTATATTATCAAAATTGATACATGGACATCCGTTGCACCTATTTGAATCATAACACATAGAAAATACCTTTCAATCCTCCATTATTGGGCTATTCAACCGAGTAAGAACATATTCTTTCTTTAATGTTTTCGACCCTCAAGGTGGTCTCCTTGACTCAACGATTTCGTCATAATACATTTACAGAAGCGATCTCAGCTCCCAGACTTATCTAACTAGTATGACAAATAGATTCCCCTCATAAGCCAATTACCCACTAGCTTTACCTTTAGTTAATATTTTTTGTATACCTTCCACTGCCATACACATTACACAATCACTTAATCTTCCTGAAGTCTAAACTCATACTGTAACATGAAATTTACTTCACTCCAAATAGGAGACATAAAAAGATTCTTCACGCACCCATAACTTGGGACTACACATCCTATCACAATGGAAATCATACACTCAATAGTTCATCTATCATCCAGTAGACCTTCCTCGTCACTTCCAAGTCATATAGATACATCTCGCAGTACTATCATACTCCTCACGTAGCTATCCAGCCATGATTCCCACTAATAGGGACAATACCGAACATAAAGGTTCAAAACACTTGCTCGCACAATCAGCACCTCAGTGCTCAAGCCATAGGCAAGATCCGGCCTCAAGTCCTCCAGACCGGCCCAACATCAACTCATAGAGATCACATCTCGCCCCTCGATCGGGGAATCACAAGCCGTTGATGCACATCTGATACTGAGCGCTCATACGCGCATACGAACACGTGGAAGGAATTTCAAGAGTTACTTTTCAAGCTGAATCAAGGACGCACGATAAGAGTTTCAAGAATATGAAATTTTTCCTAAAGGTTCTGCAGCCTCTCGAGGATAAATACAGACGTCTCCGTACTGATCCGCGAGACTCTACTAAACCTACTCATGACTTGTGAGACCTCAGCAACCTAGGCTCTGATACAAACTTGTCACGACCCAAAATCCCAACCCGGTCGTGATGGCGCCTCTCGTGAGGACAAGGCCAGCCAATCAACAAAACAATACATCTCTTTATAATTACTTAGTAGGAATAAGTCTAAATCATGAGCAATATAATCTTAAATGCGAAATAAACGTGATAGAACAAGGAAAACCGTCCCGAATCAGCCCGAAATCGGGGTGACACAAGTCATGAGCTACTACAGAGTTTGCTAATATTTTACAAAGTCTGAAATTATCATAAATAACAAAGATAAGGGAGAAAACGGGGCTTTGGACGTCAACAGCTACCTCATTACTCCTGGTCACCGCCTGGTCTGGAAGGATCAACGCTCAGGAGAGAACTCAGCTCTGCCTGTATCTGCACACATGGTGCAGGGAGTAATGTGAGTACTCCGACCCAGTGAGTAATAAAAATAAATAACGACTGAAAATATGAAATCTCACAACGGCACAATATAGCACTATCCCAAGCAGTAAAATCAGTTATTCAGTAAAATAGTGAGTATCAGATAATTCTTCTTTTAAAACAGTAAAGACAAATAATTTTCACAGTAAGGATAAATCAAAAGCTTGCCCCTCGGGCTCAATATGTAAATCTCAGTATAGTATCAGCCCCTCGGGCTCACTCCCAACTCACCAGCACACAACATCAGCCCCTCGGGCTCACTCCCAACTCACCACACACAAGCAACGGCCTCTCGGGCCCACTCCCAACTCACCTGGGTACCCTGCGCTCACTGGGGGTGTGTACAGACTCCGGAGGGGCTCCTACAGCCCAAGCGCAATATCAATAGGCCTGAAAGCCTTCACACATCACACACGAGGCCTGAAAGCCTCCTCATATAACACTCGAGGCCTGAAAGCCTCCTCACATCACTCAACATATCCTCACGTATGGCCCTCGGCCTCAATCAGTCCAGAAAATAATCATAAGCCTCTTGGGCATCAGTAAAACAATAGTGCTCAGCTCAACAGCATTATAAATATCATTAAATCTCGAGTTGAGTATAAATGTAGCTGAGTTCACAAAATAATATAATTCAATTGGACTGAGTTCAAATAATATTTCAATTCGTGAGGAAAATAGTGATGTAAATTCACAAAAGATTTCAGATAATTGGCATGAAGCCCAAATATGGCAATAAGCCCTAATCATAGTGAAAAACAATAAATCTTTATCAATTACGTGGTAAAAATATCAACTGGGATGGACCAAGTCACAATCCCCAATAGTAAATGACCTCGCGCTCGTCATACAAAGCGTGTCTCATCTCAATATAGCAGTATGTTGTGCAATCCAAAGTTTCAAACCCTCAGTGCATCATTTAAAATCATTACTCACTTCTAGCTCGCTATGCCCTTGCCTCTCCGGTTGGCCTCCTCGTACGACGAATCTGCCAAAAAAATCACACAAACATCGATGAAGTTCGATTTCTAAAAGATGGGGTTGTAACCATACATATATGGGACTTGCCCCTTAATGGTACTACAATGATCCACTACACTTAGGTAAACTTCAATCTACAATACGTCATTCAATAGGGCCAATATTAGTACTAAATTCCATAACTTATGCCATTTAGGCATATTATCAAACACCTTGTAGGCATAGATATTTACACCTCATAACTATAGTATTGGTTCTTCCAACTATTACCATTAACCAACAATTCATCTCACCATCATTCCTAACCAATTTATAACTTCCAACTACACATGTATGACCATCCATTCATACCCAACCAACAAAATTCCATCAATTAAACACCTTTAAATTCCTACCATGTTCATGTATTTAAATTGGGAATTTATGGCCTCCAATCAACATACCATAAGTTGTAATACATGATTCATACTCATAATTCCATATTAACCCCATATGTGTAAGTCTAAGGTGTAGGATTACCTCTTGTAGACCAAATCTTGAAAGTCAACTTTGGGGTGTTCTTGAGATTTTGAAGAAATCCTATGAAATCCAATCAAAATCATATTGTAACTAGTGATTGTGAAGTGAAATCACCATGAAACACACTTAAAAGCTTGACTTAGGAGTGCAATTGGTGCCTTGGTCGAGTTGGGATGTAGAGGAAGCCCTAAGCTTGAGAAATGACTCAATTCCTCTCATTTCCGGTCTTTAGAGTACTTAAAAACCCTCCAGTCGCGCGAGTTCGCGCGCTGTTCGCGCGTTTTTGCTGAGCATTCTGCCTTAGACGTGCGAAACGCGCGACTTCGCGCGCTCTGCCACCTGACCAGTGAAATGGTCATAACTTCCTGTATACACTTCCAAATGATGAACGGTTTGTTGCGTTGGAAACTAGACTCAAAGAGAATTAATTTGATAGGTTCTAGCTCACACAACTCCTTATATAACGAGAGATATTATCGTTCAAAGTGAGGCCTTATGCGCAATCATTTACAACTTTCGTCTTTTATGAAATTTCCAACTTCAAAAGTTCCCGTTAGCCATCCGAAATTATCCCGATGTCCCCGGGACCTCAACCAAAAGCACGAACATATCTTAAAATATTATTGAAACTTATTCCAATCATTAAAACACCTCAACAACATCAAAACCATCAAGTTACATCGAATTCATGCTAAGTTCTTCCAAAACTTCCAAAATACGCATTTGATCAAAAACCCGACCAAATCACCTCCGAATCAACTGAAATTTTGCGCACAAGAAGCTACAACAACTCTCGGAATCCCATTCCGACCACCGGATCAAAATCTCACCTACCAACCAGATTTCGCCAAAATCCTAACTTCGCCAAAATAGGCTAACTTCTACACCGAACCTCCAAAATTACTTCCAGTTGCTCTCCTAAGCCTTAAATCATCCCCCGAAACTAACTGAATCATCGAAAATAAATTCTGATCCCTCTAACTCACAAGTCAATGTCCAGTTGACTTTTCCAAACTAATTCTTCCTTAAAGAGACTAATTGTCCCATTTCATACCAAACTCGATCCGAATTGACTCAAATTCACCAAGTACACATATTGAAACATGAATAAGCATTCAACGGGGAATACGGGACGAAAATACAGGAAACGACGGTTTGGGTCGTTACATTTATCTTCAGAGTTGGAGGTTTAAAAAGCTTCCTCAAATCAAGCTGGTAAGGACAAGAATCTTCTCAAAACCTCTTTTTCCGAGCATCTTTCCAAGGCCAGTGAAGAGATCAAAGAGTTAAAGGCTCTCTTAAGTGAGAAAGAAGTGTATGCCGATGAACTCGTGCAGACTCTGACCCAAACTCAAGAAGACCTCCGGGAATCTTCTGATAAAGTTCGTTCCTTGGAAAGTTCACATGCTTCTCTTCAAACTTCTTATGATTCTGCCTTGGTTGAGAATGAGGAACTTAAAAATGAAATTGTTGACTAGGAAAGAGATTACGAGATTCTTGAAGACAAAACTGCAATTGAAGTGAGTTGGGTGATTTTGAATACTCGCCATGTACCCTTTTGGAAGCTATCCAGGAGAATTTTAACTTGGAAGCTGAGTTAGCCAAAATCAAGAGACTATTGAAAAGACTCAGCAGAGCCAAAATTTTCCTTCTCCCGTGGCTGAAGCTTCTGAAAATGTTGAAGATGATATGGGTATTCCAATTCCTTCAAGTCAAGTTGAGCCTGTTGCTGCCGCTGACCCTGCTTTGGTTCTTTCTCCAACTCCTCAGTGACAAGTTAATGAAGTGTGACTCTCTTTTTCTTTAGTGGAATATGGTTACATCCCTTGGTACTTTTTGAGGTTTTTGAAAACATTAAGTCCCCAGACCTTTTTCGGGGCATTTTGTATAAGTAACTATTGGTTTACGACTAAGTTCATACTTAGTCTAAACTTTTTAATATTAAGAAGTTTTGTAGTTACTTTTGAACTTATGTTTTGCTTATTCTTGCCTTTATATTTGAAGGACTTATACAATAGTTTGCACTTTTTTATTTTGCAAAATGCTTTTTTAACTCCATAAATGCTTAAATCAATCATGAATTTTATAAAAAAAAAGGGCCCTTTATAGACGACACTTAATGAAGAAGATGTCTCAACTTCATAATGGTGTTAATATACGACAAAAGAAATAGGAATACACATGTTTCTTGAAATAACTTTGACAAGTTTTTATTTGAACTTTGACAAGTTTTAAATAATAATTTACATGTATTTAAATAACTTCTATAACTTTTTCGTAACTGTTTTCCTTACAACAGATTTCAAAAAATTTCAAAAACACAAGGTTTTTATTTATAACCTGTTTCAGTACATTGCCTTTAACCTAACTATGATAAGGTTTTGTTTTGGCCTTAGCTCATGACTTTCTTGAACTTTCACTGGCCTTTGCTATGTACTTGACTCATTCAATGAGTAAACTTTTCAGACTTGAACTTTGATTATTTTCCAATTTTCTTTGCCTTCTTTATACATATGTCTATTTATATTATATAGTCTCCCAAGTGTTTGAGCTTTGAAGTATGACGTCTCGAGCACTTGGTTACTCTTCTTGTTTGGTCCTCTTCCTATAAAGGAATAAAACACACGGGACTCGGAGATACGATTATAGATGAAGACTGCTTAACCCGTATCAATTTCTATCAGAATAGGTGTAACCCTAGACCGGAAATTTTAATTTATTCCACGTGCCTTGCAGGTCGTGATTCATCATTTAGTACGAGCTAGCTTTTTGTCTATCATCTAAAATCGTTAGTAAAATTTTAACAATTCAAAAACAGAATTGTAAAATGAGGATACCTGACCGTGGGTACTCTTTAGAAATAGTATCTCTTTAGGTGAACAGCATTCCAATGTCAAGGTAATATCTTGTCATCCATTGTTTCCAGCTCGTATGCTCCTTTCCTCGCAATACCATAAACCTTGTAGGGCCCTTCCCAGGTTGGACTTAATTTACCCGCATTGGCCGCCTTCGTGGATTGAAAAACTTTCTTGAGTACGAAGTCCCCAATCTTGAAGTATCTTAGTCATGCTCGTCGATTGTAGTATCGTTCCATGACTTGCTTTTGTGCTGTCATTCTTATTAGTGCAGCTTCCCTTTTTCCTTCAAGTAAATCAAGGTTTATGCGCATTTCTTCTTCACTGGATTCTTCTAACGCTTGCATGTACCTCGTGCTTGGCTCCCCTATTTTAACTGGAATTAAAGCTTCAGCTCCATATACCAATAAGAACGGTGTTTTGCCCGTGCTTATTTTTGTTGTTGTGCGGTATGCCTATAAAACACCAGGTAACAACTCTGGTCAATTACATTTAGATTCTTCCAATCTTTTCTTCAAATTGTTGACAATGACTTTATTTGTTGATTCTACTTGTCCATTACCTACCGGATGATAAGGTGTGGATTTAATCCTCTTGATCTGCCAACTTTGAAAAAATTCTATGATTTGTGCGCCTATGAATTGCGGCCCATTATCACACACGATTTCCTTTGGTACCCCAAATCGACATATGATATTTCTCCAAATAAAATCTCTGACTTCTTTTTCTCACACCTGCTTAAATGCTCTTGTTTTTACCCATTTAGTGAAGTAGTCAGTGAGTACAAGCAAGAATTTTACCCATTATTTTGCTTGTGGTAGTGGACCCACGATATCCATCCCCCATTTCATAAAAGGCCACGGTGCGATGACAGGATGTAGCAACTCTTGCATGTTATTACCGTATCTATGGCATTTATCACATTTAACCACGAAATTCTCCGCTTCCTCTTTCATTTTAGGCCAATAATAACCTGCTCTAATCATGGTTCTTACCAGTGATCTCCCTCGTGCGTGATTTCCACAATGCCCCTCGTGTATCTCTCTCATTACATATTATGTTTGAGAAGGCCCGAGGCATCTTGCTAAGGGACCTCCGAACATTTTTCGAAAAAGATTGCCTTGCTTAAAACAATATCGAGCAGCCTTTTTTCGAAGTGCATGAGATTTTTTCTTGTCTTCAGGGATGGTACCATACTGCAAAAAAGCAACAATCTTGTTCCTCCAATCCCAGGTTAAGTTATTGAAATTACCTCATTTTTGTATGGATCGAGTACTGAATGAAACAATCTTGCGTAAAATGCCTCATTTTACGGAGGCATTTTCATTGCTTGCCACATCTGCTGCAGATGCGAGAGTGGCTAGGGCATCTGCCTCAATATTTTTATCTCTTGGTACCTGCGTGACTTTCCAGGTTTGAAATTGCCTAATTAAATCCCATACCTTCTCTAAGTACTGCTGCATTCGTGCCTCCCTGGCTGTATAAGTCCCTAGCATTTGGTTAACTACAAGTTGCAAATCACTTTTGATTATAATCTGATTAATGCCGAGTTCACGTGCCAGTTCTAAACTTGCAATCACAGCTTCATATTCTGCTTCATTGTTAGTTATAGAATGACATATTATGGCTTGTCGAATGGTTTCACCCGTAGGTGGTACCAAAACAATTCCTAAGCCTGCTCCTTTCACATTAGATAAGCCATCAGTAAATAAGGTCCAAATTCCTGGATTAGACCCGTTGAACACCTGTAATTCTTTTTCTGCTTCTAATTGCATTCCTTGGCTGAAATCATCCAAAAAATTTGCTAACACCTGAGATTTTATAGCGGTTCTGGGCTGGTATGTGATGTCATATTCACTTAATTCTATAGTCCATTTAGCTAACCTACCTGACAACTCATGCTTGTGTAATATATTGCGCAATGGATAAGCAGTTACTACGGAAATAGGGTGGCATTGAAAATAAGGCCTTAGTTTTCTAGATGACATGATTAATGCGAGTGCAAGCTTTTCTAGTTGAGGATACCGCGTCTCCGCATCCAACAATAATTTGCTAACATAATAAATCGAAGACTGTTTAACTTGGTCTTTACGAACTAAAATAGCACTCACCGCTACTTCTGACATAGCTAGATAAATAAGTAATCTTTTCCCAACCTACGGTTTTGCGAGCAACGGTGGATTCGACAGGTATGGCTTCAAGTTTTTGAGTGCTTGTTGACACTCCTCAGTCCATTCGAACCGATATTGCTTTTTAAGAGCTAAAAAGAATTTAAAATATTTTTCTGATGACTTGGAAATAAATCTCCTCAAGGCTGCACTTATTTTTTCTTCCTGTCAATCTCTGCACTTATTTTTTACTTGTAAGTATGTCAGGAATTTCTTCAATGGCTTTAATCTGCACGGGATTTACTTCAATACAACGGTTAGAAACAAGAAAACCCAAAAACTTACCTGACGAAATGGCGAATGCACATTTCTCGGGATTTAACTTCATTTTGAAATTTCGTAAGATCTGAAATGTATCAAACAAGTGTAATATATGATCCCCTGAATGTTGAGTTTTAACGAGCATATCATCTATGTAGACCTCCATAGTTTTCCCTAAATGTTCTTGGAACATTTTAGTTACCAATCTTTGATAGGTTGCACCAGTGTTTTTGAGACCAAAGGGCATTACTTTATAACAGTAAGTTCCCCTATCTGTTATAAATGAAGTTTTTTCTTCATCTAGGGGATCCATTTTGATCTGGTTGTACCCTGAATATGCATCTAAAAAGCTTAACAACTCATGCCCTACAGTAGCATCAATCAGTTGATCTATATGTGGTAATGGAAAAGAATCTTTAAGACAAGCTTTATTAAGGTCTGTGTAATCTACACAAACTCGCCATTTGCCATTCTTTTTTGGTACTACAACAGTATTGGCTAACCAATTAGGATACTTTACCTCGCGGATAGACCCAAGTTATAATAGTTTTTGAACCTCATCTTGAATCACCTGATTTTTGAAAGTCCCCTACTTTCTCTTCTTTTGTTTGATGGGTGGATATGATGGGTCTTCATTTAACTTGTGAGTCATTACTTCCGGTGGTATTCCTGTCATATCAGAGTGGGACCAGGCAAAACAATCCATGTTAGTTTTCAAAAATTTAATAAACTTACCTTTCATATTGTGGCTTAGGTTAGCCCAACATAGACTTTCCTTTCAGGACATTGTATAAATAACTGTATAGCCTCCGGTTCTTCAATCGTTGTTTTGATATTTTCATTCTCTTCTGGTTCTTGAATGGAATCGGGCCTTGAGTCCACATATGTTCTCCCTTGTTCAGTTGAGGCTTGGGTTGTGGTATCCTCAACTAGATTCTGTAACTGCTATTTTTCTTCGTTTCTCATATTTCAATTTGCTACGGAGTTGATGCTCCTAGATGTTTGTTGATCCTCATGGATTTGACGTATTCCCTATGGTGATGGAAATTTAATAACTTGATGTAAGGTAGACGGAATGGCATCCATGTCGTGGATCCACAGTCTCCCGAGAATCATATTGTAAGTAATTTCCATCTCTACCACCTGAAATTTTGTATCTTTAACAACCCCTTCCGTGAATGTAGTAAGTGTTACCTCCCCTTTCGTCACAACGCTTGAATTGTCGAATCCAGACAAAGTATGCGCCTTTGGTACTAGTTTATTTTCTCCTTGTATTTCATTTAGTACTCTTAACAGAATAATGTTCACGGAACTACCTGGATCAATCAAAACTCATTTCACATTAGTATCATGTACAAGTAGAGATATTACCAGTGCATCGTTATGTGGAGTTAACACGCCATCCACATCTGCATCATCAAATGTAATACTTTCTTCCTCCAACACATGTCGGATCTGCTTCCCGTGGGTGATTGTAACTTTATAGACCTTATTAGCTACGGTATACATCACGCCATTGATTTCCTCACCCCCGCTTATAACATTGACGGTCCTTTTTGGAGAAGGAGGTTTAGGGGGCTCCTGTCTGTTCTTCATGTATGCTTGCTTACCTTTCTCACTAAATAATTCGGTGAGATACCATTGCTTTAATAGATGGCCAACTTCACCTTGTAATAATCTACAATCTATCATTTTATGACTATGATCGTTGTGAAATTCGCACCAGTGATCAGGATTGAACCTGTTTGGATTTGATCTCATTTCTTTTGGTCACCGTACCTTATCTCACATGCCTCTTAATACCACTACTAACTCTGAAGTGCTGACATTAAAATTATAACCGCCAAATCTTGCCTTCAAGTTTCTATCATCTTCTCAAATTTCTTGTGTGTTTCGATCGTTTCCAAACCTTGATGGTGAACCTGACTCTCTATTTCTCGATCTGTGATCGTACCTTGAATTATCATGCTTTGATCGTGAGTCTTTTCCTGCTGGGCCCATATATGGTTCGTATCTATTTTTACCGGACCTTTTTTCGGTTTCTGAACGTCTCGAACTTACCTTTCCCTCTTTCTGAGATTGGGAGTTAGTGTCTTCTTCTATCCTCAGCTTCGTGTTGTATCTGTTGTAAACATCATTCCAGGTTGTTGCTAGAAATTCACGCAGACTTTCCTTGATTCGTCTCATGGCTTCTGAGATTTTCTCATTCAAATTACTGGCAAAGGCCATAGCCGCCCAGTTATCAGGTACATGTGGTAACGTCATTCTTTCATGCTGGAACCTATCCACGAACTCTCTAAGCAGCTCTGAATCTCCTTGCTTGATTTTGAAAATATCTTCCATTCTTTTTTCAATTTTTTGAGCTCCCGAATGCGCTTTCATAAAAGAATCTGCAAGCTCAGCAAAAGAATTTATAGAATTTTCGGGTAAAAGGGAATACCATGTTAATGCTCCCTTGGTGAGTGTTTCACTAAATTTTTTTACCAACACTGATTCAATTTCTTGTTTGGTTAAATCGTTGCCTTTTACACCGGTTGTGAATGCAGTCACGTGGTCTCGTGGATCGGTTATGCCATCATACTTTGGAATATCAGGCATTTTGAACTTCTTCGGGATCGGCACCAGAGCAGCACTAGGCTTCCATGGTTGTTATGAGTACTTATCCATGTCTATTCCTTTTTATTATAGGCGGTACTCCAGGTATTTGCTCTATGCAATCGCTTTGCTCCTTGAGCTGCTTCTGCAAGGTTAGAACTAAATTTTGTAAATTAGAATTAACTATGTTGTATGGTTCACCATTGAGATATTCGCTTGGAGTTCCACCAGTGCCTGAGTTAACGAGCCTAGAACGTGGGTTTTCCAAAGTATTCTGATTTGGAGTAAGTGTTGGTGGTGTAATTAGCAATTGGCTGGTAAAAGCTCGGAGAGCATTGCTAACTTGTTGAGCAATGAGATTTTTTAAGGCATCATCGAGTGCTTTTTCGTTTGCAACTCCAGCATTTTGATTTGCCTCAAATCCGTTTTGATTTGCAATCCCATTATTTGTTTCAGAGCCATCTGGAGTTCCTTCTCGTGACTGACGTTATGAATCACGCGGTGAGGGAAGTGGTGTCCTATCACCCGCATCATTCTCTTGATGTTGAGGATCTTGTTGGTTGTTGTCGTTGTTATTCGACATGGTAAGTTTTTTGATGAAAGAATAGATTAAGAAAGTAAACGATTATCAGATTCCCGGTAACAGAACCAATTTGTTTAACCAAAAATAGGAATTTCGGTAAAAGCTTTATTTTAAAAGAATTCGGGTTACTGATAATCAAAAAATAAAAATTGATTTTTTTAATAATAAGATGAACAGAAGAAAACAAAGTAACTCAGTATATTCTCATGATATTTCGTATCCTTACAAATGATCATTCTTCTCCTTTTATAGCTATTTCTAGGTAATATGTTTCGTTTCTACCATAATTGAGCCATTATTGTCTATGAATGGCATTTAATGACATTTAATGTAACGTTACAATCAGCAATCATATTTCATTCAATACATATTCCTTAATGTTTTCCATATTTAATGTCCAATAATACATATCTATACCATATTTACTATCAGATTCATTCTCTTCCATCATAAAGAGGTTCAAGTACCTATCTTCCTTGCTTTTTCTCTGAATATCTGTCTGTGCTGTTGAAGCTCGTGCCTTCTTTGATTATTTTTTATCACTTATTCTTCTTTGACTGGTCCACGTGTCATGACATGTCATCTTATAATGAATTCCATATATAAACTTAATTTTTCCCAATACAATATTAAGAAATTCACCTTCTTCTTTTTTTGGTTAAAATCAAAAACTTTATTTAACCAAGTAGAATATTTACAATCCCCTAGCTCTTTTGGACTCTTGAGCTAGTTCATATACATCCTTTTGTCATCTATTGAGAAAAAAAATATCAAACTAACATTCTGTTATCAATACCCAGCTACTATTTCTATCTAGCTAGGATAACTAATCAGTTTTTCTAACTTTTTTCTCCATTTATCTACTTGTTGTCCTCGAATATGCAACATTAGGACAATCTCTTTTATCCTTTTGTTATATGTTGTCTCAATTTCTTGAAATCTTCTATTATTCCTTTCCTTCCATATCTGATATACCACTGTTGTAAATAGAAACACTAGTATTTCACCCTTTATTCTATTCACCACCACCTTTGTTATCCATTCTATTTCCTCATCCCAGCTTCCTATCTGATGTTATGTTTCTGTCCAGTTCAACATTGCATTCCACATATTTCTAGAGTCGAACAATAAATGTTCAAATGTTTCCTCAGTGCTCCAGCTGCATAGTACACAATCTTTGTTAACTATTATACCCCATTTTTATAGTCTTTAAATAGTAGCTAATCTTTTATGTAGTGCCAACCAAAGAATGAATTGATGTCTTGGAATTGCTTTTGAGGTGGTCACTAATATCTTCCAGTTACACTTCTGGTACTGAGGTCTTGAAGCCTTGTACAATTTTTTGATACAGAACTTACCTCCCTTACAATAAGAATTCAGTGTGTCATTTGGACAATTCTGCATGAACCACTCTCTTGCATCAAAAATCTTCTTGATTATCTAGCTTGCTTGCTTTAGAGTACCCATATTTCAGATATTCCTATCTTTAATGTAGAAACTGTGAATCCATTAAATCCACAAGGTCTCCTTCCTCTCAGTTATGGCCCATTGTAACGACCCGACCGGTCGTTTTGAACTTTTGCACTTTGATCGCCAGTTCTCGGGCATGACTTGCCCCGTATAATGTATTATGACTGATGCAGATCGTTGGTTTTGGTTTTCAGGAAAAATCAGAATGAATTTGAAGGAACAGTCTCAGTTGAAAGCTTTGAATTTGAAAGGTTTGACTAAGAGTTGACTTATTTGTATATGAGCTCGAATCGGAAATTTTATGATTTGTATAGCTTCGTTGGGTGATTTATGACTTAGGAGCGCGATCGGAATACATTTTGGAAGTTCGTGGAAGGATTTGGCTTGAATTGGCAAAGTTAATATTTTGGCGAATTCTGGTTGATAGGTGAGATTTTGATCCTAGGGTCGGAATGGAATTCTGAGAGTTGTTGTAGCTTCGTTATGTCATTTGTGATGTGTGTGCAAAATTTCAGGTCATTTGGACGTCGTTTGGTCGACTTTTTGATCGAATTCGGATTTCGGAAGTTTTGGAATTCTTAGGCTTGAATCCGAGGGTGATTTGATGTTTTGATGTTGTTTTGAGCGTTCTGAAGGTTGGAACAAGTTTGAATTATGTTATGGGGTGTGTTGGCATGTTTGGTCGGGGTCCCATAAGGCTCGGATATGTTTTGGAAGAGTTTTTGGAAGATTTTGCCGTTTTGAGAATAAGCATGTAATGATCCAAAAGTCCATTTTTAGTTCTAGAGATCGAAATTTAATTTCGAGACTTCCGGAATTTTGATAATGAATTATAGGACTGATCTGGAAAGTTTGGTCTAATTTCATCAAGTCGCGATTGGGTTTTTGACACGAAACATGAGTTAATTGTTTAACGAGCGAAATGGGTATTGAACTGAGCAAATGAGCTCTGAATTGAGTTTTGACTGAAGGGCTATGTTCGTATTATTATTTGTGACTCATAGGAACAAGAATCATCGAATTCCGAGTTCGTATGATGGAGTTAGAGCCTTTTTAGTGAAAAGAAAAGCTGCTGCAATTTTCTGGGTAGTTTCTGCATTTTTCGCACGTGTGAACAGTGACCGCACCTGCGTGAACAGTACCCATGTATAGTACACGTGAACAGTACACGTGAATAGTAAAAAACATATGAACAGTACCCCCAAAATTCTGGACAGTTTTAAGTCCAGTAGTCCGGTTTTTGGTCATTTTTTTGACTGCCAAGCTCGAGTTTTGGGCAATTTTGAGCGAGAAATTACGGGACTTCTTGGGGTAAGTGTTCTTTTTGTGATTATATTTCATGAATAAATCTTCATTTTTGGCGTTAGATTATTGATATTTGAAGAAAAATGGAGGAATTTTCTAAAATTCCATAAAGATAAATTTTTAAGATTTGAAAGCCAATCCGATGTCGGATTTTGGTAAAATTTGTTTGGTTGGACTTGTGGTTGGATAGGGGTTCATATTCCGTGACTTTTGTCATATTCCGTGATTTTCACTTGATTTCTCACTGCTTTACTGTTTAAAGTGATTTTACTGCTTCAGTATGGAATACCTTGTGCTTTTGTGTGATTTCTTGCCTTCAGTCTTTATTTATTATTGTTACTCACTGAGTCGGAGTACTCACATTACTCCCTGCACCTTCTGTGCAGATTCAGGTATGTTTTGGCTGATCGAAGGCAGAGTCATCAGGGTTTAGCAAGGTAGCTACCGGCGTTCGCAGCACTGCTTTTCTCTCTTCTCATTTCATTAGTCAATATTTGTACACTCCAGGCGTTCAGTGGTATTTATACCCTAGTAGATGCTCGTGACTTGTGACACCCCGGTTAGGGCTATATCGGGTTGTGCTTCCGTTAATTATATCATTAAATCATATTTAAACTGTTTATTAATGTTTAACTTTTTTTGAAAAGGCGATATAGGTTTGTTGGCTGGCCTTGTCTTCACGAGAGGCGCCATCATGATCGGAGCAGGGTTTGGGTCGTGACAAGTTGGTATCAGAGCCTAGGTTACATAGGTATCACGAGTCATGAGCAGGTTTAGTAGAGTCTCGCGGATCGGTACGGAGACGTCTGTATTTATCCTCGAGAGGCTGCAGAACCTTTAGGAAAACATCACATTCTTGAATTCTTATTGTGCATCCTTTGATTCAGCTTGAAATGTAACTTTTTGAATTCCTTCCACGTGTTCGTATGCGTGCATGAGCGCTCAGTATCAGATGTGCCTTGATGGTTTGTGATTTCCCGATCGAGGGGCGATGTGTGATCTCTGTAAGTTGATGTTGGGCTACTCTAAAGGACTTGAGGACGGATATTTGCCTATGGCTTGAGCACCGAGGTGTTGATTGTGTGAGCAAGTGTTTTGAACTTATATGTTCGGTATTGTCCCTATTAGTGGAAGTGACGGTTGAGTAACTATGTGATGAGTATGTTAGTTTTGTGAGATGTATTTATATGATTTGGAAACGACAAGAAGGGTCTGCTGGAGGATAGAAGAACTATTAGGTGCTTGAATTCCATCTTGATTCGAGGTATAGCCCCGAGTTATAGGCGTGTGAAGAATCTTTTCATGCTTCCCAGTTGTGAGTGAATTAAAAAAAATCATGTTGCGGTAAGACTCAGGAAGACTAAGTGACTGCATACAGTTTATGATGGTGGAAGGTATACATAAATGTTAGTTAAGGCGAAGCAGGTGGGTTATCTCCTACAAAGTGTTCTGGAGTTGTGTGATCTTTATGTTGTTTGTTAGAAGATCCCATTTACAAGTGAAATATATATGTGAATTTAATTTGGGTCACTTAAGAGAGTGGGTTTAATTGTTATGAGAGTAAATACGAGATTTGTATAAGATATGAAGTACCAGATGGTCTATGTTCCATGAGCTTATGAAGGATTGAGTTAATCTCACTATGGTATTATGGAAGTAATAAAGCGTATGTGTTATGAGTTATGGTGCGTGTTTGACCTATGGCTTTGAGCCAAGTGGGGCAGTCCGCTATTGAATAGTTGATTGCACGGTTATGTGCTCTAATGGTCCCAGTTCGAGGCGCATTTGTGAATCAGTTATGGCTCGAGTAAAGGAAATTTTAATAAAGGCTATGTTATGTTTTATGGGTGTACGCGAATCGGGGAAAGACTTGAGTTGTGGTTGGTAACGAATGCTCGGTGCATAGAGTAGGAAGTTGCTTGGTTATATTGGAATGAGGTCACATTCTGTAGTGTCGGAGTGCTAATGAAGCACAGGTTGTTCGGTTCATTTAATCAATATAACTACGGTTTGAGCAGTGTGGATGACTCTAGAGAATGGTCCTATTATGTTCAAAACTCTACATGCAATAATTGGAGGCTTCTAAGTTGTACTTATGGATAGAAACTGAGTTTTCAGTCGAAGATGGCAAGATTTGTGGTATTTTCTATATTAATTATGGGATTCTATATATCAATATCGGGAAGGTGAAGGTAATGGCTTTGGGGAACACTTAAAGAGTATTCAGCGGCTTAGGAGCCTTAGACGGTGTAGCTTTATGCTTGGGTTTCGTGTGATAAGCCTAGGTTGAGGAAATTGTGGTGCTACAGCAAGAAGGAATATCAAGTTGAAGATGAATCAGAAGGAATTTAGATAGATGGGGTATCTTGATAGTAGACCAAATCGGTATGGTAAGGATATGATTAATTCCTTGTGTGTGTTCGAGGTAATGAGTTCCTACAGCTATTTTGCAACAATGCTCTTGGGTTTTGATGGCTTGCTTAGCTTGGTCTAGTTAGAAGGATTCAGTCCTGGCAGTTGAATTTGTGCAAATGGAATTGGGAGAGTTCTTATTGATTTCTACCATGGTTGGAGAGGTGCAATTTCTCCGAGTGTGAGAAGCATAGGATACGTAATGATTTTTCTTCTAGATGGGATCAATGGAAGTTCTTCGCTAGATGAGTTACAGTTCAGTTCTGAAAGGAAGTTCATAAAACTCTTAGGCAACGGGTAGCCTCAGATGATTAAGGAAATGGTACTACTAATTGGAAATGATTTGACGAGAGTCTATGTTTTAGTAAAAGGGCAATGTTATTAAGTTGATAGCACTTTGGTAGTATTGCAGCACCTTCTTTTTAGATCGACTGGTGATATTCAGGTTTGCTTGGTGGCACACGGAAATTTTAGAGTATCTATAGTGGAATGATTGGGTATTATAGGTGTGGCATATATTCGTACGGCGAAATTGGGATAGGATATAATGATTCATGTGTCGTATGGACGTAGAGATGGAAGTTCTCATATTCAGGCTATGTTGTGATTGTAGATCGTGTGTATCAGCACTGTTTAGTGACTACCGAGATTTGGAGGCCCGAGCGGATCTTTCTTTGCTTTGTATGTTAGGTTTTGGATGTGATGTTGGGGATTTAGACTGATCGTCTTAGTGTTGGGTTATTCTGGACTATTGCGTTATGGGCTAGGTTGGAAATGCCAAAGGTTGAGTGGCGATGTGTGTCGCGTTATGTTCTAGTGGAGTGGTTTATATTTCATAGACCCAGCGGACGGCTGGGAAGGATTGTTTTTCTTAATTGGGCCTTCGTGATGGATG
Source organism: Nicotiana sylvestris (assembly GCF_000393655.2). Classification (NCBI taxonomy): domain Eukaryota; kingdom Viridiplantae; phylum Streptophyta; class Magnoliopsida; order Solanales; family Solanaceae; genus Nicotiana; species Nicotiana sylvestris. The sequence continues at coordinate 30,431,343 of NC_091061.1, forward strand.
TTAGTGAAGAGGTTTCTACCATTGATTCAGTTCCGGTGTTGAGGGACTTTCCGGAAGCATTTGTTATGGCCGGGCATATCGTCGGGCGAGGTTGTGGATTTCGGTATTTATGTGATGTCGGGCACCGTATCGTATGGCTCCGGTAGGAGTTATGGTAGTTGAAGGAGAAACTTTAGGCTTCCTTGGTAAGGAGTTCATTGGCAGGCTAATGTGGATGCGTGTTCTAGCTCGAGTCGGCTTGGTTGGCCCCGAATTGTATTGTTGAGGGATAGGTTGATTCGACCGTTATTGAGCTTATTAGTGATCTAGGGAGATCTATGAGTTGCCTTTCTGTGTTGCGAGACATTATTATCTATTGGTTATGGGCACATATGGTGCGGTTCTAATGGGGTTCATAGTGGAAATCGAGCGGGAAGAGTAATCGGGTATTGCTCGGTGAATGGTGTATCGGTTACGTCCTATCGGGTTTGCGTGGTATATGTTACTTGTTTCACCATTGGTGTAATGATTTGCTTTGGTTCCAGACGTCAAATTGTGCGTGGTTGTCAATTTCGAGCATAGTGACTTGAGGTGTCCCATGTGGAGCACTGTTTGGATAGGATCGCGCATTATAGTGAAGCTATGTGGAGATATGACCTTGCAGGTTAGATTCGTGTGTCCTATTCTATGATGTGAGACGGGTTATCAGCCCTGTGTTATGGTGGTACTGGTGAGCTTGAGGTACAACTCTTTCATTTGAGTCATTTTCATGATTTGAGTATGTTCGGACCGTTGTTTATTGGTGCGCGTATTATGCTAGATGTGGATTAGGCCTCTATTGGTGTGACATGTCACCAGGGTAGTGTGTTGGGTCAGAGGAGATCGTTGGGATCATTAATGAAAATAAACGGATTCGATTTCACCATGTTTGATGGGTAAAAATCGAGGTTCGGTTCAAAAAAATTGCTATGGTAATTGCCAGAGGAGAAATGGCTTCATGAATGGTTGATCTAAGAAATGCTTGTGGTTTATTGCGTGTTTCATTTATTGTTGGCAGTATATGAAAGTGTTGGAATGAGACTTTAGCTAATAAGAGGTTTTCTATCGGTATTTGGTTGTTATGGGCAGCTGTTGTGAATAGAATTTATTGTTGCGAGCGTTAAAGTTATATGGTATATCATGGGATTGCTCCCGAGGTTGCAGGCATGGGTTACTACAGCTAGTTCGGGTCTATTCAAAGTATAGGTGTGAGGTTTTGATCGTATTGATGGTTTCAGAAGTGAAAATGTTGTTTTATGGTTTATGGGCTAGATTGGATTGTGTAATTTTAGTTAAACGGTGTTATCGGACCTATATGAGATAGGGTGACGTGGGATCACCCCCGGCTATAAGCATGGTAAGGTTATTCAGCGATTGGTGGGCTTTTATAACAGCTCTGGGTATGTTCGAGGACGAACGTGTGTTTAAGTGGGGGAGGATGTAACGACCCGACCGGTTGTTTTGAACTTTTGCACTTTGATCGCCAGTTCTCGGGCATGACTTGCCCCGTATAACGTATTATGACTGATGTAGATCGTTGGTTTTGGTTTTCAGGAAAAATCAGAATGAATTTGAAGGAACAGTCTCAGTTGAAAGCTTTGAATTTGAAAGGTTTGACTAAGAGTTGACTTATTTGTATATGAGCTCGGATCGGAAATTTTATGATTTGTATAGCTTCGTTGGGTGATTTATGACTTAGGAGCGCGATCGGAATGCATTTTGGAAGTTCGTGGAAGGATTTGGCTTGAATTGGCAAAGTTAATATTTTGGCGAATTCCGGTTGATAGGTGAGATTTTGATCCTAGGGTCGGAATGGAATTCTGAGAGTTGTTGTAGCTTCGTTATGTCATTTGTGATGTGTGTGCAAAATTTCAGGTCATTTGGATGTCGTTTGGTCGACTTTTTGATAGAATTTGGATTTCGGAAGTTTTGGAATTCTTAGGCTTGAATCCGAGGGTGATTTGATGTTTTGATGTTGTTTTGAGCGTTCTGAAGGTTGGAACATGTTTGAATTATGTTATGGGGTGTGCTGGCATGTTTGGTCGGGGTCCCATGAGACTCGGATATGTTTTGGAAGAGTTTTTGGAAGATTTTGCCGTTTTGACCATAAGCATGTAATGATTCAAAGGTCCATTTTTAGTTCTAGAAATTGAAATTTGATTTCGAGACTTCCAGAATTTTGATAATGAATTATAGGACTGATCTGGAAAGTTTGGTCTAATTTCATCAGGTCGCGATTGAGTTTTTGACACGAAACATGAGTTAATTGCTTAACGAGCGAAATGGGTATTGAACTGAGCAAATGAGCTCCGAATTGGGTTTCGACTAAAGGGCTATGTTCGTATTATTATTTGTGACTCATAGGAACAAGAATCGTCGAATTCCGAGTTCGTATGATGGAGTTAGAGCCTTTTTAGTGAAAAGAAAAGCTGCTGCAATTTTCTGGGCAGTTTCTGCATTTTTTGCACGTGTGAACAGTGACAGCACCTGCGTGAATGTAACCATGTATAGTACACGTGAATACCACGTGAACAGTACACGTGAACAGTAAAAAAATGTATGAACAGTACCCCTGAAATTCTGGACAGTTTTAAGTTCAACAGTCCTGTTTTTGGTCATTTTTTTTACTATCAAGCTCGGGTTTTAGGCAATTTTGAGCGAGAAATCACGGGAATTCTTGGGGTAAGTGTTCTTGAATCCCTTGTGATTATATTTCATGAATAAATCTTCATTTTTGGCATTAGGTTATTGATATTTAAAGAAAAATGGAGGAATTTTCTAAAATTCCATAAAGATGAATTTTTAAGATTTGAAAGCCAATCCGATGTCGGATTTTGGTAAGTTTGTTTGGTTGGACTCATGGTTGGATGGGGGTTCATATTCCGAGATGTGGGCCCCACGGGCGAATTTTGAGTGCAATTTCAGATTTTTAATGGAAAATGTAGAATTTCATATTGAATTAATTCCTATAATTTTTATTAACTGAATCGAATTATTGTGGCTAGATTCGAGGCATTTGGAGGTCGATTTGAGAGACAAAGGCATCGCGAGCTAGAGGATTAGCCGGTTCGAGGTGAGTAATGATTGTAAATGATGTCCTGAGGGTTTGAAACCCCGGATTTGCACATCGTAGTGCTATATTGAGGTGAGACACGCGCTGGATGATGAGCGGGGGGTCTTTTACTACCGGAGATTGTGACTTGGTCCATCCCGATTGATGATTTTACGCATATTTGATTGAAACTTATTTGTTATCATCATGATTTGGGCTGATTGCCATACTTGGCCTTCGTGCCAATTATTTGAATCCTTCGGGAATTTTTATTACTATTTCCTCACAGTTTTGACTTATATTTAAACTCAGTCCTGTTTATAATTATTGTTTTACAAACTCAACCGCTTTTATGCAGATTTGAAAACTCAAATGATATTTCTAAATGGTATTTTGGGCTGAGAACTACTGTTTTACAAATGCCCGAGGGGCTTATGATGATTTCCGGACTGAGTGAGGCCGAGGACCATATGTGAGGATATGCCGAGTGATATGAGGCCAAGGGCTTGAGATATTTTATATGCCACGTGGTGGCTTGAGTGATGTGAGGCCGAGTGATATGAGGCCGAGGGCCTGAGATACTTTATATGCCACGTGGTGGCTTGAGTGATGTGAGGATATGTTGAGTGATGATGCCACGAGGTGGCTTGATATAGCGCTTGGGCCGTAAGGGGGCCCTCCGGAGTCTGCACACCCATAGTGAGCGCGGGTACCTATTGTTCTGAGTGATTGATACTATGCCCGAGGGGCTGATATGAGTGATTGTGAGGTAGCCCGAAGGGCTGATACTATTCTGAGAGTGAGCCCGAGGGGCTGTTACTATTCTGATATTGAGCCCGAGGGCTAGCACTGTTCTGATATTAAGCCCGAGGGGCTGGTTCTATTGATATGCCCGACGGGCGGTTTGTTGTACATGTTTTGCCCGAGGGGCTGTTTACGTTTCTATCGATTTCGTTACTCACTTGTAAACTACTTGCTTTATTTGTTGGGGAAAAAAGGGATTTTCACTTGGTTTCTCACTGCTTTACTGTTTAAAGTGATTTTACTACTTCAGTATGGAATACCTTGTGTTTTTGCGCGATTTCTTGCCTTCAGTCTTTATTTATTATTATTACTCACTGAGTCGGAGTACTCACATTACTCATTGCACCTTCTATACAGATTCAGGTATGTTTTGGCTGATCGGAGGCAGAGTCATCAGGGTTTAGCAAGGTAGCTGTCGGCGTTCGCAACACTGCTTTTCTCTCTCCTCATTTCATTAGTCTGTATTTGTACACTCCAAGCTTTCAGTTGTATTTATACCATAGTAGATGCTCATGACTTGTGACACTCCGGTTAGGGCTGTGTTGGGTTGTGCTTCCGTTAATTATATCATTAAATCATATTTAAACTATTTATTAATGTTTAACTATTTTTGAAAAGACGATATGGCTTTGTTGGTTGGCCTTGTCTTCACGAGAGGAGCCATCATGACCGGAGCGGGGTTTGGGTCGTGACACCCATAATAACTTGCATAGGACAGCCTTATTCCAGTAATAGAGATCTAATATATTTAACCATCCTGCTGATCTTGGTCTGCATATAGTGTCCCAGACAACCAATGATCTCCTAGAATGATCAGTACTTCCAGTCCACAAGAAAGTTCTACAGACTGCAACTATCAGCTTGATGATCTTCTTAGGAAGTAGAAACACATGTGCCCAATATGTTTGCATCTCAAAAACTACACTCTTTAGCAGCTGTAGCCTTCCACTATATGACAAAAACTTAGCTATCCAGCATTTTATTCTTGCTATTATCTTCTCAACCGGAGGCATCCATTGTTGTGTAGACAGTTTTCTTGAAGATAGTGGCACATCTAGATACTTGAATGGAAGCTCTCCCAATGTGAACTGCATCTCCTCTAGTATCTGGTCTGTAAACTCCTTGAGACTCCAGCTATATATAGAGCACTTTTATCCATATTTGCTTCAATCCTGACACCTCAGAGAAATGATTGAACCTCCCTAGCATTAGCTGAATTGAAATCCTGTCTGCTCTACTACAAAGGATCAAATCATCTGCAAAACAAATATGTGTTATATTATTTTTAGAACATTTTGGGTGATGGTTGAAATCTGGATTTTGATTCAGCTTCTTCAAGGATCTATTTAGGTATTCCATCACCAGTACAAACAAGTAAGGAGACATAGGGTCTCCTTGTCTTAGTCCCTTTTTGGCTTGGAAATTTTCTGTTAAACCCCCATTTAACAGCAAAGAGTAGCTGACTGTCGTCACACACTCCATTATCAGATTTACAAATCCCACAGGCAGTCCAAATTCCATCAGAATCATTTTCAAAAAAGGCCATTCTACTGAGTCATATGCTTTCCTTATATCAACTTTAATACAACACCTAGGAGACACCCCTTTTTGATTGTAACCTTTCACCAATTCATGTGCTATAATTACATTGTCCAAAATGTTCTTCCCTCTATAAATGCAGACTGAGTAGGCCCCACAATAGAATCTACTACCAGCTTCAATCTAGTTGTGATGATCTTTGTTATTATCTTGTAGAGGGTCGTACAACATGCTAGTGGTCTAAATTCTTTGACAAATTTTGGTCTTGTAATCTTTGGCACTAAGGTCACAGTAGTACAGTTTATACTCTTCAACATTTTATCTCTCATGAAGAATTCTGTAATTACCTTCCTGGTTTCATCTCCAATTACACTCCAATAGGTTTTGAAAAATTCGGTAGTGAATCCATCAATTCCTTGTGCCTTCTCATCTGGTAATTCTCTCACTGCTTCATCAATTTCCTCCTCTATTACTCTGACACTAAGAAGTTGTTGTTGCTCTTTGCTAAGACATGGCCCATATCTTGCAACTTCTATATCAATACAAGGCAGTTCTCTAGCTGATGTACCCAATAGAGACTGAAAGAATCCTCTAAATTCTTGTTCTATCTTAGCAGTATCTGTCATCTTATTCCTTTGCTCATCAAATATTATTGATATCCTATTTCTTGATCGTCTGGCCTTCAAGTGAGCATGAAAGAACTTTAAATTTTGATCTCCTGCCTGAATCCATATTGCTTTATATCTCTGCCTTAGTACTTGTTCATTTATACCTTCCCGCTTTTTAATTTGTATCAGCAGCTTCTTTTTTGTGTCTATTAACGAATTGTTGAATGGATCTTTATTCATTTCTCCTTGGACTCTTTTCAATTGGTCTCTAGTCTTTCCTATTGTCTTCTCCAGTGAGTTCAGTTCTTTATTCATTGTCTTTGTTCTCTCCTTTATATTGTGCAACTTCTTCCATACTGAGAACATAGTACACCCTTCAACTTTTTGCCTCCATATCTCTTGAACAGCTTCCTCAAACTTCTTCTGCTTAGAAGCACAGTATATAATCTGAATGGTTTAGGTAAATTATTTCTCATTACCTCAGTATTTATAATGATGGGGGAATGATCCGAGACACCTGGCAATTCAAAAATTGCTTCTAGACTACTATAATGAGTTAGCCAAGAAGCATTTCCAAATGCCTAGTCTATATTACTGTAAATTCTATCCTTAGCATCTCTTTTATTGCACCATGACCATTCATACCCTTTCATGTTCAATTGCCCCAGCCCAATATCATTTATACATTTTTGAAAATCTGTTATTTCTCCCTGATGTACTGGTTTCCCATTGAGCCTATCATTAACAAACAACACATTATTGAAATCTCCAATAACCAGCCAAGCCTCTTGTATACTTTTACTAATCTGCCTTAGCTGCTCCCATAAATTCTTTCTTTCATTCAGTTTGTTCATCCTATATACAAATGTAACATAGCTTGAGAAGCTTGATCCCTTGTCTTTTACCTTACAATACACTAATTGAGATGTATTCCCAATTATTTGGACCTACACCAAACTGTCTTTTCAGAATATCTAAATCCTTCCATTGTTTGCCACAGCTTCATCTGAGTATATCTTCCATTCCTTGTTAAACTTCTTTTTGATTTTCATTCCACTTCTAGGTTTTATTCTTGTCTCAAGGCAACCTAGTAAAGCAATTTTTTGGTTAAGCAAAAAGGCCTTGAGTTCTTTTTGCTTAAAGGGCTTGTTAAGCCCTCTTATATTCCATGAGCTAAGGATCATGGAGGATTTTTCTCATTGAGGCTAATCCCTTCAATCCTTCTTTTAGTATTGTTATCATCTTGTATCACCAATGGACTGTACCTATTTTTGTTCAGCATGTTCATAATTTCTTTCTCCAGTAATGCTCCCCTTTGCTGTGAATTGGTCTTATCCTTCATCTTCTGTTTCCCTCTGGCTGTCTTAAATGTCTGCATATCCATTTCCTGCTTAGGTTCCCCTTTGTCTTAGTGTTGTTATCATATTCTGCTCTTTTTGCATTTCTTGTTTCTCACTCGGCTGGTTTTCCTCTTGTACATTACTTTGTCCCTTCTTCTCTATTACTTGTTCAGTAATAGTTTTTTCCCTCCACTGTTTTTTGATCTAGTTTCTGCCTATTTGTTTTTTCTATTTCCTGCTTGTTGTACCTCACTGGTCTTCTTCTTCACTGCTTTCTCACAATTCTCTTCATGAGTACTTATTTGGCAGCATTTTTCACAGAATACAGGCTTCCATTCATACTCCAGTGTTTGCACTCTATACTATCCTTCTTCTTCTTTTTTTTCAATTAGCATATCATCTGGAAGTTCTTGTGAGACATCCATCTCCACCAGTATGCGTGCATAGGATATCCTCACCCCTTCAGCTGTCAGTCTATCTGAGCATATAGGTTTCCCTAGATAGCTGGCTATTCTCCCCAAATTTTCCTGAGTCCAGTATTGTATAGGCAACCCTTGGAAAATCATCCAAATAGGTATTTTTCTAGTCAATTCCTTATTCATCTGAAAATTCGGCTCCCATTGCTTCAGAATCAAAGGTCGATTATGGAATGTATAAGGCCCTTGTTGAATGAGGTTATTCTTATCATCCTCATAATTAAATCTAAATATGAAATAGCCATTATCATGCAAAAACACTTGAGGTGTCTTAATGAAATTCCACACTCCATTACACAAACTTTAACATCTCTTTGAAAGAAGGATTTCCATCCAATACATACCCAATAACCGTCTCCTTACATTTTTGTGTTTGCTCTGCAACTTCCGCTCTATTCAACCTCACGATCTTCGTCCTTTCCTTTATTACTGGTGCATAATAGTCCAATTTCATTCCCTGATGTAAAGCTTTGTTTCCTTTGACCACATCAGCTAAGGTCGGTTTCATTTGAGTTGGATCTGCTCGATTTACTGAGAAATTCAACTTCCTCGCTGCATTGTTAAGATCTACCTCCACTGGCTTCTCATCGTTGTTGCATTTCGAAGCTTGTATGGCCGTTGGAGCACTTCCCATTCTAGTCATCCAATGATCTAGTTGCATTTGACCTATCAGTTGTGGCACTCCTGTTTCCGGTGTTACCAGTCGTCCTCCGTCGTCCTCCGTCGTCCTCTTCCGATATTGTACGTGGTGCAATTGGTTGAGATCTCCGCCTAGCCATCGTCTTAAGCGTACGTTAGCTGCCTTGCTTAACGTGTGCCTGTAGAGCTCAAGCCATCGAAATTCACCTTTTAGTATTAGTTAATAATGAAATTGACCATATTAACATTAATTTTTTCATTGGAAATACAATAAATACTTCTTAACTCTTTATTTTAAAGATAACTTTTAAAAAAAATAATTTATTTTTGATATCTGAAAAAATTAAATATTGTGAATTACTAAGGGAAAAAACAAAAAACAATCAAAGTAACCGGGAGTAAAGGTTCAAGTCAGTTGTATCTCAAAAACTCACGTATTTATTACAGTTAAGAGTTAACTGTGTAAAAAGTAGGTTAAACAAGGACAGAAAAAAGTAAAAAGGAAACCTTGGTCTGGTCTCTATCGGACACGAATTGTAATATACAACTTGCTTTCTTCATTTCCAAAGCTACCCCTTCCCAGAAACTCATAAACTGAATAAGTCCACCTTAAACTAAACCATGAATTCAACTACTACTATTCCCTTTCCCTTTTTAGGATCTCAAACTTAAGTCACCTTCAATTTCAAGGTGAAGAAAATTTCAAATCTTTATTCAATTATTTGTCTTACTATGTCAACTCTCATCATTCTTTTCAACTTTTTTCTAACTTGACTGGGTTCTTTGATTCTTTTATTGGGGGTATTTAAATAATTGGCAGTGCCATTTTAGGAGCTGAACTCTGAGCTTCTTTTACAAGATGACAAGTCATGGGAAAGAAGATCAAGATCAGAGGTACTAATCTTGCTATACTTTACAGATATTTCTTTATGTGACTGTAGAATTATGAAATTGTTAGATTTAGGATTATTTCGTTTCTGGGGTTTAACTTTGATTGCTTTAAAACACCTCTTACTGCAGAAACCCAGTAAAAATTGTTTCTTTACTGTTAGTGGAACAAAAGTAAGCAGATGAAGTAAAAATGTCTTCTTTCATTAAGATGGAGATGGGGAGTGGGAAATTTTTCCTTTTTTTCTATGAAAGTAGTGTCCGCGCCAGCTTGCGTGTACCTCAACTATTTCACCCCGGTACTTGCTACCTCCCACTAGCACCCGAGATCAGAGATGTGGTTGTTATACTTCTTAGTTTCTCTTGGGTCCAGTGTAATCCCACAAATGGGGTCTGAAGAGGGTAGTGTGTACGCAGAGTCGCAGACCTTACCCCAACCTTGAAGGCAGGGGCGGATCCATCCCTTTGGTACTTTCTGTGTGTAGTATAAATTTATGTGTAAAAAATTACTAAAATTACAACATATAGTATATGAACGCTAACTTTAAAAATATTATTGGTTTTGAACCCATAGAATTTAAATTTTGTATTTTCCTTTGCTTGAAGGTAGAGAGCTATTTCTGATAGACCCTCGACTCACAAAGTCAATTCTAGGTAAAGAAAGGTGAAAATCTTGGGTAGTGATGATAGACTCAGTTGAAAGATTCAACTAAGAATTCAACCTCTTTAGATTTTACTTATTGATTAATAGAGCAGAGAAATTGAGTTCCATCTCTATTGTTCACTAGGGAACATCACTCAAGTATAAGGCTATCTATTAGATGAAGTACTAATATGCTCACTCTCCTTCGATAAAGAAGATAGACAAGTAGAGGGAGTTTCCACTCGGGAGGGCGAGGGAGTGGGATATCGACATTTCAAGGTATATAAATCTCAGTCACTGCTTGTATATTGAAAATTTAGTACTTTGCGAGTTAAGATTTTTTCTGAAGCATCCTCTTGCATGTTCAGTTCCTAAGGATTTATCAAGTTCATAGGCAGTGGGATGATTTTATTCCATTTTTTACCTCAGTGAGTTGGATGTTATTTTCAAATGGAACTTAATATTTTATAATTTTCTTAATCAGGAAAATCCTTGGCATGGAAGATTCTAGTATGACAATTGAATTTCTCCGTGCACGATTATTGGCTGAAAGGTCTGTCTCACAAACAGCAAGGCAGAGAGCTGAAGAACTATCAGAGAGGGTTAGTCTTTAGCTTATAAACGTACAAGCACCAAAATTTTGAATCTTTTCTTCCTTCCTCAGCCCACCACGAGCTTAGTCTATTTTATCAAAGATTTTCTGCAATTGGAGTGGAAAAGGTGAATGCTTTTTAATTAATGTGTTATAGGTGTTGGAACTGGAAGAGCAGCTAAAGATTGTGTCACTACAAAGAAAGAAAGCCGAGAAGGCCACTGCAGCTGTTCTTTCCATCTTAGAGAACAATGGAAGATCTGATGCTTCGGAGGAGTTTGATTCAGGCTCTGATCAGGAAGCGATATTCTCTGATTCTAAATGTGCTGAGTCCGCTGACAATAGAGACGAGCGAAAGCCAACTTCATCAAATGTGAAAGAGAAAGAAAATGATGCAGATACATTCTCAAGCTCCGAGATTGTATCTTCTCCATCAACTGGTAGAAGTTTGTCGTGGAAAAGTGGTAATAATCATTCTTTGCAGTCTTTCGACAGGAAGAAATACAGTGATTCTGCCTGGAGGAGGTCTAGTAGTTTTGCATCAACTGGATCTTCTTCGCCAAGACGTTCTGGAAAATCATGCCGACGGATAAGGCGCAGTAACACCAGGTAAGTTCTTTAATAAGTTTGAGTTATGATTATGCTAGGTAAATTCCTGATACATATTTTACGAGCATCATATGCATATCCACCGGTGCAATTAGAGTTCCTCTTTATCATCGTTCCCTTTTTAACGTCATTTCTTTTGTGGACCAGATCAGCCACTGATGAATTACAAAATACTTCTGGTGGATGTCCCTCCGAGATTCTTCCTTCTTCTGCTAACAATGGGACTCAATCCTTAATGGACAGTGCTGGCGATAATGATGCGAAAAATCAACTTCACTTTCATGCTTCAGAGATGTCAGAAAATCAAAGGAAAGCAGATGAGAATGATGAAAACATGGAAAGAGCTCTACAACATAAGGCACAACTTATAGGGCAATATGAAGCTGAGGAAAAAGCCCAAAGAGAATGGGAAGAAAAGTACAGAGAGAATAACAGCTATGCGCAGGTATATTTATGAATTTTTGCTCAGGTAATTTATACTGTTCATCTGTTGACCAACCTGTGCATAGAAACTGATGTCCGAGGTCATTGTTAGACTAATATACACAAGAGCATAGCCGTCAAACAATGACGGAACTCCTGATAATTTATTCACGTAATAGCTATTTTTCATATCATCTAATTCTCTTCCTAATTGGATTTTAGTCTAGTGCTAGATTCTGGTTTTTAGAGTTAAGTTTGTCAAACCATGATGATCCTCTAAACGGAAAACAGAAGATTCATATAGCCACCTCGACTAGTTTGAGATTGAGGTGTAGTTGGTTGGTGTGTCATATATTTCTTAACTTGTACTGTTAATTTTGCTTCTATTTTTGCTCTTGATGCGTTTCGCTGCTTTTGCTTTAGTCCAGTACACACCTTCATAGATCATTTGCTGGTGAAGATAATGCATAGATCTGTTAGACAATTCATTTCAGTTGTCTTTCATAAACTACTCAGGATTCATGTGACCCTGGGAATTACTCGGACGTGACTGAAGAAAGAGATGACATGAAGGCATTTGAGCAATCATACTCAGCTGAAATGATAAATTTGCAAAATCATGCAAACCAATTCCAGGAAGCAGATATTCGCTCCATGAACGGAGTTACAGACAATGTTCCATCCACTCCACATATCGATACTGGACGACGGAAGGATCAGAATTGCAGCAAAGTTTTTACCTCAGAGTCAGCATCAGAATTTGCATTCTCAAAGTCTAATGGGAGTTGTCCAGAAAATCATGGCCCGGTACCTGCTTATAGTCACCATCAGTCTATGTCTGCGAATGGCTCCCCTATGCACCCGTCGGAAAAAACTATTCCATCTTCCGAAGGTAGCAGTTCGCAAGCAGGACAAGCTTTAGAAGGATCTTATGAACAAGCCTTGGTTTCTCATAATGCTTCAAATAATATAGGTTCTATACTGGGGGCACTTGAACAAGCTAAGTTTTCACTCAGCCAACAGATCAATGACTACAAATCTTCTGCGGAAACTGTAGGACATTCTATTCCTACAACTAGAACTGAGGACAGATTAGATATTCCACCTGGGTGCCCTGGCCTTTTCAGACTACCAACAGATTTTCAACCTGAAGCAACTGCAACTGCCAGCTACTCGGGTTTGTTTTCAAGGTTCAGTTCAGCAAATTATTCTCTTGAAAATGGCTCTGATAAATTCTCTACAACCCCTTACATGGAGCCTGGATCAAATGCTATTACAGGAAATAGGTTTTCTTCTCATTCCACCCGACCTATCACAGATGTCGGTTCTGGAGTATCTTCACAAAGGCCTGTCTTGGAAAACACCTTACCCAAAAGTCTACCATATTCCACTAGATTCGACTATCTTAATTCTCCCTCGAGTTTTGGTCTTCCGTTTTCTAGTAAATCAGTGTACCCCACCTATCCTTTTTGCCTCAGTACAACAACTACTACGTCTCAATCCCCAAGTTGGAGTCCACTACATGAATCCTCACCGACCACATTCAGCCCCATTGTAGTGCCAAAATTATTATCAGGTGAAGAAATGTACCTAAGATCACTTCCTAGGAATGAGACAGGTACAACCCCATCATTTCATGTCTCACATTATGATACTCATCTGAGACCAAACCTGTATAGGTAGCTGGTATTGCTCAAAGCACTGCATTTCATGTAATATTGGTTTAGGGTTAGAATGAGAGGTTTGGCTATGTATCTATGTCGCTAGTTCTTTTTCTTTATAGTCTCTCTCTATCTATTTCTTCATCTATTATGAATGAGAGGTTTGGCTATGTATCTATGATATTTGAGGTGGTTGTTGTATTTAAATGTGTTTGTAGATGGAATCAATAAAATTTGTCAGCAATTAGACTATCATGGTTGCTTGACTGGATTGTTTATGTTATTCAAGGGCCCGTTTGGCCATAAAAAGAATTTCATTTTTTTTGCTTTTTTTCGAAATTAGTGTTTGGCGATAAAATTTTCAATTTTCACTTGATAAATTTCGAAGTTTTTCGATAATTTGAAAACTCCAAAAAAAAATCAAAATTCACTTCAAATCACGCACAAAAATTCAAAAACGACCCAAAATTGTATTCATGTCCAAACACAACTCTAATTTTCAAATACTATTTTCATTTTTTAAAAAATACCTTTTTTCAGAAATTTCACAATTCTTATGTCCAAACGCCCACAAAGATGGTCAAAGTGAAAAAAGGCTGCTGATGAGAAGATTATTTATGTTAATTACACCATCTAATTGATGATCCTAACGGTAAGCGATAAGATTAGCAAGATTATAGTCCCACTTGTTCAAATTAGACTGTAATTTTCTTATTTTTTTTACGGAGAATCCAAAGTAAGAGGGTTTTTTTACTAGAGTAATTTTCTTTTATACCGATTGTGTATATAACTTAAAACTATTTAATGATTTCGTGGAGATCCTGAACATTCCTTCAAGGGGGAGGAAACAGAAATAATGTTACGTCCTAAAACATAATGTATAGAATTGGAAATGATTTTACTCACAAAAATACTAAAATACGGATCACGAATGAGACTCAGTGAGACTTTTTTTTTCTTATTCAAAGCGCATGCTTCAAATTATTGCAAAGGATATATATACACACTAATTTGGTAGTAACGAAATAAATTTGAATCTTTTGTTTGTCTACTTTACAGATACGGTCTTTTTTTGACCCTGCGTTGTAGGATATTTTGTGCACTGGACTGCTTTTTGTTTGTCTACGTGGCTCCTCCTTGGCAAATGTCAAAGTCAAGTCAGGCAACTATTAGAAGGATGGGCAAATATGAGAAAATATCAACGATGTAAGAGCTTCTTACTCTTTCACCTTTCAAAAGTCGAAATAGAACCAAAAGGTAAACAGTAAAAAAAAAAAAACAAATCAAATATTTCTGTGGTAAACTTCAACCTTTTCCTTGAAAAGAAAACAAAGAAGATTCAACAATGCAAAAAGCCAGCCATCATGAGTTGCTTCATGAAATGACCAAGTCAAATTAAGTGTCTTTAAAAGGATTTTTCTTAGAAATATCTTTGCCAGTTTATGACCAAGAAAGCTACACAACTACATAAACAATTATCACATAAAACATTCCAACTCAGTTCTAATCCCTTCACTTATCAAAACATAATATTTGTCAAAGCCTAATCCCATCTTCCCAAAACTTTTGTTAGTCTTTAATCCAAAAATTCCCTTTTGTCAATCTTTTATTGATTCATTTACTGGATCTTAGATTGAATATGATTCTAGAGTTCTTCAAAGACCTCTGCTTGAAAAGTGGAGACTTCTTCAAGAATATATTTCCAAATAAAGATCAAGAAAATGAAGCTCAGATGAGTCCTAACAAAGATCAAGAAAATAGAGGAATTGATGAATCTCAGTTAAGGCTTGAGAGGTTTAAGGTGAAAACCCCAGAGGTTAAATCAACAGGAGTTGGTCAAAGTGGTCCAAACACTTCTAGTTCCAAATAGCTCTCTGAGAACAACAAGATCATTTCATTAAATTTTTTGCTTTTGACTTTATGTAGATTAGACTTTAAACCTTATTTCTTTGTTCTTTTTGGAGTATATATAGCATGTGCTCTTTAATCATTGGCTTGATACCAATACTTGTGCTCTTTAATCATTGTCATATATTCCAGCATTTATAGACCAATCCTTCTCTGATTTGTTTTAGTTCCAATATATCACTTTCTGTCTGTCCTCTATAGATATCATACCCTTAAAACCAATGACACCAAAAGAGTATAGTTTTCTTCTTCTTCTTCTTCTTTTCTTTCCCCCTCCCAATTTAGGAGGATTTATAGTACTTCCACACTTCCCCTCCTGCATAACTAGAACCCAAGACCTAACGGTTGTGGGTGAAGGTAAGCAAGCCTCACTTGTCGTGTAGTTTTCTTCAAATATACCAAATCCTGATAGTACAATACAAGCAAATATTTCAGGAACTTGTCCGAATTTGACAACTGGTAAAACTAGGAATCATGTAACTAGTGCTACTTTTGTAAGGATGATCACATATAACTAGACTAAGGTGTCTTGTGTTAAAACAAAGATATCTTGGGAAAAATACTCTCCACATTCTAACATTAAGCAGAAAAGAGGATTCTGCTATGCTAATTCAGCGAACATTCTCTTTTTTCTTATTGCAACTACTACCTATATTTTCCATTTTACAAATGAAAACAAAGAAAGGGTGCTATTCACTCTCTTCATCGCTGTTCACGTGAAGATGATTCATGTTCTTTTCTAGAGGAGGAAGTCCATCGTCAGAATCATTAGAAGAATATTCACCTTCACTATGGGATCCAGAATCCTCTGTTTTTAGAGCTTGTGGAATATTTGAGGTTTGCGAGGAAAGCCACTCATTCTGAGTTGAAACAATGTCAGCGCTCGTCTTACATTCTGAGTATGCCTTCAAAAGTTCTTTATTGAGGGACAAGAATGCATGACCCCATTTGAACTTGCTGAGCAGTAGATTTCCAGTTTCCTCCTCACCGCATATAATTAAACCTGCTGCTAAAGCCTCGACACAAGACAGCTCACACGGACGACCATAGTTTACTGGATTTGCTGCTACCAACCATGGTAAAAGACGTGGAGCAGCACAGCGCAATTTTGTGAAAGGTACATCATCCAAGCGAGCCCATGAGCAATCTACTACAGCTAACCCCCTTCGATCAATTAAACTACTATCTTCTCTTGAGATACACTGTGATCCAGTGGGACTTAAACAAACGCCACCAAATCCAGTACCAACTCGCAGCTCTTTCAACATACCAAATCTTGCAAGCTTCCGTCCAGTGCACCTTTTAGCATCGCACTGACCAAAATCCCACATAGCCAGCTGAACTCTTGGACCTGTTGGTTCCTCTTCTTCCACGAGTTCTGCGGGTAAAGACTCTTCAGCCCTGAGAGAATCAATAGGTTGACGGGTGCGGCTAGATTCTCCTCGATGAGAGTGATGATGGGTTTTACGCCTTTGCTTGTTACCACCCATCGCTAACGTATTTGATTGTACTTCTTGAAATACTATTTAGATGGTGTTTGCCACCTAAGGAACTTCCAATAACTGATCACTTTCTCTTATTTTCTCATATTCTGCATATTGTCAATGATTCACTGAGGTAAATAGCTTATATAATAAAAAATACCTCTATCAAGTGGATCAAAATATTGAAAGAAAGATGAACTACATGCTGCCCCGAGGGCATTCATTGCTCTTGCAAATTTAACGAGGCAGCATCAAGTCTGGAATTAAGATATATCAATACAATCAATACACCTTAGTTTCACAGTCAATATGCCTTAGCTTCAGACAACAGCCAATATGCTTTATTACTGCGATATTGCATTATCAGGTTACATTTATATCCACTTAAAGCCACCGTAATTCAAAATACAAAAACCAACCTAAGATTCCATCCTATAACTTTAGTTTTTGCGCTTATATGAGTAAATCACTCCAACAACTCATATCCCAAACACCATACCTCGCTTAAATGATAATTGACTTTTATAACAAAAAGACTCTCATAACCTTTATATGGTGCCAATACATGATAGACCATCACCCCAACCAATAAGCTAATAGAGAAGAAGTTTTTCTCCAAGAATAGTCAATGATTTTGTCCAAAAAGAAGCAATGATTAAGGTGTTCTATTTATACTTTAAATCAATGAAGATTGCCAGCAACAACAACAAACCCAATATATTCCCACAAGTGGGGTCTGGGGAGGGTAAATAGTACGCAGACCTTATCCCTACAGTGAATGTAGAGAGGTTGTTTCCAGGAGACCCTCGACTCGAGGAAAAATGAGAAAAGAGCAGTAGCAACAAGCAATAATTAGAACAACATAAAAGAAAACAAGGCGAAAGGAACAACATGTAGTCATAGAAATCCACAATATTATAATACAAGATTGCCACTAATAACACTGGAAATGTCTGGAAACACCGACAACTGCCTACTAACCTACATCTTCCTATTAAGGGTCATGTCCTCGACCTTCACATTTTCCTATTAAGGTTCATGTCCACGGTCAGCTAAAGCAAAGCCATGTCTTGCCTAATCAACTCTCTCCAATGCTTTTGGTCTACCTCTACCTCTCCTAAGACTCGCCAAGGACAACCTCTCGCATTTCCTTACCGGGGCATCTATACTTCTCCTCTTCACATGCCCAAACCATCTAAGTGCGCGTTTAGACATAAGAATTGTAAAATTCCAAAAAAAAAAAGAGAAAAAAAATTTCAAGTGAAAATGGTATTTGAAATTAGAGTTGTGTTTGGACATGAATATAATTTTGGATTGTTTTTGAAGTTTTGTGAGTGATCCAAATGAAAATTTTGAAAAATAGTTTTTTTGGAGTTTTTCAAATTTTCGAAAAATTCCAATATGCATCTTTCAGCTGAAAATTGAAAATTTTATGAACAAACACTGATTTCGGAAAAAAAAAAAAAAAAATCGAGAAAAAGGCAAATTTTTCTTATGTCCAAACGGGCTCTAAGTCTCGCTTTCTGCATTTTGTCATCCACAGGGCCACTCCTACCTTGGCCGGAATATCCTCATTCTTAATTTTATCAATCCTTGTATACCCGCACATCTACTTTCATTGCTAGCAAACGTTTAATAATGAAGGGAAATGTTCCATAATTTTTTAAAATTACTGTTGATTCCACTATTCATGCAAATGCACTATTAGGCTAAGTGTCAGCTTGCTTTTTTCTTTTTTGGGGCTGGCAAAATTCTCCTATAAACATTTGGTTTTAGTGAATCCATATAGATATGCTTTTAAATTGTCAAAACAACTGCAGTTATGTATTTATGTGTTAGATTATCCATCTATATTATACAAATATTTTAAAACTTCATTCCCCATAATGTTTTCTTAGATTTTATAGTTACGAAGGAATGAGCAATTTCACTTTAAAATCAAAAGGAAAGACCAACTTCATTGACGTCAATGACCTCAAACAAACTAACCATTAACCCGTACCTTGATAGATAACCTAATCAGGAATATATCTGTTTGGCTACTATAAGACAAACACTCTTATTCATGTAATCTAGACAAACTCAAATGAAACCACAAGATAAATAGGTAATCTAGTATTCATGTAGTTCGTTTAGTAAAAACATGTTTCGGCATGGAAAATTGGAAATTATAAAGTTAATATCACTCTTCTTTTCTACTGTTAGTACTAGTAGTAGTAGTAGTAGTAGTAGTAGTAGTAGTAGTAGTAGTCATATAGGCTCTAGCCTCTACACTACAGATCAGGAGTTAGCTTGTTTGAGATTTCTGATGAGAGGTTATTTGGGGGAGAAGGATCAATCAGTGGTGGATGCAGATGAACCCAGTCTTTTCGACATGGAGCATAAATACTGTGTGAAAAATCACTAAAATTTTAATAAATACTTCTTCCGTCCCATTTTTTATGGCACACTTTCCTTCCTAGTCTGTCGTAAAAAGATCACCTTTCTATATTTAGAAATATGTCAACTTAAAAAGTTTCCATTTTACCCTTAATGAGCTGATTTACAGTAAACAAATGCATATGACTTGTTTTAAACCACAAGTTTCAAAAATCTGTCTTTTTTTTTCCTTCTTAAACTCTAATGCTAGTCAAATACAAATGGGACGGAGGTAGAATCTAACTAACCTAAGGGAAATCTAACAAAAATAGATCCCCAAAACTTGATTTGAACATACAATCAAAAAAACATACAACCCAAAAAAGCACAAATAGAAACACAAACACAGAGTAGCTCACATGAATCGCACCAAAAAAATTACAGCAATAATTGCGACAAGAGAACAACAATATATGGAGACGTATCAGAAGAACTTACAAGGACGAAGCACAGCTTGATGAACTTTTAGAAACGAAGTGAAAGAAGCGTAGCCAGGGTTTCGAAAGAGCACAAATTCTCTAGCTTTGGCGAAAGAACGGCAATTCTGAAGTCACATAAAAGACAGAGAAAGTGACAAAATGGTCCATTAGGTTCAGGTTATGTTCAAAATGGTGCTTAAATATACTTTTAAGCAGCTTTGGTCGTCTAAATATTTCAAAAGTGGGCACTTTTGGTCTCCATCAAATAATTAATAAACTTTAATATTGTTATAAATATTTTATATTATGGATGTTCATTTAGTACTCAGTTGTAAATAAGCTTCCTGAAGAAGCTTATCTATATGGGACTCCACCGTAAATATTTTTATCTATTTAGTACTCTATTGGAAATAAGCTTCCTGAAGAAGCTTATCACTTCGGTACCTGGTTATGGATAAACATTACCCTAGGTAGAAGATTATCCATATCTGGTATAGTAGCAGCTTACACAGCAGCTTGCGTAGCAGCTTACACAGCAACTTGTAATAGCAGCTTACACAGCAGCTTGTAGTAGCAGCTTGTAGTAGCAGCTTGCGTAGCAGCTTCCTTTCTTCTATAAATAGAAGAGATTTCAGTTCATTATGTACATGAGTTTGAATTCGAATAATATATCAGTTTCTCTCTATACTTGTCTTTACTTTATAGTCTTTATTTTATAACACGTTATCAGCACGAGACTCTGTCATCTCGAGCAAATACTTTGAAAGTATCAAAGGTACGAACTTTCTTTTTGTAAATAATATCAAATCTTTCTAAACGTGAATTTGTAGTATTGGATATATCGGGCAAAAGATACGTGTCTTGGGTGCTTGATGCTGGAATTCATCTTGATATGATGGGTCTAGCAAACACATATGCGTTTTACTTGCTATGTGTGTTGCTGCCATTAAAATAAAATAAAAAAGGTACTTAGGAACCTAGAAAGTGAGCCATAATCATTGGACGAGATTCTGGAGCATTTTATGAATTTTAAAACACTATAATTTGTATATCTTTATGTTTCGTTTTTCACTTACTCGTTTTCGAATTAAGATTCTAATTTTACTCCAGAAGAGTAATATTGCATAGGAAACTATAAAGTGGATGACATTGTTAGATCCACTTATACTCCAGCAGAGTTTGCAAGAAATATACAACCACCAGAAGTGGTTATATTTCGTATATCTCATTGTAATTATATTTTGTTAACTACCAGAAATGGTATATGCCTATGATCACCAGAAGTGATAATTTAGGCTTTCTATGGTTACAATTGAATATAAACTAGAGAAATATTCTCTATAGTACATGCATGCCTCGATTTGCTCCTGAAGTAGCATTATCGTAAAAGAGCTTCTAAGGCATCACACGATTTGGTGTGATTAATGCACGTTCAAATAATTATGTTCTGTTCCCTGAAGGATGAGAACTTTTGATAAATATTAGCTCATTCCTGAAGTAAATGTGACAATATTAATAAAGGGCGTAAATAGGAACATGTTTTTTATGTGAATATATTACAATTCACCTCCAGAAGAGGTAATATGATTGAAGGAATATATACTCAATATTTCGTATTTTAAATTTGCTCCTGAAGAAGTAACAAAATTGAAATTTTCTCCTGAAGCAGGAAAATATTATGAAACTGTGTCTTTCTGTGCTTAAACAAAATAATAAGCTATTCAAAGTAATTTTTGAAGCACATTTTCATTCCCTGAAGTGAATGAAGAAATACCACAACTCGCCTCCTGAAGAGGTAGAATAACAAAGGATATAAATTTTGTTTTTGTGGCATAAAGATCATTACCGCACGTACCCGTTGTACGTAAAATATCTTGAATAATTTTATTAAATATCATTCTAAGGCAAAAAGCATTCTTGTAGAATGCTTTGTACTACAACCACATTAATATTTTATGGTTAGTTATCGAGTTCCCCGAAGGAAATAACAACTCATGTATCTTTTCCTGAAGGATGTAATGATTATGTGGTTGCCGCTTTGATATAAAATATTCAGATGTTAATGGCGTTTCTCCCTGAAGGAGATATTTATCACAAAGTTGGTGGTAAAAATACTGAAAATTTTAATTTCTTATATTTATAAATTTATAATGTCTTTATAATGTTCATTTTATTAAGAATTTCTCTCATGATACCAGAAGTGTCTGAGCAATATTTGATAGTACAAAATATATCAACAACTCCTGAAGAGCTAACTGTTTGTCTAGAAGACATATGACACCAGTAGTATCTGATAAATATTAAATTGTGGATAATAAATGAAGGCTCTCGAAGAGTTTATATACAAATATGTCATTCATATTATATGATTATGGTTGTCACACCTCCTTTTTCCGCGCCCGTGAGGCGCATGGGGAGTTTTTCCAATTAAAGGACAATCGAAACGGGATTTGTTTATTTATTTCAGAGTCGCCACTTGGGAGATTTAGGGTGTCCCAAGTCACCAATTTTAATCCCGAATCGAGGAAAAATAATGACTCTATATTACAGTCTGCATACCAGAAATCCGGATAAGGAATTCTGTTAACCCGGGAGAAGGTGTTAGGCATTCCCGAGTTCCGTGGTTCTAGCACGGTCGCTCAACTGTTATATTCGGCTTGTTTATCTGATTTTTAATACAATTATGAACCATGTGCAAATTTTATCTTTTAACCACTTTATTGATTATTATTATTAGGAATGTGAACGTCGCTTAAAACATGTCTTTGGACTGCGTCACATGAAATGCACCCACAATCCGGAACATATCTTATTTGACGTTTTGGGATTTGGATTTGGGTCACATGAAATGCACGCCCAAGTTTAAGAAAATAGATTATTAAACACGCGCCTAAAGAGACTATCGTGTTATTATTTTGGGAAGGCCACGAAATTCACTAAGCGGCCCTCCTGAATTCTAAGTAATTTAAAACGAATATTTACTGAGGGCCCCGCAATTTGTATTTTTTATTCGGCGAGGCTCATCTCATTCTTATTTTTAAAAGGATATCCTATGGCAACTACGTTTCTTGTCGTGTTCGTCTCTATCAATTGAAAGCAGTAGATAGTCCTAATTAATTACATGTTTGCGAATTGTTCGTAGCAACATTCAGAAAAGCTTGAAAATCAGAAATGAGGCTGCCTGTGCAATCAGCCGAACAAATAATCATGGGCCCAAATCCAGCCCATGCGTGAAAGGCCAGACCTGGGCCACTGCTTGTCCGATGCGGACCTGCCCGGTCTGTTTTGACCTGGGCTCGACCTTTATGAGGTTGAGGCCCTGAATTTGTGCTCTTTATCTTAAAACATGATCTTAAGGTTTATACATGGTAATTTATTAGAAAGGAAAGAACCTATTTACAGTATACGGATTTCATGCTTGGACTATATCACAGGCTCATACTATATCATTGAACTTAAGTAGGAGATACCACATACTGCCTTGGGCATACTCTCATCATCAACCTATATGCACATTCTAGCATTCAACTACCATACATTGACATTTATAGGCATGAAGACTGTCTCTAGTACCCAGAACAAAATGTAAAAACTATTACACATTACATGAATATTTAATATAACAATCTATGTGCAAGAGTCATCCTTCAAGATTCTTCATTTTTGCATTCATACTCATTTTTCAATTACATTTCTTGACAGTGCATTGGTTGTGTACCTGGTATAGAGGACAAAGAAGAAAGGGATGATCAGCTGGGCAGTATGCAGTAAACACAACAACAGCAGATTCACAGCAACAACACAGCAACAACAACCAGCCAACAATGATGAAGCTCAACAAGGAGTCGAGCAAAAATATAAACAATCCCAGAAAAACAGAGTAGGAAATAACAGCCCAGAATGTTGAATGTAACAGCAACAGAAATCCAATGACCACAAGAAAGCTTGGCAAACGACAGGAAAGCAAAACCACAAAGACAACCTGATCAAACTGGACTCTTACACAGTTTCTTCTAGACAATACTCATCCACAATGTTCTGAAATTTATTTCTGTTTTTCCTTTTTCAGTTTTCTTTCTCACAGAATCTCTCAAGACTCCAAAAAAATGAACTCCCTTTTCTAATCGAAGGTCTCCCTCTTTTATAGCCTAACATTAACACTTTACAGTCTGTTTTACAACTCACAATTGCCCCCCCCCCTGTTGTTTTTCCACTCACTTGTTTTAAATAACCAAACTCCCATGAAATCCCTGACAACCCCTCTATCTTTTTGGTTGTTAAAGTGTACTGATCACTTGTTTATTTAACCAAAATATGGGCAGTGGGAATATAATCTGACAGCACATGCTGTCCAATTATTTTAATTCCTTAAAGCTAACCATACACATGCTGCCCACAGTCCAAACCAAATGGCGTTGTGTTTAAAAACCAAAATCTGAATCTGCCATTATAACCTTTCCCCCTAGATGTTCTTTTAATTTAATTTGAACAAAATCAATAGGCAATACAATTCAGTTCCTAATGGGACTCAAATACGATCACAGCAGAAATAAGCAATACGAATCAAGTTGTTACCATTAACGATTGAAACTAATTGACGACATATATCGACTCGACTATATTAATCGTAACACATAACAATCAATCGTTCATATAAACAACACGTATAGAGTCCCGAATGACCTCAGACAAATTTGTTCAAACACTGGGAACTTATGTGAATTAAACTCGTTTGACGACTAATCTAATTGATGAGCACGTATATCACAGGGTATATTCAGAACACAAACAGAAAACCAATCGACCAAATAAAAGGTCTTTACAGAGATGAAGAAATCCGAATGAAAAATAACAAAAAAATAACAAACAAACACAACGAAACATGCTGACCACTTAATCAAAACTAACACAAAAGAAAGGAAAACTTACCGAAAATGTTTAAATCAAACAGACCCAAATCTGATTCAACTTCGAACTTTTGAGGCCGAACAAACTTTAATCAGGGTGTTCTCACATGAGAACACCTTGATTAAGGTCTATTAGACCTCAAACCCATGTCCAAACCGGCCGGATTCCCCAGGTGCATGTGTTCTAAAGTCTGGATTTCCAGATCTGATTTTTAGGGAGTTGTGGGTAGATTCGGACCAAACCAAGCTTGGTTTGGTCACGAGGAAGGTCAGGGGAGTGTCTGGTATGAAGATGGGATGGTTTGGCATAGATCCGGGTTCGACTCAAATCTTCAAATGAAGATTCGAGACGAACGGAAGTGATTCGAGGCTCGTGGTTAGTGGATTTGTGTTCAGGACAGTGAGGTGGTCCTAGGGTGTTCAGGAGGTGGCCACCGGCGTCCATGCCGCCGGTTTTAATGGCGAGGGATACTGGGGCGGCTGCTAGGGTTCGGGGGGTTTTAGATTTGGGTTTGGGGACGATGAAGGGTGGGGTTGGTATAGGGGGCGTGGGGTGCAGGGCTGAGTTTATATATGGGGGGGTTGATTGGATCTTAGCCATTGGATCAGATGATCTCAACGGCTTGGATCTGAGGATGAGACATGAGACGGGGTCGTTTGGTAGTTAAACGGGGTCGTTTGGTTTAAGTGAGGGGTCGGATCGGATTGGTTATTTGGGTCGGGTTTGAACATGGGTCGCTGAAAGAGGTCCTGAAACGTTGGATCGGCTGGGACGGACGGCTCAGATTGATTTGCCTGAAACGACGTCGTTTCAGGAGGTGCCTGGGCAGCCGGTTTTGGACTAGACCTGATCGAATTGGTTTGGGCCTATTTTTTGGTTTATTTCCTTGGGCCCAACCGATTTTCTTCCCTTTTTTTTTTGTTTTTTTTTTCTCTAGTTTCATTTTTCAAAAATAAAATAATAGACAATAAAATAATGAAATTAAAACTAAACAACAATGGAACATTTTAACACAATTAACACCAAATATTCAAGTAAGTTAACTAAAAGCCTAGAACGAAGGACGCACACATATATATATTATTTTTTTGAATTTTCTTTTACTGACACATATTTTTGTATTTTTGTTTGATAATGACTAGATGCAAAATGGACAGACCCACAAATGACCAACAACACATGTTACGGAAAGATCGAAAAATTGTACAGCGAAACCATCTGTCACTATTTTTATTTTCTTTTGGAGCGATCGTCCGTGAGGCAAAAATCACGTGCTTACAGCTGCCCCTCTTTGCACGAAGACACGAAGGGTTTTCGCGCAAAGATAAGCGAGCGATTTTTGCCCGTCCGAATACTCCGTGTGAAGCATTTTTTGAAAAAGATTTGACCGAACCTTTGCTTCAGAGGTTTCCTACATATCCTGGGCTGAAACAGGAATCAGGTCAATGTAGTTCGGGAAATTTTGGTAGCTGGGACTACCGTGTGACTGTGTTGCTTGCTGCTGTTGTGCGCTGTTGCATGCTGCTGTAGGATGCTACTGCTCAACCGATCTCCCTGTTACATTGCTCTAAAAGGAAAAACAAGAAGTTAAGCTAGAGTATGAGATCTCATCTATCTCCCACTTGTTCTTGTTGTCTTGCTTTCTTGTCGGCTAACGCTTTCTTCTGACGCCTTTATTTTGTGAACTTGGAGATGATGCTGACCCTTCACCTTTTCTGAATGTCAGTTCTCATCACTTTGCTTGATTTGCTGGGAACATGGCTTTCCTCCTTAAATCTTTCAATGGTTTCTTCAGCGGTATGGCTTTTCATCAGAATTGTTATACTGGGCATGCTACAACGTTCCCAAACTGCTTCTTTTGAGACGCGTTCCTTTTTCCTTTTGAATTGTGCGCTTGCCTCTGCAGTTGTCTGCTTCTTGGTGCTGGGATTTCATTGTTTCCCGTTTGGGGATCTCTGTTGTACCCTTCCGTCTTCAGGTGGGGTGACTGATTCCACAATCTAGCGCTAAAGGGTATTCACGCATTATGCTGGTGGGTGTCCTAGAACTTAAATGTATTCCCGCATTATACTGGTGGGCGACCTAGAACTTAAAAGTATTCCCGCATTATACTGGTGGGCGACCTAGAACTTAAAAGTATTCCCGCATTATACTGGTGGGCGACCTAGAACTTAAAAGTATTCCCGCATTATACTGGTGGGCGACCTAGAACTTAAATGTATTCCCGCATTATACTGGTGGGCGACCTAGAACTTAAAAAGTATTCCCGCATTATACTGGTGGGCGACCTAGAACTTAAATGTATTCCCGCATTATACTGGTGGGCGACCTAGAACTTAAAAGTATTCCCGCATTATACTGGTGGGCGACCTAGAACTTAAAATGTATTCCCGCATTATACTGGTGGGCGACCTAGAACTTAAAAGTATTCCCGCATTATACTGGTGGGCGACCTAGAACTTAAATGTATTCCCGCATTATACTGGTGGGCGACCTAGAACTTAAAAAGTATTCCCGCATTATACTGGTGGGCGACCTAGAACTTAAATGTATTCCCGCATTATACTGGTGGGCGACCTAGAACTTAAAAGTATTCCCGCATTATACTGGTGGGCGACCTAGAACTTAAATGTATTCCCGCATTATACTGGTGGGCGACCTAGAACTTAAATGTATTCCCGTATTATACTGGTGGGCGACCTAGAACTTAAAAGTATTCTCGCATTATACTGGTGGGCGACCTAGAACTTAAATGTATTCCCGCATTATACTGGTGGGCGACCTAGAACTTAAATGTATTCCCGCATTATACTGGTGGGCGACCTAGA
Source organism: Nicotiana sylvestris (assembly GCF_000393655.2). NCBI lineage: Eukaryota > Viridiplantae > Streptophyta > Magnoliopsida > Solanales > Solanaceae > Nicotiana > Nicotiana sylvestris. The sequence continues at coordinate 30,458,600 of NC_091061.1, forward strand.
ACTTAAAATATTCCCGCATTATACTGGTGGGCGACCTAGAACTTAAAAGTATTCCTGCATTATACTGGTGGGCGACCTAGAACTTAAATGTATTCCCGCATTATACTGGTGGGCGACCTAGAACTTAAATGTATTCCCGCATTATACTGGTGGGCGACCTAGAACTTAAATGTATTCCCGCATTATACTGGTGGGCGACCTAGAACTTAAAAGTATTCCCGCATTATACTGGTGGGCGACCTAGAACTTAAAAGTATTCCCGCATTATACTGGTGGGCGACCTAGAACTTAAAAGTATTCCCGCATTATACTGGTGGGCGACCTAGAACTTAAAAGTATTCCCGCATTATACTGGTGGGCGACCTAGAACTTAAATGTATTCCCGCATTATACTGGTGGGCGACCTAGAACTTAAAAAGTATTCCCGCATTATACTGGTGGGCGACCTAGAACTTAAATGTATTCCCGCATTATACTGGTGGGCGACCTAGAACTTAAAAGTATTCCCGCATTATATTGGTGGGCGACCTAGAACTTAAATGTATTCCCGCATTATACTGGTGGGCGACCTAGAACTTAAAAGTATTAAAATTGCTTCCCCGTTCTTCCGAGAAAACTTTCGACAATCGGCAGAAAATTTTCTGCCCCGGTTTTTGGTGGTTTCCCTGGCGTTGCGTCTTGCTGCCATTATCAATCCTTTGTTCTCCTGCAGCAAACAAAAGGATTTAGTCAGTTTTAATCGTGGTGGTAGAGGGTGCCTCTCCGTCGAACGATTTTTCTCTCTTCCCCTTTTCTTGCTCTTTGTCCCCATAATTGGTTGGCGGGCAAAGTTGCCTGTTGGGGGTCTCTAGCCTGCTGGGGATTGGTTTTCAATTTATCCCCCTTTCTGCTTTCTTTTTAAACACATGATGTGGGAGTCTGCTTCTAACTCCCGAAACCACTCCCTTTGGAGCTTACTTCTTCCAAAATTTCCGAGCACGAATCCCTGCATTGCCTGGGACCGGTCTTTAAGACTGTTTGTATTATCCTGCATTGGATGAATTCCCCTTTGGTTCCTGGTAGAAAGCTTTGAAAAATCCTTTCAAGACACTTTTAGGAAAAGAAATAAAAGATATGGAAAGGAGAAAATCTTTCTGAACCAATATTTTTTGTGGGAGGAGACAATCAAAAGAACTTATCTGGAGGACACAACTGGTCCCTGTGATCATGGCGTGCACCATAGATTCCCGACCCAGTCTATTTGTATCAATTGATTTGCCCGATGGTTTGACTTGCTGGGGATGATAAAGGAGTGTTCATTTCGTTTCGAATGTGGTAGTTTTGCTGATCTGTCTCGTCGCCTCATAGTGCCCTTCGAGGGGTTTTCACTGATGAGACTCTCTCTTTTCTCTCATCTCCCGGCGCCTTATGGTGCCTGTGAGGGTTTTCACCAATAAGACTCTCTCATTTCATATCCCTCATCTTACATCGCCTCTCGGTGCCTGCGAAGGTTTTCACCGATGAGACTCTCTCATTTTATTTCTTTCGAGGAATCGGGGCGTTGTAGATACGACCCTCTCTTCTGGAGATTCCTTTGACTATCAATTCGTTCCCAATCTTACGATCCTCTTCTTTGCTGGGGCTTGGTGTATTATTCTCGGTCTTATTCGCCTGACTCGACATCTCTTGAACATTGATCGGGAGGTCTTTTGGACGTTGATGTTGGTTTTGGTGTGGGGTTAAAGAAAGGCTATAAAATTGAAGATAATTTGATGGGTGATGTGCTACAACTTTTGGAATCAAACCTTTGTTGGAACTTAAAAACATAACCTCTGCCCCAGTTTTCTTGCTTGGGGAATTTATTTTTTATGCTTATGTTGAGCTATGTGCGTTACGCACATTGTGCCTATTATGCACACTATGTACATTATGCATCCTATATTTGCTATGATGCATACTATGACCGAGCCGTGAGGCGCCTACGTATCCTCTTTGAGGAATCAGGTCAAACGTAGTTCCCACGGTTTTGTCATTTGTGATTTTATCTTCTTCCTTTTTCTTTTCCTTCTTTTCATTTTTCATGTCTTTTTTCTTTTCTTTTCTTTTCTTTTTTCATATCTTTCCCATTAGTGATTCCAAAAGAGGGGTATTGAAAAAAATTGCTTAAGGCTCAAAGGGGGAAGCAAAGGTTAAAAGTGTTTGGATAGAAGAAAGAATTGCCTCCGTCATCTCATTATTCAACAAATGCCAAATACAAACAAATAAACCAAAAATTGCCATAATTAAAAAAAATTACGCATAATATCTCTTGACTGCATCTGAATTGATAGCCATGTCGACACATCTACCTTCGACATCTGTCAAACACAAAGCACCGTTGGACAATACTCTGGTCACGATATAAGGCCCTTGCCAATTTGGGGCGAATTTGCCTTTTGCCTCGACCTGATGTGGGAGGATCTTCTTTAACACCTGCTGCCCTACCTCAAACTTCCTGGGGCGCACCTTCTTGTTATATGCTCTTGCCATTCTCTTCTGATACAGTTGACCATGGCACACTGCTGCCAATCTTTTCTCATCTATCAGGCTCAACTGTTCCAATCGAGCTTTTACCCATTCATCATCATCAATCCCGGCTTCAGCGACAATTCGGAGGGATGGAATTTCGACCTCCGCTGGTATCACGGCCTCAGTTCCATACACCAACAAATAAGGAGTTGTGCCTATGGAAGTCCGGACGGTAGTGCGGTACCCCAACAAGGCAAAGGGTAATTTCTCGTGCCATTGTCTGGACCCTTCCACCATTTTTCGCAGTATCTTCTTGATATTCTTATTGGCTGCTTCGACTGCTCCATTCGCCTTGGGACGATATGGGGTGGAATTGCGGTGTGTAATCTTGAATTGTTGGCATACCTCTTTCATCAGGCTGCTATTAAGATTCGCACCGTTATCCGTGATGATCACTTTTGGGATCCCAAATCTGCAGATGATATGGGAGTGAACAAAGTCCACCACTGCCTTCTTGGTTACTGATTTGAAGGTTTTAGCCTCAACCCATTTGGTGAAGTAATCAATGGTCACTAGGATGAACCTATGACCGTTGGACGCTGCTGGCTCGATGGGCCCAATGACATCCATGCCCCATGCCACAAACGGCCAAGGTGCTGACATCGCATGTAACTCTGTGGGTGGAGAATGAATCAAATCTCCATGTATCTGGCACTGATGGCATTTCTTCACAAAAGTGATATAGTCGTGTTCCATGGTGAGCCAATAACACCATGTTCGAAGGATCTTTCTTGCCAATACATATCCGCTCATGTGTGGCCCACAAACTCCAGCATGTACCTCTGCCATAACCGACGTTGCTTGACTGGCATCTATGCATCTCAACAATCCCAAATCCGGGGTTCTTTTGTACAATACTCCTCCACTGAGGAAGAAACCATTCGACAAACGCCGAAGGGCTCTTTTTGGTCTCTAGAGGCATGTTCTGGATATATCCCCATTCTGAGGTATTCCTTGATATCATGAAACCAGGGTTCGCCATCTGCTTCTTCTTTTATGGCATTGCAGTAGGCGTGCTGATCACGGACCTGGATGTGTAGAGGATCCACATACATTTTGTCAGGGTGGTGCAGCATTGAGGCTAAGGTGGCCAAGGCATCCGCAACCTCATTGTGAACTCTTGGGATGTGTTTGAACTTTACCGATCGAAATTGCTTGCTCAGATCATGCAAGCATTGTCGGTATGGTATGAGCTTTAGATCTCGTGTTTCCCATTCACCCTGAATTTGATGTACCAAGAGGTCCGAGTCTCCCAAGACCAAGACGTCCTGGACATCCATGTCGGCAGCCAGGCGCAGACCCAGAATGCAAGCCTCATACTCGGCCATATTGTTGGTGCAATAGAAGCGTAGTTGAGCCGTAACAAGATAATGCCGTCCTGTTTCAGAAATGAGTACTGCTCCTATTCCAACCCCTTTTGCGTTTGCAGCTCCATCGAAGAAAAGCTTCCAACCCGGTTCCTCAGGTAATTCCAACTCATTCGTATGCATCACCTCTTCGTCAGGAAAATACGTTCTTAAGGGCTCGTATTTTTCATCAACGGGATTCTCTGCCAAATGGTCTGCCAGTGCCTGGGCTTTCATGGCCGTCCTCGTTACGTAGATGATATCAAATTCTGTGAGCAGAATTTGCCATTTTGCCAACCTTCCCGTGGGCATAGGTTTCTGAAAGATGTACTTCAATGGGTCCAAGCGGGATATGAGATAAGTAGTATATGAAGACAGGTAGTGCTTCAACTTCTGAGCTACCCAAGTCAGGGCGCAGCATGTTTTCTCGAGTTGAGTGTACTTGACCTCATGCACTGTGAATTTCTTGCTAAGATAGTAGATGGCCTGCTCCTTCCTTCCTGTGTCGTCATGTTGCCCCAATACACAACCAAATGAATTTTCCAAGACCGTCAGGTAAAGAATTAGGGGTTTCCCGGGCTTAGGTGGGACCAATACGGGTGGATTAGACAGATACCCTTTGATTTGGTCGAAAGCTTCCTGACACTCTGCTGTCCAACCTACCGCAGCATCCTTTCTCAGCAGCCGAAATATGGGCTCACAAGTTGCTGTGAGTTGAGCGATGAACCTGCTGATGTAATTGAGTCTACCCAGCAAACTCATTACCTCTGTTTTGTTCCTTGGCGGTGGCAAATCGCGGATGGATTCAATTTTGGATGGGTCTAATTCAATCCCCCGTCGACTGACGATGAATCCTAGCAACTTTCCTGATGGAACCCCGAATGCGCATTTGGCCGGGTTAAGCTTGATATCATACCTCCGGAGTCTTTGGAAAAATCTCCTTAGGTCTGCTACATGGTCCTCCTGACGCCAAGATTTGATGATCACATCATCGACGTACACCTCTATTTCTTTGTGTATCATGTCATGAAACACAGCAGTCATTGCTCGCATGTACGTTGCCCCGGCGTTCTTTAACCCGAACGGCATTACCCGATAGCAGTAGGTTCCCCATGGCGTAATAAACGCTGTCTTCTCAGCATCCTCTTCGTCCATTAGGATCTGATGATAACCTGCATAGCAATCCACAAAGGATCCAATCTCGCGCCCTGCGCAATTGTCGATTAAGATATGAATGTTGGGTAGCGGAAAATTGTCCTTGGGACTTGCTTTGTTGAGGTTGCGTTAATCCACGCACACCCTGATTTTTCCATCCTTTTTTGGGACTGGTACCACATTGGCCAACCACTCGGGATACCGAGTGACCCGAATGACCTTCGATTGCAACTGCTTGATCACTTCTTCTTTGATCTTTACACTCATTTCTGTTTTAAGTTTCCTTAGTTTTTGCTTGACCGGAGGGTATGCCGGGTCAGTGGGTAGTTTGTGAACCACTAAATTGGTGCTCAATCCAGGCATATCATCATATGACCATGCAAAAACATCTTTGAATTCCCTGAGAGTTTCGATCAATTCTGCTTTGACATTCGGCTCAATGTGGATGCTAATTTTGGTCTCTTGGATGTTATCAGCGTCTCCTAGGTTCACAGCCTCAGTGTCATTTAGGTTAGGCTTGGGTTTCTCTTCAAATTGGCACAGTTCTCGGTTTATTTCTTCGAAGGCTTCCCCTTCGTCACATTCGGATTCATTATCACAAACGACCTCTTGCATCATTGAGTCAGATTCAGATTGATTTATTAGACTAGGTCGAAGATCCGCTGTGCATGCCATGTCATTAGGACCAGTAAAAAGAGAACTGTTCAGAAAGAAAAAGAACAAAACAAGAAATTAAAATGGGACAAAAGAAAAGAACTTTATTAAATTTGCAGGATAAAAAGGGTTCACACTTTTACAAAACGAAAGTAAAATTGGGATTACACCCTTGAATAATCCGATCAAACAAACAAACAAACAAAACATTAATCAAAGCCTACTACCAAGACTCCCCTCGGACAGGAAGAGGAGTAACCGTCCAATTGTTGGTCTTGGCCTTAGGCCCCACAAATTGTATCTCTGCTCTGCTGGAACCTTCTCCAGCTTCCACCATACTGACATCCGCAAATAGCCTCTCAAAACTCTGATTCAGGTCTTCATTTATACCGATCAAAGGTCCTCGAATCTTTGGGATCGCTGACCCCTTGGCACTTGCTTTAACAAAAGACCTTGAGAGGCGTGGCACTGGTTTAGGCAGAAACCAGACCTTCTTCTTCATTCTTCGCGCCTCCTTCCTGTCTGCTGCGGTTGGTTTGAACCCCAACCCGAAGGTTTCCAGATTCTTAGGAAGGGAAACAGGTTGGACTATCCCTTGAAGTTCAACTCCCAGGCCTTTTCCCGGCACAAATCCATTACCCAGCATTTCTGATACCATCATGACTGTTGCGGCAGCTACCCTAGGGTGCGGGATGATTTCTCCTTCAGAAATTTTGTTGGCCGACCCTGTATCGAGAATCTGGTAGACCCAGGGACCCTTGTCATCAGTGGTCTCTATGAAAGGCACAATGGTTCCGCTCATGGTGCATGTTGTATCCTCGCCGTGCAACACGACCTCTTGTCTTTCCCACTCGAACTTCACTGTCTGATGTAGGGTGGAAGGCACCGCTTTAGCTGCATGAATCCAGGGTCGTCCTAACAGCAAGTTGTAAGATACCTTGGCGTCCAATACCTGGAATTCCATGGTAAACAGGACCGGGCCAATGGTCAGTTCAAGTACAACATCCCCCACAGTGGCTGTTCCGTTTCCGTCAAACCCCCGGACACAGATGCTATTCTCCCGGATTCTTCCACGGTCAATCTTTAACTGGTCCAGGGTGGATAATGGACAAATATTGGCGCTTGAGCCGTTATCCACCAATACTCGGGTTACCACCGAGTCTTCACATTTGACAGCTAGGTATAGAGCTTTGTTATGCTCCGTACCTTCCACCGGCAGGTCATCATCTGAGAATGTCACTCTGTTCACCTCGAAAATCTTGCTAGCAATGGTTTCCAGGTGGTTTACAGAAATCTCACTGGGTACATGAGCCTCGTTCAATATCTTTAACAGGGCCCGACGATGCTCCTCAGAATGGATCAGCAACGACAACAGTGAGATCTGGGCTGGTGTTTTTCTCAGCTGTTCGACTACAGAATAGTCATGTACTTTCATCTTCCTCAGGAATTCTTCAGCCTCTTCTTCGGACACTGGCTTCTTGGTTGCCACTGGGTTGGTTTTTCTTAGCTCCACCGGAGCAAAACATCGACCTGATCGAGTCAGCCCTTGCGCTTCACAACTGACTTCTTCCACCGGTTTTCCTTGGTACGTCACCACTGCCTTTTCATATTTCCAGGGCACAGCCCTGCTGTCAATCATCGGCAGTTGGACCACCGGCTTTATGGTCACCCGTTCTCTACATACCCCTTTCAACATGACTGCCGGTGTGGGCAGGATCCCTGGTATTACCAACTTGCTTGGCTCGGGTTTGCTTGCTATGACGGACGGGCTCTTCCCCCATATTACTACCGGCTTGACGCCTTCTCCCTGCGACTGTACATTTGTTCCTCCACTGGTTAAGACTTCTTTTGGGGCAGCTTGGATCATCATCACTGTTTGTGAGGGTTTTCTTAATTCTCCTCCCTCACACACTAACTCAATCATGTGAGCTTCGTGGTGCGCTGGCAGTGGGTTTTGGTTGATGTTAGGGGCCTCCGGTGTCTGGACCTCGATCTTATTGGTGTCAATAAGATCCTGTATGGCATGCCTTAACTTCCAGCACTTCTCGGTATCGTGCCCGAGCATCCCTGAACAGTATTCACAACTGATTGATCGATCTACATTCTAAGGTGGGGGATTTGGTTCCCGAGTCTGGACATGACTAACCAAACCCAATTGTCGCAGCTTGTGGAACAAGGCGGTGTAGGTTTCTCCCAGCTCTGTGAAGGTTCTTTGCTTCCGCAACCTGTCATTCCTAGCATCTGGATTTCCCCGGAAGCCTGCCCCTGAAGGGTTTCTATATGCCCTTGGTGGAGGGTAGGTGTTTTGTGGTGGTGCATATATGTTCTGGGGAGCCGGTGCGCGCCATTGTGGGCGAACCGGAGGCTGAGTGTATACCTGGGCTTGGTGTACGGAACAATGTGGTTCTCGAGGTGGATAGAAATTTTGTGGTGGGTTGTATGGGTAATTTGACCTGTGAGGCCTGGGTTGGTTGTAGTGCGGCCTGCCAGCCCTGGACCAACTGCCTGCCTCGATCGTGGCAACCTCTTCTTTCTTTCTTCTCAGCGCACCTCCCGTGCCGCTTTGAATAGCCTGGGTTGTGGCCTTAAGTGCCGAATAGTTTAAGATCTTGTCCGACCTCAAACCTTCTTCTATCATGACCCCTATTTTGACCACCTCGTTGAAAGATTTTCCAACCGTTGTCACCAAGTGACCAAAGTAGGTTGGATCCAATGTCTGCAAAAAGTAGTCTACCATCTCTCCCTCTCTCATGGGAGGATCGACCCTAGCTGCTTGTTCTCTCCAGCGGAACCCGAACTCGCGAAAACTTTCCCCGGGTTTCTTCCCAGTTCTCAATAACGTGAGACGGTCAGGGACTATCTCTAGATTGTACTGGAAATGACCTGCAAAAGCCTGCGCCAGATCATCCCACGTGTACCACCTGCTGAAATCCTGCCTGGTATACCATTCCAGTGCAGATCCGCTCAGACTTTGGCCGAAATAAGCTATCAAAAGCTCATCCTTGCCTCCTGCCCCTCTCATTTTGCTACAGAATCCCCGCAAATGTGCCATGGGATCACCGTGCCCTTCATATAAATCAAACTTGGGCATCTTGAACCCAGCCGGGAGTTGGACATCTGGGAAAGGGCACAGATCTTTGTATGCCACGCTGACTTGATTGCCCAGCCCGTGCAAGTTCCTGAAGGATTGCTCCAGGCTTTTGAACTTTCTTAACACTTCATCCTGTTCAGGGGCCTTAACCGGCTTCTCAACCTCTGCCGGTACTTCCAAATGGGGATTGTAAGCCTGTGGTTCGGGTGCATGGAATGTAGGCTCAGGGGGATAGTATTGCGTATCATGAGCCTGAAACAATGGCTCACTGGTCGTTCTCTGCAAAGGGGCTGATGTAGGTCCCACAAAAATGGGAATATTGGGTGTTGGGAGAGGTTGATGGGGTGGTGGAGCTTGGGAATCATGAGGGCTTCTTTCCTGATGATAGAGGGGATTTGGGCGGCTTGTGGAAGGGCCAGAGTGAGGGTACTCCGGCATGTGTCCCAGTGTCTCAGGGCTCTTTTGTGTTTTGGCCAAGGCTAGCTGCATTGCATGCATCTCTAGTCCCATCCTTTCAATCTTTTCCATTGCCTCTTTTAGCAACTGGCTCATCGGCCTTTCTTCCTCATTACTATTCTCTGAAGTAGTCATGCTTGTTGCTACCGGTCCTTTGGATCTGGTTTGGTATGAATGTGTTGCCAGAATTCTTTAACAACTAACTGTCTGATATCAGACAACAACAAACTTTGTTAGTGTTAGAGCTTAACAGATTTGATCATAACACATAGAGGATGCAATGCACCTAGGCAGTTAACCGTTTCTACATGCTTTGCTTCAAACAACATGCGTCATCCCGGTTTGCTCATTCGTCTCTTTTTAAAGTATTTTGCGAAACCCCGCGTTTTATTTTATTTACATTTTTCTTTTCTTTATTTATTAAAAGCGGTCGAATCTTATGGGGATTGCCTACGTATCACGTCCCCGCGTGAATCAGACCAGGCGTAGTTCTGCCTCAAAGCAAAGACACACAGTAATTCTTCTGGAGTCACTTAATTTTATTATCAAAATTTGCTATTACACAGTACTTAAAATAAAAATAGCAGAAGTACAGACTCCACGGTTTTAAACTTGGTTTAATGAAAAGAAAACAACATATGGAAAAACAACCAAAGCCAAATAAACAGGACTTGACCAAAACTAATTCTCCAATTTAAGGGCCCGCGAGGCATCATTCGGCCTTTTCGCGGCTCTAGGTGTAAGGTCTCTTTGCAGGCTCTTCAACTCGTTCATAATCCGGCGGACGCAGCCCATGATGGAAACAAGGAGGGTCTTCTGAGGTGTTCGCTCACATGCCAAGCATTTCATGTAGATGTAATGCCCTATTTCATCAATCCTTGCTCGGATGTCATCTCTTTCACTGAGCAACTGCCTGATTTGTTGGTTCTTTAACCCTAGTGCCTGAGCATCATCGGCAAGTCGATCCTGAAACAACTCCATTTGTCTTTCCATACAGGCCATTGCATCGTAGCACTGTCTTCTGTCGGCCTGGGCATCTCGTGCTTGTTTGACGATCCGATCATGTAGAGTGGAGCTCGTCTCCCTTAATATTCTGACGCTCATTTCATAATCACTTATGACCTGTTGCAAACGTTGCTTCCGGGCCATTGCGTACTTTTGCCCATCTGACCTTCATCCTTGTTATGCAAGCTTTTGATTGTTCTAATTCCTCTTGGCTTTGGCCGACCTGATTTCTCAATCTTGCTATCAACCTTTCATCAGAGCGACGCTTCTGTTGGTCAACGTTACTCTTACTGGCTTGGCGAAGGCGGGCCTTCAAGGTTTGGTTTTCTTGGGCTAACTTGTTTCTTTCAGCCTGCTCCGAGGCGACTTGCACATTGTTCTCAAATACAAGCCTTTCAACTTGTTGCTTTAGCTTCCCGATTTCGACCCGGTAACCTTTCTCCCTTTTTAACCATCCCCATTGCTCTTGTGAATCATTGGTGAAGTGTTGGACGTGGGCCCTTTTAGCAGGTCTTTGCCGAGTCTGAAACCTTCTTTCGAACCAAGCATCGTACTTTGGGTCTACCTCACCTTTAGCTAGCTCTCGTACCATGGTTTTGGGCTCCAAGAATCTACATTCATGCCACAGTTTTCTAATCTTCCCCTCGGGGAATATGACTCCCGGGCTTAATTCCAAGGCATGCTTGCTCAGATTTTCATCATTAGGGACTACTTGAAACCTGCCCAGTTGTCGTAATACCCGATGAGGGGCATATGGCTGGATGCTGCGAAGCCCCATTAAGAGAACATGACATTCTTCAGCCGACATGTAGATAACCTCAGTATCAGTCAACCAACCAAATGCCCATTCAATTTGGTCAGATGTTGTTGACCTTAACCGTGTAACCCATTCTTCGACACCTTCAGGAAATCTGGCGCCTGTCATGCGCTTCTTGAATCCGCTGATACAATTCCTCTCGGTCAACCCGTGGTTCATGTATCCTACTCGGTGATGGAGGTGTTCCTGCATCCATAGCTGAAGTAACAGGTTGCAACCTTGGAAGAACGTACCTCCTTCTCGGCATATAGTTAGAGCCCGGTAGATTTCGGACAAAATCAAAGGAACCACAGTACTATTGGTTCTTTTGATTGCCACGTCGGCCATCCCTACCAGACCTATCTCTATCTTTTTGTCCTTCCTTGGGCAGACCATGACTCCCAAGAATGCTGTGATAAAAGCCAAAGTACGTCTTGCTTCCCATTTGTTTCTGTTCCCGCCGTGAGTTAGCCCAAGGTTCGGTTCCTCGAAACCCTGCGGGGTCCCGTACCGCTGATACAAGAAATGGAGATCACAACACCCTCTCGATAAATCGTCATGTTGTACCTTCCGACTAATGCTTAGTAGATCCAGAAACGCATGCGGGGACACTGGCCTTGGCGAAAGCAAATATTGCCCTCTTAACTTCTCATTCAGTCCCGCATATCCGGCAACTTCCTCAAGTGTCGGTGAAAGTTCAAAGTCAACAAAACGGAATACATTGCAGGTGGGGTCCCAAAATGGTATTAGAGCTTCAAGAATATCTGTCCTCGGCTCAACACCCAACAAATTTACAAAACCTCCCAATATTCTTCCTATTACCCCTTTGCTATCGGCTTCCAAGTCATTCCACCACATGTGGAGTTGTAGAGGGACCTCGCTGAGGGCTGAGAATGGTTCATTTTGCTCTGTGTTCATCCTGCACATTTATTAGGGTGACCTTTTAGGTGAAAACAAAACCCTTTATTTTGACTCTAACCAAAAATCTTTGGACAAAAAAAAAATTATTTATATACATGTGTATACATATATACATATATGCTTTATGGTATATCATTTTTGGTAAAAATGGAAAAAGAGTTGGACCCGATGAGGGTTGCCTACGTATCTCACATCCGGTGAGAATCAAACCGACGTAGTTCGGGTGATAAACTAACTGGTTTATTTATTTCTATATATATATATATATATATATATATATATGTATTTTATTAATTTTTTTTTTTATGTAAAAATTTCTCAACATTCAAAACCGGTCATCATGCATGCTTGAAGCAAATAAATGCACAAGCAGTGAGTAGGATGCATCAGGATGGCCTTTTCTATTTCAGGTTGCTATTCCTAGACGGACCCAACCCCTGTGTTGAGTCCCCTAAGTCAAATGCACATGATGCAAATAAACGTTCCTACTAGGGATCCGGCATGTGGCTTTGTTATACTAGGTTCAGAACCTGGGTGTTTGTTCTAGACCTGGCTTACCCGAGCGGACAGCTCGAGCCGAGGGGGGGCAGCGTACCGGGAATACAGAAGCTTCACCGGCTTAGCAACTTATCCGAACCTCGTTCTAAATTGGGATTTGACACTATACAGAAAAGAAGTCATACGAAGTATGCCCTTCTTCATGATTTAGAAGACTCAGAAAGTATAGGTTTCGGCACAATTTATATACAGTTCACATAATATCAAAGCAGTAAAAGCAACATTTAGCACATTAGGCTCAAAACATGTAAAAATCAGATAAAGCCAAATATAACAATTTATCTAAGCTCGAATTTCTAACCCTGAACCAGTGGTTCTGGGTTACGTAATCCCCAGCAGAGTCGCCAGAGCTGTCACACCTCCTTTTTCCGCGCCCGTGAGGCGCAGGGGGAGTTTTTCCAATTAAAGGACAATCGAAACGGGATTTGTTTATTTATTTCAGAGTCGCCACTTGGGAGATTTAGGGTGTCCCAAGTCACCAATTTTAATCCCGAATCGAGGAAAAATAATGACTCTATATTACAGTCTGCATACCAGAAATCCGGATAAGGAATTCTGTTAACCCGGGAGAAGGTGTTAGGCATTCCCGAGTTCCGTGGTTCTAGCACGGTCGCTCAACTGTTATATTCGGCTTGTTTATCTGATTTTTAATACAATTATGAACCATGTGCAAATTTTATCTTTTAACCACTTTATTGATTATTATTATTAGGAATGTGAACGTCGCTTAAAACATGTCTTTGGACTGCGTCACATGAAATGCACCCACAATCCGGAACATATCTTATTTGACGTTTTGGGATCTGGATTTGGGTCACATGAAATGCACGCCCAAGTTTAAGAAAATAGATTATTAAACACGCGCCTAAAGAGACTATCGTGTTATTATTTTGGGAAGGCCACGAAATTCACTAAGCGGCCCTCCTGAATTCTAAGTAATTTAAAACGAATATTTACTGAGGGCCCCGCAATTTGTATTTTTTATTCGGCGAGGCTCATCTCATTCTTATTTTTAAAAGGATATCCTATGGCAACTACGTTTCTTGTCGTGTTCGTCTCTATCAATTGAAAGCAGTAGATAGTCCTAATTAATTACATGTTTGCGAATTGTTCGTAGCAACATTCAGAAAAGCTTGAAAATCAGAAATGAGGCTGCCTGTGCAATCAGCCGAACAAATAATCATGGGCCCAAATCCAGCCCATGCGTGAAAGGCCAGACCTGGGCCACTGCTTGTCCGATGCGGACCTGCCCGGTCTGTTTTGACCTGGGCTCGACCTTTATGAGGTTGAGGCCCTGAATTTGTGCTCTTTATCTTAAAACATGATCTTAAGGTTTATACATGGTAATTTATTAGAAAGGAAAGAACCTATTTATAGTATACGGATTTCATGCTTGGACTATATCACAGGCTCATACTATACCATTGAACTAAGTAGGAGATACCACCTACTGCCTTGGGCATACTCTCATCATCAACCTATATGCACATTCTAGCATTCAACTACCATACATTGACATTTATAGGCATGAAGACTGTCTCTAGTACCCAGAACAAAATGTAAAAACTATTACACATTACATGAATATTTAATATAACAATCTATGTGCAAGAGTCATCCTTCAAGATTCTTCATTTTTGCATTCATACTCATTTTTCAATTACATTTCTTGACAGTGCATTGGTTGTGTACCTGGTATAGAGGACAAAGAAGAAAGGGATGATCAGCTGGGCAGTATGCAGTAAACACAGCAACAGCAGATTCACAGCAACAACACAGCAACAACAACCAGCCAACAATGATGAAGCTCAACAAGGAGTCGAGCAAAAATATAAACAATCCCAGAAAAACAGAGTAGGAAATAACAGCCCAGAATGTTGAATGTAACAGCAACAGAAATCCAATGACCACAAGAAAGCTTGGCAAACGACAGGAAAGCAAAACCACAAAGACAACCTGATCAAACTGGACTCTTACACAGTTTCTTCTAGACAATACTCATCCATAATGTTCTGAAATTTATTTCTGTTTTTCCTTTTTCAGTTTTCTTACTCACAGAATCTCTCAAGACTCCAAAAAAATGAACTCCCTTTTCTAATCGAAGGTCTCCCTCTTTTATAGCCTAACATTAACACTTTACAGTCTGTTTTACAACTCACAATTGCCCCCCCTGTTGTTTTTCCACTCACTTGTTTTAAATAACCAAACTCCCATGAAATCCCTGACAGCCCCTCTATCTTTTTGGTTGTTAAAGTGTACTGATCACTTGTTTATTTAACCAAAATATGGGCAGTGGGAATATAATCTGACAGCACATGCTGTCCAATTATTTTAATTCTTTAAAGCTAACCATACACATGTTGCCCACGGTCCAAACCAAATGGCATTGTGTTTTAAAACCAAAATCTGAATCTGCCATTATAACCTTTCCCCCTAGATGTTCTTTTAATTTAATTTGAACAAAATCAATAGGCAATACAATTCAGTTCCTAATGGGACTCAAATACGATCACAGCAGAAATAAGCAATACGAATCAAGTTGTTACCATTAACGATTGAAACTAATTGACGACATATATCGACTCGACTATATTAATCGTAACACATAACAATCAATCGTTCATATAAACAACACGTATAGAGTCCCGAATGACCTCAGACAAATTTGTTCAAACACTGGGAACTTATGTGAATTAAACTCGTTTGACGACTAATCTAATTGATGAGCACGTATATCACAGGGTATATTCAGAACACAAACAGAAGACAATTGGCCAAATAAAAAGGCCTTTAACAGAGATGGAAGAAATCCGAATGAAAAATAACAAAAAAATAACAAACAAACACAACGAAACATGCTGACCACTTAATCAAAACTAACACAAAAGAAAGGAAAACTTACCGAAAATGTTTAAATCAAACAGACCCAAATCTGATTCAACTTCGAACTTTTGAGGCCGAACAAACTTTAATCAGGGTGTTCTCACATGAGAACACCTTGATTAAGGTCTATTAGACCTCAAACCCATGTCCAAACCGGCCGGATTCCCCAGGTGCATGTGTTCTAAAGTCTGGATTTCCAGATCTGATTTTTAGGGAGTTGTGGGTAGATTCGGACCAAACCAAGCTTGGTTTGGTCACGAGGAAGGTCAGGGGAGTGTCTGGTATGAAGATGGTATGGTTTGGCATAGATCCGGGTTCGACTCAAATCTTCAAAATGAAGATTCGAGATGAACGAAAGTGATTCGAGGCTCGTGGTTAGTGGATTCGTGTTCAGGACAGTGAGGTGGTCCTAGGGTGTTCAGGAGGCGGTCAGCGGCGTTCATGCCGCCGGCTTTAATGGCGAGGGATACTGGGGCGGCTGCTAGGGTTCGGGGGGTTTCAGATTTGGGTTTGGGGACGATGAAGGGTGGGGTTGGTATAGGGGGCGTGGGGTGCAGGGCTGAGTTTATATATGGGGGGTTGATTGGATCTGAGCCGTTGGATCAGATGATCTCAACGGCTTGGATCTGAGGATGAGACATGAGACGGGGTCGTTTGGTAGTTAAACGGGGTCGTTTGGTTTAAGTGAGGGGTCGGATCGGATTGGTTATTTGGGTCGGGTTTGAACATGGGTCGCTGAAAGAGGTCCTGAACCGTTGGATCGGCTGGGACGGACGGCTCAGATTGATTTGCCTGAAACGACGTCGTTTCAGGAGGTGCCTGGGCAGCCGGTTTTGTACTAGACCTGATCGAATTGGTTTGGGCCTATTTTTTGGTTTATTTCCTTGGGCCCAACCGATTTTCTTCCCTTTTTTTTTTGTTTTTTTTTTCTCTAGTTTCATTTTTCAAAAATAAAATAATAGACAATAAAATAATGAAATTAAAACTAAACAACAATGGAACATTTTAACACAATTAACACCAAATATTCAAGTAAGTTAACTAAAAGCCTAGAACGAAGGACGCACACATATATATATTATTTTTTTGAATTTTCTTTTACTGACACATATTTTTGTATTTTTGTTTGATAATGACTAGATGCAAAATGGACAGACCCACAAATGACCAACAACACATGTTACGGAAAGATCGAAAAATTGTACAGCGAAACCATCTGTCACTATTTTTATTTTCTTTTGGAGCGATCGTCCGTGAGGCAAAAATCACGTGCTTACAATGGTCAAAACATATGTTGTAGTAAACCTGAAGTTTACTAATACAAATGGCTATCATATTGAGACTACAAATGATTGGAAGATTGATAATCTTCATGTTTCCACAATCATAGGGGTAAAATAATATGTATGTGAGAAGTTACTCGCCTTATTCTTTAATTTGTACTATATCATGTATCACAGTAAACCAGAAGTTTACTAAAGCAAAAGTTTATGCCATAGTAAACCAGACGTTTACTAAGAGATATCACATGACATGATAAACTTGAAGTTTTCATTTGCCATTTTTAAATGAGCTATTTGAGAATTCAGATAAGCATATACTAAAGAACTAGAAGATTCTTCAGGAATTCTCATGTGTTGCTTGTTCTCATAATGAATTGATTATACCAGCTAAAGTTGGGACTAAGACCCCTGATTCTGAAATATATAAAAGGTGAATATGGGCCCGTTCACCTATCATGTGAACCACTTATAGGTGCATATATGAGATGGTTACATGTGTAATTATTGTCAACCTGCAGTTTGGCATTTGGAATTGCTTTTCTCGATTAAGAGCATAATTTTCAGATTATGAAATCAAGACAGTTCATCTTGATAATGCTGGTTTATATCCAAGCTGGTTTAGCATTGAATACCTCCTATTAATGGCTAAACCATTGCTTATGAGAACAAAGCTTCATGTGTTGGTCTAAGATTTTCTAAATTGCATATAACAGCACTTGTATGCATCAGATCAACAATATATGATAAGTCCTCCCTTCACAATTGGTTTAGGATCAGAAACCAAATATTTTTACTATCTTTTGTTGCGTGGTATATGATTAATTTCTCTACCATAATACACAAAGATATGTTTCCCAAAGATGATTGGGGATATATGTTAGTTTTTCTAACATTTGGGGGATGGAATAAACAGTTGAAAAATATGCTATATGAATCGAATTATCATGATCCTCACTTAGAAGATAATTCAAGTCGAATGCCAGAAGCATTTGCTGATCCAAAATTAAATATCATATTTCAGCTGCAAATGCTCCTATTAAAATTAAAGTCCCTGAAGGATAGAGTTTACTGTACGCATGAAGCGTGGTAGACCAATCGGTTCCAAAGGTAACAATCCTTGAAAAATAGTAGGAGCTAATGATCAAAATGAGGAGGAAATAAGCTCTAGAAGAGCCCACGACATAACATTTCATGAAACTCCCGAAAAAGTTCAGGTACCTGAAAATAAAGAAAGTGATGAGATCTCCACAAGTTATGTCGCTTCGGAACTGACACAAAATGATCGTCGACGATATATTTAATACAATATAGTGCACAATATTGTAAAAGATTGTGAGGATCGGACTAGCAGTCCAGACACTTGAAGATGTCATACCATTTAGATACAAGTCTTAACCTATATGACTTATTTGGCTAAATCTATATGAAGATCCTTGAAGGATTGAAAATGCCCGAAGCATATAATTCAAAGTCTTGAGAAATGTACTCGATCAAATTATAAAGATCTTTGTACGGTTTAAAGCAATCTGTGCGCGTGTGGTATAATCGCCTCAGTAAATATTTGCTGAAAGAAAGTTACATAAATTATGTTATTTGTCCATGTATTTTTATAAAGAAAATGTCATCAAAATTTGTTACACTTGCTATTTATGTTGGTGACATAAATCTTATTGGAACTCCGGAAGAGCTCCAAGAGGGTCTTAAAAATACTTTTACATGGACAAAGTGTACCCATTAAGTACACCAATGAATATTCAATCACTTGAAGTGAATAAGGATCCGTTCCAACCTCTAGAAGAGGATGAGGAGCTCCTTGGTCCTGAAATACTCTATCTCGGTGTAGATGGTGCACTTATTTATCTTGCTAATGCTAACAAAAGTGGTGCAGATCGTATTGGTAATGCAGATGCAGGTTATTTATCCGATACCCCATAAAGCTCGATCTCAAACTGGCTACATATTTACATATGGAGGTACAATCATATCATGGCGCTCCACAAAACAATCTATTGTTGCTACTTCTTCAAAACACGCTGAGATAATAGTTATTCATGAAGCAAGTAGGGAATGCGTATGGTTGAGATCAATAATTCATTTTATTCGAGAAAAATGTGGTTTGAAATGTGAGAAAAGACCCACAATTTTATACGAAGACAATGCTGCATGCATAGCCCAATTGAAGGGAGGATTTATAAAAGGAGATAGAACGAAAGAACATTTCACCAGAATTATTCTACACACACGATCTTCAGAAAAGTGGTGACATTGATGTGCAACAAATCCGTTCAAGTGATAATCCAACAGATTTATTCACTAAATCTTTGCCAACTTCAACTTTTGAGAAGATGGTATACAAGATTGGAATGCGGAGACTCAAATATTTGAAACAAGGTTTTCATCAGGGGGAGTAAAATACGTTATGCACTCTTTTTCCCTTACTAAGGTTTTTTCCCATGGGGTTTTCCTTATAAGTTTTTTAATGAGTCACCTAGCAATGCATATTACTAAATATGTGTACTCTTTTTCCTTCACTAGGATTTTTTTCCCACGTGGTTTTTCCTAGTAAAGTTTTAATGAGACACATTATCTTTTAATGAACATCCAATGGGGAGTGTTATAAATATTTTATATTATGGATGTTCATTTAGTACTCCATTGTAAATAAGCTTCCTGAAGAAACTTATCCATATGGGACTCCACTGTAAATATGTTTATCTATTTAATACTCTATTGGAAATAAGCTTCCTGAAGAAGCTTATCACTTCGGTACCCGGTTATGGATAAACATTACCCTATGTAGAAGATTATCTATATCTGGTATAGTAGCAACTTACACAGCAGCTTGCGTAGCAGCTTACACAGCAGCTTGTAATAGCAGCTTACACATCAGCTTGTAGTAGCAGCTTACACAACAACTTGCGTAGCAGCTTCCTTTCTTCTATAAATAGAAGAAATTTCAGTTCATTATGTACATGAGTTTGAATTCGAATAATATATCAGTTTCTCTCTATACTTATCTTTACTTTATAGTCTTTATTTTATAACAAATATTTACATTTAACGGGAACTATGAAGAAAAAACAATTAAGGAGAGCACACGTTGGAACATGCCGTTTTTGCTAAAATTTTTTTGTCTATTTTCGATGTTTTGGTGTTGCAATTTCTAGGATTCAACAGGTTTTTTGGTATTTTGGGTTTTAAAAAAATTTCAAAGATCCTGATAAAGCTAAAGACAGGATTTATTAAATATTTGATGATAATCAGAAGCCTCATTTTTGGTAAACTTAAAGGACCACAACGACTCAAGAGTTAATTTAAGGAGTTATTTTAAACCTACAATAAAAAAAATGGACCATTTTTATCATTTTCTCATATAAATGACCCCTAATCAGTGGACGTGAATGGAAAAACAATGAGGATATTTACGGAATTAACTTAAGCTATCCAATTTTCTATTGAAGATTAACAAAGAGCTAAAGCAAACCGAAATATTAACTGCCTAACATACCCTTACCCCAGCTAGTCAATTTTGAGGACACAATCCGGCCAGGGGCGGATGCAATGCATTATATACGGTTCAATTGAACCCATAATTTTTGATGCGGAGTAAAAATTTATATGTAAAAATTCATTAAAATCATAAATATAGTAGATATGAACCCATAACTTTAAAAATATAATGGAGCTAATGATAAAATCTTTAAAAGTTGAACCCATTGAATTTAAATCCTGGATCCGCCTCTGAATCCGGCAACTTTTCAAACCAAAAAACTTGGTTTTTTCGACCATCAGATGAAAATTACAACCCAACGCCTAACTATATATACAATCAAATGATGCACAAATCCAGTGAAAACCCTATTACCTTAATCATCTTAAGCACACGGCTAGAACTTTGGCTTCTATATAAGTTGTGTGAATTAATCCAGATGAAAAATTTGGGGCAAAGATTAATTTAGCCCGCGGTCGAAAACATTCATATTCAGTAACCGCAAAATTGTATAAATAACATATATTCTTCTTATGCAAAAAATATATATTTTTTCGGCTATTAATTTAAATACAGTTATACAATGTCATTTTCCCATAAATTTGTTGACTGCCTTTATGTTGAGGCCCAACAAGAAAGACCTTTTGTAAATGGGCTAATAAAAAGAAGGAATTTTTATCTTGTTATACTATATATATAACTTATTTACCCCCTAATCAAGTTTTAACTTAATTATATGTGCATATACAATTTATCAATTATATACAAATTAGTATTAGTAAGTATCCCTTTATATTAAGAATTGAATAGGGAATCAGTTATTTCCCTATCCCTGCACACACACTCTCTCTATCTGTCTCTCTTTCTCTCACTCTTTCTCTCGTTCTCTATTCTTTCTCCAATTTTTCTTCCTTCGTTATTCTTTGCTTGTTCTCCTCTTTTTTTTATCAATAATTTCAATTGTTTTAATATAGTGTTTTAACTTAGCAATTTCTTTTCATGTTGCACAATTGGTGTTCGAATCGAAATTGTCAATCAATAAATTTTGAAGGTGTTTGATTCTCCACCATTGACAACAATTAAAAATCTTCAAAGCTTTGAATTCGACTTTGGGTTTTCAAAAACTATTGTTTCTTTGGATTGGGTATTTTTGAAAATAATTGGGAATATTCTTTGGAGTTTATATCTCAATTTTGAGGGTGTTTGGTGAATATTAGACTTAAATTTGGCTAAATTTCATATTGAAACTCGAAGAAGAAGATGATATACAATATATTTGTATTAAAGTTGTATATAAATTGTATTTAAGTTGTATTCTATTGTAATTATATATATATATATATATATGAATGTTATATGAAAGTTGAATAATAGTTGTATAATATATGAATCGGTGTATGAAATTTGTATTTAAGTAATAAATATCCCTCTGTTCCAGTTTATGTGAATCTATTTCCTTTTTCGTTCATTCCAAAAAGAATGACCCCTTTCTAAATTTGATAACAATTTAGCTTAAACGTACAATTCTACCCTTAATGAGAAGCTTTTATAACCAACAAATATTCTGGGGCCCTTTTTGACTTGTTTAGGACCACAAATTCTAAAAGTCTTTATTTTTTCTTAAACTCCGTGCTCAGTCAAACATGTTCACATAAATTAGAACGGATGTAGTATCTTTTTACATAAAATTGCTGATATATATCAAAACAAAATAGACCATTTTTATTATTTTATCATATAAACGATCCCTAATCACGTAAACGGAAAACCCAATGAGGCTATTTAAGGATTTAAATTGAGCTATCTTCTATTGAGGATTAACAAAGAGCTAAAGTAACTGAAATTTAAGGGAAACTTACACAAATGTCCCAAATAAATCTCAATTTATCAACCTCTAGCCATTAATCATAGATTTACCAAAATTAGCCAACAAAAATTGAAAAACTAAATAATAGGGTTCTTTCTCTGAAAGAATCACATGGAAAAATCACCTTTCATATTTTAAGCGTGATTAGCAACACTAGATACAAGACAGAAAGGAAATTTTATGGATGAGGTAGCAAATAAGGTGATGAAATACAAAAAATATATACAATATTCCAAAAATCTAAACAAAAAAGGAACTTTTTCAATGGGTATAGTTGAAATTCATTGAAAATATATAGATAAGTCCATATACAAAAATTTGAGGAAGATTGGAGGTGATTTGGACTGGTTTTGTATCAAAATTCGTAACTAAATCGAGTCCAAAAAGCCTTCTGCGACACATGTATCACGCATGTATCTCACACACATGTATGCATGGATATACATGTGATACACAATAGATACAAATATGATACATATGTGATACATAAATGATACACATATCATTTTTTTCATGTTCAGTTTTTACCTAATTTTCAATTCAAACCACCTCAAAACAAAGCAAATTTTTGATATTTTTTTGCTACAAATAACTAATTGGCTAATATTAACAATATTTTATCAATTGACCAAATTTTGTAATGAGCTACCTATAAATGTAATTTCCCAAATATTAACTGCCTAGTGTCATGAGTGATATTGGACAAAATGATAACATGGATGATGGCCAATTTGATGGGCGAAACGAAATAAACGACCAGTCCAAAGATTGAAGTGGAAACCTGTATATTGGGGAATATGGTTGAATAACAATAGGTGGGAATCACTTAAATAACATATTGGTAGCGGTAGTAGTAGTAGTAGGTTGAATCTCTCCTAATCCTCAATTGTATGTTTCCTTCCCCTCTTTGTTCTTTAATTATTGTTGTTTATAGTTTGTAAGTATCCTTCTTTAATAGAAATCTAGTTAATCTCCTTTGTATTATTGTGTGATGTTTGAGATTAGAACACCTAGCATACCCTTACACCAGCTAGTCAACTTTGAGGACACAATCCGGCGATTTCCAAACAAAGAAAAGCTTGGGCCAAAGATCAGCGGCTCAAACTATTTATATGCAAAAGTGATTAAATTTTATATTTTTTTCTTTTATATTTTCAACTATTATTTTGAAAGCAATTTTACAATGCCATTTTCCCATAAATTTGCTGACTACCTTTACGCTGAACCCTTTTTGTAAATCGGCTGATAAAAAAGAACACTTTGTGAATGGGCTGATTTGCATAAATAATCACTTTTGTGGCCTAATAATTTTAAGGTTTGCTACTCTTTTCAAAATTAGACCAATGCTCTGAAGTTCCAAAAGCCACCACTTGGTCAAAATTTAAAATTCATAACTAAAATTCGGTTTTACTTTGAAGAAATGACTATCTTTTAAATACAAGGCCACAAAATTGACCACCTGGTGTAAATAATGCTTGTCAGCTGTAAGTGCACAACCTAATCCAAATTTGTCTTCAAATGGTTGGCCTATGATCGGACAAGTAAGTAAAAATAGCACCGTATAGCAATTTTCGGACTGGTCATTCAAAAATAATCAGCGTTTACGAAGTCAATGAAAAATAACCACTATTTTGCTGCAACAGAGACCAGTCCAGCATAATATACTGGAGTTCGGTGCACATGTGTATGAACTCCAGCATATTATGCTGGACCGGTATACTTTGTTGACTCCAGTATAATATATTGGAGACTGGAGCACAACTTCAGTATATTATGCTGGAGTTCTAGTGTACTTATGCTGGAACTCCAGTATAATATGCTGGAGTTCAAGCATACTTATGCCGTATTTTCCGGGTTTTGAACAGTGTTTTCGCTCAGATTTTATCTTTACGTAAAAGTGGCTAAAATTCGATTACTTTTGAAACTGAGCTATTTTTGAACGACCAATTGTAAATCTGGCTATTTTTGAATTTCTCCCGACAAGTAAATTAAGGAACTATTACCTATCTATACTATATTATAAATATATTTACCCTATTTAGAGAGGTTATCACTCAATTATATTTTTATATACAATTTTATCATTTATATAGAAAATAATATATTAAACTCTAATCTTCCTCATTTTCTCTCTTCTTCTTCCTCAAATTCCCAATTGTATTTAGGCAAAATTCAATTGGAAAAATCAAAACAGAGGCAACACGCCCTCACGTCTTTTCCTCTCGAGATATTCGTGGAAGTATAGTTTTTGATATCTTTGCAAAGAAAAGCCTTTCTACAAGTTTGTACAACAAAGTCGTACAGTACAATATGAATGAAATTTCCAATTGTATTTGGAAAATAATTTCAATTCTAAAGTTTCGCCATCTTCAATCCCTACTTTTCTACTAACATCAGTAATTTAATCTAATCTTTATAAGATAAAAGTGGATTTAGCACTTCAATATATCAAGAGGGTGTGAAGAATTAGCAGTTTTGCTTAATTAGAATCTTATTCATGATAGATGCAGACGAGTCCTAAGAGAGAAAAAAATTAATTTCACGACGGTGGACTTATTATCTGTTCCGAACAAATAACAATTTCGTCATTGATAGCTATTAATAAGCTTCGAAACTTTTGAATCCGAAAATCGGGCTTGGAAAAATTGCTATTAGTTTGATTGTGTTACTGCAAATGATTGAGAATATCCTTTGAAGTTTTTAATTTTGAGAGAATTTTGTGAAGATTCGAGTTGATTTTGGTTGGAATTTCATATTGAAACTCAAAGAAGAAGACATAAATAAATTGTATATTTTTTTTGATACAGTATATATTCAATTAACATAATTGTATATAAGGTGTATATGAGTTGTAACAGAATTGTAGCTCTTTGACCGAATTCTATATAAAAATTCTTGTATACAAGTATTATATAAGTTGGATGTAAATTATAGCTTTTGATTGGATTTTGTACAATAAAAGATTATATTCAAGTGGTATATAAATATTAGCATTTGAACGAATTTATATATGTTTTGCAAAAAATAAATTAGTTACTTTTTGTAAATAGAAAAACTTAGTTAAATTGATAAGTATTATCTTAATATTGTATATTTACGAAAAATCCCACAAATTCAGTTATACTGAAAATTAGGGGTGTTCATGGTTCGGTTTGGGTCGGTTTTTTTCGAAAAAGAAACCAAACCAAGTAAGTCGGTTTTTCAAATATCGGAACCAAACCAAACCAATCAAGTCGGTTTTATCGATTCGGTTTTTGTCGGTTTTTTGGTTTTTTCGGTTATTTATCGTTTTTTTTTAAATACGAGACATACATTACCAAACGGATATTCTGGCTACTACATTTTCAACATAACACTATCCAATCAATTGTTCTTTGAGAAATCTATCATTTACCAAGATATATTGATGATAATTGAATCAATAGTGATGAATAATTTAACTACTCAATTAAAAATTAATTATTTTTAACATGAAATAAATTCTTTTTATACTTAGCAAAAGAAAACTACCAATCAAACTAGAATGTAAAGGCAAAGAATTAGATTATTAAATAGCAAAGAACTAGAGTAAAAATATAAATGACCAATATGTACGATAAAATTTTAGAAGCTTTATATAAAAATATACACATATATAGGTATAATAATAAATTTAAATAGCTACTTTTATAGTCGGTTTGGTTCGGATTTTTTTTATTAGAACCAAAACCAAACCAAATTTGATCGGTTTTTAAAATTCAAAACCAAAATCAAATCAAACCTAAAAAATATCGTTTTTTTAGTCGGTTTGGTCCAGTTTTCGATTTGGTTCGATTTTTCGGATTTTTATCAACACCACTACTGAAAATAATGGAATACGATGAGCTTACAAGGTACAGGGGAACCATTGTCTTATACGATTATAAAGAAAATGAGATAGATTTTGAATTTTAAGAATGATAAAGATCAGCACTCAAACACAAGTTAGGAAAACTAATGTTTTGATAAACTTCTATCGTTCCTTTATTTTGTGCTTAGAAGTCGGTCCTATTCAATAAGCGGGTGACATTGACCTTCCAAGCAAAATATGTGTGAAAATAGCACGTGCTAGCTAGTTTTCGAACTGATAATTGAAAAATAATCAGCGTTTGTAAAGTCATTAAAAAATAGCCACTATTTTGCTGTAACATAGAAAGTTCTAGCATAATATACTGGAGATTGGTGCAACTGTGTATGAACTTCCAGCATATTATGCTGACACACCAACACACGAAAAGTTCCAGTATAATATACTAGAGATTGGAGCACCTGTATGAACTTCCAGCATATTATGCTGGACTGGTATATTATATAGGACCTCCAGTATATTATACCGGGAGTCCAGTATATTATACCGGAGTCCAGTATATTATACTGGGACTCCAGTATATTGTGCTGGAATATTTTTCGGATTTTGAACAATATTTTCGTTTAGATTTATCTTTACATAAAAAGTGGCTAAATTTCGATTACTTTTGAAACTGTGGCTATTTTTTAATTACCACTTGTAAATTTGGCTATTTTTGAATTTTCACGTCTAAATTGAACATTTTACCTCCTATAGCAAAGGTATACACTCTATTTATTATAAATTAAAATTATTTTAAAATGTTATTTTCTATGGCTACCTTTTATATTTTATAACAAAATAAGTATTTATGGTATATATTACCATTTAGGCATGAAATAAAGTATGAAATATGCTATTTATGTTTTTCCTCTCTCTCTCTTAGACTGCTGAACATACCTATTTTTTTAGGTGATTGTCGTTACTGTATTCATGAATACATGGCGCGAATATATGTGAATACATGCGCGTACAGCTGCACTGCCTGATTTTAGGCGCTTTTTACTATTGTATTCATGAATACAGCAACACGAATACATGTGAATACATGCATGTACCACTAAAATACCGTAATTTTAGGCGCTTTTTGATATTGTATTCATGAATATCTGGTGCGAATATATGTGAATACATGCTCGTACAGCCGGACTATCCTGATTTTAGGCGCTTTTTACTACTGTATTCATGAATACAGCAGCCGGAATACATGTGAATACATGCGCGGACAACTAGACTGCTCTGATTTTTAGGCATTTTTTGTTGTTGTATTCATGAATACAAGAGGGCGAATACACTACCATAACAACTGAATAGTAGTTATAAAAAGTAATTATGTGTATAGTAGCTATAGGAAGTTAACAGCCACTAAACAATTGTGATTTCTGAAAATTCCTCCTAATATATTACAGCATGATTAGTGGGAGGGCCCATTATCGAATTAGAGCACCATCATTGACAATTTGACATGCATTAACTATAAAAAAATGTCTTTATGCCAATTTCTTATAGTTAATCTTTTTGTTAACTCAATTTTCTAAAGACTTAGAGTACCAAGATTAGTCTTCTCCACTAATTTGCTGAAAACTTGGATTACGAGCCTATCATGTCCTTTCTTCGACAAAGGACACCCCATAAAGCTAGTAAGCACATTCCTTTTTCCT
Source organism: Nicotiana sylvestris (assembly GCF_000393655.2). Taxonomy (NCBI): domain Eukaryota; kingdom Viridiplantae; phylum Streptophyta; class Magnoliopsida; order Solanales; family Solanaceae; genus Nicotiana; species Nicotiana sylvestris. Next base: position 30,486,178 of record NC_091061.1, read on the forward strand.
TTTACAAGAAAAGTAATTTTATTAAATTAACAGCGACTATAATTCTATTTGTTTCCTTAATTTTTTCTTCGAATTATTTTTCGTGATTCGAGGGTTGAAGTAATGTATTTCTCAAACTTAGGATGATACAGATCTTCTTGGATCGATCACGAGAAATAATTTCTCTTGATCACTCCTTTTTGTTTCTTCATTCGAGGGCCAAATTGAAGTGTTTGATTGTCAAAAAAATGTCCGATCGCACTTCGAGTTGATCTTGAGAAAGAACGTCTTATGATCACTTTGATTTTGATAAAGACAAGGGCTTTTTACTCCTCTGCCTTTGAAGGTCGGTTACACCTACGAGGATGTACTTCACCATAGACAGATGGGGTATTTGCATCTATACCCGCTTTTTGTATCACGTTTTAACTTGTGCTCGCTTTGCAAAAAAAATTGCAAGCGTACCCGCTTTTTCGCATAACTTCAGCATACGGGGCTGAAGTAGCAAAGACAATCACGCAAAATTTCAGCATTCTAGTAGCCGAGCCTGAAGTTCAGCTCTAGAGCTGAAGTTTTTGTTTTGTAACTGACGAACTTCAGCTTAGAGTTGAAGTTTTTGTTTTTGTAACTGGTGAAGTTTTTATTTTGTAACTGACGAACTTCAGCACTAGAGCTGAAATTTTTGTTTTTGTAACTGGTGAACTTCAGCTCTAGAGCTGAAGTTTTTGTTTTGTAACTGGGGAACTTCAGCTCTAGAGCTGAAGTTTTTGTCTTTGTAAATGGGGAACTTTAGCTCTAGAGCTGAAGTTTTTGTTCTATATTTGATTAACTTCAGCATGTTTTATACTCTCATGTTTTATGCTATCTGATCCAATCGTACTAAATATATTCAGAGGCCCAAACTAAATTACTGGACAAGGTGGCACACTGGTGGTCCCAAAAGAAGTCATGAGGCAGAATCATTCAAAAGCAACCCCAGTGGGAGACAGTGAAATTTCAAAGAACTTTTATTGTCTCTTGGTTTGGGATTTGTAGTGTTATAATAATCCAAGTGGAAGTCCTCAGTATATTTGCTTTAGCTTCATTAATCAAAGAGAGAAATGTTGAAGTAATCCTTGTAGAAGAAGAAAGACGAAAACAAAGGAGGAGAAGGAGGAGAAGAAAGGGGGCTGAAGTTGTTTAAAAAGTGGGTACAAATTAAAAGTTTAATAAAAAAGAAATAGGTATAGGTTAAATGGGGGCGACCAAATAGGGCGCCCCATGCAATTTTTACTAGACGAATCTAGCTTCTGATATCGGATTCAACTGAATCTATAACTTTTAATGTGGAGCATAAATTTATGTGTAAAAGTTCGTTAAAATTCTACCAAATAATAGATATGAACCCACAATTTTAGAAATATAATAGATTCAAAGGTAAAAACATTAAACCTGAACTGATAGAGTTTACATCCTAATTTACTTCTGTATTTGATGTCTTGATCTCTTTGTGAATATACCAAAGAGTTTATGGAATTTTATACATACTAATTAATAGGCAAATCCATATATAAAGAGGTTAATAATTCGGGTCTATTCGACAAAAGTTAAAAGGAATATACACAATTTCACACAAATTATCGAGCAGAGGAATTAACAAGATAATAAAAAGAATTGCTAATGCAACCTTTTCTTTCTCGGTTTGAACGAGAATCACTTGACTATTTTTGAATGGTGGCACATTATCGAACTAAACAGTTTGATGATAATTGATCGTTGGGGTTTTTTTTTTGTTTTTTGTTTTGGTGGTGGTGGTGGTGGGGTGGGGGGGGGGGGTTTCTTAATAACACTCTTTACCTATGCACTGCATGGCCAAATAATGAAATATATAATCTAGAAGAATTTAGCCGCTATTATGGTAAATAGAGAAAGTGAGCTTTAAAACGTATATCTAACTTTATTGTACCAACTTTTTTGCGTGCGCGACACACATATAGAGGGAGAGAGAGAGTTTGATTTCGAAATATTTGATAATTCTTGAACCTATTATTGGGTTGGCAATGCACCAAGATAAAAGTAAAAATAACACGGGCTAGCCAGTTTTCGAACTGATAATTAAAAAATAGTCAGCGCTTGCAAAATCATTAAAAAATAGCCACTATTTTACTAAAATATGGAAAATTCCAACATAATATACCGGATATTGGTGCCATTGTCACCTTTAAAACGGTGTTCAAGGGACAGACATTATAACTTTCAAGTATGAAATTCAATTTCCCCTGGCCATAAGAAGAAATCAATAAGACGAGAATTGAAGATTGATGAACAAGTACGATCATGTAACTAGTTTCTAAGGATGCTCCAATAGAAGTTTGATTCCATTATTTCCCACCAAATATAAGTTGGGTTTTGTTAATTAAAACAAGAGAGGTGTGAATGAAAAATGATGGGAAAATAAATAGAGAGAAATGAAATTTTGAATTAGTTCACTTTACAAAGGAACTTTATCCATCATTGGATAGGAAGTGAAAAATTCTTGTGCTTATCTATCTATATTATTATAAAAGTACGAATATTTCACGATAAATGTTGAATGACAAAATATCCTTAAAATATTAATCGACTTTTATACCCTTAAGTATTTTGTCAAAAAAATAGTTCTATAATGGATAAAATAGTAATATCTAATACTAATTTGCCTAATATATAGGTATTTGATACCAACTAATGATGGAATTTTCTTAAAATTAATAATCGTATGTAAAGTTCTAATAAGATACTAATTGAAATAGGTGTACGAAATTAAAAATATTACAAAGTAACTCTCCGGCATTTGCTCGCTACTCTATTTATCTAACCTGTAGTTACAAGACTTATCATACCCTTTAATCTTTCAACTTAATTCTTAGAAGGATGGACCTAATTGAGAAACAGTCTTTAACATTAAAATTTAAGGGTTTACCATAAAGAACAATACACATGAGCGAGAGATATTTATTTATATAGATTTTAGTTCGTCTTTTCTTAAACCATTGCAGGATATTTAATTTTATAAAAAATGATATATAATTAAGACCAACCTAAAAAGAATTAGATTTTAATATCATAGCTGAACGATTAAAAAAAGGAAAGAGAAAAGATAACAGTGATCAATTAATTATATGAGAGTTGAATGCTAACACGTTTAAATTACTTGCAAGTCCAACATTGTTGATATATTCAAAGACCAAAAGTTTTACCTCCTTCATATTGTTAAAAGACACAACATGAAGCAAATTCTTATGGTTCAGTTTAATTTGTCAAATCTTCTCATGTGCAGGAAAATCTTTCTAGTCCATTTTTTCTCATATATGTAACTAGAAAGGTAATAGTGATATAAAATGGATTTGGTAAAAATAACGTCTTTAATATCATATGTTGCATGAGATTAACACTTTTGTGGTAACAAGTATATTCAAATATTTTACATTAACTATTGGGTGCGCTTATTATTACGTGCGAAACACGTATATAGAGACTAGTACTATATTAAAAGCACGAAGCTCCTTAGAGAAATATTGTTCGCCTTTTTTATCCTTTTAAAATAGAGTTCATATTAGACAAAATAGTTACTTTCCTAATATTTAGGACTCTAATTAATTCCTAACATTTAGGACTTCTAACTCAACTAAATGTTTTATACTGAAATTTTTCTTATTTTAATTAAGTAATATGCCACATTTGCAACCAAAAAAAAGTAATAACACATACACATAAAACCACATTTTTTGGTTTAGAAGCTTTAAATTCTCTTGCAAAACACCTTAGTTTCAAGACACGTAGGAGAATTTTTCTTAAAAAAACTATAAATAGGGAAGCAAAGACTGATTAAAAAGGATGTTTTATAACTAACAAACTTAAAAAAACGAATGCAAACTCACATTAGGATAGTTGATTAGTTTCAAACAATTTGTATTCTTTTTACGTTTAGGAGTCTTTTTATTTTGTTAATTTTTTTTACAGATTAATTCTTTGAAAATTCAGTCTTATAGAAATAATTAACAATTATGTAACGCAATTTATCATTATGTCCTTCTAATAAGCTACTAAGAAATTAACAAATAATTCAATACTCTAATACATTACTAAAAAATATTAATTAATATAATTATTAGGTTAATCACTAACACTGATTAGTAAATAATAAGTTTCATAAGCCACATATATGAAATATTGTTATCAAATGAATAATGTAACAAAAAAAAAGAATTTATATTTTTTAAATTTTTACTTTATAATGCAAACATATTATTTATTAATATATACACGATTTTTTAAAAAGTTATATACTCACTATATAGGTACACGCGCAAAGCGCGTACCCTAAGACTAGTAGCTCTTAAAGAATTAAGAAGAGAGCAAGTCTCGCACTGTCGTTGTCGTCATCGCTCACTCTCGGCTTCAGATTCGGTCAATTGATATGATTGATTGATATTTTTTTGGACCAAATTTAATTTCCTTTTTCATCATTTAATATTTTCTTTTCTAATATTTTTTGCACGAAAAATATGAATTCGTGAAATTATTTTCAACAGTCGAATTCACGACCAAATAATCCATTCAACAGAAATTCACATAATTTCTGCGGAATAGACACTTTATCAACGAACAAGCAACTTTGCACCTGTTGGGAGTCAAATTCATTGGCTATAAATAGAGAGGCTTAGCCTCATTTTCTAGCACCGAAATCTGAAAATCTCTCTCCACTACAACAAATGTGATTTTTAACCACAAAATTATTAGCTACAATAGAAAATTCGTCACTAATTATTCACTTTTTGTGACAAAAATTACATTTCGTACTTAAATCCATGAGTCATATACTTTTAGTGACGAAACACAAACTTCATAGCAAAAATTTTGTCTACTAAGGTTTCCCACCAAAAATATGGGTTGGCGCCAATTATCGAGAAACATTAGCCACAAAAATAAATTATCAGTGACAATTAATTTCGTCACTGATGCTGCAAATAATTTGTGACAAATCATCATTTGTCTTAAAAAATAGTTAAAGTTTTATTTTCTTTTCTGATATTTTTGTGTGAAAAATTTGAATTCGCGGAATTATTTTCAACAGTCGGATTCATGACCAAACATTCCATTCAACAGAAATTCAAATAATTTCTACGGAATAGACACCTTATCAACGAACATGCACCTTTGCACCTGTTGGGACTCAACTTTGTTGGCTATAAATAGAAAGGCTTAGCCTCATTTTCTAACATCGAAATTTGAAAATCTCTCCCCTCTATCTTCTGCATTCTGCATTACTTTTCAAAGAAAAAAAGTAAGCATTTTGTGTGATTTGCTTCGCCATTTGAGTTAGCCGAAATTCTGTGATTTGAAGTGCCGCTATTACAGAATAGTTATTTCGTTCTATCCTGGGAGGAATTAATCCGAAATCTTGGGCACCTGTGAAAAGATTAAATTCCTTAAGGACACACAAGAAACTTGTGGGCTGAAATTTTTATGCTTTGTTTTCTTAAACTGACGTTTTCTAGTTTTCTGATTTTGAATACAGTGAGATAACAATATACACTACTGCAAAAATCTAAGAATTCGGTAGGACTATAAAGTGTCTTGAATAGAAAGTTATTATTCATTAAGTTTCTGGTTCTTTTTTTTTTTTTAACGAAAAAAAGAAGAAAAAGAATACAAACAAAATCAATAATTTATGAAGCAGTTACATTGGTATTACCTTTATACCTCGTAGGAAAAGGACAAGTATGTAAGCACGAAATAGAAATCCTTAAAATTTATTTTCATACCTGGACGTTCTTTTTAGTTATTGGTACTCTTTTATTTTTTTGTCTGTACCGAAATATAAAATTAGTTTTTTTTTTTATATTAGAAGTAATTTAATTTTAAATTTTTTATTTTAATTAATAAAATGATTTATAATTATAAAAAATATATATAGCTTGTTTGAGATTACAAACTTAAAACTCTTTCTATTTTATACTTTTCGTACCTAGTCAAATCAATATCTCATAAATTGAGAGGAAAAGTATTACTTAATTGTATTGATGAAACATTCCAAGAGCTAAGAGACTATATTATTACTCCTCTTTTCCTCCCTTAACCAGAGGTCTCGGGTTCGAGCTCTGTGTATGAAAAAATTCTTGGTAGGAAGCGTTTCCCTCGAAAGGGGCCCTACGCGGCACGAATCCGGATATAATCGGGCTCTAATGCAGATACCGAACATCGAGTGGGAAACCCAAAAAAATATATTATTACTCCTCTTTCATTTTATTTGTCATAATTTGACTCAGTCAAAAGTTTAATAAATATAAAATAAATAAGCCATATTGTTTGGGTGACTATAGAATATTTGAAACTTAAGATTTTAAGCATATTATAATATTTATGTGGCTGTGATTATCACTAATAAAACATATAAAATGTATTATTTTGTGGGGACAGATAACAAAAAGGAAAAGCAAAGCAAAATGAAAAGGAGGAGTATAAATTTAAGTGTCACAATCCGCCATAATAATGCAACAGCCGCCCCATACAAATAGGAGACCAGGTCGATGACACATCAATCATAATTTTGAGTTTCAATTTCCTGAAAAAGAAAAAAAAATCCAGCAGGGGATTTTCTAAAAGTAGAGTCAACTTCCTTTGTTGCATATATAAGGGGGAAAACATGGAGACAGTGTGAGAATATCTGAGAAAGTTGGTATCTTGAGAAGAAAAATTGCATCATCTATACAATAAAGAATTTGGGTGCTGTTTAAAGTAAATTATTCAAGAGTGTTGGGGGTACAATAAGATTAATTTCGGATGGTAGTAAGAGAACAAGACTTGAGATTATTTTCTTGGATATTTGATTATTGGGCTTTTGACTGGACAATAAAATCAAGTTGGAAAAGATGACATCTTCAGCTGTGAATTTGGTGATGACTGTGATTGGGTTTACAGTGAGCACCATATTCATAGTATTTGTGTGCACAAGGCTAATTTGTGCAAGAATTCAATACCTGACCCGGCGCTCTTCTTCTTACACTACTTCCAGATCTGATCTTAGCATTGTAAGTATATTTAGCAGTACCAATTTAGCAGTACTATGTTCTTTTTCTTGTAAAAAAATAATTGAGAATGAAGGTGGTGGTGTTGACCTTATTGTACTATTGAAATTATGGTTCAGAATTTAATATGAAATTTTAGTGATCAGTCACATATGTATATATATATATATATGCTTCGTGTCGGAAATACTGGGTTTCAATAGAACACATGGTGCAGTAGATGCATCCGCCTTTGACTATAGCCCACAAGAACAGGTGTGACCTGCTCACCAAGGTTGGAGCAGACAGTAGCTAAGGCAGAAATTTGATTAAGAGGATTCAGAAAATGTTCTCCTATGTTTAGAGGATTCAACAATTTATTTATATACATGAAATTTTTTTCAGCTATACATAGTACAATTTTTCAGCGAAGAGGATTCGACTGAGTCCCCTTGAGTGAACGTGATGGAGCCTCTGGGAGCAGATAGGTTCATCAGTGTTACAGCTGGGAGTTGTCCTTAGTTTTCCTTGTTGTTCTATGTTTGGTACCTTTTTGTTGGGAGATACTAAATTTTAGTTGGGGTAACATCTGATGATGATTGATGACTGTAGTTTTGATCGGTTCACAGTAGTCTCGGTGGTATATAATCATGTAGCTCCCTTGGGTCTGTGATGTTTAGTTTTTTAGGTTTTGGACTTTTAGGATGCGTTTTCTGGCTTGTCGTATTCTTTGATTTGAAACCTTTTAAACTTCAACTTGTTTTAGAATTCCTTTGGTTTGTGTAGCCAATAGCTCGAGAATATTGTGTTTCTACTCTGAAGCAGAATGATTTTTTTCTTGTGAATCACTTGTTCCTGTTTAATCTGTGCAGGTGGAACGTGGTTTACATGGCCTGGAGCCTCTTGCTGTTGCCAACTTTCCAACAAAGAAGTATAGCGATGCATTTTTTACCTTTGCAGAAGATACTCAGTGAGTTGAATCTTTTTTCTCAACTCATATATTGAACTAGCTTACATAAGTGGCAGTTGTATCTAGTTGGTTGTTTTTTGACTTCTTCGTGAAGTGGACTATTTTAATTATAGATTCCGCAAAGCTAGTTTATGTTTTTAGATTATGTTAGCATTGACAACTGGTGAAGTCCATGCGAGTTAAATCTTAATATGACAGTTATACCAAACTTTTAAGATTTTAAGCCAACAACATAGCGGACGACTGATGAGTGGGACAGGAATATGGTGAACACTTTGACGCTTGCCTTTATTATGTCATAATCGCCTTCATTGAGATTTTGGTAATTTTTTTATCATTTTTTCTCTGAACCATGGTTTAGATTGAACGAGTTAGAAATGAAGAAAGAACTGGCTGCTTGCGCTAACACGAGAGTGTTGACATCCATTTGTAGATTGTCTTAGTTTGGTGTATGGTTTGAACAGATAGTTAGTTTGGTGTATGGTTTGAACAGATAGTTTTGGACAAGCTTAAAGCAGACTCAATAAGTTTTTTTCGGAGAGGCCGCCAAAGATTCAGTGCAGCAGCACGTCGGGGGGCTGCCTACACTCCTAGTCTCCTACACAATAAGTGTGGGATTGATACCTTATCAAAGGTATGCGTGTTTTCCCCTCCTGTTCCCTTCTGATACCCCTCATCATCATTGCTCAGAACTCAGAAGAGGAAAAAATGATTTATTAGTGTTATCGGCTTCTCTAGGAAGAAAAAGTCAAATCAGATATGGCATGCTGACCTGCTACTCCTTGCTGATAATTTTGTTGTGGGGAAGGGGGGGCATATGGATCGATAATTTGGAGATGGAATCCAACATCTTTTCATTTGTGTTTCCCTTGTTAGATACGCCATTGCTGAGACAAAAGATTGGACATTGGATTTATCCATTATGCTTATAAAATCCTTTCCTTGAACTTGGCCTTTGCTATGTATATGATATTGGGCAAACAAAGCACGCACTGACCTACCCATTTTCAGATGCATCTTCCACTTTTTGATTGAATGACTGGGATGGGAATACCCCAGCTAACACTGGGATTGACTGTTCTTTTATCATTTATGCTAGACCCTTAGCTTTGGGTGGTGCCATTTTAGCTCACAAAGGCTTATATTTTTGAGCAACAGAAGCTGTCTATTCATTTACCTTTGCTGAGCCATCTGAATCTCTTTCATTCCTCTGTGTTTTTGTTTGAAGATTTGTTATTCAATTATCTCGTTAAAACAATCATCATTTTTGACCTGAAAATCCTGCTAATTATCTTTTGGAGAAGGTCTTTTTGTAGACTTCTTTCTTGCAAAAGGTGTCCGTTGTTAGCTTTTTAAGTCGGATCAAATCTGCTTCCCAGAATTCCTACTTTCCGAGCTTGTTCAATTCTGTGTTGAAAACCTCAAAATAGTACCAACTAAATTTACGCAAAGGAAGTGTAATCAAAAGCACATAAAGTTTAGAAAGTTCAGTTTATTATGAAAAGAACGTGCGAAATGAACACAGCAAAAAGTAGCTTACAGCAGAGGAGTATCTAGCATTTTGCTTACTTCTTGAACCTGTGGCGTCCTCCTGTATGACATGGACAAATTTTTCCTGGAGTACAAAACATCAGATTTTCCGCGTATCAAGCTGTAATTTTATTCAAGAGGCAAGGGAGTAATAGCTGGCACTTATTTCAAATGCAGACCATGCTAGCAAAATGGATTGGTCACACATTATCAGCGACGAGATTAACAAATGAACAACTTAAAAACCTAGGTCTTGGTTTGTCAACAAAATAGTGCGGCTGCCAGATAGACAAGAAGTTCTTTAGAAATTTGTCTTTGTTCAAGCCTTGTCTGAGCAAAGAAAAGAAAATACATCTCTAAAAGAAAACACAACCTACTAGTTTCCATTCTATCTGGCTTCTTAGACAATATATATCTTTCAGTTGAAAGTTGAGGTCAGACCACAACTGGGGTATGCTACTTAGATTTTGTCTGCAACTGTTATTATGTGAAAAGACTGTTTGATTTCAAGTTAAAAGAATGAAGCTACTTTAAATCTGATGTGAGCAATGCTGTGCAGAAGATGGAATTAATTATCCTAAAGAGGAATTATTTCCTTTTTGGCGTAACTCAAGATGGAATTCATACTTTCTCGTAGAGAGCTCGTTCAATTTGAATCTACTTAATTAGAATGTATTCAACTTTTCTGGTGCAATCGTCAATTTTAAAAAGTCTTCACTTTTAATAGATGAAAAAATCAACTTTTTAAAAATTTGGAAAGACGCGGGAATGAGCTGACCTTTTGCCAGGTCATATGTGTTCACTAGTACATACAAACTGTAAAGTAAAAGAAATCTGATGCCAAATATACATGGCTGAATTATGTGCATCAATTGGTGTTTATTTATCTAAGTTTAACGATAAGAGAGGGAGCTTCAAGTACCTTGGATTAGTAATCAAGGGCTATGTTGCGCGGACTCTCCGAAACACTGCCGCACCCGTATCGGATTCTCCAAAATTACACTGCTTTTAGAGAATCCGACACGCACCCGACGATATTTCCGGAGAGTCCGAGCAACATAGATCAAGGGTAATGGAGATTTGGGAGATCGACGAGGATATCACACATCGTATTGGAGCGGGGTGGATAAAATGGAGGCTCGCATTCGGTATTTTGTGTGATAAAAAGGTGCCGCCTAGATTTAAAGGTAAGTTCTATAGAGTAGTGGTTAGATCGACTATGTTGTATGGGGCAGAGTGTTGGCCAGTCAAGAACTCCTATGTCCAGAAGATAAAAATAGCAGAGATGAGGATGCTGAGATGGATGTGTGAGTATACTAGTAGAGAAAAGATTAAGAATGAAATTATTCAGGACAGGATGGAAGTAACCCCAGTGCAAGACGGGATAGGAAGCGAGGCTGAGATGGTTCGGACATGGGAAGAGGAGATGTGCAGATGCCCAGTGAGGAGGTGTGAGAGGTTGGCTTTGATGGGTCCGAAGAGAGGTAGAGGTAGGCCTAAGAAGTATTTGGGAGAGGTGATTAGACAGGATATGACACAACTTCAGTTTATTGAGGACATGATCCTTGATGGGAGGATGTGGAGGTCGAGAGTTAGGATATGAGGTTAGTGGGTAGTCGAGCGTATTTCTATGTCATACCGGTAGGTAGTAGTATTTGTCTTGTACTCTCGTATTCTTAGAGTTCTATTATTACTGTTTCTTTATCTTCAGTTATCTTATTATCTTGTTCATATGTTACTGCTTGTTGATTTCTACCATTTTTTTGTTTTCCTTGAGCCGAGAGTCTTCGGAAATAACCTCTCTATCTTCACAAGGTAGGAATAAGGTATGCGTACACACTATCCTTCCCAGACCCCACTTATGGGATTACACTAGGTATGTTGTTGTTGTTGTAAGAATAGTTGTTGAATCAAGTTACTTTTTTTGGTTTAGAAGATAATGTTGGATTAAAAAAATCATGTATTAGGCCGTAAATGAAAAAGTGAGGCTATTATTATAGCATGAATTCTCCAGTGTCCTATCTATGAAAACCATATTGTGGTTGTCTGGTTGCGTAATGCATTGTATACCAGAGAAGCTCATACTGGTGGGAATGCATCAACCTGTGACTTTTCAACTAGTATGCGCAAAGCATTAAGAATTTGTTTCTTGTATGTTCAACAATATGTCAAAGAAAGGGAAGAGACAGAGCATTTCTTTGGAGATTACTAGAGGTGGTATGTGTTACTTTCTGGTTTGTTTGGCCATAGAATGCTCTAATTGAGATGTGCAAGAATCAAGTATTATGTATTCTAGTGGGCTTTATCCATAACAGATATCATTTGAGGAGGCTGAAATTATTTGCGGTCACTCAAAAATTTTGGTGTTGTGTAGGTCAGTTTAGAATGTAGTAGTGAGCTAGACAAGGAGATCACTAGTTTGATGGAGACTTGTACTGCTACAGGTACAAATAAAGTTTTTAAAATATTTTTCTTTTTGGGGTATAAATCACTGTAAAGCCTTTGTAGCGTCTCGGGTTACTCTTTTTGTCTCTTTATGTGAGTAAAATACTCTTCTAATCAAAAGGATATCTTTGAATTCGTGCCTTGGAAAAGGTAATTGAGAGTGCCCTAAGAGCCATTATCTGTTTACTCCAGCAAGTATGCTTTTTCTTTCATGATTCAGAAGAACTAGGAGTAGTTGAAATTCTATGATATGAAGGTGCATTTAATTCAGCTTAATCTCTAATGATAGTGCTTTTCGTGACTTACTATGTGAGTTTATTGAGGTTAGCCGTAACATGATTTACATAATTTAAAGTTTTTATACACCGCCAAGATCCCAGACAAAGTCCTCTTTATGGCCATTTTCATGTTTCTCCTGAATGTGGTGCAGTTGTCTTCTCTAGTTGAAAGGAGAGAAGAGTGTATTTTCTGGTGTGAATTAGGAAGATATATCACTTGCTGCATTTGTCTTGTAATCTATAAGTATGTATGCAAGTAAAAAAGATGCAGTGTGTGTGTCTGTATTGAACACCATGTCTGACACAATACATGGGTGACATGTCCAACATGCATCCCGAAATAGAGTATAATGGATATAGAGAATCCATATGGCCGATTCCAACTCGTTTGAAGTTGAGGTATAGTTAATTACGAATTGGTAGTATATCATTATTCAACAGCTGAACAAATGTGGAAGTAACATGTATTCTCTTTATCCGATTATGTGATGGGATTTAAAGAGATACCGTTCATGAGTTTGTCCTGAAATGGAGATTTTTTGTTTATGTTGTTTTGTTATTCATGGTATCAGTGTCTCCTCTAGTGTACTTCGTGAAATATTCAACCGATCACCTTCTGACTGCCTTGTGTACTTCATTGACATAGATGCACAGTTTGCCTTGCTGAGTATTGGGAGGAAGATACATTACGTATTTTGCCTTTGTGTGGGCACTATTTCCATGCCACTTGTATTGACATATGGTTTCAGCAGCAATCCACATGCCCAGTTTGTCGAATTTCCCTGCGTGAGACTGTTGAGAAGAAGTGCTTTATGCAACCCTTGTTTAGTTCAGCTGTCCGATCTCAATATGTGACGGACTCTCTGAATGTTAATTCGAACCAATGCTCATCATCAGGGCAGAGGCTTTCTTCAAGATTACATGACTGCCAGAGAACAAACCACACTACAGAGAGTGCATCAAATGCATAAGCCTATAGGCCTCAAGATTATAAATGGCGAAATTGGCGGAGATTGAAAGGTATTTACAATGCTGTAATAACGTTAAATCTAATTATACAGATTTTCCTCTTGCTTTCTTTCAAGTATAGCAAGGTGATGTCTGTATACAAATACACAATGGACCTAATATGATTCGACCCTTTTCCGAACCCTACCCATACATAATGGGAGCTTAGTGCATAGGGCGGTCCTTTTTTTTTTTTTAAATAGCAAAGCGATGCCTTTTTTTTTTTTTTTTTTTGTTTTTGTTTTTGTTTGTCTGTTTTCTTTTGTATACTATACAGCAGCTGGGGTGTATAGCTTTTTTGTAAGTCAAGTCAGGGCAAATATTTTTTCTCCTTTTTGTAAATGTTCTTCAGTTTAGGTGGTGGTAGCCCTGTAGAGGCATTAGTTCAGCTTCCTTTCTGTCTATACATTGCAAGCTAAGATACACACTAGCTTATCAGTTATGTAAATAGACATGCTGATATGGATGTATTATGACTGTTTTGATTCATAATTGATGTGTTTGCTCAAATGAAGACAAAGAAACATGGCAGTTAAGTGGCCGCAATAATTGATAGCTATACATACAGATTTTTGAGGCAACAATAACTTTAAAGCTGTACATTTTTTTAAAAAAAATATTTAAATCAAGGACCGAGAAAGGGAAGGGGATAGTGAGAATTGAACACTCAATAATCAGTATTTTGAAGGGTGCGACCCTTCCTCAAATCTTGCACGATGCTTTGTGCACCACACTACCAATATAGAAGTGATGTATCATTAATGTTGTTTTAAGTTGTAGTTTGATTCCTTCTCCTTTTAAGACCAAGATTATTTTTTTTCTCTTATAATTCTTGAATTAACCTGTGGGATTGATAAAGGATGAAATTTGTGTTCCATAGAACTAAGAAATAAAAAAGTGAAGTGGAAGAGAATTTTTTTTTTTGGTTAAAATGGATATTGTATTTATATGCTTAGTTAACAAAAGGAATTACATCAGGGGCATTGCTGGGGTATTTAAGGAACCCCATAGTTGTAAAGTTATGCATGTGTTTAGGTTACAACCCACAAAAGATCTAACTAGTTCAGTTCCTAGGATGTCTGTCCAAAATACATCATTGGCAAACATCGGAGGAACTACTAATGTCATAGATTTATTCAAAAATATTTTTTTTGCTACTTCCTTGGCCAATGTATCAGCTACCCTGTTCTGCTCCCTGTAGATGTGCCTCACTACTACACTGCCCAACCTTTGGATGATTGACCTGCATTCACAAATTAGAGGGTCATAAATTAGACTTCCATTCAATAGCATATTGATTGTTTCAGCTCAATCAATATTTATTTCCAGTGGAATAAGGTGGTTTTGTTCTGCCAGTTGTAGACCCCTTATGAGGGCCTGAATTTCTGCCCTTGTGTTTGTTGTTTGAGGCATATTGTCCATGTAGCCTAATATCCAGTCGCCATTATGGGTCCTGAATACTCCTCCTGATCCTCCTAGTCCTGGGCTTCCCTTCGCTGCTCCATCTGTATTAAGTTTGTAGGTACCTCTGGTTGGAGGTTCCCATTTTTACAAGATCTGGTGAGTTACCTTTGTTGAGTCATTCTTAGTAAGCATAAGGTACTCTGTTGCTTTTGAGATTGTGTTAGTGGCATTGATTTGTTCCTTTTTGTTATTGAATAAATTGTTGTTTCTATTTAGCCAGATATGCCATAGACAAAAAGGAATGAGATTGTCCCAAAAGATAAAGTTATTGAAAGGGACATTTTTGATGGAGTTCCATGTTGATTGCCACTAGAGGCCATTGAATACTGGAGCATTGTGTAACCCATTTCCTGAAGATTTTGATAGGATTGCATTCCAGAAATGGACAGTATTAGGACATTCAAAGAAAATATGGGCAATGTTTTCCTGTCCATTGTTACTGTAATGACATTGAGGGACACAGTTGATTCCAATAGAATGGAGGAAGCTCCTAGTTGGGAGTCTCTTATGGGTCATTAGCCAGATGAAGTACTTGATTTTATTGGGGGCTTGAAGCTTCCAGATTCATTTGAAGGAGCCTTCCTCCCCAGAATGGGTAATGTTTGTAGTCCTGCTTAGGAAAAAGTAAGCAGAACTATTTGAGAACTGTCCATTAGGAGTCAAATCCCATATAAGATTATCATCCTTAGTTGTAACAGGGGGAATGAACACACAGTTCAACAGGTTCAGAATATTTAGGGGAATGTCAATGGACAAGGCTGATCTGTCCCAATTGCCTAGGGTGTGGATTGAGCTAATCTTGGCATCTAAGTCTCTTTGGGTTAATGGGCCCTTAATCATTTGTCTGATTGCTGGCTGATTGGGGATCCAAGTGTCGTTTAAGAAACTGACTCTATTACCTTTGTGGACTACCCATCTTCTTGCTTTGTTGCATATCTCCCAGCCCTTCAGATTATCCTGCTAGATTGGAGATTTTGGGTGCCTAGGGTATCTAATGGCCCTAATTGGTCTAGCAGTAGTGGAGAGATTGCAATGTTTGTGAATGAGGACTCTAGCCCATAGGCTATTGGTATTCTTATAGATTCTCCATGCAAGATTAGTGAGGGAAGCTTTGTTTTTGATACTAGCTTTTTGGAGCCCTAGCCCCCCTCAGCCTTGAACTTAGTGACCACCTCCAAGTGGAAGAGAATTGATTAGAGGGCTAGCTGATCTGGTGTAATAATAAAGGAGTAGAGAAGACTCAGTTGACTGGTTTTTGGGTTGTTGATACCCAATTTTTCCCTATATATTTTCAATATGCAAAATAACATATATACGCATATATAAGCAAGTCCAAATATTTTATTATTTTCCACAATTTTAAAGGTTTAAATTAATTTATTTTCTCCCTTTTTATCCATAAAATCCCAATAATTATTTCCAAAATTAGTATTTTGATAATTCATCTATTGAATTTTTATATTTATGACAAAATATGGCTAAGGTAATTTTTACATATTTTTACAATTTTATTTCGTATTTTTAAAGCTAAATTGCATATAATTGCAATGTTAGCCATTTTAAGGTTTAATTATGTTTTACATTCATAAAATTGAGTCTTGTATTTTTATTTTGTTAATTATGTATTATAAATTATTTTATTCCTTTAAATTGGTTTTCAGAAATTATTTATTATTTTTATTAAATTAAAAGGGGAAAACTGGCTATTTAAATAACAGCCTCTTTTTTATTTCAATTCTAGCCCAAATCGGACCCTAATTCCCCAAGCCCAATTTTAATTTTAACCCGACCCTTACCCAATTAAATCCTACCCAAACCCGAATCCCCACCTGCCCCTTTTGATCTAGGTCGTTGATCATTCAGATCAATGCCACCATTGCCCCTTACCATTTTTAACCCAAAAAACGACCCCTAACCTAAATCATTTCTCACCGCCCGCCACCCTTGAATCCCCTTCCTCTCCAATCCTCTCTGCAACCTCACCTAAACCCTAGCCGCCGCCACCCAAATCCACCCTAATCCCTTTCAATCCCCACCCAATCCATGGACTCCCATGGTTGTTTGAGATGTACACTGGTCTCCTATATCTCCCGGTGGCCCGTTTGTGTGATTTCATGGACAGATCTCGTAGAGATCTAGTCCAGTCCTTGCTCAACCTCTATCTCTGGCCTTTTTCTAGCCATCCATGGCCGTTCGAGTCATACCCTTGACTTTTCCGGCTAGATTGGTAACCTTTCAAAGTCTTTCTCACTTTTCTGGGTTCTCTGAAACCCTAACCTTTAAGGTCTTTCGATTTTCTTTCAGATCTATCTTAGATCTGTGTGTGTTACGAACCTCTTAAGTGTTTTTCTTAAGGGTTTTCCGATATTTCAAAGCGACTTCTCGTTTTCAACGATTAGGGTTTTTCTAAAACTCTTTTTAAAAGATCTCTTCAATAATTTTAGTGTTGTTTTATGATTTTACTATGTTCAAACGATTTGTTTATGCTTTTCTTCTACTTGATTCAGCATGTTGAAAACCCTAGGTTTTTTTTGGTTTTATCCGAGTTCTGAATCTGTCATTATTTATTTTGTATGAATATTTGGTTCGATTAAGTTCTTTGTGTTTGAATCCTTTTCCTTGTTTGACATATCTGATTCTGAGTTCTTACCATTTTAACTCGACTTTTGTTAAAACCCTAGTTTCTTGGAATTTCCCTCACTTGTTACTGAAAGTTTTAAAAGATCTCCTCTACCTATTGCTATGTTGTTCTCTTCATTTTTTTGGTTCTATGTGACTACTTGACTTTGCTGACTACTACGCTTCGAATGGGTTCTTTTACTACTGAGCCCTAGCTTACTCTTGTTACTGCTGTATGTTTGTATATACCTAGTTGCTTCTTTTGCCAATGTGTTTGGCCTTGCATGTCTGATACTTCTGTTCCTCCTATTTATATGTCAAAGTGCAGAATCATGATTCTTTCTTGATTGATCTTGATTTCCCCAAGTTATGACTGATTGCAAATGTTTTCTTATAAACCCCCTAATTCCACCCGTTTGTCTGAATTGATTGATTCCTTTCCTTTGTTTGCTGTAGTATTGTACCCCTGCTGAATCCTTTCCCCAATTAAGTATATTTTGTACTTAGACTTAATTATTTACTCTATACTTTTAATAGTATACGTTTGAGCGGGAATCCCTTGATTAAAGGGAAGTACATGTGATAATTGATTCTGATTGTGATTATTTCCATGTTTGTGTTAAAACCTTACTTGTTACCTTATTCTCTACTCATTTTCAAAACTATAAATACCCCAATGCTTTCATTAACAAGACGAACAACTGAGTTCAAAAACACACACTTACACACTCAAAACTCTTTCTTTCTCTACTACTACTTGTGCTTCGGCCTTGTCTAGCCGGCTGAAAGCCAAGGCTAGGCTTTGGAACTCTGATTGCTTTACTTTTTTCTGTATTTTGCTCCTTCAACCGGTATGTTCTTAATTTAAATTCTGAAACTCAACCTATGTGTTCCCTTGCTGTAAATCACCGCTTCTTTCTAACTTACTGGCTCATGCTGTTGAGTCGTACTGTTTGTCTACTGCTTTACTTAGCATGCCTAAAATTCTGCCCTTCTCAAAAAATGATCAACATGTTTACCTATTTCTGTCTATGTCCTTCAACTAGCATGTCTATAATGTGCCTAATACATGACTAATTGTGTGATTCTGATTTGGGTCCTTTATGTCCTAAACCCATATCCCTTCCATGTGTTTATTTCTGGCTGTTTTGTGATTATGCGAGTATCAGCTATTGCTGTGCATGTCCAAACCAGACCCCTGCTAGGGTTATGTGTTTACAGACAAATACCTGTGTGTCCCCAAGTACCTTGACCCCTTTGTGTGACTGCTGATTCTGTGTGTTTGAGTTTTTACTACAACTGATTTCCAACACCTCTGTTACTGATTGCTTTAAAAAAAATGGACTTACCAGTCCAGTTTTAAACAAACTCGTTTCCAAACTATGTGTCCTACACTTTCACTATACTCTTAGAATCTAGGTTCTGCCCCTCTTGTGTGAGCCTTGCTTTGGGACCCTTGAGCTCCCTCTGAACCTGGACACATAAGGGCTGGCTCTTTCACACTGCACTTACTCTGTTTGGTTATGCAAATCTGGGAGTGAGCATTGCCAGGGATCCCTTGAGGTCCTTAGGGAACTCTGATAGGCCCAGATATGAGAAAGGCTTTGGAATAATATTGGTATTTAAGGTGGTTTATTCCATAACTCAGAGAGGAAGTCAGAATCAGGCTTCCTATGGTTGTAACTTCTTACTTTTTATATTTTTCTTATGTAATTCAATCATTTGGTTTGTAATAATTTGTAAACAAGTATGGAGTTGGCTAGTGAAAAGGGATGGAAAATATGCATGCTATATTTGTTGAAGGGTAGAAAATATGTTACTAGGTTTACATTCCTAATTGTGTAATAGAAACAATATCTAGGAATTCATACAATGCATTAGGAATCATGTTCTTAGGATTCATGTTTCTTACTTTCAGTATCTCATCCATTAATCCATGCTTTATCTCTATCTCTTAGAAATTCTGCTCCTAGGGCAATAATAACATTGGTATAAAAGTTGTATTCACAAAGTTATATTCTGATAATTCTGCAACCCATGCATACATTTAGAAATCATGCCTTAGGGACTATGTTTCTTTAACAACCCTGTCATTTGCATATGCATATTAGATATCCGCTCTAGGATCCTATTTGCATTTCGTCTAAACGTCTAGTTAACTACTGATTCATGAAAGAGTAGTAAAGTAATAATTTTCGCACTATGTCTTTCTGAATAAAATTAGCAACAATTTCTGCGATTAGAACATCATCTTTTAATCTGCAACTGTCTTAATAACGCTGAATAACTACTGCATATGGTTTTACACCTAGGCAAGCCTTAAGTAATAACCTGACTAAAAATAGAACTACCTTTGTTTACTGCTACAACCAGCAGGCATGCCTGATTCGGACTTCATATATGAGTCATGTAATAAATTTGGTTCTGCTTTAACAACTTAAACACCCTGCTTTAGGATTTTAAAATCAGACCTTAACTGTGTATAAGTCATGCTGCCTGTATGCATTGTATGTGGAGGTATAACTGAGCCTTTTATTTGCTTACATGTTTCCCCCTAATTGCAGTCTTATATGTTTTGTATATGATCCTTTAAGATAGCCTTGTCCAAAGTCCACTGGGTTTTCCTAAAACTCAAATGGATATCATCACGTTCTGTGCATTTATTTGGAGAACTAAATGCTTCATGCTAATTCTTGATGTTAAATAGTCGAGTCTGGTGGGGGTAAGGGCCTAACCATATTTGTCTTGCAAAAATATGAGGCACGAAGTCCCTATATTCGGCATGGTCACCAACATCCACCCAAGATTGCTAAGCTGGTCGAGAGATTTACACTCTAGTGATCAAACTCTCGTTCGAAAATACCTGGGAAACCTATCATCCCTCCTGGAGGTCCAACCTAACAACATGATCATAGAAGCTGCTACTTTGTTCTGGGATTGTGAAAGGGCTGTGTTCCTCTTTGGGGACATTGAAATGACACCTTTGCTGGAGGAGATAGGAGGACTGGCCCGTCTAGTGTGGGAAACTCCGGGTTTGCTAATGCATGAGAACCGCAAAGGTAGGGGTTTCCTCAAAATGATGGGTTTGAAGAAGAATACAGAAGTGACATGCCTGAAGGAATCATACATCCTTTTCGACTACCGTATGAAAGGTACGGTCATAGCAAATCCTACTGTACCTACCCTGACGAGTTTGCCATCACATCCTTGGGACATATTCATCGTAGGGTGTTCGTCTTCATGTTTTGCTTCCTGGGTCTGATCGTTTTCCCGAAGAAGAAAGGGAGAATCCACACTAGGTTGGCTATGGTAACCAAAACCCTAATGGAGGGGATTGGTGGGCAGACGTTCAACATTGTACCCATGATCATTGCAGACATATACCGAGCCTTAGAAAAGTGTCAACGAGGAGCAAAGCATTTCAAAGAATGCAATCTACTACTCCAACTATGGCTCATGGAACACCTCCAAAAGGGCGAATACCGACAAGAAATTCAGTGGAGGGACTGGGATGACCACATTGCTTTCCACCATCCAAAGCGAATGAATTACATCCCCGACATGTTCGCTCAGCCTGAGAATGCCAAAGGATGGGTTGAGTTATTTGATAATCTAACTGAAGAGCAGGTTCAGTGGATGTTCGAGTGGTTTTCGACAAAGGAGTTCATCGCCCGATCCAGAGATGCACCTTTCCTGATTCTAATTGGACTAAGGGGAACCTACCCTTATGTCCCTCTCCAAGTTATGAGGCAAGCTGGTAGGAAGCAAATTATACCCAGGGTCGACAAGATGAGCTATTTTCGAGCTGACTTCCGAAATGATGATAGTCCCTACAAGTGCCAAGCCCATCACATGTGGCATTGCAAGATCGTAATGGGGAGAGACACCATCGAGCCAGATAGATATCATGCCGGTTATACTCCTTTCTATACAGGTTGGTTGGAAGACAATCATGATGGTCTATTCCAGCCCGAGTTTGTTCGAGGCCATAGAATTATAGATGAAAAGGCCGAGGCTCAAGTGAAGTACAACCAGCTGCGCAAAAGTATCCGTGAATGTGAGAGCGAACACCGCGAGATACAAGAGTCCAACCAGAAGCTGATTGAGGAATGGAAAACATGGCTATCAGTGCCAACAAAAGGCTCGGATACTTGGAGCGAGACATATTGGAACTGGAAAGAAAATTTCTCAAAAGGGTTGAAGACTGTCAAGAGGCTGAAGGGACCGAAGACGGACATCTAGCCGGAGCATACCTGTTGTTGGGACTTCGCAAGTTAGGAAAGCTGTTCGACGGAGCCAAGGATGCTGAATCTGGGGAATGTCTTTCTGGGACCAAGTAGATATGAATTTATCTTTTTCGCTTTATGAATGTAATAAGGCCAATGGACATTAGTGACTTTTATTGTTTATTTAGTGTCGTTTTGGGATTCGTCTATTTTTATCAATAAAATAAGGCATTTAGCATTCTAAGTTCTCCACATCAATTTGTTGCTAGGCCTACCTCGGGCACAAAGAGGTTCCCAAATTAGGACACGCTTTACATTCCCGCACTATGTGTTTAAATAATAGAATACTTTTTATAATCCTCACTAACTTGATTACCTTTTGTTTTTACTTTTATTTTATTATTCCCCTCCCCAAAGGTTAGTTCGTGCACTCTGCCATCATCATCTTATTCTACGAGATCTAGGGGCCCTCTACCCACTCCTCATCTTAGTCCTGTCAAGAACAAGAGCAAAGGCAAGATGGAAGATTTGAACAATATCAGGAAAGAGAATCCACATGAACGGGTTGAGGCCACTGATAGCCAGAGTATTCAGGTTCCAAACGAGAATGTGTCACAACTAGAACAAGAACTACTGAAATTTCAGGAAGAGCTTGATCAGGTTTGGAATCTGGCAAACCTGTCATTTTCCCTCAGCACCCCAAATATCAACTTCCCCAATACTCAGAACCCTACACCTCCTCAAAATATCCCAAAACAACAGAACCATCCCCCACCTCACCATCACGCAGCTCCACTAAAGAACCAATGCAACACCTGCCATACCCCAAACAACATCCCACTACTCATCCAAGAACCTCAGAACTCCACAAACAATCATTTCCACACCCATACACTAAGCCACCATAACAATCCTATCTATGTGGAGACCATGCCACACTCCACCCAGCCTATCTCATGCACACCTGAGTCTGATGAGAAGGATCTGCTTATCAGGAATCTGGCCAAGGAGCTTAAGAAACTGACCAGTCGGATTCAGGCGTTGATGGAAGCAAAGGAATTGAGGGGTTGAACTATGAGGATCTTTGCATACAGTCTGATGTCGAACTGCCTGAGAGGTACAAACCTCCTAAGTTCGAAATGTTTGATGGTACGGTGACCCAAGGGTCCATCGAGGACATACTGCGACAAGTAGGTTGGAGTAGGGAAGGATGAAAGGATCTACATGAAGTTGTTCATGAGGAGTTTGAAAGGAGATGCATTATCCTGGTACATAAGCCAAGATCCCAAAAAGTGGTCAAGATGGGTCGGCATGGCATCTGACTTTATGGATAGATTCAGGTTTAATACAGAAAATGCACTAGACGTGTTCTGTATCTAGAATTTGAAGAAAAAGCCCACGGAGACGTTTCGCGAGTATGCTACTCGCTGGATGTCCGAAGCTGCTAAGGTCAGACCCGCCTTAGAAGAAGAGCAAATGAACAAGTTCTTTGTCTGGGATTAGGACCCACAGTACTATGAGTGGCTGATGATGATTGAGAACCATAAATTCTCCGACATTATCAAACTGGGTGAAAAAATTGAAGAAGGTATCAAAAGCGGTATAGTTACAAACTTCAAGGCCTTGCAAGTTTCAAATAAGGCTTTATAGTCCGGTGGTGTGTCCAAGAAAAGGCACATAGGGGCCATGATGGTTGCACAAAGGACCAAGTCTCCCCTCAAATACCAAACTTACCCAACATCTCCACTCACATACTAGCTAACCCCAAATTACCAAGCACCCTCACCCTCGTACCAAGCTCCGCCACCAACTTATCAGTCATCTCCACCTCCTACATATTAACCTACTTCACCCAGATACTCCCAACCCGCTCATGTCTACCAAACTTATAATGCTCAACCAACCCACTATCAATCACCCCCTGCACGCCAAAACTTCCCTAGACCTCGACTAAATTTTGATCGCAGACCTCCAAAACAATATACCACTATCGCTGAACCCATTGACCATCTATATGAGAAGCTCAAATCTGATGGTTATGTCACCCCCATCCCTGCTGCAACCCCTAAGAACCCTTTTCAGCGGGTTAACCCAAACAAGTCCTGTGCATACCACTCCGGCATGAAAGGGCACACCATCGATGAATGCCGCTCCTTGAAAGATAAGATACAGTCCTTGATTCATAACAAGATCATCGTGGCAAAGGAACCCACTCAAAACGTTCGCAACAATCCTCTGCTAGACTATAAAGGTGGAGGTATCCATATGATCGAAATAGAAGATGATTGGGATCCCGAGGGATCAATCAGGTTGATCATAAAAGGTGATGACCCAAAGAAGCCCACAATTACTCTCAACCCAATCATAGTCCAGATCCAGCCATCTGAAGACGCTGAGGTGAATATGTCTGTACCACTTGAGTTTGAAGCAGCACCATCAGCAAAGGCATCGGCACCAATTGAGGTCAAATTCGTGTCTCCAGCAGATGCACCCGTACCATTTGAGGTTGCAGTCCTGCCGCCCAAGGCACCAGTTCCATTTGAAGTAAGGATAGCCGCGCCGATCCCAATGGCGATGGCTTCCATGACACCGTTATATACAAAGGCTGTACCCTGGGACTATACAGTCGAGGCGAGGAGGAAAGGCAAGGTCAGGATTGAAGAAACTGTCACAGCACAGGGTATGACAAGAACTGGTAGAGTCTATACCCCTGAACATCTAGCTAAATCAAACAAGCAGGCCTCCAATCGGCCACCCCTCATTGAGACAGGTTCGGACGACCTTTGGAGGAAAATACAGGCCAAGGAATATTCGGTCATTGACCAGTTGAACAAAACTCCAGCACAAATCTCCATTCTCACCTTGCTGCAAATTTCTGAGGCACACAAGAATGCTCTGTTAAAGGTGCTGAGTGAAACATACGTGCCAAGTAACATCACTGGCGGGGAGATGGCTAACATGGTAGGCAAGTTCTGGAAAGCCATAAGATCACCTTTCATGAAGACGAGCTGCCACCCGAAGGGCTGGGGCACAATAAGGCACTGCACCTCACCGTGCAATACGAGGATTATTTCACCACCAGAATCTTGATCGATGGAGGTTCCAGTCTTAACATTTGTCCACTAGTAACACTCAAGAAGTTGGGTAAAGGGCTGCATGATATAAAAGATGGAGCGATCAATGTGAAAGCCTTCGATGGATCTTAAAGGTCCACCATTGGTGAGATTAGTCTATGCCTACAGATGGGACCAACCTGGTTCGAGGTCGATTTCCAGGTGATAGATGTACCAATATCTTACAACTTGCTGCTAGGACGACCATGGATTCATTCCGCTGGCGCCGTAGCATCAACACTGCATCAGGTAGTAAAGTTCGAATGGAATCACCAGGAAGTGATCATTCACGGCGACAGTAGCAACCCTATATACAATTGCCAGACCATTCCAGCGATCGAAGGAAGAAGGAAGTTGGGTGGAGAAACTTACCATCACATTGAACGGGTAAATGCTATTGACAAAGACAAATGGTGGGATAACAAAATCGAGAGTATACTGA
Source organism: Nicotiana sylvestris (assembly GCF_000393655.2). Lineage (NCBI taxonomy): Eukaryota > Viridiplantae > Streptophyta > Magnoliopsida > Solanales > Solanaceae > Nicotiana > Nicotiana sylvestris. The sequence continues at coordinate 30,511,280 of NC_091061.1, forward strand.
ATTGGAGTGGGTACGAACCTGGCAAGGTGCTCGGCAAGAACCTCCAGGGAATCTCTAAACCCATAAAACTCAAGAAACATGGCACTACTTTCGGTTTGGGATATGATTACACCTGGGAAGAGTTTAATAACTGGTCGCCGCTATGGCGCGGTCCTTACTATCCATTAGAGCAGCCAATACCACATCTGGAACAGACCTTCCAACAGGCCGACATCATTTATGGGTAAGATGAAGAAGAAGCACTTGCAGCAGTGAAGAATTTGTTTCTAGGGAAGGATAATATGGACTATTGTGTTATTCTCGAAGAGGAGGGGGAGGAAGGCCCTTCCATATAGGCTGTGAGTAGAGGGGCCTATCTCAAGAATTGAACCACCAGGACAACCAAAGCCCGACGCGCCTCGGGGTAGCAAGGCTAAAATAAGCATTATCCATTGTTTTTAATGATTTTCTTTCACATTTTCAATTCCCGCAATAAGATCTTGAATGTTCAAAATAGTTATGCCATTTATCAAAGCATTTTGACTTTTTTTTTATGAATTAACACTTATTACTATCGTTTTCTCTCATTACTCTACTTATATAATATTACTATTACATGTCGTGATGAACCAATGACTGTGACATGCAATGAGGCAACGCAACAAACTGACATTGATTCGGAAGAAGATGACATACCTGACGAGAATGTTAAAGAAGTTGAGAACTTTGAGAACAGACCTAAGTCCAACCTAGACGAGACCGAGATTGTCAACCTGGGGGATACAAAAAATGTCAAGGAAACACGAATCAGCATTCACCTGTCGCCATTAGAAAAGAAAGAGTATACAAAATTCCTAAAAGAGTATGAGGACATATTCGCCTGGTCGTATGATGACATGATTGGTCTGAGTATGTCCACTGTAGCTCATAAGCTGCCAACCGATCCAACGTGTTCACTGGTAAAGCAAAAGCTCAGAAAGTTCAAGCCTGATATGAGTTTGAAAATCAAGGAGGAAGTCAACAAGTAGATCAAAGCTAAGGTTCTCAGGGTAGTGAAATACCCTACATGGTTAGCCAACATTGTGCCAGTGCCAAAGAAGGATGGGAAGGTCAGATTCTGTGTCGACTACTGGGATCTCAATCGGGCCAGTCCGAAAGATGACTTCCCTCTACCAAATATACACATATTGATTGAAAATTGCGCCAAGCATGAGTTACAGTCATTCGTAGATTGCTTCGCTGGTTATCATCAGATCTCGATGGATGAAGAGGATGCTGAGAAAACGGCTTTCATTACGCTGTGGGGAATGTACTGTTACAAGATGATGCCATTCGGCCTGAAGAACATGGGAGCCACCTACATGAGGGCCATGACCACCATTTTCCATGATATGATACATAAGGAGATAGATGTATATGTGGACGATGTTATCATCAAATCCAAGAAGGTCACAGACCACATGGAAGATTTGAGGAAGCTCTTCAATAGATTGCAGAGATACAACCTGAAACTAAACCCCGCAAAGTGCGCATTCGGGGTTCCTGCTGGGAAATTGCTTGGGTTTATTGTGAGCCACCGAGGAATAGAAGTGGATCCATCAAAAGTCAAAGCCATTCAAGAACTACCACCGCCAAAGAACAAGAAGGATATGGTGAGTTTCTTAGGGAGGCTTAACTACATCAGCCGATTCATAGCACAGTCTACAATTATTTGTGAGTCAATCTTTAAGATGTTAAAGAAGGATGCCGCTACCAAATGGACCGATGACTGCCAAAAGGTCTTCAACAAATCAAGGAGTACCTATCAACACCACCAGTCTTAGTCCTGCCCGAGCCAGGTAGACCCTTATTACTCTACCTTGCAGTATTGGATGGAGCTTTTGGTTGCGTTTTGGGGTAGCATGATGAAATGGGGATGAAGGAATAAGCCATTTATTATCTCAGTAAGAAGTTCACCCCGTAAGAGGCCCGGTATTCTCTATTGGAATGCATCTGTTGTGCTTTGACTTGGGTAGATTAGAAGCTAAGACATTACTTCTGCGCCTACACTACATATCTCATATCAAGGATGAATCTTTTGAAGTACATCTTTCAGAAGCTCATGCCCACCGGCAAGCTGGCCAAGTGGCAAATCCTACTGAGTGAGTTCGACATTATTTACGTAACTCAGAAAGTGGTCAAGGGACAGGCACTGGCAGACCATCTTGCTGAAAATCCCGTGGATGGAGGATACGAACCCCTAAAAACGTATTTTCCTGATGAAGAGGTAGCATTCATAGGAGAAGACATTGCAGAATCCTATGATGGTTGGAGAATGTTTTTCGATGGAGCAGAAAATTTCAAAGGAGTTGGCATAGGAGCAATCCTAGTATTAGAAACCGGTCAGCATTATCCGATGTCTGCCAAACTCAGGTTCCCGTGCACCAACAATATGGCCGAATATGAAGCCTGCATCTTAAGGCTCAACTCGGCCATTGACATGAACATTTAAGAGCTGCTAGTAATTGGAGATTCAGACTTACTTATATATCAGGTACGAGAAGAATGTGCAACCAAGAACTCCAAGATACTCTCGTATTTGCATCACGTACAAGAATTGATAAAGAGGTTCACAAAGACAGAATTCCAGCATGTTCCCAGAGTTCAGAATGAGTTCGCCGATGCATTGGCTACCCTATCATCTATAATACAACATCTAGACAAGAATTTTATCAATCCCATTCTGGTGAAAATCAACAATCAACCAGCTTACTGTGCCCATGTTGAAGAAGAAGCAGACGGAAAGCCTTGGTTTCATGATATCAAGGAATATTTGGCAAAAAGAGAGTACCCAGAGCTTGCAAATCCTACTCAAAAACGCACACTTCGGAGATTGTCCAACAATTTCTTTCACTGTAGAGGAATTCTGTATAGGAGGACTCCTGATTTGGGATTATTAAGATGTGTCGACGTAAAGGAAGCATCCAGTGATCGCCGCAATTGGAAACTAGGGCAGAATTTTGAGGAAGACCCTCAAAATTCCGAAATAATTTCAGTGATCGCCGCATGAGCAACAGTCAGAAGCGTCAACCCATCAAAATGGGGCAGAATTTTGAGGAGGACCCTCAAAATTCCGTAGCAGGAGAGGTTGCAATGTCCTGAACCACGTCATAGTCGTCGGTTCATCTAAAAGCTATTTTTAATTTATGTCACATTTTTACAAAATCATGCATGTTTATTATTAAAACTACTTTGTTTAGCAGCGCTACCCCAATGATACAGACGGTATCACCAGATCAAAGCCGAACGAGTCAAGTAAAAGCCAGCGGGGATACGAACTAACCTCCCCCTTACAAAACTCACGATTTTTCTTTGAATGCAGACATTAGGATTGTGAAATCATTAAATATATTGTACGCCCATGTAACAAACATTGTTCAAAAATACGACTCTCCGAACCATTGCACCTGCCAACATTTGCTATCCGCACACACTAGTGATGTCCCGTATGTCACAATGCTCCCAGTAATCACAACGCCGCAATCTGCTATCAGCTAAGAAAACTCTACTGTCATTTATTATTTTATTTTTTTGCATAAGGTTACTATTCTGCCTTCCGAGGTTAAGCTCTATCTCCATCTGCATCTTCATTCTTGCATAAGGATACCTTTTTGCCTTCCAATTTGCATAAGGCTACTATTCTGCCTTCCGAGGTTAAACTCCACCTCCATCTGCATCTGCATTCTTGCATAAGGCTACCATTCTACCTTCCAATCTGCATAAGGCTACCATTCTGCCTTCCAATCTGCATAAGGCTACCATTCTGCCATCCAATCTGCATAAGTCTACCATTCTGCCTTCCGAGGTTAAGCTCTACCTCCATCTGCATTCTTGCATAAGGCTACCATTCTGTCTTCCGAGGCTAAGCTCTGCCTTCCGAGGCTAAGCTCTTCCTTCCATTTTCTTCAAAATTAAAGCACTATACTAAGCATTATTTATATTGCTTTTCTTATGGGTTAAGCTCTGCCCTTCAATTCTCAAGACTAAGCTCTGTCTTGTCCGCATCATACTACTACATCTTTCATGGGCTGAAAAATTGCCAATTCATCCAAAGGCGTCATCGTTCGGAGGCACCATCCTCATAGCCCGAGAACATCATTTCATGGCATGTGAATCCCTTATCATATGCTTCATGGCCCGGGACATCATGGTCTAAAGACGTCACCTTCATTGTTCGAAGACGACATTCATGGTCCAACGGGAATTTGCATCATGTTTAAATTTATGCACAATATATGCTTGTATTATTTCTAATTGTAGGTAAACCGGCGAGCAACGACCATCCCGGCAGTAGCAATCCCACTCCATTTCCCTCAGCCTTATCAAACCCAACCATTCTCGTAAACCTTATCACCCACCCGACCCTAGATATTGCGTCCGTTCTTGGAACCGTCTTCATCGGTATACTCCGCCGATGGATCCTGAACTACATACGACCTGATTCCTGTAAAACTAGGGATATGTAGGTAGCTCAAAAGCCAGGGTATGGCCTAACTTCTTCGAACCATTTCATTCGGTCAAAATTGGTCATCATTTCTTTAACCGGAAACTCTTTCATTTTTCCCGAGTAAAGAGGGGCAGCTGTTGATACCCAATTTTTTTCTATATATTTTCAATATGAAAAATAACTTCAAAATAGCATATATATGCATATATAAGCAAGTCTAAATGTTTTATTATTTTCCACAATTTTAAAAGTATAAATTAATTTATTTTCTCCCTTTTTATCCAGAAAATCCCAATAATTATTTCCAAAATTATTATTTTGATAATTCATCAATTGAATTTTTATATTTATGCCAAAATATGGCTAATATAAGTTTTACATATTTTTACAATTTTATTTCGTATTTTTAAAGCTAAATTGCATATAATTGCAATGTTAGCCATTTTAAGGTTTAATTGTGTTTTATATTCATAAAATTGAGTCTTGTATTTTTATTTTGTTAATTATGTATTATAAATCATTTTATTCCTTTAAATTGATTTTCAAAAATTATTTATTATTTTTATAAAATTAAAAGGGGGAAACTGGCTATTTAAATAATAGCCTCTTTTGTATTTTAATTCTAGCCCAAATCGGACCCTAATTCCCTCAGATCAATTTTAATTTTAACCCGACCCTTACACAATTAAATCCTACCCAAACCCGGATCCCCACCTATCCCTTTTGATCTAGGCTGTTGATCATTCAGATCAACGACCACCATTGCCCCTTACCATTTTTAACCCAAAAACGACCCCTAACCTAAATCATTTCTCATCGCCCGACACCCTTGAATCCCTTTCCTCTCCAATCCTCTCTGCAACCTCACCTGAAACCTAGCCGCCGCCGCCCAAATCCACCATAATCCCTTTCAATCCCCACCCAATCCATGGACTCCCATGGCTGTTTGAGATGTACACTGGTCTCCTATATCTCCCGGTGGCCTGTTTGTGTAATTTCATGGACATATCTCGAAGAGATCTGGTCCAGTCCTTGCTCAACCTCTATCTCTAGCCTTTTTCCAGCCATTCATGGCCGTTAGAGTCAGATCCTTGACTTTTCCGGCTAGATCAGTAACCTTTCAAATTCTTTCTCACTTTTCTGGGTTCTCTGAAACCCTAACCTTTAAGGTCTTTCGATTTTCTTTCAGATCTATCTTAGATCTGTGTGTGTTACGAACCTCTTAAGTGTTTTCCTTAAGGGTTTTCCGATATTTCAAAGCGACTTCTCGTTTTCAACGATTAGGGTTTTTCTAAAACTCTTTTTAAAAGATCTCTTCTCTGATTTTAGTGTTGTTTTATGATTTTACTATGTTCAAACGATTTGTTTATGCTTTTCTTCTACTTGATTCAGCATGTTGAAAACCCTAGGTTTTTTTTTGGTTTTATCCGAGTTCTGAAACTGTCTTTATTTATTTTGTATTAATATTTGGTTCGATTAAGTTCTTTGTGTTTGAATCCTTTTCCTTGTTTGACATATCTGATTCTGAGTTCTTTCCATTTTAACTCGACTTTTGTTAAAACCCTAGTTTCTTGGAATTTCCCTCACTTGTTACTGAGAGTTTTAAAAGATCTCCTCTACCTATTGCTATGTTGTTCTCTTCATTTTTTTGGTTCTATGTGACTAATTGACTTTGCTGACTACTACGCTTCGAATGGGTTCTTTTACTACTGAGCCCTAGCTTACTCCTGTTACTGCTGTATGTTTGTATGTACCTGGTTGCTTCTTTTGCCAATGTGTTTGGCCTTGCATGTATGATACTTCTGTTCCTCCTATTTATATGTCAAAGTGCAGAATTGTGATTCTTTCTTGATTGATCTTGATTTTCCCAAGTTACGACTGATTGCAAATGTTTTCTTATAAAACCCCTAATTCCACCCGTTTGTTTGAATTGATTGATTCTTTTCCTTTGTTTGCTATGGTATTGTACCCCTGCTGAATCCTTTCCCCAATTAAGTATATTTTGTACTTAGACTTAATTATTTACTCTATACTTTTAATATCCCCAATATGGTCAGAAATCAATCTTTCTCAAACTGATTTCTTTCCTTAATTAACCCTGTTAGTATCCGTTTGAGCGGGAATCCCTTGATTAAAGGGAAGTACTTGTGGTAATTGATTCTTATTGTGATTATTTTCATATTTGTGTTAAAACCTTACTTGTTACCTTATTCTCTACTCGTTTTCAAAACTATAAATACCCCAATGCTTTCATTAACAAGACGAACAACTAAGTTCAAAAACACACACACTTACACACTCAAAACTCTATCTTTCTCTACTACTACTTGTGCTTCTGCCTTGTCTAGCCAGCTGAAAGCCAAGGCTAGGCTTTGGAACTCTGATTGCTTTACTTTTTTCTGCATTTTTCTCTTTCAACTAGTATGTTTTTAATTTAAATTCTGAAACTCAACCTATGTAATCCCTTGCTGTAAATCACCGCCTCTTTCTAACTTAATGGTTCATGCTGTTGAGTCGTACTGTTTGTCTACTGCTTTACTCAGCATGCCTAAAATTCCGCCCTTCTTAAAAAATGATCAGCATGTTTACCTCTTTATGTCTATATCCTTCATCAAGCATGTCTATAATGTGCCTAATGCATGACTAATTGTGTGATTCTGATTTGGGTCCTCTATGTCCTAAACCCCTATCCCTTCTATGTGTTTATTTCTGGCTGGTTTGTGATTATGCCAATATCAGCTATTGTTGTGCATGTCCAAACCAGACCCCTACTAGGGTTATGTGTTTACAGACAAATGTCTGTGTGTCCCCAAGTCCCTTGACCCTTTTGTGTGACTGCTGATTCTGTGCGTTTGAGTTTTTACTACAACTGATTTCCAATACCTATGTTACTGATTGCTTTAAAAAAAACGGACTTGCCAGTCTAGTTTTAAACAAACTATTTTCCAAATTATGTGTCCTGCACTTTCACTATACTCTTAGAATCTAGGTTTTGCCCCTCTTGTGTGAGCCTTGCTTTGGGACGCTTGAGCTCTTTCTAAACCTGGACACATAAGGGTTGGCTCTTTCACACTACACTTACTCTGTTTTGTTATGCAAATCTGGGTGTGAGCACTACCCAGGATCCCTTAAGGTCCTTAGGGAACTCTGACATGCCCAGATATGAGAAAGACTTTGGAATAATATTGGTATTTGAGGTGGTTTATTCCATAACTCAGAGAGGAAGTCAGAATCAGGCTTCATATGGTTGTAACATCTTATTTTTTACATTTTTCTTACGTAATTCAATCATTTGGTTTGTAATAATTTGTAAACAAGTATGAGGTTGGCTAGTGAAAATGTATGGGAAATCGCTTCAATAGTTCACTGAAATTTTTGTGAATGATCATGACAGCTCTTCAAATCCTATTCAGTCTGATTAGATATGTCACTGAAACAAAGTGATTCCGTTCTGTCTCTATTTTCTTTTCGGATTCCGAGGATGAGCCGACCGATCCTAACATCATTTATGAAGAGCCGGACAACGAAGCATCCTCCTCAGATAAAGACGTCTCTGACACTACTCTCCCGGCAGGAACAACTTTTTCTATTGTGATTTTTTTGGCGAGTTCTTACTGCTGCTGAATACATGGGCAGGCGACTCTACCTTTGCTTCCTTATCCTTGCTAACTAGAAATGAACCTTTACGAGTTGAGTAAAAGCACCTAGCCTATCTTACTCTCCATATGCAAAATAGTGCATGCTATATTTGTTAAAGGGTAGAAAATATGTTACTAGGTTTACATTCCTCATTGTGCAATAGAAACCATGTCTAGGAATTCATACAATGCATTAAGAATCATGTTCTTAGGATTCATGTTTCTTACTTTCAGCATCTCATTCATTAATCCATGTTTTATCTCTATCGCTTAGAAATGCTGATCTTAGGTCAATAATAACATTGGTATAAAAGTTGTATTCACAAAGTTATATTCTTATAATTCTGCAACCCATGCATACATTTAGAAATAATGCCTTAGGGACTATGTTTCTTTAACAACCCTACCATTTGCATATGCATATTAGATATCCTCTCTAGGATCCTATTTGCATTTCGTGCAAACGCCTAGTTAACTACTGATTCATGAAAGAGTAGTAAAGTAATAATTTTCGCACAAGGAAGCAAGGCAACAAAAACAAATTGTACTCTAGCCTAGCTTCTTGTTTTTTTTAAGCACGGTGTAACAAGGAGATCGGTAAGCAGTAGTAATAACATGCAACAACAGTAACATTGCAGTCCAACGGTAGTCCCAGCTACCAAAATTTCTCGAACTACATTGACCTGATTCCTGTTTAGCCCAGGATATGTAGGAAACCTTTGAAGCAAAGGTTCGGTCAAATCTTTTTCAAAAAATGCTTCAACGGAGTACTCGGATGGGCAAAAATCGCTCGCTTTATCTTTGCACGAAAACCCTTCGTGTCTCCGGGCAAAGAGGGGCAGCTGTAAGCACGTGATTTTTGCCCTATATGAGAATTACTCCCAAAAAATTCAAAAATAAAATGATTTTTCTTTGGTGTACAATTTTGTGATATTTTGAAGAATTATTTGTATTTGTCTGTGCGTGTTTATTCGCTAAATTAATAAAAAATACAAAAATATGTCGCATTTTGCATGTAGGATTTAATTCTACAATTGTTAGTAATTAAAATTGTTTTACAAAAATTAAAAATTACAAAAATAGGCATCGTTTGCATTTTTAGCATTTAATGTCCAAATATACAATTTTATGCTTAATTAATACTTAATTGTGCGTTAATTGTTATTGGGAGTTAATTTGCGCCTTTATAACTTAATTTAGTTCTTAATAATAGTTTAAGTATTTTTATAATTTAGTTTTAGAAAAATAAAAGAAGAAAAGAGAGCGAAAATATAAAGAAAGTCGGAATTGGGCCTCTTCTTCAATTTCAAGCTATAGGCCCAAAAAATGGCCCAATCTTCCCTACGACCCAGTCCATTTCGAACTGGGTCGACCCAGTCCATTAACCCAACACCCCTTCTTCATTTTTGTCCAACACAAAACAAAACCAAAAAAAAAATAAAAAAATAAAAAGTGAATTATCACTATTAATAGTTTTATTTTTTGTTTTTTTATATATAAAAAAAAATCCGAAAATATTTTATTTTATTTATTATTTTTATTTTTTTAAAATATATATATATATATATATATATATATATATATATATATATATATATAGTAATTTCGGAAATGATTTTAAAAAAATAAAAAAAAAGTAAAAGAATGTAGAAAATTTAAAAAAAAAGTAAAAAGTTTTAAAAAATTTAAAAGTAAAAGAAGGTTGGAATTAAAAAATAAATATAAAGATATCTGAAAATTTAAAAAATTTAAAGTAATTGAAAGTAGCATTTTTAAAAGAAAAAGAAAAGATAGTGGTTTATTTTTTAAAGAAAAGTTAAATAAAGTGAGATTCTCTTTTAAAAAAAATAAAAAGTGGGATTTTAAATAAGATAAAGTAATTAAAGTTGGAATTTTAAAAATAAAAGTAAATAAAGGTGGGATTTCTTTTTCTAAAAAAATAAAAGCAATTTGTAAGTGGGATTTCTTTTAATTAAAAAAATAATAAAATAATAAAAAACAAATCTGAAAATTTCTAAAATTTTGCTATAAATAGAAGAGAAAATTTAAGAAGAAGTGTGGAAAAAGAGAGAGGAAAAACTAGATAGAGAGAAGAAAAAAAAGGGGGCGGAGTGAGAAGTATACACCCGATATACATTCTGTATACACTGAATATACAGGGGCAGAATTCATTTTGGAGAGTTTTGAAGTTGAAAAAAAAAATAGTTACTGCTTTATTGCCTCGCTTAAGATCTGAAATAGTCAGAACCTTCCTGCCTTTTACTTCTTCACTATACTTGGAGTCGTTTATAGTCTCCTGGGTTTTCTGCTATTCCTACTGTACTGGTTTGCGATGTTGCTGAATCTGCTGTTGCTGTGTTATTACTGCTGCTGACTTCTCCTTCTTTTGTTCTTGTACTGCTGTTTCCAGGTACACATTTGTACAATCTCGGCTTGAAGCAAAAAATGAAATATTAATCAGGCTTTGTTCCTGTTGAATTCCTCCTGTTTAGATTTGTGGTTGAATATAATTTTTCTTTCTTCGTATAAAGATGTAGTTGAATGATTAATGAATAATGAGGTTGCATATGTATACTTTCTTCATCTAATAATGTTATTTTAAATTACGGAGAATAATTAATCTGTTTTTGATATTATGGTCAATCTCATGTTCTAGTATTATTGAATAACAGAATATAAAATGAAAGCAGTTTTTCTTTGTACAAACTCGATCGCAATTTTCCATTCGCATTAGCCGTAAACTAATAACTAATAAGTTACGTTTTTCAGCATGTAAATAATTAAGAGATTTTCTTTTAGTTTAGAGACGAACTTAATAGAAAATATAGTCATTGTAGGTTTATCCTGTAAAAATAAAAATGAGACGAGCCTCGCCAAATAAAACGTATAGATTGCGGGGCCCTCACAAAATGTATGGTTTAATTAGAATTCGGAAGGACCGTTTAGCGAATTTCACGGTCTTCCCCAAAATAATAACGCGATAGTCTCTTTAGGCGCGTGTTTAATATTTTACTTTCTTAAGCCTGGGTGTGCATTTCATGCGACCCGAATCCAAATCCCAAAACATCAAATAAAACGTGTTCCGGATTGTGGGTGCATTTCATGTAACGCAGTCCAAAGACGTGTTTTAAGCGATGTTCATATTTCTTTTAAAAACAATAATAATAAAGCGGTTAAAAGATAAAATTTGCACATAAGTTCATATTTGTATAAAATCAGACAATCAAGCCGAATATAACAGTTGAGCGACCGTGCTAGAACCACGGAACTCGGGAATGCCTAACACCTTCTCCCGGGTTAACAGAATTCCTTATCCGGATTTCTGGTACACAGACTGTAATATGGAGTCATTCTTTTCCTCGATTCGGGATTAAAATTGGTGACTTGGGACACCCTAAATCTCCCAAGTGGCGACTCTGAAATAAATAAACCAATCCCGTCTCGATTGTCCTTTAATTGGAAAAACTCCCCTGCACCCTTGCGGGCGCGGAAAAAGGAGGTGCGACAGCTCTGGCGACTCTGCTGGGGACTTGGCCCAGAACCACTGGTTCAGGGTTAGAAATTCGAGCTTAAAATAACTGTTATAGTTGGCTTTATTTATTATCTGATTTTTACATGTTTATGCTTAATATGCTAAATGATGCTTTTACCGCTTTAATATTATCTGAATTGTGTATAAAACTGCTACGAAACTCTTCTTCTTTCTGAGTCTTCTAAATTTATGGTGTACACGTGCGCGTGACCCACCTTTCTGTTAGAAGTCATACCAAATAAGACGAAGTTGGGACAAGTAACTAGGCCGGGCAGACTTTCGTGCTCCCGGTACGTTGCCCCCATTTCGGCTCAAGCTGTCCACTTGGGTAAGCCAGGGCTAGAACAATATGCCTCAGGTTTTTTTTCACTTAGAATAACTCAGCTTCATGCCGGATCCCTAGTAGGAACGTTTGTTTGCATCACGTGCATTTGACTTTGGAGGCTCAACACAGGGGTTGGGTCTGTCTAGGACAGGTGTACCAAAAAATGAAAATGACCATCCTGATGCATCTTACTTGCTGCTATTTGCGCATTTATTTGATTCGGACTTTTGTGTTGACTGACTTTTGAATATCAGGAATAATATTTTGAAATTGAAAAAAATAGCGGTTAGGGAATTGATTGTTTATTTTTGAAAAAAAAAATAATGCCCAAATAACTGTCAAAACTCTGCCGAAATTTTGAGAAAATGAAAAAAAAATATTTTATTAGTTTGTTTTATTAAAAGCAAAGGAAAAATAGAAAGAAAAAAAAAGAGTCGTTGTTCTGTCTTGTTTTTAAAAAACAAATTAGAAAAAAAAATAGTTTGTCTTGCCATAAAAAAAAATGAAAATGAAAAAAAGTCTTGTTTTAAAATGAGTTTTTATTTATTTATTTGTTTAGATACCAAAATAAAAATAACTAATAAAATAAAAAGAGTCGCGTCGAAAGTGGTTTTATTATTTGTTGCAAATATGTATATATATAAAAATCCAAAAAAGTTGTTCTTTATTTCCAAAAAATGTATATATATCTTTATTTGTTGCAAAAATATTTGTCGTGCCAAAAGTCTAGAAAAGTTTTTTTTAGACTCTCAATTTTCAAAACAAAAAAAAATCCAAATTTTTTTTTCCGTTATTGACTTCTTTAGAAAGTCTTTTTAATTATTAAAATATATATATATATATATATATATATAATAAAATAAAATAAATTCGAAAATATTTTCCTTCTTCTTTAAAAATTGAAAAGAAAATTCAAAATTCAAAAAATATTTTTTTAGAAAGCGTTTCTTTTATTAAAGGTAAAATTCCAAAAAAAAAATATTTTCTTTCTTCTTAGAATAAGAAAAAAAATATCTTCCTTTTACTTTTGAAATTCTCAAAGTTCAAATCAAAAGAAAAGGAATTCTTAGAAATCTTTCTTTCAAAAAGAAAATCAATCAAAAATCCAAAAAAAAATATAAAAATACTTCCTTTCTTCTTTTAAAGCAGTTCTTTTACAAAAAAAAAATCATAATTTAAAATCACTTTATTTACTTTATTCATGACCGGCCCGAACTACGCGGGTTTGATTCTCACCGGATGTGAGATACGTAGGCAACCCTCATCGGGTCCAACCCCCTTTTTTGCTAAAATAGCCAAAAACCAATAAATAAATAAAAAACGTGTCAAAATTTTAATTTTGTCATAAATAAGTCGGGCAGTGTCCAGCCTCCCATTTGCTAAAAAAAAATAGCCAAAAAAAATATGTCTAATTTTAATTTTGTCATAAAGAAATCGGGTGATGCTGTTTTATCAAGACATAGCCGAATGTTCCCGAAAAGGACGCCGGAAGGCTGACTTTGCATAAACAGCCACTTTTTGGGTCATGTGTAGGATTTTGGTTCAGTTGACCTACACGGCCTTAAAAAAAAATCTTCGTCCCCGAGGCGCTGAAGGGCCGTGTTTGCAACACCCGGTTTTTATTGTAATTTGAAAAAAAAAACAAAGAGTCAACGGTTAGGTGAATACCATTTGGATTTTTGGTCAAAATAAGCCGACCCAGCTTTGACCACGTCTTAAACCGTTCTTGCCAAAATAACCCTAGAGTATCTTTCAATTGTCGAAAGGCTATTTTCGTAAAAGAACGGACAAGTGTGTAAAGTGTCATAAAATAATCCTCTCCGGCCTCAAAATTTGGACGGGGCCACATTTGCAAAAATAACCGTTTGGTTGCATTTGTCAAACGGAGAAAGGAAGCTGGCCGTTTGTTTTGGAGTTTGTAAAACTTTTGATTATAATATGTGGGTCGTTTGATTTTCTAGTTTGTAGGTCATTTTTAAACCTTTGAAACCCAATTTGAAAATTGAAAAAAAAATGATTAGTATTGCTTATCTTTTATTGGTCCGAACTACGCAAGGTCTGATTCATGCGGGGGCATGATACGTAGGCAATCTCTATAAGATTCGACCACCACAATAAAATATATATAATAAAATAAAATAAAATATAAGTGAATAAAATTTTCAAGAAAACTGGGACGACACAAGCAGTCGAGCAAATGCATAATAGAAAGGGGATATTTGTCTAGGAGCATTGCATCTCAACGTGTAATTATATATGTGTTAAATTCTCAAAACTAACAAGTTTGTTCATTTCCAGAATTCAAGCAGTTAGTTTCTCTAAAGAGTATACTGGCATATTATCATTATCACACGAGATCAAAAGGACGAATACCCGAAAGTATGTCTATCCCAGATGTTGACACAGGTATTGAGCTAGAGGAGATGGATGTCGGGAAAATGAAAGAAGAGATGTTTAAACTCAAACAGCAAATGGCTGAAATGTACCAGGCTTGGTCTACAGGGCAGTTACCCCTATCTTACCCAACTAACCCTGCTCCATCAATGACCCAAACTCAGGATAATATTACCACTGAATTATCCCCAAATTTCCCCATTTACCAACACTACCGAGGAACCACCTCTCAAACACCGCAGTCTCCACCTCCAAAACCAGTTTCATACTTTCCTCCACATGTGACTCCTGTTTTCGTAGCACCTCCCCCGGCTACATTCCACAAATCTCCTAGTGAGCCTACATTCCAGGCCCAGGACAACCAATATTACCCCCGGAGCCCACCCTCAAAGCCTCCGAAATCCATTCAACTGCTCCTCGTTTTGATATCCCAACCGAAATTGACAAGCCAGCCAAAAATGCTGAACAAGAAGAAATGTTCAGGAAGGTCAAAAGTCTAGAACAATCATTCCGAGACATGCAGGGATTAGGTGGGCAAGTCAGTGTAGCTTACAAGGATTTGTGCTTGTTCCCAAATGTACAATTACCAGTTGGTTTCAAGATGCCTAAATTTGACCTATACAATGGGCACGGCGACCCAGTAGCCCACTTAAGGGGTTTCTGTAGCAAAATGCGAGGAGCTGGGGGAAAGGATGAATTATTGATGGCTTACTTCAGTCAAAGTCTAAGCGGATCAGCTTTGGAGTGGTATACACGCCAGGACCATGGGAGATGGTACACCTCGGATGACCTGGCACAGGCATTCGCATACCATTTCCAATACAATCTGGAAATCATCCCAGATAGATTATCTTTGACAAAATTTGAGAAGAAACATAATGAAAGTTTCAGAGAGTATGGTTTTCGGTGGAGAGAACAGGCAGCAAGAGTGGATCCTCCTATGAAGGAGAGTGAAATGGTAGACTACTTCCTCCAAGCCTTGGAACCAACTTACTATGCCCATTTGGTTTCAGCGGTAGGGAAATCATTCAACGAGGTAGTGAAGATGGGAGGTATGGTGGAAGAAGGCCTCAAGACAAATAAAATTATGAGCTATTCAGCAATTAAGGCAGCTACTCAAGCTATTCAAGGCAGGGTAGGAGAAATCGGAAGAAAGAAGAGAGAGGAAGCAGCGGTAGTTGGTTCAGGAATTTGGTCGGGACCCAGAGGTTCACCGCCTTACTATAATCAACAACGACCTCGCCAATCAACTTACCACCACAATTCATCCCAACACTACTATCACCTTACAGAGCCCCATTCTTCCATTAACCAAGCCCAAACATATACTCAGCCTCCGGTTCGCTCGCAATGGCGCGCACCGGCTCCCCAGAACACACATACACCACTGCAAAACACCTATTCACCACCAAGAGCCTACAAGAACCCTCCAGGGGTAGGTTTCCGGGGAAATCAGGCTTTCAGAAATGAAAAAATACAAAGAACATTCACTGAGTTAGGGGAAACCTATACTGCCGTGTTCCACAAATTAAGGCAGTTAGGCTTGTTGAGTCCTGTTGAGCCCAGATTGCCAAATCCCTTTCCCAAAAATATGGACCACTCGGTAAGCTGTGAGTATTGTTCGGGGGCTCTCGGTCATGATACCGAGAAATGTTGGAAGTTGAAACATGCAGTACAAAATCTTATTGACACCAACAAGATTGAGGTTCAGACACCAGAGGCACCCAACATTAATCAGAACCCGTTGCCGGCACAACTTGAAACCCACATGATTGAGCTAATGCACGAAGGAGGGAAGCTAAAGAAACCCTCACAAACAGTGATGATGATCCGTGTCGGTTCAAAATAAATGTTAACCAGTGGGAAAACGGTGGTATAGTTGGAAAAGGTGGATAACAAGCCAGTTATGGTGTTGGGAAAAGGGTCCAATGAGGCAGATGTACAGTTTGTGGGGTTGAAAGCAAAAATCAACAATTGAATGGCTACTCCTCTTCCTATACGAAGGGAGTCTTGGTAGTGGGCTCTGATTTTCTTTTTTGTTGTCTGGATTATTCCAGGGTTGTAATCCAAATCTTTCTTGTGCTCGCCAAAGTGTGAAACCTTGCTATCCCGTATTTTAATAAAGTGAAAGTTTTTTTCCCTCATTCCTTATTTGTTTTAATTTTTCTTCTTATTTTTGTCTTCTGAACAGTTCTCTTTCTACTGATTCTAATGACATGGCATGCACGACGGATCTTCAACCTAGTCTAAAAAAAGAAATCAATCAATCTGATTTCGAACTTATAGTACAAGATTGTGATGATAAGTCGGAATACGATGAGGACTAAGCCTTCAGAAAAATTAACAGAGAGTTGAGCCAAGTTGAAAAAAAAAAAAAAAAGAGCCCAACTCAAATGACACGGAAGCCGTCAATCTAGGGGATGCGGATGACATCAGGGAAGCTAAGATAAGCATCCACATGGAACCAAACATCAGGGAAGAACTAATCAAAGCACTTACTGAATTCAAAACATTTTGCATGGTCATACGACGACATGCCGGGCTTAAGCACCAATCTAGTGGTTCAAAAATTGCCCACTGACCCGGCATTACCCCCCGTCCAGCAAAATTCAGGAAGATCAAAACCAACGTGAGTGGGAAGATTAAGGAAGAAGTGACCAAACAGCTGAATACTAAGGTTATTCGGGCCGCTCGATATCTTGATTGGTGGGCTAATGTGGTGCCAAAAAAAAAAAAAAAAAAAAACGGAAAATCCGAGGTATGTGTTGATCATCGCAATCTAAACAGAGCAAGCCCGATGCTTTATGATCCACAGATATCGAAGGGAAATGCGTCGACATGGCTATCAATTCTGACGCAGTTAAGAGATATTATGATTTCTGGTAATTGTAATTGTTGTTTGTTTGTACTTAGCATTTATCAGAGAATGAAATGACGGAGGCAATTCTTTCTTCTATCCAAACACTTTGACCTTTGCTTCCCCTTTTGAGCCTTATTTACTCTTTCATACCCCTCTTTTGGAATCTGTAATGAAAACGAAAAAAGTAATGATAATAAGAACAAAAGAAAAGTCAAGAAAAAAAAACAAAGGAATGGGAACTACGTTTGACCTGATTCCTCAAAGAAGGATACGTAGGTGCCTCACGGCTCGGTCATAGTGTAACATAGTGTGCATAAGGTAACATATTGTGACAAAATAAAAATCCCCAAGCAAGAAAAACTGGGGCAGAAGTTGGCGCTTGTAATTTTGGCAAGAAAGTTTGATTCCAAGAGTTGTACTATTTTACCCCTAAAAATTATTTTTGAACTTTTGATACCCCCTTCTCCTTTCAGCCATACACAAAAATCCCTATTGATGTCCAAAAAAGACCTCCCGATCAGTATCTGAGAAGTGCTAAGTCAATGCAAATGGAAGTCGGGAATAACACTCTGATCCCCAGCAAAGAAGAAGATCATAAGCTGGAACTGAATTGATAGCCGAAAGAATCCCCAACAGAGAGAGTCATATCGGCAACACTCCAATTCCCAGCTGAAAAATAAAATAAAATGAGAGAGTCTTATCGGTGAAAACCTTCACAGGCACCATAAGGCGACAGGAGTTGAGAGAAATGAGAGAGTCTTATTAGTGAAAACCCCTCGAAGGGCACTATGAGGCGACAAAACAAGATTGGCGGGAAGGATCCGCAAAGAGTTGAGTGCCTGTTTATCCCCAGCAACATGAGGCCGTCTGGAAGGTTGATTGATACAAATAGACTGGGTTGATTAATCCGGAATGCGCGACATGATCGTTGGAATCGGTTATATCATTCAGATAAGTTCTTTTCTTTCCTTTTCCCTAGCATTTGTTCAGAAAGACTTCTTCTTTTTTCTATTTTTTGAAATCATCACTTTTTTATTTCTTGGTTTAAAAGACTTACCTTCCCAGCAGTTTGTTTTTGAAAAGGATTTTCAGAGCTTACTACCAGTTGCCAAAATGATGCAAAGCAAAATGCGAATAGGACACGCCAAATATAAGGCGATAAAGAGAAAAGAAGTTGGTCGCAAGACCAAATGATGAAAGGGACCTAGATCCCAATAGGACCAAATTTCCAGGGGAAGTTGGAGAAAAACAGGAAAACAACAGTTGAGAAAATTGTGGACCTAATTCCAAGAGGGCCCCCGACAGATCATCGAGATGTAGGAGCATCCCCAACAGATTTTCGACCAAGTTCCAAGAGGGTCGGACAACATAGAGTGGGGAAGGGAGAAAGGGAAAAAACCATCCCAGTAGGAGTATCATAACCAACCACCGGGTTTTTAAACTAACAAATTTTGTTTGGTTTGAAACAGGTAAATGGAATGGCAGTGAAGACCATAAGGGAAAATGCAAACTGGGGCAGAAAATTTTCTTTTCAGTTAGAAAATTTTCTGGAAATCAGGTACCCATTTGGGGAAGAATAAAGATAGCACCAAGGAAGTGGTCTTTGAACCAGGGTTTCCCCCAACATAATAAGCTTCCAATGGAGGAAGTTGATCCCCAGCAGACAAAACAAAGAGATGACATTTGTGCTCAGAAAAGCAAAGAGCCATTATCCTCCCCAGCAGCTTCCAGAAGAATGAAGCATCAATTTGAAGGGATAAAATTCCCCAGCAGCGTTATCCTCAACAACGTTATCCCAAAAAGATAACACTTTTATCCCCAGCAGTGTTAAGAAAAAAAAAGAAAAAAAAAAAAAATTGAATTTGAAGGAAGGAAAGAAAGGAGACTCCCCAGTGGTATTATCCCCAGCAATCAGGCATCCACCTGGAGAACAAGGATGAGTAGTTGAAGTATTAGTAATCAGGCATCCACCTGGAGAACAAGGAAGAGCAATGAAATATCAGAAATCAGGCGTCCACCTGGAGAACAAGGAAGAGCAATGAAAGAAACAACAATCAGGCGTCCACCTGGAGAACAAGGATGAAGAAAAGAAATAGCAATCATCTTGGAGAACAAGGATGAGTAGTTGAAGTATTAGTAATCAGGCATCCACCTGGAGAACAAGGAAGAGCAATGAAATATCAGAAATCAGGCGTCCACCTGGAGAACAAGGAAGAGCAATGAAAGAAACAACAATCAGGCGTCCACCTGGAGAACAAGGATGAAGAAAAGAAATAGCAATCATCTGGAGAACAAGGATGAAGAATTGAATTAGCAGTCAGGCGTCCACGTGGAGAACAAGGAAGAACAGTTGAAATATCAGAAGTCAGGCGTCCACCTGGAGAACAAGGAAAAGCATCAAAACTGGGGCAGAAGATTTTCTGCCATGGTCGAAAATTTTCTCAGAAGAACAAGGAAATCAATTCAAGTTTTAAGAGATAGCAAGACAACAAGATTTGGAGAAAAACAGTCGGAGGTAAGACAATTCCAAGATGTTGAAAATGGGATCATCCGCCCTCGAATAGGATATTTGGGTTCATCCACCCTCGAATAGGATATTTTGGGTTCATCCGCCCTCGAATAGGATATTCTGGGTTCATCCGCCCTCGAATAGGATATTTTGGGTTCATCCGCCCTCGAATAGGATATATTGGGTTCATCCGCCCTCGAATAGGATATTTGGGTTCATCCGCCCTCGAATAGGATATTTTGGGTTCATCCGCCCTCGAATAGGATATTTGGGTTCATCCGCCCTCGAATAGGATATTTTGGGTTCATCCGCCCTCGAATAGGATATTTTGGGTTCATCCGCCCTCGAATAGGATATTTTGGGTTCATCCGCCCTCGAATAGGATATTTGGGTTCATCCGCCCTCGAATAGGATATTTGGGTTCATCCGCCCTCGAATAGGATATTTGGGTTCATCCGCCCTCGAATAGGATATTTGGGTTCATCCGCCCTCGAACAGGATATTTTGGGTTCATCCGCCCTCGAATAGGATATTTGGGTTCATCCGCCCTCGAATAGGATATTTTGGGTTCATCCGCCCTCGAATAGGATATATGGGTTCATCCGCCCTCGAATAGGATATTTTGGGTTCATCCGCCCTCGAATAGGATATTTTGGGTTCATCCGCCCTCGAATAGGATATTTGGGTTCATCCGCCCTCGAATAGGATATTTGGGTTCATCCGCCCTCGAATAGGATTTTATTTTTTAAAGTTGTTGAAATCAGGAGCCCCCCCTGAAGAACAGAATGGCGATGTATTGGTTGAAGAGAGGAATGACATTCATTTTTAAAGTTGTTGTTGAAGTTGGGAGCCCGCCCATAGAACAGAGGCATACATTTCAGTCTTTAATTTTCAAGCATTGAACTTGGGAGCCCGCCCAGATAACAGAGGCATACATTTCAAGTCTTTAATTTTCAAGTATTAAAATTGGGAGCCCGCCCAGATAACAGAGGCATACATTTCAAAATCAAGTCAGAGGACAATAAAACAGAGGGTTACAATAGGAATCCCCAGCAGGAAACAATAAAATTCCCCGGCACCGGGAAACAGAAGGTTGCAACAAGAGGTCACAGTACAAACTCAAGTACATGTGTCAAAAGAAGTAAAGCACCGAAAGAAATGCAAGCAGACAAGGAAGCAAGGCAACAAAAACAAATTGTACTCTAGCCTAGCTTCTTGTTTTTTTAAGCACGGTGTAACAAGGAGATCGGTAAGCAGTAGTAATAGCATGCAACAACAGTAACATTGCAGTCCAACGGTAGTCCCAGCTACCAAAATTTCTCGAACTACATTGACCTGATTCCTGTTTAGCCCAGGATATGTAGGAAACCTTTGAAGCAAAGGTTCGGTCAAATCTTTTTCAAAAAAATGCTTCAACGGAGTACTCGGATGGGCAAAAATCGCTCGCTTTATCTTTGCACGAAAACCCTTCGTGTCTCCGGGCAAAGAGGGGCAGCTGTAAGCACGTGATTTTTGCCCTATATGAGAATTACTCCCAAAAAATTCAAAAATAAAATGATTTTTCTTTGGTGTACAATTTTGTGATATTTTGAAGAATTATTTGTATTTGTCTGTGCGTGTTTATTCGCTAAATTAATAAAAAATACAAAAATATGTCGCATTTTGCATGTAGGATTTAATTCTACAATTGTTAGTAATTAAAATTGTTTTACAAAAATTAAAAATTACAAAAATAGGCATCGTTTGCATTTTTAGCATTTAATGTCCAAATATACAATTTTATGCTTAATTAATACTTAATTGTGCGTTAATTGTTATTGGGAGTTAATTTGCGCCTTTATAACTTAATTTAGTTCTTAATAATAGTTTAAGTATTTTTATAATTTAGTTTTAGAAAAATAAAAGAAGAAAAGAGAGCGAAAATATAAAGAAAGTCGGAATTGGGCCTCTTCTTCAATTTCAAGCTATAGGCCCAAAAAATGGCCCAATCTTCCCTACGACCCAGTCCATTTCGAACTGGGTCGACCCAGTCCATTAACCCAACACCCCTTCTTCATTTTTGTCCAACACAAAACAAAACCAAAAAAAAATAAAAAAATAAAAAGTGAATTATCACTATTAATAGTTTTATTTTTTGTTTTTTTATATATAAAAAAAATCCGAAAATATTTTATTTTATTTATTATTTTTATTTTAAAAAATATATATATATATAGTAATTTATAGTAATTTCGGAAATGATTTTAAAAAAATAAAAAAAAAGTAAAAGAATGTAGAAAATTTAAAAAAAAAGTAAAAAGTTTTAAAAAATTTAAAAGTAAAAGAAGGTTGGAATTAAAAAATAAATATAAAGATATCTGAAAATTTAAAAAATTTAAAGTAATTGAA
Source organism: Nicotiana sylvestris (assembly GCF_000393655.2). Classification (NCBI taxonomy): domain Eukaryota; kingdom Viridiplantae; phylum Streptophyta; class Magnoliopsida; order Solanales; family Solanaceae; genus Nicotiana; species Nicotiana sylvestris. The sequence goes on from NC_091061.1 coordinate 30,533,391, forward strand.
AGTAGCATTTTTAAAAGAAAAAGAAAAGATAGTGGTTTATTTTTTAAAGAAAAGTTAAATAAAGTGAGATTCTCTTTTAAAAAAAATAAAAAGTGGGATTTTAAATAAGATAAAGTAATTAAAGTTGGAATTTTAAAAATAAAAGTAAATAAAGGTGGGATTTCTTTTTCTAAAAAAATAAAAGCAATTTGTAAGTGGGATTTCTTTTAATTAAAAAAATAATAAAATAATAAAAAACAAATCTGAAAATTTCTAAAATTTTGCTATAAATAGAAGAGAAAATTTAAGAAGAAGTGTGGAAAAAGAGAGAGGAAAAACTAGATAGAGAGAAGAAAAAAAAGGGGGCGGAGTGAGAAGTATACACCCGATATACATTCTGTATACACTGAATATACAGGGGCAGAATTCATTTTGGAGAGTTTTGAAGTTGAAAAAAAAAATAGTTACTGCTTTATTGCCTCGCTTAAGATCTGAAATAGTCAGAACCTTCCTGCCTTTTACTTCTTCACTATACTTGGAGTCGTTTATAGTCTCCTGGGTTTTCTGCTATTCCTACTGTACTGGTTTGCGATGTTGCTGAATCTGCTGTTGCTGTGTTATTACTGCTGCTGACTTCTCCTTCTTTTGTTCTTGTACTGCTGTTTCCAGGTACACATTTGTACAATCTCGGCTTGAAGCAAAAAATGAAATATTAATCAGGCTTTGTTCCTGTTGAATTCCTCCTGTTTAGATTTGTGGTTGAATATAATTTTTCTTTCTTCGTATAAAGATGTAGTTGAATGATTAATGAATAATGAGGTTGCATATGTATACTTTCTTCATCTAATAATGTTATTTTAAATTACGGAGAATAATTAATCTGTTTTTGATATTATGGTCAATCTCATGTTCTAGTATTATTGAATAACAGAATATAAAATGAAAGCAGTTTTTCTTTGTACAAACTCGATCGCAATTTTCCATTCGCATTAGCCGTAAACTAATAACTAATAAGTTACGTTTTTCAGCATGTAAATAATTAAGAGATTTTCTTTTAGTTTAGAGACGAACTTAATAGAAAATATAGTCATTGTAGGTTTATCCTGTAAAAATAAAAATGAGACGAGCCTCGCCAAATAAAACGTATAGATTGCGGGGCCCTCACAAAATGTATGGTTTAATTAGAATTCGGAAGGACCGTTTAGCGAATTTCACGGTCTTCCCCAAAATAATAACGCGATAGTCTCTTTAGGCGCGTGTTTAATATTTTACTTTCTTAAGCCTGGGTGTGCATTTCATGCGACCCGAATCCAAATCCCAAAACATCAAATAAAACGTGTTCCGGATTGTGGGTGCATTTCATGTAACGCAGTCCAAAGACGTGTTTTAAGCGATGTTCATATTTCTTTTAAAAACAATAATAATAAAGCGGTTAAAAGATAAAATTTGCACATAAGTTCATATTTGTATAAAATCAGACAATCAAGCCGAATATAACAGTTGAGCGACCGTGCTAGAACCACGGAACTCGGGAATGCCTAACACCTTCTCCCGGGTTAACAGAATTCCTTATCCGGATTTCTGGTACACAGACTGTAATATGGAGTCATTCTTTTCCTCGATTCGGGATTAAAATTGGTGACTTGGGACACCCTAAATCTCCCAAGTGGCGACTCTGAAATAAATAAACCAATCCCGTCTCGATTGTCCTTTAATTGGAAAAACTCCCCTGCACCCTTGCGGGCGCGGAAAAAGGAGGTGCGACATCTTCCTAGAACCTCCTTCTTTTAGGAATATGAGTCCTAAAATTCCTCCGGGACTGATAGGAAGGGACGAGTAGCAACATGCAATAAGAATCGAGACCAGCCATCGCTCTAATTACCTTTACGGTGTGGGAAAGGGTAGATATGAATATGATGGCCGGTGCATTAATGCCACGTGTAGCCCCTCTTTTGAGGAGTGTCATACCGGGTATTGCATTGACGTGATCCATATTATAAACAAACCTAGGACCCCCTCCCTCTTATATTCTCAAGTGTATTTAATCTATAACTCTTTTCAAAATTTCGCCTTTCAATAATTGTTTTCAAACTCTTGTGTGTTTAAATTTAAATCCCCTACTATTTGAGCCTGAGCCAATACTTGCCTATCTGTATAAATTCACAAAACTGTCTGGCTGGGAACCACACTAGTGGATCCTGAGGGGTTCCTAACTACTTCTCCTTAGGATAATTTCAAGCCCTTACCCTATCTTTGGTTATCAAACGCAGTTGTAGACGAACCTCAAAATCGTTAGGTGACGACTCTTCAAAAAATGCAAACCCTGTTCCCAAAAGGAATGAGTTGTCCCATACCAAATGTCATAAACCCGACTTCCCGATGTGAAGAAGGAAAGGGGGGGGGGGACCACGACATGGGTCATATACAAAAATTATACAAACTTTATACACTTTTTCGACTACCAGATGTAAATAATTTCTGGCGCGGTCTAAACGTGATATAATTTTGGGTTATTATCACGTTTAGACCGCGCCAGAAATTATTTACATCTGGTAGCCGAAAAAGTGTATAAAATTTGTATAATTTTTGTATATAACATACAGAATGTATAAATACACAAAAAATATACAAATTTTATGCATTTTGTCGGCTATTCATTTTAAAACAGTTATACAATGTCATTTTTCCTATTCTTTTTTGGTTTCTCGGATTTTGATTTATTTGAATTTGTGTCGTTTAAGGTTCATTAAAGGGGGCATCTCTTCTTAATTATCAAGTTTTTTTTTGTTTTTATAGTTGGAATTCGAAACCTTAAATTAAGAATAGACGAATCTTATCGCAATCATTGGTGGTGGTCATCATGAAATTTGTGATGTTGTGATTAAGATGATAGTTTTTGACCACTCATCTCACCCCTTGAGATAAAATATTGTTTTGCAATTTCTGTGAAAAGGTTTTGAAAAGTACTGAAACAAGGAAATAAAAACAAGGAATAGGCTTTGCCGGCTTATTTTGAGGCATAGCAATAACCATTTCGTCCAACCTAAAATGGCACACATTATAATGCCAGTGGTCCTCTAACACTCTTCTTTCTCTTTTCATAAAATTGAATAGGAGTACTTTTTTCTATCTCGACTCTCAATCTTACTTATTTTGATAAATTGAATTTGTTTCAAAATATCAAATGATTTAGTAAAATAAGAGTGATTAAAATTTATATTTATTGTTATTGTTCTAATTAGTGGAGTTAGTAACTCATTGAGACGTTTAAAGAAAGACAAATGATAATTTGTATAAACTCTTATAATTAAAATTATTAAATATCTTTCTAATAAAGGGATGTATAAATAAAAACATTACAAAGACAAATAATATGAACCACCAAAAGTTCTTATTGCAAAGAATTGTACACTTTGGCTTTGTGATTCTAGGACGTGATTATACTAAATATATTTGCTTCTAGAAAGTAGAAAACACTTCTTGTATATTTTCTTTCTTTTTTTTTGGAAGAGGGGCCCTCTTGAATTTACACTTTTTTGGCAGGGTGTATTAAAATTTATTATTTTCTTGATAACGACTAACGAGTAACCAAAAAGAGATAATAAAGAAGAATAAAACAGAAAAATAAAAGAAACAGTACTATGATGACTTCATTAAATGCTTCTCAATTTATTAGTAGTACTATTTTAATACAAAATCCTAAAGCAATAAAAGCTAGTTTCACAAAATTAGACAATAAGATAAAAAGTCATGAAATTCAAATTGAAACACCCCTCCCCCACCCCCCCCAAAAAAAAAAAAAAAGAAGCATTTTCAACAAAAATAAATAAGAAAATATATTAAACTATCTTTAAACTTAAAACCCCCACTTACATTCTAGGCTTAATCTTAGCTCTTAGATTATTTTTCATCACCACAGTAAATTCCAACTTTTCACTAAAATCCACTTTGGTATTTTCCGGGTAAACGGACCATTCGAATTCTTGAACCAATCGGGCCAACATCAAACTCACATGAACCGTAGCCATATTCAAACCGGGGCAAATCCTCCGACCCATACCAAATGGTATCATTTTCACACCGCTCACACCAGTAATATCAGCTTCCTCCTTACCCAAAAAGAACCTATCCGGATCAAACTTCTCAGGTTCGGACCATAACTTCGGGTCATCAGATATTCCAGGTAGGAATATCTCCACATTTGCATCGGTGGGTATATCGTACCCACCTAATTTAGCTGGCTCAATTACGGCATGAGTCAGTGAAAAGTACGTAGGAGGATGTTTACGTAATAATTCTTTTATTACGGCGTTTAAATATGGCATTTTTTCTATGTCCTTCTCGTCAACTTTTTTGTTGTCCTCAACTGTGTTTTTGATTTCTTCGTACAATCTTGATTGTATACTTGGGTTTTCAATAATTCTTGCTATGGCCCATTCTATTGCTGTTGCTGTTGTGTCTGTCCCACCGTTAAGGAACTCTGAACATAATGTGACTAGTTCAGGATTTGTTGGGGCTGAATTTCTCCCTGTTATAAAATAAAATAACAAAAGATATGTGAATATAATTTTTCTTACGGCGATCTTGCACATAAAATGTTTAGAGAAATAAAAACAAATTAATCCATTCAAAATACAACAAAGCTAGGTATGCTGCAAATTTTATTAATTATTGCTATTTCGCATAAAATATTTGTATTTATGAAGTTGAAAGAAAGGAATTCTAAATAGTCATCTTATTCCAGAAAGAGAGTGTCCCCTTAATTTAAAACTTACGTAAATTTCAATTTATATTTAGATTCAAGTTTCAGAATAAAACTGAAAATATCGAGTCTTTTAATATATAAAGCCTTCATATTTATTTTTGCCTTCCTATGTATACGTATATGTGTATATACACGTACACACGCTATTCCTTTGTTTCATTTTACATATATGACATTAATTAAATGATAGAGAGGCAAATCCAGAATTCACAATTTATGAATTCATAATAATAATTGAGTTACAGTCAACTATTATAAATATCTTATGGATTTATTAATATGTACATAAAACCCTACCTGGTACTCCAGATTTGTCACCGACTTAATATGAAATTTAAGAAAGAAAGTACTTTGACACATAACAAAAATATCCTTGAAACTCACATGATTTTAGACATTGACATTTTTATGGATATAAGAGCATGCCATTAAATTTAAAAATAAAAATCTATTCTTTTCTAAACAGATTAAAAAGAAAAAAGTGTTACTCCATATAAAATGGATAGTACAAACTATCTAACAATACGTACCTTCGACTTTGACATCGAAAAGTGTGTCAAGGTACGAGAATGAAGCTGCTGTTTCATCAGATTCTGGGTTGCTGAGAATTTTCCTACGTTTTTCAATGAACGGTACGATGGTCTCAATCTGTTGTTTCCGTACATCCATGGCACGTTTTCTTTGTTTAGAGAAAAATGGACTCAAAATTGGAAGATAATCATCTAATCTTGGATCAAGAACAATCAACACAGTTTTCATCATTTGATCAATTGTCTCAATCGTCTGTTCATCCATTTCTACACCAAAACACATTGCCAAAAGAATGGCAAAAACAGCAAACCTAGCATTTTTTAAAACCCAAACGACGCCGTTATTTGCTTTAGCTTCTACTTGAATTTTTTCGATCATTTTATCCATAGCGGTTTCTCTCACATTCCTAAATTCTTTTAGCTTCGTTGAACTCAGCCCGTTTTGAACCATGTTTTTCCTCAAGGACCGCCAAACAGGCCCGTAAACAGCTGCGTTTACAGTAAACTTGTCGCAGCTGAATACGGTCCTGGTCGGGTTTTCGCGAGGTCTGCTCGCGAAAACCTGACCCTTCTGGACCAGTGCCTCGTGGACCAACTCGGCACTGGAGATAATAATCATGGTTCTTGTACCCATTTTTAGGGTAAAAATAGAACCATATTTTGGACGAAGATCTCTCACGTACTGAAAAAATGGTTTTCGAGAACGTGCTACTTGAAAAAGATTACCTATAATTGGCCATCCAGGTGGTCCAGGAGGTAAATTCAGTTTCTTTGATTTGCTTTTTTTGGAAAACAAGAAGATTAGACTAGAAAGAGCAAAGGCTAAAGCAGTGAAAATGAGATGATAATAAGGAGAAAGTGACGAAGTTGAGAAAGAATCCATTGAAACAAAGGAAATATTAGTGTGGTGTATACTCTCAATATTTTTTTGTGGGTAGGATAACAAAAAATGAGAAAAATATAGGAGTATATAAGAATGAAAAAACAGCTTGAAATTACAGGTGGGGGAATGGAGGAATAATTAAGGCTCCTCAACAGATGAAAACTGTGGGTGTTAAATGCAGGGCATAACTAAAACCAAAGTAGGAAAACAGTAATGGATAGAAACAAGAAATTCTATATTACTATGGATTTAAGTTCTATTTATCGTAAGCTATGTTGCTCAGGCTCTCCAAAAATATATTGTTGTACTCGTATTGAATTTTTTAATAAATACATTATTTTTAGAGGATTATTGATACATACTCGACGATATTTTTAAGGAGTTTGAATAATATATATTGACAATATAATAAATTTTATGCTATTACTATAATTTACATACTATAACAAATTTACAATTTATTTTAGGTTACCGATAAATACTTATCAAATAGATTTAGACATCTACTATTAAAAAAACTAGGAATTAGCGACGGACAAATTCTATAGCTAAATAAAAAAAAATTATCCGTCAGTAATTTTACTTAGCGACAAATTAGCAACAGATAATCAAAAAATTCTATTAGCTACGAGCGATTTAACGGCACATTAACGACAAAATTTATACCTAATTTCAATTTCTTAATAATGGTTGTAACTTTTTAAAATAAATTAATTGTATAAATATTTTTTACACTATTAATATCCAGAGATTTTAAACCGTTATACTTAAGTCCAAAGTAGGAAACGGTAAAGATAGAAACAAGAATGTATATGCTACAGATGGGTGAAGGAGATGGGATGGCAAAACGGTGGAGGATGTACAGATAGTTGGGAGTAAGTATCTTCACAACTACCTCCTAATACTCATTAAATTTGGCCAGGAATATATTAATTAAGATTTGATAAGAAAAAAGAATGGAGTGTTGACCTCAAGAAACATGAATATTTATGTAACATGCATGCATGGCATTTTGTGCATAGTTTTTCAATTTCTTTTTCCCATTCAGCTGCTTATGATAAAGAGGAAGATGAAAATGAACTGTCATAACAACCTAGGTAATGATAAGTATTCTATATACATCATTTTGTTTGGAGAAAATTTGACATTCACATAGAATTATGTAGTACTCCCTCCGTTCACTTTTTGCTTGTCGATTATGATCTACAAGTAGATTTTCATTTTTATTTATTCACTAAATAATTATTTTTTCTGTTTTACCATTAGTATTAGTTACTCATTTCAAATTATTTTTCAAATCCATTAAGACTATACACCAATTAATATGGATATCATGATAAACTATGCACGTTATTTTTACTTCTTAAGCAGTCATGCAAAATCAATAATGGACAAGTAAAAATGAACGGAGAGAGTATTACTTTTATCGTGTGTGCTTCCTGTTAAAATCCTAATAACTAGGGTAAATCTTGTATAATTAATACACTGTTTATTTTCGATATTAAACTCCACTTAACTAACTAATCATGGTCTAACATATACTACAATTTATGAAATACTATCATATATAGGATGTGATGCGAGATAAGATTATGTGTATTAGTAATATATAAATAGGGAGCATCTAAAGACAAAATGCCCTTTAAATTGGGAATCCTTACATAACTATAATCCCTCTATTATCATTTGATCCTTATACCAATTTATCCATCAATATTAATCACCACATAAATTCTTATTAGATGAATAAACAATTTATACATTATAATCCTGGCATAATTGAGGGCGGACGCTCGTTCAACAAAGTGGTATCACATGACAATATTTCGTCAAAATTTTCTACTGAAGATATGCATTAATACTTTGAGAAAACAGATAAGTAGGAAAAATGACATCACTGAATACATATTCTCCTGGAGCATTGGTTATGTTCATGATTTTGCTCTAAGAGGTCAGCCTCAATTAGATGCAAAACCAAACGGCCCTTATTGTTTAATTTACATCCAATGAAAAAGCTAAAGATGTAAGGTTTTATTTATTTTTTTATCCAGAAGGTAAGATAATATATATGCTTTGACGAATCCAGACATAGCAAACTATGTATCACGATAAATACAGTTAAGTTATATACAACATTGGTATAGGAATTGTTTTACATTACTAGGTCACCCAAATGGACATCTACAGGTAAACCATTTAAAAATGTAAAAAAATTGATATTGAAAATAAGACAAGTTACCTGCTATAACAGATAAAGACCTAATATGGGGTAAACACTTCCTTATTTCGACTGTTTATATAACTTAAACTTGAGTAAGTATATATGAACTGAAACATTACCATTTACTTAACGTTACCATTTACAGTATACTGTTATTGTGAATTTACTACCTTAAGTTTAGGCTATTATATTGTACTTTTTCAACTAATTATGGTTGTCATAACTCCCTTCAGGGGAATTAATGGGAGCGGATTATAACAGAACTCTATGATATTAGATATTAGGATGCTAAGTGTTAGACCTCCGCCACTTTAAGCCTGACTTGACAACGAGAGTGTTGTCAGCAAGAGTGTTGCAAGCTAGGTGCACGAGTAGCACCAAGGCAAAAAGGGAAACGGACAAGTGATGGCCAAGGCTTTGACGGAGGCGAGGCAGCTTGGCAAGGGCATGACAATGAGTTGCGGGCTGAGGGTGACGCTTGATCATGGCAAAGACATCAAGGCATGAGGCAGTGATGCCAAGGCAAGGCAAAAACGGAATGGCAAAGGCAGGCTAAAGCGCAACGGAAGGCAGTGCGCGGGACAGACTTGTCATGACATTGGGGCCCGACAAAGGACCATGTTCGTGGGCAATGGCATAAGCAAAATGTGGCTACAATGCAGCTGGATACAATGGCACTAGCGCCTGATTCAAGCCAAGACACGAAAATGGGCACCAAGCTTCAGATTGACTAAGTCAAGGGCGGTTACAGCATATACTGTGCACATGGGCAGCAGTTGAGCTTTGCTAAAAAGGTTGGCAGAAGTGTTAGCACATTTTAAGGCCATGTTTTCCATTATTATTAGCCATGATTTACATGTTCCTATTAGTTGGGGGTTGTTAACTACATTAGGCTAAAATAATGGGCTAAGTGGGACAAGCGTCTAAGCCTAAGGCAACTAATGTGAAAAAAGGGGCTGGTTCATGTATTATAAATGGGTAGCACCCTTTATGTTTATGGCAGGAGTGAAAAACGTGTAAGAGTGAACATTGAATTAAGAAAGAGTCCTAAGTCTGGTTTTCAAGAGTGAAAACGCCTAAGGCTAAGAGTAGTCTTGTAAGGGTCAAGAGTGATCTTCTTATACACGGCATTGTACTTCGAGTTTGAGTTTCTTTGTATGCTCGAGTTAAATACAAAGTTGGAAAAAGAGTTTCTTGTATATTGTGCCTTGTGTTCATCTATATTTTCTGTTCCTTTACCTATTTTTGTTGCCTAAAATCAGTCCTAAACTTACTACGTTGAAAAGCTGCCTAAAATATTCTGAGTCCAAAGATACTGTAATTTTGGCTAAGTATTGGAGGAGGCTGAAGTCAAGTGTGAGACTTGTCTGCCCCGCTAGGCTATTTTCGGCGGACTGAAAACGCGCCTATAACACTAAGGTAGGTGCCCGTCTTTTGATTTTACTCTTATAGCAATTTTGGTTTGTAAGGAAATGGGAAGGAATAATTTAAGATGTGTCACTTTTATATTTTCACTAGTAAATTATTCGTGCTTCGCGCGGTTATAAGAAACAATAGTGAATTCACATAATGGCCTTGTAAATTCAGTGAGATAGGAAAAAAATTCAAATAAAAAAGTTAAACTAAATCTTCTATATATGCATTTAAAATTAATTCTGTAAATTTGATTAAATATTTTCGATAATATCCATGGGTGTAATTTCAATACTTCAAGCACCATACATGTTACAAGTCAAATGAGCAAATCTTGTTGATAAGCATTCCTTAATTAATTGTGGATTGTTCATTTCTTATAAATGAAATCAGTTTCAGGAGAATTTATTATTTTTCGAAAATAATAATATCTTTGTCCAATATATTTAATATATTAATTTATTTTTTAAAATATTTTCCAGTGTTTCTCATATTTTGAAAAATAAAAAAGAAGATATGTCAAATAAAAAACAACAACAACAACAACCCAGTAAAATTTTACTAATGGGGTCTGGGGAGGGTAGTGTGTACCCAGACCTTACCTCTATCCCAGAGGAGTAGAGAGACTGTTTCCGAAAGTCCCTCCACTCAAGAAGACAAAAAGACAAAAGGAGACAATATCAGTACCACCACAGAAATTAGAGGAAAAATAGAAACAACATAAAATCCAGAATATGTCAAATAAAAAAGAAAAAAGAAAAAAAAAGAAAAGAAAATACAAAACAAATAAATCTGCACCTTTGTCATTTCTCTTTTTTTCACCTTATTTTTAAGCAAAAGCCATTTACGGAAGGAGATGATGTTTTGGTGTAATAAAACCATCTTGCAGGTGACAAATTAATTGTTAATATCTAATCTTTATTTATATGAATATATACATATTACATCAAGAACCAATACATAGACGTTTTATTACACCATATAATACTCCTTTTCATAAACTTCTAAGTGAAGAAGGGGATCAGGATATTATACTTGGGGAATCGAGGAATGCCGACAGTCACCATGAAGTTAGTAATTGTAGGGACATTGAGATCGATGAAGTCATGGAGGCAATACGTAAGATGAGAAGGGGTAGAGCTACCGGGTCAGACGAAATTCCGGTTGAACTGTGGAGGTGTGTGGGTAGAGCAGGCTTGGGATGGCTTACTGCATTGTTTAGTGTTATATTCAAGACTAATAGAATGCCTGAAGAGTGGAGGTGGAGTACAATGGTCCCGTTGTATAAAAACAAAGGTGATGTCCAGAGCTGTAACAACTATAGGGGCATCAAATTACTAAGTCATACCATGAAAGTTTGGGAGAGAGTGGTAGAAATGAGAGTGCGGAGGACGGTGTCTATTTCAGACAACCAGTTCGGGTTCATGCCGGGACGATCTACCACAGAAGCTATCCACCTTATTAGGAGGATGGTGGAACAGTACAGAGATAAGAAGAAGGATCTCCACATGGTGTTTATTGATCTGGAGAAAGCGTACGATAAGGTTCCTAGGAAGGTCTTATGGAGCTGCTTAGAGGATAAAGGGGTCCCGAGTAACTATATTAGGGTGATTAAAGACATGTATGATGGAGCTAAGACTCGGGTTAGGACAGTAGGAGGCGACTCTGAACACTTTCCAGTTAGTACGGGGTTGCACCAAGGGTCTGCGCTCAGCCCATTCCTATTTGCCCTGGTGATGGATGCACTGACTCATCATATTCAAGGGGAGGTTCCATGGTGCATTGCTATTTGCTGATGACATTATTCTAATTGACGAGACAAGAGGCGGCGTCAACGAGAGGCTAGAGATTTGGAGACATGCTCTTGAGTCTAAAGGTTTCAAGTTGAGTAGGACGAAGACGGAATACCTCGAGTGCAAATTTGGAGTTGAGCCGACGGAAGCGGGAGTTGAAGTGAGGCTTGACTCTCAAGTCATTCCCAAGAAAGGTAGTTTCAAGTACCTTGGATCGGTTATTCAGGGGATCGGGGAGATTGACGAGGATGTCACATACCGTATAGGGGTGGGGTGGATGAAGTGGAGGTTAGCGTCGGGAGTCTTGTGTGACAAGAAAGTGCCACCGTTACTAAAAGGAAAGTTTTATAGAGCAGTGGTTAGGCCTGCCATGTTGTATGGAACTGAATGTTGGCCGGTAAAGAACTCACACACCCAGAAGATGAAAGTAGCAGAGATGAGGATGTTGAGGTGGATGTGCGGGCATACAAGGATGGATAAGATTAGGAATGAAGATATTCGAGAGAAGGTGGGTGTGGCCCCCATGGAGGACAAGATGCGGGAAGTGAGACTCAGATGGTTCGGGCACATACAGAGGAGGAGCACTGATGCACCGGTGAGGAGGTGTGAGCGACTGGCTGTAGTGGGCACGCGGAGAGGTAGAGGGAGACCTAAGAAGTATTGGGGAGAGGTGATCAGAGATGACATGGCACGACTTAGGATTACTGAGGACATGGCCCTTGATAGGGATTTATGGAGGTCGAGCATTAGGGTTGTAGGTTAGGGGAGAGTGTGAATATTTCTACAGCACAATAGAGGGAGACTATCCAGTTAGGAGTTAGACTAGGAATGTCATTAGGCGTCTATTGATGCAGGACTTTACCTTCTAGTTGTACTATACCAGCCATCTATTTCGTATTTTCGTTGTCGTATCCTGTATTTCATATTTCATATCTCTTATATATTGTTGCTGTTTTATTACGCATTTTTACATAACTAATGTATCATCTCCTATTGCTTCTTTTGAGCCGAGGGTCTCCTGGAAACAGCCTCTCTACCTTTCGGAGTAGGGGTAAGGTCTGCGTACATACAACCCTCCCCAGACCCCACTTGTGGGATTATACTGGGTCGTTGTTGTTGTTGTTGTTGTAATACTCCTTTTCTCTTTTTCCTTTTTTCTTTGGTTTTCTTTAGTTCTTTTTTAGTCTTTCTTCTGTTTCCTTGAAAGTACTAAAAATCGTAACTTACACGCACTCCTATTGTGGTATCAAATGATTCTTTTCTGTTCATGTAATACTTGTATGAGCAGTTTAATTAAGCTCAAATAGTAGTAGAAAAAACTTGCTCAACACGAAAGTTTAGTGCACTAACAAATTTAAAAATTATTTACAAGTAATAAATTAAATTATAAAAAGTGAATACTTCTTTCCAAAGAAAGAACAAACTTTGTTAACCTCACCACATATTACTCGTGTACTGATTGTTGGTCCTTAATCGGAAACTTCTTCTGATGCCTCCTTGGAGACTACCAATTCCAGCAAAGACTAGCCTCCAGCTTAGTTCCGATTCTAGTTTCTTCATTTCTCTCGTTATTTGCTCATCTACCTTTGTTCTTCGCCAGATTTGACTCCAACTCTTCATTTTCAATCTCTTGAAAACTCTGATCTTCCTTGGGTCTTGCCATTTTCTTGAACATGGAATGTTGTGGGTAACCCATAACTAGTTCAATAGCTATATATTTGTATAGGTCAAAATCTGCCCCAACGGTATTTAGCATAAAATGTCGTTAAGGAAAATGATGTGGCCGAGGTCGACTAGTAAACAATGGGACTCATAGCTGGGCAGTCGATAATGGTCGATGTCAAACATCAAGAACAGAGCACTAACGACTAGTTTTTGTAATAGGATATTTAAGAGAATATTCCATTGAATATTCTCTTTACTTGTACTATTAGGATTGATTGGGGATATGCCCCATATAAATAGAAAAAGAGATAAGGGGATAGGACGTGTAATTTTCATTTGATTAGAACACTTTTTGAAAAGAAGACTCTCTCTCTAGAAAAGATACAAACACTACCTTTTTACTAAGATTCTACCATCCATTATTCTATATTTTTCCATCAGATCCGAGAATACTTCCAATATTCTAGGATTTGTCTGTCATTCATCGCTATCAGAAAGAAGAATCATCCACCTCATTCAATATTGGGTGAATCATTCTCTTTATTTATACTAATGTCATTTATTGCTATTTATTGCTTGATGGTCCTCTATTATTGCTCAAATCTTTTGGAATACTAAATGTACACTGTATTTAATTCCCCACCAGTACTATCCTACGTTACCTATGTTAACTAGTAATAAATCTATAAATATTATCCTTAACTAGGTTTAACCCTTTATTACTTAAAATTAATTAATTTAACCGAAGGTTTATACCTTTTGGTCAATCGATTTGGCACCGTCTGTGGGGATTCCTAGTTAAATTTTTAGTTTCCTCTAGATCTATAACTAGCACGTGTTGCTAACAAAAAAAACACAGAACAAATATTTTCCTTGTACATACAGATCTGACATGGCAGGTAATGGAGAAGAAAGAATGAGGGTAGTAGCCAACCTCACCACCAATATCTTGAACACCATCGATGAGGTTTTTTGAGACAGAAGGCGAGGACATGACGCCTAATGCCTCCCCACGAAAAGTGGGTCTCCCTCCCCCACGGAATTATCGCAACGTCCCGCAGTACAAAAGCTTCCACGTCCACAATGGAAGAGACGCCACCAGCAGTGAAAAAGCTCCTTAAGACTTGGCTAGCTAACACGCTAACCAACATCCTCAACAAGCTCGCCCAGAAAACAGTAAGAGAAAACGCAAGGACTTGTATTACACCGATAACGCCCGGGCAACATGGAATTTTCCCTCCAATAATAGGTATTACTCACACTGTTAATAATTGAGGCGATGACACCCTTACAACCATTTTGAAAAAGATGGATGAAATGAAAAACGAGAACAAAGTGCTTCGGGACCAAATGAGAGAGCACCAAGAAAGAGTCGACAAAATACTGGGTGCCCCAAAACTCTTGCCAAAAAGAGATGTTGGTCGGTTTATCAAACAACCATACAGTGATGAGGTCGCCCTGCATGTCATACCAAAGATCTTCAAAATGCCACCATATCTGAAAATATATGGCGGCACGACCGATCCCGAAAATTAGGTGACTCACTATGTCATCGCTGTAAAAGGCAATGACCTCGCCAAGAAACAAGTATCCTCCATCTTGTTGAAAAAGTTCAGCAAGACCCTCACTGGAGGAGCATTAACTTGGTAATTACAGCTACCCGCACGTTCCATCAAAACATTCGAAGAGATGGCCGACAAGTTCGTAACGGCCCATGCTGGGGCCAAAAAAGGCAGAGTCAAGAGTGAACGATATATTCGCCATCAAACAATTGTCCGGAGAGGGATTGAGGGACTTCCTCGCTCCATTCAACCGAGTACGGATGACCTTACCAAATATATCGGAAGGAATAACCGTAACAGCTTTCCAAAACGGGTTGAGCAGGAATGGCTCAAGGGTTACCAGAAAGTTATTAAGCCGGTAATGAAATATCCCCCAACCACTTGGGATGAAATACATAATGCCTACTGTACCGAGGTCCGTGCAAACGAGGATGACCTAAATGGGCCAACTCATTGGTTGACCTCGGTACAGGCCGAGTCCAGGAAGGATCAAAGAAATGATATCAGGAGAGATCTCGTAGCTCCACGACCTAACCGAGAACGGCACCAACCATATAACAGAAGCGTCAACATGCCCCCTCCTACCATGAAGAGGCCCACCTAGACCATGGACAAGGACTCATCGGGACGAGAGAAGTATGCCCCCTTTGTTATCTACTCACAATTTTTATGTATACCCTCAAAAATAGTCTACGCATTGGAGAAGCTCGGACCAAAAGTAAAGTGGCCACAAAAGATGAGGTCAGATCCAAGTACCAGAAAGTCAGACGCCCTCTGCGAGTTCCACCAAGAGTGATGTCACAAAACTGAGGACTACATCGCCCTAAGGCAGGATGTCGTAAACATGCTTCGCCAAGGACACCTCAAAGAATTGCTGAGCAACCGGGGGAGGACCAACTTTGCCCGAGGACGTGAACAGCACCAGGGACTGCCAAAATCACCCTCACCGACCCACACCATTCAAATGATCATCGGGGCGGCGACGCTTCAATATACAACATAAAGTTCACCACAACCCACAAGCTCAAACGGTCGATCACTAACGAACGGTATGACGAACTCGAAGAAAGTATCATCTTCAATAGGTCAGATACCCATGGTTTGGTATTCCCTCATTATGATGCCCTTGTTATCACTTTACGAATATTAGATACAAATGTGAGACGCAATTTGGTGGACGATAGGAGTGGCGCGTGCATTATCCACCCTCGAGTAATTGCACAAATGAAACTCGAGGATAAGATAGTGCCGTGTTGCATCACGCTAATAGGTTTTGACAATGCAGTTGAACGAACATATGGAGAAATGACACTTCATGTCCTGGCCGACGGCGTCACTCTGGAAACCACATTCCACATTGTGGACCAGGACACGGCGTACAACGCCATAGTATGCCGACCCTGGATACACACTATGAGGGCCATCCCCTCCAGCTTCTACCAAGTTATCAAATTTCCAACCCTATGGGGAATATTCAGCATACGAGGAGAACAACGCACATCTCGAGAATGCTACCGCATCGCCCTGGAACCTTACAAATAAAGGGCAAAGCAAAAGAGGCATAGCAATTAATAGGGCCGAGGTCGAGTTGCGATAAAAAAGAAGACATCATCAGAGATCCCGAAACGGTTGAAGCCGCGGAATCAACCATAGAAGACCTCAACCCTATCCAACTTGATGACAACGACCACAACAAGAAAGCCTACATAGGCTGCAAGCTTCAAGAACCAGGTAAATTCCGTCAATTCTTAACTGCTAACGTGGACTTGTTTGCTTTTTCCCATGCAGATATGCCAGGTATCTCGAAGGAGATCGATACACACAAGTTGAACATTCGACCCATTCCACCCCCCGGTGAGGCAGGTTAGGTGGAAGTTCAAATCCTCGATGAACGAAGCAGTGCGCGAGAAGGTCAAAAAATTACTGGAAAATGGCTCCATCAGGGAGTTAAAATATCCCCAATGGGTCACCAATGTGGTCATGGTGAAAAAGAAAAACGGAAAGTTCTTTTGGACTCTGTTTGTAGAAAACTCTAGAAGCTCGTGAGTTGTGACTCCAGATCCAGATTGTATTAGATATTATGGGCTTTTACGTTATTCCGCATTTAGTTTTAGCTTCTATTTGACTTAATTGACTTTACCTATTGAAATTGGATAAAATTGGCTTGAAGATTCTCTAACGTTAGCTTCCCTAGCAAGTGAAAATGTTAGGTATTATCACGGTTCCGAAGGCGGGAATTCCGGATCGTGACACTTTTCATGACCCAAGAGTTAAATTCTACAAAAAGTGAAGGTAACTGGTGGGCAAGAGACCCTCTTAAAGACTTAGCATCTTTGTACAAAATGCAGAGAATTGCTTAAAGCCGACCGTATAGGGTAAAATCTTAATACAACAATATATTGAAAAATTGTGTATTTTAATATAGCCGGAGGTCTACCGGAAACAGTCTCTCTACCTTAATTTAACTCTCAGGAAAAAAAAATGAAAAATTATTTTGGTAAAAAAAACTAGAGTGAATAATAAAGTAAAAAGGAAATGAGGTGGCTGAGAACAATAAATATAAGGAGGTAGCAGTGGTTAACTGGTAAACAAAAAAGATTAAAAAATAAAATAAAAGGGTAGTAATTGAAGAGGGGAGGGGTCGAAAATTAATGAGCATGTGAAGTTAGTTGCATCTGAACTCCGGAAAGGTACAACTGTCAAATTCGATGTACTTCCAGAACTCGGAATTCGGTAAATAACTTACTCCTTGCTATCAATAAATGCATATTATCAGATCAATAAATGTAAATTAACATACTCCAACAAGTATTTGCACATATACTTTTTCACTTAAACATAATTAATTACTCTCTATGGTCTGGTCTTCTTTAGTTAATTTTTTTATCTTTTCTTTTATGATCCATAATATTTGATTTTTTTCAAATATCAAAAAAAAATTAATTTCTTTTTTTTCCTAAAATTGTTATTGGAGTAAAGAGCATAGGAGTATTTGTTGTATTTTCAATAAACAAATTAAAGTTAATATGATAAATTTCTTTGTTAATTAATTCTAAAAGGTGAATTCCTTAATATATGTGAAAACAACCACAAAATCAATTAAAGTGAACCGGAGGGAGTATTGCATAATGTTTATCTTATTTACTTTTATTTAATAAGTTAATATAATTTGGTATAAATAACTTATGTAAGAAATTAAGTTTTTATTAAGCAATACAGTTTGATGGATAAGATTTCTTGTTCTTTAATATTGACTCTGTTTCTATTCACTTGTCACGTTTCGCTTATTGATAGTTAATTTGACTACTCTTTGAAGCTATATTAGTTTAATTTATTTCAATATTTTAAATTAAAATTAAAATATTATACAAAAGTACTATAATTTGTATTTTTTCTCACATCAATATAGTTAAAAAAAACATGTTAAAATATTAGGTAAAATTTATATAGTTTGACTCTCGAAAAACGGAACGTGACAACTAACTGAAAACGTAAGGAGTACTAAGAGCTTTTAAGTTTGAGATGGAATGAAAAAATAGTAAATACAAAACGCTTTCTTTTTTATAATCATTAATAATCAGTCGGAAGAATGATTAAATAGAAAATAGAAAATTTATAAGCAATGTTTTAAGGGTGAACTTGTGAAATCGTTCGGGATGAAGTAGCCTTTAAAAGGTGATTCTTAAACGATCAAAAAAGAACTAAAATATATCTCAATTTTATTGTATCTTCTATAAGTAGTTAAAGTGCATAATCTTTGCATTATTCAAAAGTATTTAAACCAAAACTAAACTGCATGGAGAAGAAAAAATTCATAATATTTGAAATTCATTTTTAGAATTGCAGAAAATGTTTCTCCCTGAGTTTATATTTCTAAGGCGACTATAAGTGATCCCAGTCAACTTAAGAGCTAAAAAGTTTTAAAATTAAAACTGTCAAACACCAAAATCCTTTTCAATATATCCTTTTCGGAAAGTTTTATAATAATATACCAATTTGTTAGAATACGAGATAAAATAAAATATTTTATTTGTATATGATGTTAACTGATATTTTTAGTGGGTATATCGCATAGATTTTCCTTTTTTTTCTTCTTCTTGGCATATTATTAAAAGTAATTTTACAAGAACCGTCAACATTTAATATAACTGTAAAAAGAAAACAAAGTAAAATAATATAAACTGTGTCACATATTGTGTCAGCAGCTGCAAGTTCAGTGAATAAGGGCAAATTGAAATGGTGATGAGCTTGGATTTAATAGGGCTCGCAGACCAAAACCAAAACCAAATTCAACGTTATCCCTTTTGTCCCTACCTTTGTATCTTTTTTTTTCTTTTCTTTTCAATCTTGAAATATGGTTATTTATTAGATGGATGGATGGTATGAGACTATATTCCAAAACTAATTATAATTAATTCTGAAGATGATTGAATGTTCTTATGATTCTGCTAATGTAAGTCTCGCATAGAGCGTTCCAACTTAATTGGAGTAATAGAGAACATATATTGTATTTCCTTAGTCCCAATTTTATTTGATAAGTTCAAATTTCGAAAGTTAAATTTTTAATTTTGATTATAAATCCGGACATAATATTTTAAGTTTTTTGAAATAAAAATTTACATATTTAAAAACTACATAAAAGTACTATAAGCCATAATAATTAACGATTTAAAATATTTTAAAGACATGAAAAAATCGTGATCAATTAATATATGACACTCAAAATCCGAACTGTATCAAATAAATTGGGACAAATGGAGTAGTAGATTGATAGGCAACACAAGTACATTAATGAGAACATGGAAGACTAGAAACTCAAAGAATTAACCAGATCTGCATTTTTTAATACAGATGAAGATTCACATTTCGGCCCTGTTTGTCCATAAATTCTTTAAAAAATATGTTTATCCGTGAAATTTTATAATTTTTTGAAAAATTTTTGAAATTGAATTTTTTTTTCCCACTCACAAAATTATAATATTTTTACAAATGAAATGTATGTCCAAATTTCAACTTAACTCTATATACTATTCTTTTTCCAAAAATAAAATTTTTATGTCCAAATACCTATTTCATCTTCGTAAGTCTATTTAGTTTTGTCGTTTGTTACAGTTGATATACATCTTAGGTTTACCCATTCTAAACAGGACCGCGTAGCGCAGTGGATTAGCGCGTTTGACTTCGGATCAAAAGGTCGTGGGTTCGACTCCCACCGTGGTCGCTCATTTTCATCTCTGTTCAATCTACTGCAGAACTTGTTCTGCATGTTCACCAATTTCTCAAAATGAAAATGAGGGTCCATTCTTCAGTTCTCGTTTTATTTGATTCATGACACTGTTGGATTCTTTTTTTAAGAAAAAAAGAGCATAACCAAATATGCTCCACAACTCGAACCCGTGACTTATAAGTCATAACTTTACCATTGCTCCAAGAATCTTCTCCAAAAGAGCAACAAATGGAATCAAGAATTTGATAAACAATCTCTTTCTGTTTAGCGTTTCATATAGAACTACCAAATAAATTTCCAGTATATACTATAAAAGTACAAATTAAAGATGCTTACAAGTTACAATATCTGTTTAGGGCATAACCCCATGATTCACTTCTTATACCTTAACTCTTTTGACCAATACATGAAATAAATAACTACAGTAGTGATAGGCAGCATTCACATTGTAAAAGAATTACAAACTATTATTCATAAATTTTAAATAAAGATTAGTACTTGAATCAAACATTGCTCCAAAAATATTTTCAAAAATCAGCTAAGAATTTGGAACAAAGACTCCAATATAGCTAAATCCAGCCACAAAAAAGGCCATGCTTTGGAGGAAGAGGTATATGTAGAATCTATTCTTTCCGAATGAGTAATCGTACCACCCACAAAGCAAAAGGTACAACCCGACAAAAATCTCCATGAAATGTAGCTTGTACCTTTCTCCAATTCGAAAACGATCTTTCTTAGAAGCTTTTGAGCTCATTTTAGTCTTCAGGGCATCTCCCAATTTCTCTGTCACGATCCATTCGTTGACTCTTCCCACCTCAAAAAGGCCGATGAACGTTGCCCTCGTTCGATGAAGGGACATTACATTCTCAAATAGGATCCAGAAAACCAATAAATGGAGCGATCTACACACCAACAAGAAGAAAAGGAAGTAAGACGTGTCAACAATTCAACCAACGAACTTAATTTTTGTAAATTCAATGAAAATTTGCACGTAGCGTCTGGTCTATAACATTAGAAAAAAGATTTTTTTTTTCTCTACCTTGGCGTGCCGACAGCGTTGAGGAGAGTGATAGTGGAAGGAATATAGACAGCTCCCCATATAGGAACTTGAACTTCAGGGATCAAAACAGTGGCAGGCATAACAACACAATAAAAGATGAATGTAACAATATGCGCAACGATTTTTCTAACAAAGAAGAAGCTGTAAATCAGATAACACTTCTTCCACAGAGAGACTTTCTGCAATGATATAATAATAAAAAAAAAATCAAATCGACTTTTTACTTGTTGGAATTTCAATTTTTATGTTAAATAGCTCAAAATAATGGCTATATATGCTTGTAACACACCTTGTTTGCAGCAATTTCCAGTGCCATTTTCCTAAAAAGATTAGCAGGTCCACATGACCACCTGTGCTGCTGATAACGATAGGCCTTGAATGTACTTGGCAATTCATTTTTCACCTAATTGAATTTGTTACAAAGAGAAAATGAAAACGCTGAAATGGAGCCATATGGACACTGAAGATTCATATAGCCAATTACAACTTTCTTGGAATTGAAATGCATTTACTGTTGTCGTAATAAAATGATTTTTTCTTTTAAAAAGAACCATTACGTGAAGTTATAACAAATTATTAAAATAGAACTATTGATTCATTCATTGCACTGTTCTTGACTTGTTTTTTTTTTTTTTTTGTAAAAAAACGCCTGAGGGTCTATTAGAAACAACATCACTACTTTTACTAGGTAAGGGTAAGGTATGCATACACACTGCTCACCTCAGACCCCACTTGTGGAAATACACTGAGATTATTGTATTTTTTTGTAAAAAAAAAAAAAAATCAGAAAATATAAGATTATGGGACCCTTTTCAGCCAATTGTTTAGCTTAAATCTGACTTCCTATCATTTGTCTTTCAGAGTGATTGTGGAAGCTACTTCTAAGAAAATGATTTCTGACATAGTTCCACTGGCATTTTCTGCTAATTCTTACTAATACACATGTGACATGTCTAATCATTTCTTTCCATCATTCTTTCAGAGGAAATAATTGGAGATAAAATTTTGTAATTTTCACCTTCTCCCCACAATAGAAAAAGGTGGGGTTTAGTGATCATGAGACTAGACTTTACCTACCATATATATATTTCCACTGATATCAAAATGAACATAGTATTAGTCTTGAGCATGAATCTAATTAATAAATGGTTCTATTTAATAGTTTTGTTAATTCTATTGGTTATTGTAGTCTGAATCCATGAGCCGAGGATCTACCGGAAATAAATTCTCTATCTTTATAAGGTAGGAATAAGGTCCGCATACACATTACCCTCTCCAGATATTACTTGTAGGATTACACTAGTTTTATTGTATCGTAGTGTAAATTATAATTATACCTTAAGTTCACCAACATAGACAAATTTCCAGCCTTTGAGACCAGCTCGAACTGCCAAATCCATGTCTTCCACAGTTGTCCTGTCTTTCCATCCTCCAGCTTCATTAAGTGCTGTAATTCTCCACACCCCAGCAGTTCCTGCATCCATATTATCCACTTTAGCAAGAAAAGGTCTAATTAAACGAACGATTACTCACTGAATTTATCCACTAAAACAGTAAAGTCATAACCATTTTTGTCACATTATTTCCTTTTTGGCGAATGGAGAGGGGATTCTGCTATAGCCTACCATTGAAGCCAAAAAATGCATGGGTTGCAGATCCAACTTCTTGCTCCACTGTGAAATGGTAATCCAATGACATTTCTTGCATTCTTGTCAATAAGCACTCATCAGAATTTACTGCAATTAAAATACACCATTAATTTTCCTTTCAAGTTCTTGTATTGCAATTTTAATATGAAATGAAACTTTACTAGCTCAAGTGATAATATTTTATGGTAATAAAGCATATAAAAACCAAATGGGGTTTGATATAACGTTCCATCTTATGAAATTTTAGTGTGGCAAAAGCTACAATTTTGGCTATACTATGCTTCCTATAAAACTTACTAAGCTAGTGTTTGGACGTAGATTTAGCTTAAACTTGAAAAAAGAGTTTTTAAAACTGTGTTGAAAAATAATTTTTGAAAGTTAGAAGCTGTGTTTGGATATGTATTTTATTTGAAAAGAAGTTGAATTTTTCCGAATAGAAGAAAAATTTTCTTCCAAAAATTGCCTAAATTAGTTTTTGAGAACTTGAAAATCTTTTTCTTCAAAATTTTTCCGAAAACTGATAATATTTCATGAGCAAACAGTATTTTCAAAAAAAAAATTGAAAAAAAATAGCCAAAATTTGTGGCCAAACGGGAGCTAGAGAAAGACGGCGAGAAGATTGAAAAGAGTGGACCACCTATCATATTCTCTACTGCACTGTCTTAAGGACTATTTATGGTCTTGATGTACTCTGAATGTAATTATGTATTGAAACCAACAAAAAAACTTTTGTTTTTTTTAATAATCATGATGTTGTGTACTAATGCTCTTGATAGTTTCATGTCGAAGTCTTAAATCAACCCATTTTTTTATAAATCCGTCCCACGCATCCAAGATATTGGAGCATGCAAGATTAAGTGGTTTAAATTTCAATACCAACCAAAAAATCGAAATATATTTTCACGTATGAAAAAGAATCACGTCCACACGTAAGGGGCAGCGTGTTAGGGAATAAGGCAAATACCGAATTTCCAACGAACTTGAACAAGTCCAACTTCAGGATTGTGTACAAGAAAAGGGATGGTGCGCATCAAGAAATCAGAGTCAGGTTGAAAATCAGCATCAAATATGGCTACATAGTCACACAGCTTCACATAATTGTGCTTCATTCCTTCCTTTAGTGCCCCAGCTTTGTACCCTTTCCTGTTGTCTCTTATCTCATACTTTATGTTCACTCCCTTTCCTGCCCATCTCCTGCACTCTTGTTCCACCATAGCCTGTTGTTTTAATAGGAAAAATTTAGCAATTAAACTCTCCCTTTACCAAAACCAAGATAATTTAAGTTATATATATTGGCAATGTAAAATTTTCTACACTATTAGCCTAATTTAACGTGTGATAGTACGTTATTAATGAAGTACTATTTTTATCATCAGGTTACCAACTAAGGTTTATTGTAGAAATTTTACGTCTTCTAATTTTATAAGTGATATGATTATGTAAATATTTCTTAACCTTAACTAAAAAAAAGGATCACTTTTAGAAGCCTATGCTAGATTTAGGTGTACTACTATTAGGAGTTCACTCTTTAAATTAAAGAATCACTTCAAATTATAGTAGAAAAAGATGATAGTCATTTGTGCATCTTCTTTTTCCTAATAGTAGAAATTTAAGGTATGTTGGACCTTAATAGTAAGATCAGTTGAATCATCAAGAACTTGAACTAAGATTCTATCAGCTGGCCATGAAAGGTTACAAGCAGCTCCAATAGACAACTGATATACCTGCAAAGGAACAAAAGAAGTTTAATTTTGATAACATAAATACATTTTTACACTGGTCATTAAAAACATAACTACATGCCACTATTTATAAAAATTTGGAATTAATAACCTGGAAAATAAGCAAATACACTTGCTACAACATGTTAAAATACACTTATAATATAAAAAGTCTTTACGCTAGTGCTGTATAGGCAGCCCGATGCACAAGGCATCATGCGTTTATGCAGGGCTCGGGGAAAGGCCGCACACGAAGAGGTGTGATGTAGACAAGCTACCCTAATACAAACAATAGTGACTGCTTTCACGGATATATAAATTATATATTCAAAAATCCCACTATACTCAGAGCAAGCCATATATCAAGAAAATACTATGTTAAAAGAGAGATTGGAAAAGAGTACCTCTCTTTCATTGTACATTGGTATTTGCACTAATACCATAGGATAAGAATAATTTGCTAGCTCCAAATCATCTTTTACTGGCTCCCATTTGTACTTCTTTTCCGGCTTTCGCCTCAACACCTTGATAAAAGCTATGACAATTCCCATATAAACTCTCTCCACAAATAACATCAAAGACATAGCCAAGCACAAGAAGACCATAATTCTGAGAGATGGCACAAGCAATGGAGCTCTAACTTGCTGCCACAGCAATCCAATCTGGCTAGTAATGCCATCACGAGTACTCAAAGAAGTCTCAGAGGAAATCCAGTCCATATTCTTGGCTGCTTAAATGTACTATTACTTAATTTAAGCTAGCCAAGAAAATGGTAGAGTAAAAAAAAGGAAGCTTTGATCAGTGAGTAGATAAAGACCTAGGACAAGGTGCTATATATATATATGAGTGTGTTTGTGCATGTATATATTAATATATTGTGTATGAATATATGTTGAATATGTTGCTTTGCGAAAAGAACAAGAATGATATGCAATTCTTGCTTTAGGTTTGAGTGGGAAATGCCTTTGATTTTTGCTTCTGAGCTACTCCAAAGACTTAGCTGTATATATCTTTGTCAGTTACTTTGAAACTTATAGGCCAATGGGGGAGAACAGAGTCACATGCAATATTATAATATCATCAACCTAACAGAAACTACTCAGACTTGATACAATGCAGATCCTCTTGGTAAGCAATGGATCGGATGAAACAGTTTGAAAAAGAGAGACAACTTTATATTTTATTGGGTTCAACCAGCCGGAAGATATGCTTTATATTGTGTGATACTGTCCGCTTAAGGCCGAGCTCGCACAGGTTTTTTCAGAAAGGCCCAGTGACGGATCTAAATGGCCACTTGTGTGTGCTCAAGTACCCATTATCTTTGACAGGATTGAGTAATTTGCATAGGCAATTATAAAAATATTTTGATAAATATTGAGTAAGCACCAACAACTAAACTCTTTTTTCCTTTTCTTTTAGAATTTTTATCGGCTCTTACACACGATTTTAAAATCCTGATACGCTACTGAAAAGGCCTCACGCGATTAACAGTATCTTGACACCTTATTTTAGCTACCAATGTGAAATTTTAGTTGTACAGCCGACATATTTATATACATATCATTAATTTCTTGGTTTTTGTTGATACTTATAAGATTTTTCTCTCATTTCTTTATTCAATGTTTAAGGAGTCAAAGCCCCATTATAATTACTATTATAGGCAAAAATTGGGATGTCTTTTTATAAGCAAGAGTAAAGCCAAAGTAATAAGTCAAAGGGAAAGAGACTAGAGAACTCAAACCAGCATCTCATCTCATATTCTATTGGGATTATTCGTTTGCATTGTTATTCTAGAAGTGTAATTTTTCATTATCCTTTTTAATAGTTTCCTTAACATCATCGCTGGTCCATATATCTTTCTAAACTACCCTTTATCTTTATCTTAAACGTCTCACTTAATTAA
The DNA here is from genome assembly GCF_000393655.2 of Nicotiana sylvestris. NCBI lineage: Eukaryota > Viridiplantae > Streptophyta > Magnoliopsida > Solanales > Solanaceae > Nicotiana > Nicotiana sylvestris. The sequence continues at coordinate 30,559,762 of NC_091061.1, forward strand.
CACTTTCATTAATTGGAGCATTTCTAGTGAATTTGAAAAAGGGTTACTAATAAATGCTTCACTTATTTTCTAACTACTTACTATTCGTGCAGAAACATTTAGATAACTGAATTTAATTTGATCTGTGTATTGGGAACAATTACATTTATATAAAGATGACGTGTCGAGACACGTGAACTGGTCAAATAGTCAAAGAATTACAATTAATCAAGAGACACGAGCAACAATAGAAACGAGCAAGGACAAAGGAAGAGGCACGGGTGGCCGTACCTGTTTAAGTCATTTATATCCAAGAATCAAAAGGAATGGATCTGACCATAGTAAAGAGCGCAGATACAGAATTTGACAGGCATTAAATACTGGATATGTTAGACAATTTGTATTGATTATAATGATTATGTAACGTAGCATTCAATGTCTTTAATTATTCATAATAGCCTCATTATAATTTGGGAAAACGCATATCTTCAAGATACCTATAAAAGGGAGGTATCTGATCAATTGTAGGGACAAGAGATATTATCGGAATATACTTTGATTTACTTGTTTTTTCTCTTGATTACACTCTAATTACCTCAAATTACTTTCCTTTGCATATTCTTTTGATTATCAGTAACCCGTGTTCTTCTAAATTCTAGCTTTGACTGAAATTCTATTTTTTGGTTAAACAAATTGGTTCCGTTACCGGGAATCTGATAATATATTTTCTTTTCACTTAACCTTCCTTGTTGCATCAATCATGTCGAATAATAATGACAATACCCCAGGAAACCAAGAGAACCAACAAAGTCAGGGAGGTCCACAGAATATTAACATTCAAGTTCCTACTCCGCAAGACTCTCCACGACAATCTCGTGAGGGTACTCCTGATGGGTCTCAAATAAACGAGTATGCTCAATTTGAAAATGCTGAAGCTGTTAATGAAGCTTTGCAGAAATTAATTGATGCTCAGGTCAACAAAGCTGTTGAGGCACTCGTTAACCAGTTACCTGTTGCAACACCCACACCTACTCCAAATAATAACATTGTGGAAAACCCTTGTTTTGGGCTTGTTAATTCAGGTAGCGGTGGAACTCCCAGTAAATCACACGAGAGAGAACAAGGTAATGTAATTAATTCTGATTTACAAAATTTAGTACTAACCTTGCAGAAACAGCTCAAGGAGCAAAGTGAGCGCATAGAGAAGATACCCGGGGTGCCGCCCATAATCAAAAGGGTATATATGGATAGATATTCGCAACAACCCCGAAAGCCAAGTGTTGCTCCACTCCCAATACCAAAAAAGTTCAAAATGCCTGATATTTCAAAGTATGATGGAATAACAGACCCACGAGATCACGTGATTGTGTTCACAACGGGTGTAAAAGGCAACGATTTGACTAAGCAGGAGATTGAATCAGTTTTAGTCAAAAAATTTGGTGAAACACTCACCAAAGGAGCGTTAACATGGTATTCTCTTTTACCCGAAAATTCTATAAATTCTTTTACTGAGCTTGCAGATTCTTTCATTAAAGCACACTCGGGAGCTCAAAAGGTCGAGAAAAGAATGGAGGATATTTTTAAAATCAAGCAACGGGACTCTGAACTGGTGAGAGAATTCGTGGACAGATTTCAACGTGAAAGAATGACATTGCCACGCGTACCTGACAACTGGGCAGCGATAGCTTTCATAAGTAATTTGAATGAAAGGAGTTCTGAAGCTATGAGGAGACTTAAGGAAAGCCTTCGAGAATTCCCAGCTACAACGTGGAATGGTGTTTATAACAGGTATATCACGAAGTTGAGGATTGAGGAAGATATTGTTCCGCAATTCCAAAAAGAAGAAAAGATAAGTTCGAGACGGGCGGAGACTGAAAAAAGGTCCGGTAAAAATAGGTACGAGCCTTATATGGGACCTTTGGGAAAAGACTCACAGTCAAAGCAGGATAAGACTCACATGAAAAGACTCTGTTGCAAATACAAGCATGAGAAGTGAAGGTAAATAGCAATCATAGAGGGCAGTTGAGGACTTCACAACACAAACCTCAACTGAACAAGGGCAAACATATGTAGACTCAAGTCCTGATACCATTCAAGAACTAGAAGAGAATGAAAATATCAAAACAACGATAGAGGAATTAGAGTCTGTCGTGTTATTTGTTCAATGGCCTGATAAAAAAGTCTATGTAGGAGCCAATCTTGACCAAGGAATGAAAGGTAAGTTAATTGAATTTTTGAAAACTAACATGGACTGCTTTGCTTGGTCCCACTCTGATATGACAGGAATACCACCAGAGGTGATGACTCATAAACTAAATGAAGATCCATCATACCCCCTGTGAAGCAAAAAAAAAAAAAGCAAGGAGCTTTCAAGAATCAGGTGATTCAAGAAGAAGTTCAAAAATTGCTAAAAATTGGTTCCATTTGAGAGGTAAAGTATTCTAACTGGCTAGCAAACACTGTTGTGGTTCCAAAGAAGAACAGTAAGTGGCGGGTTTGTGTAGATTACACAGATCTTAACAAAGCCTGCCCTAAAGATTCTTTTCCACTACCACATATAGATCAATCGATTGATGCAACTGCAGGTCACGAGCTGTTAAGTTTTTTAGATGCATATTCAGGTTATAATCAAATTAAAATGGATCCGGAAGATGAAGAAAAAACTTCATTCATAACAGACAGGGGGACTTACTGTTATAAAGTAATGCCCTTTGGTCTAAAGAATGCAGGTGCAACGTATCAAATGTTAGTTACCAAAATGTTTCCAGAACATTTAGGAAAGACCATGGAGGTATATATAGATGATATGCTTGTTAAAACTCGGCACTCAAAAGATCACATATCACACTTATCTGACACATTTTCGATTTTGCGCAAATTTAATATGAAACTAAATCCCGAAAAATGTGCGTTTGGCGTTGCTTCAAGTAAGTTTTTGGGTTTTCTTGTTTCTAACCGTGGTATTGAAGTGAATCCTACACAGATTAAATCCACTGAGGAAATTCCTGACATACTTTCAAACAAGAAAGAAGTTCAAAGATTAACATGAAGAATTGTAGCCTTGGGAAGATTCATTTCTAGAACATCAAAAAAGTGTTTTAAATTCTTCTCAGCCCTTAAGAAGCAGGATCATTTTGAATGGAATGAAGAATGTCAACAGGCACTTAGGAATTTGAAAACGTACTTATCAAAGTCACCTTTGCTGGCAAAACCAAAGGCTGGGGAAAAACTACTCATTTACCTTGCTATTTCAAAAGTGGCGGTAAGCGCTGTTTTGGTCCGAGAAGAACAAGGCAAACAATCCCTTATCTATTACGTAAGTAAATCTTCGTTAGATGCGGAGACGAGGTATCCTCAATTAGAAAAACTTGCACTTGCGTTAATCATGGCATCTAGAAAGCTAAGACCTTACTTTCAGTGTCATCCTATTGTTGTAGTAACCGCCTTCCCTTTACGTAACATATTACATAAGCATGAGTTATTAGGTAGGTTAGCTAAGTGGGCAATAGAGTTAAGTGAATACGAAATTGCATACCAGCCTAAAACTGCTATAAAATCGCAAGTATTAGCTGATTTTGTGGCTGATTTTAGCCAGGGAATGCAGTTAGAGGCAGAAAAAGAATTGCAGGTGTTTAATGGAGCTAATCCAGGAACTTGGACTTTATTCATTGATGGCTCATCTAACGTAAAAGGAGCAGGTTTAGGGGTCGTATTGGTACCACCTACGGGTGAAACCATTCGGCAAGCTATCAAATGTCATTCCATAACTAATAATGAGGCAGAATATGAGGCTATGATTGCGGGTTTAGAACTGGCACGGGAACTTGGCATAAATCAGATTATAATCAAGAGTGATTCACAACTCGTAGTCAATCAGATGCTGGGGACTTATACAGCTAGGGAAGCAAGGATGCAGCAGTACTTGGAAAAGGTATGGGAATTGACAAAACAATTTCAAAATTGGAAAGTTAGGCAAATACCCAGGGACGGAAATCTTGAAGCAGACGCCCTAGCTAATCTCACATCTGCAGCCGACGTGGCAAATGATGCAAATGCCTCAGTGATACATTTATTTCATTCAGTTCTTGATCCTGATGTGAATGAGGTAAATTTTAATAACTTAACCTGGGATTGGAGGAACGAAATTATTGCTTTTTTACAGTATGGAATCGTCCCTGATAATAAGAAAAAGGCTTATGCGCTCCGAAGAAAGGCTGCTCGGTACTGCTTAAAACAAGGCTATCTATATCGTAAAATATTTGGTGGTCCCTTAGCAAGATGCCTTGGACCTTCGCAAACAGAGTATGTAATGAGAGAAATACACGAGGGACATTGCGGGAATCATGCAGGTGGAAGATCACTGGTAAGAACCTTAATTAGGGCAGGTCATTACTGGCCTAAAATGGAAGAAGAGGCTGAAAGTTTCGTGGCCAAATGTGATAAATGCCAAAGGTACGGTAACAATTTGCATAGACCTGCGGAATTATTACATCCGGTCATTGCGGCATGGCCATTTATGAAATGGAGAATGGATATCGTGGGTCCATTACCACAAGCAAAAGGACAGGTAAAGTTTTTGCTTGTTCTCACTGATTATTTTACTAAATGGGTGGAGGCAGGTGCATTCAAACAGGTGCGAGAAAAGGAAGTCAGAGATTTTATTTGGCGGAATATTATGTGTCAATTCGGCGTACCAAAGGAGATCGTATGTGATAATGGCCCTCAATTTATAGGAGCTCAGATCACGGAATTCCTTCAAAGTTGGCAAATTAAAAGGATAACGTTTACGCCTTATCATCCAGTGGGTAATGGGCAAGCAGAATCAACAAATAAAGTCATTATCAACAATTTGAAGAAACGATTAGAAGAGCCAAAAGGGAATTGGCTAGAAGTGCTACCTGGTGTTTTATAGGCATATCGTACAGCGACGAAAACTAGTACGGGAGAAACACCATTTTCATTGGTATATAGAACTGAAGCTTTAATTCCAGTCGAGATAGGACAACCAAGTACCCGATTTACGCAGGCGACACAAGAATCTAATGACGAGGAGATGCGGGTCAATCTAGATTTACTCGAAGCAAGGAGAGAAGCTGTACTAATAAGAATGGCAGCACAAAAGCAGGTCATAGAACGATACTACAATAGAAAAGCACGCCTCAGGTTCTTCAAAATTGGGGACTTCATGCTTAAAAAGGTTTTTCAATCTACAAAAGCAGCTAACGCAGGAAAATTAAGTCCAACATGGGAAGAACCCTACAGAGTTCGTGATGTTGCAGGAAAAGGAGCATATGAACTGGAAACAATGGATGGCAAGGTACTACCTTCACATTGGAATGCTGTTCATTTGAAGAGATACTATTTCTAAGGGAAACCCACGGTCAGGTATAACCATTTTATATTTCATTTTTGAATTGTTAAAATTTTACTAACGATTTTAGATGATAGGCAAAAAGTTATCCCGTACTAAATGATGAGTCATGACCTGTAAGGCACACGGAGTAACCTAAAATTCCTGGCCTAGGGTTAAAACTATTCTGTTAGAAATAAATACGGGGTATGCAGTCTTCATCTATAATCGCCCTTCCGAGTCCCGTATGTTTTTCCTTTTCAGGAAAAGGACCAAATAAGAGGAACTATCAAGTGTTCGAGGCTTCATACTTCAACACTCAAACACTTGGGGGACTACATAATATACATAGACATGTGTATAAAGAAGACAAAGAAGATTGAGGGAAAATCAAGCCTAAAAGAGTCAAGTGCAGAGTAAAAGTTACGAGATGGAGCCATTATAGTCAGGTATTAGGGTAATGGCCATATACTAAAACGAGTTACAAGGAAAAACCCCGTACCTATTACTCCTCTTCTGTAAAAATCTGTTACAAGAAAAAGAGTTACGAGAAAGTTATAGATGTACTTTAAATACATGTAAAGTATTATAAGTTCCAATAACAACTTGTCAAATTTATTTCAGAGAAACATGTGTGTTCATATTTCTTTTATCGTATGTTAACACCATTATGAAGATCACGGAATATCAAAGGAGATCGTATGTGATAATGGCCCTGAATTTATAGGAGCTCAGATCACGGAATTCCTTCAAAGTTGGCAAATTAAAAGGATAACGTCTACGCCTTATCATCCAGTGGGTAATGGGCAAGCAAAATCAACAAATAAAGTCATTATCAACAATTTGAAGAAACGATTAGAAGAGTCAAAAGGGAATTGGCTAGAAGTGTTACCTGGTGTTTTATAGGCATATCGTACAGCGACGAAAACTAGTACGGGAGAAACACCGTTTTCATTGGTTTATGGAACTGGAGCTTTAATTCCAGTCGAGATAGGAGAACCAAGTACCCGATTTACGCAGGCGACACAATAATCTAATGACGAGGAGATGCGGGTCAATCTAGATTTACTCGAAGCAAGGAGAGAAGCTGTACTAATAAGAATGACAGCACAAAAGCAGGTCATAGAACGATACTACAATAGAAAAGCACGCCTCGGGTTCTTCAAAATTGGGGACTTCATGCTTAAAAAAGTTTTTCAATCTACAAAAGCAGCTAACGCAGAAAAATTAAGTCCAACATGAGAAGAACCCTACAGAGTTCGTGATGTTGCAGGAAAATGAGCATATGAACTGGAAACAATGGATGGCAAGATACTACCTTCACATTGGAATGCTGTCCATTTTAAGAGATACTATTTCTAAGGGAAACCCACGGTCAGGTATAACTATTTTATATTTCATTTTTGAATTGTTAAAATTTTACTAATGATTTTAGATGATAGGCAAAAAGCTATCCCATACTAAATGATGAGTCACGACCTGTAAGGCACACAGAGTAACCTAAAATTCTTGGCCTAGGGTTAAAATTATTCTGTTAGAAATAAATACGGGGTATGCAGTCTTCATCTATAATCGCCCCTGCGAGTCCCGTATGTTTTTTCTTTTCAGGAAAAGGACCAAATAAGAGGAACTATCAAGTGTTCGAGGCTTCATACTTCAACACTCAAACACTTGGGGGACTACATAATATACATAGACATGTGTATAAAGAAGGCAAAGAAGATTGAGGGAAAATCAAGCCTAAAAGAGTCAAGTGCAGAGTAAAAGTTACGAGATGGAGCCATTATAGTCAGGGTATTAGGGTAAAGGCCATATACTAAAACGAGTTATAAGGAAAAAAACCCGTACCTATTACTCCTCTTCTGTAAAAATCTGTTACAAGAAAAAGAGTTACGAGAAAGTTATAGATGTACTTTAAATACATGTAAAGTATTATAAGTTCCAATAACAATTTTTCAAATTTATTCAGAGAAACATGTGTGTTCCTATTTCTTTTATCGTATGTTAACACCATTATGAAGTTGAGACGTCTACTTCATTAAGTGTCGAAATATAAAAGGGCCCTCTTCATAACAGGTTAGCATCTGTTGATGTAGATGCGGTTTCAATTTGGCTTGTAGCAACAAATTCGATTGGGCTTGAAAGAATTGGAATACCCATATCAGCTTCAATATTCACGGGAGATTCACCCATGGGAGAAGGGAAGTCCTGAGTTTGTTGAGCCTTTTCAATGGTTTCGTTGATCTTAGCTAACTCCAACTCCAGGTTGAAGTTTTCTTGACCAGCTTCAAGTAGGGTATCACGACGAGAATTCAAAAATGCCCAACTTGTCTCGACACCAAATTTTTCTTCAAGGATCTCATAATCCTTTTCCCAAGTAGCGATCTCATTCTTTAGCTCTTCATTTTAAGCTAAGGCGGAGTGGTAGGAAGTTTGAAGAGAGGCATGGGAGCATTCTAAAACACGCACTTTATCAGCAGAGATTCTGATATCCTCTTGTGCTTGAGTCAAGTTTTGCATGAGCTCCCCAGCGTAAACTTCCTTTTGGTCCAAAAGAGCTTTTAACTCTCTGATTTCTTCACTAGCTTTAGATCGTTGCTCTAAGAAGGAGGACTCGAGACGTTCTTTGTCTTTTTCTGCTTGGTTTGAAGAAGCTTTTGCAATCGCCAATTCTGAAGTTAAAGCCCGCACTCGCTGCTCTAAGGTACTCTTGCTCTCTTATAAGTCTTCTATATCAATCTGTGCACTCTCAAATTGCTCCTTCCAATTGATCGCTTCCGAATGAGAGTCACGTGCTATCTTCTCCAAGGGGGCGATTTTTTTCATCATTTATGTGCTAATAAGGTTGGCCTGAAAAGGGGAAAAATAAGTAAGAATCCTCAAAGATAGACGAATTATAAAGCAAAAAAGGAAGAGAAGGAAAGTACCTTCAAAGTAGCATGTACGATATCATTCATTAAAGTATGGGAACTTGACTCTCCAACTTGGCTTTTTCAATTGGGCTGATTAAAGGCTCCAACCATGCATCTGCCTGACCTGACTTTCTCAAAAGGCTGCTCTCAGCAGGAACTTCAATAGTTACCCGCCTCATAGCGACACTTCTACTTGAAGAGCCCGCTTCTGCATGATGAACGATAGGAGAGAGAATAGTCAAAGGAGGAGCCGGAGAAGAGGTGAAAGCAGTAGAAGAAGGAACGGAAATAGCTGGGGCCGATAAGGAAGGAACCACAAGCACGGGAGTTGGAAAAGAAGATAAGGTTACTTCGTCTAAAATAGGTCCTACATCTTCACGGTCAAATCCGCTGATGAAAAGTTGGTCAATAGACTCACGAGTATCGTGGGGAGTGACGTCATCGTCAGGAATTATTATTGGAGTTTCAACAGGTTCGGTAAGAGAAACCAACACTTCAGCTTCGTCATCAGATATGATGCGTCTCCTAACTCGAGGTCTTGTCACCAGGGAGCCCTCATCTCCCTCTTCTTCAGAGTCTTCCTCTTCTGTAGCTTTCCTTTTTGCAGAAGAAGAACCCAAAACTATTTCCCAGGCTCTTTCTAGAGAGATACGGGTTCCTGAAGGAGTACGGGTTCCCGAGGAAACACGAGAACCCGCAACTGATTCAGCAGTAACTCCTCAAGTAGCAAATCTTGACGAAAAGAAGGATAGAAATTAGAGCAATAAAAGAGAATATAGATATGAAAGGCACAAAATATAAATTCTTACCATGAGTCTTTACCTTCCAACCAAATCGGTTAGAAAGTGTTTTCCAAGACCTACCGTCCATCGGTGCGATCTTCAGTAATTTATCTACCCAACCACGGAAGTTGGGAACATTCCCCACAACTCCCATGGTAGCTAAAAAAACAACAAAAACAAAATTAGAGAAGTTGGTAAACTTGAAGGAAAAAGGTACGAGAAGGTTAAAAGACTTACGTGCAAAATTCCACTTCTCAGGGAAGGGAACATTATCCTCACCCACTAAACCAACAGTGGGGGCAACAACAAATCGGGCATACGAGCCGCGATTTTTGTCATCTTCGGGACTCACCAAAGCCCTCTTACTCCTGGCTACTAGTGTAAAACACCATTGCAAAAAAGCCTAGGTGAGTAAAGATGAATCAAGTAGGGGAAAGTAAAAGGAACTTCGGCTTTAGTGGCTAAATGCCTTAAACAGGTAACAACCCTCCATATGATCGGACCAATTTGGCCCAAACAAACATTGAAGAAACGGCAAAATTCGAGAATGACTGGGTCAATCGCTGGTCTGAACCCTAAAGTAAAAAGGTATGTGTAAACAAAAGAAAACCCAGTTAAATAAGAAGTTATCCTCTGATTCGGATTAGGGATAATAATGGGAAAATCGTTACTCCAATGACAATCCTTACGAACCACAAGAGTCAAAACTTCTGTAATTTGAGTGGGGTAAGTATCGACACGATCTAAAGCGGCAGTCTGGTTTCTAAGAGATTCCCTATCATGGTAAAAAGATAATTTTGTAGGGACTATTTCTTCTACTAAAGGTCCGCGTAATGGTTCAGAAGGTTCTTTATTCCTAGAAGAATATTTGTGAGAAAGGGAACCTCTGGTTCTAGAAGAGGGACCAGAACTAGAAGAAGACATAGACAAACCACCTCGAGTAGATCCTAAGCTACGAAGTCTACCTCCCCTTCTATGCCTAACAGGGGCATTGGGGAAAGAATCAATAATGGAGACTTCTCAAGAGTGAGGGTTTGGTGAAGACATAGCGAAGAGGAATGATGTAAAGAAGAAGTAAACAGAGAATTGAGAAATTAAGTATTCAGTAAAACTTTATGAGATAAAAGATAAGGGAAGAAGTTATACTTATATTGATAATCGACCGCCAAAGGTAAAAGTGCAGTGAAGGAAGGATCACAATTATGATAACTGGCACTTCGTAAATAGTGGAACCGTAAAAACCTTGAAATAGGCTGCAAAAACTGCAGAACCAATGAAAAATTGATATGTGTACGGAGTATTAAATGGAAGTGACAATTGAAACGTCAATTTTGTCATAGCATTAATGGTGACAAAAATTCTCGTTTTAATGAAATCCACTTCCCAAATATTCAACTAATGAATAAATGGAAAGTGAGGGGACTATCTGTATTGGAAAAAATTACATTTATATAAATATGACGTGTTGAGACACGTGGACTGGTCAAATAGTCAAAGAATTACAATTAATCAAGAGGCACGAGCAGCAAAAGAAACGAGCAAGGACAAAGGAAGAGGCACGGGTGGCCGTACCTGTTTAAGTCATTTATATCCAAGAATCAAAAGGAATGGATCTGACCATAGTAAAGAGCGCAAATACAGAATCTGGCAAGCATTAAATACTGGATACGTTAGAGAATTTGTATTGATTATGTAACGTAGAATTCAATGTCTTTAATTATTCATAATAGCCTCATTATGATTTGGGGAAAACGCTTATCTTCAAGATACCTATAAAAAGAGAAGTATCTGATCAATTGTAGGGACAAGAGATATTATCGGAATATACTTTGATTTACTTATTTTTTTCTTTTGATTACATTCTAATTACCTCAAATTATTTTCCTTTGCATATTCTTTTGATTATCAGTAACCCATGTTCTTCTAAATTCTAGCTTTGACTGAAATTCTATTTTTTGGTTAAACAGTCTGAAAAAAGAAGAAGCTAGAACTGTGATTGCTGAAAATAAAAAAAGGCTTTTTTCTTTCTCTCTCTTTTTTAACCTTCATTCTCCTTTTACATGCCGAAGGGGAGCCTTGGAGCAACGATAAAATTATCTTCGTGTGACCTATAGGTCACGGGTTCGAGCTGTGAAATCAGTCACTGATGGTTGCATCAAGGTAGGTTGCCTACATCACACCCATTGAGATGCAATCCTTCCCAGGAATATGCATGAACGCGGGATACTTCGTACACCGAGATGCTCTTTCTCTCCTTTTGCATGCTAACAGAATCATACTTATTATTTTACTTTAGTTATTCAAAAGTAAATTGTGGAATGAATTGAGGTAAAATGTGTTTGTGAGTACTTTACCAATTTGGGAACAAAAAAAAACCTTTTTACTAAATTATTAGCAATGGTTATGCATTATATGGAAAAATTCTAGCTTCTTTGATTTAGACTCTCCTTTAAAGTTAGTTATACAAGCATCCTTTTCTCTTGGTCCTAAGTTCTTAATTGGAGAACGTCTAAAGGAGGTTAATTGATTATAATTCTTTGCAAAATTATTACTAGTTCCAATCCATTTTAAAAAATAAAAATAAAGTACACTAGAAATGATTGGTCAAACTTTGGAGTTAAGATATGTCATAATCTTAGGTGGCAAATCGTAGGCAATGACATCTACCTTAACAAAGAAAAGGAAAGAATTAATACCATTTTAGGATTGAATGTATCATTTTTCATCATTAATTTCCAATTGGCCCTCCCTCACCCCCCTAACTCTTTAAGTAGGGGGTGAGATGTACATATATCTTGTGTATGTGTTGGGGACAAGAGCGATAACATTAAAAATTTACGAAGATCTTCAAAAGATTAAGAAAACTTCAATTGAAGATGAATCCAAAAAAAATCTGCATTCAGAATTGGGAAGAGGCCTTAAATCAATAGGCCAATAGTTTAACCATTAATGACATGACATCTATTACATTAGTTAAGCATAATCTTTCATATTTCGACCGCTCACCAAACTAATAGTTAGTCCTTAGCTGGAATATACCAGCAAAATGTTGTTTGTTAAATTATATAGTTTTTATATGAAATGTTATATATCATGTGACCAGAAAAATATGTGGATTTAAATTATAAAAATACTCATAAAAGAAAATATAAGATTATGTATTATAGACCAAATATGGTTCGCTCATGCTTACTATTACGCGACGCCTTCTTGAGATTCCTTGGAAGGGCGACGTAAGGCTAATCAATCGATGTCCGTGTAATTACTATTTGCCAACTGGGATCCCTTCTGTACGCTAGACGAGATTGTCAGTGTCATATGAAAAAACCAATATCAAGAGCAATTGAGAGAACAGAAAAGAGAATTGAGAATGAAATAAAGCTTGATTGCATTAATGAAAGCTATTACAGAAAAGCAACACGGTGTCAAGGGGGAGAGACACCAACACAGAGAATTACTTGTTTGCTATAAATTTTGATTACTTGATCCCCCTAATAGTGCTTAAAAAATATAAACTAAAGTTACAGGACTTGACCTAACTAAGCTAGAGAGACATAATGAAAATATATGGAATAAAACTACTCCGGGGGGTGATGTGGCATAGGACTTGGCTGTATTTAGTTTGCTTTGCCATTTTTATGGGGGCGTTCGTGAGCCCTTTGTAAAAAATTTTTGTAATATAGAAGCTGTAATGGAGCTATTACTTTTTATTGTGTACCTCTGAGTTGTTTTCTTGCTGGGTTTGTTTATTTGGCGGTGTCCTTTGTCGTAGTCATGTTTATTTCGAGTTGTCTAAACGCTACCTATTGTGTTTCGAGCGTTATTTCTCTTATGTCGAACTTTTTCCTTTAGTAACGGCCTTAGCCATAGGGATGTTGCTTTCGAGCTAATGTCGAAGTGTTATCTCGTCGTGTTTCGAGCGATGTCGAACTCATTTCTTATGGCGATAGCCTTATCCATGGGGTGTTATTTTGATTTAACATTGAAATGTTAACCATGTCGTAGTTCAAATGGTATCGAACTCTTTTCGTGGTGATGGCCTTAGCCGTGGGGTGTTATTCCGACTTAATGTCGAAATGTCAACCCATCGTGGTTCGAGTGGTGTCAAACTTTTCTATGGCGATGGCCTTAGTCGTGGGGTGTTATCTCGACTTGATGTTGAAATATTAACCCGTCGTGGTTCGAGTGTTGTCGAACTCTTCTATGGCGGTGGCTTTAGCCGTGGGGTGTTATTTCGACTTAATGTCGAAATGTTAACCCGTCGTGGTTCGAGTGATGTCTAACTCTTCTACGGCGATGGCCTTAGCCATGGGGTGTTATTTCGACTTAATGTCGAAATATTAACCCGTCGTGTTTGCCGAAGGACGGTGGAAGGTAGCATACCTTGTTTTATTCGCTGGAGTGTCGCGTATGCCTGTTTCATTCATACATTGGAGTAATTTCATTCATGCATTGGAGATACATGTCGATTTTGTACATCCAACGGAGTAATTTCATTCATGCATTGGAGATACATGTCGATTTTGTACATTTAACGGAGTAATATCTTTGTATCTAGTCCCTTCATTGCTCGGCCCAGAGATGCTATCGGCAGGCTGAGCGATGAATTATACCTTGAACATCGAGGAGTCCCCCTCGTCGCCTTGTTAAACCCCCCCTCCCCCCGAGAAAATCCGATTGGGTCAAAACCTGGGTGAGGGGAAAAGAGTACGACTTAGGTAGCGTCATTTCTCAGAAGTGGAAATATTTGAGGTGGGCTTCATTCCAGTTATTTTGTAGTAGTTTTCCTTCCATTATTTCTAACTGAAATGCTCATTTGCTTGCTCCTGCTGTGATTTATATGGCCCGTCCCAGTTTATTCCCAAGTTTCCATCATTTGGGTATTTTGTTGCTTGTGTTTTGGCCTTGAGGACGTAGTACCCGATTCTCAGTGGTCGTACTTTGGCCTTTTTGTTGTAGTACCTTTCTGCTTGTTGTTTTTGGGCTATCATTCTTATATGAGCTATGTCCCTTCGTTCTTCTACCTCGTCCAGGTCTTGTATTATGTTTTCGTCGTTGCTCGGTCCACTCTCATTGGATTACCTCAGGCTGGGTCTCCGACCTTAACGAGTATAATGGCGTCGGTACCGTAGACCAGTGAATATGGTGTCTTACCTGTGCTGGTTTTCAGCGTGGTGCGGTAGGCCCATAACACCTCTGGTAGCAGTTCCGGCCATAGCCCTTTGGCATCTTCGAGCTTTTTATTTAATATATCCAATATTGTTTTGTTGGAGGATTCTGCTTAACCGTTGCCGGCAGGGTGATATAGCGTGGAGAGTATCCGTTTGATGTGCCATTTTTTGAAGAACTCGGTCGCCTTTTTCCCGACAAACTGAGGTCCATTTTCACAAATGATTTCCTTGGGGATGCCGAAGCGGCATATGCTGTTTTTCTAGATGAACGCGATGACTTCCTGCTCGCGTATTTGAGCAAACGCACCTGCTTCCATCCATTTGGAAAAATAATCAGTTAAAACCAAAAGGAAGCGTATCTTACCTCTCCCTGCTGGGAGGGGTCCGACGATATCCATCCCCCATTTTATAAACAGCTATGGAGAAGTAACGAAGGGCAGGAGTTCGCTCGCTTGGTGTATTATAAGGGCATATTTTTGGCATTGCTCATATTTCTTGACGTAATTCGCGGCCTCTTTTTTCATAGTTGGCCAGTAGTATCCTGTACGAATAAGATATCTCACGAGGGCTTGGTTGCATGTATGGGCACCGCAGTGTCCCTTGTGTACCTCTTCGAGCACACACCTTATTTGATTCGGTCCAACGCATTTGGCCAAGGGACCGCCGAACGTCCTTTTGTAAAGGTCGTGGTTTATAAGGCTGTACCTGGCCGCTTGTATTCGAAGCTTTTTGGCTTCTTTTTTTTATCTTGCGGGAGTGTTCCCAGATTACTAGGAATTTTGATGTGTATTATGCTCCTTCCTTCTTACGCTTTGATTATAAATTCTTACAAAATAGTCCCAAAAGGCTCATAAGTTGTGCTTGATTGCAGGTTTGATCGACAAAATGACGAAATGTCAAAGATCGGCTCAAAAGGAGTAAAACCTGCTCAAGTACCAAAGACAAGGCAAACTCAGGACAAAAAGGCCTAGTGCGGCCGCACTACACTTTGTGCGGTCCGCACTAGGGGATTCAGAGAGCTGGCAAATCGAGCTTCAAAGTAGTGCGGCCGCATTCGATCTTGCGCAGTCCGCACTGAAGGCTTCGCGGTTGCACTACCATTTTGTGCGTTCCGCGGAAGAGAAGATCAGAGAGATGTCCAGTGCCAACTTCAAACCCATGCGGTCCGCGGTCATGTTTGTGCGGACCGTGCTAGTTGCCTCCGCGGCCGCGGTCCATTCTGCGCGGTCTGCGGAGCCTGAGTTCAGAGAGCCAAGACTTCAAGTCCAAGAGCCTAGTGCGGCCGCGGTCCATTTTGTGCGATCCGCACTGACCCCGCAGAGGCTTTTGTCCAATTTTTTCAGCTTAGTATAAATAGAATATCTTTCCATTTTTAGGGTATCAGATATTATCAGACATTAGTTGCGCTCGTGAGAAGACCATCTGTAGCCATTTTGGCCATTTTTACTTAGTTTTTATCATTGAAACTTTGTATTTACTTTAGCAATTAATTATTATGCCTTGTTCTTCATCTATTTCTCTATTTTCTTCTTCAAACATGAGTAGCTAAACCCATTAGCTAGGGTTGTGGTTCAACCCTAGTGTGAGTAATTGATGGGTGTTGCCATCTAGGGTTAGGTTGACTATGGGTGTTTGCTATTTGGGTCAATTTTATGGTTTAATCTATGAATTGGTGGTTGCAAACACTGGTTTGTGCTAAGTTGACTTGATTCTTTCTGAGAAAGAGAGCCTAAGTCTCTAAAATTGACCCAACAAGGAATTGGGATGGACTCAAGAGAATTGATAGTCCCAATTAAAGGGTTATACCTCGAGAGAGTAATTACCGAACTTGAACCCTAGTTGCTTGAGCTAATTTGCCTACCCATTTGGTCTCGAGAGAGTCAATTGGGAAAAATCACTCTTTCTACCGAGAGGTGTGAGAGTGGGTAAAATTGTGCAACGGTTATAGCATATTTTCCCAATCATGTCAATCGAACCTTAGAAGCATTTACCCGTCAATTAACCACCTAGGTGAAATTCACTACCCTAGTGCCTTTCTATCCATTAGATACAACTCTAGCAATTTTCTCATTAGCATAATTTAGTTCTAATTACTAGTTGATAATATTAGTTTGTTAAAGAAAAATCAAAAGATGTTTGGAAGTGACATTTGGAACAATTACACGACTCTAGTCTAGATAGATACTCGACTCCATTCCTAGCTCCCTGTGGAAATCGATCCCGACCCTCATATCGGGTAAAAGCTATTGCAACCCTCTCTTCCTACTTTTTAGTAGTGTGGAGTAGGCTGCGATCACTTTTTGGCATCGTTGCCGGGGAGCTAACGATTTTGGTTATCTATTTAGTTAGTTTTGTGTATTGTTCTTCTTTCCTTCTTTGTTACTTACTTGTTTGTGTCATTACTCAGGTACCAACATGGCTTTAAACAACGCTAATGATAAGTATAGCGCAGTATTTTAGAGCGCTATGCGTGAAAATACAAACACAGAGTATAACGCGGTTTTTGGCCGTTAAAGTATAGCGCGGTATAAAATCGCGTTATATATAAAATGAGCACTCTTTTTTTTCACATTTATGTCACACTTATCCAAAAAGTCCACAATTGGGTTCCGGACTCTTCTATTAAATAGCTAAAAAATGGATTTCACTATTTTGCATAAAAACAAACCATAAATATCAAAGAGAATCTTTGGTGACAGTACTTCAATTCTGATAAAGTATAGCAAAGAACTATAAACAAGTGCGTCTAAACAAGAAATTTAAGTGAACTACACATCTTCAATTCTGATAAAAAGGATGGCAAAGAACTATCAACATATGCATCTAAACTAATGTACACTTAGACTGACAAAACTACTTAAACCTGGAGTCCTCCCCAAAGCAAACTTCACAAAAGGAGGGAAAACTGACAAATCATAAAACCAAAATTATACCAACAGGGAAGATTGAAAAACAGAAAACTGCTGTGCTAACTTCAATCTGATGTTAGAATTTTCTTCTGGCTATACATCCCAACCATCCATTCGGTGGTTAAACTCTGACTTCCGATTGCTTATGCTCCCATACATGTCAGAGAACTTTTCAAGGCAACTGCTTCGAAGGGCATAGTGAGTTTGCGTATTTCCACTAATTGCGACACCAGAAAACTTTGAAGTATCAATTGCCCATGCGGGTTTCACATATTCAACTGTCTTTGAAGAGCTTGCGTTTGCATACAAGAAGTTTAACAGCACATCCTCGCAATTAAAAAGATTGTCTACTATTTCCCTACCTGCTGCAGCCTCTTTGCTCCAGTACATTTCAAAAGCCATTTTACTATCAATGAAGGCCGCTCCAGTTAGAATCATATTATATCCATTGTGCTTCCGAGCATGAGTCTCGGCCCTGTATTTCAAAGGGCTTCCATTTGCCAGTCGGGGGTAAAAACCTACAATTCGTTCAGGATGCTCACGCCATACCTTAAATCCTCGCTCAACGTCATCACAGGGCATCATAATGTCATCGTCGAGCTCAAGAACAGATCTTGTCTTTATGGAAGGGTCAACCTTGAACCGATTATTCAGTGAGTTTTTTTCCTCTACTCTAATCCTCACCGGCACTGCAGAATCAAACTCACTCAATTCTGGAGGTTGTCCTTTGTTCCACACAACAACAATCTCACGCACTGAAGAGCACCTTGAGTAATGCTTGACATACATTTTAAGATTCCAAAGCCGAGCATCATAGGTCATTGTTAATAAAGTGAACTGAGAATACTGACCATGCAAGGGGTAAGCTTCATGTGCACCACTGCCTCCATATATGTATTTAACTCCAGTACACATTAACACCACAATTACTAAAAATGTTAAAGCTAGAACCGAGCTTCCACTGCAAGTGTTTGGTTTTATTCTGGTACGGAGAGATGAGCTTGCTCTATTCAAGTGGCTGCAGAATAGTCTCATTCTAGAAGAAATTAAGTTTGACTGTTCCCAATCCAACGATGCATCACTCCTCTTTCCAAAATCGTGTGGGCACCAACTTAGTGGAACTAAACCTCTAACAGCTCCAAGTAACATACCAAACAATATAACCAGGGCTGCAACACTTAAAACTGATGCACAGCCTAAATTAAACCGTCGACTTGCATCTCCCGAAGGCACTCGGTCCCCATCCGTAACTCCAATCCACTCTCCAGAGCTTAGTCGCTGCACATCAAGGTGATGGCTGCGGGCGCCATTCCAGGCATTTCGTCCCTTAATTGAGGCTTTAAGGCCCAACGGGACTTCAACTTCTTTGAACACATTAGTGGTTAAAACGTCTACTTTGAAGAGACGTATTCTCCGTCCATATGTTTCACCATCATCTTGGCCAACACGATAAAGAAAACCATCAAATAAAAAGGGTCTACCTCCATTTCGGGCTCCCATGCTCTTATCTGTGTTATAGATAGGATTTTTCTTATGTGGTTTCCAAGGACCAAGTGGTGAGGTGCTGTACCAGATCTCTAACTGACCATTATACTCTGTACCAATACCTCTATGATCAGAACCAAAAAGCCAGTATTTCCCATCATGTGGAATTATAAATGAATCAACAAGAGGCTTTTTCATTATGATTTTTTCCAATGTCCATTCCATGGGAAATTTTACAGCTCGATAAAGACGAAGTTGTCCTTTTGCTCTGCCCTCAGGCATCATATAGATCTGTAAGCAACAATACAATTGATGAAAATATCAATCACTGGTCCAAGAAAGTTAAACTTAAATGATAGTTGTAAGCAAGTAAAAAGTAATGGTGCCAAAGATTCATAATTGCTGACAGTAATAGATAATTAAAGTAATAGAAATTGTATAGGCATCTTTATATTTGGCATTTTCAATATTGAATAATAAAATCATATAAGAGCATAATCATCTATATCATTACATGCTATCAGTACCGTACAAAATTCTAGCAAGATGACTTCCAGTTTTGTTCTACCGATAGAGTGTTCTACCAATTCTAAAGCATCTACAAGCAAATATGACACTCACACATGCTACCACGAGCCTGCACATGATACTCACAGATCCAGCATTCTAATTTCCTTCCCTTCCCCATGGACCCTCTTTGCCCATCTTTTTTTTCTTTTGTGAGATGACAATGGTGTTCAGGTCAACTTGTGCACACCTCGACTATTCCATCGGGTACCTGCTACTTCCACCAGCACATGTATTGGTAACTCATCCTACCAAGGCTTAGGCAGATGGGAAAAAATCACCTAATATTTCAAATGTTTTTTTCCTCCGCTAAGATTTGAACCTGAGACCACGTGGTTCTCCTCCAACTTCATTAACCACTAGCCCACACCCTTGGGTGCGACCCTCTTTTTCCAAATTAAACTTTCTACGGAACAAGGTTCAGGATTTTATCACAGCAAGTCTAACATTGTTTAGAATGGAATTGAGTTGCACGACATGCTAATTGTTCATGAAGTCAAGAACTTACATTGCCATTATAGTCAAAGACATAAGGATAGGACAGATGCCAGCCTTCATCCAAAGCTATACCTAACTGCTCCCATGATGCTCCCTTGTCAGTACTTCTTGCAACTCCAATATCCCCTTGCATTGTGATTGAATTCTTTGTTTCAAAGAACATATAAAGGACATTTCCCTGAATTATATAATCAAACCTCAGATTATGGATGTTCCACGCCACATCGAAATGCAAGAGAAGTTTAGAATTTAGGTTAACAAATAAAACACAAGCAAACAATCAAGCTCCTGCAGGCAGTAAAGGAGAGAAAAATAAATATTCCAGCAGAGCTATAACACCCTAGAAGAAAATAACTCACATAAAATATCAAATAGCACCAACCAGACATGTCATATATGTGATGCTACTTATGCAAAATAGGTCCGACAGATCATAAATGATGCACCCAATAACATTCTGAAACTCGGCCTGCTTTTAATGGCGAATAATTTAGTCAAGACTTTCTTTTTACTTTCTATGCTGGTGAACTAAAAGAGAAACCCCTGACAATAACTACTTATGTTTTGAGTGGAATGAGAGTGGAATACAGGGTGCCTATGATATGGAGTTAGAAAATCATCTTTTGGATCACTTTCCAGTGTTTGGTTGGGATATAAAAGTAGGTAATATATAATTATTGTACAAGGTATAGGATAATTTATAAGAATAATGTTTTGGTAATATGTATAAAGGGTAGATAACAATGTCTAAACTTTGATTGAAACAAGTGAGATTGAATAAATGTGATTTTGGATGTGCTTGACCATTTAGTTATATTTCTAGTGCAATGTTGAAACCCCTTGGTGTAATTAAACAAAAACTTCTGTTTACCTATAAAAGATCAAGTACGTTGTTAACTGCTCTTAAAAACAAATCTGCCATTCCATTTCGCAGGGAAGAAGCAGAGTCAGTAAGGATTAATTCGAAGGAACTTCTTACAAGATGTTGAAGAGAAAAAACTGAAAGATTAGTTGGTTTAGATGAATGCTATACTCACTCCCTTCCATTTGACGAGCATGGGACTAAGGACATATTTAGAATGGGTAACATTAGAAGTAGAGATACAAGAACGGTTGATAGGTTCATTTTCAAAAAGAATGGTTGATAGGCAAAACGTGAGATATATATAAACAACTTCAAACATATGTTTTGATATGACTTCTTTGGTATACAAAAAGTTGCTACTTTTTTTTTATCAAGTAAGAAAATTGCTAATAAAACAAAGGGTTATTAAAACTAGAAGGACCAAAAGAGAAACGCAGGTCAAGGTCCTCTTATTTTCTTTCTTTCTACCCTAAGTTAAACCATGCCTCGTTATATTATTAACTCAAAAGGCTGGGCATATTCACAGCATGAATAAATGTAAAATCCTGCAAAGTAAAGCAACACCAGAAGGAGCCAAAAGAATATTGTCAAGAAATAACTATCACCTTTCCCATCCTATAAAGCGTTAAAGATGCTTCATGTTAATCCCATCTCACAGATCTAAAAACCCAATCTACTGTGGAGAAACATTTAATAGATACTACTTACTACTACTCCCAGTCAATGATCAAGGAATTAAAAGGTGAAAATAGAGAGAACAAAAGGAGGTTACCTGAACATAAAGAAAGGGGTCAGCGACAAAATTACTGGAAAAACCAGCCACAGAGGCTGAAGCACAGGTGATAACAGGATTGGCTACTGGCCATGCCGCACTCTTATTCCTCCATATATTCATCTGCCAGAAATTTCCAGACACAAAAGTCATATACCAATTAATTCCTAGAAACTTAGAACCTTGAGCCTTATTATAAAAGATTCAAACTTTTAGCAAAAGATTATTGGATATACTCATCTCTATATGCAATTAGCCTGAAACTTTCCACAAGAACAACTACATCTCAGTCCCAAAGACGTTGGGTCGGCTATATATATCCTCACTGACCAGGTTACTCCATCTAAACTCTGATTTTAGTTCTACCTCGTCCTCTTCGAATACCCTCATTTACCATGGTTACCTACAGACCAGACCGGTCCATCTGGAGGTCAACGCAGGACATGACCAAAAGCAATAAATCTCTAATCCTAAGATCCTTTCACCTAAATTTGACCAATTAACAAATACCCAGAACCTCAAAAAATTCAAAATTCAAACCAAAACAGTACAAAGCTGAAAATTTGAGCAAAAATGAAACCCAACTCAAGAAAGCAGACTTAAGATCATCTAAAAACCCCATTTACCTAAAATCATACAATGCGAAAAGCTGACATCTTTACATGCAATTAGCCTGAAGTTTTCCAGTTATATTCAAAATAATCACCAAAATTTGCTCATTTAAAAATACAAAAAATTCAAAAATCAGTACAAAACTAAAAAATTTAAGCCAAAATGAAACCTAACCCAAAACAGCAGATCATCTGGAGAAAAAGTATTTAAGCTATATACAATGAGTATAAAATAAATTTTTTACACAGTGATTTTGAACCTATATTAGCTGGTTAGTTACTATTTTTACCAATTATCAATTAATGCTTATCAATAAATTTACTTATAATTACCTAATAAATAACCTGTGTGCCAATATATCTTACACCGTTAGTGCATAAAACTAAACCATTTACCCGAAATTCGGCAAAAAGTAAAGAAGAAACAAATCAACACAATGTGAAAAAGCTTACATCTTCAATAGGTTTGAGTGAAAAAGGGGAATCACCATAAAAAACACCAATGGACCATGAACCCTCATCATCCTCTTTACATCCAATGGCGGAGAGTCCAGCGTGGACATTTGGGGTCATCAAAAACCGAACATAAAGCCCACAAATTGAACCCAAAATGATGAATGAACCAATTAAAAACACAAACGCTGAAGAGCTAACACATGGATCGTTGTTGTTCTTGTTCTTGTTGTTGTTGGGTCGGGTCGTCCTGTGGGCTGAGGAGCCGGAAACTACGATTGGGTTTGAACCCATTAACGAGGAAGGTAAAGGGTGTCGCCGGAAGTAATGGAAGGCCGCCGTCGGCGAGATCCTAAAGACACGTGCTATGCACGTGATGTGAGAGAAACTACGACAAGGAAAACCAACATCAGCAGTTTTGGATGTGTGGAAAATTTGAAAGGAAAAGTGAGAGAGGAAAGAGAAATGGAGACTTTTGTTGAGGAGTTGAATTGGATCTTTTGCTTAATGCTTTTTGGTTTGTTATGATACGGAGTATTATTGTTTCTCTCACTTGCAACTTGTTTCGCTGTGGAATTTTGGGAGTCTAAAACGTTGAGGTGTTTGGGGGACTTTTAGGGAGGGGGAAAATATGTGTTTTGAGTAGTAGTTTTCTCGTCTATGTTGATTGTTAATTGGAAGTAGTAATTTTATCCGTAATTTGTTTTTAAGAAAAAGTCCAAATTTATTCTTGCGTTATACGTATGAAATATGAAATTATGTAGTTTTATCGCAAGCTCTAGGGGAGGCTCCAACTATTCAGGTAGCATCCAACAGCAATTCTTTAAGATGGTTGTTACATATCGTTTTATAATGTGTCGTATTGTATTGTACCGTATTATAATATTTAGATAGATTGTATTGTTCGCCGTTGTTTCATGATATTACATACCAGCAATAAATTTATAATATAATAAAGAAAAATTATAATACGAAGTAAATTATTACATAAAAAAGTAGGGTAAATGATAAAATAAAGCTATTTAATATTAATGAAGGGTGAGATGAGAGAAAAAGACAAGGTAACGACGCGACCACACCAAATTGATCGTTACATAAAGTGGCACATTTCGTCGTTACGTAACGACGGATTTAACGATACGATACAATAAAATTTAAGTAACAACCAAAACAAATATCGTATTTAAAGTAACAATACAATACAATATAATAGGAAACAACCATCCAAACAAGTTGTTAGTTGCAAGCCTATGTTGAGTTTCTTTTTAATATAGAAAGGTATTAAAAAGAGGGTGAATGAGAAATGGAGGGAAATAAAAATTTTGAGTAAAATTTTAAGTTTCCCTCTCCGTTTAATGAGACATTGTCCCTCGTTGATAGAGGAAAAGGAGTTTGGTGGGTTTATATACAAATGCACTTCATGTAGCTCTTAAAGAGTTAAGAAGAAGGCAAGCCTCGCGCCGTCGTCGTCGCTCGCTCGGCTCGGCTTCAGCTTTGGCTTCGGATTTGGTCAAATGATTGATTGATTAATTTTTTGGACCAAATTTATTTGTTAATAATAGAAATTAACGTAATATTATCCGTGTTTGTAACGAATATATTCCAATCCGTGTATTGTACCACCAGCTGCAATAGCAGCCACCTAGTGCTCTTCCCACCATGGCTAAGTGCTTGCTCCATAACAAGCTAGTGCATGCTCCACCATGGCTTGCTCCATAACAAGCTAGTGCATGCTCCACCATGGAGATGGGGCGGGTTTCACAACTGACTGCTATAAATATGAACAGCAGCAGTTGGAGAAAAGACATATCGAAAACAGAATTGAGAGCTATTGATCTTCTCTTCACCGAAAACTCAACGTTGGCTATAATTTACATTCCTTCCTCTCAGAATTTCCATTCGACTTCTGAGTTTTCCTCCCTTGTTCTGCATTGTTTTAAACTACAAACAAAGCATCCGTAAGTGTGATTTGCTGCCGAACTTTGTATTCACTGAAACACTGAGGTTTGAAGTATCGCTACAGCAGTGTGTAATTCGTTCTATCCTGGGAGGAAATAATCCATAACCTTGAGTACTATGAGGGGATTAAATTCCTTAAGGAAACACTGTGAATTCAGTGGGCTCGAATTAATTTATGTTTTATTTATATTTACGTTTATAAGCTAACTTTCTAATTTCCAGAATCATTATTTACAAATACAGGCATAATAATAACAAGCTTAAGGAATTTAATAATTTTAATTTCTGTATTTGTGTTACTTTTATTATTCTGGAAACTATAACCTTTGTGGTTTTTGTGTACTCCCGTTTGGAGAGTAAAGCCTTCGTGGCGGTTTGTTGTAGATTAAAATCTACGTGATTTTTACTCCAGTTTTAAAGCCTTCGTGGCGTTTTGTTGGAGATTAAAATCTACGTGATTTTTTACTCCAGTTTTAAATGTTTGTTTGCGTCATTTGTTTCCAGAAAAAATGGCGAATGACAACGGAAATCAAGCTGTTCCGATGGTGACTGCCAACGCATCGACAAGCCGAACACCGGCTTTAGCACTGGCAGAAAAACCCGGAAAATTTTTCGGGATTGATTTCAAGCGCTGGCAGCAGAAGATGTTCTTCTACCTGACTATGTTATGTCTACAGAAGTTCTTCAAGGAAGATGTTCCTGATCTGCCAGATGAAACTCCAGAGAATGAAAGCTTTCTCGTGATTGAGACGTGGAAGCATTCTGATTTTTTGTGCAAGAATTATATTCTTAGCGGACTGGATGATAATCTGTATAATGTATACAATGGCATGGAGACATCAAAAGAATTGTGGAATGCGCTTGAAAAGAAATACAAAACTGAAGATGTCGGGATGAAGAAATTTGTGGCTGCAAAATTTTTGGACTACAAAATGGTAGATAGCAAGTCTGTTATTATCCAAGTCCAAGAATTGCAAGTGATTATTCATGATCTACTTACTGAAGGTATATTTCAAAAGAATACTGATGTTGAAAGTAAAATTTTTAGTAATTTTATTAACGGAATTTTCATTGAAGGTCTTGTCATCAATGAAGCATTCCAAGTAGCAGCAATAATTGAGAAGTTGCCTCCATTGTGGAAGGACTTCAAAAATTATTTGAAACACAAATGAAAGGAAATGTCCCTTGAAGATCTCATTGTTCGATTGAGCGAAGAGGACAATAAAGCTGCTGAAAGGAGAGGCCATGGAAATTCAACAATAATGGGAGCAAATATTGTTGAAGATAACAAAAAGAGAAAGAAGGCTTCTGGTCCAAAATACAACCCAAGCAAGAAACGGTTCAGTGGAAACTGCTACAACTGTGGGAAAACTAGACACAAATCTACGGAGTGTCGTGCTCGGAAGAAAGACAAGAAAAGGGGTCAAGCAAACATGGTAGAAAAGCATGATGATGTTGATGACTTGTTTGCCATGCTTTCTGAATGCAACCTGGTAGGAAATCCTAAGGAGTGTTGGATTGATTCTGGAGCCACTCGCCATGTTTGTGCTGTGAGGGAAGCATTTTCTACCTATGCTTCTGCTGGACCCGAAGAGATGCTTTCTATGGGAAATGCTGCTACAGCAAAAATTGAAGGATATGGGAAGATATTTCTCAAGATGACTTCTGGCAAGGTCATGACTTTGAACAACGTCCTTCATGTTCTCGAAATTAGGAAGAATTTAGTCTCTACTGGACTTCTTGTAAAGCACAGTTTCAAGTGCATTTTTGTATCCGACAAGGTTGTAATAAGTAAGAATGAAATGTTTGTAGGAAAAGGTTACCTCACCGAGGGCCTTTTCAAGCTTAATGTAATAGTTGTTGACAATAATAATAAGACTTCAGCTTCTTCTTACTTACTTGAGTCAAATAATTTATGGCATGTACGTTTGGGTCATATCAATTATAAAACCTTGCGGAAAATGATTAACTTGGAAATATTGCCTAAGTTTGAATGCGAAAAATCTAAATGTCAAATATGTATGGAATCTAAGTATGTTAAACATCCTTACAAGTCGGTAGAAAGGAATTCAAATCCTTTAGACTTAATTCACACAGACATTTGTGATATGAAGTCAATACCATCTCGCGGTGGAAAGAAGTATTTCATAACTTTTATTGACGACAGTACTCGATATTGCTATGTTTACTTACTTAATAGTAAAGATGAAGCAATAGACGCATTCAAGCAATACAAAAATGAAGTTGAAACGCAACTTAACAAGAAAATCAAAATGATAAGAAGTGATAGGGGTGGTGAATATGAATCTCCTTTTGAACAAATATGTTTAGAATATGGAATTATTCATCAAACAACAGCCCCTTACACGCCCCAATCCAATGGGATTGCGGAAAGAAAGAATCGTTCATTAAAGGAGATGATGAACGCATTGTTGATAAGTTCTGGATTGCCACAGAACTTGTGGGGGAAGCTGTTCTTACGGCTAGCCGAATACTAAATCGAGTACCCCATAGCAAAACACAATCCATTCCATATGAAAAATGGAAAGGAAGGAAGCCCAACTTGAATTATTTTAAAGTGTGGGGGTGTTTGGAAAAAGTACAAGTTCCTAAACCCAAAAGGGTAAAAATAGGACCGAAAACAGTTGATTGTGTTTTCATAGGATATGCGACCAATAGTAAAGCATATCGATTTCTGGTTCATAAATCAGAAAATCCTGACATTCATAATAATACGGTTATAGAATCAAATAATTCTGAGTTCTTTGAAAATATATATCCGTATAAAAAGGAATGTGAGTTGTTTGGTGAAGGATCTAAACGACCTCGAGAAGAAACAAAAGAAAGTACATTTTATCAGGAGGATCCAAGACGTAGTAAACGTCAAAGAACGTTTACTTCGTTTGGATCAGATTTTGTGACTTTCTTATTGGAAAATGAGTCTCGAACATTTAAAGAAGCTATGTCTTCTTCAGAATCATTGTTCTGGAAAGAGGCAGTAAATAGTGAAATAGAATCCTTATTGAACAACCATACATGGGAATTGGTTGATCTTCCTCCTAGAAATAAACCTTTGGGGTGTAAATGGATTTTTAAAAGAAAAATGAAAGATGATGGCACTATTGATAAATTTAAAGCAAGACTTGTTGTCAAAGGGTATAGACAACGAGAAGGTCTTGACTACTTTGATACATATTCTTCAGTGACGAGAATTACGTCCATACGAATGCTAGTAGCTTTAGCTGCAGTTTATGGTCTTGAAATTCATCAAATGGATGTAAAGACAACCTTCTTAAATGGATATTTGGAGGAAGAAATTTACATAGAACAACCTGAAGGGTTTGTAGTTCCAAAAGGTATGTAGACTTGTTAAGTCCCTCTACGGACTAAAACAAGCACCCAAACAATGGCATGCGAAATTTGATCAAACAATGTTGTCAAATGGTTTTAAGATAAATGAATGTGATAAATGTGTATACATTAAAAATGTTCCAAATCACATAGTCATTGTTTGCCTATGTGTGGATGATATGTTGATAATGAGTAATGATATTGCCAACATAAATGCGACTAAGTGTATGCTAACTAGCAAGTTTGATATGAAGGACTTGGGAGTTGCAGATTTAATTCTGGGGATTAAGATTCAAAAGACTCCTCAAGGTCTGGTATTGTCACAATCTCATTATATTAAGACAGTACTTGAAAAATTCAAGCACTTAGGCTTTAAAGTTGCAAAGACTCCAATTGACGTGAATCTTGCATTAACAAAGAACAAAGGCCAAAGCATATCACAATTGGATTATGCTCGTGTGTTAGGATGCTTAATGTACATCATGAATTGTACACGACCAGATATAGCTTGTGCTATAAGTAAACTGAGTCGATACACGAGCAATCCAGGTCAATCTCACTGGATGGCAATGAAACGTATTTTGGGATATTTAGAACATACCCAAAACTTTGATTTGCACTACAGTAAATATCCTGCGGTGATTGAATGATATTGTGATGCAAATTGGATCACCGGTTCAACTAATTCGAAGTCCACAAGTGGATATGTATTCACCATTGGTGGAGGAACGGTATCTTAGAAGTCGTCCAAACAAACATGTATTGCCCGCTTTACAATGGAGGTTGAGTTCATAGCCTTAGATAAAGCCGGTGAAGAAGCTGAATGGCTCCGGAATTTCTTGGAAGACATTCCATTTTGGCCCAAACCGTTGGTACCAATATGCATACATTGTGATAGCCAATCAGCAATTGGAAGGGCTGGGAGCGTTATGTATAACGGTAAATCTCGTCATATACGACGAAAACATAAAACCGTTAGGCAACTACTCTCTAGAGGAATTATCACGATTGACTATGTAAGGTCAAGTGATAATATGTCGGATCCACTTACAAAAGGCCTAACTAGAGAGGTAGTTGAGAAATCATCGAGGGGAATGGGATTATGGCCGAGAACAAGTCATTGTGGCAGTAACTCTACCTAGAAGACTGGAGATCCCAAGATCTAGGTTCAAGGAGATCAAACAAAGTCATTAATGACGGTTCAACATTGTCAACAAAAATTTTGGTCTATTCTCGTGATGAGACAATGTTCAGTACCAAGGATAAAACATTAAGGCTTTTTAATGATTTCTAAATTTGATATAGGGTATATCAAATAGTGTATCTACGGGATGACACGTTTAGGAATCACCTATGTAAGTGTGAAGTGTTAGCCGCTTCAAGGAGAATTTTGCAACGCCAATTCTCTACGCACTTTATGAAACTAGGCGGTGTTCATGGCTGAAACGAACACAACAATGAGAACCAAAGACGGTTAAAGGATTGATTGTGTGACTTATGGTTGTCTAGGTATACACTAAAGTTCGACGGTTCAAAGATATCAAATCTACCGATTGACCGAGTATATCCGACATAAGTTCACTACGGAAAGTTCAAAGGGAAACCTACTTATCCAGATGCAATTAATCCTTGCTTGCAAATCACACAAGTTTTTCATGCATACTTCCGTGATATAGCCATTCCCCATTCATGTGGGGGATTGTTGAGTTTCTTTTTAATATAGAAAGGTATTAAAAAGAAGGTGAATGGGAAATGGAGGGAAATGAAAATTTTGAGTAAAATTTTAAGTTTCCCTCTCCTTTTAATGAGACATTGTCCCTCATTGGTAGAGGAAAAGGAGTTTGGTGGGTTTATATACAAATGCACTTCATGTAGCTCTTAAAGAGTTAAGAAAAAGGCAATTCTCGCGACGTCGCTCACTCGCTCGCTCGCTCGGCTCGGCTACGGCTTCGGCTTCAGCTTCGGCTTCGGCTCCGGATTTGGATTTGGATTTGAATTTGGTCAAATGATCGATTGATTGATTAATTTTTTGGACCAAATTTATTTGTTAATAGTAGATATTAACGTAATATTATCCGTGTATTGTACCACTAGTTGCAATAGCAGCCGCCTAGTGCTCCTCCTACCATGGCTAAGTGCTTGCTCCATAACAAGATAGTGCATGCTCCACCATGGCTTGCTCCATAACAAGCTAGTGCATGCTCCACCATGGAGAGGGGGCGGGTCTCACAACTGACTGCTATAAATATGAACAGCAGCAGCTGGAGAAAAGACACACCGAAAACAAAATTGAGAGCTATTGATCTTCTCTTCACCGAAAACTCCACGTTGGCTATAATTTGCATTCCTTCCTCTCAGAATTTTCATTCGACTTCTGAGTTTTCCTCCCTTGTTCTGCATTGTTTTAAACTACAAACAAAGCATCCGTAAGTATGATTTGCTGCCGAACTTTGTATTCGCTGAAACACTGGAGTTTGAAGTACCGCTAGACCAGTGTGTAATTCGTTCTATCATGGGAGGAAATAATCCATAACCTTGGGTACTAGGAAGGGATTAAATTCCTTAAGGAAACACTGTGAATTCACTGGGCTCGAATTAATTTCTGTTTTATTTATATTTACGTTTATAAGCTAACGTTCTAATTTTCAGAATCATTATTTACAAATACAGACGTAATAATAACAGCCTACACCTCCTCCGGTTTGGCCATAGATTGGGCGTGGTGAACTTATACCCCTGGAAACAATGTTACTGTTTTATCTTAGTTGGATATATATATATATATATATATATATATATATATATATATATATATATATATATATATATATATATATAAAATCATCCAGTTAACCAAGAAAAAAAAGATTGGGCGTGGTGTAAACAGAGGTGGAACTCAGGGCGAAGACGGACCAACCAGACTTTATGCAATTCTAGAAAGACAGAATATTTAGGCGTCTAATAAAGTTGTTACAAGTATACTTTCAGTTTGAATTTAGTTTTCAATTAATAAATATACTATGATATTATTTTATAATTAATTCACTTATCATGATTCTTAGTACATCTTAATTTAGTGTTCGCTCGACATGTTGCTTAGATTCGGTGTCAATCACGTCGTACCCTAATTTTAGGAGTGTGAAAAGTTGATATCAATTTTAGGTTCCTCTCACTTTTGGTTCATTCATATTCTTCTTATTTGCAAATTGTTTTGTGTTTGTCTTTATCACTAATAGAGTTCCAACATAAATAAATGAACTACCCATGTCAAAATTCTTCAAGGAAAAACTTTAACATTTATCCCTCACCTTTTGATAATGATTTAAAATTGCCCTCAGCTCAGAGTTACAATAGGAGATAAAAGATAAAAACAAGATTATTTCATGGAGTGGAATAATATTGTACAAAAATTTAATGAACAATAATAAAGGTTGCTTTCTAATGTAAACATTGAGTGTTCTAAGGTTTTTTTTTTCCTTTTGAGATTCATTATTATCCTTCTATTCACTCTTATGATTTTTCATCGAGCACTGCCAGTTTTTTTGACATACATAAATTTATTAACACGTGCATTATATGTATATGTCTAATTATGTAGTAGATGAATTTGTGACACCTTTGTCTAACATATCAATTTTCTGAAGCTGATGATCGTGTGGTAGTATTTTCAAAATAAATAAATGAGTCTAAGTGTTATGCCTTAAACCAAGTGTCAATACGCATGTAAAGAATTTTTACGTGTGGCAAGCCTTCTAGAAGCTATGGCCAAATGGCTTATTTTGTCCAAGTGTCATCTTGCATGAAGGAAATTTAACAAGTAAGTAAAACACTTGTCTTGTGTAGAAGCTTTCCTTAGGCCTATATATAGTCATGATTAGGTCATCATTCTTCAATCATCAAACACGAAGAAAAGCTAATCATTAGCAAAGAAGAAATTCTTGTATCTTCTTTCCCTCCTATACGTACCTCTCCTTCTAATTTCTTCTTCTATGATATTTTAATTGGCATAAGATATTAGTTGTTCTTTCTCTTCCAACTTGCTGGATTTATTATTTATATTTGCTGATTCCTGTATACTCTAAATAAATAAAGATAGGCTTGTTTAATCCTGAAAAAACATTTCACATTGCTGAAATAATTTCTTAGGACAGTGCCTAGCATGACTCAAGCCAGTTGGTGTATTTTCGCTCACAAATAATTTTATTACAGTATTATTATCGTTATTTTCCGGTGTCCATTGCATATTTGGACAGATACAAAATTTAATATTTTGCACATTTTTTACTTTATCGGTTAACATTTCTAAAGTTTCCATTGTCATTTAACTATTCAGAAGTGAAGTTAGAATAGTTAATACTTAATACTTAATCCTAATCTAGTGGTAATTGTCACACCTTCTTTTCCACCCGTACCCCCGTAAAGAGTACAGAGGGAGTTTTTCCAATTAAACGACAATCGAAATGAGATTTTATTTAAAGATTCAGAGTTGCCACTTAGGAGATTTATTGTGTCCCAAGTCACCGGTTGAATCCCGAATCGAGGAAAAGATTGACTCTGTATTACAGTCCGCGAACCAGAAATCCGAGTAAATAATTCTGTTAACCCGGGAGAAGGTGTTAGGCATTCCCGAGTTCCGTAGTTCTAGCACGGTCACTCAACTGTCATATTCGGCTTGTTTATCTGATTTTAATACATGTTGAACCTATGTGCAATTTTTTTACTGTTTACCGCTTTTATTATTGTTATTTTTAACGAGAATTGCAACGTCGTGAAAATACATCTCGAACCACGTCACATCAATGCACCCGTGGTAATCGACACATTTCAACTCTGTTGAGATTTGGATTTGGGTCACATAAATGTGCACCCGAGTTTAAGAAAGTAAATTATTAAAGGCGCGCCTAAAGCGACTAGCGTATCATTATTTTGGGTAAGGCCGTGAAACTTTGCTAAACGGCTCATTCCGAAGTCTAGGTAATTTTACCAACACGTATAGAGGGCCCCGCAGCTCGTGTATTTCGTTTGTCGAGGCTCGTCTCATTCATTATTTTTAAAAGGAATTTGCAACGTTGTGGAAATGCATCTCGAACCACGTCACAATCAATATACCCGTGATTAGCGACACATTTCGACTTCGTTGAGATTTGGATTTGGGTCACATAAATGTGCACCCGGGTTTAAGAAGGTAATGTTATTTAAAGTACGCGCCTAAAGAGACTAACGCGTGGTTATTTTGGGAAAAGGACGTGAAGTTCGATAAGTGGCCGATCCCGAGTTTTAAGTAATTAATACATACATTTGTGAGGGCCCCACAATCTGTGCGTTTTATTTGGCGAGGCTCATCTCGTTTATTTTAGAAAGGTAAACCTAAAGCAATTGTGATTTTCTACTCTATTTATCTCTAATAACAAAATAAAATCCTAATTAATGAGCATTATTTAGGAGCTATTACTTTTGAACCTATGACTTCCAACTAAGTCAAACTCTCAACGGTTTTGGGACCTCAAGGTCTGCCTAGGAACGAAATGGCCAACCTGCCTTGACAAGTTGCTACGTGTGTGAAGTCTGGGCTGTCTGTGAAGGACATTGAAGCCCAAACCGTCCGCTAGTGGACTGTTAAGCCTTTAATCAGACCAAATTTTAACTCGAGTTAAATACACATACACTGAGATGCTACAAATTATTCAACATGCACTCGATGATTATGAAGATTACCTTACTTGCTTATCTATTAGTGAGTTCCTAATTATCACTATAAAGGGAAATCAGACGGGAAGCATGATTGGATTTGAGCAACAACAATTACTAACCCAAACTAACAATATTAAACCAACAATCAATACTTAAAGGAATCATGAATTTAGAAATGGATTACTGAAGACTATTAGAACTGCTTATCGCCCTAGCGTCTGTTGATTATTAATTCAATGTCCAATTGCAAAACTATTCCTCATACAGATCCAAATTGCCCTACATTGATAACAATAACTAGACCAAAATAAACTGCTAACTTCGGATTCAACATACTTCTCTAATTAGTTTAACAATCCTTAAGCTAACAGTCCTAGATTTACCATTCAAAATAGTCCTATTTTTATTATAATAAGCACTCAATCCCTATACAGAGAACTACCTAACGTAACAAAATTATCAAAATAG
Source organism: Nicotiana sylvestris (assembly GCF_000393655.2). NCBI lineage: Eukaryota > Viridiplantae > Streptophyta > Magnoliopsida > Solanales > Solanaceae > Nicotiana > Nicotiana sylvestris. The sequence continues at coordinate 30,593,585 of NC_091061.1, forward strand.
AACTACGACAGATATTCAGCTTCAGTTTCATTTCACATTTCCAACAGATGGAGCTACATTGACATAGGCTCGAAATGTGTACCTGGTATTGGAATACAAGAAGAAGAAGATCAGCAGAGTAGTATGTAACACAGCAACAACAACAATAACCAGCAACAACCAGTAAACAGAGCACCCAGTGACAAATTTGAAACCCAACAGGATTCCAGCACACTCAATGAAACAGTACTAACACAAACCAACACAGCAATGATAGCACCCAAAATAAACCTAACTTGAAACCAACTTTAAACCAAAAGAGTAGCAGAAAGCAGTCCAGGAATCAACTTTAACTAGACAACACACCAGTTTCAACTTCAGGAAGGAAACCAAACAGCTACAACAGACCCAGCTTACTCAAAATCAAATCAGCAACAACTCTGGACCCCAATGGCACAATAACAAACTCCATAAATGCCTGACCTTTTTTCCTTTTAAACTGATACTCCCAAGCTAAAGAAGAAACAAGAACTGACTTAACATCTATCTTAGACTGATTTTAGGACCCTTTCCATTGATTTTCAAACGTGTGACTTCTTGAAAGAGTGGTGTTTTCAAAAGCCAACCCTTTTTAAACTCTCAAACAGTGATCTTTTTTTAGATTCAAAAGCCCCTTAAGATTTCCAGCCTTCAAATTTTCCGACCCCCTCAAAAGAAAAACCTAGACCCCCATTTATACCCCATACTGACCTTGCCAGCTTTCAAGAGCACTTAGGCAGAATTTTTTAAACTAATTCTGCCCATGATCTCTTTTTCACTTCCACTAGACTATGTTTTGTTCCCCACTAAACTTCTTTTTTATTTATTAATCCCACGCGGGTATGGGCAGCCTATTTTTCTATTCAAATCCCTTAAACCTTGTGAAATGGTGCCCATGATCCCTTACACAGCCATCACCCCCCACTACTGTTTTAAACTATTTCATTAGTTTAATGGTACTTTAATTCTCTACTGTCAGAATATTCAACTAAGCCATTTGTTACACTGATTCAATTATCTAAATGAACTGAATTTAAACTCTAAATACCTCAGCTATAACCAATCCAGCCTATCAAATTCCTACAGCGATTCAATCAGAATTGAAGCAGCATGAGTCAAATTATTATTAGGTTATTCTAACATTCAAATATGTAAAACTAATCGGCGACACTTATCCAATCGACTACACGAATTACAACACATACAATCAATAACAAATAATCAGAATCGAACAGACATACATGTGATTCGAGTCGTATTGATAGAAACAAGAATTATAATAAAACTTTAACTAATCGACGAAGCTCATTCAAATTGATTATATAGTTTATCATATACTTGACCATGACCAGAAAAAGCTCGACCAAATAAAAGGTCATTGAAGAAGGATAGAATCAATCGACAAAAGAAAAATTTAAAAATCAATAAAACTAAACTAAACAAACAAACAGATATAAAAAATACAAAATGGAACAAAGAGGAAATGAAAAAAAATTACCTCAAGAACTCGGAAACTAAACGATCCTGACTTGGACTCTGACTCAGACTTTTTGAGGTCGAATGGACCTTAATCGAGTGTTCTTAACTGAGAACACTTCGACTAAGGTCGATTAGACCCCCAAATCATCCTTTAATTTGGACAGATTTCAACCTTTGGTTTTCTAGGGTTCTTGGGGGTTCGATTTGGGGTTCGAATGGTCCTGGTCTGATTCGAACCAAACCAACGGTGGTTTGGTGACGAGGGAGGTTAGGGAGATGTCCGGTATGAGTTTGGGACTGGTTGGGGGTAGGTTTAAGTTCTGCTCGAATCTTCGATTGAAGATTCGAGAAGCTGGGGGTTGATTCGAGGCAAACGGTTAGCGGATCTGTAACGTGGGTGGTCAGATGGTTCGGGGGTGTTATTTTGGTGACCGGAGACGTTGTTGTTGCCGGCTTTTAGGCGAAGGGGTTTCAGGGCGGCTAGGGTTTTGAGGGGAGGTCTGTTTGGTTTAGTCTCTGAGAGAGACGAGATAGGAACGGGGGTATGGCTTAGGGGGGTGCGAGGTGAGGGGTTGGACTTATATACGAAGGGGGTGGTTTAATCCTGGCCGTTGGATCAAGCGCGATCAACGGCCTAGATCAATTCACTTAAAGGAAACAGTGACGTTTGGTCATGCCTCGAGACTGGATCGTCCCGGGTTGAAATAGACCGGGTTATGGGGGAAGCCTGGGACCGTTAAATCAAAACAAATCAATGGCTTGGATTTATTGGCCAGATACGACGTCATTTGGATATATCTGGAGACGGACTGGACCGTTTGATCGTATGAGATTGACGGTCCAGATTCACAATGCCCAAACGATGTCGTTCTGGACTGGTCGCAGGTGGACTGGATTTGGGGTGGGTGTGGGCTGGTCTTTTGGATTTGGGCTTGGCCAAATTGGCCCAACCGAATTTTCCTCTTCTTCTTCTTCTCTTTTTTTTTTCTTTTCAATTTTCCTTTTCAACAATAAACTAAAAATCCTAATTGAATTATAAAATCGACAATTAACTAAAAATATTAACTCTTAATAATAACTATCACACGAAATTAAACATCAAATAAAGATAAAATCAGACAATTCGGACATAAAATGCAAAAAATGCAAAGTACATAATTTTGTGATTTTTCTATTTTGTAAAACAAACTTGATTGTTTAATTAATTCCTAAATTGTAAAATTAAATCCTAAATGCACATGCAACACATATTTTTGTATTTTTTCTTAATTAAAGCAGAAATAAACATGCACAGACAAAATACAAATAAATCACAAACAACACAACACCATTTTATTTTTTGAATTTTTTGGGAGTAGTTCTCATAGGGCAAAATCACGTGCTCACAGCTGCCCCTGTTTGTCCGAAAACACAAAGAGTTTTCGTGCAAAAATAAAGTGAGCGGATACGAGCGATTTTTTGCCCGTTGGAATACTCCGTGTGAAGCATTTTTTAAAAGATTTAACCGAACCTTTACTTCAAAGGTTTCCTACATATCCCTGGCTAGAAGGGAATCAGGTTAATGTAGTTCGGGAAGTTTTGGTAGCTGGGACTACCATGGGACTGCAATGTTGTTGTTACAGCTGTTGCATGTTGTTACTACTGCTTTCCGACCTCCTTATTACCCCATTGCTAGAAAGAAAACAAAAGCTAGACTAAACTAATGATTACATAATCTTATCTATCTTCGACTTGCTCTTGTAGTCTTCTTTCTGATTTCTGAAATGGGGTTCATGCTGGAGGTATTTTTGTTGTAACCTTCCGCATTACTGACTTCTGACTTGATCTTGAAATGTATTCCTCTGTTCTGCAGGCGGGCTCCTAACTTCAACTTGAAAAGTAACGCCTCCGTTCTACGGGTGGGCTCCCGAATGCAACAACCTAAAAGTAACACCTCCGTACTACAGGCGGGCTCCTGACTTCATCAACTTAAAATTTAACAACCTCCCGTCTATAGGCGGGCTCCTGACTTCTTCGACTTAAAATTATAACAACCTCCGTTCTACAGGTGGGCTCCTGACTTCTTTGACTTAAAATTATAACAACCTCCGTTTTACAGGCGGGCTCCTGACTTCAACAACAATTAAGATAAAGCAGCCTCCATTCTCTAGGTGGGCTCCTGACTTCAACAACAACTTGAAATTTAACGACCTCCATTCTACAGGCGGGCTCCTGACTTCTTCGACTTAAAATTATAACAACCTCCGTTCTACAGGCGGGCTCCTGACTTCTTCAACTTAAAATATAACAACCTCCGTTCTACAGGCGGGCTCCTGATTTCAACTACAACTCAGAATGTAATACCTCCATTCTCCAGGCGGGCTCCTGACTTCACTACTTCCCAAAACATAATACCTCCATTCTCCAGGCGGGCTCCTGACTTCAACTACTTCTTAAAAATATAGCACCTCCAGTCTCCAGGCGGGTTCCTGACTTCAACTTAAAATTATAACAACCTCCATTCTCCAGGCGGGCTCCTGACTTCAACTACTTCTTAAAGACATAACACCTTCATTCTCCAGGCGGGCTCCTAAATTCAACTTAAAATTATAACAACCTCCATTCTCCAGGCGGGCTCCTGACTTCAACTACAACTCAAAATGTAATACCTCCATTCTCCAGGCGGGCTCCTGACTTCAACTACTTCTTAAAGACATAACACCTCCATTCTCCAGGCGGGCTCCTAACTTCAACAACTTTTTTAAAAAAAATATAATACCTCCATTCTCCAGGCGGGTTCCTGACTTCAACTTCTTCTTAAAAATATAACACCTCCATTTCTGAGGCGGGCTCCTGACTTCAACAACTTCTTAAAAATGTAATACCTCCATTCTCAAGGCGGGCTCCTGACTTCAGTAAACAACTCAAAGGTAATACCCCCATTCTCCAGGCGGGCTCCTGACTTCAACAACTTCTTAAAAATGCGTTTTATTGCTGTTGCTCCTTCCTGCCTCCTGGACCATTTTCCTTCTAACTTGAAATTATCTTCTTTCAGAACTGCTTCCCTCAAAACTGGTGTTTCATTCCTCTAAAAATTGCTGGGGATAACACCGGTGTTTTATTCAAAAATATGTTATTTTCCTCCTTCAAAGACTACTTCTTTTAAAGCTGGTGCTTTCCTTCCACTGGAACTACTTCCCTTAAGACTTGTGTTATCTTCCTTCCGAAATTGCTTCCTTTAAAACTTGTTTGGCCTTCTTCCGAAAACTGCTAAGGATACCATTTTTCCCCAAACTTGTGTTATCTTGCTTCTCCCCCAAGTGGGTACCGGACTTCCAGAAAATTTTCAAACCCAATTTGGCAATCTTTCTTGTATCATGATGTCTTTTCATCATCTATAACATTTCATGTCCCTGCTTCAAATCAAAGAAAGAAAACTTTTGTTAGTTTAAAACGTGGCGAATGGTCGTGCCACTCCTGCTGGGGATGGTTTTCTCTTTCTTCTTTCCTAGCTTTGTGTTCCATTACATCACCAAAGCTTGCTGGGGATGTGATTATTTGTTGGCGATCATATTCCTGCTGGGGATGGTTCTCCCCCTCTTCTTTCCCCTGCTCCGTGTTGTCCGACCCTTTTGGAATTTGGTCGATAGTCTGCCAGGGATGCCCTTGTTTCTTGACGATTCTTTATTCACCAATCGTTGCTTCCCACTTTTCTCCATACTACCCCCAAAATCCTAGACCAATCCATCATTTGCAACGAATGTCTTTCTCGTTCCATTGCATTATCTTTGGCCCGTCCTATCCACTTTGTGTTTTTGCACCATCTTGGCAACTGATAATAAGCTCTGAAAATCCTTTTCAAAAACAAACTGCTGAGGAGATAAAGTCTTTAAACCAAGAAATGAAAAAGTGATGATTTCAAAAGATAGAAAAAGAAGAAGTCTTTCTGAACAAATGCTGGGGAAAAGGAAAGAAAAGAACTTATCTGAATGATATAACCGATCCCAACGATCATGTCGTGCATTCCAGATTAATCAACCCAGTCTATTTGTATCAATCAATCTTTCAGACGGCCTCATCTTGCTGGGGATAAACAGGCACTCAACTCTTTGCCAAATGCGGATCCTTTCCGCCAATCTTGTCTTGTCGCCTCATAGTGCCCTTCGAAGGGTTTTCACTACTAAGACTCTCTCGTTTTATTTCTCTCAACTTACGTCGCCTTATGGTGCCGGTGGATGTTTTCACCGATAAGATTCTCTCATTTTATTTTATTTTTTCCAGCTGGGGATTAGAGTGTTACCGATATGACTCTCTCTGCTGGGGATTTTTTCGGCTACCAATTCATTTCCAGCTTATGATCCCCTTCTCTACTGAGGATCAGAGTGTTATTCCTGACTTCCGTTTGCATGACTTGGTACTTCTCGGATACTAATCGGGAGGTCTTTTTTGGACATCAATATGGGTTTTTGTGTATGACTAAAAGAAAAAGGGGCATCAAAAGGTTCAAAATACTTTTGATGAGTAAAATATTACAACTCTTGGAATCAAACTTCCTTCCCAAAATTACAAACACACCTTCTGCCCCAGTTTCTTGTTTGGGGATTTTTATTTTTGTTACACTATGACCGAGCCATGAGGCGCCTACGTATCCTTTTTGAGGAATCAGGTCAAACGTAGTTCCCAATCCCTTTGTTTTTCTTGTGAGTTTTCTTTTGTCTTTATTATCATTACTTTTCTCTTCTCTTTTTCTTTCATTTTCATTACTGATTCCAAAAGAGGGGTATGAAAGAATAAATAAGGCTCAAAAGGGGAAGCAAAGGTTGAAGTGTTTGGATGGAAGAACAAATTGCCTCCGTCATTTCATTCTCCGCTACCGTGCCAAATGCAAACAAACAACAATTACAATTAAAAGAAATCATACATAATATCTCTTAACTGCGTCAGAATTGATAGCCATGTCGACGCATTTCCCTTTGATATCTGTTAAACATAAAGCGCCGTTGAACAACACTCTGGTTACAATGAATGGCCCTTACCAATTCGGGGCGAACTTGCCCTTTGCCTCAGCCTGATGTGGCAGGATTCGTTTCAGCACCTGCTGTCCTGCTTCAAATTTTTTGGGACGCGCCTTCTTATTATATGCTCTTGCCATCCTCTTTTGATACAACTGGCCATGGCATACTACTGCCAATCTCTTTTCATCAATCAAGCTCAACTGCTCCAAATGGGTTTTGACCCACTCGTCATCATCGATCTCAGCCTCAGCGACAATCCGAAGGGATGGAATTTCAACTTCTGCCGGTATCACTACTTCAGTTCCATATACCAACAAATAAGGAGTTGCACCTACTGAAGTACGAACAATAGTGCGATAACACAACAATGCCAATGGTAACTTCTCATGCCATTGTCTCGAACCTTCTACCATCTTCCAAAGTATCTTCTTTATATTTTTGTTGGCTGCCTCAACTGCTCCATTCGCCTTGGGACAATATGGGGTGGAATTGCGGTGTGTAATCTTAAACTGTTCACATACCTCTTTCATCAAATTACTGTTAAGATTAGCACCATTATCCGTGATGATCACTTTTGGGATTAGCCTTCTTGGTTACTGACTTGAAAGTTTTAGCTTCAACCCACTTAGTGAAATAATCGATGGTCACCAAAATAAACCTATGACCGTTAGTAGCTACCGGCTCAATAGGTCCAATGACATCAATGCCCCAGGCAACAAATGGCCATGGTGCTGACATTGTATGCATTTCTGTCGGCGGAGAATGAATTAGATCTCCATGTATCTGACACTGATGGCATTTCCGCATGAAACTGATACAATCACGCTCCATAGTGAGCCAATAGTACCCCGCTCGAAGAATCTTCTTCGCCAATACATATCCGCTCATATGTGGCCCACAAACTCCAGCATGTACCTCTGTCATAACTGTCGTGGCTTGACTAGCATCTATACATCTCAGCAATCCCAAATCTGGTGTTCTTTTGTACAACACTCCTCCACTGAGGAAAAATCCATTTTCCAGTCACTGAATGGCTCTCTTTTGATCTCCGGTGGACTGCTCCGGGTATATCCCCATCCTGAGGTATTCTTTGACATCGTAGAACCATGGTTTGCCATCCAGTTCTTCCTCTAACATGTTGCAATAAGCATACTGATCACGAACCTAAATATGCAACGGGTCGACATGAATTTTGTCTGGGTGGTGCAACATTGATGCTAAGGTGGCCAAAGCATCGGCAACCTTATTATGAACTCTTGGGATGTGTCTAAACTCCACTGATCGAAATCGTTTGCTCAGATCATGCAAACATTGTCGATATGGTATGAGCTTCAAATCCATTGTTTCCCATTCACCCTGAATCTGATGCACCAGGAGGTCCGAGTCTCCCAAGACTAAGACGTCCTGGACATCCATGTCTGCAGCTAGCCGTAAACCCAAAATGCATGCCTCATACTCAGTCATGTTGTTGGTACAATAGAAACATAGCTGAGCCGTAACAAGATAATGATGTCCTATTTCAGAAATAAGTACCGCTCCTATTCTAACTCCCCTCGCATTTGCGGCTTCATCGAAAAAAGCTTCCATCCTGGTTCCTTGATCATTTCCAACTCATCTATATGCATCACTTCTTCATCAGGAAAATACGTTCTCAAGGGCTCGTATTCTTCAACAATAGGATTCTCAACCAAGTGATCAGCCAATGTTTGGGACTTCATGGCCGTCCTCGTCACATAGACGATGTCGAATTCTGTGAGTAATATCTGCCATTTTGCCAATCTCCCTGTGGGCATAGGCTTCTGGAAAATATACTTCAGTGGATCCAAGCGTGAAATGAGATAAGTAGTATATGATGACAGATAATGCTTCAATTTCTGGGCCACCCAAGTTTGGGCGCAACATGTCTTCTCGAGTTGAGTGTACTTAACCTCATAGCCTGTAAACTTCTTGCTGAGATAATAGATGGCTTGCTCCTTCCTTCCCGTAATGTCGTGCTGCCCTAGTATGCAGCCAAACGAATTCTCCAAGACCGTTAGATAAAGAATTAACGGTCTTCCCGACTCAGGTGGAACCAACACAGGTGGATTTGATAAATATCCTTTGATTTGGTCAAATGCTTCCTGACATTTTGCCGTCCATTCTACCGCATCATCTTTCTTCAGTAGCCGAAAGATGGGTTCACAAGTTGCTGTGAGTTGAACAATAAAACTGCTGATATAATTCAACCTTCCCAACAGACTCATTACTTCTGTCTTGTTCTTCGGCGGTGGCAAATCTTGGATGAATTTGATCTTTGATGGGTCCAACTCAATGCCTCGCCAACTGACGATGAATCCCAACAACTTTCCAGATGGAACAATAATTGCACATTTGGCCGGGTTGAGCTTAATATCATACCTTCGAAGTCTTTGGAAAAACTTTCTCAGGTCTGCTACGTGGTCTTCCTGATGCTTGGATTTTATGATCACATCGTCCACCTATACCTCAATCTCTTTGTGTATCATGTCATGAAACATAGTAGTCATTTCTCTTATGTACATTGCCCCAGCATTCTTCAAACCAAATGGCACTACCCGGTAGCAATAAGTCCCCCACGGCGTAATGAAAGTCGTCTTTTACGCATCTTCTTCATCCATCAGAATCTGATGATACCCAGCATAGTAATCAACAAAAAACCCGATCTCACATCTGGCACAATTATCGATCAAGATATGGATGTTGGGTGATGGAAAGTTATCCTTTGGGCTTGCCCTGTTCAGATTGCGGTAATCGACACACACCCTAATCTTCCCATCTTTCTTCGGCACTGGCACCATATTAGCCAACCAATCAGGATATCGAGTGACCCGAATAACGTTTGCTTGCAGCTGCTTGGTTACTTCCTCTTTAATCTTCACACTCATGTCTGTTTTGAACTTCCTCAATTTCTGCTTGACGGGAGGGCATACCGGGTTAATGGGCAATTTGTGAACCACTAAATCCGTGCTTAACCCCGGCATGTCATCATACGACCATGCAAAAACATCTTTGAACTCAATAAGTGCTTTGATTAGTTCTTCCCTGATGTTTGGTGCAATGTGGATGCTTATTTTAGTTTCCCTGATATCATCTGCATCCCCTAAATTGATGGTTTCTGTGTCATTTAAGTTGGGTTTGGATTTCTCCTCAAACTGGCTTAACTCTCTATTTATCTCTTCGAAGGCTTCATCCTCATCGTATTCCGATTCATCATCATAATCGACCTCTTGTACAATTAGTCCGGAATCAGATTGATTTCTTAGACTGGGTTGAAGATCCGTCGTGCATGCCATGTCATTAGAACCAATATAAAGAGAACTATGCAGAAAGAGAAAAGAAGAAAACAAAATTAGAACAAAATAAGAAATAAAAAACTTTCACTTTATTAAAATACGGGATAACAGAGTTTCACACTTTACCGAATACAAAACAAAACTGGATTACAACCCTGGAATAATCCAAAAAGACAAGAAAGAAAAATCAGAGCCCACTACCAAGACTCCCTCCGGGTAGGAAGGGGAGTAGCCATCCAATTGTTGATATTTGCCCTAGGCCCCACAAACTGTACATCTAACCTACTGGACCCTTCTCCAGCTTCTATCATGTTGACATCGGCGAACAGCCTTTCAAAGCCCTCATTCAAATCTCCATCTGGCCCAATCAGTGGTCCGAGAACTTTCGGGACCGACAACTTTCTGATACCTGCTCTGACAAATGATCTGGATAGGCGCGGGATTGGCTTGGGAAGGACCCAGACTCTTTTCTTCAACTTGCGGGCCTGTCTCACATCCGCCGTTGTAGGCTTGAACCCCAACCCAAAGGTATCCAGATTTTTGGGCAAAGAAACCGGCTGAACAATACCCTGAAGATCAACCCCTAAACTGTCACGACCCAAACTGATGGGCCGTGACGGGCACCCAGTACCTTACTTGACCGAGTACCAATGTAATGTACCTTTCTTATTACATCATTATATACATGTGACATATGGGCCTAATAGGCTAATATAATCATTTATAAACTCAAACATAGGCCGACAGGGTCGTATAATTTTTCACATACACGACATATGTCTACAAGCCTCTAAGAGTACATAAGTGTCACAAAGGTCGGGATAGAGTCCCGCCATACCAAATAATAGATGTCTAAATCATACTAACCAAATACGCAACTCCGAAGCAAATGGAGCGCACCAACATCTTCCGCTAAGCTGATAGCCTACTTGGAGGGCTCTCGACCTGTCTATTAGGACCTGCGGGCATGAAACGCAGCGTCCCCAGGCAAAAGGGACGTCAGTACGAATAATGTACCGAGTATGTAAGGCACATAAATAAATACATAGGAGACATAGAATACATATGGAGTACATGACTCAACCCGTAAGTCTGAATAACTTTGTAAATCATAAATTATTTTCAGCGTCATGCATATGCGTATGAATGTCATGTCGTGCATAGGTATATGTTTCATATCATCATCAGCCTCTGAGGGCATCCCATCATATCATATCGGCCACTGTGGGCAAAGTCATAATCGTATACCAGTTGATCAGGTGGTGGTGCGTATATAACGCCATAACCGTTCCCATATCCTATATACATATATATGCATATATAACGCCGTTTGAATACATACATATATATGCGTATATAACGCCATTTGAATACATACCCATATATGCATATATAACGCCATTTGAATCATATTTCAGCCAGTGTGGGCAACATCATCATCCTATACCAACTGATCAGGTGGTGGTGCGTATATAACGCCATAACCTTTTCCCATATCCCATATACATATATTTACATATATACGCGTATATAACGCCATCTGGTCATGGGTCAATGCACGTGGATGCAATGCATGAAAAGTACGTCAATAAAACCATTCAGAATGTCATAAGACCATTTTGCCCCTTGAGCAATATCACAAAGTAACATCCTTTCAACTTTCATATTTTTCTGAGACCCATGAACAGATGATAAAATATTATGACACCTGGAAATTAAAGAACATAGATATTTCTATTACTTCTATGAGTAGACTCACTTTTGGAATTTGTGCATTTGCACGTTTCGTTCATATCTTAGGGATCATGCCAAAAGAAAGAAGGGATAGCCTTAACATACCTGGAGTAGGAACAACTCCGTATAATTATCCCGTTGGAAACCTTCGTGGATTGAAATTAGACCCAAATTTTGAATTTAAGAGTCGACGGTTGGCTTAAATGCCAAAGTAATGAACTAATAACTTTGGATAAGGCCTAGACGCCTGATGAGCATGAAAAATGCTTCTGCCTTTCAGTAAGCAAAATATAACAAGTTTGCTTTTGTCTTTGAAATGAGATTTGATTCCAGGAAATATGAATTCGTGGTGAGAATTTGATTTCAAGAAATATGAAAATGCCAACGTTAATGATGATATTTCTTAAGAATGCCAACGTTACTACACACATCTCCACTCTCCACATTAATCATTAATGTAGATATGTCTTAAGACTTTTGGTTGTTGTCCCCACACAATAATATGACTAGGACTCTTAATGCTCTATAATTGCCACATTCCATTATGACTTAAGAGTCATATTTTGACAATGTTCTTGGCTGCCATGTTATGGTTGGGAGGGTAATTTTAATTTATCCACTTATTAGTTAACCGGGTAATATTTCGTTACCCGATAATTAATCTATTACCCGCATAATTTAAAATTGACTCAACTTAATTAAATAATACTTTCTTTTAACAAACCTTATATACCTTACTATCATGGACATGTGATAGCTTGTATGGTACTAGTCCATAAATACCGGGTAATTTAGCTCGGGCCGTATTTACCCCAACATGCCAAACTTCGACAGAATTCGTTTTCTTCGATATTACTTACCCTCTTACCTTCATGAATTTACTCATCACTTATAATCCCTAAATAATCTTTTCCTTGGACTGATGTCAATTACCTTACGACAAATTCAACATACATTACTGCAGGTGCAACACTATTGTAACTTATTACTGCAAAGCGCAACATCCCCATAATATAATACTACAGGGTGCACTGTCGTAACTTATTACTGCGAAGCATAACATCTCCGGAATGTAATACTGCTGGGTAGAACACTGTCGTGACTCAATACTGCAGGATGTAACATCATCGTAATATATTACTGCAGAGGGTAACACCACCATAACATATTACTGCAGAGCATAACATTGTCGTAATATAATATTATGGGACGTAATATTGATGTAATATTGCGGGGTGTAACATCATTCCCCCTTTGGAACATTCGTCCTCGAATGTTGACTGATGCTCTTATCATTTTCTTAACTTATAACTCTTGTGAATACCTTAATACTTTCCTTGTCATTTAAGCAGTTGCTCTATGAATAAATCCAAAGTCTAGGCTATTCCCTCCTTTAGTCTTTTTGCTCATATCATGACCTGTGGTCGAAATCTTCCTAATCTTGCAACTTCTGTTACCTCTTGTTATGCGGCCTGTATGACCCTTGCTTTGTAGGTGCACTTATGCGATTCATCTTTCCTTTTTCCTTTTTCTTTTTATTCGATCTGTAGGCCTTACTTTGTATATACAAGGCTTAATAGGATGCCTCTCTGGGCCTCTATAGGTATATTGAAGTCCTTTGCTCGATACTTTGTTGGATTGACAAATATTGCCATATCCTATTTCATAGATCTGGTTATCCATTTTATATGACTTTACAGCATTTATGTGGGTTTTACTATACCATAATTTTTGCTTCAATCTACCTTTACTGAGGTATTCTTACCAAGTTCCAAGTTACTTTTGTTGCCTACCCTTTAAGTATAAATCTCATGCCTTCAATGCCCCTTCATTACCGTTCGTCTTAAGAATCATGGACTAGCCTCATGTCATACTTTGTAACTTATATCTGACCATTGTTGATTCGCCTCAATGTTGATCTATAATCCTTTACTTGAAGACTTGAAACTTCTTACGTAATACATTACCGCTAGGGCTTACGTTCTATTGAGGAATATTTAAAGTGATTTCCATAATCATATTTCATAGTGTCTCAATGTGATTCACCTTATGGGGGTATCTTGATTTTGTGCCGCCAGCGAAATCTTTTTCTCCTTCTCTTCTTTTATTTTCTCTTCTCTTTTTTTTCACATCATTATTCAAACAAAGGCCCAAACGTCATCATTTATCTGTCACAATTATCCCCTCATTTTATTACTAGGTCAACATTTCATTCTTTCTAAATGCTATTAATCTTAGATTCCTTTGAGTTCATTCAGGCTATACTGAACTTTTAATAACTTAGAGAAACCATTATCTCTCTTGTTTTCATGGACTTAATCCTGAGGACTTATCCATTCTCGTCACCTTTTCACTTGTCTTTCCTCATTCTTACTCATGTTTTCTTAAAAATTTGTCGCTCTACCATACTTTAGCTTGCGACCTATAAATATCCATTTATAATACTCGCAACTTTCCTTCAACTTGCTTGCACCATAGATTTCCTTATGTTATTCTGGAATGTCAAGCGATACATCACATCGTCTCCAACTCTTCTCTATTCTCTTAACTAGATATCCCAGTACTTAGAAACCATAGGTTGGAAGACATGTCGCCGATGATGCCGCTATCATTCCCGGTTATTAGACTTCCGTGCTTATATCCTTTTATCCAAAATATGGACTATTCACCACTTCCTGCATTTGAGTATCTCGTACGTTGTTAACTTTTACCTTACTTACTTAAAATCTCGTATCATATCGTTTATCTCCTTCATAACCTCCCTTCCACCTAGGTGTAATTCACGTCCATAACTTGAAGTTCTATTATAATACTCGCACCTCTGGTACATACACAATCCACTGGGAGCTTCGTACTGACTTCTTATGAGGCTATTACTTCTTCTAACTGGCTTCCTTGTAGAGTCATTATAGATTATGGTTGTTGTTATTTCTCTTGAACATATGATATTAAGAGTGATTCTGTCATGTTCTCCAGCAAAACTTCTATAATTTTTTTAGGTCCAATAATCAGACTCCTGATTTACTTTGGTGATGTAATTCTTTAGTTTCCTCTTCCTTCTGATCAACCTTTACGTAGGCTTAAGCTATCTTCCGATCTGTGGCTAATGGTATCGGTTATTACCTTAGCCTTTCATGGGTGTTATGGAATATCCATGATACAATCTTCTAATAATTCAATCCTTTGTCCATGCCCTGGACTTAATTCTTTCGTTGTCTTCCCCATGTACTACGATCTCTTGCCTATCCCACTCGAATTTGACCATCTGATGTAATGTAGAAGGCACTGCTTTGGCGGCGTGGATCCAGGGTCGCCCCAATAGAAGATTATATGACACTGCCACGTCTAACACTTGAAACTCCATGGTGAACTCGACTGGACCAATTGTTAATTCAAGTATGATGCCACCCACTGTGTCTGTACCACCACCATCAAACCCTCAAACATAGATGTTGTTCTTGTGAATCCTGTCACCATCGACCTTCAGTTTGTTCAACGTGGTCAAAGGACAGATATTGGAACTGGACCCATTATCATTCAGTACTCGAGTGACAACCGAGTCTTCGCACTTCACGGTCAAATAAAGGGCTCTATTATGTTCTGTACCCTCCACGGGCAACTCGTTGCCTGAAAAAGTGACCTTGTTAACCTCGAAAATCTTGTTTGCTATTTTCTCCAGATGGTTCACAGACATCTTATCCGGATCATGGGCTTCATTCAGAATTTTCATCAATATCCGGCGGTGCTCGTCTGAATGGATCAACAACGATAACAATGAGATTTGTGCTGGGGTCTTCCTCAACTGCTCCATAATGGAGTAATCTTGCGCCTTCATTTTCTTTAAAAATTCTTCCGCCTCTTCCTCGGTAACTGGATTCTTTGTCGCTACTGGATTAGCCCTTCTTAACTCTGCGGGAGCAAAACACCTTCCAACGAGTTAACCCATGTGCCTCACATATTTCCTCCACAACTTCCTTCCCCTTATGCATTACCATTACTTGACTGTAGCTCCATGGCATAGTTTTCTCGCTGATTATCGGCAACTGCATTACTGGCCTGATAACAACTGGTCCTATGTATGTCTCCTTCACGGCTACTAGCTTGCTTGATATCCCTTGCACCGTTACTTTGACCGGCTCTGGATTCTTGGCAACATCAGACGAACTCTTCCCCATCACTACCACTGGCTTGCCTTCTACCCTTTCTGAATGCACTACCGCTTTTCCACTGATCGCCTTTTCTTTTGGACTGGCACGGCTCATCATTACTGTTTGTGAGGGCTTCTTGAGCTTCCCTCCTTCATGCACTAGTTCGATCATGTGGGCTTCATAGTGTGCCGACAACGGGTTCTGATTGATGTTAGGTGCCTCTAGCTCCTGGACCTCGATCCTATTTGTGTCAATAAGATCTTGTACGACAGTCTTCAACTTCCAACACTTCTCAGTATCACGCCCGGGAGCCTTTGAACAATATTCACAGCTTACCGAGTGGTCCAGATTTTTGGGAAGGGGATTTGGCAATTTGGGCTCCACAGGACTCAATAGGCCTAACTGCCTCAATTTGTGGAACAGAGTAGTATAGGTTTCTCCCAGCGGAGTGAATGTTCTCTGCCTCTGCACCCTTTCATTCCTGAAAGTCTGATTCCCATAGAAACCTGGTCCCGAAGGATTCTTGTAGGCCTTTGGCGGTGGATATGTGTTTTGTGGAGGTGTATATGTGTTTTGTGGAGGTGGATATATATTTTGTGGAGGTGGATATGTATTCTGGGGAGCCAGCGCATGCCATTGCGGGCGAGCCGGAGGCTGGGTGTAAGTTTGGGCGTGATGGACAGAGAAATGTGGCTCTTGTGGTGGGTAGCAGGCCTGTGGAAGGCCATATGGAATGTGTGGTTAATTTGAGTGATGGGGTCTAGGTTGGTAGTGAGGGGGGACCTCTTGATCTGGACCAAGTACCTTCCTCGACTGTTGCGACATCTTCCCTTTTCTTCTTTCCGAGCGCCCCTCCCGTGCCGCTCTGGATGGCCTGAGTGGTTGCTTTAATCGCCGAATAGCTCAGGATTTTGTTGGACTTAAGTCCCTCTTCAATCACACCACCCATTTTTACTAATTTGTTGAAAGATTTCCCAACTGACGTCACCAGGTGACCGAAGTAAGTTGGCTCCAGAGTCTGCAGAAAGTGGTCCACCATTTCCCCCTCTCTCATCGGAGGATCAACTCTTGCCGCCTGCTCTCTCCAGCGGAACCCAAATTCTCGGAAGCTTTCCCCGGGCTTCTTCTCAAGTTTCAGCAATGTGAGACGGTCAGGGACGATCTCAAGGTTGTACTGAAAGTGACCTGCAAATGCTTGTGCTAGATCGTCCCAGGTGTACCACCTGCTCGGATCCTGTCTTGTGTACCATTCCAGTGCAGAACCGCTCAAACTCTGACCAAAGTAAGCTATCAGCAGCTTATCCTTACCACCTGCTCCTCTCATCTTGCTGCAAAAACCTCGCAAATGTGTCATAGGATCGTCGTGCCCCTTGTATAGATCAAACTTTGGCATCTTGAACCCTGCCGGCAATTGAACGTCAGGGAAAGGGCACAGATCTTTGTAGGCCACACTGACTTGGTTGCCTAACCCATGGATATTCCTGAAGGACTGCTCCAGGCTTTTAAACTTTCGAAGCACTTCGTCTTGCTCTAGGCTCTTAGCCGGCTTTTTAGTCTCTATCGGTATCTCGAAGTGAGTATTATAAGTATGAGGCTCGGGTGCTTTGAAGGTTGGTGCAGGGGGGTAATATTGGTTATTGTGAGCTTGAAACAGTGGCTCGTTGGATGATCTTTGCAGCGTGGCTGGTGAGGGTGCCACGAAAATAGGAACATTTGGTGGAGGAGAGTTCTGATTGGGTTGTGAAGCTTGGGGATCATAGGAATTTCTTCCCTGATAGTATTGGTAACTGTAAGCACGTGATTTTTGCCCTATATGAGAATTACTCCCAAAAATTCAAAAATAAAATAATTTTTCTTGGTGTGCAATTTTTGTGATATTTTATGATATTTTGAATAATTATTTGTATTTGTTTGTGCATGTTTATTTGCTAAATTAATAAAAAATACAAAAATATGTCACATTTTGCATGTAGGATTTAATTCTACAATTGTTAGTAATTAAGTTTGTTTTACAAAAAATAAAAATTACAAAAATAGGCATCGTTTGCATTTTTAGCATTTAATGTCCAAATATACAATTTTATGCTTAATTATTACTTAATTGTGCGTTAATTGTTATTGGGAGTTAATTTGTGCTTTTATAACTTAATTTAGTTCTTAATAATAGTTTAAGTATTTTTATAATTTAGTTTTAGAAAAATAAAAGAAGAAATAGAAAGCGAAAATATAAAGAAAGTCGGAATTGGGCCTCTTCTTCAATTTCAAGTCACAGGCCCAAAAAATGGCCCAATCTTCCCAAACGACCCAGTCCATTTCGAACTGGGTCGACCCAATCCATAACCCAACACCCCTATTATCTTACAAACAACACAAAACAAAAGAAAAAAGAAGAAAAACCCCTAAAAAACTAAGAGGTCATCCGCCCCCACGCCTCCTATCTTCTTCTTCTTCCTCAAGCTTCTCCACCTCCCATGGCTTCCCTTTGCCTTCAACCTCAAGAAGCCATGGCTAAACACACACACACGCACGTCACCCTCACGACCCCGACTCAACCAAACGACCTCTGAACGCGACCGAACCAACAACCTTCTCCAACCCCGTCGCTTCTTCGTCGACGACCACTCCCGTCCAGCATCGACCTCGTGTCAAGCCTCAACCATCGCTGCCTACTTCATCTTCTTCATCAAGGTGGAGCCTTCTGAACTGCTGCTGCTCGCACAGCTGCTTCAGCAACCTTACGTCCAAACACGCCTGACGCCGCTGCTCCTTCACCTGCCGCTCGCGATCGCTGCACCTTCACCTGCTGCTCGCGATCGCTGCTGCTGCTGCTGCTGCCGTTCCGCCGTTGTTGTTGCTGCCTACTGCTGCCAGCTGCTGCCTGCGTTAACTGCTGCATCTTCGCTGCTGCTCGACGTTGTTGCTGCTCCATCAAGTTTATCCGTCGAAGTCGTTGTGTGATGTTTTGAGTTCGTCAAAGGAAGGTGAGTTTATCGTTGAAGGCAAGATCCGTTAGGGCGTTGGTAGTTTTGATGCGATATTTGTTTCCGGGCAGATTTGTTTCCGTTCAAGCTCGTCATTATTTCGATCCGGTTAGTGGTTTTTTTTTTGAGTTTCATTTTTTGTCCATAATTTGTTTGATATTTTCCGGATCCAAAATCGTTAAATGTTCGATCTTTGTTTTGTTCATGTTTATCGTTTGAATTAATTTTTAGTTTGCTTCAAGTGTTTTGTTAAATTAATTTTCAGATTTCAAAATAGATGTTTAATTAGTTGTTTTCATGTTTGTATTATTGTTTAAGTGAATATTTGTTAGTTTGATGTTTGTTAGATTCAAATTGAAATTTAATTAACTATTTCTTCAATTTGTTTCATGTGTTTATGTATTGTTAGAAATTGTTAATATTGTTAAGTTCAAGCTTAAGTTCATAATTGTTTATTCGTCGATCTTGTTATTTGTCTAAAAAGAATTTAGTTGTGTTAAAGGAAATATATTGATTTAATCGTTTTAATCCGTCATGTTTGTTGTTTAATATAGATTTCATTCATGTTCATACTTTGTTTGGATGATCTTGAATCCGAATTTTGTATAGTTTGATTTCTTGTTTATCATTTATGATTATTTCTTGAATTGGTCTCATAATCTTGTTTAAAGTTTAATATAAGAATTGTTTGTTGTAATGTTGTTAGAATAGTTGATTTTAAGTTCAATATTATTGAATTTAGAAATCTAAATATACTTGTTTGTTGTTGTTGTTGAATCCGAAAATAGGATTGTTTGTTGCTAAAATATTGTTCAATCAAATTTTAGTTGTTCTTTGTTGTTCAATTTGTGTTCATGTGATTTGTTGTTGAAATGTTGTTGAAATCATGTTCATGTGCTTTGTTGTTGAAATGTTGAAGAAATCATGTTCATGAAAATTTGTTGTTTGAACATTGTTAGAAATTAATCATATTGTCTATATTTTGGTTAAGTTTGATTAATTGATGTGTTATAGCTGATGGGTAGTTTGGTAATTTATAGTACTTTCGGGGGTAAAATAGTAATTTGCAATAGGGTCGGAGGGGTAGTTTAGGAATTGTACATTTTGTAATTGTTTATATGAAGCATGGGGGACAAAATGAAATGGGGTGGGTTGTGATATAGTTGTTTAATATAAAGGGGGGACAAGACAAAATTTAGTGGGGGGAATCTTGTATTATTTTATGTTAGGCATGGGGGACAAAATATAGTAGGGTGGTGTGATATGTTTATTTAATGTAATGGGGATGAGTGGGAAGATAATGGGTTGGGTAGAGAAAAAGTATTGATTTTAATTGATTAAAAGATTTATGGGATGAGATTATATATATGAAGTCTTGAACACAAGACAAGAGAATACAGAACAGACATAGAGACAGAAAAAAAAACACAGACAGAAGAGAAAAAAAACGGGAGAGAGAAACAAATCTGAAAACAAGAGAGAGAAAAGGGCTGAACATTTAAGAGAGAGAAAATTCCGAAAAATATTTAAGCTTTCAAATAAAAAAAACTAAAAAAATATATTCTGCTTTCTTTTGTTGTTTGAAATCAGAATTAATTGTTGTTTCATCAAAGCTGGAAGATTTTGTTTTTTTTTGGATTACTACTCCACTGGTTTGTTACTGTTGCTGGGCTATTGTTGCTGTGTTGTACTGATTTTACTGCTGCTGCTGATTCTCATATTCATTTTCTTTTGCTTCCAATATCAGGTACACAACTGAAAAGCTGGTTATTGTAATCCGAAATATGAAGCATGAATACATATGAAGAATGAAAATTTGAAGTTTTAATTTCGTTTTTTCTTTGTTCCTTTTGTTGATTGTATTTAAGCTATTTCATGAATTACTAAATAATAACTGGAATAAGAAAATAATATCATAAGTTAGTCTGTAATAAATCAGTTCGGCAAAATAGGTTAATTCACTAGTTATGAAGGCTTCAAGATTATAGGTTGATCATGAACAAGTAGCTAAATTTAGCTAAGACACGAATTTAAATTAAACATCGTAAATTAGGCATTAAGGCATGACTTGAGCTTAAGCAAGATTAGAAGAACGTTTAAGTCTAATAAACTTTCTAATAAGCTTTAGTAATTATGGTTAAATCTAGTTTCAAATGATTGTGAATAATTAATCTCAATAATATTTTTTTAAAAAAATAACAATGCTGAGTTTTAATCTAGCTATATTTGTTTATTTTGAATATTAGTTGTTGAATTTTTATTTTATTTATAATTTCAAAATTAAGAGTAAAATTCCTTTTTCATCAATATTTGTATTAATCAAGCAATTAACATGTCATGTTTTCTTAAAATAATAAAAAGCTAGTAATTAATTAGGATTTTCTTTCTTTATTTTAGAGACTAATTTTTTATAGAAAAATGTAGTCGTTTTAAGATTTGTCCATTTAAAATAAATGAGATGAGCCTCGCTTAATGAAATGTATAGATTGCGGGGCCCTCAATAAATGTACATTTAATCGCTTAGAATTAGGGAGGAGCCGTTTTAGCAAATTTCACGGCCCTACCCAAAATAATGATACGCTAGTCGCTCTAGGCGCGTATTTAATAATGTTATTTTCTTAAATACGGGTGTGCATTTATGTAACCCAAATCTAAATCTCAACGGAGTCGAAATGTGTCGATAATCACGGGTGCATTGATTGCGACGTGATTTGAAATACGTTTTCACAATGTTGCAATTCTTCGTAAAATAATAACAATAAATAAAAAAAATAATAGTTATAATAAAAGCGGCTAAGGGATAAAATTTGCACATAAGTTTATAATACGTATTATATCAGATAATCAAGCCAAATATAACAGTTGAGCGACCGTGCTAGAACCACGGAACTCGGGAATGCCTAACACCTTCTCCCGGGTTAACAGAATTCCTTATCCGGATTTCTGGTTCGCGGACTGTAATACAGAGTCATTCTTTTCCTCGATTCGGGATTAAACTGGTGACTTGGGACACCCTAAATCTCCCAAGTGGCGACTCTGAAATAAATAAACAAATCCCGTTTCGACTGTCCTTTAATTGGAAAAAACTCCTTGTACCCTCGCGGGGGCGGGAAAAAGGAGGTGTGACAGCTCTGGCGACTCTGCTGGGGAAATTTCTAACCCAGAACCACTGGTTCAGGGTTCAAGAATTCGAGCTTAAAATAATTGTTATAGTTGGCTTTATTTATTATCTGATTTTTACATGATATATGCCTAATGTGCTAAATGATGCTTTTACCGCTTTAATATTATCTGAATTGTGTATATACAACTGCTACGAAACCCTTCTTCTTTCTGAGTCTTCTGAACTTATGGTGTACACGTGCGCGTGGCCCACCTTTCTGTTAGAAGTCATACCAAATAAGACGAAGTTGGGACAAGTAACTAGGCCGGGCAGACTTTCGTGCTCCCGGTACGTTGCCCCCACTTCGGCTCAAGCTGTCCACTTGGGTGAGCCAGGGCTAGAACAATATGCCTCAGGTTTTTTCACTTAGAATAACTCAGCTTCATGCCGGATCCCTAGTAGGAGCGATTGTTTGCATCACGTGCATTTGACTTTGGAGGCTCAACACAGGGGTTGGGTCTGTCTAGGACAGGTGTACCAAAAAAAATGAAAATGACCATCCTGATGCATCTTACTTGCTGCTACTTGCGCATTTAATTGATCCGGATTTGTGTGTTGACTAACTTTTGAATATCAGGAATGATATTTTGAAATTGAAAAAAAAAATAGCGGTTACGGAATTGATTGTTTATTTTTGAAAAAAAAAACCAATGCCCGAATACTGTCAAAACTTTGCAGAAAATTTGAGAAAATGAAAAAAAAAGTTTTATTAGTTTGTTTTAATAAAAGCAAAGAAAAATAGAAAAAAAAATCGTTGTTCTGTCTTATTTTTCAAAAAAATAAAAAAAATATATAAAAATGAAAATAGTTTGTCTTCCCCTGAAAATGACAATGAAAAAGAGTCTTACTTTTAAAAAAATAGTTTTCTTTTTCGTTTATGAAATTGCCAAAATGAAAATGAAAAGAGTCGTGCTTTGAAAGTGGTTTCGTTATTTGAAAAGGAAAAAAATCATGTTTTAAAATAGTTCGGTTAATTGGCCCGAACTACGCGGGTTTGATTCTCACCAGATGTGAGATACGTAGGCAACCCTCATCGGGTCCAACCCCCTTTTTTGGTAAAATAGCCAAAAACCAATAAATAAACAAAAAACGTGTCAAAATTTTAATTTTGTCATAAATAAGTCGGGCACTGTCCAGCCTCCCCTTTTGCTAAAAAAAATAGCCAAAAACCAATAAATAAATAAAAAACGTGTCAAAATTTTTTATTTTGTCATAAATAAGTCGAGTGGTGTCCAACCTCCCCTTTTGCTAAAAAATAGCCAATAAAAAACATTGTCAAATTTTAATTTTGTCATAAAGAAGTCAGGTGACGTTGTTTTATCAAGACATAGCCGAATGTTCCCGAAAGGGACGCCGGAAGGCTGACTTTGCATAAACAGCCACCTTTGGGTAATTTTTTAAGATTTGGTCTAGTTGACCCACACAGCCTTAAAAATTTTCGTCCCCGAGATGTTGAAAGGCCGTGTTTGCAATATTGAGTTTTCTAATTTGAAAAACGATAAAAAGAGTCGTAAATAAGTCAGGTGATGTTGTTTTGTCATAAATAGCCGAATGTTCCCGAAAGGAACGCCGGAAGGCTGACTTTGCATAAACAGCCACCTTTTGGGTCACGTTTAGGATTTTTGGTCCAGTTGACCCACACAGCCTTAAATAATCTTCACCCCCGAGGTGCTGAAGGGCCGTGTTTGCAAAACCCGGTTTTTATTTCAATTTGAAAAAAAAAAGAGCCAACGGTCAGGTGAAGACCGTTTGTTTTTTTAATCAAAATAAGTCGAGCAAGCTTCGGTCGCGTCTTAAATCGTTCTTGCCAAAATAGCCTTAGAGTATCTTTCAGTTGTTGAAAGGCTATTTTCGTAAAAGAACGGACAAGTTTGTAAAGTGTCAAAATAATCCTCCCCGGCCTCAAAATTCATGTGAGATTTGAAAGGGGCCACATTTGCAAAAATAGCCGTTTGGTTGCATTTGTCAAACGGGGAAAGGAAGCTGGACTTTTTGTTTCGAGGTTATAAATCTTTTGATTAGAATAGGTGGGTTGTTTGATTTTCGAGTTTGTAGGTCATCTTCAAACCTTTGAAACCCAGTTTGTTTTAATATGAAAATTGAAAAAATGTTTATTATTGCTTATCTTTTATTGGGTACGAACTACGCAAGGTCTGATTCATGCGGGGTCATGATACGTAGGCAATCTCCATAAGATTCGACCACCACTGGAAAAAAAAGGGGAAGAAAGAAAAATAAAGGAAAGCGCAAGTGCATCGCATCTCTGATAGAACGGTTTAACTGCTTAGGTGCATTGCATCTCTAATATATGATTATCCGTCAAAAGCCCTGACACTAACGTGAAGGCTTCCCTTTGCTGTGTTCATATATAGAAAATTGGTTGGTTGTGGTAACTCCTCCCTGCAAAGCAAATGACACAGAACCTCAGAACAGGGTGAGTCGGTACTGATGACCGACAACAATTGGTCGAACAGAACAACGGGTTGGTATAAGAAGTGAAAATGCTGAGACAACAAGTGGCAGACATGTATCAGGCATGGATAACTGGGAAAGCACCACCCCCACCACCGCCAAGCTTTCAAACTCTGGCATTACCCATCCCCCATACTCTCCATTCCAACCCACTTATGAAAGTTTTCCTAGCTACCCGAGTAGCTCCATCACTCGTCCACGCTACTCCCCTCCCCAATGCTACTTCTCTCCACGAGATTCCCAAAGACGGGCTTCACTTTCAAAATACCCAGCTCCACAGAAGGCCTATCCACCATCACAAGCCTACCGGAAGCCCCCTGGATCAGGTTTCCGGCCCAATCAAGCATTTAGGAACGAAAGGATGCTGAAACGAGGAAAGGCTCTCACCCCTATTGGAGTATCTTATGCAAGTCTGTTTGAAAGGCTAAAGCATGCTGGCTTGATTGAGCCGCTCCCCGCATATACTCCACATCCTCATGCAAGAAACTTTGATCCGGCAGCGCGATGCATGTACCACTCCAATGTCATAGGGCACAACATTGAGAGTTGTCGTAATTTGAAAAAGGAAGTAGAGAAAATGATCCAAGAAGGGCAGATTGTGATCGATAACAGTGACATGGAGCACTCGAACCCTATCAAGAACTTGTTGACGGAGATTGATGATGTGGAAGCTGATAATTGTCTTGGCAATACTAATGCAAAGCTTAGTGGCTAAGATGCCAATTTTGATAAAATGGGAGGACGCTCCGTTCCTTGGTTAGCAAGAGAGAAGCTGTTGGTGGTTTATTTTGTTGTTATTTCTATTATCCGGATTATTATTAGGGTTGTAATCCGAATATTGTCTTGTGTCAAACCTTCTTATCTTTCTGATTTGTCATATCAGTTTGTTTAAGTTTTGTCAAGGCTGTGTTAGGATTTTATTCTGGTTGTTTTGTTTGTTTTATTATTCAAACCATCTCGCCGGTAGTCTAAAGCAAATCCGGTCCTTTATTGTTTCCAGTCATCTTTTTGTTTAGTCCTTTTATCATTTTGTTTAGCGCCGATTCTCGTGACATGACATGCGCACACAGTTTGGGCCTAGTCTTAAAAGTTAATTATAAAACTCCGGAAAGGTGATCAGACCATTTAAAGGAAATAAGAACGGTGTGAGATTATTTGAAGCCCGAGTCATGTGGAATTAGGGCAAGTAAAACACAAAGAAAACCGTTAAATGCAAGATTCGCCGAATTGGCATGAGGGTCGTTCATGAGAGTGAGAGCGTCGCCCAGCAGTGCTTTAAAAATGACAAATGAAAAGCAAGTGTTTAACATAATTGTCAAGACCAGCACCGTCGGAAGAGACTATAAATCTATGTTCAAATGTGTTGTTTGCACTTGACATGTTTTGAAGACTGGAATGACGAAGGCATTTTGTTCTGCTACCTAAACACTTTATCCTTCGTTACCCCTTTTGAGCCTTATTTTATTTTCTTTCATACCCTTCGTTCGGAATCAATAGCAACGACTAGGAAATACGAGCCTGGAAGGTAAAGAAAAAATCAACAAAAAAAAACGAAAAAAAAGAAGAGAAAAATGATTAAAAAAAAAGCCAGAAGAAAAAAGAGGAATTGAGAACTACGTTTGACCTGATTCCTCAAAGAGGATACGTAGGCGCTTCACGGCTCGGTCATAGGGTGCACAGTGTGCATAGTGTGCATGGTGTAATAAAAAAGTAAAAAAAAAATTAATTAATTATATATAAATAATCCCCAAGCAAGAAATTGGGGCAAGAGTTGTGCTCGTTGTAAGCAAAATTGGTTCCGAAGGTTGTAATTTTAAACCCCAAGTTTATTTTGTTTTTGAGCCTTTAATACCCTTTCTTTCTAGCCTGTCCAAAAACCCACATTACGGTCCAAAGAAAGACCTTCTGACCAGTCTGCAAAAGATGTCAAGTCAGACAAATGAGAGTCTTACTAGCGAACATAACATTATGTTCCACAGCAGAAAGGACTCTAATCTCCAGTAGAGAGAGTCATACCGGCAACACTCCAAATCCCCAACTGGAAAGTGATACAAATGAGAGAGTCTTATCGGTGAAAATCTTCACGAACACCATAAGGCGATGAAAGCTGAGAGAAAAACCAAAATGAGAGAGACTTGATGGTGAAAACCCTTCGGGCACTACAAGTCGAATAAGATTGGGAATCAGATGGGGAATTGCCAATTGAAGGTCTTGAAAGACGATTGACAGCAGAGGATAGGCCACATATGCATGTCATGACCATTAGAGTCGGTGTCTGCGTGTGATAGTTTTTTTATTATTTATTTATAGTTTCTTTTGTTAAAGAGTCATCTTTTTCCGTTGTCTTTTATTCTGTTTCCTTTTATCTTTTCCTTTCATAGAAATTTCCCCAGTAGAGTCTGTTTGGTCAGAACCAGTGGGAAATGACTTCAAAATAGGCCATCAGCTTTCCAAGATAAGATCTGACTAGTACATACAAATGGTATAGTCAGCAAGGAACAAGCGCAAGGCCAGTGTCAAGAAAGATATCTCCAGCAAATGGGAATTGACAAAAGGATCAATGAGTGTCAAGAGGGATATCCTTCCCAAAATCAAAGGTTATTAAACCTCAAGGCCAAGGCCCGTGGACAAACAAGGAGAGCAATGAGCATGATTTGGGAAATTCATGCGAGACTAAAAGGTCGGGGGAAAAGCCAATTTCCGAGCTGTGCCACAAAAGAAGAGGGATATCCCCAGCGGAAAGGGATTATCCCCAGCAAATAATATCATCCCCAACAAGTTGTGGAACGCATAGCAAGGAAGGAGAAAGGGAAAGCCATCCCCAGTAGGAGTATCACAACCAACCACCGTTTTTTTTAAACTAACAAATTTTGTTTAATTTGAAACAGGTAAAAGAAATGGCATTGATGTCGGAAAATGCATGCCATAAGGGAGACTGTAAAACTGGGGCAGAAAATTTTCCTTTCATTTGGAAAATTTTCTGGAAGTTAGGTACCCATTTGGGGAAGAATAAAGATAGCACCAAGGAAGTGGTCTTTAAACCAGGGTTGCCCCCAACATAATAAGTTTCCAATGGAGGAAGTTGTTCCCCAGCAGACAGAACCAAAGAGATGAAACTGGTGTTTAGAAAAAGCAAAAGCCATTGTCATCCCCAGCAGCTTTCAGAAGAATGAAGCATCAATTTGAAGGGATAAAATTCCCAAAGCAGCGTTATCCTCAACAACGTTATCCCAAGAAGATAACACTTTTATCCCCAGCAGTGTTGAGAGAAAATTTAAAAAAAAAAAAGAAAAAAAAAGAAAAAGAAAAAATATATAAAGAATGGAGGAGGGGAAGAAAGGAGACTCCCACAGCGGTATTATCCCCAGCAAGCAAGAACAAAGCAGCGCAAAGGAAAAAGAAAAGAAAAGAAGAAATTGCAAAGGTAAGTTTCTCAAATCATTGATCTTTACATTTTTCTCCTAGGATAAAAAGTCCTAGTCTGATGAACTTCCCTCCCGATACAATCTTGGTCCGATAAAATTTTTCTCCAAAGATAAGATATCAAATCTTAGTCCGATGAATTTTCTCCTAAGATAGAAATCTTAGTCTGATGAAATTTTTCTCCCAAGATAACATAAGAAAATCTTAGTCGGATGAATCTTTCTCCTAAGATCACAACAAAATGGACCTAGTCTGACGATTTATCTCCTAGAGTCAAAATCTTGGTCTGATGAAATTTTTCTCCCAAGATAATATAATAAAATCTTAGTCGGATGAATCTTTCTCCTAAGATCACAACAAAATGGACCTAGTCTGACGATTTATCTCCTAGAGTCAAAATCTTGGTCTGATGAAATTTTTCTCCCAAGATAATATAATAAAATCTTAGTCGGATGAATCTTTCTCCTAAGATCACAACAAAATGGACCTAGTCTGACGATTTATCTCCTAGAGTCAAAATCTTGGTCTGATGAAATTTTTCTCCCAAGATAATATAATAAAATCTTAGTCCGATGAATCTTTCTCCTAAGATCACAACAAAATGGACCTAGTCTGACGATTTATCTCCTAGAGTCAAAATCTTGGTCTGATGAAATTTTTCTCCCAAGATAATATAATAAAATCTTAGTCGGATGAATCTTTCTCCTAAGATCACAACAAAATGGACCTAGTCTGACGATTTATCTCCTAGAGTCAAAATCTTGGTCTGATGAAATTTTTCTCCCAAGATAATATAATAAAATCTTAGTCCGATGAATCTTTCTCCTAAGATCACAACAAAATGGACCTAGTCTGACGATTTATCTCCTAGAGTCAAAATCTTGGTCTGATGAAATTTTTCTCCCAAGATAATATAATAAAATCTTAGTCCGATGAATCTTTCTCCTAAGATCACAACAAAATGGACCTAGTCTGACGATTTATCTCCTAGAGTCAAAATCTTGGTCTGATGAAATTTTTCTCCCAAGATAATATAATAAAATCTTAGTCCGATGAATCTTTCTCCTAAGATCACAACAAAATGGACCTAGTCTGACGATTTATCTCCTAGAGTCAAAATCTTGGTCTGATGAAATTTTTCTCCCAAGATAATATAATAAAATCTTAGTCGGATGAATCTTCTCCTAGGATCAAAATCTAGTCTAATGAATTTTCTCCTAGGATAAAAAAAAAGAAGAAGAAGTTTCAATTTGAAAAAAAAGGTTGTTGAAATCAGGAGCCCCCCTGAAGAATAGAATGGCGATTTATTGGTAAGTCAGGAGCCCGCCTGAAGAGAGGAATGGCGATTATTTTCAAAGTTGTTGTTGAAGTCAGGAGCCCGCCTGAAGAGAGGAAAGGCGTTTTTAAAAGTTGTTGAAATCTTGCCAACCTAAAGAAAGGAATGGCGATGTATTGGTTGAAGTCAGGAGCCCGCCTGAAGAGAGGAATGGCGATTATTTTCAAAGTTGTTGTTGAAGTCAGGAGCCCGCCTGAAGAGAGGAAAGGCGTTTTTAAAAGTTGTTGAAATCTTGCCAACCTAAAGAAAGGAATGGCGATGTATTGGTTGAAGTCAGGAGCCCGCCTGAAGAGAGGAATGGCGATTATTTTCAAAGTTGTTGTTGAAGTCAGGAGCCCGCCTGAAGAGAGGAAAGGCGTTTTTAAAAGTTGTTGAAATCTTGCCAACCTAAAGAAAGGAATGGCGATGTATTGGTTGAAGTCAGGAGCCCGCCTGAAGAGAGGAATGACGATTATTTTCAAAGTTGTTGTTGAAGTCAGGAGCCCGCCTGAAGAGAGGAAAGGCGTTTTTAAAAGTTGTTGAAATCTTGCCAACCTAAAGAAAGGAATGGCGATGTATTGGTTGAAGTCAGGAGCCCGCCTGAAGAGAGGAATGGCGATTATTTTCAAAGTTGTTGTTGAAGTCAGGAGCCCGCCTGAAGAGAGGAAAGGCGTTTTTAAAAGTTGTTGAAATCTTGCCAACCTAAAGAAAGGAATGGCGATGTATGGGTTGAAGTCAGGAGCCCGCCTGAAGAGAGGAATGGCGATTATTTTCAAAGTTGTTGTTGAAGTCAGGAGCCCGCCTGAAGAGAGGAAAGGCGTTTTTAAAAGTTGTTGAAATCTTGTCAACCTAAAGAAAGGAATGGCGATGTATTGGTTGAAGTCAGGAGCCCGCCTGAAGAGAGGAATGGCGATTATTTTCAAAATTGTTGTTGAAGTCAGGAGCCCGCCTGAAGAGAGGAAAGGCGTTTTTAAAAGTTGTTGAAATCTCGCCAACCTAAAGAAAGGAATGGCGATGTATTGGTTGAAGTAAGGAGCCCGCCTGAAGAGAGGAATGGCGATTATTTTCAAAGTTGTTGTTGAAGTCAGGAGCCCGCCTGAAGAGAGGAATGGCAGTTTATTTTTAAAGTTGTTGTTGAAGTTGGGAGCCCGCCCATAGAACAGAGGCATACATTTCAGTCTTTACATTTCAAGCATTGAAGTTGGGAGCCCGCCCAGATAACAGAGGCATACATTTCAGTCTTTACATTTCAAGCATTGAAGTTGGGAGCCCGCCCAGATAACAGAGGCATACATTTCAGTCTTTACATTTCAAGCATTGAAGTTGGGAGCCCGCCCAGATAACAGAGGCATACATTTCAGTCTTTACATTTCAAGCATTGAAGTTGGGAGCCCGCCCAGATAACAGAGGCATACATTTCAGTCTTTAATTTTCAAGTATTGAAGTTGGGAGCCCGCCCATACAACAGAGGCATACATTTTAAGATCAAGTCAGAGGACAATAAAACAGAGGGTTACAATAGGAATCCCCAGCAGGAAACAACAAAAATCCCCAGCACCGAGAACCAGAAGGTTGCAACAAGAGGTCACAGCACAAACTCAAGTGCATGTGTCAAAAGAAGAAAAGCACCGGAAGAAATGCAAGCAGACAAGGAAGCAAGGCAACAAAAACAAATTGTACTCTAGCCTAGCTTCTTGTTTTCTTTTAAGCATGGTATAACAAGGAGATCGGTAAGCAGTGGTAATAGCATGCAACAACAGTAACATTGCAGTCCCACGGTAGTCCCAGCTACCAAAACTTCCCGAACTACATTGACCTGATTCCTGTTTAGCCCAGGATATGTAGGAAACCTTTGAAGCAAAGGTTCGGTCAAATCTTTTTCAAAAAAATGCTTCACACGGAGTACTCGGATGGGCAAAAAATCGCTCGCTTTATCTTTGCACGAAAACCCTTCGTGTCTTCGCGCAAAGAGGGGCAGCTGTAAGCACGTGATTTTTGCCCTATATGAGAATTACTCCCAAAAATTCAAAAATAAAATAATTTTTCTTGGTGTGCAATTTTTTGTGATATTTTATGATATTTTGAATAATTATTTGTATTTGTTTGTGCATGTTTATTTGCTAAATTAATAAAAAATACAAAAATATGTCGCATTTTGCATGTAGGATTTAATTCTACAATTGTTAGTAATTAAATTTGTTTTACAAAAATTAAAAATTACAAAAATAGGCATCGTTTGCATTTTTAGCATTTAATGTCCAAATATACAATTTTATGCTTAATTATTACTTAATTGTGCGTTAATTGTTATTGGGAGTTAATTTGCGCTTTTATAACTTAATTTAGTTCTTAATAATAGTTTAAGTATTTTTATAATTTAGTTTTAGAAAAATAAAAGAAGAAAAAGAAAGTGAAAATATAAAGAAAGTCGGAATTGGGCCTCTTCTTCGATTTCAAGCCACAGGCCCAAAAAATGGCCCAATCTTCCCAAACGACCCAATCCATTTCGAACTGGGTCGACCCAGTACATAACCCAACACCCCTATTATCTTACAAACAACACAAAACAAAAGAAAAAAGAAGAAAAAACCCTAAAAAACTAAGAGGTCATCCGCCCCCACCCCTCCTATCTTCTTCTTCTTCCTCAAGCTTCTCCACCTCCCATGGCTTCCCTTTGCCTTCAACATCAAGAAGCCATGGCTACACACACACACACACGCACGTCACCCTCATGACCCCGGCTCAACCAAACGACCTCCGAACGCGACCGAACCAACAACCTTCTCCAACCTTGTCGCTTCTTCGTCGACGACCACTCCCGTCCAGCATCGACCTCATGTCAAGCCTCAACCATCGCTGCCTACTTCATCTTCTTCATCAAGGTGGAGCCTTCCGAACTGCTACTGCTCGCGCAGCTGCTTCAGCAACCTTACGTCCAAACACGCTTGACGCCGCTGCTCCTTCACCTGCTGCTCGCGATCGCTGCTGCTGCCGTTCCGCCGCTGCTATTGCTGCCTATTGCTGCCAGCTGCTGCCTGCGTTAACTGCTGCATCTTCGCTGCTGCTCGACGTTGTTGCTGCTCCATCAAGTTTATCCGTCGAAGTCGTTGTGTGATGTTTTGAGTTCGTCAAAGGAAGGTGAGTTTATCGTTGAAGGCAAGATCCGTTAGGGCGTTGGTAGTTTTGATGCGATATTTGTTTCCGGGCAGATTTGTTTCCGTTCAAGTTCGTCATTATTTCGATCCGATTAGTGGTTTTTTTTTGAGTTTCATTTTTTGTCCATAATTTGTTTGATATTTTCCGGATCCAAAATCGTTAAATGCTCGATCTTTGTTTTGTTCATGTTTATCGTTTGAATTAATTTTTAGTTTGCTTCATGTGTTTTGTTAAATTAATTTTCAGATTTCAAAATAGAAGTTTAATTAGTTGTTTTCATGTTTGTATTATTGTTTAAGTGAATATTTGTTAGTTTGATGTTTGTTAGATTCAAATTGAAATTTAATTAACTATTTCTTCAATTTGTTTCATGTGTTTATGTATTGTTAGAAATTATTAATATTGTTAAGTTCAAGCTTAAGTTCATAATTGTTTATTCGTCGATCTTGTTATTTGTCTAAAAAGAATTTAGTTGTGTTAAAGGAAATATATTGATTTAATCGTTTGAATCCGTCATGCTTGTTGTTTAATATAGATTTCATTCATGTTCATACTTTGTTTGGATGATCTTGAATCCGAATTTTGTATAGTTTGATTTCTTGTTTATCATTTATGATTATTTCTTGAATTGGTCTCATAATCTTGTTTAAAGTTTAATATAAGAATTGTTTGTTGTAATGTTGTTAGAATAGTTGATTTTAAGTTCAATATTATTGAATTTAGAAATCTAAATATACTTGTTTGTTGTTGTTGTTGAATCCGAAAATAGGATTGTTTGTTGCTAAAATATTGTTCAATCAAATTTTAGTTGTTCTTTGTTGTTCAATTTGTGTTCATGTGATTTGTTGTTGAAATGTTGTTGAAATCATGTTCATGTGCTTTGTTGTTGAAATGTTGAAGAAATCATGTTCATGAAAATTTGTTGTTTGAACATTGTTAGAAATTAATCATATTGTCTATATTTTGGTTAAGTTTGATTAATTGATGTGTTATAGCTGATGGGTAGTTTGGTAATTTATAGTACTTTCGGGGGTAAAATAGTAATTTGCAATAGGGTCGGAGGGGTAGTTTAGGAATTGTACATTTTGTAATTGTTTATATGAAGCATGGGGGACAAAATGAAATGGGGTGGGTTGTGATATAGTTGTTTAATATAAAGGGGGGACAAGACAAAATTTAGTGGGGGGAATCTTGTATTATTTTATGTTAGGCATAGGGGACAAAATATAATGGGGTGGTGTGATATGTTTATTTAATGTAATGAGGATGAGTGGGAAGATAATGGGTTGGGTAGAGAAAAAGTATTGATTTTAATTGATTAAAAGATTTATGGGATGAGATTATATATATGAAGTCTTGAACACAAGACAAGAGAATACAGAACAGACATAGACAGAAAAAAACACACAGACAGAAGAGAAAAAAAACGGGAGAGAGAAACAAATCTGAAAACAAGAGAGAGAAAAGGGCTGAACATTTAAGAGAGAGAAAATTCCGAAAAACAAATAAAAAAAAACTAAAAAAATATATTCTGCTTTCTTTTGTTGTTTGAAATCAGAATTAATTGTTGTTTCATCAAAGCTGGAAGTTTTTTTTTGTTTCTTTTGGGATTACTACTCCACCGGTCTGTTACTGGGTTGTTACTGTTGCTGGGCTATTGTTGCTGTATTGTACTGATTTTACTGCCACTGCTGATTCTCATATTCATTTTCTTTTGCTTCCAATATCAGGTACACAACTGAAAAGCTGGTTATTGCAATCCGAAATATGAAGCATGAATACATATGAAGAATGAAAATTTGAAGTTTTAATTTCGTTTTTTCTTTGTTCCTTTTGTTGATTGTATTTAAGCTATTTCATGAATTACTAAATAATAACTGGAATAAGAAAATAATATCATAAGTTAGTCTGTAATAAATCAGTTCGGCAAAATAGGTTAATTCACTAGTTATGAAGGCTTCAAGATTATAGGTTGATCATGAACAAGTAGCTAAATTTAGCTAAGACACGAATTTAAATTAAACATTGTAAATTAGGCATTAAGGCATGACTTGAGCTTAAGCAAGATTAGAAGAACGTTTAAGTCTAATAAACTTTCTAATAAGCTTTAGTAATTATGGTTAAATCTAGTTTCAAATGATTGTGAATAATTAATCTCAATAATATTTTTTTAAAAAAATAACAATGCTGAGTTTAATCTAGCTATATTTGTTTATTTTGAATATTAGTTGTTGAATTTTTATTTTATTTATAATTTCAAAATTAAGAGTAAAATTCATTTTTCATCAATATTTGTATTAATCAAGCAATTAACATGTCATGTTTTCTTAAAATAATAAAAAGCTAGTAATTAATTAGGATTTTCTTTCTTTATTTTAGAGACTAATTTTTTATAGAAAAATGTAGTCGTTTTAAGATTTGTCCATTTAAAATAAATGAGATGAGCCTCGCTTAATGAAATGTATAGATTGCGGGGCCCTCAATAAATGTACATTTAATCGCTTAGAATTAGGGAGGAGCCGTTTTAGCAAATTTCACGGCCCTACCCAAAATAATGATACGCTAGTCGCTCTAGGCGCGTATTTAATAATGTTATTTTCTTAAATACGGGTGTGCATTTATGTAACCCAAATCTAAATCTCAACGGAGTCGAAATGTGTCGATAATCACGGGTGCATTGATTGCGACGTGATTTGAAATACGTTTTCACAATGTTGCAATTCTTCGTAAAATAATAACAATAAATAAAAAAAATAGTAATAATAAAAGCGGCTAAGGGATAAAATTTGCACATAAGTTTATAATACGTATTATATCAGATAATCAAGCCAAATATAACAGTTGAGCGACCGTGCTAGAACCACGGAACTCGGGAATGCCTAACACCTTCTCCCGGGTTAACAGAATTCCTTATCCGGATTTCTGGTTCGCGGACTGTAATACAGAGTCATTCTTTTCCTCGATTCGGGATTAAACTGGTGACTTGGGACACCCTAAATCTCCCAAGTGGCGACTCTGAAATAAATAAACAAATCCCGTTTCGACTGTCCTTTAATTGGAAAAAACTCCTTCGCCCTTCGCGGGGTCGGAAAAAGGAGGTGTGACAGTAACTGGGGAATCTTGTTGAAGGGCCGGGGGGAGGGTATTCCGGCGTGTGTCCTGGTGGGAGAGTGGGAGTAACGGGAGGGTCAGACACTTTTTGTACCCTAGCTAAGGCCAACTGCATTTCTTTCATCTCCTGTCTCATCTTATCCATTTCCTCCTTCAGCATTTGATTCTCCGTCCTTTCATCCTCGACACTTTGGTCTGAATTAGTCATGCTTTTTAGTATGGGCCTTTTGGATCTTGTTTGGTAATGGTAATCTGCCAGAACGTTCTAGCAAACTAACTGGTTCGAAATCTCTAGAAGGGTAACAAACTTGTTAGCATTAGAGTTTAACACATATTGCAATTTCACGTTGGGGAGTGCAATGTTCCTAGGCAGTTTAACCATTTCTAACATGTCTTTGCTTCGACCGCATGCGTCATTCCGGCTTACTTTGTTTGTGCCTCGTTTAAGTGTTTCTGAAGCTTTCTTTATCTCTCTTTTTATTTCTTTCTTTTCCTTTCTTTTATTCACTTTGCCTTTCTCTTTTTCTTTTTAGTGGTGGTCGAATCTTATGTGGATTGCCTACGTATCATGTTCCTGCATGAATTAGACCGGGCGTAGTTCTGCTACAAGTGCGGAAAATAAAGACACCATTTTTGAATTTTTCAACCTTTACTAGCAAAACGTTTTATTACAAGGCAAAACATTTTTGAAAGGAAATTGACAGACTTGATACAGACTACAGACCTTATGCCAAAAAGGGAAATACAAACTCCGACGGACAACAGACTCTAAAGACAAGGAAAATACAGACTCAAACTATGAATGTTTCAGAGTTTTGAATTTTGGCGTCCGCGGGGCGTCGTTCGGCCTCGTCGCGGGTTTTGGTGCAAGGCCCCTTTGCAGATCTTTCAAATCTTCCATGATCTGGTGGACATACATCATTATTGAAGCAAAGAAGGTGGTACGGGACATATCCTCACAAGCTAGGCACTTTATGGTGATGTAGTGCCCGATATCGTGGATTCTTCCCTTTATTTTGTCCCTTTCCATAAGCAATCGCTATATTTGTTGATTCCGCGTCCCTAGCATTTGAGCGTTGTAAAGGAGTTGATCATGAAACTCATTCATCTGTTTCTTCATTCGGGCCATTAGATTATAGTAACGCTTCCTATCTGCTCTGGCATCTCGGGCTTGTCTGAAGATCCGCTCTTTGAGAGTGGATATTGTTTCTCTCAATATAGCGATGTTCCTTTCGTAGTCCCTCTTCATTTGTTGCATAGACCGTGCTCGCTCTTCTGCCTTCTTTATCCATTTCACCTGGATTCTCGCTAGACCAGCTTTAGATTTTTCCAGGTCTTCTTGATACTCGAGGACTTTCTTTTTTAGACCGTTTATGAGCCTTTCATCAGCCGGCTTCTCTTCGGGTTCCAGGTAGCCATTTTCATTTCCTGGATTTGAGCTTTGAGGACCTCGTTTTCCTGAGCTAGTTTTCTCTTTTCTCCCTCATCTGCAGCGATATGCAAATATTTCTCAAATTTCAAATCTATAACTTGCTTCTCCAACTTGCCTATGGTAACCCTGTACTCGTGCTCTTTAGCCAACCAATCCCACTGTTCTTGCGACGCCTTGACGAATTCCTGCAGATGGGGTCTTTTAGCCGGCCTTTCGTGCTCAATTTCTCTCATGTACCAAGCAAGGTATCCTAGCGCCACTTCGCCTTTGGCCTGATCCTGCACGCAAGTATCTGCTTTTAAATATTGGCATTCACTCTAGATCTGACGGACTCTTGCTTCAGGGAACTGTCTGTCAGGGCTAATCTCAATTACTTGAGCACTAAGATCTTCCTCCTATGGCACTGTTTGGCATCTCCCGAGTTGTCTCAAAACCCGATATGGCGCGTAAGGTTGAATGCTCTTGAGCCCCATCAATAGAAAGTGGGTCCTAGCTGCCGGCATATTGATGACCTCGTCAACGGGCAACCATCCTAGTGTCCACTGTATTTGGCTGGCGGTGAGGGTCCGAAAGAATGATGTCCACACCGTAACTCCCTCGGTTAGACTGACCCCCTTGATTCTTATGTAGAACTCTTCTATGCAAGTTTTCTTCGAGGAACCATAACTCAAGAGCTGGGAACGATGGCAGAGATGCTCAGTCATCCATATTTGTAGCAACAAGTTACACCCCTCGAAAAAGTTCTCTCTGGCATTGCAGGCTGTGAGAGCTCGGAAGATATCAGATACTATCATAGGCGCAAGAGTGCTTTCATCTTGAGTGAGCAAGGTACTGACGACCCCGGCTATTTTCAGATCAATGTTTCCGTCTTTCCTTGGAAATACCAAAAGGCCCAAAATGGTTATCATAAAAGCCACTCGTCTATGCTCATCCCATTTTTGACGGTTACTTTTGCTGCATAACTTGTTACCCGGGTTGTTGAATCCTCCGACATGACCGTATCTGTCGTATACGAAGCGCGGATTACAAAAACCCGCGGCCAAATCTGGGTTATGGACCGTCCTGGGTATCTTTAACGAATCTAAAAACCGATGCACAGTGACAGATCTTGGAGCAACCAAGTATTTTTGCCTCAACGGAAATTCAGCATTTCCGATGTACCCGGCTATTTCCTCCAAAGTCGGAGTGATTTCAAAATTGGAGAAGTGGAAGACATTGTGTGCCTGGTCCCAGCAGGTGACCAAAGCTCTTATGATATCCCCCCGAGGCTGGATTTCCAATAAACCCGTAAGACCTTTTAGATATTTCTTGACCTCATCTTGCCCTACACCACCTATATCATCCCACCATAGCCGCAACTTGAAAGGGATTTTAGTCATTATTGAAAAAGGTTCATTTTGCATCGTGCTCATCGTGCACATTTTTAAGGTGATTAAGCAAAAAATAAAATTTATTTAATTCAAACAATTGGCTTTTTTTTTAATTTTTCACAGATTAAAAGAAAGATCCGATTTCGAACACGGTCTTTCAGCACTTCGGGAACGAAGATTTTGAGGCTGGGTGAGTCAATCGGTCAAAAATCCAAAAAATGACTACAAGCAGCCGTTTATGCAAAGTCAGCCTTCCGGCGTCCCTTTTGGGAACATTCGGCTATTTTGACAAAAGCAGCGTCACCCGACTTATTTATGACGAAAATTAAAATTTTGACATTTTTGTAAAGGGGAGGTTGGACCCGATGAGGGTTGCCTACGTATCCCGCACCCTGTGAGAATCAAACCGGCGTAGTTCGGATAGATAAAACAAACTTCTTTTAAAAACAAGACTCTTTTCAATGGCAAATAAAACCATTTTTCATAAACAAAATCCCCTTTCTTTTTTTTTTCATTTTCTCAAAAATTCGACAGAGTTTCGACGTTATTTGGACATTGATTTTTTTAAAACAGGCAATTAATTCTCTTTAACCCTCATACTGCTATTTCTTTTTCCTCAAAATATTCAAAAGTCGGTCGGCATGCAAGTCCAAAGCAAATAAATGCACAAGTAGCAAGTAAGATGCATCAGGATGGTCTTTTTCATTTTTGGTACGCCTGTCCTAGACAGACCCAACCCCTGTGTTGAGCCTCCTAAGTCAAATGCACATGATGCAAACAAACGTTCCTACTAGGAATCTGGCATGAAGCTGAGTTATTCTAGGTTCGTAACCTGGGTATTTGTTCTAGACTGTGTACCTGAGTGGACAACTCGAGTCGAGGAGGGGGCTACGTACCGGGGACCCGCGAGATCGTCCGGCTTTGTAACTTGTCCGGCCTCTTTCTTATTTCAGGGTATGACACTAACAGAATAGGGGGTCCCAACCAGCGAGCATATCCCTGAAGATGAGAAGAGCAGGGTTTCGTAACAGTTTATATACAGTTCAAGATAATATCAAAGCGGTAAAAGCATCACATAGCACATTAGGCCCAAACATGTAACAAAATTAGATAAAGCCAAATATAACAATTTATCTAAGCTCGAATTCTGAACCCTGAACCAGAGATTCTGGGTTCGGTCCCCAGCAGAGTCGCCAGAGCTGTCACACCTCCTTTTTCATGCGCCCGCAAGGGTGTGAGGGGAGTTTTTCCAATTAAAGGACCGTTGAATCAGGATTTATTATTAAGATTCAGAGTCGCCACTTGGGAGATTTATGGTGTCCCAAGTCACCAGTTGAATCCCGAATCGAGGAAAAGATTGACTCTGTATTACAGTCCGCGAACCAGAAATCCGAGTAAGGAATTCTGCTAACTCGGGAGAAGGTGTTAGGCATTCCCGAGTTCCGTGGTTCTAGCACGGTCTCTCAACTATCATATTCGGCTTGTTTATCTGATTTTAATACATGTTGAACCTATGTGAAAGTTTTTTACTGTTTACCGCTTTTATTATTGTTATTTTTAACGAGAATTGCAACGTCGTGAAAATACATCTCGAACCACGTCACATCAATGTACCTGTGGTTATCTACACATTTCAACTCTGTTGAGATTTGGATTTGGGTCACATAAATGTGCACCCGAGTTTAAGAAAGTAAATTATTAAAGGCGCGCCTAAAGCGACTAGCGTATCATTATTTTGGGTAAGGCCGTGAAACTTTGCTAAACGGCCCATCCCGAAGTCTAAGTAATTTTACCAACACGTATAGAGGGCCCCGCAGCTCGTGTATTTCGTTTGTCGAGGCTCGTCTCATTCATTATTTTTTAAAAGGAATTTGCAACGTTGTGGAAATGCATCTCGAACCACGTTACAATCAATGCACACGTGATTAGCGACACATTTCGACTTCGTTGAGATTTGGATTTGGGTCACATAAATGTGCACCCGGGTTTAAGAAGGTAATGTTATTTAAATTACGCGCCTAAATAGACTAACGCGTGGTTATTTTGGGAAAAGGCCGTGAAGTTCGATAAGCGGCCGATCCCGAGTTTTAAGTAATTAATACATACATTTGTGAGGGCCCCGCAATCTGTGCGTTTTATTTGGCGAGGCTCGTCTCGTTTATTTTAGAAAGGTAAACCTAGAGCAATTGTGATTTTCTACTCTATTTATCTCTAATAACAAAATAAAATCCTAATTAATGTGCATTATTTAGGAGCTATTACTTTTGAACCTATGACTTCCAACTAAGTCAAACTCTCAACGGTTTTGGGGCCTCAAGGTCTGCCCAGGAATGAAATGGCCAACCTGCCTTGACAAGTTGCTACGTATGTGAAGTCTGGGCTGTTTGTGAAAGACATTGAAGCCCAAACCGTCCGCTAGTGGACTGTTAAGCCTTTAATCAGATCAAATTTTAACTCGAGTTAAATACACATACACTGAGATGCTACAAATTATTCAACATGCACTCGATGATTATGAAGATTACCTTACTTGCTTATCTATTAGTGAGTTCCTAATTATCACTATAAAGGAAAATCAGACGGGAAGCATGATTGTATTTGAGCAACAACAATTACTAACCCAAACTAACAATATTAAACCAACAGTCAATACTTAAAGGAATCATGAATTTAGAAATGGATTACTAAAGACTATTAGAACTGCTTATCGCCCTAGCGTCTGTTGATTATAATTCAATGTCCAATTGCAAAACTATTCCTCATACAGATCCAAATTGCCCTACATTGATAGCAATAGCTAGACCAAAATAAACTGCTAACTCCGGATTCAACATACTTCTCTAATTAGTTTAACAATCCTTAAGCTAACAGTCCTAGATTTACCATTCAAAATAGTCCTATTTTTATTACAATAAGCACTCAATCCCTATACAGAGAACTACCTAACGTAACAAAATTATCAAAATAGAACTACGACAGATATTCAGCTTCAGTTTCATTTCACGTTTCCAACAGATGGAGCTACATTGACATAGGCTCGAAATGTGTACCTGGTATTGGAATACAAGAAGAAGAAGATCAGCAGAGTAGTATGTAACACAGCAACAACAATAATAACTAGCAACAACCAGTAAACAGAGCACCCAGTGACAGATTTGAAACCCAACAGGATTCCAGCACACTCAATGAAACAGTAACAACACAAACCAACACGCAATGACAGCACCCAAAATAAACCTAACTTGAAACCAACTTTAAACCAAAAGAGTAGCAGAAAGCAGTCCAGGAATCAACTTTAACTAGACAGCACACCAGTTTCAACTTCAGGAAGGAAACCAAACAGCTACAACAGACCCAGCTTACTCAAAATCAAATCAGCAACAACTCTGAACCCCAATGGCACAGTAACAAACTCCATAAATGCCTGACCTTTTTTCCTTTTAAACTGATACTCCCAAGCTAAAGAAGAAACAAGAACTGACTTAACATCTATCCTAGACTGATTTTAGGACCCTTTCCATTGATTTTCAAACGTGTGACTTCTTGAAAGAGTGGTGTTTTCAAAAGCCAACCCTTTTTAAACTCTCAAACAGTGATCTTTTTTCAAATTCAAAAGCCCCTTAAGATTTCCAGCCTTCAGATTTCCGACCCCCTCAAAAGAAAAATCATTTATACCCCATACTGACCTTGCCAGCTTTCAAGAGCACTTAGGCAGAATTTTTTAAACTAATTTTGCCCATGATCTCTTTTTCACTTCCACTAGACTATGTTTTGTTCCCCACTAAACTTCTTTTTTATTTATTAATCCCACGCGGGTATGGGCAGCCTATTTTTCAATTCAAATCCCTTAAACCTTGTGAAATGGTGCCCATGATCCCTTACATAGCCATCACCCCCCCTCCCCCCACTATTGTTTTAAACTATTTCATTAGTTTAATGGTACTTTAATTCCCTACTGTCAGAATATTCAACTAAGCCATTTGTTACACTGATTCAATTATCTAAATGAACTGAATTGAAACTTTAAATACCTCAGCTATAACCAATCCAGCCTATCAAATTCCAACAACGATTCAATCAGAATTGAAGCAGCATGAGTCAAATTATTATCGGGTTATTCTAACATTCAAACATGTAAAACTAATCGACGACACTTATCCAATCGACTACACGAATTACAACACATACAATCAATAGCAAATAATCAGAATCGAACAGACATACAGGTGATTCGAGTCGTATTGATAGAAACAAGAATTATAATAAAACTTTAACTAATCGACGAAGCTCATTCAAATTGATTATATAGTTTATCATATACTTGACCATGACCAGAAAAAGCTCGACCAAATAAAAGGTCATTGAAGAAGGACAAAACCAATCGACAAAAGAAAAATTTAAAAATCAATAAAACTAAACTAAACAAACAAACAGATATAAACAAATACAAAATGGAACAAACAGGAAAGGAAAAAAAAATACCTCAAGAACTCGGAAACTAAACGATCCTAACTTGGACTCTGACTCGGACTTTTTGAGGTCGAACGGACCTTAATCGAGTGTTCTTAACTGAGAACACTTCGACTAAGGTCAATTAGACCCCCAAATCATCCTTTAATTTGGACAGAATTCAACCTTTGGTTTTCTAGGGTTCTTGGGGGTTCGATTTGGGGTTCGAACGATTCTAGTCTGATTCGAACCAAACCAATGGTAGTTTGGTGACGAGGGAGGTCAAGGAGATGTCCGGTATGAGTTTGGGACTGGTTGGGTTAGGTTTAGGTTCTGCTCGAATCTTCGATTGAAGATTCGAGAAGCTGGGGGTTGATTCGAGGCAAACGGTTGGCGGATCTGTAATGAGGGTGGTCAGATGGTTCAGGGGTGTTATTTTGGTGACCGGCGGCGTTGTTGCCGCCGGCTTTCAGGCGAAGGGGTTTCAGGGCGGCTAGGGTTTTAAGGAGAGGTCTGTTTTGTTTAGTCTCTGAGAGAGACGAGATAAGAACGGGGGGTATGGCTTAGGGGGGTGCGAGGTGAGGGGTTGGACTTATATACGGAGGGGGTGGTTTAATCCTGGCCGTTGGATCAAGCGCGATCAATGGCCTGGATCAATTCACTTAAAGGAAACGGTGACGTTTGGTCATGCCTCGAGACTGGGTCGACCCGGGTTGAAATGGACCGGGTTATGGGGGAAGCCTGGGACCGTTAGACCAAAACAAATCAATGGCTTGGATTTATTGGCCAAATACGACGTCGTTTGGATATATCTGGAGACGGACTGGACCGTTTGAACGTATGAGATTGACGGTCCAGATTCACAATGCCCAAACGATGTCGTTCTGGACTGGTCGCAGGTGGACTGGATTTGGGGCGGGTGTGGGCTGGTCTTTTGGATTTGGGCTTGGCCAAATTGGCCCAACCGAATTTTCCTCATCTTCTTCTTCTCTTTTTTTTCTTTTCAATTTTTCTTTTCAAAATAAACTAAAAATCCTAATTGAATTATAAAATCGACAATTAACTAAAAATATTAACTGTTAATAATAACTATCACACGAAATTAAACATCAAATAAAGATAAAATTACACAATTCGGATATTAAATGCAAAAAATGCAAAGTACATATTTTTGTGATTTTTCCATTTTGTAAAACAAACTTGATTGTTTAATTAATTCCTAAATTATAACATTAAATCCTAAATGCACATGCAACACATATTTTTGTATTTTTTCTTAATTAAAGCAGAAATAAACATGCACAGACAAAATACAAATAAATCACAAACAACACAACACCATTTTATTTTTTGAATTTTTTGAGAGTAATTCTCATAGGGCAAAAATCACGTGCTCACAGTAATCACTATAGCTTTCATTGGTGCTCAAATAAAATAATCTAGGCCTCCTTAAGGTTAAGATTATATAATTAATAGTCTAAAGCTGTAAGTTTAGTAGTCATCATTGGTTACTATAGAGATAAAATTGGGAACTCTTCTTTGTAAACTCCAATAGATCATCCCATAGAATAAAGATAAAAGTTAACTTTCCCTAATTCCCAAAGAATTTAAAAATAATAAATTGGGATATGTAAATGACATCACAAGTTACTACTACTATCTATCTGTTCTTTAGGATATTGGTTTTGATACGTATAGATACCTTAAATTTTGAAAAAGATTGATAATCTTCTCTAATTTTATAAAATATTATATAATTATTTGTTAAGGAATAAAGATGTGAGAGTGTGAACGCAAAATTGTTAGGTAACTCCATACTATTTTACGATGAGGATGGCGACATTGTTGTGTATGTATAGACTTGTAAATACCACCAAAGAATATGGTGCAGTAGATGAGACTGTTCTTTTCTTAACTAGAGTTTCGGGTTCGAACTCTGGGTATGAAAAAATTCTTGGTAGGGAGCGTT
Source organism: Nicotiana sylvestris (assembly GCF_000393655.2). Lineage (NCBI taxonomy): Eukaryota > Viridiplantae > Streptophyta > Magnoliopsida > Solanales > Solanaceae > Nicotiana > Nicotiana sylvestris. The sequence continues at coordinate 30,638,110 of NC_091061.1, forward strand.
TTCTCCTGAATGGAACCCTACGAAGCGTGAATCCAGATATAATTGGCTCCAACGCAAATACCGAATATCCGACGGCGGATGAGAAACTAAAAAAAATAGACTTGTACATTTTATGGCCACCTATATAATCTTAGAAGTTAGACACTAAGGATTGTTAAGCTATCCACTATTGTGATATTTTCTAGCTATTAATGCCACATTTTGGTTTTGACAAGGTCTTTCATTAAAAAGAATATATATATTTGTTTACCTCGAAAATGGTAATAACAATTAGATTTAATTTTACGGTTCTAAAAATACGTGATTTATTTTTATGCTAGTTGTTAGATAGTAGATGCTAAGTGTGAGACTAGAAAATAAGATAAGAGCTTGAAAATAGAACGCTATACAAATCGAGAGGCTAAGGATCGGGGCCTCGAGCCAAGCTATACGGGGCCTCGGGATCGAGCTAAGCTCCAGGCTGTGGGTAGCCGATGAAGGACTAACAGCTCTAAGAGCTTTAATGAGGGCTCTTTGTGATCAATGATGAGCAATAAATGAAGAACAATTAATGAAACACAATAAATGTAAGCAATAAATCAAAGTAGAGACAATGGAGAATGTTAAGGTTAGAGAGCAGAGAATGTTCTTGTTGTTATATTGACTATCATGTCATATGTGCAAAAAATAACAAGGGTCCCCTTTATATAGGAAGGGGAAAATCCTAACATAATACATATGCATTTATTATAAAGATATGTGGCTGGTACAGCCATTTAATACCACAGTACGGGCTTGTACTATTCTTATTGACTTGGTCAACTCTAACCACTCGCCTTGGGAATCTCCCGTTCGTTCATCATAGCCACCGATTTGTACTGCCCCGAGGTCGAGTTGTGCCTCGAGCCTTCTGGTTGACCAAACCTCAAGTTGTGCCTCGAGCCTTCTGGCAACGAGCTACGGAACGCCATGATGACCCCAAAATCGGACTCTCTGATTTTATCCATATACAGATAGTTCCCGCGTTTCTTAGAGTAAAATGATAAGAAACAATTTTGACATCAATCTCCTCGAGCCTCTCATGATGACTGTGAGCACGTGATTTTTGCCCTATATGATAATTAATCCCAAAAAATTCAAAATAAAATAATTTTGTTTGTTTGCAATTGTTGTGAATTTTGTGTTATTTTTCTTGTATTGTTTACATTTGTCTGTGCACGTTTATTTTATTTAATTAAGAAAAAAATACAAAAAATGTGGAATTTGCATTTAAGATTTGATTTTTGCATTTAATTAAGAAAATTGTTGTTTTAAAAAATGAAATATCACAAAAATAATGTACTTTGCATTTTTTAGCTTTTAATGTCCAAATTGTGTAATTTTATTTTAATTGGTATTTAATTATGTGTGTTAATTGTTATTAAAAGTTAATTAGTATTTTTATAAATTAATTTAGTTCTATAAGTTAATTTAGGATTTTTAGAATTTTAGTTTCATTAGTTTAAGAAATAGAAAAAGAAGCAAAATGAAAAAATGAAGAAAATCGGACCAGGCCAGTTTTTCCCCAGGCCTAAGCCAAAAAATACCCTTACCCAGTCCTATAACCGGCCCATACCCGTCCCTCCCCTGACCCAATCTGCTCCATTACAAAATGACACTGTTTGGTCGTTAATTGATCCTGGCCGTCTAAGATAATTAGATCAACGACCAGGATTCAATCCCCTAATTTCAGTTACCCCCAAACCCTTACCCCAATTTCATTTACCAAAAATAACCTCCCACCCCATCGTCTCTCTCTCAACGAACCAGACGACCCCAAAAACCCTAGCTAGCCACCCTGAAAATCCTCCACCAAAACCCGGCGGCCCCTTCTCCGGTCCCGACCAAAATCATACCCCTGAACCACCATGCCATCCCCTCTCCGAATCCACACTCGTTTTTCTTCGAATAATCCCCTAGCCCTTCGAATATTAGATCGAAAAATCTGTCTGGAACCTTGGTTCGTCTAATCGACCCCAAATCAACACCATATGACTCCCGTGACTCCTTCATACCGTACTTATCATGGATTTCCTTTGAATCAGACCAAAGCGCGTCGAATATCAAGTTTAAGTTCGAGCCTCAGAACCCTAAATTGGGACCAGCACACAAGGGGTCGTTCGTTTGGATCTTTTGGTTTGTTCGAGTCTGTTTCAGCACAAAATAATGACGCCCGTTTGTTCTCCAACAAGAACAAACGTTTGGCATTATGTTGTGTTGACTCAGAATGTCGATTCCCAGTTCGAGCCTAGCCGGTGAGTCTTTCTAATTTTGTTTATTCTATTGTCAATCTCTCCCCGTCTTTTCTTCTTTTCTCTGGTCATTCTGAAACTCGACCAATCCTCTGTTTTGGCGTTTTGTTTATTCGACCATCTTTGTTTATCAAGAACAAACGTTTGGCATTTGGTTGATTAGTATATGTTGTGAACTGTTTAATCGTTTAAATAGTTTCGTCGATTAGTTCGTTCATGTTTGTAGTTTAGCTGTTCTCTTCGAGTTATTTGATGTTAGTTGTTTCATTTTTCTGATCCTTATGTATTCTCAGCTTCAGAGGTTCATTGTTAGTTTGATTCCGCTACCTGAATCCATTTGCATATTTAATTCATTGAGTTACAAATCAATCGAGAGCTTAAGGTAGAAACTCAAGGGGGCTTTAATTTGAAAGTAGAATGGAGGGTAACAGGACAGCATGGCTGTCAAGTCACGCTTGATTTAAAAAGGGGAAGAATTCCCATGCTAGGAAGTAAAATAAGAATGGATATGGGTTAGTGGGGAATAAGTGAATTAAAAAAGAGATTAGACACATAGTAATGGGCTGTCAGGGAATATCATGGGAGAATGGCTTAATTAATTAGTCTTAATACTCATAAGGGCTGAGAAGGGGTCTGTTATGGTATAAAATGGGGGGGAAGGACAGAGCAGGGGGCTTCTTCAATAAATCTAAGGGAGTTTTTTGGAGAGCGTTAAAAATCAGTTTTGAGCTTGACAAAAGAAAGTAAGTTTTGAGAGTTGAGGATTAGTTCTTGAAAGTTTAATCAGTTTTTAGAGTTTGTTTTCTTCAGTGCTTTAAGTCCTTTTCAGTTGTGAGGGAGGCACTGTTCTATTGAGAAATATTGTTCCATTGAGAAATTGTGAACTTTGCTAGTTGTTTTCCATAACTTGTTGGTTGTTGAGTTGAATCACTGGTGGTTGAAGTTCAAAGTTTCATTTCAAGTAGCCTTGGGTCCAATTAATCTAGTTTTGGTACGAGTAGTAGTCAGTTGACATTTTCAAGTGTTTGTTGGGTATCTTCAAGTCTAAACTGGTCTATCCGAGCTAATTCTGGGGTTATTTGCTGGTTATTGTTGTTGAGATTTGCTGAGTTGTTCCTGTTAGCTGTCAAAACTGCTGCTAACCCTGTTCTTTCTTCTATCTCCTTGTAATTCCAGGTATTTTTCTATAGCTTCCATTGATGTATGAAAGACTGAATCAGGCCAATGTATAGTTGATATTTGAAGAAATGGCATAAGGCTTCTGTTAATCTAATTTCAGCTCGTTTAGTAGTCAATTAAATGCATAGTGGTAGTGATAGCGACTTAGACGATTTGAACATTTATAATTTGTGTAAACTCTGGACTGTATTGACTGATGGATTGTTGAACATGACTTTGCTCGTTTGAACTATTAATTATTGTGTTTGTGTATTTAGAGATACTTATGTGTTTTAGTGGGGTACTAGTAGTAATTGACTCCTTATTGGATTAATAGTGCCTATTGGTTTTTAGCAGATTTCTGTGTGTCATAAATCAGCCTAAAAATATTGCAAATTGTAATCCAGTGGACCATGGAATGTCGAAGTAGTGTAATTATTTCTTATGATTGTAAGGGTTTCATATCTAGTAGTGGTAATGTGAGGGGGTTTAAGATCCTAAGTTCTAATTGCTATGTGAGAATGTGAAATCAAAAGCTAAGGGTAAATGTGTAGCTTCATATCTGATAGGAACAAGCAAACAGTGAAGAGTTATGTGCTGGAAATGATAATTGAACTTGTGTTAAAGTCTATGGGTTAAAATAATGTCAAGGTCAAATGCAAAAATCAGGATTTCTGAATTGACGCAAGTATAAAGATTAAATTTGCCAATTAGTTACATTCATACAATAGTTGATTAAACGGGGCTGCTGTAATTCCTACGACCCAAATGATTCTTGCCCAGGCCTATGACATCTCATGTGTTCTCCAATAATCAGACCTGCTGATAACCAAAACCACAAAGAAAAAATCCGTAAGTAATTTGGACACTTAGGAGTCCCAACGAGATAGTTTTTTCCGGATAAGACTTGGGCCAGAACTTGTTTAAGGCCCAACCTCGGGCACCTTTTTCCCCTATACATTTGAATAAATTTTTTTTTCTTTTGGGCTGTTATTAAGACCAATTTGTTGAAGGTCATGTGATGTATATTAGATTTTGCTTGATTTCATATCATGATGCAATACGTTCAATGTCGGTCCATACAAGTTAATTAGGACCTTTGTTCCATTTTTTAGAGACAAACAAAGATAGGAAATCATAGTTTCTTTTAGGTTTGCCTTTAAATAAAAATGAGATGAGCCTCGCCCAAATAAAACACATAAATTGCGGGGCCCTCGTTAAAAGTATATATTAAAAATATTTAGATTCTAGGACGGGCCGTTTAGCGAATTTCACGGCTTTTCCCCAAAGTAATAACACGCCAGTCTCTTTAGCGCGTATTTTAATAACGTTACCTTCCTAAACTCGGGTGCGCATTTATGTGACCAAATCCAAATCTCAATAGAGTCGAAATGTGTCAACAACCACGGGTGCATTGATGTGACGTGGTTTGAGACGCGTTTTCACGACGTTGCAATTCTCTTTAAAAATGAATAAAAGCGGTTAAAGTTAAAATTTGCACATAGGTTCAACATGTATTAAAATCAGATAAATAAGTCGAATATGACAGTTGAGCGACCGTTCTAGAACCAAGGAACTTGGGAATGCCTAACACCTTCTCCTGGGTTAACAGAATTCCTTACTCAGATTTCTGGTTCACGGACTATAATACAGAGTCAATCTTTTCCTCGATTCGGGATTCAACCGGTGACTTGGGACACCATAAATCTCCCAAGTGGCGACTCTGAATCTTAATAATAAATCCCGATTCGATTGTCCTTTAATTGGAAAAACTCCTCTCACGCCCTTGCGGGCGCAGGAAAAAGGAGGTGTGACAGCTCTGGCGGCTCTGCTGGGGAATCGAACCCAGAATCTCTGGTTCAGGGTTCAGAATTCGAGCTTAGATAAATTGTTATATTTGGCTTTATCTGATTTTTTGTTACCTGTTTGGGCCTAATGTGCTAAATGCTGCTCCTACCGCTTTAATATTATCTGAATTGTATATAAACTGTGCCGAAACCCTTCTCTTCTTACCTCCGGGGAGGAGCTCGCTGGTCGAGACTCCCTATTCTGTTAGTGTCATACCTTGAAATAAGAAAGAGGCCGGACAAGTTACAAAGTCGGACGATCCCGCGGGTCCCCGGTACGTAGCCCCCTCCTCGACTCGAGTTGTCTGCTCGGGTACACAGTCTAGAACAAATACCCAGGTTACGAACCTAGAATAACTTAGCTTCATGCCGGATCCCTAGTAGGAACGTTTATTTGCATCACGTGCATTTGACTTTGGAGATTCAACACAGGGGTTGAGTTTGTCTAGGACAGGTGTACCAAAAATGAAAATGACCATCCTGATGCATCCAACTTGTTGCCTATGCATTTGTTGCTTCGGACTTGCATGCTGACCGGTTTTTGAATACTTTGAGGAAAGAGAGATAGAGATGGTTAGTCGCCTATTTTGAAAAAAAATCAATGTCCAAATGGCGTCGAAACTCTGTCGAATTTTTGAGAAAATGAAAAAAAAGGTTTTATTTATGAAAAATGGTTTTATTTGCCGTTGAAAAGAGTCTTGTTTTCAAAAGAAGTTTGTTTTATCTACCCGAACTACGTCGGTTTGATTCTCACCGGATGTGAGATACGTAGGCAACCCTCATCGGGTCCAACTTCCCCTTTGTTTGCAAAATACCCAGAAAATGTCAAAAAATTTAAAGTTTCGTCATAAATAAGTCGGGTGATGCCGATTTTGGCAAGAATAGCTGAATGTTCCCGAAAGGGACGCTGGAAGGCTGACTTTGCATAAACGGCCACTTTTAGTCATTTTTTGGATTTTTGACCGGCTGACTCACCCAGCTTTAAAATCTTCATCCCCGAAGTGCTGAAAAGCCGTGTGCGGAGCCGGATCTTTCTGAGAAAAATTAAAAAAAATAGTCAATTTGTTGAGTCAAATAAATTTTATTTCTTAGCCACCTTAATAAATGTGCAGGATGAGCACGATGCAAAATGAACCTTTTTCAATAATGACTAAAGTCCCTCTCAAGTTGCGGCTATGGTGGGATGATTTGGAGGAAATAGCCGGGTACATCGGAAATGCTGAAGTTACGTTGAGGGAAAAATACCTGGTTGCTCCAAGAGCTGTCACTGTGCATAGGTTCTTAGATTCGTTAAAGATACCTAGGACGGTCCACAACCCAGATTTGGTCGCAGGTTTTTGTAATCCGCGCTTCATATACGACAGATAAGGTCATGTTGGAGGATTCAACAACCCGGATAACAAGTTATACAGCAAGGGTAACCGTCAGAAGTGGGACGAGCATAGACGAGTGGCTTTTATGATAACCTTTTTGGGCCTTTTGGTATTCCCAAGGAAAGACGGAAACATTGATCTGAAAATAGCCGGGGTCGTCAGTACTTTGCTCATTCAAGACAAAAGCATTCTTGCGCCTATGATAGTATCTGTTATCTTCAGAGCTCTCACAGCCTGCAAAGCCAGAGGGAGTTTCTTCGAGGGGTGTAACTTGTTGCTACAAATATGGATGACTGAGCATCTCTACCACTGTTCCAAGCTCTTGAGTTATGGTTCCTCGAAGAAACTTGCATAGAAGAGTTCTACACAAGAATCAAGGGGGCCAGTCTACCCGAGGGAGTTACAGCATGGACATTATTCTTCCGGACCCTCACCGCCAGCCAAATACAGTGGACACTAGGATGGTTGCCCGTGGACGAGGTCATCCATATACCAGCAGCTAGGGCCCGCTTTCTATTGATGGGGCTCAAGAGCATTCAGCCTTACGCGCCATCTCGGGTTTTGAGACAACTCGGGAGATGCCAAACAGTGCCTCAGGAAGAAGATCTTAGTGCTCAAGTAATTGAGATTAGCCCTGACGGAAAATTCCCTGAAGCAAGAGTTCGTCAGATCTGGAGTGAATTCCAATATTTAAAAGCAGATACTTGCGTGCAGGATCAGGCCAAAGGCGAAGTGGCGCCAGGATACCTTGCTTGGTACATGAGAGAACTTGAGCACGAAAGGCCAACCAAAAAACCTCACATTCAAGAGTTCGTTGAGGCGCCACAAGAACCGTGGGACTAGTTGGCCAAAGAGCGCAAATACCGGGCCGAAGTAGGGAAGCTGAAACAACAGATCAAGGATCTGAAATTTGAGAACAAGGTGCAAGTTGTTGCCGATGAAGGAGTGAAGAACAGGTTAGCCCAAGCAAATGAGGCTCTCAAGGCTCAGATCCGATAAATGAGGATAGATGCTGACAATCAGCAAAGGAGTCGGTCGGATGAAAGATTGATTTACGGACTAAAGAAGGAAATCGGTGAGTGCTGGGATGATTTGAAGAAATCTGAGGGTACCATAGCACAACTCCAGGTACAATGGGCAAAGAGAACGAAAGAGCGCTCACAGTACCTACAGTAGGCAAGGAAAGATTATGAAAAGACCATTGTCAGTCTAAAAAGGAAAATGACCACCCTCAAGGACAAGGCAGCTAAGCAAGCTGAAGATTATGAAATCAAAAGTGGACACTGTTACGATTTACTGGCTCGAATGGAAGATGAAATACGACAGCTCCAAAGGCAGCATCTCCAGGATTCTCAGGTTTTAGGGGGCTGTAGGGATCAGATAAGGCGCCTGCTCATAGAAAAAGGTCGAACCAGGAACAAGATTGGGACTATTGCCCATGCCATCATTAGGAGATGCTGAATGTGCGAAGACATGACCCGCACTACCTTCATGTCAGCCGTAATGATTTTTGTCAAGCGGACAATGTACGAACTAGAGCAACTTGAAAGGGATCTCGCGCCTAAGCCTGCGGCAAGGCCGAACGATGCCTCGCGGGCACCAACTTTTAAAACTTTAATGTGTTCATAGTTTGAATCTGCATTTTTCTTCCTTTCCCAAAGTTTGTTGTCTGTTAGAGGCTGTCAGTGTTTATCGAGTTTGTACTTGGTTTGGTTTCAAGTCTGTTATTTTCCTTTCCAAAAGGTGTCTAGGTTGTAATAGAATATTTATTAATAAAAATTGAAGTTATTATCTTTGCTTTTCGCACTTATAGGGCAGAACTACGCCCGGTCTGATTCATGCGGGGACATGATACGTAGGCAATCTCTATAGGATTTGACCACCACTAAAAAAGAGAAAAAAAAGGAATAAAGAAGGATAAAATAAAGGAAGCTTAAAAAAAGGAGCACAATTATGAGAGGCCGAAATGATGCATGCAACCGAAGCAAATGCATGATAGAAATGGTTAATTGCCTAGACGCATTACATCCCAACGTGTAATTGCGTATGTGTTAAACTCTGAAAACTAACAAGTTTGTTGATTATCCAGAGGATTCAAGCAGTTAGTTTATTTAGAGGATACTGGCACATTACCATTACCAAACCAGATCGAAGGGACCAATACCAGAAATCATGTCTATTCCAGATGTCAACACTAGTGTTGAGGCAGAAGAGTTGGACGTCTATAAAATGAAAGAGGAGATGCTCAAGCTTAAGCAACAGATAGCCAAAATGTACCAGGCCTGGTCCAAAGGGCAATCAACACCAGCTTACCCTGCCAACCCGGCTCTTACCCCACCATTAGCTCAGTCTCAGGATCCTCCCGCCACCGATCCAGGCTTTCCCATTTATCAGCACTACCATGGCACTACTTCTCGTACACCACAAGCTCCACCACCAAAGTCAGTTCCATACCCTCCTCCGCCGATCAACCCTGTCTTTGTGACATCTCCACCAACTGCACTCCATAAATCCCCGAGTGAACCTTTGTTCCAAGCACATGACAACTAGTATTACCCCCCGGAGCTTACCTTCAAAGCGCCTGGAGCCTATCCACATGATCCACATTCTGACCTACCGGAGAAAGCGGAAAAAACGGCCAGAAATCCTGAACAGGAAGAGATGTTCAGAAAAATGAAAAGCATAGAGCAATCCTTCAGGGATATAAGAGGGCTAGGAGGTCAGGTAAACGTGGCTTACAAAGATCTGTGTTTATTCCCGAATGTACAATTACCGGCAGGGTTCAAAATGCCCAAGTTCGACTTGTACAACGGACTCGATGATCCGGTGGCTCATCTGAGAGGTTTTTGTAGTAAGATGAGGGGAGCGGGCGAAAAAGATGAATTACTGATGGCGTACTTCAGCCAAAGTTTGAGTGGGTCGGCGCTAGAATGGTACACCATGCAAGATCATAACAGGTGATACACATGGGACGATTTGGCCCAAGCATTCGCTTGTCACTTTCAATATAATCTAGAGATCATTTCGGACCGACTGTCCCTGACCAAACTGGAAAAGAAGCACAGTGAAAGTTTTAGAGAGTATGGGTTCCGGTGGAGGGAGAAAACAGCAAGGGTAGATCCCCCGATGAAAGAAAGCGAGATGGTCGATTACTTTTTGCAGGCTTTGGAGCCGACTTACTTTGGCCATTTGGTGTCCGCAATTGGTAAATCTTTTAATGAGGTTGTGAAAATGGGAGGCATGGTCGAGGAGGGGCTTAAGTCCAACAAAATCATGAGCTATTCAGCAATCAAGGCAACCACTCAGGCTATCCAAAGCAGCACCGGAGGTGTACTTGGGAAGAAGAGAAAAGAGGATGTCACGACTGTTGAGTCCGGAGTTTGGTTCGGATCCAGAGGCCCGTCACCCTACTATATCCAACCACGACCATACCACCAAAATTACCCCCATACTCCATATAGCCCTCCACAACATTACTACCCACCGCCAGATCCCTATTTTTCCGTCCATCATGCACAAACCTATACCCAAACTCCGGCACACGCACAATGGTGTGCGTCATCTCCACAAAATCCCTACCCAGCCTCACAGAACACATATCCACCCCCAAGGGCCTACATAAATCCCCCCGGTACAGGTTTCCGACCAAGCCCAGCCCTCAAGAATGAGAGGCCACAGAAGCAAAAGACTTTCACTCCACTGGGGGAATCATATACCAGTCTTTTCCACAGATTGAGGCAGTTGGGCATGTTGAGTCCAGTTGAGCCCAAAATGCCAAATCCTCTCCCTAGAAATCTTGACCATTCGGTGAATTGTGAGTACTATTCAGGGGCCCCAGGGCATGATACAGAGAAATGTTGGAAGCTGAAAATAGCTGTGCAAGAGCTTATCGATACTCATCGCATCGAGGTTCAAGCACCAGAAGCACCAAATACTAATCAGAATCCACTGCCAGCTCGTCATGAGACACACATGATTGAGTTGATACACAAAGAGGGGAAGCCCAGGAATCCCTCACAAACGATAATGATGATCCGTTCCGGCGAAACCAGCTCAAAGGAAAAAGTAACCAGTGGGAAGTCCGTGGTCCAGTTGAGAGGGGTAGATGACAAGCCAGCTGTGGTAGCCGAGAGAGGGTCGTCAAGCATTGTTGCAGTGAAACCAGAGAAAGCTAAAGTGGTAGTGCCAAGGGTTGCAAGTAAACCCGTTGTGGTTGTGAAGGGTGCTCGCACAGAGCCTGTCATTATAAAATCGGTAACTCAGCTTCCAGTGATCAACAGCAAAGTTGTTCCTTGGAATTATAAACGAGCAACGGTGATATACAAAGGGAAAGAAGTAAAAGGGAAAATGTGCGAAGCCCAAGGTCTAACTCGTTCGGGGAGGTGTTTTGCTCCCGCAGAGTTAAGAAGGGCCAATCCAGTACCAACAAAGAATCCAGTTACCGAGGAAGAGGCGGAAGAATTTTTAAAGAAAATGAAGGTACAAGATTACTCCATTGTGGAGCAGTTGAGAAAGACCCCGGCACAGATCTCATTGTTATCCTTGTTGATCCATTTAGATGAGCATCACCAGGTATTGATGAAAATTCTAAACGAAGCCCACGTTCCGGATAAGATCTCTGTGAACCATCCGGAGAAAATAGCAAACAAGATTTTTGAGGTCAACAGGGTCACTTTTTCAGACGATGAGTTGTCCGTGGAAGGTATAGAACATAATAGGGCCCTCTATTTGACTGTGAAGTGTGAAGACTCGGTAGTCACTCGAGTACTAATTGATAATGGCTCCAGTACCAATATCTGTCCGTTGACCACCTTGAACAAACTGAAAGTTGATGGTGACAGAATGCACAAGAACAACATCTATGTTCGAGGGTTCGATGGTGGGGGTACAGACACAGTGGGTGACATCGTACTTGAATTAACAATTGGTCCGGTCAAGTTCACCATGGAGTTTCAAGTGTTGGACGTGGCAGTGTCATATAATCTTCTGTTGGGGCGACCCTGGATCCACGCCGCCAAAGCAGTGCCTTCCACATTACATCAGATGATCAAGTTCAAGTGGGATAGGCAAGAGATCATAGTATATGGGGAAGACAATACAAGCGCCGTAAGTAATGCCATCGTACCCTTCATAGAGACTGACGATGACAAGGGATCGTGGGTCTACCAGGTTTTCGATATGGTTTCAGTGGAAAAAATTCCCGAGGGTGAAAGTATCCCACTTCCCAAAATAGCGGTTGCAACTGTCATGGTAGCCTCGGAGATGTTGAAGAACGGGTTTGTGCCAGGCAAAGGTTTAGGGGATGATCTTCAGGGTATTGTTCAGTCGGTTTCTTTGCCCAAAAATCTGGACACCTTTGGGTTGGGGTTCAAGCCTACAGTGGTGGATGTGAGACGGTCCTGCAAGTTGAAGAAAAGAGGTTGGGTCCTTCCCAAGCCAATCCCACGCCTGTCCAGATCTTTTGTCAGGCAGGGCATCAAAAAGCAATTGTTGTCCAAGGTTACAGGGCCATTGATTGGTGCAGATGGAGACTTAAATGAAGGTTTCGAAAGATTATTCATCGAAATCAACACGGTAGAAGTTGGGGAGGGGTCCAGCAAAGCGGATGTGCAGTTTGTGGGGCCAAAGGCAAAAATCAACAATTGGATGGCTACTCTTTTTCCCATTCGAAGGGAGTCTTGGTAGTTGGCTCTAATTTTCCTTCCCGTTTTCTGGATTATTCCAGGGTTGTAGTCCAAATTTCTTTTATTTTTGTTATGTTCATCAAAGTGTGAAACCTTGTTATCCCGTAATTCAATAAAATAAAAACGTTTCTTCTTCATTCCTTATTTGTTTTAATTTTGTTTTCTTCTTTTCTTTTCTGTACAGTTCTCTTTATACTGGTCTTAATGATATGGCGTGCATAAGGAATCCTCAGCCCAGTCTTAAAAATCAATCTGATTCCGAAATGATAGTTCAAGAAGTACATTGTGATTACGAATCAGAATATGATGATGAGGATGAAGCCTTCGAAGAAGTTAGTAAGGAGTTAATTCACTTCGAAGAAAAACCCAAACCTAATTTGAATGACACAAAAGCCGTCAATTTAGGAGACACAGACAACGTTCGAGAGACTAAAATAAGTGTCCACCTCGAGCCAAAAATCTGGGAGGAGTTAATCAAAACACTCATTGAATACAAAGATGTTTTTGCGTGGTCATATGACGACATACCAGAGTTAAGCACTGATTTAGTGGTCCACAAGTTACCCACTAATCCAGCGTTCCCTCCCGTCAAGCAAAAGTTGAGAAAATTCAAAACTGATATGAGTGTGAAGATTAAAGAAGAAGTTACCAAACAGTTGGATGCAAAGGTTATCCGGGTCACCCGATATCCTGTTTGGTTGGCTAATGTCGTGCCTGTGCCGAAGAAGGATGGCAAGATCAGAGTATGCGTCGATTATCGCAATCTCAACAAAGCAAGTCCGAAGGATAACTTCCCACTGCCCAATATCCATATTTTTATCGATAATAGCTCCAAGTGTGAGATCGGATCTTTTGTGGATTGCTATGCCGGGTATCATCAGATTTTAATGGATAAAGAAGATGCAGAAAAAACGGCATTCATCCAACCCTGGGGAACTTATAGCTACCGGGTAATGCCATTTGGTTTAAAGAAAGCTGGGGCAACCTATATGAGGGCAATGACTACCGTGTTTCACGATATGATACACAAGGATATTGAGGTATATGTAGATGATGTGATCATAAAATCAAAGCATCAGTCCGACCACGTCAGGGATTTGAGGAAATTCTTCCGGAGGCATCGCAGGTACAACATCAAGCTCAACCCCGCCAAGTGTGCATTTGGTGTTTTATCCGGAAAACTGTTGGGATTTATAGTTAGTCGGCGAGCCATCAAGTTGGACCCATCCAAGATCAAAGCCATACAAGATTTGCCCCCTCCGAGAAACAAGAGGGAAGTGATGACTCTGTTAGGAAGGCTGAACTACATCAGCAGGTTTATTGCTCAGCTCACGACAACTTGTGAGCCTATTTTCAAGTTGTTAAGGAAGGACGCTGCGATCAAGTGGACTGGCGAGTGCCAAGAAGCATTCGACAAGATAAAGGGTTACCTGACAAACCCACCTGTGCTAGTTCCGCCAGAACCAGGGAGACCTTTGATTCTTTACTTGACAGTCTTGGAAAATTCATTTGGATATGTACTGGGGCAGCATGACATCACCGGCAGGAAGGAGCAGGCCATCTATTATCTTAGCAAGAAGTTCACAGCTTATGAGGTTAAGTACACTCACCTGGAAAGGACATGTTGCGCCTTAACTTGGGTGGCACAAAAGTTGAAACATTATTTGTCATCCTACACTACTTACCTTATTTCACGCTTGGATCCATTGAAGTATATCTTCCAAAAGCCTATGCCGACAGGAAGACTTGCAAAATGGCAGATTTTGCTCACAGAATTTGACATAATCTATGTGACTCGGACTGCGATGAAAGCCCAGGCATTGGCCGATCATTTGGCCGAGAACCCGGTTGATGAAAGGTATGAGCCGCTGAGGACTTATTTTCCCGATGAAGAGGTGATGCGTATTGATGAACTAGAACATGCCGAAAAACCAAGCTGGAAACTTTTTTTTGATGGGGCTGCTAACATGAAAGGAGTCGGAATAGGAGCTGTGCTTATTTCTGAAACAGTGCATCACTATCCTGTTAAGGCTCAGCTTCGTTTTTATTGTACCAACAATATGGCTGAGTACGAAGCATGCATTTTGGGTTTAAGGTTAGCTGCGGACATGGATGTCCAGGACGTCTTGGTCTTGGGAGACTCGGACCTCCTGGTGCATCAGATTCAGGGTGAATGGGAAACAAGGGATTTGAAGCTCATACCATATCGACAATGCTTTCTTGATCTGAGTAAACGATTTCGATCAGTGGAGTTCAGACACATCCTAAGAGTTCATAATGAGGTCGCCGATACTTTGGCCACTTTAGCATCGATGTTGCACCATCCGGACAAAGCTTATGTCGATCCTTTGCATATTCAAGTCCGAGATCAGCATGCTTATTGTAACATGATCGAAGAAAAACTGGATGGCGAACCATGGTTTCACGATATCAAGGAATACATCAGAATGGGGATATACCCAGTGCAAGCCACGGGGGATCAAAAGAGACCAATTCGACGGTTAGCAAATGGATTTTTCTTGAGTGGAGGAGTTTTGTATAAGAGAACACCAGACCTGGGACTGTTAAAATGCATAGACGCTAGACAGGCTATGGTTGTCATGTCCGAAGTACATTCAGGAGTCTGTGAACCACATATGAGCGGATATGTGTTGGCAAAGGAAATTCTTCGAGCTGATTATTATTGTCTCACCATGGAGCGAGATTGTATCAGTTTTGTGCACAAATGTCATCAGTGCCAGATACACGGAGATCTGATTCATTCTCTACCATCAGAATTGCATACAATGTCAGCACCATGGCCATTTGTTGCCTGGGGCATGGATGTCATTGGACCTATTGAGCCGGCAGCTACCAACGGTCATAGGTTCATTCTGGTGACCATCGATTATTTCACTAAGTGGGTTGAAGCTAAGACTTTCAAGTCGGTAACCAAGAAGGCAGTGGTAGATTTTGTTCACTCCCATATCATCTGTAGATTCGGAATCCCAAAGGTGATCATCACGGATAATGGTGCTAATCTTAACAGCAATTTGATGAAAGAGGTATGTCAACAGTTTAAGATTACACACCACAATTCCACCCCATATCGTCCCAAGGCGAATGGAGCCGTTGAGGCAGCCAACAAAAACATAAAGAAGATACTTCGGAAGATGGCAGAAGGTTCGAGGCAATGGCATGAAAAATTACCATTTGCATTGTTGGGTTATCGCACTACTGTCCATACTTCAGTGGGCGCAACTCCTTATTTGTTGGTATACGGAACTGAAGCAGTGATACCGGCAGAAGTTGAAATTCCATCCCTTCGGATTATCGCTGAGGCTGCGATTGATGACGATGAGTGGGTCAAAGCCCGATTGGAGCAGTTGAACTTTATTGAGGAAAAGAGATTGGCAGTTGTATGCCATGGCCAGTTGTATCAAAGGAGAATGGCAAGATCCTACAACAAGAGGGTGCGCCCCAGAAAATTTGAAGTGGGGCAGCAGGTATTGAAACGAATCCTGCCACATCAGGCTGAGGCGAAGGGCAAGTTCACCCCGAATTGGCAAGGGCCATTCATTGTAACCAGAGTGTTGTCCAATGGCGCTTTATGTTTAACAGATATCGAAGGGAAATGCGTTGACATGGCTATCAATTCTGACGCAGTTAAGAGATATTATGTATGATTTCTTTTGATTGCAATTGTTGTTGTTTGTACTTGGCATTTATCGGAGAATGAAATGACGGAGACAATTCTTTCTTCTATCCAAATACTTTAACCTTTGCTTCCCCTTTTGAGCCTTATTTATTTCTTTCGTACCCCTATTTTGGAATCAATAATGAAAATGAAAGAAAAAGAGAAGAGAAAAATAATGATAATAAAGACAAAAGAAAGTCACAAGAAAAACAAAGGAAATGGGAACTACGTTTGACCTGATTCCTCAAAGAAGGATACGTAGGTGCCTCACGGCTCGGTCATAGTGTAACATAGTGCGCGTAATGTAACATAATGTAACAAAAAATAAAAATCCCCAAGCAAGAAAAACTGGGGCAGAAGTTTGTGTTTGTAATTTTGGAAAGAAAGTTTGATTCTAAGAGTTGTACTGTGTTACCCATCAAAATTATGTTGAACTTTTTTTAGCCATACACGAAAACCCATATTGATGTCCAAAAAAGACCTCCCGGTCAGTATCCGAGAAGTGCCAAGTCATGCAAACGGAAGTCGGGGATAGCACCCTGATTCCCAGTAGAGAAGAGGATCATGGACTGGAAATGAATTGATAGCCGAAAGGAATCCCCAGCAGAGAGAGTCATATCGGCAGCACTCCGATCCCTAGCTGAAAAATAAAATAAAATGAGAGAGTGTTATCGGTGAAAACCTTCAGAGGCACCATAAGGCGACGGAAGATGAGAGAAATAAAACGAGAGAGTCTTATCGGTGAAAACCTTCACACGCACCATAAGACGACGGGAGTTGAGAGAAATGAGAGAGTCTTATTAGTGAAAACCCCTCGAAGGGCACTATGAGGCGACAAGGCAAAATTGGCGGAAAGGGTCCGCATTTGGCAAAGAGTTGAGTGTTTGTTTATCCCCAGCAAGATGAGGCCGCCCGAAAGATTGATTGATACAAATAGACTGGGTTGATTAATCCGGAATGCACGACATGATCGTTGGGATCGGTTATATCATTCAGATAATCTTTTCTTTCTTTTTCCCAGCATTTGTTCAGAAATATTTCTTCTTTTTCTATTTTTTGAAATCATCATTTTTTTCATTTCTTGGTTTAAAGACTTTACCCCCCCCCCCAGTAGTTTGTTTTTGAAAAGGATTTTCAGAGCTTACTACCAATTGCCAAAATGGTGCGAAACAAAATGCAAACAGGACAGGCCAAAGATAAGGCTACGAAGCTAAAAGAAGTTGGTCGCGAGACCAAATGATGAATGGGTCTAGATCCCAAGGGGACCAAATTTC
Source organism: Nicotiana sylvestris (assembly GCF_000393655.2). Classification (NCBI taxonomy): domain Eukaryota; kingdom Viridiplantae; phylum Streptophyta; class Magnoliopsida; order Solanales; family Solanaceae; genus Nicotiana; species Nicotiana sylvestris. Next base: position 30,655,392 of record NC_091061.1, read on the forward strand.
CAGGGGAAGTTGGAGAAAAACGGAAAAGCAACAGTTAAAAGGTCATGAAGATCCCTAGCAGATTTGTAAAATACAGGAACAACTCCGACAGATTCTCGACCAAGTTCCGCAATGGTCGGACAACACAGAGCGGGGAAGGAAGAGAAAAGAATATCATCCCCAGCGAGTTTTGTGATAAGGCGCAAAGCAGGGGAAGGAAGAAGGGAAAAACCATCCCCAGCAGGAGTGGCACGACCACTCACCACATTTTAAACTAACAAATTTTTCTTCGATTTGAAGCAGGAAAAGGAAATGTTATTGACAGCAGGAAGACATGGCTACCAAGAAGATTATCAAAACTGGGACAGAAAATTTTCGCTCTTTGCGAAAATTTTTGAGATCAGATAGCCACTTGGGAAAGAGGGAAGATAACACAAGCTTTGAAGGAAGTAAACTCCCCAGCAGTTTGCGAGAAAGGGCGATACAAGTTTTAAAGAAAGCAATCTTGGAAGAAGCAAGATAACCCGAGTTTTAGGGGAGGTAGTCTTTGAAGGAAGAAGAAAAAAAAAAGAGAAAAAGAAAAAGGAGGAAGACCAGTTTCGCAAAAGGAAACAGTTTGCAGAGGAATGAAACATCAGTCTTAAGGGAAGTAGTCTTTGAAGGAGTAAGATAACATATTTTTGAAAAAATGTTATCCCCAGCAGTTCACAGAGAAATGAGACACCAGTTTTAAGGGAAGTAGTTTTGGAGAAGGAGGACACTACAAGTTTTGAGGGAAGCAGTTTTGAAGAAAGATAATTCAAGGGAAATGGTTCAGGAGGTAAGGGGAAACAATGGCGATTTATTTTTCGAAGTTGTTGTTGAAGTCAGGAGCCCGCCTGAAGAACGGAATGGCGATTTATTTTTCGAAGTTGTTGTTGAAGTCATGAGCCCGCCTGAAGAAAGGAATGGCGTTTTATTTTATTTTTTTCGAAGTTGTTGGTGAAGTCAGTAGCCCGCCTAAAGAAAGGAATGGCGCTTTATTTTCGAAGTTGTTGTTGAAGTCAGTAGCCCGCCAGAAGAAAGGAATGGCGCTTTATTTTCGAAGTTGTTGAAGTCAGGAGCCCGCCTGAAGAAAGGAATGGCGATTTATTTTTCGAAGTTGTTGTTGAGGTCAGGAGCCCGCCTAAAGAAAGGAATGGCGCTTTATTTTTCGAAGTTGTTATTGAGGTCAGGAGCCCGCCTGAAGAAAGGAATGGCGTTTTATTTTTTTCGAAGTTGTTGGAGAAGTCAGTAGCCCGCCTAGAGAACAGAAAGGCATTATATTTTTAAGTTGTAGTTGAAGTTAGGTGTCCGCCTGAAGAACGGAAAGGCGTTATCTTTTTAAGTTGTAGTTGAAGTTTTAAATTATAGTTGAGGTCAGGTGCCCACCTGAAGAACGGAAAGGCGTTATCTTTTTAAATTATATTTGAAGTTTTAAATTATAGTTGAGGTCAGGTGCCCGCCTGAAGAACCGAAAGGCGTTATCTTTTTAAATTGCAATTGAAGTCTTAAATTATAGTTGAGGTCAGGTGCCCGCCTGAATAACAGAAAGGTGTTGTCTTTTTAAGTTATAATTGAAGTTCTAAGTTGTAGTTGAGGTCAGGTGCCCGCCTGAAGAACGGAAAAGCGTTATCTTTTTTGTTGTAGTTGAAGTTTTAAATTATAGTTGAGGTCAGGTGCCCGCCTGAAGAACGGAAAGGCGTTATCTTTTTAAGTTTTATTTGAAGCTTTAAATTATAGTTGAGGTCAGGTGCCAGCCTGAAGAACGGAAAGACGTTGTCTTTTTAAGTTGTAATTGAAGTTTTAAGTTGTAGTTGAGGTCAGGTGCCCGCCTGAAGAACGGAAAGGCGTTATCTTTTAAGTTATAGTTGAAGTTTTAAGTTGTAGTTGAGGTCAGGAGCCCGCCTAAAGAACGGAAAGGCGTTATCTTTTTAAGTTGCAATTAAAGTTTTAAATTATAGTTGAGGTCAGGAGCCCGCCTGAAGAACGGAAAGGCATTATTTTTTTATTTTTTTAAGTTGTTGTTGAAGTCAGTAAAGCAGAGGAATACAATAAAAATCCCCAGCATAAATTCAAATTCAGAAATCAGAAGGAAGGCAACAATGGTCAGAAGAAGGCAGTTCAAGTTTAGAAGGAAAAATAATTCGCATCTCACAAGAAGGAAAGAAGTAATTCGAGTTTGGCAATTAGGCATCCACCTGAGGAAGAGAAGAATACAAGTCAAGTAAGAAACGAAGAAACATCATAGAAAACACAAGTCAACAAGACAGGAAGGCAACAAGAGACGCAAGAGCAAGTTTTGAAGATCTAGATAAGATTTTGTAATTTATAGGCTATAGTTTAGTCTAGCTTCTTATTTTTATTTGTAGCACGATGTAAGAAGGAGGTCAGTATGCAGTAGCAGCAACAACAACAACAGTAATAGTAAAATCACAGCTTCATGGTAGTCCCAGCTACCAAAATTTCCCGAACTACATTGACCTGATTCCTTTTTAGCCAAGGATATGTAGGAAACCTTTGAAGCATAGGTTCGGTCAGAACTCTCAAAAAAAAATGCTTCACACGGAGTACTCAAACGTGCAAAAATCACTCATATCCGCTCACTTTATCTTTGCACGAAAACTCTTCGTGTTTTCGGACAAAGAGGGGCAGCTGTGAGCACGTGATTTTTGCCCTATATGAGAATTAATCCCAAAAAATTCAAAATAAAATAATTTTGTTTGTTTGCAATTGTTGTGAATTTTGTGTTATTTTTCTTGTATTGTTTACATTTGTCTGTGCACGTTTATTTTATTTAATTAAGAAAAAAATACAAAAAATGTGGAATTTGCATTTAGGATTTGATTTTTGCATTTAATTAAGAAAATTATTGTTTTACAAAATGAAATATCACAAAAATAATGTACTTTGCCTTTTTTAGCTTTTAATGTCCAAATTGTGTAATTTTATTTTAATTGGTACTTAATTATGTGTGTTAATTGTTATTAAAAGTTAATTAGTACTTTTATAAATTAATTTAGTTCTATAAGTTAATTTAGGATTTTTAGAATTTTAGTTTCATTAGTTTAAGAAAAAGAAAAAGAAGCAAAATGAAAAAATGAAGAAAATCGGACCATGCCAGTTTTTCCCCAGGCCTAAGCCAAAAAATACCCTTACCCAGTCCTATAACCGGCCCATACCCGTCCCTCCCCTGACCCAATCTTCTCCATTATAAAACGACATTGTTTGGTCGTTAATTGATCCTGGCCGTCTAAGATAATTAGATCAACGACCAGGATTCAATCCCCTAATTTCAGTTACCCCCAAACCCTTACCCCAATTTCATTTACCAAAAATAACCTCCCACCCCTTCGTCTCACTCTCAACGAACCAAACGACCCCAAAAACTCTAGCTAGCCGCCCTGAAAATCCTCCACCAAAACCCGGCGGCCCCTTCTCCGGTCCCGACCAGAATCACACCCCTGAACCACCATGCCATCCCCTCTCCGAATCCACACTCATTTTTCTTCGAATAATCCCCGAGCCCTTCGAATATTAGATCGAAAAATCTGTCCGGAACCTTGGTTCGTTTAATCGACCCCAAATCAACACCATATGACCCCCGTGACTCCTTCATACCGTACTTATCATGGATTTCCTTTGAATCGGACCAAAACACGTTGAATATCAAGTTTAAGTTCGAGCCTCGGAACCCTAAATTGGGACCAGCACACAAGGGGTCGTTCGTTTGGATCTTTTGGTTTGTTCGAGTCTGTTTCAGCACAAAATAATGACGCTCGTTTGTTCTCCAACAAGAACAAACGTTTGGCATTATGTTGTGTTGACTCAGAATGTCGATTCCCAGTTCGAGCCTAGCCGGTGAGTCTTTCTAATTTTGTTTATTCTATTGTCAATCTCTCCCCGTCTTTTCTTCTTTTCTCTGGTCATTCTGAAACTCGACCAGTCCTTTGTTTTGGCGTTTTGTTTATTCGACCATCTTTGTTTATCAAGAACAAACGTTTGGCATTTGGTTGATTAGCATATGTTGTGAACTGTTTAATCATTTAAATAGTTCCGTCGATTAGTTCGTTCATGTTTGTAGTTTAGCTGTTCTCTTCGAGTTATTTGATGTTAGTTGTTTCATTTTTCTGATCCTTATGTATTCTCAGTTTTAGAGGTTCATTGTTAGTTTGATTCCGCACCTGAATCCATTTGCATTTTTAATTCATTTAGTTACAAATCAATCGAGAGTTTAAGGTAGAAACTCAGGGGGGCTTTAATTTGAAAGTAGAATGGAGGGTAACAAGACAGCATGGCTGTCAAGTCACGCTTGATTTAAAAAGGGGAAGAATGCCCATGCTAGGAAGTAAAATAAGAATGGACATGGGTTAGTGGGGAACAAGTGAATTAAAAAGAGATTAGACACATAGTAATGGGTTGTCAGGGAATATCATGGGAGAATGGCTTAATTAATTGGTCTTAATACTCATAAGGGCTGAGAAGGGGTCTGTTATGGTATAAAATGGGGGGGGAGGACAGAGCAGGGGGCTTCTTCAATAAACCTAAGGGAGTTCTTTGGAGAGCTTTAAAAATCAGTTTTGAGCTTGACAAAAGAAAGTAAGTTTTGAGAGTTGAGGATTAGTTCTTGAAAGTTTAATCAGTTTTTAGAGTTTGTTTTCTTCAATGCATTAAGTCCTTTTCAGTTGTGAGGGAGGTACTCTTCTATTGAAAAATACTGTTCCATTGAGAAATTGTGAACTTTGCTAGTTGTTTTCCATAACTTGTTGGTTGTTGAGTTGAATCACTGGTGGTTGAAGTTCAGAGTTTCATTTCAAGTAGCCTTGGGTCCAATTAAACTAGTTTTGGTACGAGTAGTGGTCAGTTGACATTTTCAAGTGTTTGCTGGGTATCTTCAAGTCTAAACGGGTCTATCCGAGCTAATTCTGGGGTTATTTGCTGGTTATTGTTGTCGAGATTTGCTGAGTTGTTCATGTTAGTTGTCAAAACTACTGTTGACCCTGTTCTTTCTTCTATCTCCTTGTAATTCCAGGTATTTTTCTACAGCTTCCATTGATGTATGAAAGACTAAATCAGGCCAATGTATAGTTGATATTTGAAGAAATGGCATAAGGCTTCTGTTAATCTAATTTCAGCTCGTTTAGTAGTCAATTAAATGCATAGTGGTAGTGATAGGGACTTAGACGATTTGAACATTTATAATTTGTGTAAACTCTGGACTGTATTGACTGATGGATTGTTGAACATGACTTTGCTCGTTTGAACTATTAATTGTTGTGTTTGTGTATTTAGAGATACTTATGTGTTTTAGTGGGGTACTAGTAGTAATTGACTCCTTATTGGATTAATAGTGCCTGTTGGTTTTTAGCAGATTTCTGTGTGTCATAAATCAGCCTAAAAACATTGTAAATTGTAATCCAGTGGACTGTGGAATGTCGAAGTAGTGTAATTATTTCTTATGATTGTAGGGGTTTCATATCTAGTAGTGGTAATGTGAGGGGGTTTAAGATCCTAAGTTCTAATTGCTACGTGAGAATGTGAAATCAAAAGCTAAGGGTAAATGTGTAGCTTCATATCTGATAGGAACAAGCAAACAGTGAAGAGTTATGTGCTGGAAATGATAATTGAACTTGTGTTAAAGTCTATGGGTTAAAATGATGTCAAGGTCAAATGCAAAAATCAGGATTTCTGAATTGACGCAAGTATAAAGATTAAATTTGCCGATTAGTTACATTCATACAATAGTTGATTAAACTGGGTTGTTGTAATTCTTATGGCCCAAATGATTCTTGCCCAGGCCTATGACATCTCATGTGTTCCCCAATAATCAGAACTGCTGATAACCAAAACCACAAGGAAAAAATCCGTAAGGAATTTGGACGCTTAGGAGTCCCAACGAGATAGTTTTTTACGGATAAGACTTGGGCCTGAACTTGTTTAAGGCCCGACCTCGGGCACCTTTTTCCCCTGTACAGTTGAATAAATCTTTTTTTCTTTTGGGCTATTAATAAGACCAATTTTTTGAAGGTCATGTGATGTATATTAGAGTTTGCTTGATTTCATATCATGATGCAATACGTTCAATGTCGGTCCATACAAGTTAATTAGGACCTTTGTTCCATTTTTTAGAGACAAACAAAGATAGGAAATCATAGTTGCTTTTAGGTTTGCCTTTAAATAAAAATGTGATGATCCTCGCCCAAATAAAATGCATAAATTGCGGGGCCCTCGTTAAATGTATATATTTAAAATATTTAGATTCTGGGACGGGCCGTTTAGCGAATTTCACGGCTTTTCCCCAAAGTAATAACACGCTAGTCTCTTTAGGCGCGTATTTTAATAACGTTACCTTCCTAAACTCGGGTGCACATTTATGTGACCAAATCCAAATCTCAATGGAGTCGAAATGTGTCAACAACCACGGGTGCATTGATGTGACATGGTTTGAGACGCGTTTTCACGACGTTGCAATTCTCTTTAAAAATGAATAAAAGCGGTTAAAGTTAAAATTTGCACATAGGTTCAACATGTATTAAAATCAGATAAATAAGCCGAATATGACAGTTGAGCGACCGTTCTAGAACCACGGAACTCGGGAATGCCTAACACCTTTTCCTGGGTTAACAGAATTCCTTACTCGGATTTCTGGTTCGCGGACTATAATACAGAATCCATCTTTTCCTCGATTCGGGATTCAACCGGTGACTTGGGATACCATAAATCTCCAAAGTGGCGACTCTAAATCTTAATAATAAATCTCGATTCGACGGTCCTTTAATTGGAAAAACTCCCCTCATGCCCTTGCGGGCGCAGGAAAAAGGAGGTGTGATAATGACATCATTCTTATGACGTACGCTTTTGTGATAACTGAAACGTCCCATCGGTTCATTTTTCCAGAAGCATTCAATGTATCACCGATTTATTTTCTCAAAAGCGATAATATCGCCGCCGATCCGTTTTCCAAAAAGCATTGATTGCGCCTGTTGATACGTTTTCCAAAGGCGTTGATTGCACTTGTCGATACGTTGCCCAAAGGCGTTGATTGCGCCATCGATTACGGTACTGCCTTTCTATAAATGGAAGGTTACTTGAACCAAAATTCCACCCAGCCATTCTTCAACAACCTTAAACCCTTTTCTTCTCTTCATCCTCATCCAAACTCTACCATTCATGGTTTAAGCCTGTGACCGTAAGGTCATACGGCGACGGTTTTGCCAGTTATGTCGTGGCTCCTTTTTAGACCTTTTCCCCATTGAATGAGATCATACTGGATAGAATTGATTGGCCTTCATAGTAGGCAGACAGTCGCTTCTTGCTCTATATATGAGTTTGCTCTCCCCTTATTTGAGGGTTCCGCTACTTTGAGCAGCTATCCTTTTTATAGAGTTCTTCTTCCTTGCGTCAGCCTTTGCATCATTTTAATTCAAAGTTTTTGTTTGAGTTTTCATTTCCATTCTCTTGTTTTACTATAGCTATGTCTTCTACGCCCAAATCCGTTCACGACGAAGAGGAAGGTTCTGCCTCTGCTTCCCGCTCGGTCAGTGGTACACCACCAGCGTCTGGCGAGCTAACCTCGAGATGCTTTGTCTCGAGGAGGGACTTTTCGTTAGAGAAACCTCCCAATGTTGAGGGCCATTGGGATCATGCATCGAGGTTCACTTCATCAATAGGACAGAGACACCTCGAGGCAGTGATGAGAGACTACGGATGGGGAGAAAAGGTGGTACTGCAGTTACCTTCCCTAGAAGAGAACATCACGACTCATGTAGAGGGGTTTTTGAACGTATACACGTACCCCTTCACATTGGCCCCTCTCGATAGAGTCGTGCTTGACTTCTGTCGATAATATCGGGCTACCCTGGCACAGGTTCACCTGTCGTTCTGGAGGATAGTATTGATGATGAGGTTCTTTGCGGAGGGAGTCGGGCTTGAGTTCACCCTTAGCCACCTCATCAGATTATACCGGCCCTTTCACTGCCGAGGCCTAATAGCTTTGCGATGCCGTCCAGGCCCTTTGTTGCCGACGATGAAAAAAATGGGGGTCGAGGGTGGATGAATCGATTTGTCCAAGTGCAGACTGTCGATATTATCCATGTGGAGTTCCTGCCATTTCCCGAGGAATGGAATTTCACACGTAAGTGGTACACTTGCGTTTTTATCATTTTGTTCACGGTGGAGGCAGGCTCCGTAAAGATGTTTTCCTTTTCCATGGTACAGCAATCCCCTGGATGCCAAACGAGGTCCCCGACCTGCCGGATTGGGCTTGGAAGCTGGCAGCTCGCTCGACCTAAAATGAGCGCAAGTGGTGAGACCTATCGAAGGGTAGATGGGAGGCAAACAATCATGGTACGTGTTGCATAGTTTATTCTCTTTGAAAGGTACTTTCTTTTGTGTGTGTTAATTCCGTCACCGCAGGCATTGGAGAATTTCTTGAGGTGAGATCGTACTCCCTCGAAGAGGAGTAAGGGTCATCGATTTCGAGGACGAGGAATAATAACAAACGGAAGGAAACCTCAAAGGGCGAAGGTGCTCACAGCGAGGCGAGCCCTACTAGGAGGCTATGAGCTGAGCCTGCGGTACTCGAGGCTCCTAGCCTCGGGAAAATGGTTCCTTCTCTACTGCCGTCTTCTTTCCCCGTCGAAGGTGCTTCGAGGGATAAAGATTTTCTGCCGCCCTATTCTTCTCCCGTTGAAGGTACTTCGAGGGAAGTTCAAGGCTAGTGTCCACCTACATCAAGCGGGGTATCGTCAATGATACCAGGCTAGTAGATGTACGCTAAACCTTTGAGGATGCTCAGCGGCTCTGTTCTGCGGTGAGCTTTGGTTGGATTTGTTGGTTTTTTAGTTTTGTATTTTCATTTTCTCACTGAGCTTCTTTTTCATAGGCCTTTGATAAGCTTAAGTCTGAGCTGCTCTGTAGTGAAGCCAGGTTGCAGAAAGCTTTGGACATGGAGAAATCCCTTAGGCTTCTTTGTGATAAAAGGGCAAAGGAGTTAGTATACCTTCTACATGAGGTGAGTCGAAGCCAAAGCTACGAAGGCTACCTCGAGGGACAGGTAACCTTTTTTCGAGAGGATGCATGTTTCTTCTTCTACCCTCAGAGGTTAATAATTTGACACTTCAGTTGCAGAGAAAGACGGAGGACCTGGAACGTCTTTAGGGCAAAGATAGTCAGGCCACGCATGAGTATGATGAGCTAAAGTCTCAGATAGATGCCCAAGTTACGGCCAAGAAGAATGCCTTGGTGAAGGCTTCTGCCCTCTATGTGCAGCTTAGGAACATTCGTAAAAACAGCTTGGTCCAGACGAGCAGGATTGCAAGCCTCGAGTCTGACCTTTTAAAGATGAAGGTCGAGGTCGTGGACGCCCGGGCTGAAGCAGAAGCGGTTCGAGCTAAGGCTGACAAGAAAGTGGTCGTCTATTTAAAAGACACTGCTGACGGTCGAGCTACGTTGAGAGGGGCTTCTGATCGAGAAAGCAGAAGCAATGAGTATGCTCGGTGCAAATCTTGGAAGGAAACCCTTGAGGAGATCCGCGCGAGGGGCTTCGATTTCTCGGAATAGATAAAGCAGGCCAAGGTAGATGAATATGACGCCAAGTTCCTCACATCTGATGCCGAAGATAATGAGGAAGGGGTCGATGGGGCCGCAGTTCCTGAGGAGAAAGTAGAATAGGCTATTCCTTTCTGATTCTATATATAGGGCTCTTAGAGAACATTGTAAATGGAACTTTGTATTTTCCCACATGTATATATAAAAAGAAGCCTTCTTCTTCTCTCGTGAATTTCTCTTTGCTTGTGTATGTCTTTTGTTGTCCAGAATTTCGATGATTGTCAATGATTTTTACTAGATGAATTGGCCTTTGAGGTAAAACCCTTAGGTTTATAAATTGGCCCTGAGGCTTGTTAGGCTGGCCCATAGGCTCTTACACATTTTCCCTTAGGCACTTTTTAGTTAACCGCTTTCGGTGTCGGTTCTCGAGTCGGGTTTTGACTCGAGCTTATTGACCCTAGGGTTTTTGAATTTTAGGCTGGCTCTTAGGCTCTTACGCGTTGGGTCGGCATGACCTTTTAATTTAAGCTGGCGATAGTGGATATTACGCATTGGGTCAGTACAACCTTTTGATTTAAGCTGGCGACAGTGGCTCTTACGCGTTGGGTCGGCAAACCTTTTAATTTAAGATGGAGATGGTGGCTCTTACGCATAGGGTTGGTACGACCTCTAGTATAGGCTTTATTTTTCCCTCGTTAAAGACTTTTGAAATTTTGTGTTCGTCCGACTCTTCGACGATTCGATAAGAACCTCGATTGTAAGCCGCTATGTGATGATAGATGAGCACCTCGAGAGGTTTCACTCGATAGCTGAATAGTTTCGAAGCCTTTTGTTGTTTGAAGCTGATATGATCGAAGCTCTTTTTGCTTATGTTGAGGGTAGCCTGATTAACCGGTTCTTTTCAGAGTATTTCAAAGTAAGTGAAGTCCTGTGATTTTATAGATATGGTCGGGTGTCCCCGAGTCGCGTTAGTTTGGCTGGTACAGCCTTGTGACCGTAGTTATTGTATTTGGCCGTAGCCTTTTAGTCCCCGAGAGAAGTAGCTTCGGCGTCTATATCGAGGGTATGCCTTTTTAGGGGTCTTATAAGTTTGAATATATAACCTTAACTTTAAGATCGGGATTATGCCTTTTGTAAGGTCTTATAAATTTGAACATGCCTTTCTTGAGGTCTTATAGATAAGTTAATTGGTACAAGTATAATTCATGTCTGGCTTGAGGTCTTACAGATATGGGCATGCTTGGAGGTCTTATAGCATTGAAGATGCCTCATGGAGGACTTACATTGTCGGTAATGCCTCATGGAGGTCTTACAGTGTTGATAATGCCTCATGGAGGTCTTCCGAGCTCGAGGTTGCCCACTTGGGGTCTTATGGCCTCGAGTTTTTGATAGTTCGATGGGGCGGCAGTCCCCGAGACATCGAGAATTCTTGGCTTCTGGAGCCGTTCTTTGACGTTGCCTTATTGAGGGCTTATGAGCTCGAAGTTCCCGGCCCGGAGGTCTTATGGCTTTGAACTTTTGATGTCAGTCCCCGAGAGTTTGGGAATTTTCTGGCCCTAGGGTCATTGCTTCTAAATATAGCAATCTTCATTCGGAGCGAAAAGCGTTCTAATGGTAAAAGTCAAAATTTATTACTTGATCACTTGGCATAAGTATTACATAGTTTTTGTCGTTGTGGGTTCGATTGTTCTATGCGTACACGGTTCCTTCAACTGTTTGGCCCGATATATCATTTTTCTATTGAGACCCTCTTTGGCTTATCTTGATTTCTCCAGGGAGATGACCTCCCGGGGGGATGCCCCTCAGTATTCGAGGTTGATTGAAGAGAAGCCTTGAATACTTGTTAAGTTCTCCTTAGGTAGCATATAGATGTTGCCTCGTTAAAAACCTTGTCGGTAAAACCCTTCTTGGGATAAAAACCTGATCGAAGGAAAAGAGTGCAACGCATGCTTTAAAACCTAAGGTCTTCAAACTGTAAGGTACTTCAATTCTTATAACTGGACGAATGCACACAGGTTAATGTAATACGTAAATAAAAATGGAGGTGGTTATACCTTAGTTGTGATGGCATTTTGAGCCTCGATATGCTTCCACTGCTTGCTCCGGGGATGCGGTATGGTCCCTTGTTAGTTCACTCGGGTGTAGTCGAGGATGTAGCTTGTGATTGCTACTTCGTTGTTTGCTTATCCTTTGGCTCCTTCGATATTGAAGGTGTTGATGTCGATTCCATATTGTGCACTGCAAACATCTCTCTTGCAGCATGTTTTCCCCGTATACCATTTTTATTCCGTCCTTTGATGGAAACTTCATCATTTGACGAAGGATTGATGGTACTGCTCTCATGCAGTGTATCCATAGCCTCCCGAGTAAGGCATTGTATCTCATGTCTCCTTCGATGACATAAAACTTGGCATTTTGGATTATTCCAGCCACGTTGAACTGGAGGGTGATTTCCCCTTTGGTTGTCTCGCTCGCCATGTTGAATCCATTGAGGACTCGAGAGGCAGGCACGATCTGGTCGATCAGTCCGAGATACTCCACCACCCTTGACCTGATAATGTTGGCCGAGCTACCTGGATCCACAAGTACACGTTTAATTTGAAATGTATTCACAAGAAAAGAAATTACCAATGCATCGTTATGAGGCTGAGACAGGGTCTCGATGTCCTCATCGCTGAACGTGAGAGCGTCCTCGGGTATGTAATTTCTAGTTCGTTTTTCCCTGGTGATGGATATATTTGTTCTTTTGATAGTGGGTTCCTGTGGAATGTCGACTCCCCCAACAATCATGTGGATGACATGTTATGGTTCTTCTGTTTCGTTTTTCCTGTTCTCCTCTCTTTCTTGAAATTGATTTTTGGCTCGGTCACTGAGGAACTCTCGGAGATGCCCTTTGCTAAGTAGTCGGGATACTTTTTCTCGGATTTGTCTGCAATCTTCAATCCTATGACCGTGTATGCCGTGGAATTCATGCACCAGGTTAGTGTTCCCCTGCGACGAATCTGATTGTACGGGCCTTGGCCACCTGGTGTCTTTGATTTTACCTATGGCTGATACGATGTCCGAAACGTCGATGTTGAAGTTGTACTCAAATAACCGGGGTACCTTAGTCGGCCATGTGTATCTATCTAATCCGGCTCAATTTATGAGTCCCCGGGGATTCTGACCTCGATCTGTTCTTCGGTCGTTTCGGGGTATGTTACGCCTTGGGGCGTTTCTTCGATCTTCAGTGTATGGTTGGTACCTTTCCTTATTTGGCTTTGGCTCCTTTTCCAAGAGCCTGCTAGGATATACTGAGCCCGATGGGGCTCCCAATTGGTCTTCCTCGAACCTAATCTTCGATTGATATCGGTTGTGTACATCCGACCAAGTCACGACGGGATATTCCACCAAGTTCTGCTTCAGCTACTTTGAAGCTACCAAGCTTCGTTCATTCAAACCTTGGGTGAAGGCCTGTACTGCCCAGTCGTCGGAGACTAGTGGTAACTCCATTCGTTCTATTTGAAAGCAAGATACAAACTCTCACAACATCTCGTTTTCTCTCTATTTGATTTTGAAGACGTCAGACTTCCTTGTAGCAACTTTGATGGCACCGCCGTGTGCCTTTATAAAAGAATCTGCTAGCATGGCGAATGAGTCTATCAAATTCGGGGATAGGTTATGATACCACGTCATGGCCCCTTTTGAAAATGTTTCCCTGAATTTCTTCAACAGGACGGATTCAATTTCGTCATCCCTCAAGTCGTTTCCCTTTACGCCACAAGTGTAAGCAGTGACGTGCTCGGTGGTATCCGAGGTTCCATTGTACTTTGGGAGATCGGGCATTCTGAATTTCTTCGGGATGGGCTTCGGAACCGCACTTGACGGGAATGGCTTTTGTACAAATTTCTTTGAATCGACACCCTTTAGGATTGGGGGTGTGCCCGGGATATGATCGACCCTCGAATTGTAGGTCTCCACCTTTTTATCATTAGCTTCTATCTTCTTTTTGCCCGATTCGATCCTCTTTGTGAGGTCCTCGAGCATCTTCATAATAGTAGGGTCGATTGCTGACTCGTTGTTACCTGATCCTTTCGGTACCTGCTTGGCCTAAGGAGCCATTTCCGAAGCTGATGTGCTTGGAATTTTTTGGTGGCTTCGCAGTTGAGCAATCGCTAGCTGTTGTGCCTGTAACATTTCAAAAATAAAGTGAAGGCTTACCTCTTGTTCCCCCTGAGCTGGGGTTTTCTAGGCTTCTTGTTGGTTTTCTTGGCGTATGCTCTTGTTAGTATGGGAGCTTATATCGACATGTTGGGCGTTGCGCGAGACCACATCCATAGGGATTGGCTCTGGTACATCCTCAGGGTTTTGCGGTGGTATACCGACACCTAGAACAACTACAACATTCTATCCATGGTCTTCAAGACCGTCGTTGTCGTGAGCATTCACTGAGTTAGACATTTTCACCTGAAATCAAAGATTCTTGGGCAAGAAAAAATGTGAAGAATAACTTGCGTTATCTAGTAAACCAGCATGAAAACAATCACTATTATTTTTAGCCCCGCGGTAGACGCCAAACTGTTTACCTCGAAAATAGTAATAACAATTAGATTTGATTTTGCGGTTCTAAAAATACTTTATTTATTTTTATGCTAGTTGTTAGACAATAGATGCTAAGTGTGAGACTAGAAAATAAGATAAGAGCTTGAAAATAAAACGCTATGCAAACCGAGAGACTGAGGATTGGGGCCTCGAGCCAGGATATACGGGGCCTCGGGATCGAGCTAAGCGTCAGGCTGTGGGTAGCCGATGAAGGACTAACAACTCTAAGAGCTTTAATGAGGGCTCTTTGTGATCAATGATGAGTAATAAATGAAGAACAATTAATGAAACACAATAAATATAAGCAATAAATTAAAGTAGAGACAATGAAGAATGTTAAGGTTAGAGAGCAGAGAATGTTCTCGTTGTTGTATTGAATATCATGTCATGTTTGCAAAAAATAACAACATAGTACATATACATTTATTACAAAGATATGCGACTGGTACAACCATTTAATACCACGGTACGGGCTTGTACTATTCTTATGGACTTGGTCAACTCTAGCCACTCGCCATGGGAATCTCTCGCTCGTTCATCATAGCCATCGATTTGTACTGCCCCGAGGTCGAGCTGTGCCTCTAGCCTTCTAGTTGACCAAACCTTGAGTTGTGCCTCGAGCCTTCTGGCAACGAGCTACGGAACGCCATGATGACCCCAAAATCGGACTCAGCCGTATACAATATTATATGAATGAGTTCCCATTTCACGGGTGCCTAAATTTAGCTTAAAAATTAGGCGATGAAGAAAAATCTTTGAAAATTATTTCGATTTTCAATATAGGGGGTTAAAAATATTTGCCATTTAATTTAGTGAAGGATGAGGAATGTCATATTTAAGTAGAAGCAACGTGTAAAAAAAAGAAGAGAAAATAACTTGTAAATTAAAGTTATATGTACAATATTTGGGAAATTTGTAGTATCATTTAAAAACAATCAGAGGGGAAGGCAAAATGCAATCTTATGAGTTCTTAATTTTAAAATGACGATTTTATGTATTAATAACTGGGTTTTAAATATAAATTATGTACACATTTAATAAATTTCTTAATACAAATACATTGTCTGAAAAAATAAAAATTGTTGGGTTCGCCCGAACCCATAAGCGGACTACTGGCTCCGCCCCTACTTAAAATACTAGGAGTTTTCATTACCAAAATGAAAAAGAGAAGAAAATGTGTTGGCTAAACATAAAATACGGCGTGGTAAGATAATGAAATTTATTTACCCTTTATTAAGAGGTTTGGAATTCAAGCTAGAAACGGAGGATTTTTCAGTTACGAGAGCTTTATTCCATTTTGTGAGCCATGAATCTAAATTAGTTAAATCAATGGTCTACATAGGGATTTCTGATATCGAATGATTAAACTGGCCAAAATATAAAAGAGAACAAAGAACACAAGGTAATGTTTGTCCCTTGCTTAAAAAACAACAATATATGCAGATTCCTTGACAGTAAGGACGTCTTCGAAGAGTTGTTGGACCACATGATTCTCAAGGAATGATGTACAAAAAATTAATTCATACGAAGAAAGTGAAATTTGTCAGGAAATAAAAACTAAAGCAACTTTTTAAAAAAAAAAAACGAGAGTGTTATGATAAATATCACATTATGGTGGATGTCTACTCTTCTTCCATGATTTTCATCTCAAATGCTTAATGACATATTCAATGATATATTCAATGACATATTTTGTATGTTCAATGACATATTCCATGACATATTTTCTTCACTTTTTATGCCTATATAAAGGCCTTGTAATAGATAGAAAAATACACACAATTGAAGAAGAAAATCTCTTCCTTCTCTCTATCTCCATTTCTTGTTCATGTTTTAATAAATTGCTTTTATTTCCTTGTTTCATATTGTTACTTTGAGTTATATTTTATAATACGTTATCAGCACGAAGTCTTTAACCTCAAGGTTGAACTCCACTTCTTACGAGAAATTAAAATTTCCCAGCCTTCAATTGGATCCAAGATGAGTAATGAAGATTTATGTCTTTTGGATAGTGCTACAACTCACACAATATTAAGAGAAAAGGAATTTTTTTCTTATTTGGTTATGAAAAAGGCATATGTTAATACAATATCCGGTAGTACAAAGTTGATTAAGGGCTCTGGAAGAGCGGCCTTATTATTACCCGGAGGAACGATATTTACTATTGATAATGCATTGTATTGTAGTAAGTCTCAAAGAAACTTGTTGAGTTTCAAAGCTATTCGCCAAAATGGTTACCATGTTGAGACATCAAACGAAGGAAAGGTTGAATACCTTTATGTTACTACAATAAAAGCGGGTAAAAGATATGTGCACGAAAAATTGCCCGCATTTTCTTCTGGATTGTACCACACAAACATTGGTGTGGTTGAATCACATGCCATAGTAAACAAAAGGTTTACTACTTCTAATGATTTTATCATTTGGCATGACCGGTTGGGCCATCCCGGTTCTACCATGATGCACAGAATAATAGAGAATTCAAATGGGCACACATTGAAGAACAAGAAGATTCTTCAATTTAAGGAATTCTCATGTGCTGCTTGTTCTCAAGGAAAATTGGTTATTAAACCAACATCAGCTAAAGTTGGGATTGAATCCCCTGCATTTCTGGAACGTATACAAGGTGATATATGTGGGCCTATACACCCTTCATGTGGACCATTCAAGTATTTTATGGTCTTGATAGACGCATCTACAAGATGGTCACATGTGTGCTTATTGTCAACTCGTAATATGGCATTTGCGAGATTGTTGGCCCAAATAATAAGGTTAAGAGCACAATTTCCAGATTATGCAATTAAGACAATTCGTCTTGATAATGCTGGTGAATTTACATCTCAGGCCTTTATTGACTATTGTATGGCCACTGGAATAAAAGTTGAGCATCCGGTTGATCATGTTCATACTCAAAATGGTCTGGCAGAATCATTGATTAAGCGCCTCCAACTAATAGCTAGACCATTGCTAATGAGGACAAAACTTCCCCTTTCAGTGTGGGGACATGCTGTTTTGCATGCAGCAGCACTTATGCGCATAAGGCCAACCAGTTATCATAAAGTCTCCCCATTACAATTGGCTTTTGGTCAGGAGCCAAATATTTTCCATCTAAGAATTTTTGGATGTGCAGAATATGTTTCAATTGCTCCACCAAAACGCACAAAGATGGGTCCCCAAAGAAGATTGGGAGTATATGTTGGTTATGAATCTCCTTCTATTATTAAATATTTGGAGCTTATGACAGGAAATTTATTTACAGCCAGATTTGTTGATTGTCATTTTGATGAATCAGCTTTTCCAACATTAGGGGGAGAAAATAAACAGCTAGAAAAAGAGATAGATTGAAACGTATTATCTCTATCTCATTTAGATCCTCGCACAAATCAATGTGAACAAGAAGTTCAAAAGATCATTTATATGCAAAACGTTGCAAATCAATTGTCATATGCATTTACTAACCTTTCACGGGTTACTAAATCACATATTCCAACTGTAAATGCTCCAATTCGAGTTGATGTCCCAACTGGATAGTATGATGATGCAAATGAGTCTAGGCCACGCCTTAAACGTGGTAGACCAATTGGTTCAAAGGATAAGAATCCCCGAAAAAAGAAAGGAGCAAATGATCAAGTTGATCATAACATAGCAATTGATAAGACCTCACAGGAGGTTCTAGTACCTGGAAATAATTAAAATGAAGAGATATCAATAAGTTATGTCTCTACGGGGAAAAGGTGAAACCGAAATAATGTTGTTGTTACAACAATTTTGTGTATAATGTTGCAGTTGAAATAATGCAACAAGATGAGGATCTTGAGCCAAAAGCTGTCGATGAATGTAGACAGAGAAATGATTGGCCAAAATGGAAAAACGCAATTCAAACGGAATTGGCTTCACTCGAAAAATGTGAAGTTTTCGGACCAATAGTCCGAACACCTGAAGGTGTCAAGCTAGTGGGTTACAAATGGGTTTTTGTGCGAAAACGAAATGAGAAAGGTGAAGTCGTAAGATATAAAGCACGACTTGTGGCATAAGGATTTTTGCAAAGGCCTGGCATTGATTATATGGAAACATATTCTCATGTGGTAGATGCAATTACCTTCAGGTATCTAATAAATCTGACAGTCCATGAAAAACTTGATATGCGGTTGATGGATGTTGTCACAGCCTACTTATATGGCTCACTGGACAATGAAATTTTTATGAAAATCCCTAAAGGATTTAAAGTTCCTGCAGCACATAAAAGTTCAAGAGAAACTTGTTCAATAAAGCTTCAGAAATCCTTATACGGATTGAAGCAATCAGGGAGGATATGGTACAATCGCCTTAGCGAGTATTTGCTAAATGAAGGGTACAAAAATGACACTATTTGCCCTTGTGTCTTTATTAAGAGGTCTGGATCTGAATTTGTCATCATAGTTGTGTATGTTGATGACTTGAATATCATTGGCACTTCGAAAGAGCTTCCAAAGGCTGTAGAGTGTTTGAAGAAAGAATTTGAAATGAAAGATCTTGGAAAGACAAAATTTTGTCTTGGCCTCCAAATTGAGCATGTACCAAATAGAATTTTTGTCCATCAATCAACATACACTGAAAAGGTTTTAAAGTGATTTTACATGGATAATACACATCCATTGAGTACCGCAATGGTTGTGAGATCGCTTGACATAAATAAAGATCCATTTCGGCCTCAAGACAATTGGAGCATTGATGTATCTTGCCAACAATACTCGACCAGATATTGCTTTTGCAGTGAGCTTATTAGCAAGATTCAGCTCCTCTCCAACAAGAAGACATTGGAATGGTGTTAAACATATATTTAGATATCTTCGGGGAACCATAGATATGGGATTGTTTTATTAATGAATTCAAGTCAGAAATGATTGGCTATGCCGATGCAGGTTATTTGTCTGATCCACATAAAGCCCGATCTCAAACAGGCTATTTGTTTACATATGGAGGTATTGTTATATCATGGCGTTCAATGAAACAAACAATAGTTGCCACATCTTCAAATCATGGTGAGATAATAGCCATTCATGAGGCTAGTCGGGAATGTGTTTGGTTGAGATCAATGACTCAGCATATTCAGGAAATGTGTGGTTTTCTTATGAAAACAGATAATCCAACTACACTATATGAAGACAATGTTGCATGCATTGCTCAACTGAAAGGAGGATACATCAAAGGAGACAGAACAAAGCACATTTCACCAAAGTTCTTTTTTACGCATGATCTTCAACAAAATGGTGAAATTAATGTTCAACAGATTCGTTCATGTGAAAATTTGGTTGATCTGTTCACTAAGGCATTACCAACCTCAACATTTGAGAAGTTGAGACAGAAGATTGGAATGCGCCGTCTTCGGGAAATAAAGTGATGTTTTCATGAGGGGGAGTAAGATACGCGTTATACTCTTTTTCCCTTAGCCTAGGTTTTGTCCCACTGGGTTTTACTGGTAAGGTTTTTAAAGAGGCAGCAAATAAAACGTATTACATATATGTGTACTCTTTTTCCTTCACTAAGATTTTTTTCCTACAGGATTTTTTCTTAGTAAGGTTTTAACGAGGCACATTATCTATGGACATCCAAGGGGGAGTGTTATGATAAATATCACATTATGGTGGATGTCTACTCTTCTTCCATGATTTTCATCTCAAATGCTTAATGACATATTCAATGACATATTTTGTATGTTCAATGACATATTCCATGACATATTTTCTTTCACTTTTTATGCCTATATAAAGGCCTTATAATAGACAGGAAAATACACACAATTGAAGAAGAAAATCTCTTCCTTCTCTCTATCTCCATTTCTTGTTCATGTTTTACTAAATTGTCTTTATTTCCTTGTTCCATATTGTTACTTTGAGTTATATTTCATAATAAAGAGCAATATTAAATTTAAATTATAGCCTAATGAATCAAAGTCTTTACCACTTAAATAGAAAATTTCAGTCTCAATAAAAACGCATCTCTCTCCTTTATATTAATATCATCATGCTCGACCGTTGATGCCTCTCCCTCTCTCCTCATTCAGTGCTTGGTATTTGCATTGAAGCTCTAATGCTCATATTGGGAGGTAAAATGCTCCTAACAAAAGTGGCTCCATGCGCATGATTTGAACTCGAAACATTTGATTAAGGATAAATAATTACTTACTATTTTACCATAACCTTTGTTGGTTGATGAATCTTTAGCTCAAACCAACAACGTAACATTACATGAGAATGAAAATGCAGTTGGACCCCTTGTATTTTTCAGTTTAATCATTCGATATTCAGGACAAAATCATTCACTTATTTGATTAATTCAAATTCATACCGTCAAAAATCTATTAAAAGAAAAATAATTTTCAATCATAAATTTCTCTATTTCCAAATTTCGAACTCAAACCTATTTTAAGGGAGATGAACCCTATTTTAAAATAATGAGTGAGAGGATGCCCAAGTTGTGGGAGTGGGACCTGAAAAAGTGTATCCAACTTTAGCTGGAAACAAATTGGAATATTATAAAAATGACTAGATTCTTTTGTGTTGACTTTACAATGCAAATTTGTCAGTGTAGATCTAATTATACACAACTTTAAGAATAGACTATAGAGATAGACCCTTACTGAGGGCATCAAATGAGTTGTTCAGCAACACATATGGCTCTGCACTTTGAATCACTACATGACTACTACGTAATCATTAATCAGTGTATATCTGTATTATATTTATTAATTAGTATTAGTACCAGCACGGATGCGCGGACATTAATCATGCCAAATATTTAAGTTATTTGGATTGTATGTAAATAATCTTAAAATTTACACTTTCTCAGTAAATATAGATAATCATTGGATATTAATTACGTGGAAAAAAATTAACCATTTCTTCTATTTTTCTTCTTTGATATCATTCTTGCCGGTGTCATTGGATCCTAAAAATAGTGAGAAAGTAAAATAATAACTCTTATTTATGGCAAAACAATCAAATGTTGAGACAATGAATGACTCTTTGGATAAGACTTAACTCTTTTACTACTACTTGAACTGTTGAAATCTCTTAAAAAAATTCTTTCTTAAAATTTCAGTTTCTAAAATATTATTTTTCAATAATAATGATTTTTATAATAATATAATTGAAAATATTATTCTTAATTCAAAACTCATTTAGTTGGCTATCCTAAAATATAAAAAAATTCTTTAGCTAGTGAATTTTTGTTACTCCATTTTGATATTTGACATTAATCATGTTAGATATCAGAGTTATTTGAATTATACGTAAATAACTTTAACATGTAAACCTTCTAAATAATTATAGATAATCGTCAAATATTAATTAAGAAATACTACATGAAAAAAGACTAACATTTTTTCAATTCTCGTAATGATAATTTTATTTTTCCATTATTCTCATAGGTGTCATTGGAACCTAAAAATAGCCACAAAGTGAAATAATAACTCATATTATGGCAAAGCACAAAGGTTAACATGATATAAACGATTCTTTGATTGCGACGTGACTCTTATACTACGACTTGAACTCTTATTTGGTATGATTTTATCTTTCAAAAAATATTTCTATTTTGAAATTCCAATTTCTAAAATTTTATATATAAATATTATAATAATATTTATCTTTATAATGATGCAAGTGGAGATATTATCCTTAATTTAAAATTTACTTTAATCGGTTATCTAAAAATTTAAATGATTCTTTGGCCGGATTTATCTCAGTATGACTCCAATTTAAGTTTATCGATATCTCTAGCCCCAGAATTTGAATTTTTAATAACTTATATATACAAAAAAAAATTGAATCATTAAATATTAAATTAGTTGATTATTATTATAAAACATTGCATATATTGTCTTAAAATTGTCAAGTGGTTTATTTTTCGACACCATACTTGACTTAACCTCAATGCAACTACTCAAATTGCATTCCAATTCAAATTCAAATATCATATCCGTTTGTTAGTAATAGTGATTTTTAAAAAATGACACATAATGTAAATTAAAAAAAATAGAGAAAATACATAAGTTACCCATCAAACTTGTCCGAAAAAATCATTTGCACACCTTAACTTTACGGGCGACCTATGTCCCCCTTATTTTTATTTGAGGTGAATTTAATATCACCCTAAATGGTGACGTGGCAAAGGCAGTAATTTCACTCTCCCAAACTCGCGTGTAAGAGGGAAAAGATTAAAAATAGACATATATTTTTACCGTGTGCGTCCCTTTTTCTTTTACTTCTTCATTTCTTATTTTTTTTTTTTTATCTTTTCATTTTCTCTCTCTACCTTTTTTCTTCCCGTAACCATTTCCTTTTTCCCATCCAAGATACTAATGTATCTCCATTTTCCGTCATTGTATCTGCCTCAATCCCTCTACTTTTTTTCTTTTTTCTTCTTTTTCTCTTCTACTTTTTCTTTACCTGGGTAGAAATACTCTCCACCGCCTTTTAGCAATAGCAATACCACGTGTACTTTCTACACCCATATATATATACTTGTACTAGCTACAAAAAATCATGCCTTTTTGATTTATTTCTTGTAATATTTCGTTGAAAAAAATTGAATAAATAATGTAATCTGGCCTGTTTGGACATAAATTTTGTCGAAGCTTGAGAGATTTTAACTGACTGGAAAGTTTGGGATTTGCCGGTTTCATTTTTTCGACGAGGAATTTTCCCCTACTTTTTAAAGTTGAAAGTGTTGGATCTTCCATGGTGGTGTAGGTGGTGATGAAGATGACAAAGAAAAAAAGAGTTCAAAAAAAAAGTAACGAAATAAGTGGGAAAAAAATAAAGGAGCTTTTGACACGTGGCGCGAGTGTACTACACATCCCACCACAAGACTGACTATGTGTCACCAATGGAATATTAAATTCGCCCCAAACAAGAATATGGGGGACCTAGGTCGCCCGTAAAGTTAAGGTGTGTAAATGATTTTTCCGAACAAGTTTGATGGGCATTTTATGTATTTTCTCAAAAAAATATTCTATGATATCCTTATCTTATAATCTATGTATTTGAGTGGGAAAAAAATATTTAAAATCGATGAGATTAACTTTTAAATTTTTTATACTCAACAAAGATGAAACATAAGAAGAAATTTGTTGTCATATTTTATTTCTCGTTTTTTATCTTTCTAATTTTTTTTCAATATTTATTTTCTTTTATCTTATTTTTTATGTCACTATTTCTTTTGTTACAAAAAATTAATTTATTTCACTATAAACGGATGAGTTTTAATAAATTGTCTACATATTTACTTTAATTATATTTTTAGTCTTTGGTAAAATTATTTCATATTTTTCTTTTAACTTTATCTAATCGGCCTAAATAGGTGCTCACCCGACCACTTAAATTAAAAAATTGGATGATGTGTAATTTATATATAATTCATATAATAATATGTGTATAATCATGTGTTGTCGATATATCATCTATTTATATTAGCTATATAAAGTAAACAATAAATATGGCCGGATATTATGTAAATATTCCATAAGATTTCGGTTTTTTGAGTTTATCCATGATATAACTTCTATTATAATAATTTTAAAACTCTCTACTAATGTTCAAAAATATCTTATCTTTTTATTATCTTTGAATTAAAAAAAGTAAAGGGTTTTTTCGAAATAATTTGTTACATTTTAAAAAAAAATATTTCACGTCATACCAATTTTTTCTTTATATATACTCTTTGTTACAATTAAAAGTTGTTGTAGAAACTATAAATTAAAACTAATTTCTCTCTTATTGAGTTTGAAAAAAAAATTCACATAATCTAATGATTCAAAACTAATATTCTTCAACGAAAAAAATATTATACCCTTGCAATATTGGCTTGACTACAGCTAAATGAAGGGGCCAGCTTATACCCTTCAATTTCTTGAATGTGCTAAATTGAAATTAATGATAGCAATTGTATAGCCAAAGTTTTGTTATTTGTTTGATGTCCATTTATGCAAATTGACTCTTCAAACAAATATTCTTCAAGAAGAAAAAAGAAATAATTTTTTTTTTAATATTGACTGATTTTGTGATGTTTCTTTCTCCAACATGTATGTTTACATTATTATATATGTAAATAAATTTTTATTTGGTTTTGTAAACTCTTTTTTATTATTTAGATAAACATAGGCGTGTACCTTATATATTATATTTATTTTAAAAGAATTTCGTTTTATTCAAATCTAGCTACAGTGTTTCAAAGAACTATACTTATAGGATTTTAAATGTGAAAGAGTTTTATAGGTATACGGAGTAGTTTTTTTTGTTTTGCTAGAGGCGAAGTAGTATTTAAATAATTAGAAAAATAACAAAAGTTCCTAACATGATTGCATATGATCATTAACCGAATTAAGTATGATAACATGATAAAAAAAAGATAAATTTTATTTTTAATTTAAATTCGAATTTTAAAACTTTATCTATAAATTCAAAATTATCTTTTAATTCAAATTCTACACACACACACACACACACACACACACACACACATATATATATATATATATATATATATATATATATATATATATATATATAACTAAAATAATCAAATATAGAATAAAGTTATCATATACTATTGACATTTATTAGCATGCCACTTGGCTTAATCATAATGTCAATTATATATGATAACTTTCTAGCTTTAATATATATATAGATATATAGATTAGAAAGCTCACCTACCAATTCTCACCAATCAGTTATACAATAAATGGTCGTTTGCTATGATGGATAAGTAAAATTAATCCTAAATAAAAATTTAGTAATGTATTATTCCTTGTTCGGTTACTAATCCTGAAATTAGTTATGTCAGGATTAAAAATAGTATTGCGATAACGTATAACTATCATGGATGGAATAGTAATCTCAGAATAAAATAGTGAAATTGACAATTCCAGGATTAATACAACATATCAAATAATCAAGAAGAAATAATCTCAATAACTAATCACAACATAATTAATATCAATATAATTAATCCTAGCAAAACTTGTCTTCCAACCAAACGACCCCTTAGGCTTTAAGATAGATTTACATTTATTTGATTTACCCAGCTCAAAAGGTATTGAAAATCTGATTAGCATAAAACCAGTGTTAATGAAAAAAATCACAATAAATTAGGACACTAGAATAATAGGTCTACAACCGTAAAGTGTATGATAATGAAACAGACTACAATCTGAACTTTTTGTGCAATTATTTATTACCTTAAAATTTTGGATTAAAGAGAGCAAGAGGTTTAAAATCAATTTTGAGATAGAATATGGCTCACAGCGTGAAAGAATAGATTCTGTACATAATGATGTTGTTTAATTTAGAGATCATATATCTTAATGCTTACTTTACTCGTTTGCATCATTGACGTCATTAATTCCCAAAGTTTATCTTTTACAAGAATAGGGATCTTAAATATATTTAACAACTTATCAATTATCATTATACCAAGTTCACTTCTTCTTAGTCGATTTAACTTCTTAATTGGTTTGAGTCGACTTTAACTAGAAACGTTATGTTTGTACGTAAAGTTAAACTTATAAAGTTTAAATTTTGGATTTGTCTTTGTCATTCAGAAGAGTTTATTGCAAAAGGCCTAGCAAATTGAAAATCGTGTAATTATATTTTAAATTTTGGCCGTTTTGCTGCTAGCTATCCCGTTTGGGACTCCTATTCCTCTTCGTTGAAGACCGTGTTCTTGAATTGAGCTTGTCGTATCCTTCCCAACCCAAGATGACAAAGCGGTAACGGAACAACGGCAACCCAAAAGCTGATATAATACTCACTATTCCTGATGTTGAACTTTTCCTATTGCTCATTTGATATTTGAAATGAAATAATTACCAAAAAGAATTGGTCCAATTTGACAATTTTTTCTTCTAATTATTACGCTTTTTCATGTGCCACTTGTGGAACGTGTTCCTCCTTACCCTCAACTTATTTTATTGGCCCAATAAAATATAGAGCACAAAATGGTGCGGTTAGTCAAGCAGCCAAGCATTATTTAATTTCACTCCACACAAGAGAAAATGACATAGTTACGCCTAGTTTTATAATTAGAACTCAATCTCAAGCAAGTAAAATTTGTCGCTATGAACTTTAATAATAATAATAATAATAATAATAATGTAATGGGAATTTCATAATTGCATTAAATTGGATGTAGCCCTATGCTAATATTTTAATGAATAATTTTCAGGTCATATACTTCTTCTTTTTTCATCCGGTCTCATTTTGTGATCCCGATTAATATGTATTTGCGTCGTGTAAGACTCGTTAAAAAATAGTTAAGAATAGAAAATTCCTATACACATTTCCATAATCCTTAAGAAAATAGATCAAAGAGTACCTCTATCATATTTTCTCCGATATTATTGATGAGTTCACCTCATTTAAATAAATTATCATAAGAATTTACATGAACTCTTGTTTTTTTTTTCCTATTCACTTTCTTTTAATTTTCCTTCTTCTCTTTCCTCTCTTATTCTCTACCGAAAGATGTTCTACTTGGTAGAGAAATATGGAATTAAGTACCATTTACAAAAGGATTTAAGATGCGATTTCTTATGCACTTTTTGGGTTTATAACTACGAAAAATAAAAGAGAAATTTTTATAAAGCACTATCTTTTAGTAGTAATTAGCCATCTATAGATATCATTTGCTATATTACGGATTATAGATTTTATGTGGTTATAAGTTGTATTTGATGTATTTAAGCTATTGTATTCATGAATACAGTAGTAAAAATAGGCGTGAATCAGGGAAGTCCAGCTAATCAGTTGTTGTATTCGAGTGTATTCGACTGTATTCATGGAGTGAAACATGGGATTACAGCTGGACAGATTATTGTATTCGACTGTATTCACGACGTAGAATAGGGGATTACATTGTTTTTAAAACGGGAAGTGAATCAATTAACATAATAGACTCCTAATATAACTCAACAAACTCAATTATAACACACAAATTTTGTATTTTCAGTTATAAAAACGATTTTCAACCGAAAAATATCACATAAACATAGCAATCTTCAGAGAAATTATATAATACATCTGAATACATAAATTATATTAATTAAAAAAACTTATGAATACATTCATGGCATATAACGAGACAGTGAATACGATGAAATACATAGAATACAGCAGGATACATTGAAATATAATGAAAAAAAGATAGAGAATACAATAAAATACATGGAATACAGCGAGATACATTGAATTACAATTAAAAAAAAAGACAATGAATACAATGAAATACAGCATAATACGTTGAAATTACATTGAAATATATTAAAAGAAATGTTCTTCTTTATCGCGAAAGATAAAGTTGTGGCGTGGATTTCACGTGGAATTGCTCTGGACTGATGAGGTTGATTTGAAACTGAATCAGGGGAAGGCAAATCAGATGTACTACCAAGAGAAGTATATGTCAAGACCTCAACAAAATGTGCAGCAACCATTAGAAAATTCACTCAAATGCACGACTCACTGTATATATGTCTCGGCTTTGGGCAAAAGGAAGAGTTTAGTCTTGATGAGGGCACAATACGACACTTGCAGGTGTATGTATCTGATTAAAACTGATGTAGAATGGTGCTCTAGGACTTCAACAAATTTGTAGAAAAGAATTGATTTTTCCATGGCAATTCATATGCTGAAGTGTTCATATTCCACGGAATTTGCATAAGATCTTGAATTGACACATTCCGTCATTGGCACTAAAACAGCCGTCGCAGGCGGCGAAGATAAATCCACAAATCCTCCTTCCTCATGCTTCTGCTTCACTACCCCAAGAGTCATCTGTGAAAATTGCTCCTCAAAATTTCCACCCTTTTGATTCTCCTCAACATGAACCTTTATCGGCGGCAAATTCATAAAAGACATAGACCCAAACTGTTTGGAATCTTTCATACTTACACATAATATCACCAATAAAGTGTTTGGTTACCTTTTGAATCTTTCATATTTTGCACAAATCCGATGGAAGGAGGAGGAGATCGGAAATTTTAATGGGATGTAGGAGAGAATGGGATGTATCAAAGTAGAGAGAGAAAGAAAATAATGTATCTGATTAGCATATTTAGTGTCTTAGGGCTAGGAGGTAACCAAAATTAAATATTTTGCTATAAACCTTAAAAGGTATCTATAGAATATAATTTTTTTAAATGGTATTTATTTAAAATAAATAAGATGTTAACCTTTGCTACATGAGGTAAAAAATCTAAAATAAAACCATTTTGTAGGGTTCTTAGTATTTGAGGTACAAATAAATAGAAGGTAATAATATATCTGCGGTGATTATACCAAATGTTAAAAGGAACTTTAAATTGTAATCTAAAAAGTTAATTCATTGCTAGAAGAATTAAAAAGGGACCTTTTACTAAATAAATGATACAAAAAGGGATAATCAACAAAATTACAGAGAAAAGTTAATTATTAAATAGCCACTTTTTGAATTGGCTATTAGGGTTTAGTAAATTATATTGGCAAATAAGTCACTCATTAATGCGAAAATATGTATGGACAAAAATACCCTATCTAAAATACGGGAGAACTTCAACAATCGCTATTGGATTTCAAATATTTACAAGTGAAACTCCAACATAATATACTGAAATTCGAAAAACTCTCTACATGTAAAATTCCAAGTAGTGAATTTTGGAGCTTTTACATATAAAATTTCAGCCTACTATACTGGAGTTCAAACATTTACAAGTTCAAAGCCTAGCAACAATTACTAGAGTTCAAATCTTCATAGGTTCAAACCCCGGTAACGATCACTGGTTACTAGGGTTTTAAACCTTTATAGGTTCAAACCCCAACAACAATTACTGAGGTTCAAACAATTATAGGTTCAAACCCCAGCAGTGATTATTGAGGTTCAAACAATTACTAGAGTTCAAACCTTCATAGGTTCAAACCCCGGTAACGATCATTGGTTACTAGGGGTTTAAACCTTTATAGGTTCAAACCCCAGCAACAATTACTGAGGTTCAAACAATTATAGGTTCAAACCTATTGAGGTTCAAACAATTATAGGTTCAAAACCCAGCAACGATTACTGGGCTTTGAATCCTTTTTATATTGCTTCACTCATGATATCTTATTTTAAACTCTAGGACACAGTCGTGAAATTCTAAATTCTGCAAGTTGAAACTCCAAGATATTATCCTTGAGTTCAAGAAAGTTATCATGGGTAAAACTCAAAAATCAAAAAAAAAATTTGGGAATTCGAACTCCAGTACCGATTGCTGGAGTTGAGTTTCGTATTTTAGCTGGGAACAACAATATCAATTTAGTCAAACTAGTGGCTACTTTGCTATGTTTTTCAAAAAGCTAGCTAAAATCTAATAGCCGATCCAAAAAATGGCTAATCCAACTATTTTTTTCAAAATTTCACTATATATGTATAGCCAGAAAGTTTGGATATATACATAAGCCAGTTGTTATTGGACAGTTATTGGGGAATACATTGTGATGCCCACGACGCATGGCGGGCTGATGAGGACTAGCAGGCTTCTAAGCTCAAGCTTCTGAAAAAGGGATGCACATGTCATCTTAGGCGAATCCCACATCGGAATGGGAGAGGAAAGTGAAGAGTTTTATAAGGCATGACACAATTTTGAGGCATGACACAATTTCACATGGTACACATACTTTTGAGGCTCGATATAGCGTAGCCCAAAAAATAAATTCATGCGGACCTAGGTTCAAAGGGAACAATACATATAATGGACTTGGGTCATGACCGACATCTGCTGGACTGGGGGAATGTTAAATTATAGCCCACAAGGGAGGTAAACATAGCACCAAAGATTCTGACACTTTTATCTCCTTTAGTAGGCCTATCCGACGACCGACGTGAATCAATATTAGTCGAGCCAATGAATTTTGAATAGTAGTTGCCTAAAGTTTAAGAAAAAAGGGGGAAAGAAAAAATTAAAAGGATGGACTGCTACAAGATAAAGAAGTTTCTATGCCCATCATTCCTGGAGAGATCAAATATTTTTTTGATAAGGTAAGATTGCCTGGAGAGATCAAATGTCGTTGTAGATGTAGTGGCTAATTGACTCAATCGACAACTAATACTACATGAATAGGAAGTTTAGGGTCAGAGATAACAATTCCGTTAGGGCAGAAAGTTATACTATGCAAATAGGGCAAAAACATATCTTTTAGTTAAATATCTTTTGATAGGGGTCTTAGTGTAGTGGTAAAG
This sequence comes from Nicotiana sylvestris, assembly GCF_000393655.2. Taxonomy (NCBI): domain Eukaryota; kingdom Viridiplantae; phylum Streptophyta; class Magnoliopsida; order Solanales; family Solanaceae; genus Nicotiana; species Nicotiana sylvestris. The sequence continues at coordinate 30,685,749 of NC_091061.1, forward strand.
AGTATCAAAAGTTCTTTAGGTCACACATCCAATTTTTTATGGACAAACGTTTTCCCAAGATAACATCCTTGAAATACACACACACACACACATAGTCTGCAGTATGGTGAGTAGAAGAGGAAACAGGGAGGGGATTACAAGGTCACAAGTTCAAATTTTATTTTTTCCCGAATTCGCTCATAAAAACTTCTGGCTTTGCCACTAAATATCTCCAATTATATATATACAGTCCGCAGTAATAGCTGATAGCAACTTATGATGCTCTGAGCAAGGCAATATCTGCCACTCTATATGCACAGACTGTAGTAATAGCTAATAGAACATATGATGCTGTGAGCAAAGGCAGTGGAGAGAGCAGAACAGGGAACAGACTTACCCCACAGTCCGCGTGTTTCACATATAAACCTTTATCACAAAAAAATTATGGTTGATGTATCTCAGTATAATATTTGAATCCTAAAGTTATATTGTTGGATTTGATGTAAACACCAGAGAATGATTCTGCCTAAAAACCAGACTATGAGCCAAGGTATCCTGTCCATTGCAGGTTATGGGTTTCAATTACAACCCGCTCATAACTACCAACAAACAAGGAACACCACAATATTCATTCACACTATAAAACTAAATAACTAAAGAGTTGAGCACAATCTTTTTGTGCAGATAAAACATTGAACTCATTTTTTCAGTAAAGGTTCTATAACATTTATACTGAATCCCCAAATGAAACTACGAAAGCTAAGATTTGAAATTTAGTTTTCTAGCATTTTTGAACAAATCTTCACATGAAATACCTGCAATATAACTTCTTTTCAGGAGAAATTCACTTTTTAACCGGAATCAAACTTTCATTATAATGATAAGCGCTAGCATGATTAAAGCGTAAAGTATCACCTATTTCACCAGGCAACTCGCGGACTACTTCAACAGTTTTAAGCACTAAGTTGTAGGCGATCAACTTCCCCGGAATAGTAAGCAGTAGGACTGAATCTTCCTCTTTCTCTCCTCGAATAACTGACAAAATGGAAAATGCATATTGTGTGCCAGATGATGTCTGCTGAACCATCTCAGGAAATGCTGAAATTAACCGAGCAAGATGAACACGATATTTTACTGACCACCTCCAGGTATCTTTGTCTAACTCAAGCACAATAAATTTCTTGGCATGTAGGCTTTGAACCTGAATAAGATGCAAATGGCCGCCCCATTCCCCAAAATACCTAATCTTTTGGGTACAATCTCCCTGAGGCCTTGCTGGCATATTTTTCATGGCAATTTCCTCTGATTTAACATCAAAGGAAATGAAGGAGTATTCACCAATCCAATGAATTGCACCATTCCAAAACACTCCACTGTCAAAGTGCATACCAAAGGGTCGAGAGAAACGACAACAAGATCTCCATGACTCACTCCCTGGCACATACACACTCACTTCGATATTCGAAGAATAGGTATTTACATGCTTAATACGCACAGCTTTGTAATATGGTGGTTCTAAAGGATCAACTATCAGATTATAACAGACCACTTCAGAATATTTGTTATCATAGGGTGTAGGCAATAAATGACACCCTTTATTTGCAGGATTGTAAACAATACCACGTCTGATATTACTTACACCGGTTTTGCAAGTGATCACACACATTAACAGGCCATTGCAAGATTGTGTAATCTTGACTTGCGTATCCTTGACTTGCAGATCCTTGAGTGTATCTCCTAATGTTGCAGCCATGTGGTCAACTAGTTGAAGAGGAGGGAGGCTAGTTACATTAGCAGTGAGTGGAAGGGATTCAACTTTTTGGAGATTGGTTAGGCAATTGTAAAAGTAGATCCCAGACGGGGTTAGAGTATTAGAAAATGCAAGAGTACGACTATGACTGAGCCTAAATTGCATACTGGTAATGATTGAGAACCAAAGTTTGCATACTGGACTGAACCTGATGAGAGATCTTGCAGGCAAATGGAGTAGAATCTGAGATAGAAGGTCTGCATTTCCAGCAATGACATCTACCGCTGCAGTAGCAGCAAGTCTTTTATGCATGTGTCTCTCCTCTACCATCAGTCTAGGATTCACATAGAACAGAACATTACTTGTATGATAACTGATAAGCCAGTCAGGGTAGGAAAGAATTTATATTAAAATTTACTTGCAGGCAGAAGCTGTAGATCAAACAGTCATCATCTATAATACCAATAAGCAGGAGGAAACGTAAAAATGACATTACTACTAAGCTAATGTTTAAACTTTGCAGCGGTTGTTCAGCTTCAAGCAAAGAATCAAAGAGCAATAACTAAAGATTAGTTGCTGGACCCAAATACTGCAATACAATTGTATCAGAGTAATACTCCAGCATATCACTTATTATCTTGGTAGAAATTTGATATCGTTTTTCCTCCTCGGCAAATCATTTTCTTTTTACACGAGGAACTGTGATGTCTTTATACAGATACTAAAAACGCCCTTTAGAGGGGAAAGAGAGATTGTTAGTGTGGAGTGTGGACATGTATAGTTAGGTTCCATGTCCATACAAGTCGAGTTGATTTTTTTTTTTTATTATAATTTAGAAGATATATTTTGGCGACTCTTGGAATTCCTTGGCATTCTTGATTGACGCCGAGCTAACTATAGCGCAAAGCAAGATGCTAGCAATCACACATTTTGGATGACTTGTTGAAACAATTTTCTTTTCCCACCAAAAGGGGAAATATGAACTCATTCACTAATGAGTTACTTACGGGCATAAGTCATTTTCTTTTACAAGTATCCCAACTCTACTCTGTATCACTTGCTTTAATCTCAACATTTCCACCACAATATAGCCAATCTTTGAAAAGGGCCAAATATACCCCTAACGTTAAACTTGGATTCAAAACTACCCCTAATTTGGACGGAATGCCACGTGGCACTTCCGGATTAAAGAGACCCACCCCAAATTTTATTTACCATACTAACCCACTCCATAACCCGACCCAGGGACGTAGCCAATGAAGAAGTTATGGGTTCATTTGAATCCAGTAACTTTGGCTTAGACCCTATATATGATCCAGCTAATTAAGTGCAAAAATAGCTTTTGAACCCAGTAAATTAGATGCGATGTGGTAGAATTTCGAATTTGAACTTATAAAATTTAAATCTTGAATCCGCCTTTGACCCGACCCAACTACTCTTCATAAATACCCTATGGTAAAACATTTGAAAATGATATAGAAACAATTTCCCAAGGTAAAACATTCTTCAGAAAAATATTAATTCATTGAAAATTAGCATATACTCCTACCATATAAAAATAAAAACCCTATCTTTTAAATAGAGACATCCTTTTTGGTACCCTTTTAGCCATCTATGAATCAAATAAAAGGAAAATTGGATAGACCCAGAAAGATTTAACACTATATTAATGTAATAAAGAGAGGGAAAGGAATTGAATAAATGAACATAGTGCTCTTACCGTTTGAGAAAAAACAGGAAAGGGCAGCAACTGAAGCAAGAATTGTCAAAGAAGCTAAATTCAACCCATTGATAACAACAAGAATTGGAGCTACGTGCCTTTAGTCGTAATTTTTATGGCTTTTTACTGAATAAAGGGAAACGAACAAGAGAAGAAATGAAGGCCGTGAAAAGAGTATATTTTTCCTTTTTACATTTCTTGTTTTGAGTTTTATGAAAAGAAGTGGGAAAATGGTGTTAGGTATTCACTTTTCGCGGTCATGCTTCAAAAAAAAGAGGGTCCCGGTTAAAATCCCATTACCATTTGGCGCTTTTAGTCCACACAATTTATATTAGTAATTGAATTTTGCTATAAATATATTATATTATGGATGTTCATTTAGTACTCTGTTGTAAATAAGCTTTCTGAAGAAGCTTATTCATATGGGACTCCACCGTAAATATATTTATCTATTTAGCACTATATTGGAAATAAGCTTCCTGAAGAAGCTTATCACTTCGGTACCCGGTTATGGATAAACATTACCCCCAGTAGAAGTTTATCCATACCGGGTATAATAAGCTTATCTTTTCAGTACCCGGTTATGGATAAACATTACCCCCGGTAGAAGATTATCCATACCGGATATAATAAGCTTATCCATTCAGTACTCCGTTATGGATAAATATTGCTCTCAGTGGAAGATTATCCATATCTGGTACAGCAGCTTGTAGTAGCAGCTTACACAACAGCTTGTAGTAGCAGCTTACACTGCAGCTTGTAGTAGCAGCTTACACAGCAGCTTGTAGTAGCAGCTTACAGAGCAGCTTCCTTTCTTCTATAAATAGAAGAGATTTCAGTTCATTATGTACATCAGTTTGAATTCGAATAATATATCAGTTTCTCTCTATACTTGTCTTTACTTTATAGTCTTTATTTCATAACACGTTATCAGCACGAAGCTCTACCATCTCGAGCAAATATTTTGAAAGTATCTGAGGTAAGAACTTTCTTTTCCTAAATAATGTCAAATCTTTCTAAACTTGAATTTGTAGCCCTGGATATATCGGGCAAAAGCTACATGTCTTGGGTGCTTGATGCTGAAATTCATCTTGATGCGATGGGTCTGGCAGACACCATCAAGGATAAAAATCAGGCATCAAACCAAGACCGTGCCAAAGCAATGATATTCCTACGCCATCACCTTGATGAGGGCCTGAAAATGGAATATCTCACTATTAAAGATCCAGTCATACTGTGGAATAATTTGAAAGATAGATATGACCACCTGAAGATGGTCGTTCTTCCACAGGCACGTTATGATTGGACTCATCTAAGGCTACAAGATTTTAAATCTATCAGTGAGTATAATTCTGCTATGTTCAGAATTATTTCCCAATTAAAATTATGTGGTGATAATATTACTGATCATGATATGTTGGAGAAAACTTTCACCACTTTTCATGCCTCGAATATGCTCCTGCAGCAGCAATATCGAGAGATGGGATTTAAAAAGTATTCTGAACTTATCTCACATCTTCTTATAGCAGAGCAACATAATGGGCTATTAATGAAAAATCATGAAATCCGACCTATTGGTTCTTGTCCATTCCCTGAAGTGAATGAGACGAACTTCCACCAAGCTAAACGTGGAAGAGGTCGTGGCCCCAGTCGTGGTCATGGCCGTGGTCGGGGAAGAAACCCCAATCATGGTAATAATAATGCACCAAAGAAGCCTCCTCACCACCAGCAGTGGAAAAGGAAGGAACAAAAGCATGAAGCGGTGCAAGCGCCAAATGCAGAAAATGCATGCTATAGATGTGGAGGAAAAGGGCACTGGTCACGTACTTGTCGTACGCCAAAGCACCTGGTTGAGCTTTATCAAGCCTCCCTGAAGAAGACAGAGAAAAATGCTGAAGCAAATTTTATTTCTGAAGATAATTTAGACTTCATGCATTTGGATGTAGCTGATTACTTTGCACTCCCAGAAGGAGAAATAAGTCATGTAATCGGTAGTGAATCTGTAGAAATGTAAATATTTTAATTTTTGTTGTTTGTAATAAATAGTATGGTTATGTAATTGTTGTACATAAATAAAAGTTATGCTTTGATAATGATGTTTACTATAATATATTTTATTTATGTTATTTTGAAGAATATGGATAACCCTCAAATTATGTTTGGATCAAAGACAAATCATGAAGATATGTGTGTTATTGATAGTGGAACAACTCATGCCATATTCAACGATCAGAAATACTTTTCTTATTTGCATAAGGAAAAAGCAAATGTTTCAACAATTTCTGGTAATATAAGTTTGATTGAAGGCTCCGGAAGAGCCATAATATTTCTGTCTAAGGGAACAAAACTTATTATAGACAATGCATTGTTCTCCTCCAAGTCCCGAAGAAACTTGTTGAGTTTTATAGATATCCGCCGAAATGGGTATCATGTAGAGACAATAGATGAAATGAACAGGGAATATCTTTGTATTACAAAGAATATTTCTGGCCAGAAATGCATTGTAGAAAAGTTACCAACTTTATCTTCTGGCTTATACTATTCAAAAATTAGTACAATTGAAGCACACTCTATCGTAAACCAGAAGTTTACGGATTCAAATACTTTTGTGCTTTGGCATGGCCGTTTGGGCCATCCCGGATCAATAATGATGAGACGAATTACTGAAAATTCGAGTGGGCATCCATTAAAGAACCTGAAGATTCTTACAAATGACGAATTTTCTTGTGATGCCTGTTATCAAGGAAAAATGATCACTAGACCATCACCAATGAAGGTTGATATTGAATCCCCTGCCTTTTTTAGAGCGTATACATGGGGATATATGTGGACCTATTCACCCACCAAGTGGGTTGTTTAGATATTTTATGGTCCTAATAGATGCATCTTCAAGATGGTCTCATGTGTGTCTACTATCATCTCGCAACCTGGCGTTTGCAAAGCTATTAGCCCAAATAATTCGATTAAGGGCACAATTCCCAGATTATCCTATAAAGGCTATTCGCCTTGATAATGCTGGAGAATTCTCATCTCAAGCTTTTGATGATTATTGTCTATCCGTTGGGATAAAAGTTGAACATCTTGTAGCTTATGTTCATACTCAAAATGGCCTTGCAGAGTCATTTATTAAACGCTTACAATTGATAGCAAGACCACTACTTATGAAAAAAAAATTGTCCACTACTGTTTGGGGCCATGCTATCTTGCATGCAACATCACTTATCCGTCTTAGACCGACACATTATAATAAATATTCTCCGTCACAATTAGTTTTTGGTCATGAACCAAATATTGCCCATCTACGAATTTTCGGATGTGTTGTATATGTGCCAGTAGCACCACCACAACGTAGTAAGATGGGACCACAGAGAAGGATAGGAATATATGTTGGGTTTGAATCACCCTCTATTATTCGCTATCTTGAACCATTGACAGGAGATTTATTTACTGCTCGATTTGCAGATTGTCGGTTTGATGAAACAAATTTCCCACAATTAGGGGGAGAGAAAAAGGAAATCAAAAGAGAAATTGTGTGGAAAGTTTCATCATTATCTCACTTTGATCCCCGTACCCCTATATGTAATCAGGAGGTCCAGAAGATCATCCATTTACAGAATATAGCAAATCAAATGCCAGACGCATTTACTGATTTGAAAAGGATAACTAAGTCACATATCCCAGCAGAGAATGTGCCTATCCGAATTGATGTCCCAGTAGGACCATCTACTAGCATGAGAGCTAGTGAACCTAAAGCACGCCTGAAGCGTGGTAGGCCTTTGGGTTCTAAGGATCGAAATCCTCGAAAAAGAAAATCGACAAATGATCAAAACGATACTATGAAGGGATCCCCTGAAGAGACCCAAAATCTGATTAGTTCTGAGATTCCTGAAGAAATCAATGAACCTGAAGCTCATGTGAGTGAGGAACTTTTAATAAGTTCGAACGGTGATGGGATTAATTTAAATCGATTTGAAATAGTGGTGGATAATATTTTTGCATATAATGTTGCACTTAATATTATGCAAGATAGTGAGGATCTTGAACCTCGATCTGTCGAAGAATGTCGACAAAGATCTGATTGGCCAAAATGGCAAGAGGCAATTCAATCGGAATTGAAGTCACTTGCTAAAAGAGAGGTCTTTGGACCAGTAGTCCAAACACCTGCTGGTATAAAACCAGTTGGTCATAAATGGGTTTTTGTGCGAAAAAGGAATGATAAAAATGAAGTTGAAAGATACAAAGCTCGCCTTGTTGCACAAGGATTCTCACAACGACCTGGAGTCGATTTTGATGAAACATATTCACCTGTTATGGATGCCATAACATTTCGATATCTCATCAGTTTAGCACTACATGAAAAGCTTGAAATACATCTAATGGATGTAGTTACAGCTTATCTGTACGGTTCACTTGATAATGAAATTTATATGAAAATTCCTGAAGGATTTAAAATGCCTGAAGCAAAATCTCAGGAAATGTATTCAATCAGATTACAAAGATCTTTGTACGGTTTAAAGCAATCTGGGCGCATGTGGTATAATCGCCTTAGTGAATATTTGCTGAAAGAAGGTTACATAAATGATGTTATTTGTCCATGTATTTTTATAAAGAAAATGGCATCAGAATTTGTTATACTTGCTGTTTATGTTGATGACATAAATCTTGTTGGAACTCCAGAAGAGCTCCAAAAGGCAATTGAATATCTTAAGAAAGAATTTGAGATGAAAGATCTTGGAAAGACAAAACTTTGTCTTGGTCTGCAAATTGAACATTTAGCAGACGGGATCTTTATCCATCAATCTGCCTATACAGAAAGGGTCTTAAAACGCTTTTACATGGACAAAGCGCACCCATTGAGTACACCAATGGTTGTTCGATCACTTGAAGTGAATAAGGATTTGTTCCGACCTCCAGAAGAGGACGAGGAACTCCTTGGTCCCGAAGTACCCTATCTCAGTGCAATTGGTGCACTAATGTATCTTGCTAATGCTACAAGGCCTGACATAGCATTTTCTGTTAATTTACTAGCAAGATATAGTTCTTCTCCTACACGGAGACATTGGAACGGGATTAAACATATATTGCGATATTTAAAGGGAACTCTTGATATGAGTTTGTTTTATGCTAACAAAGATAGTGCAGACCTTGTTGGTTATGCAGATGCAGGTTATTTATCTGATCCCCATAAAGCTCGATCTCAAACCGGCTACGTATTTACATATGGAGGTACTATCATATCATGGCGCTCCACAAAGCAATCTATTGTTGCTACTTCTTCAAATCACGCTGAGATAATAGCTATTCATGAAGCAAGTAGGGAGTGCGTATGGTTGAGATCAATAATTCATTTTATTCGAGAAAAATGTGGTTTGGAATGTGAGAAAAGACCCACAATTTTATACGAAGACAATGCTGCATGCATAGCCCAATTGAAGGGAGGATTTATAAAAGGAGATAGAACGAAGCACATTTCACCAAAATTATTCTACACACACGATCTTCAGAAAAATGGTGACATTGATGTGCAACAAATCCGTTCAAGTGATAATCCAGCAGATTTATTCACTAAATCTTTGCCAACTTCAACTTTTGAGAAGATGATATACAAGATTGGAATGCGGAGACTCAAATATTTGAAACAAGGTTTTCATCAGGGGAGTAAAATATGCGATGCACTCTTTTTCCCTTACTAAGGTTTTTTCCCATGGGGTTTTCCTTATAAGGTTTTTAATGAGGCACCTAACAATGCGGATTACTAAATATGTGTACTCTTTTTCCTTCACTAGATTTTTTTCCCACGTGGTTTTTCCTAGTGAGGTTTTAATGAGACACATTATCTTTTAATGAACATCCAAGGGGGAGTGTTATAAATATATTATATTATGGATGTTCATTTAATACTCTGTTGTAAATAAGCTTTATGAAGAAGCTTATCCATATGGGACTCCACCGTAAATATATTTATCTATTTAGTACTATATTGGAAATAAGCTTCCTGAAGAAGCTTATCACTTCGGTACCCGGTTATGGATAAACATTACCCCCAGTAGAAGTTTATCCATACCGGGTATAATAAGCTTATCTTTTCAGTACCCGGTTATGGATAAACATTACCCCCGGTAGAAGATTATCCATACCGGATATAATAAGCTTATCCATTCAGTACTCCGTTATGGATAAATATTGCTCTCAGTAGAAGATTATCCATATCTGGTACAGCAGCAGCTTACACAGCAGCTTGTAGCAGCTTACACAGCAGCTTGTAGTAGCAGCTTACACATCAGCTTGTAGTAGCAGCTTACACTGCAGCTTGTAGTAGCAGCTTACACAGCAGCTTGTAGTAGCAGCTTACAGAGCAGCTTCCTTTCTTCTATAAATAGAAGAAATTTCAGTTCATTATGTACATCAGTTTGAATTCGAATAATATATCAGTTTCTCTCTATACTTGTCTTTACTTTATAGTCTTTATTTCATAACAAATTTGCACTTCTGATCGTTGTTGCTGCGAATCTTCAAAAAATCAAATGAATTATTAAATCATTTAGTTAACATGTGTTATGTTAAATTTGTATTGTTTCTATATATATGAATTATGATATTATAATTCTTTAAGTATGGAGTAATATTTTTCCTACACAAGGGAACCGCCAAACCCACATACCTGTTCAATTTGACATTGAATGTGCTTATTATATCACAATGACCAAAATCAAAATTTGCTACTCCAATAACTCCGGGACTGTTTATCCGTAAAACAATACAGCTGGATTTATAGACAAGTGAATTAATTTGATCCTAAAATAATAGATGAATTAGACAAAAATGTAAAATTTAGCTTCCAAATTGAAATGTAATGGCAGAAATCTTAATCTCGGGCACAGAACTATCGGGAGCAGTAAGAACAGTATAAATAAACAAAAAAGTAAACTGTTATTAAGGTTTTGATAGAATATAGCGTATGCTTGTCAGAAAATTCGTCCTTACAATGATGGTAGAACTCACTATTTATAGCTACACCTAGGGAACAATGTCATAGGATCAATCCCCTCTTAAATGATAATTATGAGGGCCATTGAAGAATGTGTAACAGTGGGCAATAACTGTCATATTCTCCGTCACTGATCATGCACTTAATGCTATTGGATATTTTTCATTGAATGCTATCGGATGTCATGCGTTTATTTTGCCTATATGAACGCTATTCTCTTTGAGGACAAGCGAGATCATTACCTTCAGATTTGATTGTCTTCTGTCTTCGGCTCCACGTATCTTTCTCATGTGATCATAAAATATGAACATATTTTGCCTCATACAGGGACCAAACCGAAATTAGGTCTTTAGGATAAATACATAGCATAATAATTATTTTACATGAGTGTCTAACAATAATAAAAAACTACGTTTGCTGACGTGAAAAGCCGCCTTGGCATTTTAGCTGGCTTTTAGTGAGAGTTAATGGATTTTCTAACTAGATTTATTTTCTCAGTAACTAGCCATATAAAGTTGAGTGATTTTAAAGCGACAAAGGTTATTTTAGTGACTTTTATAATATTAAAAAAATCATAACTAGAATAACTACTTGAAAAAATAATTTATTCAATTTTTTAGGGATATTGGCCAGTAAGTGAATCTAAAAGAGAAGAGAAAAGACGACTAAAGAACAAGCACCAAGTTAGTTTAGACGTAACATAAGCACACAACCTTAAGAAGCATAAAAGTAAATAACCAAACAGGTGAGCACAATCTTTTTGTGCAGATAAAACATTGAACGCATTTTTCAGTAAAGATTCTATAACTTTTATACTGAATTCCCAAAAGAAACTACGGAAGCTAAGAATTGGCATTTAGTTTTCTAGCATTTCTGAAGAAGTTTTCACATGAAATACCTGCAAGATAACTTCTTTACAGAAGAAATTCAAAAGATCGAAGACAAATCTTTGAGAGCTGGAACCCGAGCCAAACTTTCAGTATACTGAAAGGCACAAACATGATTAAAGCGTAAAGTATCACCTATTTCACCAGGCAACTCACGGACTACTTTAGCAGTTTTAAGCACTAAGTTGTAGGCGATCACCTTCCCACTGAATCTTCTTCTTTCTCTTCTCGAATCACAGACAAAATGGAAAATGCATATTGTGTGCCATATGATGTCTGATTAACTATCGCAGGAAATGCTGAAATTAACCGAGCAAGATGAACACGATACTTTACTGACCACTTCCAGGTATTTTTGTCTAATTCAAGCACATTGAATTTCTTGGCATATAGGCTCTGAACCTGAATAAGATGCAAATGGCCACCCCATTCCCCAAAATACCTAATCTTTTCTCTACATTGTCCCTGAGGCCTTGGTGGCATATCTTTCCTTACGACTTCCTCTGAATTAGCATCAAAGTAAATGGAGGAGTTTTCACCAATCCAATGAATTGCACCATTCCAAAACACTCCACTCTCAAATCGCATATCATAGGGTGGAGAGAAACGACAACAAGATCTCCATGACTCACTCCCTGGCACATACACACTCACTTCAACATCCAACCAATAGGAACCCAAACACTTAATACACAAAGCTTTGTAATAAGGTGGTTCTGAAGGATCAAATATCAGATTATAATAGACATTACTATAATACTTGTCATAGGGGCTCGGCAATGGACACCACTCTTTATTTGCAGGATTGTAAACAATACCAAGTTTGATATTTCCTGCTTCAGTTTTTATCACGCACATTAAAAGGCCATTGCAAGATTGCATAACCTTAACTTGCATAACCTCAATTGCATCTCCTTTTTTTAAAGCAATTGGGTCAAGGAGCGGAAGAGGAGGGAGGCTAGTTACATTATCAGAAAGAGGAAGGGATTCAACTTTTTGGAGATTGGTTAGGCAATTGTAAGAGTAGATCCCAGACGGGGTTAGAGTATTAGAAAATGCAAGAGTACGACTATGACTGAGCCTAAATTGCATACTGGTAATGATTGAGAACCAAAGTTTGCATACTGGACTGAACCTGATGAGAGATCTTGCAGGCAAATGGAGTAGAATTTCAGATAAAAGATCAGCATTTCCAGCGATGATATCCACCGTTACAATAACAGCAAGTCTTTTATCTATGTGGCTCTCCGCCATTATCAGTCCAGGAATAAAACAATGAATCAGTTTTCAAACTCAAACAGACCTGATAGATACAAGTATGACAAAAAATTAGCAAACAAGATAAGTTATTCTAGACTGAATAAGACTTTAATTTAAAATTTACTTGCAACCTAAGGTTGTAGCTCAAACGATCATCACCTATAATATCAATAAGCAGGACGAACCTGAACAAGCCAAATGCTAAAAATGACATTACTACTAGGCTAATATGAAACTTTGCAGCACTTGATTGTGAGAGTTTTTTTTTTTTTTTTTTTGGGGGGGGGGGGGGCGGGGGGCGGGGGGCGTATGCCACTTCAAGCAAAGACAACACTAACAAACCCAGTGAAACCCCATAAGTGGGATATGCAGAGGGTAGTGCATGTTGATTGCCAAAATTTGTCCCACATCGGTGGAGGACACAATAGGATGGAAATTTTCCCCTATAAAAGGAGGCCTAATGTTTAGTATTTAAAATACACTTCTCATTTGTCTTCTTATCTTCTTAAGACATTTGTATCTTCTCTCTTTAGTATTATTTTACTTCTATTTTTGGAGTGGAATAAAATATTGGTTGTGTCCGAGGAATTAGGCAAAATTAGCCGAACCTCATAAATTCTGGTGTTCCTTTTATTGTTGCTTTATTGTCTTATTTATTATTTGGTGGCTGTCATAATTTTTGGTATAGTAGTTGTGACTCATACACACTATATATATTTGGCTTCCGCAACAATTGGTATCAGAGCTAAGGTACTGTCTAAGTATGCTCTGTGGTTGCAGCATAGTCTGATCTTCCACATCAGAAAAGATTTATCTTGGTAACTGAGTCAAGGTTCTGTCTGAGTATGCTCTGTGGTTACAGCTTAGTCTGATCTTTCACACCAGAAAGGAAACAATCTTGATTTGTGTCGTCAGCTATTAAATAATATTTGTGTCAAATATGAGAGACAATAAACAAGAAGAATCTACATCAAGTGTCAACAATACGTCATCATTGACATCTTCGCTTATGACAAGAATTGTGTCAAATGCGAAATTTGCGGTAGAAATTTTTGACGGGTCAGGACATTTTGGGATGTGGCAAGGCGAGGTTCTAGATGTCCTTTTTCAACAAGGGCTAGATCTTGCCATTGAACAAAAAAGACCAATTGTTATTGGAGAAGAAGATTGGAGAATTATCAACCGTATTGCTTGCGGTACCATTCGATCCTACCTTGCTAGAGAGCAGAAAAATCCATACACAAATGAAACTTCTGCAAGTAAATTATGGAAAGCACTGGAGGATAAATTTTTGAAGAAAAACAGTTAAATAAATTGCACATGAAGAAGAGACTGTTTCACTTCACCTATGTTCCTGGTACCACGATGAATGAACATATCACCAGTTTTAATAAGTTGGTCACAAATTTGCAAAATATGGATACAACTTTTGATGATGGTGACTTGGCCTTAATGTTGTTGGGGTCACTTCTTGATGAGTACGAGCACCTTGAAACTATTCTACTCCATGGGAATGACGAAATTTCTCTCAGAGAAGTTTGTTTGGCTTTGTACAGCTATGAACAAAGAAAGGGAGAAAAACAGAAGGGCGGAGAAGGAGAAGCCCTGGTTGTGAGGGGTCGTCCTCAAAATCAAACGAGGACAAAGAAAGGAAGATCCAAGTCAAGATCTAGACGCATCAAAGATGAATGTGCCTTTTGTCAAGAAAAAGGGCACTGGAAGAAAGATTGTCCGAAATTGAAGAATAAGGGCAAACATAACAATGGAAAGGTCATTATGGATTCAAATGTAGCTGATTGTGATGATTCAAACTTTTCATTAGTTACAACAGAGCCATCAACATCATCAAACATATGGTTGATGGACTCGGCTTGTAGCTATCATATGTGTCCCAACAGGGACTGGTTCGTGGATTTTCAAGAAGGAGAATATGGAGTCGTCCACACAGCGGATAACAGCCCTACCTCATATGGCATTGGTTCAATTCGATTAAGGAACCATGATGGAATGATCAGAACATTAACAGATGTTCAATATGTACCGGGTTTGAAGAAAAATCTCATCTTTGTGAGAGCCTTAGAATCAAAAAGGTTCAAAATCATTGCAGAAAATGGAGTGATGAGAGTATGCTCTAATGCACTAGTGGTAATGAAGGCCAATTGGAAGAACAATAACATGTACTGTTACCGCGGTAGTACAATTATTGGGACAGTGACAGTGACAGTAACATCCAGTGACGAAAAAGAGGCAGAAGCAACTAGGCTATGACACATGCGCTTGGGACATGCTGGAGGAAAATCCTTGAAAACTCTATCAGATCAAGGATTGTTAAAAGGAGTAAAGGCTCACAACTTGGAGTTTTGCGAACATTGTGTCAAAGGGAAACAGACAAGGGTTAAATTTGGTACAGCGATCCATAATACTAAAGGCATTTTGGATTATGTACACTCTGATGTTTGGGGTCCTTCCAAAACACCTTCATTAGGTGGGAAGCACTATTTTGTAACCTTTGTTGATGGTTTTTCCCGAAGAGTATGGGTGTATACAATGAAGAGCAAAGATGAAGTGTTGGAAATTTTTCTCAAATGGAAAATGATGGTGGAGAATCAAATAAGCAGGAGGATCAAGTGTATTCGCACAGACAATGGAGGTGAATACAAAAATGATCATTTTAATAAGGTCTGTGAAAATGATGGCATCGTCCGACACTTCCCTATCAGACATACACCACAACAGAATGGAGTGGCAGAACGTATGAACCGAACCTTGCTGGAGAAGGTACGATGTATGTTGTCCAATGCTGGCTTGACCAAAGAATTTTGGGCTGAGGCAGTTACATATGCATATCACCTCATTAATCGTCTACCATCTGCTGCTATTGCCAGCAAGACACTATTTGAAAAATGGTATGGAAAGCCTGTTGTAGATTATGACTCTTTGCACGTATTTGGCTCAACTGCATATTATCATGTAACAGAGTCAAAATTGGAGCCAAGGGCAAAGAAGGCTATTTTTATGGGGATTACTTCTGGAGTCAAAGGATATCGCTTATGGTGTTCTACGACAAAGAAAGTAATATTCAGCAGGGATGTTACATTTGATGAATCTACTATGGTAAATAAGGTAACAGAAGATACCAAACAAAATGAGGGTTCTTCTAAGCAGGTGGAGTTTGAGGGAAAATTTATTTTTCCTACACAAGAAGTAAAGGAGAAAACAAATGAAGATTATCATCTGGAAGAAGAGTCAGTAGAGAGGGAGATTCCAACTCAGGAACCTCAATAACAACTTGAATCAATTGCAACTAGCAGGCCAAAAAGGACAATAACAAAACTTGTTCATCTTATAGAAACGATTGCTTGTGCCGCCTCAATTGTAGCTGATGATGTTCTTACCACTTATAAAGATGCAGTCCAAAGTTCAGAAGAAGATAAGTGGAGGATTGCCATGAATGATGAAATACAGTCCCTTCATCAGAATCATACATGGAGATTGGCCAATCTCCCAAAGGGAAAGAAAGCAATTGGGTACAAATGGGCATTTGCAAAGAAAGAAGGATTTCCTAACCAAGAAGATATTCGCTACAAAGCAAGATTGGTGGTCAAAGGATATGCTCAAAATAAGGGAATTGATTACAATGAAGTGTTTTCTCCCGTTGTAAAACATTCCTCCATTAGAATTATGTTAGCTTTGGTAGCACAGTTGAATTTGGAACTAGTTCAGATGGACGTAAAAATTGCGTTTTTACATGAAAACTTAGAGGAGGAAATCTACATGACTCAGCCAGAAGGATTCAAAATTGCTGAAAAAGAAAATATGGTATGCAAACTTGAAAAATTATTGTACGGATTGAAACAATCTTCTAGACAATGGTACAAGCGATTTGACAAGTTTATGTTACGGCAAGGGTACAAGAGAAGCAAAACAATCATTGTGTGTATTTGTGCAAGCTTAAAAATTGTTCCTTTATATATCTTCTCCTATATGTTGATAGCTTCCAAGAATTCAGAAGAAATTGATAAGTTGAAGATTCAACTGAAGAAGAAGTTCGAGATGAAGGATCTGGGTGAGGCAAAGAAAATTCTTGACATGGAGATAATAAGAGATAGACGTTCAAAGAAACTATGTTTATCTCAGAAAGAATATTTGAAAAGAGTAGTACAACGTTTTGGTATAGATGAAAAGACCAAGTCAATTAGTACTCCATTTGCTCCCCATTTTAAACTAAGTACTACTATGTCGCCAAAAGATGAAGCTGAACATAAGTATATGTCAAAGGTACCATTAGCAAATGTTGTTGGTAGCTTGATGTATGCAATGGTCTGTACGAGACCTGACATTTCACAAGCTGTTAGAGTTATTAGCAGATATATGCGTAATCCAGGAAAGGAGCATTGGCAAGCTATGAAGTGGATTCTACGGTATATTCATAATACTGTAAATGTTAGGTTAGTTTTTGAGCAAGAAGGCAATTAGTCTGTAATTGGATATTATGACTCAGATTTTGCGGGTGATCTGGACAAACGAAGATCAACTACTGGTCATGTGTTTACTTTTGCAAAGGCACCACTTAGTTGAAAGTCTACTTTGCAGTCAACAGTTGCTTTGTCTACAACAGAGGCAGAGTACATGGCTATTACAGAGGCTGTGAAAAAGGCGATTTGGCTTCAGGGATTGCTAAAAGAGCTTGGTATTGGACACAAAAGTATCACAATTTTTTGTGATAGTCAAAGTGTTATTCAATTAGCGAAGAACCAAGTTTATCATGCAAGGACGAAGCACATTGATGTTCGGTATCATTTCGTACGAGAAATCATAGAAGAAGGTGGAGTCACGGTGAAGAAAATTCATACTACGGAGAATCCTGCTGATATGCTGACAAAGGTGGTGACTGCGGTCAAGTTTCAACATTGTTTGGATTTGATCAACATTGTTGAACACTGAAGATTGAAGATGAAGACACAACCAAAATTTGTTATTGAGAGAAAATTGAAGATGTGGAATTTTGCCAAGGTGGAGATTTGTTGATTGCCAAAATTTGTCCCACATCGGTGGAGGACACAATAGGGTGGAAATTTTTCCCTATAAAAGGAGGCCTAATGTTTAGGATTTAAAATACACTTTCATTTGCCTTCTTATCTTCTTAAGGCATTTGTATATGCTCTCTTTAGTAGTATTTCACTTGTATTTTTGGAGTGGAATAAAATATTGGTTGTGTCCGAGGAAGTAGGCAAAATTGGCCGAACCTCGTAAATTCTGGTGTTCCTTTTATTGTTGCTTTATTGTCTTATTTATTATTTGGTGGCTGTCATAATTTTTGGTATAGTAGTTGTGACTCATTCACACTATATACATTTGGCTTCCGCAATAGTGCATACATAGACTTTACCCCCTATAATGGGAAGATAGAGGTTGTTTACGACAAACCTTCGGTTCAAGAAAAGTGAAAAGAAGCAGTGGCAACAAGCAGTAAGAACAGCAAGATACTAAGAAAACCGAATCGAAAAAACAACCGGTAGTAATAGCAATCTAAGAATCCACTTCAAGCAAAGAATCAATGAGAAATGACTAAAGATTAGAGCTGGACTGAAATACTGCAATACAATTTTATCAAAATAATAGTAGCATATTTGTCAGATGCTAGCATTCACACATTCTGAATAGATATGTCTGGTATCACAAAAATAAATGTTTGCTTACCTTAAATTGTTGAATTCATTTTCTTCTTCAACCAAAAGGGGAAATATGACCTCATTCACTTATAATCATTTTTCATTTACAAGTATCCCTTCTCTTGCTTTAACCAACATTTCCACAACAATGTCAATCTTTAAAGTAAATAAAAAAATCATGAAGACCCTATGATCACTAATCTATCATGCCTTGTACGATTATCAAAAGTCACTTGTTTTTGTACTTAAACCACAACAACAACAACTAGGACTCGGTTCCAGACAAATTGGGTCGGACTTATAACTCCTCATTGACCACAATACAGGGAAGATGTAATTCATGGAAAATTATACTCCTATCAACTACACCCATTATTTCAAATAATAAAAAGACCATTTTTTTTAATATCAAAAGACATCATTTTTGGTGCCTTTGATGAAACAAATAAGGGAAAATAGGATAAACCCAGTAAGATTTAGCACTATAATGTTACACAGCACAAGGAAAAGATTTGAATAAATGAACACACTACTTCTACTCATTGAATACACAGAGAAAAGGGATTTAGCACACACCCATTATAGCAAATAATAGAAAGACTGTTTTTTTCTTTAAAAAAATGACATCTTTTTCATACACATTTAGCAATTGATGAATAAAATGAAAAGGAAATTGGATAAACCCAGAAAGATTAAGCATTATAATGATAAACAGAGAAGGAAAAGAATTGAGTAAATAAACAGACTACTCTTACCGTTGGAGAAAAACAGAAAAAAGCCAGCAAATTCTCCAAATTCAATCCATTGATAACAACAAGAATTGGGGCCTCTATGCTTGTAGTTTTTATGCTTTTTTTACCGAATAAAAGGGAAACCAACGGCGAAGTGGGAAGATGGGGTCGTGAAAATAAATTGAGGGTTTATGTTTACTCTCAATTGAAATTTCTTGATTTGAGCTTTATGGAAAAGGCGCGTAAATTTTCACTCTTCGCGGTCATTTACATACACATTTTTATTATTGATGGCCACTTTTTTTTTAATATAGAATAAAATAACGCATAACTTGTACTTTTCTTTTCTAAAGTTCTTGTCCTCCTCTTGATGAATGAACAATAAGTTGCATTGTTCGTGTAGGTTATACCAATTTTAAAAGTTTATAAAAAAACCCAATGTTATATACTGATGTGTTATTTTAATTATTGTAAATCATTATTTTATAAAGTTCATTAACTTTTGTAATATGTTGTGTTTACTTGAATTTGAGTATGTTTATAGAGGTTAAGTACGCGTTTGGCCATGAATTCCAAAATAAATTTTCAAATTTGAAATTTCACTAAAATTTGAATTGAAGATGATATTGTGTTTGGTTATAATTTTTGCAACATATTTGAATATCTTTTTTTGCAAAACCATGAAATATAATTTATACCCCACAACTTGTAAAAAATATCAAATCGTCCCAATTTAATTATACTACTTGAAATAAACAATCAAAGATGCTATTGTTTAGCAACATGGTAGTCGTCACAAGAAAAGGGTTCATTATCAGTTGTAGTAGCTTCATTTGATAGTCGAGGGAAAATACGTGGGTAGTTGTAGGTTAATAATTGATGGGGTCATTTTATAAATTTTAAAAGTATAGGGTAAATTTATAAAATTAAAAAATAGTGAAAATGCATTTTCAATTGAAAAACTTGTAAGAACTAGTTTTTCAAATTTGAAAATTCATTTTCAAGTGAAATTGGAAAAATTGATAAGATATGGATAACCAAACATTGTTTTCAAATTTTTTGGTTTGGAAAAAAACAAAAAATTTGTATGTCCAATCGGGCTCTAAGCCATATGTATTGATAGTCTAAAAATATCTTGCACAACCGCATCACTTAAAAGATACTAATGGCATATAATAGCATTAATATATAACTCAAAAAATGTTAAATAACATGTTAGTCCATCCATCCTAAATTATAGGGTGGTGTTTGACTGAGCACAAAATTTTGAGAAAAAAATAAAAACTTTTATAATTTGTTAATCTAAAATAAGGCAGTAGCTACATTTTAATGTTAAATTATTAGTGGTTAATATAGAAAAGTGTCATGGTTTTGTGTTTACGAAAAGTTATGACTTGTTTAGATCATAAATTTTAAAATTTCTTACTCTCTTCTCTCAATTTATGTGATATTATTTCCTTTTTAGTAGTAACAATTTAATTTTAAAATATTTATTTTACCTTAAATAGATGATTTATAGCAACATAAATATATATGACTATCATAAGTTTCAAAAGTTTTATTTCTTTTTAAACCCTGTTCCAATCAAACATCATCATATGAATTGAGATAAAATAAAAAATTTAAAAAAAATCTTAAACTACGTGAAAATTTACCACTATAACATACACGAGTAATGCAACTTATTGTCCACTATCAAGAACTTAAGCAAAGTGAAATTAAAAAGTGGGGGATTTGAATCATGCCCCAGAAAAGTGAAAAAAATTCAATTTTGCAATGAAATATCCTAAGAATGTTTTCTCACTTTTAGGGATAGATTACATGGGTATGCTATTGTTATTTTCTCACTTTTCTCATGTAGGTTTCCAAAAAATCAATGTTATGGGAATAATAATATATCTGGATGAGCTTCTAAATTTTACTTATGTTGAGAAATGCTTCTTGTCAAAATTCAAAAGTACTTTTCAAAAAAAATATTTTTAAAAAATAGTAATTTATATTTGGCTATTCAATTTGAAAAGCACTTTTCCAAAAATTTAAGCCGCACTTCTACTTGGTCAAAGATTCCAAAAGTGTTTATGGATCTAGGTGGAAGAAACTCCTTATATAGGTGATTTTGTGTAAAAGATCCCTACACTTTCTATTAACTACCTACATAACCTTTGGTAGATCTAGGTGGAAGAAGGGGTTGAAAAATTATATAATGCTAAAACGATTTGTTTTGGTTATATATTGTTAAATCCTCTAAACATAAAGGGAAAATTCTAGTGAAGACACAAAGGGAGTTCAAAATTAACTTAAGGTCACAAGCTCAAATTCCAAGTGTAACAATCCATATTTTTATTAATGTCCTTCTATAAATATCTCACTCCTCCTCTGTTAACATAACTTGGGAGTTCGGAGCCAATCAGCAGAAGAAGCCAGCTTTTTTTAGTTTTTGGATTCTCATTGCACAAAGTATCCTCCATTCCCGCAGGTTCGGGAAAGGGTCGCACCCCAAAAGGTGTGATATAGACAGCCTAACATAATGCAAGCATTAGTGGCTAATGACAAAACCAGACTCCCTTCAAACATGAGACTAGTTTAAGGAAATTTATATTTATAAAAGAAAATTAAAACTTAGAGATGCAGCGAACAAGGCAGTGGAATGACAAAACCAGACTACCAAACAACCAAAGAGTAGCAGATAGTTGCCCACAAAATATATTGTGACAATACTGAAGTAGGAAGATGAAAATCGAATTCTATTACTGAAATGATAAAATGATAGTAAAAAAAACGAAAGCTAAGAACTGATATTAAGGTTTTCAAGCATCTTTGAAGAAGTCTTCACATGAAGTACCTAAGAGATAACCTTTTCCAGAAGAAACTCAAAAGAGGAAAGATAAGTCCTTGAAAGCTGCTGTTACGAGCACTATTTTGGACGAATAGTCCAATCTTTAACTGGAATCAAACTTTCAGCATACTGATAAGCACAAACATGATTAAAACGTAAAGTATCACCTATTTCACCAGGCAACTCGCGGACTACTTTAGCAGTTTTAAGCACTAAGTTGTAGGCGACCACCTTTCCGGGAATAGTTAGCAGAAGGACTGAATCTTCTTCACTCTCTCCTCGAATCACAGACAAAATGGAAAATGCATATTGTGCGCCATATGATGTCTGCTTAACTATCTCAGGAAATGCTGAAATTAACCGAGCAAGATGAACACGATACTTTACTGACCACTTCCAGGTATTTTTGTCTAATTCAAGCACATTGAATTTCTTGGCATATAGGCTCTGAACCTGAATAAGATGCAAATGCCCACCCCATTCCCCAAAATACCTAACCTTTTCGCTACAATATCCCTGAGGTCTTGGTGGCATATTTTTCACAACGACTTCCTCTGATTTAGCATCAAAGTAAACGGAGGAGTATTCACCAGTCCAGTGAATTCCACCATTCCAAAAGACTCCACTATCAAAGCGCATACCATAAGGTGGAGAGAAACGACAACAAGATCTCCATGACTTATTACCTGGCACATACACACTCACTTCATAATCTGAAGTGCCAAAAAAGTGACCCTTAAAAGTAGTACCCAAACGCTTAATACACAAAGCTTTGTAATAGGGTGGTTCTGAAGGATCAAATATCAAACTATATCCATAAACCACTTCATAATACATGACATAGGGGTTCGGCAATTTATGATACTCATTCTTTGCAGGATTGTAAACGATACCAAGTTTGAGTTCAGATACTTCAGTTTTGGTGGAGATCACACACATCAACAAGCCATTGCAAGACTGTGTAACCTTGATCCCATCTCCTATATTTGCAGCCACTTCAAGGAATTGAAGAGGAGGGAGGCTAGTTACATTATCTGTGAGTGGAAGGGATTCAACTTTTTGGAGATTGGTTAGGCAATTGTAAAAGTAGATCCCAGATGGGGTTGGAGCACTAGAAAACGCAAGAGTACGACAATGACTAACCCTAAATTGCATACTGCTAATGATTGAGAACCAAAGTTTGCATACTAGACTGAACTTGATGAGAGATCTTGCAGGCAAACGGAGTAGAATTTCAGATAAAAGGTCAACATTTCCAGTGATGACATCCACCGCTGCAGTAACAACAAGTCTTTTATCTATGTGGCTCTCCTCCATTGTCAGTCTACGAACAAAACAATGAATCAGTTTTCAAACTCGAACAGACCTGATAGATACAGGCATGGCAAACAATTAGCAAATATGATATGCTATTCTAGACTGAATAAGACTTGGATTTAAAATTTACTTGCAGCCTAAAGCTGTAGCTCAAACGATCATCACCTATAATACTAATAAGCAGGAAGAACCTGAACAAGCCAAATGCGTAAATGATGTCACTACTAGGCTAAATATGAAACGTTGCAGCACTTGATGTTGAGGGTTTGGAGGGGGGTTCCAATTCAAGCAAAGAATCAACAAGAAATGACTAAAGATTAGAGCATATTTTTCAGATGCTAGCAATCATGCATTTTGGATGTGTCTGGTATCACAAACAATAGTATTTGCTTACCTTGGATTGTTGAAATCATTTTCTTCTTCCACCAAAAGGGGAAATATGACCTCACTCCTGAGTTACTTATTGGCAAAAGTCAATTTCATTTACAAGCATCTCAACTTCTCTTGCTTTAACCAACATTTCGACAGAATTGTTAAACTTTAAGATAAATAAAAAAATCATAAAGACCCTATGATCAGTACTCTATCACAGGGGCAGACCTACATATAGGGTAGAGGGGTTACCTAAACTCGTTAGCCTCAGCAAAAACATATATATATATATATATATATCTGAAATAGCCCAAGCCCATTTCAGAGAACAACTTACCAAAGTACCATAGATACTAGCACAGGAAATGTACCTAGAAAAAGAGTATATAGAATAGATCAAGAAACAGAAATAGAAAATGTAAAACCATCGGGAAAAAGAATGCCTATAAAAAAACCTATAAAACTACAGGAAGGAGGAAGTAAGGGTAAAATATTAAATATAGCGGCTTATGATCCACAAATGTGGAACTCAGTAATAGACCTATGGAAAGGAATAGTAGTAGCAGACTTTATAAAAACTTATAATGACACAGACGCAGAAACAATGTATAAATATATGGAGACC
Organism: Nicotiana sylvestris; assembly: GCF_000393655.2. Lineage (NCBI taxonomy): Eukaryota > Viridiplantae > Streptophyta > Magnoliopsida > Solanales > Solanaceae > Nicotiana > Nicotiana sylvestris. Next base: position 30,709,886 of record NC_091061.1, read on the forward strand.
TTGTAGCTTTGGTTGAGTGTATGGCTAAACTCTTTCTACATGCTTGGAGGCCTCTGTCGAAAATTGACAGCTGCATCTTTAATGTTTTTGTTTCACTTTATTGATTCCAGCCATAATTTATACTTAATAATCAATTGGTTTACTTTTTAGAATTCATTAATACTTAGTCGCCAACTTAATTTTTTTTATTCGTTTTGAAGCCTCTCCCTTAAAATAAAAAAGGCCCAAAGTGTAGCCCCTCTCTCCACAAGTAGAAAAATATGAACTCTTCTCCCTCCCTTCAACAATGACTTTAGACAAAGCAGCAACATTTGCCGACTTCGACAACAGCGACTGAGAGTTTGTAATTCGATGATAAGTTATCATAATTGTTACGTTTGCAAAAAGTTGCACACTAAACTTTGTCACTACTAATTGGCATATGTAAAGATATTAGTGTCCCGTCCTACTTAAATCCTAGGTCCACCTCTACTCTATCATGCCTTGTACAATTAACATATGTCACCTATTTTGTACTTAACAACGGCAACTAGGCTTCCGTTCCAAACAAGTTGGATCAGCCTTATAGATCTTCACTGACCACATTACTCCATTTAAATACAACACTTTTCAGGGAATACATAAATTCTTGGAAAATTATATCACCTACACCTTTATTTCAAATAATGAAGGAACATTTTTTTTATATAAAAAGACATCTTTTTGGTGCCTTTGATGAAGCAAATAAGGGAAAATAGGATAAACCTAGAAAGATTTAACACTATAATGTTACACAGTACAAGGAAAATAAATATAAAAAAAAAAAAAAACATTCTTACCGTTTGAGAAGAAACAGAAAAAGGCCAGCAAATGCAACAAGAATTCTCCAAATTCAGTCCACTGATAACAACAAGAATTGGGGATTCTATGCTTGTAGTGGCAGTTTTTATGCTTTTTTTACCGAATAAAATTAAGGGAAACCAACGGCGAAGTGGGAATATGGGGCCGTGAAAGAGTAAATATATGGAAAATAAATTAAGGGTTTATGTTTACTTTCAATTAAAATTTCTTGAGTTGAGTTTTACGAAAAAGGCGCGAAAATTTTCACTCTTCGCGGTCATTATAAATACACATTTTTATTTATATATAGAAAATACACTACAATAAAAAGAAACAAATAATGCATAACTTGTGTAGTATTTTCTTTTCTAAAGTTCTTGTCCTCCTCTAGATAAATGAACAATAAGTTGCATTGTTCGTGTAGGCTATACCAATTTTTATACTTTAAAAAAAATAATCAATGTCAAATACTGATATGTTATTTTAATTATTATTGTAAATCATTATTTTATAAAGTTCATTAACTATTATATATGCACAATCATATTATTTACAAGATATTTACTAATTGCTTGTAATAACTTTAATTAAATAACCTAAAAAATGTTAAATAACTTGTTATTCCCTCCATCCCAAATTATCTTATGGTGTTTGTCTTGGCACAAAATTAAGAAAGAAATAAAAACAATTATAACTTGTGATATAAAATAAGATATAAATATTTGTATGGCTACACATCATCTCATAAGGGTAGTATAAGCATTTTAAAGTTGAATTGTTAGTATTAAATATAAAAAAGTATTAATTTTTTGTGTTTATAAATGCTATGACTTATTTCCGCTCATAAATTTTAAAATTTCTTACTCTCCATCCAAATTTATGTGACACTCTTCTATTTTTAGTAGTACCGACTAACTTTAAAATATTTATTTTACTCTTAATGAGGTGATGAATATTGTGGTCCGTTTGATAAATATTGCAGAGAACAAAGAATTCGTCACCAGAAAACTCCACTCAAAACACCTCAATTGAATGATTTGGTAGAGAGGATGAACAGAACTCGAGTAGAGAGAGTTAGATACTTGCTTTCAGAGATTAAATTTCCAAATACTTTTTGGTTGGAAGCACTTAATGTTGTTGCTTATGTTATTAATTTGTCTCCTATTATTGCCTTGGATAGTGATGTTCCAAATAAGGTTTGGTTTGCCAAAGATATTTCTTATGATTACTTGAGAGTTTTTGGATTGTAAACCTCGTGTGCATGTTCCTAAAGATAAAATCAAATAAAGACAAGGAAACACCAAAGTTTATGATAAAGTAGTAAGTACTCATCCATTTTGACTAAAAATCGCGAGTTCAAGCACTGATTATAGAGTTGCTTTTAGTAACAAATATTTGACCTCATAAAGTGAAACTATCCCGCATGAATTCAAATTAGTCGTGCCCCAAAGTGGGGCACGGGAGACCAAAAAAAAATTTCCAAAACATTTCTAAATCCTCTTTGTTTACTCACTCTCTTTCGCTAGATGATAAAAGACTTGTTCGTGGAAAGGCGAATGCAGACAACCTTTTCTTCTTGTTAGAGAGGCTACACATTTTTCCAGAATTCCTTGTACAAAATAAATAAATAAATAAATAAATAAATAAATAAAACTTATAAGCACACATTCCTTGTCATAATTAACATGAGATGCATGAATTTCATCAAAAATTTAAGAAGAACAGATACAAAAAAATGCAAGAAAAATAACATTAAATGTCTTTTTCTTCAAGAGTATTAACAATGGAACCCCACAACAGCATGTTAGTTGTCTTTAATCCACATGCACCGTTTCTTTCGTCACCTCAACAAAAAATTTGAAAATTTTCATTTTTTTTTTCGTTTTTGGTTTGTTTTAAGAATGAATTCCAGTCTACAATCTTGTCAGAAACATAGGATTCTTATCCTATATTTATCCAATGTTCGCATATTAATAGTATATACATTAAAATCTACTAGTATATAGTACTTTTTTGAAGTGGTAGGTCATAAAAAAGGCAACAAACAGCAAAATATTTCTAAAATTGTAGACTTATTACTTATTTGTTTAACTTACCAGTTATACTACTAGCTCTTCTATTATTTACTTTATAACTACGAAATCAGCGAAGTATACCTGAAGATCATTTTTATTTAACTATGTGATCAACTCGTCTAATTGTTACGAGATTACACCACTTTTATTTATCTGATTAGATCATTTTTTTTAATTGGACAAACATGTGAATTCTTTTTGATGACGGGTGCCAATGATGAGAGTTTAATTCCTGCTTACTCTGATAACATATTAATTTATGTGACAAGATGTTATTAGTTAACGTCTAGAAAGTCTCCATCCAATAATTTTCCGAGTGCGTCATCACATCTTTTAGAGATTTTATTCTATGAGGAAGAAAAATAGATAAAAATAAACGAAGGACTTGAATTTTTCTTTTTAATAATTATTCAATTGTTGAGTTCAGTTTTATTATTATTATTTTCTCAACCCTTTACTTATTCATCGTTTACTGTCCAAAGTATCGGCTGTTAGAAAGTTTTTTGGCATATTCACTGATCACTCGAGAAAATTAATATGAATAGAGTTTAAGTTATATCCATAATTAATTAGCGTAAAGAATGTAATTCTTCACACTTTTTGCAGGATCACCTAAAGAATATTTATTCGTAACACAAATTGACTATAACTTATTAGTATTACTAAGAAAACTAAAATTGTGAAACCAAAATATAAATCTACATATTCATATTTTTGGTAAGATCATAGGCTTCCATCTCCTCTTTTTTGGTCTTTTTGTGGGGTGTTTTGACTTCTATTCGTCAAAATGATGCACAAATATTTATAGGTCTTTTTACTTTCTTCTTCAGTACTGTTTTGGTTTTAAATAATTATTGTTTTGATAAACTGAGTTTGTTTAAAATGACATTTTAAAAAGTAAGAATTATTACATACCAAGAAGGGTGTTTAAATCAAGCCAATAAATCTAAAACATTATATCTTATAATTATATTATAGTTGACTGAAATACATTTTACTATGATTTTTTTATTCTTAAACACATTTTGATGAGTTTTGGATTGTTTAGTTATGTGTAAACACTCAGTACAAGTGTTTAAATACATATCATAGCCTTCGTTATACTTTGCAAACATAAATTCCCCTACTGTTGATAAAGTTGTTAAACATACCCTTCAATCGTTAAACCCCTTCCACCGCAGAATGTGTCATGGGGGCATTTTTAGTCAGGCCAAACTCACTCCTGCGTGGCAATCAAGTTACGCACTTGACACAGCCTTCCCAACACTTAGCCAAATTTTCAGCAAAGTTTGTACTTAGAATTATTTTAGGCAGCAAATATAACGAGAACACAATCAAATACGGAAAATCCCCAACCTTTGTATTAATTCAAAAACTTACAAATGAAACTCTTACTTGACTATGATCTCAAGTTGATTAAAGCCCCACTTTGACAAATAACACAAATTGTTCTTTAGCCAATACTAAGACCCGCCTAATACCTAGCCTTAGTCACTTTTGAAACACTTAGAAACTCTCACGTTTCACTCATGTTTCCCTCTTGAATTTCACATGAAATTCCACACACACATCTCACTAAATTGAAAGGCACCTATTTATAGCACGCAGGCAGCCTTTGGCACTTGACAGCACATTGACACTTGTTGCCTACAGCTTTTGACACTTGGTGGGCTAATACTAAATTTGTTCCTATCTTGTAGTTGACATCCTCAACTATATAGGCCATAATCTACACGAAATTATAGTAGATACAAGCATAAGCAGTCATGGGTACAAGTAGTTACAAAAAGGTAACCGCCAACTACTTTGGCATGTGGACTCAATGTGATCTTTGACTTGGTCATTTGTTGCACGCCCAAGGTTGGCATCCTTGGTCCTTTAACATTGCTCCGCACCAATGCCTTGCTTGCAACCTGCCGTCCTTGATTTTTTGGCACACACAACGCCACTATCGCCCTCACACGCCTTGGTTGAGTTTCTGCCTTGTCTATGTCAACCCTTGTTTCACCCGTGCCATTACTTGTATTTTGCTTCACATAGCCTTGTCTTAGCTATTAAAATTCTTCGCTATCATTCTGCATTGCTTTGCTATATCTTAGCCCGGACTTGACACTGCCACAACCCAAAGTGCTAGTACCACTGGCTCTGGCGCACATGCCATGCCGCCCCAACTTTCCCACACTGCCTTGTCAAACCTTTGCCAGGCATGTCTTACCTGCCCCAAGACCTTGGCCAATACGCCAATGCATATGTTATACTCCATGATTATTAAGTAGTATTTTTTACAGTAATATGCCACACGCTTTTCTACACGATCTTTTTTTTGTTGTGCATGGTTTAACTTTTTTAGAATATTTGTTTTCTTCTTTTACCAATTTCAGTTGTCCATCAAACTGAAAGGCCAAAGTAGTGACAATTATTAGAACTCATCTGATGTAATAAAACTTTATAAGGAGAAAGTCTCAATCTAAATAGTTTTCTGTGCGCGTTGTCACGTCTTTTAGAGATTGTAATTCTATGAGGAGAAAAATGGATAAAATTAAATGAAGGACTTGAACTTTTCTTTTTAATAATTATTCAACTGTTGAGTTCAATTTTATTATTATTAATTTCTCAACCCTTTACTTATTCTTCATTTACTGTCCAAAGTATCGACTTTTAAAAAATATTTTGGCATATTCACTGATCACTCAAAAAAATTAAAGTGAGTAGAGTTTAAGTTATATACATAATTAATTAGCGTAAATAATATAATTCACCACACTTTTCGCAGGATCACCTAAAGAATATTTGCTGGTAACACAAATTGAATATAACTTATAAGTATTACTAAGAAAACTAAAATTGTGAAACCAAAATATAAATTTACATATTCATATTTTTGGTAAGATCATAGGCTCATACCTCCTCTTTTTTGGTCTTTTTGTGGGGTGTTTTGACTTCTATTCATCAAAATGATGCGCAAATATTTATAGGACTTTTTACTTTATTCATCAGTACTGTTTTGGTTTTAAATAATTATTGTTTTGATAAACTGAGTTTGTTTAAAATGACATTTTAAGAAGTAAGAATTATTACATACCAAGAAGGGTGTTTAAATCAAGCCAATAAATCTAACATATTATATCTTATAAGTATCATATAGTTGCCTGAAATATATTTTATTATGATTTTTTTATTCTTAAACACATTTTGATGAGTCTTGGATTATTTAATTATGTGTAAACACTCGGTACAAGTGTTTAAATACATATCATAAACTTCGTTAAATTTGTAAACATAAATTCCCCTGCTGTTAATAAAGTTGTTAAAAATACCCTCTAACCATTAAACCCCTTCCACCACAGAATGTGTCACGGAGGCGTTTTTAGTCAGGGCAAACTCACTCCCGCAAGGCAGTCAAGATACGCAATTCACACAGCTTTCACAACACTTAGCCAAATTTCATCATGTTTGTACTTAGAATTATTTCAGGCAGCAAATATAACGAGAATACAATCAAATACGGGAAAATCCCAACCTTTGTATTTATTCGAAACCATAGAAAGGAAACCCTACTTGACTATGATCTCAAGTAGATCAGAGCCCCACTTTGAAAAATAAGACAAGTCGTTCTTTAGCCAATACTAAGATCTGCCCAATGCCTAGCTTTAGTACCTTTTGAAACACTTAGAAACTCTCACATTTCATTCTTGTTTCCCCATTGAATTTCACACGAAATTCCCCCCACACATCTTATTAAGTTGAAAGGCACCTATTTATAGCACGCACGCAGCCTTTGACACTTGACAACACATTGACAATTGTTGCTTACAGCTTTTGCCACTTGGAGGGCTCTTGTAATTGACATCCTCAACTATATAGGCCATGATCTATACGAAATGACAGTGGATACAAGCATAAAGCAGTTATGGGTACAAGTAGTTACAAAAAGGTAACCGCCAATTACTTTGGCATGTGGACTGCATGTGATCTTTTCTTGGTCATTTGCTGCACGCTCAAGGCTGGCATCCTTGGCCCTTTGACATTGCTCCACACCAATGCCTTGCTTACAACCTGCCGTCCATGATTTTTCGGCACACGCAACGCCACTATCGCCCCCACACACCTTGGCCGAGTTTCTGCCTTGTCCATGTCAACCCTTGTTTCACCCGTGCCACTTCTTGTATTTTGCTTCATATAGCCTTGTCTTAGCTATTAAAATCCTTTTCTATCATTCTGCATTGCTTTGCTATAGCTTAGCCCGCAATTGACACTGCCACAACCCAAAGTGCCAGTACCACTGGCTCTAGCGCGCATGCAATGCCATGCCGCCCCAACTTTCCGACACTGCCTTGTCAAACCTTTGCCAAGCATGTTTTGCCTGCCCCAAGACCTTGGCCAATACGCCAATGCAAATTTTATACTCCATGATTAGTAAGTAGTATTTTTTACAGTAATATGCCAAGCGCTTTTCTACACGATCTTTTTTTTGTTGTGCGTGATTTAACTTTTCAAAATATTTGTTTTTTTCTTTTATCAATTTCTGTTGTCCATCAAACTGTAAGGCCAAAGTAGTGATAATTATTAGAACTCATCTTATAGTAATAAAACGTTATAAGGAGAAAGTCTAGCAAGTCTCCATCCAAATAGTTTTTTGTGCGCGTCGTCACATCTTTTAGAGATTGTAATTCTATTAGGAGAAAAATAGATAAAAATAAATGAAGGACTTGAATTTTTCTTTTTAATTATTATTCAACTGTTGAGTTCAGTTTTATTATTATTATTATTTTCTCAACCCTTTACATATTCTTCATTTACTGTCTAAAGTATCGGCTTTTAGAAAGTATTTTGGCATGTTCACTGATCACTCGAGAAAATTAACATGAGTAAAGTTTAAGTTATATACATAATTAATTAGCGTAAAGAATATAATTCTTCACACTTTTTGCAGGATCACCTATCACGACCCGGATTTCCCACCCTCGAGAGTCGTGATGTCGCCTACTAATGAGAGCTAGCAAGCCAATCCTTAACTGCTTACTTCATTACCAATTACTTCTTTTAACAATTATCAACGATAGCATGAAAGCAACGAAATTAAATAAATAAGCGGAAGACTTAAGTTTAAAGAAAGTGAACAATAATGCGAGAATCAACATATGCGTCTACCCAAGAATTAGTGTCACATTACTCACGAGCTTCTAAGAGTGCTAAACACAACCGTTTGAAAGAAAATATAAATTGTTTGTCTCGAATATATGAGTTAACAGACGGAAATATAAGATAGAGAAGATGTCGGACTTGCAAACGCCTGCAAGGCTACCTCAGTGTCTCACTGGACTGAAGGCTGGCTCCCGCACTACTATTGCTATCCAAAACCTGGATCTGTGCAAAAGAGCACAGAGCGTAGTATTAGCACAACCGACCCCATGTGCTGGTAAGTGTCTGGCCTAACCCCGGCGAGGTAGTGACGAGGCTAGGACCAGACTCCAGATAAACCTGTAGAGTTATATAATATATGGCAGAAAAATAAACAAGTAATAAGCAGTTAAAGCTAGGGAAGGGGAAACATGCTTCGGGGATAGCAGTTAAAAGAGAATAATAGGGAATAATAAGGAAGCTAGCACTATAACTTCTATCACAAATGAAGAAAATAAAGGTAACTTTCACTTTCCTCTTGTTGCAGGCGTGCAACCCGATCCCATTTCTCATATCTCGTGGTAGGCGTACCACCCGCTCCCATTTCATTCTATCTTGTGGTAGGCGTACCACCCGATCCCATTTCATAATATCTTGTGGTAGGCGTACCACCCGCTCCCATTTCATTACCTAATTACAAGAATTCCCGGCAAGGGAACATAAGTAATATAATAACTTCCCGACAAGGGAACAAAGATATCGAAATAGTCATCCCGGCAAGGGAGAATCAGCTATAACCAATCTCACTTTGCTAGTACTCAGTTCAATTAATGGAAATACTTAATCATAGAGGATAATTAATTAAAGTATACAAGGTGTCATTCAAAAACACAACAACTTTCAAGTTAAGACCCACGGTCATGCTTGACACCAACGTATAGATACTCGTCGTCATGCCTATATGTCGTACTCAACAAGAAGCAAGTAGCAAATATGACTCAACTCCTAATACATCAAGCTAGGGTTAAACAAAACACTTACCTCGATGCCTTGAACACCACTCAAGTCTCAATTATAGCTTTACCTCTTGATTCCACCACCAATCCGGTCGAATCTAGTCACAAGTTGCTTAATTACATCAATAAATGCTAAATTAGTCAACCCCAATGCATGAAAATGAGTTTTCCAAAGTTTTACCCAAAAGTCAAAAATCATCCCCAGGCCCACGTGGTCGAAATCCGAGGTTCGGACCAAAACCCGATTACCCATTCCCCCACAAATTCAAATATATGTTTTGTTTTGAAATCGGACCTCAAATTGAGGTCCAAATCCCCAATTTTAGAAAAACCTAGGTTCTACCCAAATCACCCAATTTCCCCATGAAAATCTTTGATTTGAAGTTGAAATCATGTTAAAAGATGTTTAGAAGTGAAGAAAATAAGTTAGAAATCACTTACCATTCGTTTCGGAAAAGAAAGGTTGTTTGGAAAATCGTCTTTTATCTTTTGGGGTTTTGAAAAGTGTAAAATAACTGAAATTCACGTGTATTTATACCCCTCTGAAGTTCCCACCGCGGACCACGTAAGAAGGACCGCGGCCGCCCGGGCTTCCTGAAGTCCTGCGAACCTATGCCCCGTGCGGACCGCACAAAGCCGACCGCGGCCGCGCAACACCCACCGCGGACCGCGCAAAGGTGACCACGGCCGCATGCGTTTCCTCGCGGGCCACGCAAAAGGGTTCAGAGACCTGTCAAAATTCCTGAACCTGCAATATCTGATCTTTTAGAGCCTAAGGCATCCCGGAACCTACTAGAAACTCACCCGAGCCCTTTAAACTCTAAACCAAGCATGCACACTACCTCAAAAACACCCTACGAACATATTCGTGTGATCACATCACCAATATAACATCATGAACATCGAATTGAGCCGCAAGATCCATGAAATTTCTTAGATTTCCTTTTAAACATCATTTTTCCCAATTTGGGTCCGGATTACGTCAAACGACGTTCGTTTTTTACCAAACTTTACATGAGTGATTCAAAACATATATAAGACTCGAACCGGGATCCCGAACCAAAATACAGGCCCGATACCATTGCTTTCTAATCAGATTTCATTTCAATTCTCTTTAAAAATATTCAGAATACAATTTCACCTAAAAAATTTATAACTTGGGCATGAAACTTCGGAATTCGATTACGAGCATACGCCCACGTCCCATAATGTTAGGTCCGGGTCTGTTTACCCAAAATGTTGACTGAAGTCAAACTTATTCATTTCGAGGTCAAAACTTAGCGATTTTTCACAAAATTTCACATTTCAGCTTTTCGGCTACGCGCCCTGACTGCGCACACAAATCGAGGCAACTCTAAATGAGGTTTTCAGGGCCTCAGAGACACAGATTTCAATTAGAAACAGGTGATAACCCTTTTGGGTTGTCATATTCTCCACCTCTAAAACAATTGTTCATCCTCAAACGGACAGAAGAAGGAAGTACCTGAGTCGAGGAAAAGATGGGGATACTGGTCCTGCATATCGGACTCGGACTCCCAGGTCGATGCCTCAGGGGGCTGATCTCTCCACTGAACAAGAACCAAAGGAAAGCTCTTCGACCTCAGCTGGTGAACCTGCCGGTCTAGAATAGCCACCGGCTCTTCCTCATACAACAAATCCTTATCCAACTGGACACTGCTGAAATCTAACACGTGGGATGGATCGCCGTGATATTTCCGAAGCATGGACATATGAAACACTGGATGCACGGATGATAAGCTAGGCGGCAATGCAAGTCTATAAGCCACCTCTCCCACTCGATCAAGGATCTCAAATGGACCAATGAACCTAGGGCTAAGCTTGCCCTTCTTCCAAAATCTCACCATGCCCTTCATAGGCGACACTTGGAGCAACATCCGCTCACCAACCATAAAAGACACATCTCGAACCTTACGATCTGCATAGCTCTTTTGCCTGGACTGAGCTATACGAAACCTATCCTGAATGATCCTGACCTTATCCAAGGCCTCCTGAACCAAATCTGTACCTAACAACCGAGCCTCTCCCGACTCAAACCATCCAACCGGAGATCGACACCGCCTACCATATAAAGCCTCATAAGGAGTCATCTGGATACTCGACTGGTAGTTGTTATTGTAGGCAAACTCTGCTAAAGGCAAGAACTAATCCCACGAACCTCCAAAGTCAATAACATAAGCTCGGAGCATATCCTCCAATATCTGAATAGTCCGCTCGGATTGTCCATCCGTCTGAGGATGAAATGCTGTACTCAACTCAACCTGGGTGCCTAACCCTCGCTGAACTTCTCTCCAGAAATGCGAGGTGAACTGCGTACCTCGGTCCGAAATGATAGATATAAGCACACCATGAAGATGAACAATCTCCCAGATATAGATCTCAGCTAAACTCTCGGACGAATAGGAGACTGCCACAGGAATGAAATGAGCTGACTTGGTCAGCCTATCAACAATGAACTAGACTGCATCGAACTTCTTCCAGGTCAACGGAAGTCCAGTAACGAAGTCCATAGTGATTCTCTCCCACTTCCACTCGGGAAGCTCAATCCTCTGAAATAGACCACCAGGCCTCTGATGCTCATACTTAACCTGCTGACAATTCAAACACCGAGCCACATAGGCAATGATATCCTTCTTCATTCTACGCCACCAATAATGTTGTCGCAAATCCTGATACATCTTCGCAGCGCCTGGATGGATAGAGTACCGGGAACTATGGGCCTCCTCTAAAATCAACTCTCAAAGCCCATCCACATTAGGCACACAAACTCGACCCTGCAATCTCAGAACTCCATCATCACCTAAGGTAACCTGCTTGGCACCCCCACACTGCACCGTGTCTTTAAGGACACACAAATGGGGATCATCAAACTGCCGATCATGGATACGCTACAATAACGAAGAACGAACGTCTGTGCAAGCTAATACTCAACTAGGCTCAGAAATATCCAACCTCACAAATTGATTGGCCAAAGCCTAAACATCCAAAGCAAGCGGCCTCTCACCGACTGGAATATAAGCAAGACTGCCCATACTGGCTGACTTTCTACTCAAAGCATCGGCCACCACGTTGGCCTTTCCCGGGTGATATAGGATAGTGATGTCATAATCTTTCAACTACTCCAACCACCTCCTCTGCCTCAAATTCAACTCCTTTTGCTTGAACAAATACTGAAGACTCTTATGATCCGTGAACATCTCACATGCCACGCCATACAGGTAATGCCTCCAAATTTTCAATGCGTGAACAATGGTTTCCAACTCCAAATCATGCACTGGATAGTTCTTCTCATGAACCTTCAACTGCCTCGAAGCATAGGCAATGACCTTGCCATCCTGCATCAACTCTGCACCAAGTCCAATGCGACATGCATCACAATAAACGGTGTAAGGCCCTTAACCTGTGGGCAAAACTAACACCGGCGCCGAAGTCAGGGCTGTCTTGAGCCTCTGAAAGCTTGCCTCACACTCGTCCGACCATCTGAACTGGGCACCCTTTTGGGTCAACCTGGTCATCGGGGATGCAACAGATGAGAACCCCTCCACGAAACGACGATAGTAGCCTGCCAATCCCAAGAAACTCCGAATCTCTGTAGCTGATGCTGGTCTAGGCTAGTTCTTGACTGCCTCAATATTTTTTGGATCAACCTGAATACCCTCTACTGATACACCGTGACCCAGGAATGCCACTGAACTCAACCAGAACTCACACTTCGAGAACTTAGCATATACCTGACTATCCTTCAGAGTCTGAAGAACCACTCTGAGGTGTTGCTCGTGCTCTTCCTGGCTGCGGGAATATATCAGGATATCATCAATAAGGACTATCACGAACAAGTCCAAATAAGGCATGAACACTTGGTTCATCAACTACATAAATGATGTTGGGGCATTGGTCAACCCGAATGACATAACCAAAAACTCATAATGCTCGTACCGAGTGCGGAAAGCTGTTTTAGGGACGTCAGATGCCCTAATCCTCAACTGATGGTAGCCAGATCTCAAGTCAATCTTTGAAAATACCTTGGCTCCCTGAAGCTGATCGAACAAATCATCAATCCTCGGCAGTGGATACTTATTCTTGATCGTAACCTTGTTCAATTGCCGGTAATCAATGCACATTCTCATCGAACCATCCTTTTTCTTCACAAACAACACCGGCGCACCCCAAGGCAAAACACTGGGTCTAATGAAACCCTTCTCAAGCAAATCTTGCAACTGTTCCTTTAACTTTTTCAACTCCGGCGGGGCCATACGATACGGCGGGATAGAAATGGGTTGGGTGCCCGGAGTCAAATCAATGCAAAAGTCGATATCCCTGTCGGGCAGCATACTCGGCAGGTCTAAAGGAAAAACCTCAAGAAACTCCTGAACAATGGGTACAAAATCAATAGAAGGGACCTCCACACTAAAATCGCGAACATAAGCCAAATAGGCCAAACACCCCTTCTCGATCATACGCCGAGCCTTCACATAAGAGATAACACTACGGGTAGAATGACCAGGGGTCCCTCTCCACTCTAAATGAGGCATACCCGGTAAAGCTAAAGTCACAGTCTTGGCATGGAAATCCAAGATAGCATGGTACGGGGGTAACCAGTCCATCCCCAATATAACATCGAAATCGACCATATCTAAAAGCAACAAATCAACACGAGTCTCAAGACCTCCAATCACTACAATACAAAAACGATGAACTCGATCGACCATAATAGAATCACCCACCGATGTAGACACATAAACATGCATACTCAACGAATCACTAGGCACGACCAGGTACGGTGCAAAATAAGTTGACACATACAAATACGTAGACCCCGGATCAAATAACACTAAAGCATCTCTATCACAAACTAGAATAGTACCTGTAATAACTGTATCTGAAGCCTCAGCCTCGGGCCTAGCTGGAAGGGCGTAGCATCGGGGCTGGGCCCCACCACCTTTAACTACCTCTCTAGGACGGCCTGCTGTGTGTTGGCCTCTACCTCTGGCGTCCTGAGCTCTACCTCTAGGACCTCTACCTCCACTTCTAACACCTCTACCCCCACCTCTAACTGGTTGGGTAGGCTGTAGAACACTTGGTGCCTGTACCATAGCACGAGAACCCTGATGCGGAAAACTGCTCGGAGTTCGAGGGCAATACCTAGCAATGTGCCTCGTGTCGTCACAAGTAAAACAAGCCCTCGGCTGCTGGGGCTGATGACCCTAGAAACTTTGAAGCGGCGGTGCACTGATAGGTGCTGATGGTGCACTGTAAGACTATTGATCAGAATAGTGCGTCTGGGAACCACGACCACCTGGAGTACCATGGGAGACCTGAAGAGCTGACTGAAAGGGCATAGGAGGATGGCCTCTACCATTTGAATCTCTACCTCCAGACGAGGTACCACTGAATCTGCCCGAATGACGGGGCCTCTTATCTGACCCATGACCACCTCCCTATGACAAAACCATCTCAACTCTGCGGGCCATATTGGCCGCCTCCTGAAATGTAATCTCACTCCCGACCTCCTTGGCCACCTGAAGACGAATCAGCTGAATCAGACCATCAATAAACCTCCCCACCCTCTCTCTCTCTCTCGGTGGGAAGTATGACAAGAGCATGGCGAGCTAGATCGATGAACCTGGTCTCATACTGGGTAACAGTTATGGAACCCTGCTGGAGGCGCTCAAACTACCTCCGATAGGCCTTTCTCTGAGTAACGGGGAGAAAATTCTCTAGAAACAACACTATAAACTACTCCCAAGTCAAAGATGGTGATCCGGCTGGTCTCGCTAAGCAATAGTCCATCCACCAAGTCTTGGCTGATCTAGATAGGCAAAATGCAGCAAAATCGACCCCATTGGTCTCAACAATGCCCATGTTCCTGAGAACCTCGTGGTAGCTGTACAGGAAATCCTGGGGATCCTCAGAAGGAGCTCCGCTGAAAGTAGTAGTGAAGAGCTTGGTGAATCTGTCCAGTCTCCACAAAGCATCGGCGGATATAGCTGCTCTATCGCCAGTCTTAGCCACTACACCCGGCTGAACTGCCACCGCTGGCTGAACCGCTGGAACCTGAATTTGGGGAGCTACCTGCTCCGGAGTGCAAGTAGCGGGAGTCTGAGCCCCTCTTCCAGCCTGAGAAGTGGCTGGTGCTACTGGAAGCAAACTTGTTCGGGTGACACTCTCCATAAGGCCCACCAATCGAACCAGAGCATCCTGAAGAACTGGGGTAGCGATAAACCCTCTAAGACCTGAGCTGGGCCCACCGGAACTGTTGGGGCCGGAACCTCCTCCTCAAAATCAACTTGAGGCTCCGCCACTGGTGCTGCTGCTCGAGGCTGAGCTCTGCCCCTACCTCGGCCTCGCCCTCTACCCCTAGTGAGAGCTGCTGCAGGGGGCTCGGGTTGCTAGCAGTAGATGAGGAAGCACGTGTTCTCGCCATCTACCAAGAATAGAGTAGATGTTCAATTAGCATTTGAGGAACAAATCCGCACGACAAGAAAGAACAAAAGTGAAGTCTTCCTAACTCGGTAGCCTCTGGGGGATAAATACAGACGTCTCCGCACTGATCCCTCATACTCTACTGATCTTGTCCATGAGTTGTGAGACCTATGTAACCTAGATCTCTGATACCAACTTGTCACGACCTGGATTTACCACCCTCGGGAGTCGTGATGGAGCCTACTAATGAGAGCTAGGCAAGCCAATCCCTAACTGCTAACTTCATTAACAATTACTTCTTTTAACGATTATCAGCGATAACATGAAAGCAACGGAATTAAATAAATAAGTGAAAGACTTAAGTTTAAAGAAACTGAACAATAATGCGAGAATCAACATATGTCTCTACCCAAGAAGTAGTGTCACATTACTCACGAACTTCTAAGAGTGCTAAATACAACCGTTTGAAAGAAAATATAAACTGTTTGTCTGGAATATATGAGATAACAAACGGAAATAAAAGATAGAGGAGATGTCGGGCTTGCGAACGCCTGCAAGGCTATCTCAGTGTCTCTCTGGACTGAAGGTTGGCTCCCGCGCTACTGCTGTTGTCCAAAACCTGGATCTGTGCAAAAGAGCACAGAGCGTAGTACTAGCACAACCGGCCCCATGTGCTGGTAAGTGTCTGGCCTAACCCCGGCGAGGTAGTGACGAGGCTAGGACCAGACTCCAGATAAACCTGTAAAGTTATATAATATTGGGCGGAAAAATAAACAAGTAATAAACAGTTAAAGTTGAGGAAGGGGAAACATGATTCGAGGATAGCAGTTAAAAGAGAATAACAGGGAATAATAAGGAAGCTAGCACTATAACTTCTATCACAAATAAAGAAAATAAAGGCAACTTTCACTTTCAGTTTCCTCTTGTTGCAGGCGTGCAACCCGATCCCATTTCTCATATCTCGTGGTAGGCGTACCACCCGCTCCCATTTCATTCTATCTCGTGGTAGGCGTACCACCTATGAGCACGTGATTTTTGCCTCACGCGAACCACTCCTAAAAATTCAAAATGAAATAAATCTTTCTTTTTTTGTGCAATTTTGTGAATTTTCGTGATATTTTCTGTAATTGTTTGCATTTGTGTGTGTGTGTTTTTTGGTTAAATTAATGAAAAATACAAAAAATATATGTTGCATGTGCATTTAAGATTTAATTTTACGATTAGGATTAACCAAGTAAATATTTGTTTACAAAAGTGAAAAAAAATCACAAATAGCGTACTTCGCATTTTAGTGTTTAATGCCAAAATTGTGTGATTTTTCTGTTAATTTGGTATTTTAACTACTTAGAGTTAATTAATATTTATAGGATAATTTGGCCAAGGTTAAATTTAGGCTTGTATTTTATTTTAATTATAAAGAAAATCGGAAAAAAAAATTAAGAAGAGGAAAATTTGGTTTGGGCCAATTTGGTCAGAATCCCAGGCCCAAAACAAAAAAAAACCCACCCCAGACCCAATCCAGTACGGCCCAAAACCCGCCACGACCTGACCCAAACCCGTCCCCGACCCGGATACCTCTTAAAATAACCTAGACCTACACCCTTCAGTAAACAGCCGCAGGAGACCCATCACCCCACCCCCTCAGGTCACCTTCTTCGAACCACCCAATCCCTCAAACGATTGTCCTTGATCTCTTCAACAATCGACGAACTAGACCACTCTTCAACTCCACCTCTCATCAGATCGACAACCAAACGATCCCAGACCCCGTTGCAGCCGCTCCCTCTACACTCAACGACCTCTGAAGCTCGTCTTCTTTGGCGAGGCCAGCCCCACCAGCTCCTACATTCACCAGGTCTTACCGGAAATGGCAATCAATAGTGATGAAAGTCCATGGACGTGACTAAAACCTTCGTTAATCGTTTGGGTTTTCCGGCAAGGCATTTGGTTTTCGAGTCGAAGTCCTAGCCGCCGATTCAAGGTACGATTCGAAGTCCGATTCAGTTACTGCACGTGTTTTGTCTTCGTCGCTAGGTCTTGCGCACATTTCAGTCCGAACCCATCTTTGTAATCACTGATTTTACTCATTTAAAAAGCCATCTCAGGTTCAATATCTTTCTCTTTTTTACATTTGTTTGATTGTCGATTGGGAAAATGTGATAAGAGTTATGCTAATCCATCTATAAACATAGGTCTGTGAGTAATTTCAGTTGAGGTTGGATTCAGAGTTAGCATTTATTCTTGATTCATGTTTGAAAATTGTATTTGATATGTCATTTTGCTATTTGGAATCCTGTATTCATTGTCCTGATTTGCCTCGAGCACGTTCAGATAACAAAAGGCTAATTTGAATGTTCGTTTTCTATGTCTCGGATGCCTTTAACTGTTTATGGTGTTGAAATATCTCTTGGGATTTAAGTTTTCTCGAGTTGAAATGGACGATTTGTCCGGCTTCAGGATTTGTTTGAATAAGTCTGAACCAACGACGCATATTCTCATGGTTTTCTGTTTGGTTCTCTGTTTGATTCTCATCATGCCTAATCGTTCTATTCTTTTATTTGGGATATGCATAACAGTTTGTGTAGAGGGTCTGAACTAAGTTGAGGATATTTATTTGTCTGAAAGAATTCAAATCCCAACTGCGTTTGAAATTAATTAGGAAGCCTTTAAGATAGCCTAAGAATTGTTTTATAAAAAGGTGTATCTCACCTACTTAAGAAGTTGCTAGCACATGGTAGGATCAGTCTAGGGATTAATTTAATAAAAAGGGGATCAGCAATGCAAAGGACACCCTATTCAATACTTTTAAGAGTTGGAAAGTAAGACAACATGGGGGGAACATTTCAAAAAGCTGAAATAATACAATTATAAAGAAAAGATGAGCTGGAAAGTGGGGAGGTTGAAAGTTTAAAAAAAGGAGAACAATAGACTTGAAAAAGGAAGGAGATAGGCATTGAGAGGGGGACAACAGTCTAGTATTCTGAAACTAGGGGAGAACCCGAAAAAAAACTCTGAAAATAACAAAACAGTTGAGGATATCCGACAAAATACTGTTTCATTTGAGTTTTTGCTTTGCAAATTGCAATCTTCACTTCCTGAACCAATTCTCTGATTGTTTGGACATCGAAATGGTTTGAGGTCTATTCATTTGAAGTCGGTCATTGTTGTTTGCTAGGTTGTTTGTGTGTTCGAAACTGGAATTTGGTTTGCTAAACTTCAGTTTTTTTTGGGGGGGGGGGGTTCAAAAATTGGTTGGCTGGTTTACTCCTAGTACTGGAATCTGGAACTCTGTTTTGTTGTTGCTGCCTTTTGATCCCTCATTTCTTCTTTCTTTTCTTTATTCCCAGGTATTCTTTTGAAACTATCATGGAATTAAAGTTTGACTAAAGCTGTGCAAAGATCCGAAAGTTTGAGTTGGAGTTCAAATGGAAACTTTAAACTCTTTCTGTAATGGCTGTTGATTTCAATTGTCTTGTGTGATTATAATTCTGTAGTGATTTAGTTTATATTAAACACCTCGATGTTTGCAAGTTAATTGTTGAATTGAAATCATTTGGAGTAGGGATTTAAGGTATGAAAACGGTGTATAGAGAAACATGTGATAAATGTATACTGACTTCGAGGGAATCCAATTAAAAAGAAAAAGAGCATCTGCCGTGGAATTGTTTATCCACTTGAATTTGCCGTTTGAATTTTTTTATCAAATCAATCATCTTGAGTGTTCACAAATATGTAGGAGAATTGACAGAACAGGGGTGGTTTTGTTTGCTCTATAAAGGAAAATGTCCACTTCTTGCTTTACTGTCATGTTTTAATTATGGACGTTTACCTTATAGTACAAAGGTTTAAAATTGCAATCATAATGTTCCAATCGATTTGGGAAAATCACGCTAGATACGTTAAAAGGGGGGAAATAGAAGGAATTTTATTTGATATCGAGGTTGTCCGCTCGAGGTCCTATTCAGTGAATCAAGATTTTGTTAAATTTGTATCTTCATTTTGCACTTCTCTGGTACTGATTTGTGTCAAGCTTGAATAAAACAAGATGTATTAATATGGTCTTGCATGTCCGATTAGCTCTTTGGTTTTGGAAGCTTTGAATTTTAAATTTTGCATACTCTGCTCATTTGCGTTGAAAATAGTTAAAATATCTAGGATTTGGATTCCCCTCTTTTATATGTTGGTTGATTCTTAAACAAAATAAATTGTAGTAACAGAAGAACAAAGTTGTTTTCTTAAGATAAGGTTTGCGCCATTGGAATTTCAAGTGATATTAAAATTGAGTTGCTGGCCAAATACTTGTTATAGGGAATGTTGGAGTGATTTTATATCTTTTCCTAGCACATGTTTTTCTGGACAGTTTACACCCGTACCGAGTAAATGTTTTTCTTGGGCCATTCATTCATGTTGTCCAAAGTTGAATTCTTTTGTCCTCCTCTAACATGGATTTCTTCGATATTGAACAAGACTAGTAGATTTAATGTGCCCCTTTAAAGTTCTTTTCTTAGTTGCTTTGCCTTCATTATTTGAAATTTGATTGGTTTTAAGCATAGCTGGTATTGTTCTCCACATAATATGATTTTAATAATTCATAACCTCTCAGTAATCTCAAAGATTAGGAAAATTTAAACAATGTAGTTGCTTTAGGCGCCATTTAAATTAATTTCCTTAAACTCGGGTGTTCATTTATGTGACCCAAATTCAAGTCTCAACGGTATTAAAATATGTCAAGGACCGCGAGTGCATTTATGTGACGTGGTTCGGAACGTGTTTTAATAACGTTGCAATTTTTTTTTTAAATTTAAATAAAAGCAGTTAAAAGGTTAAAATTGCGCATAAGGTCATAATTGTTTAAAATCAGATAATTAAACTAAATATAGCAGTTAAGCGACCGTGCTAGAACCACGGAACTCGGGAATGCCTAACACCTTCTCTCGGGTTAACAGAATTCCTTACTCGGATTTCTGGTTCGCGGACTGTTAAACAGAGTCAATTTCCTTGATTCGGGATTCAACCGGTGACTTGGGACACCATAAATCTCCCAAGTGGCGACTTTGAATGAATTTTTAATAAATAAAATCCCGTTTCGATTGTCCATTAATTGGAAAAACTCCTTTATACACCCTTCCGGGGTATAGGAAAAAAGGAGGTGTGACAGCTCTGGCGACTCTGCTGGGGATGATACCCATAATCTCTGGTTCAGGGTTCAGAATTCGAGCTTTAAATAATTGTTATAATTGGCTTGTTTTATCTGATTTTTTACATGTTTGGGCCTAATGTGCTAAGTGATGCTTTTTACCGCTTTGATATTATCTGAACTGCATATAAATTGCTACGAAGCCCTTCTCTTCTCATCTTCGGTGATGTGCTCGCTGGTCGAGACTCTCTATTCTGTTAGTGTCATACCTTGAAATAAGAAAGAGACTCGGACAAGTTACTAAGCCAAATGGCCTTTTGGTTCCCGGTACGTAGCCCCCTCCTCGACTCGAGTTGTCCGCTCGAGTACACAGTCTAGAACAAATACCCAGGTTATGAACCTAGAATAACTCAGCTTCATGTCGGATCCCTAGTAGGAACGTTTATTTGCATCACGTGCATTTGACTTTGGAGGCTCAACACAGGGGTTGGGTCTGTCTAGGACAGGTGTACCAAAAATGACAAAAGACCATCCTGATGCATCTTACTTGCTACTTGTGCATTTGTTTGCTTCAGACTTGCATACTGACCGGCTTTTGAATATTTTGAGGAAAGAGATATAGAGGTACGAGGGTTAAAGAGAGTTAGTCGCCTGTTTTGAAAAAAAAAGAAAAAACCAATGTCCAAATAGTGTCGAAACTCTGTCGAATTTTTGAGAAAATGAAAAAAAAAGAAAAAAAAGAGGAAAAAAATAGTTTTATTTGCCGATGAAAAGAGTCTTGTTTTCAAAAGAAGTTTATTTTATCGGCCCGAACTACGCCAGTTTGATTCTCACAGAGTGTGAGATACGTAGGCAACCCCCATCGGGTCCAACTTCACTTTTTGCGAAATTAGCCAAAAGAAAAAAAAATTTATTTGAAAATAATTAGGGTGATGCCATTCTTGCTAGAAATAGCCGAATGTCCCTAAAAAGGCGCCGGAAGGCTATTTTTGTAAGAACAACCTCCTGTGGTCATTTTTTTTAGGCTTTCACCCGTTAGCCGACACAACCTTAAAGTCTTCGACCCCGAGGTACTGAAAGGCCGTAATGGCAAAATCGGGTTTTATTTTAAATGAAAAAAAGAGAGAAAAGTGTCCATGTTATCTTTGAGTCAATGGAATCGTGATTTTTGCTTAACCACCATAATAAATGTGCAGAATGAGCACAAGTCAGAATTTGCACGTAACAATTGTGAACAAGATCCCTTTGGAGTTGCACATGTGGTGGGATGACTTGGGCGAATCAGGGCGCGACACAGTCAATGTATACCTGGGAGGCCTCACTGGGTTGCTGAAGATTAATCTTAGAGGGGATATCATAAAGGCCTTGGTCGCATTCTAGGACACGGCTCACAACGTATTTCACTTCTCGGATTTTGAACTTACCCCAACATTGGAAGAAATAGCCGGATACATCGGGAGTCCCAAAGTTCCTCTGAGACACCAGTACCTGATTGCTCCGAGGGCCGTAGCCGTACACAGGTTCCTAGACTCTTTGAAAATAAGCAGGGGGGTCCACAACCCAGACTTGGCAGCTGGCTTTTGTACTTTGAAGTTTATATACAATAGATATGGTCACATAGGGGAGTTCAACAAGCCAGAGAACAAAATCTGTAGCAAAGGAAACCGCCTTAAGTGGGAAGAACATATGTGTTTTGCATTCATGGTAGCCTTTTTGGGACTCCTGGTGTTTCCTAGAAAAGATGGGAACATTGACATACGAGTATCTGGGGTTGTCAGCACTTTACTTACTCAGGCCAACAACACCCTCGCACCCATAATAGTAGCTGAAATCTTCCGCGCTCTCACAGCCTGCAAAGCCAGGGGAAACCTTTTTGAGGGGTGCAACGTGTTGCTGCAGATGTGGATGATCGAACACCTATGTCGTCGTCCTCAATTTATGAGTTATGGGTTGACGGAGAAAACGTGCATAGAGGAATTTCCTACGAGGGTTGACGGAATCAGCTTACTAGAAGGGGTCATAGAGTGGGCAGCGCGCCTCCGTTCTGTCACTCCAAGCCAAATAGAATGGACATTTGGGTGGTTGTCTGTGGATGAAATCATATATATGCCAGCCACTGGACCCCATTTCCTTTTGATGGGACTCAGGAGTATTCAGCCCTATGCCCCATATCGAGTATTGAGGCAGTTGGGGAGATGCTAAAGAGTTCCGAAAGATGAAGATCTTAGCGGCCAAGTGGTCGAGATCGGGCCTAACGGACAATTTCATGAAGCAGCAGTCCGACAAATTTGGAGCGAGTGTCAATACTTAACAGTAAATACATGTTTATATGATCGATCCAAAGGTGAAGTTTCGCCAAGATACTTTGCTTGGTATAGGAGAGGAATCGAGTTTGGGAGACCGGCCAAAAGACCCCATCTCCAGGAGTTCGTCAAGGCGTCGCAAGAACAATGGGATTGGTTGACTAAAGAACATGGGTACAGGGTTACAATAGGCAAATTGGAGAAGCAAGTCATGGATTTGCAATTTGAGAAAGATCTGTAGGCCGCCGCAGATGAGGGCGAGAAAAAGAAACTAGCTAAAGAAAATGAGGCCCTCCGAGCTCAAATTCAGAAACTAAAAGTAGCGGCAGAAAATCCAGTCCGAAGTAACAGAGATGAAAAGCTCATAGCTAACCTAAGGCAGAAAGTGAGTAACTATAGTTTCTATTTGAACAAAGCAGAAAGTGAACTGGCCGGGGCTCAAAAACAATTAGCCAAAAATGCAGATGAACGGGTATGCCTGGTTAAGCAGTTGAGAGAAAGGTACGACTATGAGGTCACGGGGTTGAAGAAAAGGGTCATCGCCACGAGAAACAAAATGATCAAACAGGCAAAAGACTTCAAGGTTGAAAGGGAACACTGTCACACGACATTGGCACAGTTAGAAATAGACTTGCAACAACTTCAGGAACAAAACTATGCAGCCAAGTAAACCTTGAAGGCCAGGGCCCAGCAGATTGGGCGTTTGTTACAAGAAAGGGGCATCATAAGAGAGAAAATTAGAAACATCGCTGATTACATCATTATGAAGTGCCACATTTGTGAGGGTATGACCCGCACTACATTTTTTGCGGCAGTGATGACCTTTGTTTAACAAATAATGAACAATTTGGACCGACTTCAAAGGGATCTTGCACATAGGCCTGTGGCAAGACCGAATGATGTCCCACGGACACCAGTAGCATTGATGTACTCATAATTTTCCGTTTGAATCTGTATTTCCTTTTCTGTCAGAGTCTGTGAGTCATGTTAGGTTTGCATTTCTTTCTGTTCCGAGTCTGCATTTCTTTAGAGTATGATAGCTTGATTTCAGAGTCTATTTGTCGCCTTTACGTCAGAGTCTGTTGGTCTTTTTAAATTTGTTGATATTGAGTCTGTGTAATCGAAACATTTGTTTTATAAAAGCTAAAAATTCAAAAAATGTTTTATTTACTTGTACACTTATCTGACAGAACTACGCACGGTCTGATTCATGCAGGGACATAATACGTAGGCAATCTCTATAGGATTCGACCACCACTAAAAGGGAAAAGGAAAAATAAAGAAGGATAGAATAAAGTTTAAAAGAAGAGGCACAATTGTGAGAGGCTGGAATGCCACATGGAACCGAAGTAAATGCATGATAGAAATGGTTAATTGCCTAGGTGTATTGCATCCCAACGTGTAATTGCATATGTGTTAAACTCTAAAAAACTAACAAGTTGGTTGATTTCCAGAGAATTCAAGCAGTTAGTTTATTTAGAGGATACTGGCACATTATCATTACCAAACCAGATTAAAAGGATCAATACCAGAAATCATGTCTATCCCGGAGGCCGACACTAGTGTTGAGGTAGAGGAGTTGGACGTCAATAAAATGAAAGAGGAGATGTTCAAGTTTAAGCAATAGATGGCCGAAATGTACCAGGCTTGGTCCCAAGGGCAATCACCACCGTCTTACCCAACCAACCCGACTTTTACCCCACCATTAGCTCAGTCTCAGGATCATCCCGCCACAATCCAGGTTTTCCCATTTATCAACACTACCATGGCACTACTTCTCATATGCCGCAAGCTCCACCACCAAAATTGATTCCATGCCCTCCTCCGCCAGTCACCCCTATCTTTGTGACATCTCCACCAGCTGCACTCCATAGATCCCTGAGTGAACCCGTGTTCCAAGCTCAAGACAACCAGTATTATCCCCCGGAACCCACCTTCAAAGCTCCTGAAACCTACCCCTACGATCCACGTTCTGATCTCTCGAGAGAAGCTGAGAGACCAGCCAAAAATTCCGAACATGAAGAGATGTTCAGAAAAATGAAAAGCATAGAACAATCCTTCAGGGATATGAGAGGGATAGGAGGTTAGGTAAGCGTGGCTTACAAAGATCTGTGTTTATTCCCAAATGTACAACTACCGGCAGGGTTCAAAATGCCCAATTTCGACTTGTACAACGGAAACGGTGATCGGGTGGTTCATTTGAGAGGTTTTTGCAGTAAGATGAGGGGAGCCGGAGGAAAGGATGAATTGCTAATGGCTTACTTCAGTCAGAGTTTGAGCGGAGCATCATTGGAATGGTACACCCGCCAAGATCACGGAAGATGGTACACATGAGATGATCTGGCACAAGCATTCGCTTGTCACTTTCAGTATAATCTTGAGATCATTCTAGACCGACTATCTTTGACTAAACTAGAGAATAAGCACAGTGAAAGCTTTAGAGAATATGGTTTCTGGTGGAGGGAGCAAGTAGCAAGGGTAGATCCCCCAATGAAAGAGAGCGAGATGGTCGATTACATTTTGCAGGCTCTGGAGCCAACTTACTTTGGTCATTTGGTGTCCGCAATTGGCAAGTCTTTTAATGAGGTTGTAAAAATGGGAGGCATGGTCGAGGAGGGGCTTAAGTCCAACAAGATCATGAGTTATTCAGCGATCAAGGCAACTACCCAAGCCATTCAAAGCGGCACTGGGGGTGTGCTTGGGAAAAAGAAGAAAGAAGAGGTCACGACTGTTGAATCCGAAGCTTGGTTCGGATCTAGAGGCCCGTCACCCTACTATATCCAATCATGACCCTACCACCAAAATTACCCCCTCACTTCATATAGCCCTCCACAGCAATACTACTCACCGCTAGATCCCCATTTTTCCGTCCACCATGCACAAGCCTATACCCAAACCCCGACACACGCACAGTGGCGTACACCGGCTCCACAAAATCCATACCCAGCTCCACAAAACACATATCCACCCCAAGGGCCTACAGAAATCCCCCCGGGACAGGTTTTCGACCAAACCAAGCCCTCAAGAATGAGAGGTCACAGAAGCAAAAGACTTTTACTCCACTGGGGGAATCATATACCAGTCTTTTCCACAGATTGAGGCAGTTGGGCATGTTGAATCCAATTGAGCTTAAAATGTCAAATCCTCCCCCTAGAAATCTTGACCACTCGGTGAGCTATGAGTACTGTTCAGGGGTCCCTGGGCATGATACAGAGAAGTATTGGAAATTAAAAATAGCTGTGCAAGAGCTTATCGATACTCATCGGATCGAGGTTCAAGCCTCAGAAGCACCAAATATCAATCAAAACCCACTACCAACTCACCATGAGACACACATGATTGAGTTGATACACAAAGAGGGGAGCCCAGGAAGCCCTCACAGACGGTAATGATGATCCGTTCCAGCGAAACCAGCTCAAAGGAAAAAGTAACCAGTGGGAAATCAGTGGCCCAGTGGAGAGGGGTAGATGATAATCCTGCTGTGGTAGCCGAGAGAGGGTCGTCAAGCATTGTTGCAGTGAAACCAGAAAAAGCTAAAGTGGTAGTGCCAGGGGTTGCAAGTAAACATGTTGTGGTCATGAAGGGTGCTCGCGCAAAGCCTGTTATTATAAAACCAGTAACTCAGCTTCCAGTAATCAACAGCAAGGTTGTTCCTTGAAATTATGAACGGGTGACGGTGATTTACAAGGGGAAAGAAGTCAAAGAAGAAGTTTGTGAAGCGCAAGGTTTGACTCGCTCAGGAAGGTGTTTTACTCCCGAGGAATTAAGAAGAGCTAAACATAATTTAACGCCGGTAAAGAAAGCTGTAACTAAAGAAGAGGCAGAGGAATTTTTGAGGAAAATGAAAGTGCATGACTATTCTGTTGTAGAACAGTTGAGGAAAACACCCGCTCAGATCTCATTACTCTCGTTGCTAATCCATTCAGATGAGCATCATCAGTCACTGATGAAAATCTTGAATGAGGCCCATGTTCCCGACAAGATCTCGGTAAACCATATGGAAAAGATAGCCAACAAGATTTTTGAAGTAAATAGAGTCACTTTTTCCGATGACGAATTGCCGGTAGAGGGTACTGAGTATAACAAAGTCCTTTACCTGATAGTGAAATGCGAGGACGCCGTGGTTACCCGGGTATTGGTTGACAATGGTTCAAGTGCAAACATCTGTCCTCTCTCCACTCTAAACAAGCTGAAAGTAGAAGAGGAGTGGATCCATAAGAACAGTATCTGTGTGCGGGGATTTGACGGCGGAGGCAAATCAACCGGGGACATAATGTTGGAGCTGACCATAGTCCAGTAGAATTCACAATGGAATTCCAAGTGCTGGATATCGTTGTTTCCTACAATTTGCTGTTAGGGCGACCGTGGATTCACGTCGCTAAAGCAGTGCCATCAACACTCCATCAGATGGTCAAGTTTGAATGGGACAGACAGGAAATAGTGGTGCACGGCGAAGATAATTTGTGCGCTCACAACAACACCATTGTGCCATTCATTGAAGTGGAAGATGACAAGGGACCATGGGTCTACCAGGTTTCGGACGCAATGTCAGTCGAGAAAGTTCCAGAAGGGAAATGTATCCCGAATCCGAAGATAAACACTGCATCACTCATGGTAGCGTATGAAATGTTGAAGAATGGTTTTGTACCAGGAAAGGGTTTGGGATCAGCGTTGCAAGGCATCATACAACCCGTGTCTCTTCCTGAAAACTTGGGAACATTTGGTCTGGGATTCAAGCCCACAGCCGCAGACATAAAAAGAGCCAGGAAATTGAAACAGAGGACATGGGTCCTTCCAAAGCCAGTCCCACATCTTTCCAGATCATTTGTCAAGTCCGGTACAAAGAGTCGCCCAGTGACAACAATTCCCAGTTCCGCGATTAATCCTGACAAGGAGTTGATTGAAAGATTGGAGCAGTTGTTCGACAGTGTGAATATGGTGGAAATTGGAGAGGGTTCTAGCAATGCGGAAGTGCAATTTGTCGGGCCAAAAACAAAGGTTAATAATTGGAAGGCTACTCCTCTCCCTACTCGGAAGGAGTCTTGGTAGTTTGCTTTGATTTTCCTTTAAGTTTGTACGGATTATTCCAGGGTTGTAATCCAGATTTCATTTCTTCAGTTTGTTGAGTGTGCAAACCTTGTTATCTTTTATCAATCAATGAAATACAATTTCCTTTTCTTCATCATTCCTTATGGTTTTCCTTTTGTTTTGTTTTCTTTTCTATACAGTTCTTTTTTCACTGGTTCTAATGACATGGAGTGCATAAGGAATTCTCAGCCCAATCTTAAAAATCAATCTGATTCTGAAATGTTAGTTCAAGAAGTAGATTGTGGTTGTCACACCTCCTTTTTCCATACCCGCGAGGGGCGTAGGGAGTTTTTCCAATTGAAGGACAATCGAAACGGGATTTGTTTAATTATTTCAGAGTCGCCACTTGGTAGGTTTTAGGGTGTCCCAAGTCACCAATTTTAATCCCTAATCGAGGAAAAGAATGACTCCATATTACATTCTGCGTACCAAAAATCCGGATAAGGAATTCTGTTAACCCGGGAGAAGGTGTTAGGCATTCCCGAGTTCCGTGGTTCTAGCACGGTCGCTCAATTGTTATATTCGGCTTGATTAATCTGATTTTATACAAATATGAACTTATGTGCAAATTTTAACTTTTTACCGCTTTCATAATCATTATTATTTTTTATAAGGAATTGCAACGTTGTGAAAACATATCTCGAACCACATTACATCAATGCACCCGTGGTTATCGACATATCTTGACTCGGTTGAGATTTGGATTTGGGTCACATAAATGTGCACCCGAATTAAGTAAAATAAATTATTAAAGGCGCACCTAAAGCAACTAGCGTATTGTTATTTTGGGGAAGGCCGTAAAATTCGCTAACACGACCTGTCCCGAATTCTAAGTATTTTAATATATACATTTAGAGGGCCCCACAGCTTGTGCATTTTTCTTTTGTTTGTCGAGGCTCGTCTCATTCATTATTAAAAAGAATTTACAATGTCAAGTGAACGTCTACGAAAAAGCTATCGTAAAGTTTCGTTCTTCGTTCCGTCGTCGACCCTATCTATGTTTCTATGATGGCCCAAGAACACGCTCATTCTTCAGCCGTAGAGAGACTTTTGAATTGCGAGGTACCATTACGAGCTCAATGATGGTAGTAGAGTAGTCGATCTGATCTCGCGCGCGGGCGGATAGTCTTGGGCCTACCTATCCCGATAGGACCCCATAAAAGAACGGGAGTTGTTGAGAGGTTCCATATTGCCGAGACGAAGGACATCACTTCTGTACGTGATCGTAGTATGTCACGTCGTCTCGTCCCCGCTGCAAATCACCTGAACTTTTAGAATTTCATTTAAACTTTTATCTCTGCTGTCGCAGATCGGCTGTTGATTTAAGCCATATCTTTCAATGTCTCCAAGTCCAATTTCCGACAAGTCTTTCTGAATTGGAAGAGCAAGAAGCGGAAAATGCATCTCAAATCACGTCACAATCAATGTACCCGTGATTAGAGACACATTTCGCTCCCGTTGAGATTTGGATTTGGGTCACATAAATGTGCACCCGAGTTTAAGAAGATAATATTATTAAATACGCGCCTAAAGCAACTAGCGTGTCATTATCCTGAGAAGGGCCGTGAAATTTCGCTAAAACGGTCCATCCCGAAGCCTAAGTAATTTTAAAGCAAATATTTACTGAGGACCCCGTAATTTCGTATTTTTATTTGGCGAGGCTCGTCTCATTTTTATTTTTAAAAGGATATCTTAAAGCGGTTACGTTCTTCTATTTTTGTCCGTCTCTAGAATGAAAGAGAGAAAAAGATCCTAGTCCCATTACATACTTAAAGTTGTTATAGTCGAACTCCAAACAAAAGACAAAATTTATGAGGTTCCAAATACAAAGGCACGTGTGGGCCATCCGTTTGCCAAAGCGTGGGCTTGGGTCCAACGCATATGGTATTATACTGGGCTTGGGCAGTCCTTATTCCGATATTAGCCTAATTGCTTGTTTTTATGCCTATTTGTGAGTTTGCAAAACTGGAAGATAAAATGATACTATATCGTTTAACAGTCTATTGTAAATGTAAAATAGGCTATCTGCTGTCATGAAAGAACATTAAGATCAAATTTTAGTCCTAATTCGAATCATTTGCATACTGAGATTAAATTGTTACGACAATCAGAAGTCCATTTACCCGATTCAAGTCTAACATGCATCTTTACAAGCGACTGAAATAAGCGGGGTGATTTCTAGCACCATATCCCTTTAAGGACTTACCTAGGGAGTTCATAAGCTAAATTATACAGTTCTTTGGAAGGAATTACATATTAGTGGTACACAAAATGGTTTAAGTACAATCAGTAAAAAAAATAAATTCAGTTTATAGCTACCACTTCTTCATGTGTGTATTCATGCTTCAAACGTCAACTTCAAACATGGAATTACATCGACTTAGTATGTGTACCTGGATACAACAAGAACAAGAAGAAGAGGAAGAATATCAACAGCAGGCAACCAAGCAGCAGTAACACAGCAGTGCAAACAACAACAATGTAACCTCTAGCTCAAGAACACCCAACAGCAGTTCAATAACGATAACCCACAGGTGGTCGAGCACCACAAAACAAGCCCAGAAACAGAGTAGCAAACCAACAGAAAAACCCAGAATACTCAATGCAATGGCAACAGTAGTTAAATAATCACAAAAGCTCGGCAACATAGAGAAGCCCGGAATAGTAGTAATCCCGCAGAGAAAATCAGAATATCCTAATGGAATAGTAACATCCCAACTAGAGTAACTGACTTGGCCAAGACAACCTGACCAACTTAATCTCTTATGCAATTTTCAGACAGTGTTTAGTTACAGTGTTCTGAAATTTCTTTCTGTTTTTCTTTTTCAGTTTTCCAACCTCCAACCGTCCAGCCCTTAGCCAAAAATAGCCCTATTTATAATCTAAAAGAGACCCCCCTAAGGTCTGCCTAGAACTTCACAGCCTCCAGGTCTGCCCATACCCTTCACTTCCCATGCCTAAGCATCTTCTTGATGCAAGTCATTTGGTTCCCCATGCTTGGCCTATTGCTCTAATCAAGAGTCATGGGTTCATTTAAGTATTCATTTTAAACTCCCATGCTCTTATGTTTTGTCCCCATTAATACTAGATTAATAGTATTTTTTGTTTAAACAATTGATAGCCCGTTAATCCTGAACATTTAATCAGCCTTTGCCCAACCAAAATTACCCAACAGACCCTTGATCATTACTGCCCTGCCCCCCTTTTCCATTCTATTGAATCTGCCAGTTATAACCATTTGAGAACTAGTTCGAACCCCCACATCTAACAAACCATAACCTATATAATCAGTCCAACACAACCATTCAACAAAATCAGCCAGTAAGAGTCAAGTCGTTGCCATTTAATACTGCAAAACAAATGACAACATGTGTCGAGTCGACTTCGCGAGTTATAACGTATACTAATTAGTCGCTAATCAACTAGAATCAAAACAGAACAACTGAGTGATTCAGGCATTTTTCGGACAAAATGGAACTTACGAAACTTAATTATTTGACGACGTTACTCAGGTCGACTATACGGACTATTACACATAACAAACAATCGACAAACAACATAGACTAAACAGGGCACCAATTTATTTCAAAACTCGGGACATTTAACATGGAGTTTACGAAACTTAACTAGTCGACAACATCAATCGAAGCGAATAGACATCTTATAACACTCAATTAACACTTAAGAAAAAAAGAAATTGACCAAACAAAAGGGTCTTTGAAGATGGGGGGAATTGACAGAAAAATAATCAAAAATCCAGAACAAATCTACGAACATATGCATAATACATAAACAAAAGGAAAGAAAAGAAGATTACACCGGAAACTTACATCAAAACGAATCAAGCCTGGCTTTTAGGGTTCTTGAGCTCAGATTTGGGGTTCGAAGGGTTCTATCTATATTTGACCGAAACCAAAGGCATCTGGGGTATGAGGGAGGCCCGGGGGTGTTGTGGTGTAAGTTTGGAACTCATCCGGTGACTTAGGGTTTCGGCTCGAATCTTTGATTAAAGATTCGAGCACCCTGGAGGGGATTCGAAGTTAAGTGGCTAGGGATTTGTGTTCAGGGTGGCTTGTAGGTCCAGTGGTGTAACTATGGTAGTCACCGGCGTCCTTGCCGCCAGGTTCAAGTGAAAGGGGAGCTATGGCGGCTGCTAGGGTTCGGGGTATTTTGGGTTCCTTTCTGAGGGAGACGAAGGAACAAGGTGAGGGCTTGGATAGGGGGGCGGGGTAAAAGGGTTAGGTTTATATACGGAGTAAGGGTTTAGATCCTGGCCGTTGGATCAAGTGAGATCGATGGCCAGGATCTATCCATTTAGGAGGGACGACGTCGTTTGGGTGTGATGGTGGGTGAGACCGGGTAGGGGAATGGATCGGGTCAGATTAACGGGTCTAGGGGAGGGCCTGGATCCGTTGGATCAATGGGGTTGGACAGCTCAGATCAAACGCCCTAAAACGGCGTCGTTTGGGGCCGTGCTTGGGCAGCCTGGGTTGGACTGGGTCTGTTTGGTTTTGGGCCTAAATTTGGGGGGTCCAATCCGATTTTAACACCTCTTTTCTTTCCCTTACCAAAATTAAACAAAATTCCCTACAAAATAACAATAAAATTACACCTATATTATTTAACACTCATAATAATTAACACACCATTTAACATTAAAATAAAAATCGCTCAATGTCTGGAAACACCAATGCATATATTTTTTATTTTCTTTTCTTTTTTGGTGTAATTTTCGTGAAGCAAAAATCACGTGCTTACAGCTGCCCCTCTTTGCCCGAATACACGAAGGGTTTTCGTGCAAAGATAAAGCGAGCGATTTTTGCTCGTTCGAATACTCCGTGTGAAGCATTTTCTGAAAAAGATTTGACCGAACCTTTGTTTCAGAGGTTTCCTACATATCCTGGGCTGAACATGAATCAGGTCAATGTAGTTCGGGAAGTTTTGGTAGCTGGGACTACCATGTGGCTGTAACGTTCGCTGTTGTTGTGTGTTGTTACATGCTGCTGTATGCTGTTATTGCTTACCGATCTCCTTGTTACATCGTGCTGAAAAAGAAAAAACAAGAAACTAGGCTAGACTACGGATCATAAGATCTCATCTATCTTCAACTTGTTCTTGTTGCCTTGCTTTCTTGTCGTCTTGTGCTTCCTTTGGTGCTTTTCTTCCGTGAATTTGGGAATGACACTGGCCCTTTGCTTTTCTGAATACCGTTTTTCATCATTTTGCTTGGTCCGCTGGGGACATGGCTTTCTTCATTAAGCTTTTCGGCGGTTCCTCTGGGGGGGTATGGCTCTCTTCATCAGATTTGTTAT
Source organism: Nicotiana sylvestris (assembly GCF_000393655.2). NCBI lineage: Eukaryota > Viridiplantae > Streptophyta > Magnoliopsida > Solanales > Solanaceae > Nicotiana > Nicotiana sylvestris. The sequence goes on from NC_091061.1 coordinate 30,743,198, forward strand.
GCTGGGCATAATTTTAATGTTCACAAGCCGCTTCTTTCAAGACACGTCTTTTCTCCCTTTGACTCAGGCGCTTGAATTTATGCTGGGACCTCTTGTTGCAACCTCCTGCTTCCCGGTGCCGGGGATTTTTATCGTTTCCTGCTGGAGATTCCTGTTGTAACCTTCTGCCTTCTGGTGGGGTTGCTGATCTCAAGATTTGAAATATTTAAACTAAGACATAGAAGGTATTCCTCTCATTATACAGGTGGGCGCCTATTTAAACTAAGACATGAAAATTATTCCTCTCGTTATACAAGTAGGCGCCTATTTAAACTAAGACATGAAAATTATTCCTCTCGTTATACAGGTGGGCGCCTATTTAAACTAAGACTGAAAAGTATTCCTCTCGTTATACAGGTGGGCGCCTATTTAAACTAAGACATGAAAATTATTCCTCTCATTATACAGGTGGGCGCCTATTTAAACTAAGACATGAAAATTATTCCTCTCGTTATACAGGTGGGCGCCTATTTAAACTAAGACTGAAAAGTATTCCTCTCGTTATACAGGTGGGCGCCTATTTAAACTAAGACATGAAAATTATTCCTCTCATTATACAGGTGGGCGCCTATTTAAACTAAGACATGAAAATTATTCCTCTCGTTATACAGGTGGGCGCCTATTTAAACTAAGACATGAAAATTATTCCTCTCGTTATACAGGTGGGCGCCTATTTAAACTAAGACTGAAAAGTATTCCTCTCATTATACAGGTGGGCGTCTATTTAAACTAAGACTGAAAAGTATTTCTCTCATTATACAGGTGGGCGCCTATTTAAACTAAGACATGAAAATTATTCCTCTCATTATACAGGTGGGCGCCTATTTAAACTAAGACATGAAAATTATTCCTCTCGTTATACAGGTGGGCGCCTATTTAAACTAAGACATGAAAATTATTCCTCTCGTTATACAGGTGGGCGCCTATTTAAACTAAGACTGAAAAGTATTTCTCTCATTATACAGGTGGGCGCCTATTTAAACTAAGACTGAAAAGTATTTCTCTCATTATACAGGTGGGCGCCTATTTAAACTAAGACATGAAAATTATTCCTCTCATTATACTGGTGGGCGCCTATTTAAACTAAGATATGAAAATTATTCCTCTCGTTATATAGGTGGGCGCCTATTTAGACTAAGACTGAAAAGTATTCCTCTCATTATACAGGTGGGCGCCTATTTAGACTAAGACAGAAAAGTATTCCTCTCATTATACAGGTGGGCACCTATTTAAACTAAGACTGAAAAGTATTGAATTTGTTTCCTCGTTCCTCCGAGAGAATCTTTGACAACGGTAGAAAATTTTCTGCCCCGGTTTTGGTGACCTTTCTGGCATCACGTCCTTCTGCCATCATCAACCATTATTTTCCTGCAGCAGACAAAAGGATTTTGTTAGTTTTAATCATGGTGGACAGCGGTGTCCTTCCGCTGGGGGATGATTTTTCCTTTTCTTTTCCTTGCTCTGTGCTCCCACAACTGGTTGGTGGATAAAGTTACTTGCTGGAGGTGACCTGCCTGCTGGGGATGGTTTTCCATTTATCCACTTTCCTGCTTTTCTCTTTACAGAACAAGCTGTGGGAGTCTGCTTCAATCCCGAAACCACTCCCTTAGGAGTTTATTTCCTCCCCGAACTGCAAGGCATAGGATTTTATCGCTTGGGGATAACCTTTAGGACTGTTAGGGTTATCTTGCATCAGATTAATTTCCTTTTCCTGTGGTGTCTGACCCCTTCGGACTTGGGTCCGTGATTTATCGACGTCCTGCAGGGAAACCTTCTCGGAACTTGGTCCACAAGTCCTTTACCCGTCATTTTCCGCTCTCTTCACGTCACCCTTAACTTTCTACACAATTCGTCCTTTGGTTTTACAACCAACACCTTTTGTCTTACTGCCTCGGCTTTTGGCCTATCCCTTTTGTATTTTGCTTTTGTACCTCTTCGACCTCAGGTAGTAAACTCTGAAAAATCCTTTCCAAAATGAATTTCTAGAAAGAAAAATGAAAAAGATAGAAAAAGGAGAAAAAATCTTTCTGAACCAATACTGGTGGGAAAAAAAGGAAAAGAGAAGAACTTATCTGGATGACATGACTTGTCCTTACGATCATGACGTGCACCATAGATTCCCGACCCAGTCTATTTGTATCAATTAACCTGCCTGATGGCCTTACTTGCTGGGGATAAATGGGTGTCCATTTCTTCGCGAACATGGACCCTTTTATCGATCTGTCTTGTCGCCTTATAGTGCCCTTCGAGGGGTTTTCACTAATGAGACTCTCTCTTTTCTCTCAGCTCCCGGCGCCTTATGGTGCCTGTGAAGGTTTTCACCGATAAGACTCTCTCATTTTATATCTCTCATCTTTCGTCGCCTTATGGTGCCTGCACAGGTTTTCACCGATAAGACTCTCTCATTTTATTTCTTCAGCGGGGAATTGGGGTGCTGCCGATATGACCCTCTCTTCTGGAGATTCTTTCGACTATCAATTCATTTCCGGTTTTATGATCCTCTTCTTTGCTGGGGATCAGTGTGCTATTCTCGGCTCTATTTGCCTGACTTGGCACCTCTCGGAGGTTGATCGGGAGGTCTTTTTTGGACATCGATGTTGGTTTTGGTGTGGGTCTAAAATAAAAACTATCAAGAATTCGAAATAACTCTGACGGGTGAGCCACTACAGCTCTTGGAATCAAACCTTTGTTGAAACTTTTAAAACATAACCTCTGCCCCAGTTTTCTTGCTTGGGGGATTTTATTTCTACACTATGTTGAGCTATGCGTGCTATGCACACTATGACCGAGCCGTGAGGCGCCTACGTATCCTCTTTGAGGAATCTGGTCAAACGTAGTTCCTATTGCTTTTGTTTTTCTTGTGATCTTTATCTTTCTCTTTTTCATTTTTCTTGTAATTTCTTTTTTTTCTTCTTTTTCATATCTTTTCCATTAGTGATTCCAAAAGAGGGATATGAAAGAATAACTTAAGGCTCAAAAGGGGGAAACAAGGGTTAAAAGTGTTTGGATAGAAGAAAGAATTGCCTCCGTCATTTCATTATCCAATAAGTACCAAATACAAACAAATGAACCAATAACTACCATAATCAAAGAAATTACGCATAATATCTTTTGACTGCATCAGAATTGATAGCCATGTCGACACATCTTCCCTCGATATCTGTTAGACACAACGCATCGTTGGACAACACTCTGGTCACGATATAAGGCCCTTGCCAATTTGGGGCGAACTTGCCTTTTGCCTCGACCTGATGCGGGAGGATCCGCTTCAATACCTGCTGCCCTACTTCAAACTTCCTGGGGCGTACCTTCTTATTGTATGCCCTTGCCATTATCTTCTGATACAGCTGACCATGGCACACTGCTGCCAATCTTTTCTCGTCTATCAAGCTCAACTGTTCCAATCAAGCTTTGACCCATTCATCATCATCAATCTCGGCTTCCGCGACAATCCGGAGGGACAGAATTTCGACCTCCGCAGGTATTACTGCCTCAGTTCCGTACACCAATAAATAAGGAGTTGCACCTATGTAAGTCCGGACGGTATTGAGATAACCCAACAAAGCAAAGGGTAATCTCTCATGCCAGATCCTTCCACCATCTTCCGCAGTATCTTCTTGATGTTCTTATTGGCTGCTTCGACCGCTCCATTCGCCTTGGGACGATATGGGGTGGAATTGCGGTGTGTAATCTTGAATTGTTGGCATACCTCTCTCATCAGGCTGCTGTTAAGATTTGCACCGTTGTCCGTAATGATCACTTTTGGGATCCCAAATCTGCAGATGATATGGGAGTGAACAAAATCCACCACTGACTTTTTAGTTACCGACTTGAAGGTTTTAGCCTCAACCCATTTGGTGAAGTAGTCAATGGTCACCAGAATGAACCTATGGCTATTGGATGCTGCCGGCTCGATAGGCCCAATGACATCCATGCCCCATGCAACAAACGGCCAGGGCACTGGCATCGTATGTAACTCTATTGGCGGAGAATAAATCAGATCTCCATGTATCTGACACTGATGGCATTTCCTCACGAAAGTGATACAGTCGTGCTCCATGGTGAGCCAATAATACCATGCTTGAAGGATCTTCCTTGCCAACACATATCCGATCATATGTGGCCCACAAACTCCAGCATGTACCTCTGCCATAACCATCGTGGCCTGACCGGCATCTATACATCTTAACAATCCCAAGTCCGGGGTTCTTCTGTAAAAAACTCCTCCGCTGAGGAAGAAACCATTCGACAAACGCCGAAGGGCTCTTTTTTGGTCTCCAGTGGCCTGCTCCGGATATATCCCCATTTTGAGGTACTCCTTGATATCATGAAACCAGGGCTCGCCATCTACTTCCTCTTCTACCGCGTTGCAATAAGCGTGCTGATCACGAACCTGGATGTGCAGAGGGTTAACATACATTTTGTCAGGGTGGTGTAACATTGATGCTAAGGTGGCTAATACATCCGCAACCTCGTTATGAACTCTCGGGATATGTTTGAATTTCACTGATCTAAATCGCTTGCTCAGATCGTGCAAACATTGTCGATATGGTATGAGTTTCAAATCTCGTGTTTCCCATTCACCCTGAATCTGATGTACCAAGAGGTCCGAGTCTCCCAAGACCAAAACGTCTTAGACATCCATGTCTGCAGCTAGTCGCAGACCCAAAATGCAAGCTTCATACTCGGCCATATTATTGGTGCAATAGAAGCGTAGTTGAGCTGTAACAGGATAATGGCATCCTGTTTCAGAAATGAGTACTGCTCCTATTCCAACCCCTTTCGCGTTCGCGGCTCCATCGAAGAAAAGCTTCCAACCCGGTTCCTCGGGTAACTCCAGCTCACCCGTATGCATCACTTCTTCGTCGGAAAAATACGTTCTTAAAGGCTTGTATTTTTCATCAACGGGATTCTCTGCCAAATGGTCGGCCAGCGCTTGGGCTTTCATGGCTGTCCTCGTCACATAGACGATATCGAACTCTGTGAGCAGAATTTGCCATTTTGCCAACCTCCCTGTGGGCATAGGTTTCTGAAAGATGTACTTCAATGGGTCCAAATGGGATATGAGATAAGTAGTATACGAGGACAGGTAGTGCTTCAACTTCTGAGCCACCCAAGTTAGGGCGCAACATGTTTTCTCGAGTTGAGTGTACTTGACCTCATATACTGTGAACTTCTTGCTAAGATAATAAATGGCCTACTCCTTCCTTTATGTGACATTATGCTTCCCCAGTACATAGCCAAATGAATTTTCCAGGACCGTCAGATAAAGAATTAAGGGCTTCCCCGACTTAGGTGGAACCAACACGGGTGGATTGGACAGATACCCTTTGATTTGGTCGAAAGCCTCTTGACACTCCGTTGTCCAGTCTATCTCAACATCTTTTTTAGCAGTCGAAAAATGGGTTCACAAGTTGCTGTGAGTTGAGCGATGAACCTGCTGATGTAATTGAGTCTCCCTAACAGACTCATTACCTCTGTTTTGTTCTTTGGTGGTGGCAAATCTCGGATGGATTTGATTTTGGATGGGTCTAACTCAATGCCCCGTCGACTGACGATGAATCCTAACAGCTTTCCTGATTAGGCCCCGAATGCGCATTTGGCCGGGTTGAGCTTGATATCATACCTTCGGAGTCTTTGGAAAAATCTCCTTAGGTCTGCTATATGGTATTCCTAACGCCAAGACTTTATGATCACATCATCTACGTACACCTCAATTTCTTTGTGTATCATGTCGTGAAACACAGCAGTCATTGCTCGCATGTACGTTGCCCCGGCATTCTTCAATCCGAACGGCATTACCCGATAACAGTAAGTTCCCCATGGCGTAATGAAAGCTGTCTTTTCCGCATCTTCCTCGTCCATTAGGATCTGATGATATCCCGCATAGCAATCCACAAAGGACCCAATCTCGCGCCCAGCGCAATTATCGATCAGGATATGGATGTTGGGCAACGGGAAGTTATCCTTCGGACTTGCTTTGTTGAGATTGTGATAGTCGATGCACACCCTGATTTTCCCATCCTTCTTCGGAACTGGCACCACGTTGGCCAACCACTCGGGATATCGAGTGACCCGGATGACCTTCGCCTGCAGCTGCTTAATCACCTCTTCTTTGATCTTTACACTCATTTCTGTTTTAAATTTCCTTAGCTTCTGCTTGACCGGAGGGTATGCCGGGTCAGTGGGCAATTTGTGAACCACTAGATTGGTGCTCAATCCCGATATATCATCATATGACCATGCAAAAACATCTTTGAATTCCACGAGGGTTTTGATCAATTCTTCCCTGACATTCGGCTCAATGTGGATGCTGATTTTGGTTTCTTGGACATTATCCGCGTCTCCTAGATTCACAGCCTCAGTGTCATTTAGGTTAGGCTTGGGTTTCTCTTCAAATTGGCACAACTCTCTGTTTATCTCTTTGAAGGCTTCATCCTCGTCATATTCAGACTCATTGTTGCGAACGACCTCTTGTATCACTAAGTTAGACTCGGATTGATTTATTAGACTAGGTCGAAGATCCGATGTGCATGCCATGTCATTAGAACCAGTAAAAAGAGAACTGTTCAGAAAGAAAAAGAACAAAACAAAATTAAAATGAGACAAATAAGAGAACTTTATTAAACTTGCGGGATAACAGGGTTCACACTTTTACAAAACAAAAATAAAATTTTGGATTACACCCTGGAATAATCCGAACAAGAAAAGCATAAATCAAAGCCTACTACCAAGACTCCCCCCGGACAGGAAGAGGAGTAACCGTCCAATTGTTGGTTTTGGCCTCAAGCCCCACAAACTGTATATCCGCTCTGCTGGAATTCTCTCCAGCTTCTACCATATTGGCATCAACGAATAGCTTCTAGAAACTCTGATTCAGGTCCCCGTCCATCCTAATCAATGGTCCAAGAATTTTTGGGACCGGTGACCCCTTGGCACTTGCTCTAACAAAAGATCTTGAGAGACGTGGCACAGGTTTGGGAAGATACCAGACTTTCTTCTTCATTTTCCGCGCTTGCTTTACATCTGTTGCGGTTGGTTTGAACCCCAACCCGAAGGTTTACAAATTCTTGGGCAGGGAGACAGGTTGGACAATCCCCTGAAGCTCAACTCCCAGGCCTTTTCCCGATACAAATCCATTACCCAGCATTTCTGAGACCATCATGATCGTTGCGGAAGCTACCCTAGGGTGCTGGAGGATCTCACCCTCAGAAATCTTGTTTGCCGACATTGTATCGAAGATCTGGTAGACCCAAGGACCTTTGTCATCATCAGTCTCTATGAAGGGCACAATGGCGCCACCCATGGTGCACGCCGTGTCCTCGCCGTGCAATACGACCTCTTGTCTATCCCACTCGAACTTGACCATCTGATGTAGGGTGGAAGGCACTGCTTTGGCTGCGTGGATCCACGGTCGTCCTAACAGAAGATTATAAGATACTGTGGCATCTAACACCTGGATCTCCATGGTAAACTGGACCGGACCGATGGTCAATTCAAGTACAACATCCCCCACAGTGGCTGTTCCATTTCCGTCAAATCCTCGGACGCAGATGCTATTCTTGTGGATTCTTCCGTGGTCGATCTTTAATTGGTTCAGGGTGGATAATGGACAAATATTGGCACTTGAACCGTTATCCACCAATGCCCGAGTAACTATCGAATTTTCACATTTGACAGTTAGGTAGAGAGCTTTATTATGCTCCGTACCTTCCACTGGCAGATCATCATCTGAGAATGTTACCCTGTTCACCTCGAAAATTTTGTTTGCAATGGTTTCCAGGTGGTTTACAGAAATCTCGTTGGGCACATGAGCTTCGTTCAATATCTTCATCAGGGCCCGACGATGTTCCTCAAAATGGATTAGTAATGATAGCGGCGAAATTTGGGCCGGTGTTTTCCTCAGATGTTCGACCACAGAGTAGTCCTGCACTTTCATCTTCCTCAAGAACTCCTCAGCCTCTTCTTCGGACACAGGTTTCTTGGTTGCAGCTGGGTTGGGTCTTCTCAGCTCCACCGGAGCAAAACACTGTCCTGATCGAGTCAGCCCTTGCGCTTCACAACTAACTTCCTCTACTTGTTTTCCTTTGTACATCACCCCTGCCTTCTCGTATTTCCAAGGCACGACCTTGCTATCAATCATCGGCAGCTGGACCACAAGCTCTATGGTGACCAGTTCCCTGTATACCCCTTTCAACACAACTGTAGGTGTGGGTGGAGTCCCTGGTATTACCAACTTGGCTGGCTCGGGTTTGCTTGTTACGGCAGACGGGCTCTTTCCCAATATCACTCCTGGCTTGACGCCTTCTCCCTGCAATTGTACCCCCGTTCTTCCACCGGTCGATCCTTCTTTCGGAGCGGCCTAGATTATCATCACTATCTGTGAGGGATTCCTCAGCTCTCCTCTATCATACACCAACTCGATCATGTGAGTCTCGTGGTGCACTGGCAGTGGGTTCTGGTTGATGTTAGGTGCCTCCGGCGTCTGGACCTCGATTTTGTTATCATCAATGAGATCTTGTATCGCCTGCTTCAGCCTCCAACATTTTTCAGTATCATGTCCCAGCATTCCTGAGTAGTACTCACAACTTATTGACCTGTTCACATTTTGGGGTGGGGGTTTTGCTCTCTAGGTTCGACAGGACTCACCAAACCCAACCGTCTCAATTTGTGGAATACGGCGGTATAGGTCTCTCCCAACTCAGTAAACGCTCTATGTTTATGCAGCCTATCATTTTTAGCAGCTTGACTCGCTCAAAAACCTTCCCCCGGAGGGTTCCTGTATGCTCTTGGTGGAGGATAGGCGTTTTGTGGTGGTGGGTAGGTATTATGTGGAGCTGGGTATGTATTGTGGGGAGCTGGTGCACGCCATTGTGGGCGAATCGGAGGTTGGGTGTATGTCTGGGCTTGATGGACGGTGAAATATAGTTCTTGAGGTGGGTAGTAGTGATGTGGTGGGCTGTATGGGTAGTTTGGCCTGTGAGGTCTGGGTTGATTGTACTGTGGTTTGCCAGACCTGGCCCAACTGCTTGCCTCAATCGTGGCAATTTATTCTTTCTTCCTTCTTCCCAGCGCACCTCCCGTGCCGCTCTGAATAGCCTGGGTCGTTGCCTTGAGTGCCGAGTAATTCAGGATTTTGTCAGACCTCAGACCCTCTTCTATCATGACCCCTATCTTCACTACCTCGTTGAAGGACTTTCCAACCGTCGTCACCAAGTGACCAAAGTAGGTTGGATCCAGTGTTTGCAAGAAGTAGTCCACCATTTCTCCCTCTCTCATGGGAGGATCAACTCTGGCCGCTTGCTCCCTCCAGCAGAACCCGAACTTGCGAAAACTTTCCCTGGGCTTCTTTTTGGTCCTCAACAATGTGAGACAGTCAGGGACTATCTCGAGATTGTATTGAAAATGATCTGCGAAAGCCTGCTCCAGATCATCCCAAGTGTACCATTCTAGTGCCGATCCACTCAGACTTTGGCCGAAATAAGCTATCAGCAGCTCATCTTTGCCGCCTGCCCCTCTCATTTTGCTACAGAAACCCCGCAAATGTGCCATGGGGTCACCGTGCCCTTCATATAAATCAAACTTAGGCATCTTGAACCCGACCGGGAGTTGTACGTCCGGGAAAGGGCATAGATCCTTGTAGGCCACGCTGACCTGGTTGCCCAATCCATGCAGGTTCCTGAAGGACTGCTCCAGGCTTTTGAACTTCCTCAATACCTCATCTTGTTCTGGGACTTTAACCGGCTTTTCAATCTCTACCGGTACCTCCAAGTGCGGACTGTAGGTATGTGGTTCGGGGGCATGGAATGTGGGTTCAGGGGGATAGTACTACGTATCGTGAGCCTGAAACAATGGCTCGCTGGTTGATCTTTGCAGGGTGGCTGATGTGGGTCCCACAAAAGTGGGAACATTTGGTGTTGGGAGAGGTTGATGGGGTGGTGGAGCTTGGGAATCATGAGGGCTTCTCTCCTGATGATAACGGTGATTCGGGAGGCTTGTTGAAGGTCCGGAGTGAAGGTATTCCGGCATGTGCCCTAGTGGCTCAGGGCTCTTTTGTGCTTTGGCTAGAGCTAACTGCATTGCATTCATCTCTAGTCCCATCCTTTCTATTTTTTCCATCGCTTCTTTTAACAACTGGCTCATCGGCCTTTCTTCCTCGGTACTATTCTCTGAAGTAGTCATGCTTGTTGTTACCGGTCCTTTGGATTTGGTTTGGTAAGGGTGTGCTGCCAGAATTCTTTAACAACTAACTGTTTGGATTCAGACAACAACAAACTTTGTTAGCGTTAGAGTTTAACAGATTTGATAACAACACATTGAGGATGCAATGCTCCTAGGCAGTTAACCGTTTCTAACATGCTTTACTTCAAACAACATGCGTCATCCCGCGCGAATCAGACCGGGCGTAGTTCTGCCACAAAGTAAAGACACACAAAAATTCTTTTGGAATCAATTAATTCATCATCAAAATTTGCTATTATAGATTTAAACCAAGAACAGCAATAGTACAGACTCCAAAGTTCTTATCCTGACTCGACGAAAGAAAAGAAAGTAACACATAAGAAGACAACAAGGCTAATTAAACAAGACTTGAACTAAGGGCTACAATTCCAACTTGAGGGCTCGCGAGGCATCGTTCGGCCTTTCTGCGGCTCTTGGTGTAAGGTCTATCTGTAAGCTTTTCAACTCATTCATGATCCGGTGAACGCAGCCCATGATGGAAGCAAGGAGAGTTTTTCGAGGTATTTGCTTGCATGCTAGGCACCTCATGTAGATGTAGCGCCCAATCTCATCAATCCTTCCTCGAATGTTGTCTCTTTCCGCGAACAAATTTTCTATGCCCCGGTTCTTTAATCCTAGTGCTTGAGCATTGTCGGCGAGTCGATCTTGGAACTTCTCCATTTGTCTTTCCATTCGGGTCATCGCCTCATAACAGCGCCTTCTGTCTGCTTGGGCATCTCGTGTTTGCTTGAAGATCCGCTCTTGCAGAGTGGAGTTCGTTTCCCTTAATATCCCGATGCTCAGTTCATAATCCCTTATGATTTGTTGCAGGCGCTGCCTCCGGGCCATTGTACCTTTTGCCCGCTTGGTCCGTAATCTCGCTGTGCTAGCCTTGGATCTTTCCAAATCTTCCTGGACTTCCGCAACCTGATTCCTTAACCCTGCTATCAACCTTTTATCCGCCCGACTTCTCAGTTGGTTGTCGGCCTCCCTTTTCATCTTCTGGATCTGAGCTTTGAGGATCTCGCCTTCTCTGATTAATCTGTTCTTTTCTCCCTTGTGGGCAGCGAACTGTAATTGGCTTTCGAACTTCATATCCTGAATTTGTTGTTTCAGTTTGCCTGTTTCGGCAAGATATTCCCGCTCTTTGGCCAACCAGCCCCACTGCTCTTGTGAGGACCTGGCAAATTCTTGCAGGTGAGGTCTTTTAGCCGGCCTTCCAGATGACGTTTCCCCTTTGTACCAAGCCTGTTATCCGGGCGAAACTTCCCCTTATTCCCGATTCAATACACAAGTATTTACCTCTAAGTATTGACATTGGCTCCAAATTTGGCGAACCCATGCTTCAGGAAACTGGCCTTCGGGACTGATCTCAATCACCTAGGTGCTTAGATCCTCGTCTTTCGGCACTATTTGACACCTCCCAGGTTGCCTTAAAACCCGATGCGGCGCATAAGGTTGAATGCTCTTAAGTCCCATTAAGAGAAAATGGGGCCTGACTGCTGGCATGTATATGACTTCGTCGATCGGTAACCACCCCAGCGTCCACTGTATTTGACTGGCGTTGAGGGTACGGAAATATGAGGTCCATGACGAGACTCCTTCAGGTAGGTAGGCCTCATTAACTCTGGTATAGAACTCCTCTATGCAGGTCTTTCCAGAGGATCCATGGCTTAGAAACTGGGCTCGGTGACATAGGTGTTCAGTCATCCACATTTGCAACAACAAGTTGCAACCTTCGAAAAATTTTCCTCCGGCCTTGCAGGACGTGAGAGCCCAGAACATATCAGATACAATCATGGGCGCCAGCGTGCTATCTTTCTGTGTGAGCAAAGTACTGACGACCCCTGCTGTCTTTATGTCGATATTCCCATCTTTTCATGGGAATACTAAGATCCCTAAGAAAGTTATCATGAAAGTAACCCGTCTATGTTCATCCCACTTTCGACGGTTACTTTTGCTGCACAACTGGTTTTCTGGTTTGTCGAATCCTCCTATGTGACCATATCTTTGGTATATGAAACTCATAGTGCAAAAACCTTTTGCCAAGTGAGGGTTATGAATTGTTCTGACTATCTTTAATGAGTCCAGAAACCGGTGTACTGCCACGGCTCTTGGAGCAACCAGGTATTTATGCCTCAATGGAGCCTCAGCACTGCCGATATACCCTGCTATTTCCTCTAAAGTTGGGGTAAGTTCAAAGTCCGAGAAGTGGAAGACATTGTGCACAGGATCCCAGTGAGGGACTAGTGCCCTTATGATATCTCCCCACGGCCTGATATCCAACAAACTCGTGAGGCCTTTCAGATGTTTCTTGATTTCGTCGTGCCCTTCTTTGCCTAAGTCATTCCACCAGAGCCACAATTGGGGGGGAATTTTATTCATGATTGAAAAGGGTTCATTTGGAGTCGTGCTCATTCTGCACATTTATTAATAAGATTTAACAAACGAAACTTATTTGATAAAAACAACAAAACACATGATCACTTTTCTCAAAAGGATTTCTGAAAACGACCTCTCAGCACTTCAGGGACGAAGACTTTTAAGGTTGTGTGATTAAAAAACAACTAGGGGTGGCCGTTTGTACGAAGGCAGCCTTCCGGAGTTCCTTTTGGGAACATTTGGCTATTTTTGATATAAACGGCATCACCCGACTCTATGACAGAAGAAATACACTTTTGCTACTTTATTAATTTTTCAAAATGGGAGGTTGGACCCGACGGGGGTTGCCTACATATCTCACACCCTATGAGAATCAAACCAGCGTAGTTCTCCCAATACAAACTAAACTTGTAGACAAGGTTTTTTTTTCCTTAAAAAAAACTACAACAGATTCATTTTTCCCCAAATTTCGGCAGAGTTTGGATACTACTCGGACATTGGTTTTATTTTCTAAAAGTAGTTATCTCCCTACATTGCTATTTTTTCCCTCTTTATTTTCAGAAATTCTTGATTCCAAAACCAGTCAGCATGCAAGTCTAAAACAGACAAATGCGTAAAACATATAGGATGCAGCAGGATGGTCTTTTTTCCATTTCAGGTTGCTAGTCCTAGACGAACTCAACCCCTGTGTTGAGTCCCCTAAGTCAAATGCAACATGATGCAAATAAGCGTTCCTACTAGGGATCCGACATGAAGTTACGTTATTCTATGTTCAAAACCTGGGTCTTTGTTCTAGACAATGTACCCGAGCGGACAACTCGAGCTGAGGAAGGAGCTCCTTTCCGATAACCAAAAGGCCAGCCGGCTTAGAAACTTTCCGAGCCTCTTTTATTTTAAGGTATGACACTAACAAAATAGGGAGTCTCAACCAGTAAGCACATCCCCGGAGGTAAGAAGAGAAAGGTTTCAGCACAGTTTATATACAGTTCAAATAATATCAAAGCGGTAAGAGCAACATTTTTCACATTTTAGGCTAAAACATATAATAAAATCAGATAATAAATAAAGCCAAATAATAACAATTATTCTAAGCTCGAATTCTTAACCCTGAACCTAGTGGTTCTGGGTCGTAGTCCCCAGCGGAGTCGCCAGAGCTGTCACACCTCCTTTTTCCATACCCGCGAGGGGCGTAGGGAGTTTTTCCAATTGAAGGACAATCGAAACGGGATTTTTAATTATTTCAGAGTCGCCACTTGGGAGGTTTTAGGGTGTCCCAAGTCACCAATTTTAATCCCGAATCGAGGAAAAGAATGACTCCATATTACAGTCTACGTACCAGAAATCCGGATAAGGAATTCTGTTAACCCGGGAGAAGGTGTTAGGCATTCCCGAGTTCCGTGGTTCTAGCACGGTCGCTCAACTGTTATATTCGGCTTGATTAATCTAATTTTATACAAATATGAACTTATGTGCAAATTTTAACTTTTTACCGCTTTCATAATCATTATTATTTTTTATAAGGAATTGCAATGTTGTGAAAACATATCTCGAACCACGTTACATCAATGCACCCGTGGTTATCGACATATCTCGACTCGGTTGAGATTTGGATTTGGGTCCCATAAATGTGCACCCGAATTAAGGAAAATAAATTATTAAAGGCGCGCCTAAAGCAACTAGCGTATTGTTATTTTGGGGAAGGCCGTAAAATTCGCTAACACGGCCTGTCCCGAATTCTAAGTATTTTAATATATACATTTAGAGGGCCCCGCAGCTTGTGCATTTTTCTTTTGTTTGTCGAGGCTCGTCTCATTCATTATTAAAAAGAATTTACAACGTCATGAAAATGCATCTCAAATCACGTCACAATCAATGTACCCGTGATTAGAGGCACATTTCGCTCCCGTTGAGATTTGGATTTGGGTCACATAAATGTGCACCCGAGTTTAAGAAGATAACATTATTAAATACGCGCCTAAAGCAACTAGCGTGTCATTATCCTGAGAAAGGCCGTGAAATTTCGCTAAAACGGTCCATCCCGAAGCCTAAGTAATTTTAAAGCAAATATTTACTGAGGACCCCGCAATTTCGTATTTTTATTTGGCGAGGCTCGTCTCATTTTTATTTTTAAAAGGATATCTTAAAGCGGCTACGTTCTTCTATTTTTGTACGTCTCTAGAATGAAAGAGAGAAAAAGATCCTAGTCCCATTACATACTTAAAGTTGTTATAGTCGAACTCCAAACAAAAGACAAAATTTATGAGGTTCCAAATACAAAGGCACGTGTGGGCCATCCGTTTGCCAAAGCGTGGGCATGGGTCCAACGCATATGGTATTATACTGGGCTTGGGCAGTCCTTATTCCGATATTAGCCTAATTGCTTGTTTTTATGCCTATTTGTGAGTTTGCAAAACTGGAAGATAAAATGATACTATATCGTTTAACAGTCTATTGTAAATGTAAAATAGGTTATCTGCTGTCATGAAAGAACATTAAGATCAAATTTTAGTCCTAATTCGAATCATTTGCATACTGAGATTAAATTGTTACGACAATCAGAAGTCCATTTACCCGATTCAAGTCTAACATGCATCTTTACAAGCGACTGAAATAAGCGGGGTGATTTCTAGCACCATATCCCTTTAAGGACTTACCTAGGGAGTTCATAAGCTAAATTATACAGTTCTTTGGAAGGAATTACATATTAGTGGTACACAAAATGGTTTAAGTACAATCAGTAAAAAAAATAAATTCAGTTTATAGCTACCACTTCTTCATGTGTGTATTCATGCTTCAAACGTCAACTTCAAACATGGAATTACATCGACTTAGTATGTGTACCTGGATACAACAAGAACAAGAAGAAGAGGAAGAATATCAACAGCAGGCAACCAAGCAGCAGTAACACAGCAGTGCAAACAATAACAATGTAACCTCTAGCTCAAGAACACCCAACAGCAGTTCAATAACGATAACCCACAGGTGGTCGAGCACCACAAAACAAGCCCAAAAACAGAGTAGCAAACCAACAGAAAAACCCAGAATACTCAATGCAATGGCAACAGTAGTTAAATAATCACAAAAGCTCGGCAAATAACCAACAACTACTTCAAATAGCAATAAGACCAGAACCAGCTAGCAACATAGAGAAGCCCGGAATAGTAGTAATCCCGCAGAGAAAATCAGAATATCCTAATGGAATAGTAACATCCCAACTAGAGTAACTGACTTGGCCAAGACAGCCTGACCAACTTAATCTCTTATGCAATTTTCAGACAGTGTTTAGTTACAGTGTTCTGAAATTTCTTTCTATTTTTTTCAGTTTTCCAACCTCCAACCGTCCAGCCCTTAGCCAAAAATAGCCCTATTTATAATCTGAAAGAGACCCCCCTAAGGTCTGCCTAGAACTTCACAACCTCCAGGTCTGCCCATACCCTTCACTTCCCATGCCTAAGAATCTTCTTGATGCAAGTCATTTGGTTCCCCATGCTTGGCCTATTGCTCTAATCAAGAGTCATGGGTTCATTTAAGTATTCATTTTAAACTCCCATGCTCTTATGTTTTGTCCCCACTAATACTAGATTAATAGTGTTTTTTTGTTTAAACAATTGATAGCCCGTTAATCTTGAACATTTAATCAGCCTTTGCGCAACCAAAATTACCCAACAGACCCTTGATCATTACTGCCCTGCCCCCTTTTCCATTCTATTGAATCTGCTAGTTATAACCATTTGAGAACTAGTTCGAACCCCCACATCTAACAAACCATAACCTATATAATCAGTCCAACACAACCATTCAACAAAATCAGCCAGTAAGAGTCAAGTCGTTGCCATTTAATACTGCAAAACAAACGACAACATGTGTCGAGTCGACTTCGCGAGTTATAACGTATACTAATTAGTCGTTAATCAACTAGAATCAAAACAGAACAACTGAGTGATTCAGGCATTTTTCGGACAAAATGGACCTTACGAAACTTAATTATTTGACGACGTTACTCAGGTCGACTATACGGACTATTACACGTAACAAACAATCGACAAACAACATAGACTAAACATGGCACCAATTTATTTCAAAACTCGGGACATTTAACATGGAGTTTACGAAACTTAACTAGTCAACAACATCAATCGAAGCGAATAGACATCTTATAACACTCAATTAACACTTAAGAAAAAAAGAAATCGACCAAACAAAAGGGTCTTTGAAGATGGGGGGAATTGACAGAAAAATAATCAAAAATCCAGAACAAATCTACGAACATATGCATAACACATAAACAAAAGGAAAGAAAAGAATATTACACCGGAAACTTACATCAAAACGAATCAAGCCTGGCTTTTAGGGTTCTTGAGCTCAGATTTGGGGTTCGAAGGGTTCTATCTATATTTGACCGGAACCAAAGGCATATGGGGTATGAGGGAGGCCCGGGGGTGTTGTGGTGTAAGTTTGGAACTCATCCGGTGACTTAGGGTTTCGGCTCGAATCTTTGATTGAAGATTCGAGCACCCTGGAGGGGATTCGAAGTTAAGTGGCCAGGGATTATGTTCAGGGTGGCTTGTAGGACCAGTGGTGTAACTATGGTAGTCACCGGCGTCTGCTAGGGTTCCGGGTATTTTGGGGTCCTTTCTGAGGGAGACGAAGGAACAGGGTGGGGGCTTGGATAGGGGGCGGGGTAAAAGGGTTAGGTTTATATACGGAGTAAGGGTTTAGATCCTGGCCGTTGGATCAAGTGAGATCAATGGCCAGGATCTATCCATTTAGGAGGGACGACGTCGTTTGGGTGTGATGGTGGGTGAGACCGGGTAGGGGAATGGATCGGGTCAGATTAACGGGTCTAGGGGAGGGCCTGGATCCGTTGGATCAATGGGGTTGGACGGCTCAGATCAAACGCCCTGAAACGGCATCGTTTGGGGCCGTGCTTGGGCAGCCTGGGTTAGACTGGGTCTGTTTGGTTTTGGGCCTAAATTTGGGGGGTCCAATCCGATTTTAACACCTCTTTTCTTTCCCTTACCAAAATTAAACAAAATTCCCTAAAAAATAACAATAAAATTACACCTATATTATTTAACACCCATAATAATTAACACACCATTTAACATTAAAATAAAAATTGCTCAATGTCTGGAAACACCTATGCATATATTTTTTATTTTATTTTCTTTTTTGGAGTAATTTTCGTGAAGCAAAAATCACGTGCTTACAGTGGTTACGAATCATAATATGATGATGAAGCCTTCGAAGAGATTAGTAAGGAGTTAATTCACTTCGAAGAAAAACCCAAACCCAATTTGAATGACACAGAAGCCGTCAATTTAGGGGACACAGACAATGTCCGAGAGACTAAAATAAGTGTCCACCTCGAGCCAAAAATCTGGGAGGTGTTAATTAAAGCACTCATCAAGTACAAAGATGTTTTTGCGTGGTCATATGATGACATGCCGGGTTTAAGCACTGATTTAGTGGTCCACAGATTGCCCACTGATCCAGCATTCCCCCCATCAAGCAAAAGCTGAGGAAATTCAAAACTGATATGAGTGTGAAAATTAAAGAAGAAGTTACCAAGCAGTTGGACGCAAAGGTTATTCGGGTCACCCGATATCCTGTTTTGGTTGGCTAATGTCGTGCCCGTACCGAAGAAGGATGGCAAGATCAGAGTATGCGTCGATTACCGCAATCTTAACAAAGCAAGTCCGAAGGATAACTTCCCACTACTCAATATCCATATTTTGATCAATAATTGTGCCAAGCACGAGATTGGATCTTTTGTGGATTGCTATGACGGGTATCATCAGATTCTAATGGATGAAGAAGATGTAGAAAATACGGCATTCATCACGCCATGGGGAACTTATTGCTACTGGGTAATGCCATTTGGTTTGAAGAATGCTGGGGAAACTTATATGAGGGCGATGACTACTGTATTTCATGATATGATACACAAGGAGATTGAGGTATACGTAGATGATGTGATCATAAAATCAAAGCATCAGGCCAACCACGTCGAGGATTTGAGGAAATTCTTCCAGAGGCTTCGCAGGTACAACCTCAAGCTTAACCCCGCCAAGTGTGCATTTGGTGTTCCATCCGGAAAGCTGTTAGGATTCATAGTCAGTCGGCGAGGCATCGAGTTAGACCCATCAAAGATCAAAGCTATACAAGATTTTTCCCCTCTGAGGAACAAGACTGAAGTGATGAGTCTGTTAGGAAGGCTGAACTATATCAGCAGGTTTATTGCTCAGCTCACGACAACTTGTGAGCCTATTTTCAAGTTGTTGAAGAAGGACACTGCGATCAAGTGGACTGATGAGTGTCAAGAAGCGTTTGATAAGATAAAGGTTTACTTGATAAACCCACCTGTGTTGGTTCCGCCAGAACCAGGGAGACCTTTGATTCTTTACTTGACAGTCTTGGAAAATTCATTTGGTTATGTACTGGGGTAGCATGACGTCACCGGCAGGAAGGAACAAGCCATCTATTATCTTAGCAAGAAGTTCACAGTTTATAAGGTTAAGTACACTCACCTGGAAAGGACACGTTGCGCCCTAACTTGGGTGGCACAAAAATTGAAACATTATTTGTCATCCTACACTACCTACCTCATTTCGCATTTGGATCCATTGAAGTGTATCTTTCAAAAGCCTATGCCGACAGGAAGACTTGCAAAATGGCAGATTTTGCTCACAGAGTTTGACATAATCTATGTAACTCGGACTGCGATGAAAGCCCAAGCATTGGCCGATCATTTGGCCGAGAACCCGGTCGATGAAGAGTATGAGCCACTGAGGACTTATTTTCCTGATGAAGAGGTGATGCACATTGATGAACTAGAACAGGCCGAGAAACCAGGTTGGAAACTTTTCTTTGATGGGGCTGCTAACATGAAAGGAGTCGGAATAGGAGTTGTGCTTATTTCTGAAACAGGGCATCACTATCCTGTTACGGCTCAGTTTCGGTTTTATTGCACCAACAATATGGTTGAATACGAGGCATGCATTTTGGGTTTGAGTCTAGCTGCAGACATGAATGTCCGGGAAGTTCTGGTCTTGGGTTCTGGTGCACCAAATTCAAGGAGAATGGGAAACACGAGATCTGAAGCTCATACCATACCGACAATGCTTGCATGATCTTTGCCAACGGTTTAGATCGGTGGAGTTCAGGCATATTCCAAGGGTCCATAATGAGGTCACCGATGCTTTGGCTACCCTAGCGTCAATGTTGCACCATCCGGACAAAGCCTATGTCGATCCTTTGCACATTCAATTACGAGATCATCATGCTTACTGCAACATGATTGAAGAAGAATTGGATGGCGAACCGTGGTTCCATGATATCAAGGAATACATCAGAATGGGAATATACCCAGTGCAAGCCATGGGGGATCAAAAGAGAACAATTCGACGGTTGGCAAGTGGATTTTTCTTGAGTGTAGGAGTTTCGTACAAAAGAACACCAGACCTGAGATTTTTAAGATGCATAGATGATAGACAAGCTACGTCTGTCATGTCCGAAGTACATTCAGGAGTCTGCGGACCACATATGAGCGGATATGTGTTGGCAAAGAAAATTCTCTGAGCAGGTTATTATTGGCTAACCATGGAGTGAGATTGTATTAGTTTTGTGCGCAAATGTCATCAGTGCCAGATACACGAAGATTTGATTCATTCTCCGCCATCAGAATTACACACAATGTCAGCGCCATGGCCCTTCGTCGCTTGGGGCATGGATATTATTGGACCAATTGAGCCAGCAGCATCCAACGGGTATAGGTTCATTCTGGTAGTCATTGATTATTTCACCAAATGGGCTGAGGCCAAAACTTTCAAGTCTGTGACCAAGAAAGCAGTGGTCGATTTTGTTCCCTTTCATATCATCTGTCGATTTGTAATCCCGAAGGTGATCATCACAGATAACGGTGCTAATATTAACAGCAATTTGATGAAAGAGGTATGTCGATAGTTTAAGATTACATACCGCAATTCCACCCCATATCGTCCCAAGGCAAATGGAGCAGTTGAGGCAGCCAACAAAAACATAACGAAGATACTTCAGAAAATGGTGGAAGGTTCTAGGCAATGGCACGAAAAATTACCATTTGCGTTGCTGGGTTATCGCACTACTGTCCGTACTTCGGTAGGTGCAACCCCTTATTTGTTGGTATATGTAACTGAAGCAGTAATACCGGCGGAAGTTGAAATCCCATCCCTTCGGATTGTCGCTGAGGCTGAGATTGATGATGATGAGTGGGTCAAAACCCATTTGGAGTAGTTGAACTTGATTGACGAAAAGAGATTGGCAGCTGTGTGCCATGTCCAGTTATATTAAAATAGAATGGCAAGAGCATACAACAAAAAGGTGCGTCCCCGGAAGTTTGAAGTGGGCTAGCAAGTGCTGAAACGCATCCTTCCACATCAGGTTGAAGCAAAAGGCAAGTTCGCCCCGAATTGGCAAGGGCCATTCATTGTAACCAGAGTATTGTCCCATGGTGTTTTATGTTTAACACAGATCGAAGGAAAATGCATAGACATGACTATCAATTCTGATGCAGTAAAAAGATATTATGTATGATTTCTTTGGTATAATTGTTGATTGTTTGTATTTGGCATTATTTCGAAGATTGAAATGACGAAGGCAATTTGTTCTACTATCTAAACACTTTACCCTTTGTTCCCCTTTTTGAGCCTTATTTATTTCTTTCATACCCCTCTTTTGGAATCAGTAACGAAAAGAGAGAAAAAGAAAGAAAAGGAAAAGAGAAAAGAAAAGAAGTGAAAAATATAACAACAAGGAAATTCAGGTGTGAACTACATTTGACCTGATCCCTGTTAAGGGTATGTATGCAGCTTTACGGCTCGGTCATAGTAAAATAAAATATCCAAAGATCCCCAAGCAAGAAACTGAGGCAGAGGTTGTATTTGCAATAAGAAATGTGATTCCAAAAGTTGTAATTTTAAACCCATGTCAAATTATTTTGAGCCTATGATACCCTTTCTTTCTAATCCCATCCAAAAGCCCACATTACGGTCCAAAGAAAGACCTTCTGATCAGTTTTTCGAGAGATGACAAGTCGAGCAAATAGAAGTGATTCATATCAGGGTAATACTCTGGTCCAAGCAGGGAAATTAATGAAAATGAGAGAGTCTTATTGGTGAAAACTTTCACAGGCACCATAAGGCGACGGAAGTTGGGAGAAATAAAATGAGAGAGTCTTATCGGTGAAAACCTTCACAGGCACCATAAGGCGACGAGATTTGAGAGAAACGAGAGAGTCTTATTAGTGAAAACCCCTCGAAGGGCACTATAAGGCGACAAGGACTTAAAAGGGGGCAAACAAGATAAGTTTGATGGAAAGGATCCATCAAGACATCAAGCAGAATAAAGATGTTGTTTCGGCAAAAGAAGATGGATTGCAGGACCTTCGAAATGCAAAGTAGGGACATTAGAAAGATTGATTGATGTAAATAGACTGGTTTGATTAATCCAAAAATGCACGACATGACCATTGGGATCGGTTATACCATTCAGATAAGTTATTTTCTCTTCAAACAGTTGTTCAGAAAGATTTTTCTTGTTCTATCTTTCGAAGTCATCATTTTCCATTTTTCTTTTTGATCAATAGTAGTTTGATTTTAAGAAGGATTTTTAGAGCTAACTACCAGTTGCCAACATGGTGCAAGGTAAATGTGGATAAGACATACAAGAATAATGTGATGGGACGAGAAAGACGTCGTTGTAAGACCAAAATGATGAATTGGTCTAAGTTTTCGAGACAGTATGGAGCAAAGGTGGAAAACAGCGGTTGAGGGGTTGTGAATACAGAATCATCAAGAAGGTCGGAAGTTATCAGCCAAGTTTCAAGATGGTCGAACAGCGCAGAGCATGGAAAAGAGCAAAAGGGAAAACCGTCCCCCAGCGGGAGCATCCCCACGTTTTAAAACTAACGAATTCTCTTTGATTTTAAGCAGGGACAGGAACTGTTATGGTTGACAGAAAGACATGCCACAAGAAAGATTGTCACACTGGGGCAGAAAATTTTCTTTCGTTTTGAAAATTTTCTGGAAGTCAGGTACCCACTTGTGGAAGAAGGAAACACAAGTTTGGTGAAAAGCGATATCCCCAGCAATATTCGGAAGAAGGCAAAACAAGTTTTAAAGAAAGCAATTTCAGGAGGAAGATAACACAAGCTTTAAGGGAAGTAGTCTCTGAAAGAGGAAAATAACATATTTTTTGAATAAAACACCGGTGTTATCCCCAGCAGTTTTCAGAGGAATGAAACACCAGTTTTGAGGGAAGCAGTTCTGAAAGAAGATAATACGTGTTAGAAGGAAAATGGTTCAGGATGCAGGAAGGAACAACAACAAAGGAACGCATTTTTAAGTTGCTGTTGAAGTCAGGAGCCTGCCTGGAGAATGGAGGTGTTATATTTTTAAGAAGTTGTTGAGTCAGGAGCCCGCCTGGAGAATGGAGGTGTTATATCTTTAAGTTGTAGTTGAAGTCAGGAGCCCGCCTGGAAAATGGAGGTGTTATATCTTTAAGTTGTAGTTGGAGTCAGGAGCCCTCCTGGAAAATGGAGGTGTTATATCTTTAAGTTGTAGTTGGAGTCAGGAGCCCGCCTGGAGAATGGAGGTGTTATATTTTTAAGAAGTTGTTGAGTCAAGAGCCCGCCTGGAGAATGGAGGTGTTATATCTTTAAGTTGTAGTTGAAATTAGGAGCCCGCCTGGAGAATGGAGGTGTTATATATTTAAGTTGTAGTTGGAGTCAGGAGCCCGCCTGGAGAATGGAGGTGTTATAAGAAGTTGTTGAAGTAAGGAGCCCGCCTGGAGAATGGAGGTGTTATATTTGTAAGAAGTTGTTGAAGTCAGGAGCCCGCCTGGAGAATGGAGGTTGTTATATTTTCAAGTTGTAGTCGAAGACAGGAGCCCGCCTGGAGAATGGAGGTTGTTATATTTTCAAGTTGTAGTCGAAGTCAGGAGCCCGCCTGGAGAATGGAGGTATTATCTTTAAATTATTTATTGAAGTCAGGAGCCCGCCTGGAGAATGGAGGTATTATCTTTTTAAGTCGTAGTAGAAGTCAGGAGCCCGCCCGGAGAGCGGAGGGTTGCAACAAAGATCCCCAACATAAAGTAAAGTTCAGAAGTTGGAAGGAAGGCAACACTAGTCAGAAGAAGGCAATCCAAGCTTCGAAGGAAAAATAATTCGAAGCTCACAAGAAGGAAATAAGCAGTTCAAATTCGACAATCAAGAGAAGACTACAAGTCAAGTCAAAAGTAAAGAAACATCAGAGGAAACACAAGGCAACAAGACAGCAAGGCAACAAGACAGCAAGGCAACAAGACAACAACAGTCACATGACCAAGTTTGAGAATAAATCTTTGTAATTCATAGACCATAGCTTAGTATAACTTCTTTATTTTTTATCAAGGTGTAATAAGGAGTTCAGTAAGCAATATCAGCAGCAGCAGCATCAGTAACAGTGAAACCACAGCTCCATGGTAGTCCCAGCTACCAAACTTTTTCGAACTACATTGACCTGATTCCCTTTTAGCCAGGGATATGTAGGAAACCTTTGAAGCAGAGATTCGGTCAAATCTTTCAAAAATGCTTCACACGGAGTAGCCGAACGGGCAAAAATCGCTCGTATCCGCTCACTTTATCTTTGCACGGAAACCCTTCGTGTTTCCGAACAAAGAGGGGAAGCTGTGAGCACGTGATTTTTGCCTCACGCGAACCACTCCTAAAAATTCAAAATCAAATAAATCTTTCTTTTTGTGTGCAATTTTGTGAATTTTCGTGATATTTTCTGTAATTGTTTGCATTTGTGTGTGTGTGTTTGTTGGTTAAATTAATGAAAAATACAAAAAATATATATTGCATGTGCATTTAAGACTTAATTTTACGATTAGGATTAACCAAGTAAATATTTGTTTACAAAAGTGAAAAACAAATCACAAATAGCGTACTTCGCATTTTAGTGTTTAATGCCAAAATTGTGTGATTTTTCTTTTAATTTGGTATTTAGTTATTTGTGATAATAACTACTTAGAGTTAATTAATATTTATAGGATAATTTGGCCAAGGTTAAATTTAGGCTTGTATTTTATTTTAATTATAAAGAAAATCGAAAAAAAAGAAATTAAGAAGAGGAAAATCTGGTTTGGGCCAATTTGGTCAGAATCCCAGGCCCAAAACAAAAGAAAAACCACCCCAGACCCAATCCAGTCCGGCCCAAAACTCGCCACGACCCGACCCAAACCCGTCCCCAACCCAGATCCCTCTTAAAATAACCTAGACCTACACCCTTCAGTAAACAGCCGCAGGAGACCCATCACCCCACGCCTTCAGGTCATCTTCTTCGAACCACCCCATCCCCCAAACTATTGTCCTTGATCTCTTCAACAATCGATGAACCAGACCACTCTTCAACTCCACCTCTCATCAGATCGGCAACCAAACGAGCCCAGATCCCGTTGCAGTCGCTCCCTCTACACTCAAACTCAACGACCCTTGAAGCTCATCTTCTTTGGCGAGTCCAGCCCTACCAGCTCCTACATTAACCAGGTCTCGCCAGAAATGGCAATCAATAGTGATGAAAGGCCATAGACGTGACTGAAACCTTCGTTAATCGTTTGAGTTTTCCGGTAAGGCATTTGGTTTTCGAGTCGAAGTCCTAGCCGCCGATTCAAGGTACGATTCGAAGTCTGATTCAGTTGTTGCACGTGTTTTGTCTTCGTCACTAGGTCTTGCGCACAGTTCAGTCCGAAGCCATCTTTGTAATCACTGATTTTACTCATTTAAAAAGCCATCTCATGTTCAATATCTTTCTCTTTTTTACATCTGTTTGATTGTCGATTGGGAAAAGGTGATAAGAGTTATGCTAATCCATCTATAAACATAGGTCTGTGAGTAATTTCAGTTGAGGTTGGATTCAGAGTTAGCATTTATTCTCGATTCATGTTTGAAAATTGTATTTGATATGTCATTTTGCTGTTTGGAATCCTGTATTCACTGTCATGATTTGCCTCGAGCACGTTCAGATAACAAAAGGCTAATTTGAATGTTCGTTTTCTATGTCTTGGATGCCTTTAGCTGTTTATGGTGTTGAAATATCTCTTGGGATTTAAGTTTTCTCGAGTTGAAATGGACGATTTGTCCGGCTTCAGGATTTGTTTGAATAAGTCTGAACCAGCGACGCATATTCTCATGGTTTTCTGTTTGGTTCTCTGTTTGATTCTCATCATGCCTAATCGTTCTATTCTTTTCTTTGGGATATGCATAACAGTTTGTGTAGAGGGTCTGAACTAAGTTGGGGATATTTAGTCTGAAAGAATTCAAATCCCAACTATGTTTGAAATTAATTAGGAAGCCTTTAAGATAGCCTAAGAATTGTTTAATAAAAAGGTGTATCTCACCTACTTAAGAAGTTGCTAGCACATGGTAGGATCAGTCTAGGGATTAATTTAATAAAAAGGGGATCACAATGCAAAGGACATCCTGTTCAATACTTTTAAGAGTTGGAAAGTAAGACAACATGGGGGGAACATTTCAAAAAGCTGAAATAATACAATTATAAAGAAAAGAAGAGCTGGAAAGGGGGGAGGCTGAAAGTTTAAAAAAGGAGAACAATAGACTTGAAAAAGGAAATAGATAGGCATTGAGAGGGGGACAACAGTCTAGTATTCTGAAAATAGGGGAGAACCCGGAAGAAAAAAAACTCTGAAAATAACAAAACAACTGAGGATATCCGACAAAATACTGTTTCATTTGAGTTTTTGCTTTGCAAATTGCAATCTTCACTTCCTGAACCAATTCTCTGATTGTTTGGACTTCGAAATGGTTTGAGGTCTATTCATTTGAAGTCGGGCGTTGTTGTTTGCTAGGTTGTTTGTGTGTTCGAAACTGGAATTTGGTTTGCTAAACTTCAGTTTTTTTTGGGGGTTCAAAAATTGGTTGGCTGGTTTACTCCTAGTACTGGAATCTGGAACTCTGTTTTGTTGTTGCTTCCTACTGATCCCTCATTTCTTCTTGCTTTCCTTTATTCCCAGGTATTCTTTTGAAACTATCATGGAATTGAAGTTTGACTAAAGCTGTGCAAAGATCCGAAAGTTTGAGTTGGAGTTCAAATGGAAACTTTAAACTCTTTCTGTAATGGCTGTTGATTTCAGTTGTCTTGTGTGTTTAAAATTCTGTAGTGATTTAGTTTATATTAAACACCTCGATGTTTGCAAGTTAATTGTTGAATTGAAATCATTTGGAGTAGGAATTTAAGGTATGGAAATGGTGTATAGAGAAACATGTGATAAATATATACTAACTTCGAGGGAATCCAATTAAAAAGAAAAGGAGCATCTGCCGTGGAATTGTTTATCCACTTGAATTTGCCGTTTGAATTTTTTTATCAAATCAATCAGCTTGAGTATTCACAAATATGTAGGAGAATTGACAGAACATGGGTGGTTTTGTTTGCTCTATAAAGGAAAATGTCTACTTCTTGCTTTACTGTCATGTTTTAATTATGGACGTTTACCTTATAGTACAAAGGTTTAAAATTGCAATCATAATGTTCCAATCGATTTGGGAAAATCACGCTAGATACGTTAAAAGGAGGGAAACAAAAGGAATTTTATTTGATATCGAGCTTGTCCGCTCGAGGTCCTATTCAGTGAATCAAGATTAACTAAGGTCCATTTTTTTTAATTGTTAAATTAGTATCTTCTTTTTACACTTCTCTGGTACTGATTTGTGTCAAGCTTGAATAAAACAAGATGTATTAATATGGTCTTGCATGTCCGATTAGCTCTTTGGTTTTGGAAGCTTTGAATTTTAAATTTTGCATACTCTGCTCATTTGCGTTGAAAATAGTTAAAATATCTAAGATTTGGATTCCCCTCTTTTATATGTTGGTTGATTCTTAAACAAAATAAATTGTAGTAACAGAAGAACAAATTTGTTTTCTTTAGATAAGGTTTGCGCCATTGAAATTTCAAGTGATATTAAAATTGAGTTGCTGGCCAAATACTTGTTATAGGAAATGTTGGAGTGATTTTATATCTTTTCCTAGCACATGTTTTTCTGGACAGTTTACACCCGTACCGAAAATGCTTTTCTTGGGCCATTCATTCATGTTGTCCAAAGTTGAATTCTTTTGTCCTCCTCTAACATGGATTTCTTCGATATTGAACAAGACTAGTAGATTTAATGTGCCCCCTTTAAAGTTCTTTTCTTAGTTGTTTTGCCTTCATTATTTGAAATTTGATTGGTTTTAAGCATAGCTGGTATTGTTCTCCATATAATATGATTTTAATAATTCATAACCTCTCAGTAATCTCAAAGATTAGGAAAATTTAAACAATGTAGTTGCTTTAGGCGTCATTTAAATTAATTTCCTTAAACTCGGGTGTGCATTTATGTGACCCAAATTCAAGTTTCAACGGTATTAAAATATGTCAAGGACCGTGAGTGCATTTATGTGACGTGGTTCGAAACGTGTTTTAATAACGTTGCAATTTTTTAAAAAAAAAATTAAATAAAAGAAATTAAAAGGTTAAAATTGCACATAGGCTCATAATTGTTTAAAATCAGATAATTAAACTGAATATAGCAGTTAAGCGACCGTGCTAGAACCACGGAACTCGTGAATGCCTAACACCTTCTCCAGGGTTAACAGAATTCCTTACTCGGATTTCTGGTTCGCGGACTGTTAAACAGAGTTAATTTTTTCCTCGATTCGGGATTCAATCTGTGACTTGGGACACCATAAATCTCCCAAGTGGCGACTCTGAATGAATTTTTAATTAATAAAATCCCATTTCGATTATCCTTTAATTGGAAAAACTCCTTTATACACCCTTCCGGGGTGTAGGAAAAAAGGAGGTGAGACACCACCCGCTCCCATTTAATATCTTGTGGTAGGCGTACCACCCACTCCCATTTCATAATATCTTGTGGTAGGCGTACCATACGCTCCCATTTCATAATATCTTGTGGTAGGCGTACCACCCGCTCCCATTTTATAATATCTTGTGGTAGGCGTGCCACCCGCTCCCATTTCATTACCCAATTACAAGAAATCCCGGCAAGGGAACATAAGTAATATAATAACTTCCCGGCAAGGGAACAAAGATATCGAAATAGTCATCCCGGCAAGGGAGAATCAGCTATAACCAATCTCACTTTGCTAGTACTTAGTTCAATTAATGAAAATACTTAATCATAGAGGATCATTAATTAAAGTATACAAGGTGTCATTTAAAAACACAACAACTTTCAAGTTAAGACCCATGGTCATGCTTGACACCAACGTATAGATACTCGTCACCATGCCATTACGTCGTACTCAACAAGAAGCAAGTAGCAAATATGACTCAACTCCTAATCCCTCAAGCTAGGGTTAAACAAAACACTTACCTCGATGCCTTGAACACCACTCAAGTCTCAATTATAGCTTTACCTCTTGATTCCACCACCAATCCGCTCGAATCTAGTCATAAGTTGCTTAATTACATCAATAAATGCTAAATGGGTCAACCCCAATGCATGAAAATGAGTTTTTCAAAGTTTTACCCAAAAGTCAAAAATCACCCCCGGGCCCACGTGGTCGAAACCCGAGGTTCGGACCAAAACCCAATTACCCATTCCCCCATAAATTCAAATATATAGTTTGTTTTGAAATCGGACCTCAAATTGAGGTCCAAATCCCCAATTTTAGAAAAACCTGGTTCTACCCAAATCACCCAATTTCCCCATGAAAATCTTTGATTTGAAGTTGAAACCATGTTAAAAGATGTTAAGAAGTGAAGAAAATAATTTAGAAATCACTTACCAATCGTTTCGGAAAAGAAAAGTTGTTTGGAAATCGCCTTTTATGTTTTGGGGTTTTGAAAAGTATAAAATAACTGAAATTCATGTGTATTTATACCCCTCTGAAGTTCCCACCGCGGACCACGCAAGAAGGACCGCGGCCGCACGGGCTTCCTGAAGGCCTACGGATCTATGCCCCGTGCGGACCGCGCAAAGCCGACCGCGGCCGCGCAGCACCCACCGCGGACCGCGCAAAAGTGACCACGGCCGCACGCGTTTCCTCGCGAGCCGCGCAAAAGGGTTCAGAGACCTGTCAAAATTCCTGAACCTGCAACATCTGATCTTTTAGAGCCTAAGGCATCCCGGAACCTACTAGAAACTCACCCGAGCCCTCGAAACTCTAAACCAAGCATGCACACTACCTCAAAAACACCCTACGAACATATTCATGTGATCACATCACCAATATAACATCATGAACATCTAATTGAGCCTCAAAATCCATGAAATTTCTCAGATTTCCTTTAAAGCATCATTTTTCCAAATTTGGGTCCGGATCACGTCAAACGGCGTCCGTTTTTTACCAAACTTTACAGGAGTGATTTAAAACATATATAAGACTCGTACCGGGCGCCGAAACCAAAATACGAGCCTG
Organism: Nicotiana sylvestris; assembly: GCF_000393655.2. NCBI lineage: Eukaryota > Viridiplantae > Streptophyta > Magnoliopsida > Solanales > Solanaceae > Nicotiana > Nicotiana sylvestris. Next base: position 30,773,299 of record NC_091061.1, read on the forward strand.
ATACCATTGCTTTCTAATCAGATTTCATTTCAATTTTCTTTAAACATTTTCAGAAAATAATTTCACTTAAAAAATTCATAACTCCGGCATGGGACCTCGGAATTTAATTTCGGGCATACGCCCACGTCCCATATTTTTCTACGGACCCTCCAGGACCGTCAGATCATAGGTCCGGGTACGTTTATCTAAAATATTGACCGAAGTCAAACTTATTCATTTCGAGGTCAAAACTTAGCGATTTTTCACAAGATTTCACATTTAAGTTTTCCGGCAACGCGCCCGGACTGCGCACATAAATCGAGGAGACTCTAACTGAGGTTTTCAGGGCCTCAAAGACACAGATTTCAATTAGAAACAGGTGATGACCCTTTTGGGTCGTCACATCACCTAAAGAATATTTACTGGTAACACAAATTGAATATAACTTATTAGTATTACTAAAAAAACCAAAATTGTGAAACCAAAACATAAATTTACATATTCATATTTTTGGTAAGATTATAGGCTCCCACCTTCCCTTTTTTGGTCTTTTTGTGGGGTGCTTTGACTTCTATTCATCAAAATGATGTGCAAATATTTATAGGACTTTTTATTTTCTTCTTCAGTACTGTTTTGGTTTCAAATAATTATTGTTTTGATAAACTGAGTTTGCTTAAAATGACATTTTAAAAAGTAAGAATTATTACATACCAAGAAGGGTGTTAAATCAATCCAATAATCTAAAATATTATATTTTATAAGTATATTGTAGTTGGCTGAAATATATTTTACAATGATTTTTTTATTCTTAAACACATTTTGATGAGTCTTGGATTGTTTAGTTATGTGTAAACACTCGGTACAAGTGTTTAAATACATATAATAGCCTTCGTTATACTTTACAAACATAAATTTTCCTACTGTTAATAAAGTTGTTAAAAATACCCTCCAACCGTTAAACCCTTACACCACGAAAACTTACAAATGAAACCCTTACTTGACTATGATATCAAGTCAATCAGAGCCCCACTTTGACAAAGAACACAAGTTGTTCTTTAGCCAATACTAAGACTTGTCCAATGCCTAGCCTTAGTCCCTTTTGAAACACTTAGAAACTCTCACGTTTCACTCTTGTTTCCCTCTTGAATTTCACACGAAATTCCTCACACACATCTCACTAAGTTGAAAGGCACCTATTTCTAGCACGCAGGCAGCCTTTGACACTTGACAGCATATTGACACTACAGCTTTTATCACTTGGCGGGCTAATGCTTTATTCCTATCTTGTAGTTGACATCCTCAACTATATATGTCATTATCTACACGAAATGATAGTGGATACAAGCATAAAGCGGTCATGGGTACAAGTAGTTACAAAAATGTAACCGCCAACTACTTTGGCATGTGCAATGCATGTGATCTTTGACTTTGCCATTTGTTGCACGCCCAAGGCCACATCCTTGGCCCTTTGACATTGCTCAACACCAATGCCTTGCTTTCAACCTGCCGTCCATGATTTTTCGGCACACGCAACGCCACTATCTCCCCCACACACCTTGGCCGAGTTTCTTCCTTGTCCATGCAAACTCTTGTTTCACCCGTGCCATTGCTTGTATGTTGCTTCAAATAGCCTTGTCTTAGCTATTGAAATCCTTTGCTATCATTCTGCACTGCTTATCTATAGCTTAGCCCGCACTTTACTCTATCACAACCAAAAGTGCAAGTACTAGTGGCTTTGGCGCATGTCATGCCATGCCGCCCCAACTTTTCCACACTGCCTTGTCAAACCTTTGCCAAACATATCTTGCTTGCCTCAAGACCTTGGCCAATACTCCAATGCAAATAGTATACTCCATGAGTAGTAAGTAGTATTTTTTTTACAGTAATATGCCACGCGCTTTTTCGCACGATCTTTTGTTTCTTGTGCAGGATTTAACTTTTTCAAAATATTTGTTTTCTTCTTTTACCCATTTCTGCTATCCATCAAACTGAAAGGCCAAAGTAGTGATCATTATTAGAACTCGTGTGATGTAATAAAACTTTATAAGGAGAAAGTCTATAAAGTCTCCATCCAAATAGTTTTCTCTGTACGTCGTCACGTCTTTTAGAGATTCTAATTGTATGAGGAGAAAAATAGATAGAAATAAATGAAGGACTTGAATTTTTATTTTTAATAATTATTCAATTGTTGAGTTCAGTTTTATTATTATTATTATTTTCTCAACCCTTTACTTATTCTTCGTTTATTGTCCAATGTATCGACTTTTAGAAAATATTTTGGCATGTTCACTGGTCACTGGAGAAAATTAATATGAGTAGAGTTTAAGTTATATACATAATTAATTAGCGTAAAGAATATAATTCTTCACACTTTTTGCAGGATCACCTAAAGAATATTTACTTGTAACACAAATTGAATATAACTTATTAGTATTTCGAAGAAAATCAAAATTGTGAAACAAAATATAAATTTACATATTAATATTTTTAGTAAGATCAAAGGCTCCCACCTCCCTTTTTTGGTCTTATTGTGGGGTGTTTTGACTTCTATTCATCAAAATTATGTGCAAATATTTATAGGACTTTTTACTTTCATCTTCAGTACTGTTTTGATTTCAAATAATTATTGTTTTGATAAACTGAGTTTGTTTAAAATGTCATTTTAAAAAGAAAGAATTAATACATACCAAGAAGGTTGTTTAAATCAATCAAATAAATTTAAAATATTATATCTTATAAGTATATTATAGTTGGGTGAAATACATTTTACTCTGATTTTTTAATTCTTAAACATATTTTGATGTGTCTTGGATTGTTTAGTTATGTGTAAACACTTGGTACAGGTGTTTAAATGCATATCATAGCCTTCGCTATACTTTGCAAGCATAAATTCCCCTTCTGCTACCAAAGATGTTAAAAATACCTTCCAATAGTTAAACCCCTTCCACCACATAATGGGTCACAAGGGCATTTTTAGTCAGGCCAAACTCTCTCCCGCATGGTAGTCAAGTTACACACTTGACTCAGCCTTCCCAATACTTAGCCAAATTTTCAGCAAGTTTGTACTTAGAATTATTTTAGGCAACAAATATATCGAGAACACAATCAAATACGGGAAAATCCCAACCTTTGTATTAATTCAAAAAACTTACAAACAAAACCCTTACTTGACTATGATCTCAAGTCGATCAGATCCCCACTTTGACAAAAAACACAAATTGTTCTTTAGCCAATACTAAGACCCTCCTAATGCCTAGCCTTAGTCCCTTTTGCAACACTTAGAAACTCTCACGTTTCACTCATGTTTCCCTCTTGAACTTCACATGAAATTCCCCACACACATCCCACTAAGTTGAAAGGCGCCTATTTATAGCATGCAGGCTGCCTTTGGCACTTGACAACATATTGACACTTGTTGCCTATAGCTTTTGCCACTTGGCGGGCTAATTCTAAAGTTGTTCCTATCTTGTTGTTGACATCCTCAACTATATAGGCCATGATCTACACGAAATGGTAGTGTATACAAACATAAAGCAGTCATGGGTACAAATAGTTACTGTAACGACGCGATCGGTCGTTTTGAGCTCTAGCACACCGTTCGGTAGTTTGAGGCCATAAGCAATTTCATTTCATGTATTATTACTTGTACGCGTGGTCGAGATTGAATTTCAGGAAGTTCGGAATTGATTTGGAAAGAAAATCCTTATTTCGGAAGCTCTAAGTGGAAAGAATTGATTAAGATGGGATTTTTTGAGTAAACGACCTTGGAATCGGGATTCGAAGGTTCCAGCAGGTTTGTATGATGATTTCGGATTTGGGCGTATGTCCGGATCGGGTTTTGGAAGATCCGGGAATGTTTCGGCACCTATTGTAGAAGTTAGCATTTTTGGAAGAATTTCATAAGTTTGGGTTGAAATGTATTTCAGTGTTATCAATGTCTGTTTAGGATTCTGAGTCTTGAAATAGCTTCGTATGGTGATTCTGGTATTGGGAGCGCAATTGGAAGTGAATTCGGAGGTCCGTAAGTCATTTTGGAGTCATTTGGCTAAAAATAGAAATTTGAAGGTTTTTGAGAAGTTTGACCGGAAGTGAACTTTTTGATATCGGGGTCGGAATCCAATTCCGGAAGTTGGAGTAGGCCTGTAATGTCAAATATGACTTGTGTGCAAATTTGAGGTCAATCGGACATGAATTTATAGGTTTTGACATCGAATGTAGAAGTTTGATGTTCTAAAGTTCATTAAGCTTGGATTGGAGGTCAATTCATGATTTTAACGCTGTTGGATATAATTTGAGGCCTCGAGAAAGTCTGTAATGTATTTTGAGACTGGTTGGTATGATTATTTGGGGTTCCGAGGGGCCCCGGGTGGATTCCGGGTGGTTAAAGGATCGAAAATGGAATTTTAAAAAGGGTTGAAATTGCCGGTGTAACCGCACCTGCGAGACTAGGGCCGCAGGTGCGAAGCCGTAGAAGCATCCTTCGTGCCACAGAAGCAGACATGGACGGCTAGGCTGGGACCGCAAATGTGAGACCTCATCTGCGGAGGAGAGGACGCAGAAGCGGAATGGGCTGGGAGCTCTGGACCGTAGAAACGACGTATGGTTCGCACCTGCGAGACCGTAGGTGCGGAAAAGGCTGGAGGTAGTGGGTTGTTTTAAAGTCGGGATTTGGCTATTTTCTTTCATCTTTCTCTTGGCTTGGGCGATTCTTGGAGGGTTTCAAGAGGGGGTTTTCATCATCAACGACAAGGTAATCTATCCCCACATATCTTGAGTTAACTACATTGATTATGTACGGATTTGAGCATGGAAATTAGTGGAAATTTGGGGTTTTGAGGAAGACCTAGAAATTTGATATTCTTGAATTTTGACCACGATTTTAGACATGAAATTAAGAGAAAATCAAATATTTGAGTTCGTGAGTTCGTGAGTTCATGAGTAAACTTTATCTTCAAAAACTTTCGGAACCCGGGCACGTGGGCCTGAGGGCAATTTTGTCAACTTTTCGATCGGGGTTAAGAATTGTTATAAATTGGATCATTAGGGGTAATTGAGCATATATTAATGGATTTGTATTATTATTGGCTAGCTTTGGAGCTTTGTACATCGATTCGAGTCTTCAGAAGGACGAGGAATGTCGATTGTCGATCTTCGGAGCGAGGTGAGTCTCCTTTCTAACCTTGTAAGAGGGAATTGTCCTCATAGGTGAAATAATTGGTTATGTGCTCCTATTTGTGGGGGCTATGTACGTACGAGGTGACGAGATTTCGTGCGTAGCTACTATTATGTTTAAGTCCGGGTAGTCTAGGACCCAAAAACATGTTGTACGTGGAAATATTTGTAATCCTATTGACGGTTTGAATTGCTTAAATTCTATCAAATTAGTAAATGAACTTCTAAAAGGATTAAACTTCGTTTTTTTTACATCGTTAAAAAAAAGAGAATTTGAAATTTTCTTTGGATAATTGTTCCCTAATGAAGTCGTGATTAACTGTTTGAATATGTGATTCTATGTGTACCTGCGTCGCATGTATGATTCGCGAGCAGGGTGTTTGTTTATTTATGTTGACCGCGTCACATGTATGATTCGTGAATGGGGTAATAGATGCATCTATGGTTCGCGTCGTTCGACCTCGGCATGATTTGCGCATGCTTGTATTGCTTGCCTTGAAACTTATTGAAGTTGTTATTGCCTCTTCCCGGTTTGAGAATATTTGTATAAACAATGAAAGGAATTTGGAAATTTTCTATAAAAGAAAGAATTTCTTACTTGCTTCATTCCATTGAATTACAATCATGTTTATAAAAATCACCGATTTACTATATTATTGAGATAACATTATTGGACCACTAGTAAGTGTTGAAGTCGACCTCTCGTCTCTACTTCTTTGAGATTAGACGGGATTTTCATTGGGTACACGTTGTTTTCGTACTCATACTACACTTCTGTGCATTTTTGTTGCACATGCATATGCATCTCTAGTGGGCGTAGTAGCATGGTTGACACGGAGACTTAGGTGAGCTGCACTTCCCGAGATGACCCGCGGCCAGCAGAGTCTCTTCCAGATTATTGTACTATATTTATTTTCTGTCCAATTTTTATTCCGGACAGTTGTTGTATTGTCTTGCTTCCTAGAAATAGCTCATGCACTTGTGACACCAGGTTCTAGGATAGTTATGAGGTATTTTGTATTGACTTCTTGACATATATATTTAATTTGAACTGAGTATCTTTTACTAGTAAAAATTGAAGAAAAATCAGAGTTTTTCACAATTGTTGAATTTAATTGAGTATTTATGGTTGTCTTGCCTGACAGCGGTGTCCGGCGCCATCACGACCCTTAGTAGATTTTGGGTCGTAACAGTTACAAAAAGGTAACTGTCACACCTCCTTTTTCACCGCGCCCGTAGGGGCGTAAAGGGAGTTTTTCCAATTAAAGGACAATCAAAACGGGATTTATTATTTAATTTAGAGTCACCACTTGGGAGATTTATGGTGTCCCAAGTCACCGGTTAAATCACGAATCGAGGAAAAGATTGACTCTGTATTACAGTCCGCGAACCAGAAATCTAAGTAAGGAATTCTGTTAACCCGGGAGAAGGTGTTAGGCATTTCCGAGTTCCGTGGTTCTGGCACGGTCGCTCAACTGTTATATTTAGCTTGAATTATCTTATTTTAACAATTATGAACTTATGTGCAAATTTCTAACTCTTACCACTTTTATTATTATTATTATTTTAAAAGAGAATTGCAACGTTATTAAAACACGTTTGAACCACGTCACATCAATGCACCCATGATTTTGGACACGTTTTAACATCGTTGAGATTTGGATTTGGGTCGCATAAATGCGCACCCTAGTTTAGGGAAATAATGTTATTAAAAGCATGCCTGCAGTGACTAACGCGTTATTATTTTGGGGAAGGCCGTGAAATTTGCTAAACGGCTCATCCCGAATTCTATGTACTCATTATAACCAGTTATTGAGGGCCCCGCAGCTTGTGCGCTTTATTTGGCGAGCCTCGTCTCATTTTTTATTTAAAAGGGTAAGCCTAAAGCAACTATAATTTTGCTATTTTTATTGTCTCTAAAGTAAAATAAGAAGTCCTAATTAATTTGTTTTAAGAGCTACTTCCCCTTTAAGAAAGAAACTTATAATTAATCCGCATCGGGCCTCCAAGGCCTACCCATGGGACAACCGGCTTTCATCTCCAAATCCAAGCATAACTTTCCTGATCAGTTAACTAATTAATAATGATTACAATTATTATCTAAATAACACATTACCATTAGTTTCCAATCTCGTTTTAACTATTGACAATTGTCTATTACTATCAGATTGAAAACATGTACCATAACATTATTATTACAACTAAAATATATTACTTGTCTAAACTACAACACTCACTAATGACAATATTGTCTAAAACTTACATAGATATACGCATTATAAAATATATAAAAGAGAATTTTATAAGAATACATAGATACAAGTTTAATTCTTAACAAAATATGAATAACGAATGCACTCTTAATCAATAACCACATTTAAACTCATACTTACTGATTTCAGTTCAATTTTATTAGTACAAGTGAAATTCATAAATTCCAAAAACACTTTCCTGTTTCAGCTTGCAGCTTGCTTCTAATTTCAAAAATTATACTACAAAACAAAACTAAGCTCATATGACTATTACATAATCACATTCCAAAATCCAAACAGTCCCGGAATCAAGCAGCCCAAACAACTTATAAATAGTCCTAATTATACAGTCGTCTATTATTCATGTAATATAAAACAGTCCTAGTTCGAATCCATGCAGTCCATATCATGTTAACAATCCAACTGGTTAAAAACTAAATAAATACAACATTTAACTGACTATAACTACAAGTATTCAAATGAACTCGACTCTGGCATAAAACTACATTTTTCACTCCAATGTTGAACTTACATCAAGGGAATTCGAAGCATGTACCTGGAAAGGTAATCGAGAAGATGGAGAAGTTAGCAAATAGAAAGGAAGACAGCAGCAATCAGAAGTTCAAACAGCAACCCACACAGCTACTTTCAGCCTAGAAATGAATCAGAGATTGCAAGAAAGTTTTTAAATCAAACAGGATAGGTAAATCAACCCAGGGCAGCACCCAAAATCAACCAAAATCACCCAGCAATAGATCAACTGGACCTTAAATGACTCGATTTAAACCCAAGATCGACATGAAATAAAACCAGTAACTTCCAGAGTAACTCAAACAACACCAATATAGCTTGGAATCGAAACCTTACACATTAGAAAGTTTCCAGCAATCAAATCCCGGGCAAAATAGCCACTGAACTCGAATTTGAACTACAAAATCCACTGGAATAGTTATTCTCTAAAAGGGTCCTAAGACTGACTCTCAAAACTGATTCAAATCTCTCCAGTTCTACCCCTTTAAAAGAAGAAACTGAATACTGAAGCTCTCTCTTTTTTTTAGTACTGATTTCCGGACTAAAAAAACCTGAACTCTTTTCACTTTCTGGAAAAAAAATCTGATCAAAGACTCCTCCCTATTGCTCTCAATATTTTCTGAATCTTTTCTCTCTCTCTATTCTCCAAAACTGATCCCCCCTTTTAACTCTGTCCAGGCCCTTATTTATATACAAACTGCATCCCCTTTTACAGCTCTTAGGAGCACTCAGCCCCATTAATTAAACATTTTTCCCATGATATTCTCTAGAACTCCACTAGGGTCTATTTTGTCACTCATTAAGCCTCCCCATGCTATTGCTGATTCCCATCCAACTATTATGGGACAATACACTAGTTTAATGGTTATATTGGTACCTTTACTGTCAGACCACTCTCATTAACCATTTCAAACTTCTCAAATCCCAAACTACCCTCCTGAATGCCCTGAACAACTATCCTACCTCAACCCCTACGACCACATCAGCTATAACCAATTCTTAAATAAGAAACATAATCACTGATTAACCTAAACTAATCCTTAATTAATGACTGAAAACAAATGAACTGACTCTAAACCAATAAACACATCAGCTATAACCAATTCAAACTTATCAGAATCAGTTAACGAATCAAGCTAGAAACTTAGTTTAGATCAAATATCATCAGAATGAAACCAATGATTCCGGGCAACATATATTGAACTATTAAGTTCAGATTGATTCACACAGATACAGTGAATAAGCTAACCAATTCTAACCTAAACAAGAACAAATGAACACTGAACGAAACAAACTGAACTCATATGAAAAAACATGGTGAATAACAATGAGAAAGGGAAATTGGAACAATTTGAAACAAATGATACCGACAGGCTTATTTCAACAAAAAATTAGAACAGAAAAGAAACATGAGGGTAAACCTACTGGAATGAACCAAAAATTAAACTATTATCATGCTAATCTAACATTCAAGCATAACAGACTAATCGATGACACTTATTCAATCGATTACACAAATTATAACATATAACAATCGACAACAAACGAAAGCAATGATAAAATTGGACCAAATAAAGGGTCTGATGGAGAAAGAAAAGAGTAATTGATAAAATTTGAACTCATCTTAAACAAACAAACAACAAAACATGAAAAACACATAGAGAAACAGAAGAAATACCTCCGAACTCAGACCTATCTCTCACTCGCTCTGCTCGTAACTCCGACTTGAGCCTTTTGGGGTAAAAACGAACTTTAATCGAGTGTTCTCAACTGAGAACACTCGACTAAAGTCGATTAGAACCCCCAATTTTTCCTCGAACTGCCTCTAGGTTTGGTGTTAGGGTTTGTTTGTTCGATTTGGGATTTGAATAGTTCCGATGAGATTCGAACGAAACTGGGGTGTGATTTGGGACTGGGGAGGTCTAGTGGTCAACGGATGTAAGTTTGGGGGCGATTGGGTAAACTAGGTTTTTTTGGTCGGATTTTTCGATCTAAGATTCAAAGAGCTCTGTCATGATTCGAGGTTAAAGGGGTATGGATTCGGAAAGAGGAAGGCATGGAGGTTCAGCTGTGTTATTTGGGAGGCCGGCGGCGTTGCCGTCGGGTTTTAGGCAAAGGTGTGGGGTGACGGCTCTAGGGTTTCGAGGGGTCGTTTGGTCTGTGGTTTGGGAGACGAAGAAGAGGGGTCGGGAAATGAGGGGGTAAGGGGTTTAGGAGTTTGGTATATTGAGATGGTGAGATTAATATGGTCCGATGGATCAATGAAGATTGACGGTCCAGATTAGATCAGGGGGGCAAACTGGGCTGGTGATTGGACCGGGTAAAGGGGTGAAATTTGGGCCTGGTTTTGGTCAAAATAAAACGGCCCAGTTTCGATTTCTTTGGATTTTTCATTTCTTCCTTTTCTTTTAACTTCTTTTTAATTCCTAATTACCAAAAATTAAATTCCAAAAAATCTTAAATTAAACAAATTAACTTCTATTACAACTATTAACACAATTAAACATCAATTACAAACAAAATCACACAATTGGACTAAAATACATATTTTTGTGATTTTCGTTCTTTTAAAAACCAAATATGGTTCAATTAATTCCTAATTGCAAAATTAAATCCTAAATCTGCATGCAACATATATTTTGTATTTTTCCTTTAATAAAATGAAAACAAACATGCACAGACAAATACATATAATAACAACATGCCACAAAAAAACTCTCAAAATTTCGTATAAAGGAAAAATTATTTTATCTTGATTTCTTTTGGAGTAGTTCTTTGTGAAAAAATCACGTGCTCACAGCTGCCCCTCTTTGTCCGGAAACACAAAGAGTTTCCGTGCAAAGATAAAGTGAGCAGATACGAGCGATTTTTGCCCGTTCGGCTACTCCGTGTGAAGCATTTTTGAAAGATTTGACCGAACCTCTGCTTCAAAGGTTTACTACATATCCCTGGTTAAAGGGAAATCAGATCAATGTAGTTTGAGAAGTTTCGGTAGATGGACTACCATGAAGCTGTAATTTTGCTGTTACTACTGCTGCATGCTGTTACTACTACTTTCCGACCTCCTTATTACACCGTGCTAAAAGAAGACAAGAAGCTAGACTAAACTAGGGATTACAACATCTTATCTATCTTTAAACTTGCTCTTGTAGCCTTCCTTCTGATTTCTGCAGCGAAATTTATGTTGGGGATATTTTGTTGTAACCCTCCGCTTTACTGACTCTTGACTTAAAATTGAGCGTAGTCCTCTGTGCTACAGGCGGGCTCCTGACTTCAAACTTGAAATTTATTCCTCTGTTCTACATGTGGGCTCCTGACTTCGTTTTGAAATGTACTCCTCTGTTCTATAGGCGGGCTCCTAACTCCAACTTGACTTTAAAAGATAATACGGCCTCCATTCTCCAGACGGGCTCCTGACTTCAACAGCAATTTAAAGATAATTCAACCTCCATTCTCCAGGCGGGCTCCTGACTTTAACAACAACTATTTCTCCAGAATATAACACTTTCATTCTCCGGGCGGGCTCCTGACCTCAACAATTTCTTAAAAACATAACACCTCCATTCTCCAGGCGGGCTCCTAACTTCAACAACTTCTTAAAAATATAACACCTCCATTCTCCAGGTGGGCTCCTGACTTCAACAACTTCCTAAAAATATAACACCTCTATTCTCCAGGCGGGCTCCTGCCTTCAATGACTTCTAAGAAATGCGTTTTATTGTTGTTGCTCCTTCCTACCTCCTGAACCATTTTCCTTCTAACTTGAAATTATCTTCTTTCAGAACTGCTTCCCTCAAAACTAGTGTTTCATTCCTCTGAAAACTGTTGGGGATAACACCAGTGTTTTATTCAAAAATATGTTATTTTCCTCCTTCAAAGACTACTTCCCTTAAAGCTGGTGCTTTCCTTCCACTGGAACTACTTCCCTTAAGACTTGTGTTATCTTCCTTCCGAAATTGCTTCCTTTAAAACTTGTTTGGACTTCTTTCAAAAACTGCTGGGGATACCATTTTTCCCCAAATTTGTGTTATCTTGCTTCTTCCCCAAGTGGGTACCGGACTTCCAGAAAATTTTCAAAATGAAAGAAAATTTTCTGCCCCAGTTTGACAATCTTTCTTGTATCATGATGTCTTTTCATCATCTATAACATTTCTTGTCCCTGCTTCAAATCAAAGAAAAAATTTTGTTAGTTTAAAGCGTGGTGAATGGTCGTGCCACTCCTGCTGGGGATGGTTTTCTATTTCTCCTTTCCCAGCTTTGTGTTCCATTACATTACCAAAGCTTGTTGGGGATGAGATTATTTGTTGGGGATGATATTCCTGCTGGCGATCATATTCCTGCTGGGGATGGTTTTCCCCCTCTTTTTTCCCTGCTCCGTGTTGTCCGACCCTCTTGGAACTTGGTCGATAATCTGCCAGGGATGCTCTTGTTTCTTGACGATTCTTTATTCACCAATTGTTGCTTCCCACTTTTCTCCATACTCTCCCCGAAATCCTAGACCAATCCATTATTTGGTCTTGCAACGAACATCTTTCTCGTTCCATTGCATTATTTTTGGCCCGTCCTATCCACATTGTGTTTTTGCACTATCTTGGCAACTGGTAATAAGCTCTGAAAATCCTTTTCAAAAACAAACTGCTGGGGAGATAAAGTATTTAAAAATAAAAAATGATGAATTCAAGAAAATAAGAGAAGAATAGTTTTCTGAAAAATGTTGGGGAAACTTATCTGAATGGTACAACCGATCCCAATGATCACGTAGTGCATTTTGGATTAACCAACCCAGTCTATTTATATCAATCAATCTTTCTGATGGCCTTACTTTGTTGGGGATATGTAAGCACCCAATTCTTTTGTCGACTCAACATCTTTGCACTGCTTGATGCCTCGACGGATCCTTTCCGTCAATCTTATCTTGTTTGCCTCTTTTGACCCCTTGTCGCCTCATAGTGCCCTTCGAGGGATTTTCACTAATAAGACTCTCTTATTTCCCTCAACTCACGTCTCCTTATGGTGACTGTGAAGGTTTTCACCGATAAGACTCCCTCGTTTTATTTCTCTCAACTTCCGTCGCATTATGGTGCCTGTGGAGGTTTTCACCGATAAGACTCTCTCATTTTATTTTATTTTTTCAGCTGGGGATTGGAGTGTTACCGATATGACTCTCTCTGCTGGGGATTCTTTCGGCTATCAATTCATTTCCAGCTTATGATCCTCTTCTCTGCTGGGGATCAGAGTGTTATTCCCGACTTCCATTTGCATGACTTGGCACTTCTCGGATACTGATCGGGAGGTCTTTTTTGGACATCAATATGGGTTTTTGTGTATGGCTAAAAGAAAAGGGGTATCAAAAGGTTCAAAATAATTTTGATGGGTAAAACATTACAACTCTTGGAATCAAACTTCCTTCCCAAAATTACAAACACACCTTCTGCCCCAGTTTCTTGCTTGAGGATTTTTATTTTTGTTACACTATGACCGAGTCGTGAGGCGCCTACGTATCCTTCTTTGAGGAATCAGGTCAAACGTAGTTCCCAATTCCTTTGTTTTTCTTGTGACTTTTCTTTTGTCTTTATTATCATTATTTTTCTCTTCTCTTTTTCTTTCATTTTCATTACTGATTCCAAAAGAGGGGTATGAAAGAATAAATAAGGCTCAAAAGGGGAAGCAAAGGTTGAAGTGTTTGGATGGAAGAACAAATTACCTCCGTCATTTCATTCTCTGATACCATGCCAAATGCAAAGAAACAACAATTACAATTAAAAGAAATCATACATAATATCTCTTAACTGCGTCAGAATTGATAGCCATGTCGACGCATTTCCCTTCGATATTTGTTAAACATAAAGCGCCATTGGACAATACTCTGGTTACAATAAATGGACCTTGCCAATTCGGTGCGAACTTGCCCTATGCCTCAGCCTGATGTGGGAGGATGCGTTTCAACACTTGCTGGCCCACTTCAAACTTCCGGGGATGCACCTTTTTGTTGTATGATCTTGTCATTCTCTTTTGATATAACTGGCCATGACACATAGCTGCCAATCTCTTTTCATCAATCAAGTTCAACTTCTCCAAACGGGTTTTGACCCACTCGTCATCATCAATCTCAGCCTCAACGACAATCCGAAGGGATGGAATTTCAATTTCTGCCGGTATCACTGCTTCAGTTCCGTATACCAACAAATAAGGAGTTGCACCTACTGAAGTACGAATAGTAGTGCAATAACCCAACAATGCCAATAGTAACTTCTCATGCCATTGTCTGTACCCTTCTACCATCTTCCTCAGTATCTTCTTTATGTTCTTGTTGGCCGCCTCGACCGCTCCATTCGCCTTGGAATGATATGGTGTGGAATTACGGTGTGTAATCTTGAACTGTTGACATACTTCTTTCATCAAACCGCTGTTAAGATTAGCACCATTGTCCGTGATGATCACTTTTGGGATCCCAAATCTACAGATGATATGGGAATGAACAAAATCTACCACTGCCTTCTTGGTTACCGACTTGAAAGTTTTAGCTTCAACCCACTTAGTGAAATAATCGATGGTCACCAGAATGAACCTATGGCCGTTGGTAGCTGCTAGCTCAATAGGTCCAATGACATCCATGCCCCAGGCAACAAATGGCCAGGGTACTGACATTGTATGCAATTCTGTCGGCGGAGAATGAATCAGATCTCTGTGTATCTGACACTGATGGCATATCCACACAAAACTGATACAATCACGCTCCATAGTGAGCCAATAGTACCCTGCTCGAAGAATCTTCTTCGCCAATACATATCCGCTCATATGTGGCCCACAAACTCCAGCATGTACCTCTGTCATAATTGTCGTGGCTTGACTAGAATCTATACATCTTAGCAATCCCAAATCTGGTGTTCTTTTGTACAACACTCCTCCACTGAGGAAAAATCCATTTGCTAGTCGCCGAATGGCTCTCTTTTGATCTCCGGTGTCCTTTTCCGGGTATATCCCCATCCTGAGGTATTCCTTGACATCATAGAACCATGGTTCGTCATCCAGTTCTTCCTCTAACATGTTGCAATAAGCATACTGATCACGAACCTGAATATGCAACGGGTCAACATGAATTTTGTCTGGGTGGTGCAACATTGATGATAAGGTGGCCAAAGCATCGACAATCTCATTATGAACTCTTGGGATGTGTCTGAACTCCACTGATCGAAATCGCTTGCTCAGATCGTGCAAACATTGTCGATATGGTATGAGCTTCAGAGCCTTTGTTTCCCATTCACCCTGAATCTGATGCACCAGGAGGTCCAAGTCTCCCAAGACCAAGACGTCCTAGACATCCATGTCTGCAGCTAGCCGTAGACCAAAAATGCATGTCTCATACTCAGCCATATTGTTGGTACAATAGAAACGCAGCTGAGCCGTAACAGGATAATGATGTCTTGTTTCAGAAATAAGTACCGCTCCTATTCCAACTCCCTTCGCATTTGCGGCTCCATCGAAAAAAGCTTCCATCCTGGTTCCTTGGTCATTTCCAACTCATCTATATGTGTCACTTCTTCATCAGGAAAATATGTCCTCAAGGGCTCGTATTCTTCATCAACAGGATTCTCAGCCAAGTGATCAGCCAATGCTTGGGCCTTTATGGCCGTCCTCGTCACATAGACAATGTCGAATTCTGTGAGTAATATCTGCCATTTCACCAATCTCCCTGTGGGCATAGGCTTCTGGAAAATATACTTCAGTGGATCCAAGCGTGAAATGAGATAAGTAGTATAATCTGGGCCACCCAAGTTAGGGCGCAACATGTCTTCTCGAGTTGAGTGTACTTAACCTCATAGCCTGTAAACTTCTTGCTGAGATAATAGATGGCTTGCTCCTTCCTTCCTGTAATATCGTGTTTCCCCAATACGCAGCCAAACAAATTCTCCAGGATCGTTAGATAAAGAATTAATGGTCTTCCTGGCTCAGGTGGAACCAACACAGGTGGATTTGATAAATATCCTTTGATTTGGTCAAATGCTTCCTGACATTCTGCCCTCCATTCTACCGCAGCATCTTTCTTCAGTAGCCGAAAAATGGGTTCACAAGTTGCTGTGAGTTGAGCAATAAACTTGCTAATATAATTCAACCTTCCCAACAGACTCATTACTTCTGTCTTGTTCTTCGGCGGTGGCAAATTTTGGATGGATTTGATCTTTGACGGGTCCAACTCAATGCCTCGCCGACTGATGATGAATCCCAACAACATTCCAGATGGAACACCAAATGCACATTTGGCCGGGTTGAGCTTAATATCGTACCTTCGAAGTCTTTGGAAAAACTTCCTTAGGTCTGCTACGTGGTCTTCCTGATGCTTGGATTTTATGATCACATCGTCCACGTATACCTCAAACTCTTTGTGTATCATGTCATGAAACACAGTAGTCATTGCTCTCATGTATGTTGCCCCAGCATTCTTCAAACCAAATGGCATTACCCGGTAGCAATAATTCCCCCACGGGTAATGAAAGCCGTCTTTTCCGCATCTTCTTCATCCATCAGAATTTGATGATACCCAGTATAGCAATCCAAAAAAGACCCGATCTCATGTCCGGCGCAATTATCGATCAAAATATGGATGTTGGGTAATGGAAAGTTATCCTTTGGGCTTGCCCTGTTTGGATTGCGGTAATCGACACACACCCTGATCTTCCCATCTTTCTTCGACACTGGCACCACATTAGCCAACCAATCAGGATATCGAGTGACCCGAATAACCTTTGCTTGCAGCTGCTTGGTTACTTCCTCTTTAATCTTCACACTCATGTCTGTTTTGAACTTCCTCAATTTCTGCTTGACGGGAGGGCATACCGGGTTAATGGGCAATTTGTGAACCACTAAATCCGTGCTTAACCCCGGCATGTCATCATACGACCATGCAAAAACGTCTTTGAACTCAATAAGTGCTTTGATTAGTTCTTCCCTGATATTCGGTGCAATGTGGATGCTTATGTTAGTTTCCCTGATATCATCTTCATCCCCTAAATTGATGGCTTCTGTGTCATTTAAGTTGGGCTTGGATTTCTCTTCAAACTGGCTTAACTCTCTGTTTATCTCTCCGAAGGTTTCATCCTCATCGTATTCCGATTCATCATCATAATCGACCTCTTGTACAATTAGTTTGGAATCAGATTGATTTTTTAGACTGGGTTAAAGATCCGTTGTGCATGCCATGTCATTATAACCAATATAAAGAGAACTGTTTAGAAAGAGAAAAGAAGAAAACAAAATTAGAACAAAATAAGAAGAAGAAAAAAGAAAGCTTTCACTTTATTAAAATACGGGATAACAGAGTTTCACACTTTGCCGAATACAAAACAAAACTGGATTACAACCCTGGAATAATCCAAAAAAACAAGAAAGAAAATTAGAGCCCACTACCAAGACTCCCTCCGGGTAGGAAGGGGAGTAGCCATCCAATTGTTGATATTTGCCCTAGGCCCCACAAACTGTACATCTAACGTACTGGACCCTTCTCCAGCTTCTATCATGTTGACATCGGCGAACAGCCTTTCAAAGCCCTCATTCAAATCTCCATCTGGCCCAATCAGTGGTCCGAGAAATTTCGGGACCGACAACTTTCTGATACCTGCTCTGACAAATGATTTGGATAGGCACGGGATTGGCTTGGGAAGGACCCAGACTCTTTTCTTCAACTTACGGGCCCGTCTCATATCCGCTGTTGTAGGCTTGAACCCCAACCCAAAGGTATCCGGATTTTTGGGCAAAGAAACCGGCTGAACAATACCTTGAAGATCAGCCCCTAAACCTTTGTCTGGCAAAAACCCGTTCTTCAACATCTCCGAGGCTACCATGATAGTTGCAGCTGCTATTTTGGGAAGTGGGATGCTTTCCCCTTCGGGAACTTTGTCTACTAAAACCGTATCGAAAACCTGGTAAACCCACGGTCCCTTATCATCATTAGTCTCTATGAAGGGTACGACGGCATCACTTACGGCGCTTGCATTGTCTTCCCCATGTACTACGATCTCTTGCCTATCCCACTCGAATTTGACCATCTGATGTAATGTAGAAGGCACTGCTTTGGCGGCGTGGATCCAGGATCGCCCCAACAAAAGATTATACGACACTGCCACATCTAACACTTGAAACTCCATGGTGAACTTGACTGGACCAATTGTTAATTCAAGTATGATGTCACCCACTGTGTCTGTACCACCACCATCAAACCCTCGAACATAGATGTTGTTCTTGTGAATCCTGTCACCATCGACCTTCAGTTTGTTCAATGTGGTCAAAGGACAGATATTGACAGTGGACCCATTATCAATCAGTACTCGAGTGACTACCGAGTCTTCATACTTCACAGTCAAATAAAGGGCTCTATTATGTTCTGTACCCTCCACGGGCAACTCGTCGTCTGAAAAAGTGACCATGTTAACCTCGAAAATCTTGTTTGCTATTTTCTCCAGATGGTTCACAGACATCTTATCCGGAACATGGGCTTCGTTCAGAATTTTCATCAATACCCGGCGGTGCTCGTCTGAATGGATCAATAACTATAACAATGAGATCTGTGTCGGGGTCTTCCTCAACAGCTCCACAATGGAGTAATCTTGCACCTTCATTTTCTTTAAAAATTCTTCCGCCTCTTCCTCGGTAACTGGATTCTTTGTCACTACTGGATTGGCCCTTCTTAACTCTGCAGGAGCAAAACACCTTCCCGAACGAGTTAACCCCTGTGCCTCACATATTTCCTCCACAACTTCCTTCCCCTTATGCATTACCATTACTTGACTGTAGCTTTATGACACAGCTTTCTCGCTGATTATCGGCAACTACATTACTAGCCTGATAACAACTGGTCTTGTGCATGCCCCCTTCACGACTACTGGCTTGCTTGATATCCCTTGCACCGTTACTTTGATCGGCTCTAGATTCTTGGCAACATCAGACGAACTCTTCCCATCACCACCACTGGCTTGCCTTCTACCTTTTCCAACTGTACTACCATTTTTCCACTGATCAACTTTTCTTTCGGACTGGCACGGATAATCATTACCATTTGTGAGGGCTTCTTGAGTTTCCCTCCTTCGTGTACTAGTTCGATCATGTGGGCTTCATGGTGTGCCGGCAACGGGTGCTGATTGATGTTAGGTGCCTCTGGCTCCTGGACATCGATCCTATTTGTGTCAATAAGATCTTGTACGGCAATCTTCAACATCCAACACTTCTCAGTATCATGCCCGGGAGCCCCCAAAAAATATTCACAGCTTACCGAGTGGTCCAGATTTTTGGGAAGGGGATTTGGCAATTTGGGCTCCACAGGACTCAATAGGCCTAACTGCCTCAATCTGTGGAACAGAGTAGTATAGGTTTCTCCCAGCGGAGTGAATGTTCTCTGCCTCTGCACCCTTTCATTCCTGAAAGTCTGATTCCCACGGAAACCTGGTCCCGAAGGATTCTTGTAGGCCCTTGGTGGTGGATATGTGTTTTGTGGAGGTGGATATGTGTTTTGTGGAGGTGGATATGTGTTTTGTGGAGGTGGATATGTATTTTGGGGAGCCAGAGCGCGCCACTGTGGGCGAGCTGGAGGCTGGGTATATGTCTGGGCTTGATGGACGGAGAAATGTGTTCTTGTGGTGGGTAGTAGGGCTGTGGGGGTAATTTGGAGTGTGTGGGTAATTTGGGTGATGGGGTATGGCTTGGTAGCGGGGGAAAGGGCCTCTTGATCTGGACCAATTACCTGCCTCTATTATTGCAACCTCTTCTCTTTTTTTCTTACCGAGCGCACCTCCCGTGCCGCTCTGAATGGCCTGAGTTGTTGTTTTGATTGCCGAATAGCTCAGGATTTTGTTGGACTTAAGTCCCTCTTCAATCATACCGCCCATTTTCACCACCTTGTTGAAAGATTTCCCAACTGACGTCACCAAGTGACCAAAGTAAGTTGGCTCTAGAGTCTGCAGAAAGTAGTCCACCATTTCCCCTCTCTCATCGGAGGATCAACTCTTGTTGCCTGTTCTCTCCACCGGAACTCAAATTCTCTAAAGCTCTCTCCCGGCTTCTTCTCAAGTTTCAGCAATGTGAGACGGTCAGGGACGATCTCAAGGTTGTACTGGAAGTGACATGCGAATGCTTGTGCTAGATCGTCCCAGGTGTACCACCTGCTCGGATCCTGTTTTGTGTACCATTCCAGTGCAGATCCACTTAGACTTTGACCAAAGTAAGCTATCAGCAGCTCATCTTTACCACCTGCTCCTCTCATCTTGATGCAAAACCCTCGCAGATGTGCCATTGGATCATTGTACCCCTCGTATAGATAAAACTTTGGCATCTTGAACCCTGCCGGTAATTGAACATCAGGGAAAGGACATAGATCTTTGTAAGCTACACTGGCCTGATTTCCTAACCCATGTATATTCCTGAAGGACTGCTCCAGGCTTTTAAATTTTCGAAGCACTTCGTCCTGCTCCGGGCCCTTAGCCGGCTTTTCAGTCTCCATCGGGATTTCAAAGTGAGGATTATAAATATATGGCTCGGGTGCTTTGAGGGTAGGTTCGGGGGGGTAATATTGGTTATCGTGAGCCTGAAACAACGGCCCACTGGATGATCTTTGTAACGTGACTGGTGGGGGTGCCACGAAAACAGGAACATTTGGTGGGGGAAGGTTCTGATTGGGTGGTGGAGCTTGGGGATCATAGGGATTTCTTCCCTGATAGTAGTGGTGACTTGGGAAGCTTGTCGAAGGGCCGGGTGAAGGGTATTCCGGCGTGTGTCCTGGCGGGAGAGTAGGAGTAACGGATGGTTCGGGCCCTTTTGTACCCTAGCCAGGGCTAGCTGCATTTCGTTCGTTTCCAGTCTCATTTTTTCCATTTTTTCCATTGCCTCTTTCAGCATCTGACCTTCCGTCCTTTCCTCTTCAACATTTTTTTCTGAGTTAGTCATGCTTTTTGGTATGGGCCCTTTGGATCTTGTTTGGTAATGGTAATCTGCCAGAACGTTCTAACAAACTAACTGGTTTGAAATCTCTGGAAAACAATAAACTTGTTAGCGTTAGAGTTTAACACATATTGCAATTGCACATTGGGGGATGCAATGTTCCTAGGCAGTTTAACCATTTCTAACATGTCTTTGCTCCGTATGCAGCATCCCAGCTTTGTGCCCTTTAGGTGTTTCTGAAACTTTCCTTTATTTGCTTTCTCCTTCTCTCTTTTCTTTCTTTCTTTTCCTTTCTTTTATTCACTTTTTATTTTAGCGGTGGTCGAATATTATGTGGATTGCCTACGTATCATGTCCCCGCATGAATCAGACTGTGCGTAGTTCTACCACAAGTGCGAAAAATAAAGACACAATTTTTTTTGGATTTTTCAAACTTTACTAGCAAAACGTTTTATTACAAGGCAAAACATTTTTGAAAGGAAATTGACAGACTTGATACAGACTTGATGCCAAAAGGTAAATACAAACTCCGACGGACAACAGACTCTGAAGACAAGAAAAATACAGACTCAAACTATGAATGTTTCAGAGTTTTGAATTTTGGCGGCCGCGGGGCGTCGTCTGGCCTCGCTGCGGGCTTTGGTGTAAGGCCCCTTTGCAGATCTTTAAAATCTTCCATGATCTGGTGGACATAAATCATTATTGAAGCAACGAAGGTGGTACGAGACATATTCTCAAAAGCCAGGCACTTTATGGTGATGTAGTGCCCGATATCGTCGATTCTTCCCTTGATTTTGTCCCTTTCCATAAGCAATCGCTCTATTTGTTGATTCCGCGTCCCCAGTACTTGAGCGTTGAAACAGAGTTGATCCTGAAACTCATTCATCTGTTTCTTCATTCGGGCCATCAGATCATAGTAGCGCTTCCTATCTGTTCTGTCATTTCGGGCTTGTTTGAAGATCCGCTCTTCGTAGTCCCTCTTCATTTGTTGCATGAGCCGTACTTGCCCTTCTGTCTTCTTTATCCATTTCACCTGGATTCTTGCTAGACCAGCTTTAGATTTTCCTAGGTCTTCTTGATACTCGAGGACTTTCTTCTTTAGACCGTTTATGAGCCTTTTCTCAGCCCGGCTTCTCTCCTGGCTTCTGGCAGCTATTTTCATTTCCTGAATTTGAGTTTTGAGGACCTCGTTTTCCTGAGCTAGTTTTCTCTTTTCTCCCTCATCTGCAGCGATATGCAAATCTTTCTCAAATTTCAAATCTATAACTTGCTTCTCCAACTTGCCTATTGGCCTTGACGAATTCCTGGAGATGGGGTCTTTTAGCCGGCCTTTCGTGATCAAGTTCTCTCATGTACCAAGCAAGGTATCCTGGCGCCACTTCGCCTTTGGACTGATCCTGCACGCAAGTATCTGCTTTTAAATATTGGCATTCACTCCAGATCTGACGGACTCTTGCTTTAGGGAACTGTCCGTCAGGGCTAATCTCAATTACTTGAGCACTAAGATCTTCCTCTTGTGGCACTATTTGGCATCTCCCGAGTTGTCTCAAAACCCGATATGGCGCGTAAGGCTGAATACTCTTAAGCCCCATCAATAGAAAGTGGGTCCTAGCTGCCGGCATATGGATGACCTCGTCAACGGGCAACCATCCTAGTGTCCACTGTATTTGGCTGGCGGTGAGGGTCCGAAAGAATAATGTCCATGTCGTAACTCCCTTGGGTAGACTGACCCCCTTGATTCTTGTGTAGAACTCTTCTATGCAAGTTTTCTTCGAGGAACCATAACTCAAGAGCTGGGAACGGTGGCAGAGATGCTCAGTCATCCATATTTGTAGCAACAAGTTACACCCCTCGAAAAAGTTCCCTCTGGCTTTGCAGGCTGTGAGAGCTCGGAAGATATCAGATACTATCATAGGTGCAAGAGTGCTTTCATCTTGAGTGAGCAAGGTACTGACGACCCCGGCTATTTTCAGATCAATGTTTCTGTCTTTCCTTGGAAATACCAAAAGGCCCAAAAAGGTTATCATAAAAGCCGCTCGTCTATGCTCGTCCCATTTCTGACGGTTACTTTTGCTGCATAACATGTTACCCGGGTTGTTGAATCCTCCGACATGACCGTATCTGTCGTATATGAAGCGCGGATTACAAAAACCTGCGGCCAAATCTGGGTTATGGACCGTCCTAGGCACGAAAACCATTCGTGTCTTCGGGCAAAGAGGGGCAGCTGTAAGCACGTGATTTTTGCCCTATATGAGAATTACTCCCAAAAAATTCAAAAATAAAATAATTTTTCTTGGTGTGCAATTTTTGTGATATTTTGTGTAACTATTTGTATGTTTGTCTATGCATGTTTATTTGTTAAATTAATAAAAAATACAAAAATAGGCATCTTTTGCATTTTTAGCATTTAATGTCCAAATGAACAATTTTATGCTTAATTATTACTTAATTGTGCGTTAATTGTTATTGGAAGTTAATTTGCGCTTTTATAACTTAATTTAGTTCTTAATAATAATTTAAGTACTTTTATAATTTAGTTTTAGAAAAATAAAAGAAGAAAAGAGAACAAAAATACAAAGAAAAATCGGATTGGGCCACTTCTTCAATTTCAAACCACAGGCCCAAATAATTGCCCAACTTTCCCCATGACCCGGTCCGTTTCAAACCGGGTCGATCCGGTCCGCTCCATTAACCCAACACCCCTTCTTCATTTTTGTCCAACACAAAACAAAACCGAAAAAATAAAAAATAAAAAGTGAATTATCACTATTAATAGTTTTATTTTTTGTTTTTTTATATATAAAATAAATCCGAAAATATTTTATTTTATTTATTATTTTTATTTTAAAAAATATATATATATATAGTAATTTCGGAAATGATTTTAAAAAAATAAAAAATAAAAAAATAAAAAAAAGTAAAAGAATGTAGAAAATTTAAAAAAAGTAAAAAGTTTTAAAAAATTTAAAAGTAAAATAAGGTTGGAATTAAAAAATAAATATAAAGGTATCTGAAAATTTAAAAAATTTAAAGTAATTGAAAGTAGCATTTTTAAAAGAAAAAGAAAAGATAGTGGTTTGTTTTTTAAAGAAAAGTTAAATAAAGTGAGATTCTCTTTTAAAAAAATAAAAAGTGGGATTTTAAATAAGATAAAGTAATTAAAGTTGGAATTTTAAAAATAAAAGTAAATAAAGGTGAGAATTTCTTTTTCTAAAAAAATAAAAGCAATTTGTAAGTGGGATTTCTTTTAATTAAAAAAATAATAAAATAATAAAAAAACAAATCTGAAAATTTCGAAAATTTTGCTATAAATAGAAGAGAAAATTTAGGAAGAAGGGGTGGAAAAAAAGAGGAAAAACTAGATAGAGAGAAGAAAAAAAGAGGGGGCGGAGTGAGAAGTATACACCCGATATACATTCTGGATACACTGAATATACAGGGGCAGAATTCATTTTGGAGAGTTTTGAAGTTGAAAAAGAATAGTTACTGTTTCATTGCCTCGCTTAAGATCTGAAATAGTCAGAACCTTCCTGCCTTTTACTTCTTCTCTATACTTGGAGTCGTTTATAGTCTCCTGGGTTTTCTACTATTCCTACTGTTACTGGTCTATTCCTGTGTTGCTGGACTGTCGTTGTTGTGCTACATTGTTACTACTGTTGCTGCTTCTCAGCTTCATCTTCTCTTGTTTTCCAATACCAGGTACACGAATGTAATACTAGTTATTGCAAGCTAAAAATGTGGAAGCATGAATACATATGAAGAATCGAATTTTGAAGTTTTAATTTCGCTTTTTCTCTGTTCCTTTTATTGATTGTATTTAGGCTATTTTATGTATTATTGAATAATAATTGGAATAAGAGAAAATAACATAAGTTAGTCTTTAATGAATCGGCTTGGCAAAACGGGTTAATTCACTAGCTATGAAGGTTCTAAGATTATCAACAGTAGGTTAATTGTGAACAAGTACTTAAATTTAGCTAAGGCATGAATTTGAACTAAATTTCGTGAATTAGGTATTAAGGCATGATTTGAGTTCAAACAAAATTAGAAGAACGTTTAAGTCTAATAAACTTTCTATTAAGCTTTAGTAATTATGGTTAAATCCAGTTTCAAATGGTTGTGAATAATTAATTCCAATAGTTTTTTTTATATATAACAATGCGAGCTTCAATCTAACTATATTTGATTCTTTTGAATATTAGTTGTCAAATTTTTATTTTATTTATAATTTCGAATTTTTTTAGTAAAATTCTTGTTCATCAATATTTGTATTAATATAGCAATTAGTATGCCATGCTTTCTTAAATAAAAAAAAGCTCGTAATTAATTAGGATTTTCTTTATTTATTTTAGAGACTAATTTTAATAGAAAAGATGTAGTCGCTTTAGGATTTGTCCATTTAAAATAAATGAGATGAGCCTCGCCTAGTAAAATATATAGATTGCGGGGCCCTCACAAATGTATGTGTTAATTACTTAGAACTCGGGATCGGCCGCTTAGCGAACTTCACGGCCTTTTCTCAAAATAACCCTGCGCTAGTCGCTTTAGGCGCGTATTTAATAATGTTATCTCCTTAAACTCGGGTGCACATTTATGTGACCCAAATCCAAATCTCAACGAAATCGAAATGTGTCTCTAATCACGGGTACATTGATTGTGACGTGGTCTGAGATGTATTTCCATGACATTGCAAATTCTTTTTAATAATGAATGAGACGAGCCTCGACAAACAAAAAATGCACAAGCTGCGGGGCCCTCTAAATGTATATATTAAAATACTTAGAATTCGAGGACAGGCCGTTTAGCGAATTTTACGGCCTTCCCCAAAATAACAAGACGCTAGTTGCTTTAGGCGCGCCTTTAATAATTTATTTTCCTTAACTCGGGTGCACATTTATGTGACCCAAATCCAAATCTCAACCGAGTCGAGATATGCCAAACAACTACGGGTGCATTGATGTAACGTGGTTCGAGATATGTTTCCACGACGTTGCAATTCTCGTAAAATAATAACAATAAGTAAGAAAGCGGTAAAAAGATAAAATTTTGCACATAAGTTCATATTTGTATAAAATCAGATAATCAAGCCGAATATAACAGTTGAGCGACCGTGCTAGAACCACGGAACTCGGGAATGCCTAACACCTTCTCCCGGGTTAACAGAATTCCTTATCCGGATTTCTGGTGCGCAGACTGTAATATGGAGTCATTCTTTTCCTCGATTCGGGATTAAAATTGGTGACTTGGGACACCCTAAATCTCCCAAGTGGCGACTCTGAAATAAATAAACGAATCCCGTTTCGATTGTCCTTTAATTGGAAAAAACTCCCTTGTACCCTCGCGGGTATGTAAAAAGGAGGTGTGACAACAGCTCTTGGAGCAACCAGGTATTTTTGCCTCAACGGAACTTCAGCATTTCCGATGTACCCGGCTATTTCCTCCAAAGTCGGGGTGAGTTCAAAATCGGAGAAGTGGAAGACATTGTGTGTCGGGTCCCAACAGGTGACCAAAGCTCTTATGATATCCCCCGAGGCTGGATTTCCAATAAACCCGTAAGACCTTTTAGATATTTCTTGACCTCATCTTGCCCTTCACCACCTAAATCATCCCACTATAGCCGCAACTTGAAAGGGATTTTAGTCATTATTGAAAAAGGTTTATTTTGCATCGTGCTCATCCTGCACATTTATTAAGGTGATTAAGCAAAAAATGAAATTTATTTGACTCAACCAATTGGCTATTTTTAATTTTTCATAGATTAAAAGAAAGATCTGGTTCCGAACGCGGCCTTTCAGCACTTCGGGAATGAAGATTTTGAGGCTGGGTGAGTCAACCAGTCAAAAATCCAAAAAATGACTACAAGTGGCCGTTTTATGCAAAGTCAGCCTTCCGGCGTCCCTTTTGGGAACATTCGGCTATTTGACAAAAACGGCATCACCCGACTTATTTATGACGAAAATTAAAATTTTGACATTTTTGTAAAGGGAAGGTTGGACCCGATGAGGGTTGCCAACGTATCCCGCACCCTGTGAGAATCAAACCGGCGTAGTTCGGGTAGATAAAACAAATTTCTTTTGAGAACAAGACTCTTTTCAATGGCAAATAAAACCATTTTTCATAAACAAAACCCTTTTTTTCATTTTCTCAAAAATTCGACAGAGTTTTGACGCTATTTGGACGTTGATTTTTTTCAAAACAGGCGATTAACTACCTCTATCTCTCTTTCCTCAAAGTATTCAAAAGTCGGTCAGCATGCAAGTCCGAAGCAAACAAATGCACAGGTAGCAAGTTGGATGCATCAGGATGGTCTTTTGTCGTTTTGGTACACCTGTCCTAGACAGACCCAACCCCTGTGTTGAGCCTCCAAAGTCAAATGCACATGATGCAAACAAACGTTCCTACTAGGGATCCGGCATGAAGCTGAGTTTTTCTAGGTTCGTAACCTGGGTATTTGTTCTAGACTGTGTACCCGAGCGGACAACTCGAGTCGAGGAGGGGGCTACGTACCGGGGACCCGCGGGATCGTCCGGCTTTGTAACTTGTCCGGCATCTTTCTTATTTCAGGGTATGACACTGACAGAATAGGGAGTCTCAACCAGTAAGCACATCCCCGGAGGTGAGAAGAGAAGGGTTTCGTAGTACTTTATAAATAATTCAGATAATATCAAAGCGATAAAAGCAACATTTTGCACATTTAGGCCAAAACATGTAATAAGATCAAATAATAAATGAAGCCAAATAATAACAATTATTCCAGACTCGAATTCTTGAACCCTGAACCAGAGATTCTGGGTTCGGTCCCCAGCGGAGTCGCTAGAGCTGTCACACCTCCTTTCACCGCGCCCGTAGAGGCGTAAAGGGAGTTTTTTCAATTAAAGGACAATCGAAACGGGATTTATTATTAAATTCAGAGTCGCCACTTGGGAGATTTATGGTGTCCCAAGTCACCGGTTGAATCCCGAATCGAGGAAAAGATTGACTCTGTATTACAGTCCGCGAACCAGAAATCTAAGTAAGGAATTCTGTTAACCCGGGAGAAGGTGTTAGGCATTCCCGAGTTCCGTGGTTCTAGCACGGTCGCTCAACTGTCATATTCGGCTTGAATTATCTTATTTTAACAATTATGAACTTATGTGCAAATTTCTAACTCTTACCGCTTTTATTATTATTATTATTTTAAAAGAGAATTGCAACGTTATTAAAACACGTTTTGAACCACGTCACATCAATGCACCCATGATTTTGGACACGTTTTAACATCGTTGAGATTTGGATTTGGGTCGCATAAATGCGCACCCGAGTTTAGGGAAGTAATGTTATTAAAAGCGCGCCTGCAGTGACTAACGCGTTATTATTTTGGGGAAGGCCGTGAAATTTGCTAAACGGCCCATCCCGAATTCTATGTATTCATTATAACCAGTTATTGAGGGCCCCGCAGCTTGTGCGTTTTATTTGGCGAGGTTCGTCTCATTTTTTATTTAAGGGTAAGCCCAAAGCAACTATAATTTTGCTATTTTTATTGTCTCTAATGTAAAAGAAGAAGTCCTAATTAATTTGTTTTAAGAGCTACTTCCCCTTTAAAAAAGAAACTTATAATTAATCCGCATCGGGCCTCCAAGGCCTACCCGTGGGACAGCCGGCTTTCATCTCCAAATCCAAGCACAACTTTCCTGATCAGTTAACTAATTAACAATGATTACAATTATTAGCTTAATAACACATTACCATTAATTTCCAATCTCGTTTTAACTATTGACAATTGTCTATTACTATCAGATTGAAAACATGTACCATAACATTATTGTTACAACTAA
Source organism: Nicotiana sylvestris (assembly GCF_000393655.2). NCBI lineage: Eukaryota > Viridiplantae > Streptophyta > Magnoliopsida > Solanales > Solanaceae > Nicotiana > Nicotiana sylvestris. Next base: position 30,801,971 of record NC_091061.1, read on the forward strand.
AATATATTACTTGTCTAAACTACAACACTCACTAATGACAATATTGTCTAAAACTTACATAGATATACGCATTATAAAATATATAAAAGAGAATTTTATAAGAATACATAGATACAAGTTTAATTCTTAACAAAATATGAATAACGAATGCACTCTTAATCAATAACCACATTTAAACCCATACTTACTGATTTCAGCTCAATTTTATTAGTACAAGTGAAATTCATGAATTCCAAAAACACTTTCTTGTTTCAGCTTGCAGCTTGCTTCTAATTTCAAAAATTATACTACAAAACAAAACTAAGCCCATATGACTATTACATAATCACATTCCAAAATCCAAACAGTCCCGGAATCAAGCAGCCCAAACAACTTATAAATAGTCCTAATTATACAGTCGTCTATTATTCATGTAATATAAAACAGTCCTAGTTCGAATCCATGCAGTCTATATCATGTTAACAATCCAACTGGTTAAAAACTAAATAAGTACAACATTTAACTGACTATAACTACAAGTATTCAAATGAACTCGACTCTGGCATAAAACTACATTTTTCACTCCAATATTGAACTTACATCAAGGGAATTTGAAGCATGTACCTGGAAAGGTAATCGAGAAGATGGAGAAGTTAGCAAACAGAAAGGAAGACAACAGCAATCAGAAGTTCAAACAGCAACCCACACAGCTACTTTCAGCCCAGAAATGAATCAGAGATTGCAGAAAAGTTTTTAAATCAAACAGGATAGGTAAATCAACCCAGGGCAGCACCCAAAATCAACCAAAATCACCCAGCAACAGATCAACTGGACCTTAAATGACTCGATTTAAACCCAAGATCGACATGAAATAAAACCAGTAACTTCCAGAGTCATTCAAACATCACCAATATAGCTTGGACTCGAAACCTTACACATTAGAAAGTTTTCAGCAATCAAATCCCGAGCAAAATAGCCACTAAACTCGAATTTGAACTACAAAATCCACTGGAACAATTATTCTCTAAAAGGGTCCTAAGACTGACTCTCAAAACTGATTCAAATCTCTCCAGTTCTACCCCTTTAAAAGAAGAAACTGAATACTAAAGCTCTCTCTTTCATTTTTAGTACTAATTTTCGGACTAAAAAAACCTGAACTCTTTTCACTTTCTGGAAAAAAAATCTGATCAAAGACTCCTCCCTATTGCTCTCAATATTTTCTGAATCTTTCTCTCTCTCTCTCTCTCTCTCTCTCTCTCTCTCTCTCTCTCTCTCTCTCTCTCTCTATTCTCCAAAACTGATCCCCCCTTTTAACTTTGTCCAGGCCCCTATTTATATACAAACTACAGCCCCTTTTACAGCTCTTAGGAGCACTCAGCCCCATTAATTAAACATTTTTCCCATGATATTCTCTAGAACTCCACTAGGGTCTATTTTGTCACCCATTAAGCCTCCCCATGCTATTGCTGATTCCCATCCCACTATTATGGGACAATACACTAGTTTAATGGTTATATTGGTACCTTTACTGTCAGACCACTCTCATTAACCATTTCAAACTTCTCAAATCCCAAACTACCATTCTGAATGCCTTGAACTACTATCCTACCTCAACCCCTGCGACCATATCAGCTATAACCAATTCTTAAATAAGAAACCTAATCACTGATTAACCTAAACTAATCCTTAATTAATGACTGAAAATAAATGAACTGACTCTAAACTAATAAACACATCAACTATAACCAATTCAAACTTATCAGAATCAGTTAACGAATCAAGCTAGAAACTTAGTTTAGATCAAATATCATCAGAATGAAACCAATGATTCCGGGCAACATATATTGAACTATTAAGTTCAGATTGATCAACACAGATACAGTGAATAAGCTAACCAATTCTAACCTAAACAAGAACAAATGAACACTGAACGAAACAAACTGAACTCATATGAAATAATATGGTGAATAACAATGAGAAAGGGAAATTGGAACAATTTGAAACAAATGATACCAACAGGCTTATCTCAACACAAAATTAGAACAGAAAAGAAACATGAGGGTAAACCTACTGGAATGAACCAAAAATTAAACTATTATCATGCTAATCTAACATTCAAGCATAACCGACTAATCGACGAAACTTATTCAATCGATTACACAGATTATAACATATAACAATCGACAACAAACGGAAGCAATGATAAAACTGGACCAAATAAAGGGTCTGATGGAGAAAGAAAAGAGTAATTGATAAAATTTGAACTCATCTTAAACAAACAAACAACAAAACATGAAAAACAAACAGAGAAACAGAAGAAATACCTCCGAACTCAGACCTATCTCTCACTCGCTCTACTCGTAACTCCGACTTGAGCCTTTGGGGTAAAAACGGACTTTAATCGAGTGTTATCAACTGAGAACACTCGACTAAAGTCGATTAGAACCCCCAATTTTTCCTCGGACTGCCTCTAGGTTTGGTGTTAGGGTTTGTTTGTTCGATTTTGGATTTGAATAGTTCCGATGAGATTCGAACGAAACTGGGGTGTGATTTGGGACTGAGGAGGTCTAGTGGTCAACGGGTGTAAGTTTGGGGGCGATTGGGTAAACTAGGTTTTTTTGGTCGGATTTTTCGATCTAAGATTCGAAGAGCTCTGTCATGATTCGAGGTTAAAGGGGTATGGATTCGAAAAGAGGAAGGCATGGAGGTTCAGCGGTGTTATTTGGGTGGCCGGCGGCGTCGTTGCCACCGGGTTTCAGGCGAATGTGTGGGGTGGCGGCTCTAGGGTTTCGAGGGGTCGTTTGGTCTGTGGTTTGGGAGATGAAGAAGAGGGGTCGGGAAATGAGGGGGGTAAGAGGTTTAGGAGTTTGGTATATTGAGATGGTGAGATTAATGTGGTCTGTTGGATCAATGAAGATTGACGGTCCAGATTATATCAGGGGGGCAAACTGGGCTGGTTATTGGACCGGGTAAAGGGGTGAAATTTGGGCCTGGTTTTGGTCAAAATAAAACGACCCAGTTCCGATTTCTTTGGATTTTTCATTTCTTCCTTTTCTTTTAACTTCTTTTTAATTCCTAATTACCAAAAATTAAATTCCAAAAAATCTTAAATTAAACAAATTAACTTCTATTACAACTATTAACACAATTAAACATCAATTACAAACAAAATCACACAATTAGACTAAAATACATATTTTTGTGATTTTCGTTCTTTTAAAAACCAAATATGGTTCAATTAATTCCTAATTGCAAAATTAAATCATAAATGTGCATGCAACATATATTTTGTATTTTTCCTTTAATAAAATGAAAACAAACATGCACAGACAAATACAGATAATTAACAACATGCCACAAAAAAAACTCTCAACATTTTGTATAAAGGAAAAATTATTTTATCTTGATTTCTTTTGGAGTAGTTCTTTGTGAAGCAAAAATCACGTGCTCACAGTAACCGCCAACTACTTTTGCATGTGCACTGCTTGTGATCTTTGACTTGGTCATTTGTTGCACGCCCAAGGCTGGAATCCTTGGCCCTTTGACATTGCTCTGCACCAATGCCTTGCCCGCAACCTGTCGTCCATGATTTTTCGGCACACACAACGCCACTATCACCCCCAAACGCCTTGACCGAGTTTCTTCCTTGTACATGTCAACCCTTATTTCACCCGTGCCATTGCTTGTATTTTGCTTCACATAGCCTTGTCTTAGCTATTGAAATCCTTATCATTCTGCACTGCTTTGCTATATCTTAGCCCGCACTTAACACTGCCACAACCCAAAGTGCCAGTACCATTGGCTCTGGCGCGCATGCCATGCCATGCCGCCCCAACTTTCCCACACTGCCTTGTCAAACCTTTGCCAAGCATGTCTTGTCTGTCCCAATACCTTGGCCAATACGTCAATGCAAATGTTATACTCCATGATTAGTAAGTAGTATTTTTTACAGTAATATCCCACGCGCTTTTCTGCACGATCTTTTGTTTCTTGTGCAGGATTTAACTTTTTCAGAATATTTGTTTTCTTCTTCTACCAATTTCTGCTATCCATCAAACCGAAAGGCCAAAGTAGTTACAATTATTAGAACTCGTCTGATGTAATAAAACTTTATAAGGAGAAAGTCTATAAAGTCTCCATCCAAATAGTTTTTTGTGCGCGTCTTCACGTCTTTTAGAGATAGTAATTCTATTAGGAGAAAAATAGATAAAAATTAATGAAGGACTTGAATTTTGTTTTAATAATTATTCTACTGTTGAGTTCAGCTTTATTATTATTATTTTATCAACCCTTTACTTATTCTTCGTTTACTGTTCAAAGTATTAGCTTTTAGAAATTATTTGGCATGTTCACTGATCACTCGAGAAAATTAATATGAGTAGAGTTTAAGTTATATACATAAATAATTAGCGTAAAAAATATAATTCTTCACACTTTTTGCAGGATCACCTAAAGAATATTTACTGATAACACAAATTGAATATAACTTATTAGTATTACTAAAGAAACCAAAATTGTGAAACCAAAATATAAATTTACATATTCATATTTTTGGTAAGATCATAGGCTCCCACCTTTCCTTTTTTGGTCTTTTTGTGGGGTGTTTTGACTTTTATTCGTCAAAATAATGCGCAAATAATTATAGGACTTTTTACTTTCTTCTTCAGTACTGTTTTAATTTCATATAATTATTGTTTTGATAAACTGAGTTTGTTTAAAATGACATTTTAAAAAGTAAGAATTATTACATACCAAAAAAGGTGTTTAAATCAAGCCAATAAATCTAAAACATTATATCTTATAAGTATGTTATAGTTGGCTGAAATATATTTTACTATGATTTTTTTTTATTCTTAAACACATTTTGATATGTCTTGGATTATTTAGTTATGTGTAAACTCTCGGTACAAGTGTTTAAATACATATCATAGCCTTCGTTATACTTTGCAAACATAAATCCCCCTAATGTTAACAAAGTTGTTAAAAATACCCTCCAACCGTTAAAACTCTTCCACCACATAATGTGTCACGGGGGCATTTTTAGTCAGGCCAAACTCACTCCCGCATGGCAGTCAAGTTACACACTTGACTCAGTCTTCCCAACACTTAGCCAAATTTCCAGCAAGTTTATACTTAGAATTATTTTAGGCAGCAAATATATCGAGAACACAATCAAATACGGGAAAATCCCAACCTTTGTATTAATTTTAAAACTTACAAAGGAAACCCTTACTTGACTATGATTTCAAGTCGATCAGAGCCCCACTTTGACAAAGAACACAAGTCGTTCTAAGACTTGCCCAATGCCTAGCCTTAGTCCCTTTTGAAATACTTAGAAACTCTCACGTTTCACTCTTGTTTCCCTCTTGAATTTCACAAACGTCATGGGCGTTCTCTTGAACAGTTTGTTTTGAGTTTTGACTTTTAGTGAATGGAATATAGTCTTGTTATTTTCTTTTTTAATATTTATTGTGATATATCTGAACATTATAAAAGTTATTAAGTTTTGCAAAAAAAAATTCAACAAGATATTTTTTAACTTTTAAATTTTCATTTTTTTAGGTTAGAACTTAAAGAAAAAAAATATAAAAAAATAATGGGCCGGCCTATATTGACAGCTTCATTTAAGATCTGTTAAAATTTCAGTGTATGCGCATAATCATTTAGCGCTAGTGTATACAATGGGTAGTATTATGAGTAATCCAAATTGCTTAAAATTCCGTGAACATGGCAAAGAGAAGACGTGAGTAGAAAAGGTGAAAAAAGGGTTAATGACGGTTGTAAAGCTACCTCTCTCTTTTCTTTTTTGAATGTTGTAAAGTCGATACAGTTGGTTGTACTACCTTTTGCTTCAAACGTGAATAATCTCATGAATTTCAGACCCGAGAGAGACAGCTCTCACATCCTCTAATCTATCTATCTTTTTCTTTTGTCATTCTCCTGTCCTCAAATATCTATAATTATTAATTTATAACCTGTTTAAAATAGTTAAGAAATTACTTTCTAACAATTTAATTTGTCATACATCAAACAACTCTTCATAGCACTAACCTAATAGTAAATAAAGTAGCTATAACAAATTAAATTGCATCAATAATGAAAAAAATTTAATGAGTGGTTATCAAATAATATTGGTCTATTTACTATTCTTTGTTTTATTTTATCGTAAAAAAAAGTCACTCAACTATTCATAAATCCATATATATATATATATATAATATTCAGTTATTTATGAGTCCACTTTCACCCCAAAAAATCCTAGATCCATTTTGTAAAGGAATCAATGAATAGTTGAGTGATTATTATGTGAAAATCAAAGAATAATGATTTTTCGGCAATATATGAACACTTGAATAACCACCGTGAATTAAAACAAAAAAAACAAAAAACAAAATGATGTAACAAAGCAAAATCTAACTCCATGTGAAGTGGATATGGAAGAAAAGTTAGAGCTCAAGTTTCATATATTTGTGTAAGAATGAAGAAATACCAACCAAAAGCCTCTTTTTCTCACTCAATTACCTTCCTTTGCACGCCTCTCCCCATTCTCCTAACCCCACCCCCACCCCATCAGTGGCAGAGCCACATTGAAGAAAAAGGGGCAAGCGACACTCCTTTGCCGGAAAATTATACGATTTTGTTAGATAATTTTTTTTATTTTATGTATATCTACTATACATTAACTCCCCTTGACTTTTCGATATATCTAATTATTTATATTTTGACACCCCTCGATGAAAATTCTGAACCCGCCACTGACCCCACCCCCTTACTATCCAAAAAAATTCTCCCTCCTTTCTGTTGTTTCACCCTTATATAAATTGACATCTAACTTAACACTCATCCCTCCCATTTCTTGTCCACAACCTCTCACACCCCCACCCCCTCCTATAGGCCATAGAATTCCCCCCAAAACACCATGTCTACAGATCTAGAATTAAGCCAAGATTTGTTAGAAATCCAATTACCAAAGATCAAAGTAACTAATTGTTCATCTCAGAATTCTGATATTGTTACTAGTGATGATGAAGATAAATGTCAAACTCCAAAATCTCCTCAATTTTTGATCCCAAAAATTCTCAGTTGTCCACCAGCACCCAAAAAACCAAAAAGGGTGTCTTCATGTAAGAGGAAATTACTTGATTTTTTTGAGATTGTGAAAAGAGATGAAATAGATTCATTTTTCAAGCTTGTTGATGTGAATTCTAATGGGGATACCAAGAAAAGAAGATGTCTTGTCTAAATTAAAGACAATAGCGAAGATAGAATTTTTATCAAGGGTTGATATTTGCTATATATACAAGAAAAAAAAATTTAGACCTTGTATGGATATACAATCTAATTTTTCGACGAAGGAGATAAAGAAAAGATTTTTACACGGATACAAGAAATTATACTATGGTTGGATATTTCATTTAGCCTAGCTGGAAGAGATCAAGAAATTGATGTATGTATTTATCATACTACTTTTTTTTTCTTTTACATCTTATAATACTATGTGAATTATTTTAGTTTAGATACATACATAGAAGTTGTTATGTTTACAAGAATTCAGATATAAAGTGGATCTGAATTATGAATCATATATATAGTAGATGTCAATTAATGAAACGTCCAGCCAATTCATTATATCATAACTTTGATTTCCTTAAGAGAAATATCTGTTACGTTTTATTTTATTTTATTTTAATTTGATGAATTAATGAGAATGTTACTAGCTATGTATTGCAGCTGCAGGAAGAAGAGAGGAGGGGAGGAAAAACTTTTTTTAATTTTCTTTTTTTTTTACATTAATTAGCTTCAGGGCAGATCTAATGCTTCGACCTCAAATTTATCCGATTATATGTGATTATATTTTCGACGCGTAATATAAATTTTTATATGCAAGTTTATAAAAATTTAAACAAACTTTAGATTTGAACACTTAATTAGAAGTACAATGAGTATAGCATTAAAAATTTAATATTTGATCTCACTAAGTTAAAATTCTAAATCCAACTCTAATTGAAAAAAGGTGGAAGCGGATTATCATGTGGTTGGTAATTGCTTTTGTATGAAGGAAACTGTGACTTAGATATCAGGCTTTCTTCTTAGTTGATATATTGGTATTTGGATTAATTACTTTTGTAGTATTGTGCTAATAAATTACTACTATTAGGGGTCGTTTGGTATGAGGTATAAGAAGGTATAGTGTTAGTATACAAATTTAATATCATCTTAATACTTTGTTTGGTTAGCAAATTTAGTATAAGTTATCCCGGGATTAAAATTAGTACCGGAATAACTTATATCTTGTAGAGGGTAGGGTAATTAGTATCGGGATAACTTATACCTTCTTTTTTAAAAATTACGCAATTATCATTTTTAATACAATATACCAAACAGTGAATAAAAAATAATACCAAAATATTACTCCCGCCATAAACCGTATTCAAACCAAACGACCCCTTAGAGTACTAATTAAGTTGGTGTAAGAAGGATGATCTTTACTCAATATACTTAGCTGACATCCACGTTGAAAATTGAGAGAATAACACCCCATTGGGATAGATGAATTTGATTTTCTTTGTTTAAAAATGGATACACATTGAGAAAAAAGTGAAAGATGATTTATTAGGAATTTTTATCTCTTATAGCAAAGGTTAACATCTTATTTATTTTAAATAAATATCATTTAAAAAAATTATATTCTATAGAAACTTTTTAATATTTATAGCAAAATATCTAATTTTGGTTACCTCCTACCCCTAAGCCACTAAATACGTTATTCAGTTACACTATTTTCTTTCTCTCTCTACTTTGATACATGTCATTCTCTTCCCCCATTTCCTGAAAACATGATGTTCAATCTCAAAATTTCTCTCGCCCACATCACCTACCTTTAGTCACAAACGGTGATTTTGCCTGGTATACCACGAAGACTTCTCTGACTTTCTCTTTGTCTTAATTGTGGCAACAACAACATTCATATCCTTAGGCACAACATCACCTCTGTACATCAAACAACAGTCCATGTACTTCCCATGACGTGGGTCGCACTTGACCATCATAGACGACGGCTCAAAAGCAGTGTTAGTAATTTCTGCAACTGAAATTGAATCCAAAGGAGATGAAGCCTCCGATCGACGACGGCGTGGGAACATTGAGATTCAGGGTTTTTGCTCGATGACGGATTCGCCGGAAACTAGGATTTGTTCTTGAACAAAGACGACAGAGTTTGAGGTTGAGCACCTTGATTTTCTGTTAATATATTTCAATATTTTTTCAACGTATCACGCTGTATTTTCATGTATTTCATTGTATTCATTGTCTTTTTTTCCATTGTATTCATTGTCTTTTTTTTCATTGTAATTCAATGTATCTCGTTGTATTCCATGTATTTCATTGTATTCACTGTCTTTTTTCCATTGTATTTTAATGTGTCCCGCTCTATTCTATATATTTCATTGTATTCACTGTCTCGCTATATGCGATGAATATATTCATATATTTTTTTAATTAATATAATTTATGTATTCATATGTATTATATAATTTCTCTGAAGATTGCTATATTTTTTAGGTATTTTTCGGTTGAGAATTTTTTTTATAAATAAAAATACAAATTTTGTGTGTTATAATTGAGTTTGTTGAGTTATATTAGGAGTCTATTATATTAATTGATTCACTTTCCGTTTAAAAATAGTGTAATTCCCTATTTCACGTCGTGAATACAGTCGAATATATTAATATGTCCAGCTGTAATCCCATGTTTCACGCCATGAATACAGTCGAATACACTCGAATACAACAACTGATTAGCTGGACTTCCCTGATTCACGCCTATTTTTGCTTAAATACATATTATAACAACAAAAAACGTATCTACAATCCGTAATATAGCAAATGGTATCTATAGATAGCTAATTACCACTAAAAGATAGTGCTTTATGAAAATTTCTCTTATATTTAGACAAACATAACTGCACAATGCGCAGTGTTAACTTATACTTAGGCGTGTTCATGGTTCGGTTTGGATCGGTTTTTCCCTAAAAAGAAACCAAACCAATTAAGTCGATTTTTTCTCGATTCGGTTTATGTCGGTTTTTCGATTTTTTCGGTTATTTGTCAGTTTTTTCTTAAATATAAGACATACACTACCAAACACATATTTCAGCGACCACATTTTCAACGTAACACTGTCAAATCAATTGCCCTTTGAGAAATCTATTATTTACCAAGATATATTGATGATAATTGAATCAAATAGTGATGAATAATTTAAGAACTCAATTAAAAATATATTATTTTTAACATGAATAGATTCTTACACTTAACAAAAGAAAATTACCAATTAAACTAGAATGTAAAGGTAAAGAATTGTACTAAAAGTGCAAACGATTAACATTTACTATGAAACTTTTAAAACTTTGTATAAAAATATACATATATATAGGTGTCATAATGAATTTAAAATAGCTACTTCTATATTCGGTTTGGTTCATTTTTTTTTTTTTTGATTAAAACCAAAACCAAACCAAACCAAAAAGTATCGGTTTTTTTGGTCGGTTTGGTTTGGTTTTCGGTTTGATTCGGATTTTCGGATTTTTATGAACACCCCTACTTATACTCCCTCCGTCTCAAATTAGATGAGGGACTTTTCTTTTTAATCTGTTCCAAAATAAATGATACATTTCTATATTTGAAAATAATTCAACTTTAAACTCTTCATTTTACCCATAATGAGAAGCATTTATAACCACAAAAATGTCATGGTCCCACAAAATTTTTACCCCTTAACCTTTTAAGACCACAAGTTTTAAAAGTCTTTTTTTTTTGTTAAACTCCGTATCTAGTCAAACTAACCTCATCAAAATTGAGACGGAGGGAGTACTTAATCATTGAAATGATTTTGTCCCTATTGACAATTCGGTTTATAACGTAAAACTTCAATAACATAAATAGCTATAGTATGCAACTATGAACAGATAAGAGAAATAAACTGCATAACATGCAGTGCGTCGTATATATAAAGAACTGTTAATTGTGATTTAAATAGTACTTTTACGTAGCTTTTAATGTATAAATTTTATTTTACAATATTAGAACAAATTTATATAAAAAATTTAGATAGTTCAATCCTCGTACTCCGAATCGTATCACAGAAAATGGAACGGGAAGAGTAGTATCTAATGGTGTAAATATTTTCTTATTACTGTATGTATCTCAGTTCTCAAATAGTGAGGACTAATCCAAATTTAAAAAATTCAAATTTCTCAGCCTCCAATCCCAGCAAGTTGACTGGTCCAAATGTTATTATACCGGTGTAGTGGTAAGTACTCCTTCATCTTTAACCAGAGGTTTTGTGTTCGAGTCCTGAATATGAAGTCGCCTTTGTTATGGAGCGTTTTACCCCCAATCTGAGACTTCTCGGAGCAAATTCGGATTTAGTCGGGCCTCAATGCGGGTACTAGACACTGAATCGAAAAAAAACAAAAAAAAGGTTAGCATCATACAATTTTCTTAGAGATTTATTCAAATGTTAGGTCCATGTAAACGTGATGTATAACTAGTGTTTTCCTTTGAATTGACACTTGATGGGTTCAAAAGTTTTCAATACTATGACGTATTTACTAAGTTTAATATGTTAAATAGACTTTCAACTCTTATGTGGTCTAATTAAATACATACACTTTAATTCTAGGAATATGATTTTCATGATAAAATCGTAACTAGGCTCAATTCCTCACTTTATCAATCCCAATATTTATCTCGCTCCATATTTCATAGGTGCAACATTAATAAATTCGCCCATGCTCAAGTGGTAACGAATTGTATAACAAGAAATTGATGAGCCGAATTGGACTGACAAAATAATAAATATGGGGCCATATATCCGATCTACTAATAAATATGCATCCCATGTGCCAAATAATTCAATGATATCAAACAAAAGATATTTACTAAGTAAAAGAAAAAAAAAATTGACATAGGAGCAAGTTTATTAGGTCTGAAAGCCTACATATAAGAATAAATATAAGTCACTTGTTTCAATTCAACCAATTAATTGACTCGACATAAATTATAGGCCCATGCAGATTCAAATCATATTGATTGCCTTATTTATTGCCTATGATTTTGTCATTGTAGGAGTAAACTTCACTCTTACGTGTCCCTATTACATTTGCAAAAGAAAGCGTAAACGATTAGTGAAAATAAACAAAGACAAAGGTGGATTACCAACTTAGTTAAACGAAATTAATATTGACTAATCAACATTCACCACCAATAAAAGGCAGAATCAAAATGGAGCTTAAACCATAAGCGACTCTGACGGAATCGTATTCTACACAACCAAACTTTGAATAAGATTTCTTTAAGCAAGTTTTTTTCTTTTTTAAAATTTATTTGTGTAACACCATAAGCAAACTTAATTAATGTTTACACTAAACTAAGCAATTTAATCATAAAAGTTACAAATTAAAGTGAATACATATCACTTGACCATAGTTAAATGGTCGTAGTTTTACATGCATATTGCATTATTTATTTGGTGTTAACATCAGATGCATATGAATTTTTCAACTTGTAACTATGATCGCAAGTTCTCAATGAATACGATAAACGTACAGAAGAAAATCCAAGTCTACTTTCTGCATGCGGTTACATACGAAAATAACAACCTTTACTATTTCCAAAAAAAAAAAAAAGAACTGAGCAAATTATCAAACACAGTTGGTTGAGGGAAAAATAAATATACATGGACCAGCTATGATTCAATATAATCTGAGCCCACTGCAGAAATGACTTTCAGCCAAAAGCTAGATGGCAAAATAAACTTACCTACACACTGTTTACACCAACCACATTAATTTACCGTAAGTGATAGATAGAATCATAGAGGCAATAAAAAGGGCAAAAAAGGCAGTCCAGTACACTAAGCTCCCGCTATGCACGGGTCTGGGGAAGGGTCGGACCACAAAGATCTATCGTACACAGCCTTACCCTGCATTTCTACAATAGTCTGTTTTCACAGCTCGAACCCATGATAAAAGTGCATAAGAAAAAAAACATGTCATATGTTCATCGGTTAACTGTAAACACGAAGTGTGGATAAATTTTTCCAGAGCTAGAGGAATCTAACACTGACCCCTGCATCACGTCGCCACCAAAAAGAAGGAAAACATGTCCAGATAACTGAGGTGAGACCACTCCTAAATAAATGTCAGCCTCACTGTCTTACACCAGATATATGAAGAAACTCATTTGATAGAATTTTGTTCATGAGTATTCAACTCTTATGCAGGGCCTAAAGAGGTAATCTGGCAACAAAAATTCAATACATACAGATTATCCATCCATATTTTTCTACACATTTACGGTTGGCGCTTGGCAGGATCACTTGCCTGGACTGAGATTCTGTATTGCAATTAATCCACTGACTAAGCATAAAACGAGAAAATCAAACTCTCTGCTTTACAGGGAGAAACTGGCGGAGAATATTTGTTGACACCAAAGAACTTTCTGCTCTCTTGCAATAGCAAATTACAGAAGCAATCAACGAGACTTGCGTAGGATGATGATTCTTGCTGTCTCAAATCTGACCAGTTCCTAGAGGCTGCCTCGAAGTGTCACCTGAAGCCCAAGCTTGATAGTCCTTTGCTAGCTGGATGCAAGAAACACAGCGCATAAAAAAGGGAGAGAACAGAGCAAAGGAAAAGTGAAAGAGATTTTCAAAAAAGTTATTTTTAAAAAGAGAGATTTTCGATACAAAAGATTGGGCAAGCCATCTTTAAAGGACTATTAGAAACAGTGATTTAAATTCTTACTTAGGTTAAAAATTAAGAATCACAAATTCTGAAACATAGGAAAGATCCACTTTTACAGCTAAAGCCCAAAAGTGGAAGTAACTGTAGAGTTCAGCTGATGATGTAATGTATAATCACACTCATAATATTCACAAGTAACAACAGCATAGAAAATTATGTGAAAGGCAATTCGCAGAAACCCAGAACTCCATTTGTTAGGGTTTACATTGGATTGGATTTTTAAGTACTAACCTTTTTCTAGATAACCGGGAAATCCTCAAGGGCCCGGCGCATCTAAAATTCGGTGAATAATGAGCCTGCCCCTCTACCCCTCTCTACTTAAATACCAGGACAATCTGTGGCAGGGTTCGAACTCATGACATGCGCCTAACTCACACATCACGAGTTACACTCTCACCACTAGACCAAAACCATGGGGGTGATTATACAGTACCTACTTATCTACTCAGTTTTATCAATATGTCATTTTATCTTAATCCATACCACTAGACTCGTTACCTAATCTAACCGAGTTAATTGATCACTAACACTGGTCCTTCAGAACCCAAACCCGGTTCAAGCTAGAGGTCTGTCTGGTGAAGTTCAGCTGCCTAGTGAAATCCTATTGTCACACTCCCAAAGTCTTAGTGGTGAAAGTCAGAGAGAAGAGTGAGATAAGAGAGAAATAACTCTGGCTCTGGCTCTAAAGCATCACTGGTCTAAAAATCGTTACTTTTTAGCTTTGTTTTTTAATATTTTATTTAATGACTAACATTGTTGATCAGGCTGGCTTCTGTTCAATATAAAATTTCGATATCCAGATGAAAAACAAGTTTGTATAGTTAAGGCATGCCTTTTGTTTTTTGTCATTCTTTTTGTGCACCCACAAGGTTCCTGTTAATTTTTTTAGTTGGTTCATTTCAGAGACCCATATTTTGTGTAGGTCCTCTACTTTTTGTATACCACGTGCGTTCGATTCCCCCCTCCCCTCCCGGTACTTTGAAAACTATGATGTTTTGGAAGTTCTCCCTCCAACGCCCTAAACTTAATGCTAGAACATTCATTGGGTTAAACACAACTTAAATAGAAACCCCTCTACCTACCCCTCTACCTAGAAGTCAGACAGTGGCTTCTCCCACATTAGTCTCTTGGTGACTTGAATCATCATCGTTGTCATAGTTGCAGGTGGCGCAAGAGGCCCCTTCCCAACACGCTATCCCCCCCCCCTTTTCAATCTTGGCGGCACTTTTCTGTTTCTTCTGTTCTTCTTTCCTCTGTATGACACCTATCTGTCTATTTTCCTTATTTTCTTATCAAAACTTTCTTGATGGACAAGAAAATTTTCTAGGGCCTACTACACAATAAAAACTACCTTTCCATTGAACTATTTAAACCAAAGAAACGATCTCATATATACTGCATTAGGAAAGGCAGTAATATACCCACACAAAGTTACAAAGAAGAGAAGTCTAAGCAAATTAAGTGCTTTAAAATACTAATAAAGGATAAAAGCGAATAAACATATCAACATCGCCTCAGTCCAAGCAAAAGCAGAAAGATGTATCCACATTAAAAATGTCAAGTTTTAGTGAATCCAATCATATGGTCGTTCTCCATCAATTAGAAGGATATACTAGTTCCGTACATTACCTTAGTGCATTTTTTTGATAAGGTAAATTTTATTCATCAGGTACCAAGGTGGTACAAAAAGGTACAAACAGTATCCCAGAAACAGAAATCATCCCCTACAGCCCACCTAACAAATCCAGAAAATCCATAAACTGAGACAGATTCACTAATAAGCTAAGATGTATCCACATTGTAATCTCAACTTTTGGTGAATCCAATCAGATGGTCATTCTCCATCAATTAAAAGGATATACTAGTTCCGTATTTCATCTTAGTACCATAAGGAAGTGACAGCTGCATGCCTCCTGGTACAGCCTCATATGGAGTTAGCACAACCGGATAATCGATTATGTTTGTGCCTGTTACTTTCTGTAATGGTTTAATAATGACTTGTGAAAATAGTTGCTCTGTGTTAAAAAGACGAAGAATGTGAGGAAGATGGTGATGAAAAAAATAGAATGTTTGAAGGCAAAGTTAGCAACATAAATAGTCTTAAACAGAAATGTATTTCTTTGTTAGCTTTTTGGTGCAACGTGGCTTTTGTAAACGATGTAGATTCCATGTTAGATAGGATCGAGGCATAGCACACTTTGTAATTTTTAACACACTGTCTTAGTGCTGTTATACCATTTATAAAATATCATTACTGATCAGAAAAAAGAAAAAAGGATGGTGATGGAAAAAAAGGGAAGTAACAATAAACCACAGTGAAAAATTTAAGAGATACTAGAGACAAATATAAAAGTGAGATGGGCAACAATAAGGGTAAAACAGTGTGAGGTCTTTTATTAGATTCAAATACCACCTTAATGGAAGGGACTCTAGCATTTAGAGGGTTGGAGCAGGGAAATGACAAGAAAAGTAGCTGCCAATAGTTTATAAAATTATAGTACAAGAACAAAATTTACAGAAAGCAGACTATGAAGAAAAAGTTAAGTGGACAATAAACCAACAAACCTGTGCCATAAACCGAGGAAGCATGATCCTCAGTATCTGATCTAGGACCTGAGCACCAGTTGATTCGATTGCCTGCACTGGAATTGCTCGAAATGCAAAGGGAATTTCAATGTTAACCTGCATAAAGAATCGATCAGAAGCGATGCAAACTAACCAATGTTGTAATGTGTTTACTCTTATTGCGACACGGAGAAGCTCAGCCAGTACCTCAATAACAGCATCTGAAGTGAGCTGCTGCACAGGTGAGTCTCTTCGCCCGCTATCATACGATATTTTGTTCACCATAGAAGCTGCATGCCCATACCAAATCAGTGTCAAAGCACTCCTGAAAAGAATTATGTAATAAAATTCAGATTCGACACACGCACGAAGAGAGCAATTATTATTGCAGATGACAACTTGTCACATCAAGTTCTTTGGCCGACGAAAAAAGAGACCACTCAAGGTAATTCGTCAAAAATAAGTAAACTGAAGACAAAAACATATTGAATTGAATCATGTTACGTCAATTATTTTTACAAATGTTCTCAACAGAAACCTTTTACCAACAGCTTAGTGGAAGTTTAGGAAACACGTTGAAACTGGGTTTTCACTGAATCATAGATTTACCTTAAATCAAGAAAGCTAACTTATGCTGCATCACCTTTCCGATAGTATGAAAGTATCCAATCTTTGAAGAGGAGGACAAATGTAGCTATTTCAGCTTTTAAGGGAAGAAAAGTAACAAACGTACACTTAACTGACAGTACTAAAGCAGCCACCCTCAAATCAGGAGTTTTTGTTTTCCTTTTGATAAGCAACGGGACTAAGATTACATTATAGTTATATTATTCTGATTTTGCGTACATTTATTCTACAAATGGCATGTCGGAAAAAAGGATTGATTGGATTTATGTAGACATTCATGACTAGTTAATAGGATAAAGAAACTTACATTGTTCGCCAATATTTTATTTCTTCATCAAATGTGTTCCCTGTTTTGATTCCCAGAGAACTTATACGCAAATGCGAAAGTACGACACCTCTAAGAAGAATGTTCTCGCAGAAAGATATTCAGCAATATCCAAATCAAAGTGATTGCGCATCAAGTTGCACCCAGAAAAAGTAATCTAACTGCATTATTTCACTTTTATGGACCAATAAAAAACAAACAAATGAAATTGCAGCCCGATTGAACCAGTGCATCTTTTGAAGATCTTACTGAAAAATTGTTCTTTGAACACGAGCACATTTCCACTTATAAAGAGACTCGCGCACAAATATCCAAAATGATAGAAATAGCGCTTAAAGACTACATACCGTCAAATTTATCATTTTGGGCGACCACAATAGGAGATCCCTCAAGCTGAGAATTCGAAGAATAAAAATAATTACAACATGATTAGATGGCCATAAATTAGTAAAAAAGTTAAAGCAACTGGAAAATCCATTATCGAGCATAAAAATTGCAAAATACCTTGCAAGACAACAGCTTGATACAGCATCCATCAGGCTGCACCTCAACTCTAACTAACAAAACAGGACACACTTCAAATGCAAAGAACTTGAACCTATACACGTAACACCTGAATGTACTATCATCCACTCGTTCAATCCTCTCCGCATCCAACACCGAGTACTGGCTCGCCGGCAAGCTCATATACTCCACTAAATCAACAAAAAAATTAAAAAGAAAAGCTCAGAGAATCAAAACACTACCAACACTCACTGCTTCAAACAATGGTTCAACTACATCTCAATTTAACAGAAGTTATATGATTCAAATTATTCGATAGTACTCCCTCCATTCCAGCTTATGTGACCCAATTTTCTTTTTACTTTGTTCCAAAAAATAATGACCTTGTTCTAAATTTGGAAATAATCTAACTTAAATTTTTCATTTTACCCTTTAGTGACAACTTTCATAAGCACACAAATGTTACGGCATGTTTCGTATGACCATACAAATGTTATGACATTGTTAACACAACAAGTTACAAAAGTCTTCGCTCTTTTTTTAAACTTCATAGATTCACATAAATTAAAACAAATTGTATTTCAAGGCGGTAACCATGACCCTTCCACTGCAATGACTTTAGACTATCAACTCTAAATTTATATACTTTGTGAAATTAGAGTTAACTACATAAACAGAAGAAAAAAAAGAGTAGGATGTTCTAGAAACTTACTTAGCGGACGTTGAAGTTGCTTAACGGATAGAGATTCTTTACGTCGGGCAATGAATCGAGCTTTGGGAGCAGAATCAGCTGTAATGCGGAGTGAACGCTTTGAATAATCGTCAGACGAAGAGGTTAAGTTCAATAATGCATAAGGAACAGAGGTTGTAGGGAATCTAGGGTTTTTGTATTGGAAGGGAATGTAACTTAGATTTGTAAATGAAGAAGAAGCTGAACTCAGCGCCATGGATTTTCACAGAAACAAATAGGGATTTGGTCATTTGGTTGGTTTCAAAGTTTGATTTATGGTTGTGAGATGTGAGACTGAGGATAAGCTCACGGGTGTGGTTAGGAATAGAATACGTCACCAAAAGAGGCGCAACTTAGCTTGAAAGCAGATGCGCACTTTAGCTTGTGGGCTAACCGGTGACGAAAGCACTTCCCAAAGTATAAAGCAATTTGTTTACTAACTAGGAGTTTGGACATAAGAATTGTAAAATTTGAAAAAATGGAGAAAAAAATTTTCTAGTGAAAATAGTATTTGAAATTTAGAATTATGTTTGGACATAAATTTCAGTTTGGTTTGTTTTTCAAGTTTTATGAGTGATTTGAGTGAATTTTGAAAAACAGTTTTTTTGAAGTTTTTCAAATTTTCGAAAATTTTCAAAATACATCTTCAAGAGAAAATTTAAAATTTTATTAACAAATGCTGATTTCGAAAAAAAGTAAAAAAATTTTGGAAAAATCTTCCATTAAATTTTATGTCCAAATGGGCCCTAAGAATCTATTTGGACATAAAAAAATAGTTCACTTTTTTCCAAAAAAAAATTATTT
Organism: Nicotiana sylvestris; assembly: GCF_000393655.2. NCBI lineage: Eukaryota > Viridiplantae > Streptophyta > Magnoliopsida > Solanales > Solanaceae > Nicotiana > Nicotiana sylvestris. The sequence goes on from NC_091061.1 coordinate 30,821,312, forward strand.
TTTTTCGAAATCAATGTTTGTCCATAAAATTTTCAATTTTCACTTGAAAATGAATTTTGAAATTTTTTCAAAAATTTAAAAAACTCCAAAAAGTTATTTTTCAAAATTTTCATTCATATCACTCACAAAACTTTAAAAACAACCAAAAATTATATCAATGTTACTCTAATTTTCAAATATCATTTTCACTTGAAAAAAATTCATTTTTTTTTAATTTTACAATTCTTTTGTCCAAACGCCCACTATATTTTTAATTATAAATTGCAAAAAAGAAAATGTGAAGTGATTTATACAGCGTTAGTGCTTTTTATGTATAGTTGTCTAATTATCTAGGAGTACATTTTATTTCAAAAATTTGATAATCCTATTGAGGAAAAAAAAAAGTAATACTCCTTTCCTTTTATAACTAATAAAATATAAAATAACATACTATTTTCATATAAAATTGCGTCAATTTTGTTATACAATATCAGAAATATATCCACTAAAAAAATAAATACTAAATCTAGCCTGGTATTTGTATAACAATTCAGCATAATAATTTAAAATTAATAATAATATTGAGCTTATACACTGTAAACCAAATAGTTAATAGTAATTATTTCCATATTTAGAACAATTTTAGCAACAAAAACTGTGTACGGAACTTGGACTTTAGCACGCACATGACGAACTTTACTTGACCGACCCATTTACCCGGCGCTAAATTTCTCTAAACTCGCTAAAATGCACCGTACATTTTCAAATATTAAACACCCAAATCATCATAATTCAAAATCAATGTAGAAAGCTGATTAATTTCATTCATAACTAGCAGTCGATTACAATAGATTTACTTAAAAGCAAACTAATTAAACTATTTTTACATCGGCAGAACCCTAGATTAAGACCAAACAAACAGAACCAAACCCTAAGCCAACATTCAAGAGCTAGTGAATTTCGTAACAGCCTTAGTGCCTTCAGAAACGGCGTGCTTAGCCAATTCACCAGGAAGTACAAGTCTCACAGCAGTCTGAATTTCCCGAGAAGTAATAGTTGGCTTCTTGTTGTACCTAGCAAGTCTAGAAGATTCCTGAGCAAGCTTCTCGAAGATATCGTTGATGAAACTGTTCATTATACCCATAGCTTTACTTGAAATACCTATATCAGGATGTACTTGCTTCAGCACCTTGAAGATGTAGATCTTGTAAGTTTCAACCGACTTTTTGGCTCTCTTCTTCTTTTTATCTCCGGCAGCTGCAGCTCCGCCGTCCTTCGGTAGTTTTTTGCCGGCCTTTGGCTTTGGAGCTTTCTCTGCGGCGGGGGTTTTTTCTGCTGCTGGTTTCTTCTCTGCGGGCTTTTTCTCAGCTTTTGGTGCCATTGTTAGGAAGATAGAGAAAATAAACAAAAAGTTTTTTAGAGCGAAAAAGAAAGGACTTTGATTGAATAGTTGAGGTGTGAGGAGAGAACAAGAAGAGCGTTTTGACTTTATAGTGATTTAGACAGGAGTTGTGATTGGTTAATGCGGAGTAACGCGGATCGTTGTTGACAGCCGTTGATCTATGTATTTAATCAACGGCGATTTGGAAGTCTGTTTTGGATCCGGGTCATTTTTCTTGTTCTCTAATCTCTCTACCTTATATGCCACTTTTCCCTTTTGAGAAACAATGTTAAAAGCTAGTAGTACTCATTTTGATAAAATATCTAGAAGTAAATTTTTTAGTATTTGTTTAACTATAAGGAAAAGTAAAATTAACTTGGATTTTCATATTAGGTCGTACCGTTGTGTTCATAGGAGTATATAATGTATTGGTCAAAATCTGACCACCACGATCAGGTTGTCCGACACCCGGCTTCAGTAATCGAGCAGTGAAAGTCAATAGAGCCCACTCCATTTTTCCTCTGCGCCAATCGACGAATCGAAAGGAGTAACGCCTAAAAATTACGACCAGGACATATTAATGACAAGAAAGAGTCGAACCAAGAAAAGGGCCTCAACTATATATAGCCAAAGAAAGCTCTCAGTTGGGGAGCTTCTCCATTTTATCTGAAAAAAGGGGAAAGCAAAAAAACTCCTTTCTTGTATCTTAGAAAACGGGGAAATGTCTTCAAAGAATACATGTAACTTTACTTTCTCATCGATTGATAAAAAAGACAAAGTTTAATCTTAGTAAGATCAATCATGCCTTTTTCGTCTCGTATGCAATCATTATCACTAACGTTTTAATCTAGATTTAATTATATTTGGCTAAGATTTACTCCTTCATCTTAGATTGGTTTGTTCAAAGAGATTTTCACATCTTTTGAGTCAAACATATAACTTAGCTTGTTGACCAAAAAGAAATAAAAACACCACAATGTACCCCCAAATCTCTGAAATGAAAAGATGTACTCCCTCCATTTCAATTTATGTGAACCTGTTTGATTGAACATGGAGTTTAAGAAAAATGAAGACTTTTGAAATTTGTATTCCTAAACAAGTCAAAAAAGGGCCCAGAGTATTTGTGTGATTATAAAATCTTCTCATTAAGGGTAGAATTGTAAGTTTTCCAAATTTAGAAAGGGGTCATTCTCTTTGGAACAGACCAAAAAGGAAATAGGTTCACATAAACTGAAAGTAAGGGTGACAAGTGGGTCGGGTAGGCTCGACCCAGGCCCGCGAGCTCATATGGGTAGTGGGCCTAAACGGGCCTACCGGTTTAAGCCCGAGACCAGGGGGTGCAGACCCAAGTGAGCTGGTTCATATAAGAAGACCGCTAGGACCAGGACCGTTTGGGCCCGAGATCGGGTCCTAAGTGGGCCAGTTCAACCGGTCCTAACCGGTCCCAAATGGTCCTAAACGGGCCCAACCACTACATTTTTAAAAAAAATCACAAAAAAATCTTACCGTTACCCATTTAAAATCTAGCCGTTATTTCTGCCAAAATAGCCATTTAACCCCCCAACTTTGTTTTAACCCCAAACTTTTTATTTTTTCCCTGTTTTCAACTATAAATACCCTTCATTCTTTCATTTTTCTTCACAAAATCATCAATATCTCTCAATCTTTCTCTAATTTTCTTCTAAAATAGGTTACTTCATTGTTGCAACTTGTGTGAAAATTTGTGAAGTTGGTGAATTGAAGTATTCAAGTCTTCAACGATAATTAATTTTCAATAAGTTGTTTGTCAATTCGATAAACTCATTCCAACTCTTTAGTTTTAATATTATAGCTTTGTTTGTTTTATTTACTTTGTATGATTATAATTAAGATGGCCTATTCCTAGAGCTGTCAATATGGGCTGGGCTGCCCAGCCCAGCCCACGTGGACTTTAGCAATTGACGGGCTGGGCTAGGCTAGGCTAGCCCACCATTTTGATGGGCCTTATAATGGTCAACCCACCCCAGCCCTATATGGGTCGCGGGCACCAACGGGCCGGCCCATCATTTTTAAAAATATAATTTTGTATTTTTTCTTTAAGTCCTGACCTAAAAAAAGATAATTATTTAAAAGTTAAAAATATCTTATTGAAAAAAATTCGCAAAACTTAATAATTTTTTATATTGTTCCAATATATCATAATAAATACTAAAAAAAGAAAAAGACAGGACTATATTTCATTCACTAAAAGTCAAAACTTAAAACAAACTATTCAAGAGACCGTTCATGATACTTATGAGATATCCAACACATCATCTTCATCAAACACATTTGAATCCGCTTGTGACAATGTTGTCTTAACATCTTCACTTTCATATACAATTCATATGCAATATTAATTAGTTAAATATTAAAAATAATTAAATTTTAATAATATTTAAATTCACATAAAAAAATATTACCAGTTTGAGTTCGGAAAAACCTGTGCAACCAATTTCAAGTAGTAACAAGTGTTTGGACATTTTCATAATAAATGCAACTTCTGTACTTTGTAAGAACACGCCATCAATGCTAAATGGTGATTCCGATGGTACAATGGTAATAAGAATGCTACGTACATCACGCACCATCATTGAAATATCGGAATATTTTCTAGAATGGTCCTTCCAATACATGACACCATCATCTCTTGAAACTTCTCAAGATCAAGTTTTGGTTTCTCTTAGTAAAGATCCAATTCTGACTTTCCATCTCTAAAGACAGTATACTTTTTATTTTTTATATATTTTAAATAAATATTTTATTAGGCCCACGGGCCAGCCTAACCCAGCCCAGCCTCAGTCAAGCCTCACGGGTCACGGGCTTACTCAGGCCGGGCTTAAAAGCCTCATTTTTAAACAGGCTCCAAAAATTCTAGCACAACCCTGTTAAATCACAGGATGGGTTGAGCTGGCCCAACGGGCCAAGCCCATATTGACGGCTCTACCTATTCCTTAAAAAAATATTTAGTAAAAAATAAGGAAAAATACAAGAGTGGTGAATCTAGTGGTCAATCTATTCCTCCTCTAATTCGCCGGCCTCCCCTACCCAAACCCCATACCCGCCCTCCACCTGCTCCTATTCTTGATAGTGATAATACTTTATTACAATTTACTGAGAGCCAATATGTGCATAATATTGGAGGTGGTGAACATTTAAATTATGAATATATGAATTCTCTTTATGGTAATCCAACTATTGATGAAGAAGATGGGCAGAAAATATTTTTAGATGAAATGCAACCGGATGATGATACACCCAATAGTCCTGTTTGCTGAAGTTAACCCAACTAATCCAAATGATTGCCTGGTTGACCCCCTTGTTACTACCCCTATTTTTTCTAGACAACCTTCTAAACGGGCTGAAACGTCTCTTGTTTGGCCATTTTTTATTCAAATAAGAGAAAAAATAAAGCTAAGTGTAAAACTTGTGGCAAAGAGTTAGATTTTAATTATGTTGATGGAGGGACGGAAAGTTTGAGGAGACACATAATGATACACTCTCAAGATAAAGTTAAATATAATCAAATGAAAGCTGTGGCCGGGGGGACAAGTCTACCTAGTCAGCCTGACCCTAGTACCGGATCAAATCAATTTCAATCGGGAATTAACACTATTACCGGTGGTATTTTATATTATGACCCAAGAAAAGACGGGGAAGAATTAGCAAAAATGGTTACTATTATGTGTTTACCCTATAGTTTTCCTTCTAAACCTCACTTTGTGCATTATATTAGAAGAATTTTTAATCCTACTTATAAAGGATGGCCTCGCACAACCGTAAATAGCGATATTTATAAATATAAACATGCTTATGAACAATATTTACACTATTTATTTACTCATATTAATTGTTGTGTTGCTATTACTACTGATATTGGTAGAAGTGGTAATGACTGTGATTGTCTTACTGTTACAAGTCATTGGATTGATGAGGACTAGATAATGTAAAAGCACATTATTGCTTATAGAATAATTAATTCACGTCACACAAGACAGTTTATTTCAAACATGGTTACAAATATTTGTAGATATTTTTGCATTAGTGATAAAATAATGTCAATTTCAATGGATAATGCCACTAGTAACACTAATGATGTAGCCTTGCTTACCACTATACTAAATCCTACATTTAGTAACATTTTTCATGTTAGATGTATGTGTCATATTTACCATTTAATTGTGGGTGATGGTATGAGAATATTAAATGTTAAAATTGAAAAGGTTAAAATATCTTATTTTAAAAGTAGAAGTAGACATAGAAAATATTTTAAAAGATGTGATGAATTTGGCTTAAGAGAAAGAAAGGTTCCTAAACCTTGTCCAACTAGATGGAATAACATGTATGAAAGTTTAGTTGTTGCATATGAATATAGAAACCACATAACCTCAACGTTTAATGCCCATGTAAGTGATGATGATGAGCACCTTACAAATACGGATTGTGCTAATATTAGAATGCTTGTAGATTTTTTAGAAATCAATACTTTTCAGAGACTGAATCCGTTCGGAACGAAGAAATTTTGGATTTGCTGAATCACAACCAGAGGTAGACTAAGCTTACGAAGAAATACTAGCTGAACTTGCGGAGGATGCGTTTCTCCCGAAAGCGGTGATGAACAAGCTTCTTTTCCGCCACCACCAACGGAAATTCCTCCGAGCCTTGATGAATTTATGAAATTTGTAAGAGATACTGTGTAAAATTAATATGTAACTTGTATTTTGGCACATCTTGATTAGTTTCTTTTTCTTCTCAATGGTGGTATTAGTACCTTGGTTGTGCTCATTCCATTGGGTTGGGGTGGAGAGGGAGACTAAGAGATTGGGCCATGTTTTGTTAATATCATAATAATAAAAATTATAACGCATTCCTTTGAATATATTTTTACAATATTTTGTCTTTTAAATTTGAATTAGAAAATTTTAAGTCACAACTATATAATATAATTTACAAGAAATTGTCTTAGATAAAAAAAAAAAAGCAGATCTACTTAGGCCCATATATATATATTTACATAAGCTATATAATTTACAAGAAATTGCCTTAGATAAAAAAAAATTAAAAAATAGGTCAGGCCCACTTAGGCCCAGACTCGACCCACTTAGTCCGGGACCATTAGTTCGTGGTTCCGGTCCCGATCCGATTACCTCCAAAAGCCCACGAAGCCCTGAACCATTTAAGCCCGACCCACAAAGTCTGGGCCCATATAGAACCGGCCCATGAGGCCCGTTTAGGCCCGGGCCTGGGTCGTTTGCCACCCTTAACTGGAAGGGAGGGAGAGGGAGGGAGTGTTATGTAAATTTTTCTTTCTTTCCTTTTTGTAAATTGAATTTGCACTTTTTAATGATTGTATCGACAAGAACCGTTGAGCACTATTACTAACAAACCATTGAGCACAAGCGTAAATAACATATCGATAATGTTATACAACATCTGACATTGATGTACCCAAAGGTTCATCGGACTTGAGTAGTTGGTGTGCAAGAATTTAAGCTAGTGTTTGACCATAAATTCCCAAATTTGTTTTGAAAACTTTAATTTGGGTGAAGTTTGGTTTGAAGATGAAAATGTGTTTGGACATACGTTTTTAAACATATTTTTCAAATTTATTTTGGAAAAACATGTATATTATTAGTGGGGAGAAATTTAAAAATAGCCAGATTTACAATTGGTCGTTCAAAAACAGCCCAATTTCAAAAGTAATCGAAATTTAGCCACTTTTCATGTAAAGATAAATCTGAGCTAAAACACTGTTCAAAACTCAGAAAATACGCCAGTATATTATGTTGGAGTTCCAGCATAAATATACTTGAACTCTCGCATATTATACTGGAGTTCCAGGATAAGTATGTTGTAACTCCAGCATAATATAATGGAGTTCCAACATAAGTACACTAGAACTCCAGCATAATATGCTGGAGTTCCAGCAAGTATATCTGTCCAGCATAATATACTGGAGTTTGGAGCACAGGTGCTCCAGTCTCCAGTATATTATACTGGAGCCAGCAAAGTATACCGGTCCAGCATAATATGCTAGAGTTAATACACAGGTGCACTGAACTCCAGTATATTATGTTGGACCGGTCTCTGTTGCAGCAAAATAGTGGCTATTTTTCATTGACTTGATAAACGCTGGCTATTTTTGAATGGCCAGTCCGAAAATTGGCTATACCGTGCTATTTTTACATTATTAGGGGTCGTTTGGTAGGATGCATTACATAAAATAATGCATGCATTAGTTTTGTGTATTAATAATACCATCTTTGTTAGACATTTTGAACATATGCATTAGTTATGCAAACATTACTTATACATTTTATTTGGTATTATCCTATGCATAACTAATGCATAGAAAACCATGGTATTAGCAATGCAATGGGTTTTAATGCATGCATTAGCTTAGTTAAGGACAAAATTATCCTTCAAAATTTATGCTTGATTAAAATATGCTAGTTATTATATTAAATGCAAGTTTAAAATAATCCAAGTAGTGAGAAATAAAATTATAGCTCTAGTAAATAAATAAATACTTAACATATTTCTTTTTTTATAAATAAATATTTAGTTCTATATTACAATATATGTAGACAAATCAAATATTTTTTTAAACTTTTTCATATAAAAACATTTCTCAAAATATGTCTCTTTTAAAAAGTTAGAGTGATGGACTGGTTTTGAGGGCATTTTTGTAAACAAGTAATTCTTTTAGAAATTGTGCAATACTTTAATACATCAAACCAAACAATGGATAAGAAATATGTCAGTATAACTAATACCAGCATAACTAATGCAAGCATTACTAATATACTTTATTCAGCATTATTCTTATGCATCCTACAAAACGACCCCTTAGTGTTTATAAATATTTTGGCTCAAAACCAGCTATTGAGCTGGTTTTGAGATTTGAGATTTGAGATTTTACCAAAATATAGGTAAAATCTATGGTCAAACATATGTTTGCCAAATAAAACTCAAATTTATTTTATTGCCCGGAGTCGTCTCATTTTATTAATTGCACCCTTATATTTTGCGGAGGTTCTATGACTCTTTTGTTTTTGTTTGAACTATAATAAATATCACATGTACAAGTCTCAACCAAGATAATATATAATACACACCAATAATAGTTTGACACGTATTTTTTTTTAAGCCGTATAATTTCTCTTTTATTCATTATTTATTTTATTTTTCTTCGTTTTTCTTGTTTTCCCTTTATCTTCTCCACAACTTCCCCCTCCCACCCATTGTTTCATTTTCGTTCCGACCCCAACTCTCCATGTTCCCCCTCCCCCACCTATCCTTTCAACTTCTTCTTTTTTGCGAGGTTAAAACAGATGCAATAAATATTGTGACCTCAAATTTATCAAAATAAAAAACGAAAGAATTATAAGAAATTAAATCCACCTTAAATTAATCACTTGAAACATGAAAAAAAAAAGGAAAACATGTTAAACCTGCATTAAATTTATCACGATGGTGAGAAGAAATTAAAAAAAAATAACGAAAAAGGAGTATTTGATGGGTTATCATTTCCATGGAGGTTCTCCGTTCGAGTTACTGAATCGTCGCTACAATTAAGTCAAATTATTTGAAGAGCTTGGAAATATTGGTTAATCAAATATTTGTCTTTTTTGTAACCGTAATTGTAGGGAAATGGCAAATGTATTCTTTGGCATGGAGAAAAAGAAAAAAAAATAATGGGAAATGGTCGATGGGTAAAAATTAAGTTAAGTTAATTGTAGTGAAAACAGATTATGACTGTAAAGTATTTTTACAAAAGCCATTGAAATCCCTCTTGTTGAGCTTCTTCGCTTCGTTAATAGCTTCTTTGGCAAGAGATTGAAGAAAGAGAAGAAAAAGAATAAAGATTTAAAAAAATTAGGAAAATATAGTCAAGCAAAAAATTATTTCAAAAAATAAAAATTTAATATATTTTTCTTGCCTCTTACGCTCAGTAGGAGAGTGAGATACACTATTTATGCCACGTAAGCTCAAAAAGGTATTATTTATTACAATTCAAACAAAGACAAGGCGTCATAGGGCCCTGCAAAATATAAGGGTACCATTGATAAAATGAGACAACACCAAGAGGGCGATTATGTATTTTCCCCCCGAAAATATTCAAATCCATTTAAACAAAAAACTCTTACACAATGGATAAGGAACAAGTATATGATTCTCTAACAACCCTCCCGCATATCTAATTGGGTTCTAGGTTTTACATGTGGATGTAAAATTATTGCCTTTCCTTTTTTAAAATTAGAAGTAAAGAAAGGAAATCTCAGAGAGTCTGAACTAGAGAGACAAAAACAATAGAGTAATGAGTTAGCTTAAAATAATGATAAGGTCCAATGAAAAGAGTTGAGAAGGAGATAAACCCTAAATAGCTCCATGAATTGAATTGAGTGTAACGACTCGACTGGCCGTTTTGCTTTCTAGAATCTCGTTCCCCTAAATAAGACTTTCCGTACTTACTTTTACTAATTTATGACTTGCGAGGATGGTTGGTTCGGGATTTGAAAGGGTTTGAGTTGAAATCAGAACACTTGGTTCCTTAAGGTTGGCTTAAAATGCCAAGTTTGACTTCGGTCAACATTTTGAGTAAACGACATTGGAATCGGAATTTGAAGGTTCCAACAGATTCGTATGATGATTTCGAACTTGGGAGTATGTCCGGATCAAGTTTTAGATGACCTATGAGCGTTTAGGCGCGTAATAGTGAAAGTTGGGTTTTTAAGGATTTTGAAGTTCTTGAAATTTGGTTTGGAGTGGATTTTTGTGATATTGAGGTCTGAACGGAATTCTGAGATCGGGAATAGTTTCGTAGTATTATTTAAGACTTGCACGCAAAATTTGGTGTCATTCCGAGTAGTCTAAGTATGATTCGACGCATTCGGCGAATTTGGAAACCTTGAAGTTCAAAGTTTGATTCATTTTGGGTTTTGGGGTATGATTCTTGGTTTCATTTTTGTTTTTCGCGTTACGAGAATTCGAGAAAGTCCGTATTATAATTACAGACGTGTTAGTGCCTTTGGACGGGGTCCCGAGTGGCTCGGATGAGTTTCAGACCCCTCGGAGCTAATTGCATAAAACCAGATTTTGCCCAGTTCTGGTTTCCTTCTTCGCGAAGAGACCATCGCGTTGGCGTATGAGGAGTTAGGCCGGGAGGGAGAATGCACTTCACGTTCGCGATAGCTATTCCGCATTCGCGAAGGTCTGGGTCAGTGACCTTCGAGTTTGCGTGAGGCAACTCGCGTTCGCGTAGAGTAGATAGCTGGGCCGGGCCAGCTTTGTTCTTCGCTTTCCCGGAATAACTCTCGCGTTCGCGTAGGTTTAGCCAAGCTAGCCTTTGCATTGGCGAGTCAGTGGTCGCGTTCGCGATAAAGGGCCTGAGCCAATGGCCTTCGCGAATGCGAGGCCCCTGTCGCATTCGCGATGAAGAGGGGCAGCTAGGCAGTAAGTTTAAAATCGGGACTTAGGCTTAGTTGGGGTCATTTATTGTATCCTTGGGCGATTTGGGAGCTTGCAAAGAGGGGAATTTAACCTAGCATTTGTGAGGTAAGTCACTTCTACTTAATGTGAGTTTAATACTTGGTTTTTGAGTTGATTAACACACAAAGATGAGTGAAAATCATGGAATTAGAGTAAAACCTTGATAAAAACAAGATTTAACCACGAAATTTATTATGGAATGGAGTAAAAATCATATATTCTTGATCCTTAGGTTATGGGTAACAACTTTCTTCAAAAAAAATCCGGAATCTGGGCACGTGGGCCCGGAGATGAATTTTAGGAATCTTGTAATTTGGGTTGGGGAATCACTCTAATAGTTTGGATATGAACTTTTAAGCCTATATTAATTAGTTTTTATGCCATTTGGATAGTTTCGGAGTGTTTGGCGCCAATTTGAGAGTTTGGGCATAAACTTAGACCGAAAAGTAGACCGTGAAGCAAGATAAGTCTCCTTTCTAACCTTGAAATAAGGAATTAACCCCATTGGTGAGTTTAATAAATGTATGTGACTATTTGTGGGGGCTACATACGTACGTGGTGGCGCGAGTCCGTACGTATCTACTATTATGCTAATTGTCCGGGTAGCTTAGGACTGTATCATGCTATACTTGCAAATGCTTGTGTCCTTACTTGCTATTAAGATCACTTAGGACATGCTAGGTATTGGTAAATAAATATAGACGGTTATACTCACTTACTTGAGAATTTGTATGAATTACTTGACTATAAATGGACAATATGTGCTTACTTGATAATAAACTGCTATTTATTGATCGGGTCGATCGCTAGGTAGTAAATAGATGCATCTATGGTTCCGCCATTCGACCCTCTGGCAGTGCATATTTTAATATTATATTGGATCGGACTGTACGACCTCGACATGATGCGTGCATGATATTTATTTGGAACTTTTCGTGATTTATACTACTTAAATGCTTGAAATGTAAGTGTCACATGATATGACTGAAACTTGATATGTTATTTATGAAAGAATATCTTATTTCTCCATGAACTTAAACTGTCATTTTATCTATGCTATTCATGCTTAGCATATCACTTAAATTATATTATTATTGACCCTAGTAAGTGTCAAATCGACCCCTCGTCACTACTTCTTCGAGGTTAGACTGGATACTTACTGGGTACATATTGTTTATGTACTCATACTACGCTTCTGTACTTAATTGTACATGATCTGAGGTAGGTGCACCTAGCTACCCAGCCGACGCACATCCCTGATACTTGATCGAGATTCTACGGTGAGCTGCCCCTTCTGAGCCGTTCAGCAGCATGCCGGAGTCTCTCCTTTTGCTATTATTGCCTACTATATTCAGGCAGTAGGATAGTTGTATTTGTATATTCTACTAGTTGCCCTAGTACTTGTGACACTAGTTCCTGACACACATATTAATAGACTATTATTTTGGGTTGTATTTCTATTGTTATAAAATTGTTAATTATCGACTGATTTAAATTTAAGTTAAATAAATATTGGGATTGTTTAATAAAATAATTGAGAACTCACTATTTGTTTAGGATTGACTTGCCTAACAAAGGTGTTGGGCGCCATCACGATTTATAATAAAATTTGGGTCGCGATAGAGAGAAAAGTTAAGTGCAATAGAACATTAATAGATTTGTGGCTGTACAAACACGCTATTGAAAAATTTGGCTCTAAGACTATATTGATAAGAAAAAAACATCATGCATAAATTAAGTTGTTATTTAATTTTATATTAATATCAGTTTTTTTTTTCAAAAAAATTAATAATTTAATAAGAAAATCAGTAGCTCATCAATTAAATAAATATGTGACAAAAAGGATTAGAAAATGAAAAAAAAGCCACTATAAGGAAGTGGATAATTTGTTACTGATCAACTTTAAAGAAAAAATTATCAGAGTTAATTATGTGAAAACACCATTTTGAAAAAGATAGAGATTTTTATCTATCTATACTATATTAGAAATTTATTTACCTATATTTTTCTATATTTTGCAATTTTTAATAAGTATCTAGTTTTTTCTTACAAATTATATATATTACTTTTTAAAAGGCTCACACCCCATTATTAATACCTTTAATTAAGATATTCAGTTACATTCTTTCCTTCCCCCCCCCCCTATCCTCTTCTCTCTCCTTTTTATTTTACATCAAAATCTCTTAATCTACGCCTAGAATCTCCATCTTCTCTCTTCCCACCATTTCCCGATAGCTTTATATTATTAAAAAAAATCCAAAAATTGTATGATAATTGTATTCATAATTGTATTTGAATTGTATCAGATACATCAATGACTAAAACATAAATGTATCATACTTGTATCACAATTGTATCTAACTTATATTTGGTACATTAATACCCAAAACAATACATGATGGACTACTAATAAGTTAATATACAATTATCATATATGCGATACAAACTGGGAAATTCATCACGAACTCACAGCTGCTCATAACAATATACAATGAATATATAAGTATCATACATTTGTAAAACAATTCATGCAACAATTATGATACATATACAATTATAATACAATCGCGATATATTACTGAAAATTGTGATACAAATATGATCTTCATTTCTTCAAGTGTCAATCACAACTCTACACTAAAAATTTATTTTAATTGTATTAGTACTATATCAAGTATTATTTTGGGTATTGATGTATCATATACAAGTCAAATACAATAAAAATTTTAGAAAGAAAGAAAACAAGATTCAAAATTTACCCACAACTTGACTCTAGAGCAATATTCTGAATTTAGTCTGCATTGTAAAATAGAGATTTTGGGTGATTAGTAAGAAAGAGAAATTGAATTCCAAAAGCTTTGGGAGTGGGTAAGAATAAATTTGGGTAATTGTTAAGAAAGAGAGAATATATTTTTATAATCCTTTAGAAAAGGAAAGAATCTTAAATGTAGGAGGGATTATTGGAAATGAGGGTTAGGTGTCATGTAACTGATAGGCCAGATTTAAGGGATTTTGACTTTCTTCTTTTTTATGATTTTGTATATAACTAGTAAATATAAATATACAAAGTAATTAATAAAAAATTTAAATAAATATGGTAAGTAGATTTCTATTATAGTATAGTTAGGTAAAAATATCAAAAAAAATATGCCCCACCCCCGCCTCCCACCCCCGCCTTGATGGGGAAAAAACCCAGCACATATAAAAGAAAGAAAGAAAAATCATAGAAAAAAGATAAAAGAAGTGTAAAACATACAAAGAGAAGAAGCAAATTATATGTCTGCGTGCAAAGGAAAAAAGTACTAGTATGAAGCAGATTGTAAGGCGGAATAATTTCTCCTTATGACATAATGATAAGTTCAACATATAAAAGGGAAAATTTTATTTTGTCTCATACAACTGACACTAGTTGTATGAGATATTTTTTTTGTCTCATAATCTTGTGGATCCAAATTTTTGTGGATCCAGAAGTGTAAGATTAGGGTCCACAAATTTGTGAGATAAAAAGGAGTCTCACACAACTAATGTCAGTTGTGTGAGGCACACAATAAAACTGGGTATTTGCCTTTTTCATTTGCAGATCATCCTCACAACTTCTTCTTTCTCTTTAGTAATAAAAAGTTATTCTCTCTGTGGCCGTAGAGTGAGCAAAAATTATCGAACTACGTAAATCTTGTCTTGTCTTATGCAATTTATTGCTTTTCTCTTTTAATTATTGTTTCCCTCTATTTGCCTGACATGATTTTCAATAACCGGTATCATAGCACAAAATCTAGTAGAAAAATAAGGTATTGGTGCATGTACTATTCACAAGAATAGTGTGATGCTATTGATCATCAATACTAACACTATTCACAATAATGAAGTACTATTCATTAATAGTGATAACACTGTTCATCAATTGTGAGTGTTGTTTACCTTATATGGTTAAGACATTTTTCCTGCACAGAGTTATATTCGCGGTTAATATTCAAAGTAATCTTCACATAATTTTTTTTTTTGTGTGAAGAAATAACAATAGAAGAAGGAAAATTTAAGATTGACAAGTTCAATGACAAAGATTTTGCAAAATGTAGATAGAGAATTATTTGTATCAGAAAAAATTACACTTACATCTAACCGGGAAAAAACCATATTCTATGGCCAAAGAGGATTGAGATCTATTATATCGCAAGCACTTGGTGTAATTCATTTGACGTTGATACGAAATGTGGCGTTTAACATCATTAACGAGAAGACGACTGCAAGCTTGATGAAGACATTATCAAATATGTACGAGAAACCATCAGCTTCAAATAAAGTCTATTTGATGCGCCGATTGTTCAACTTGAAGATGATAAAGGTGGATCCGTTACAGAACATATCATTGAGTTTAATGTAATATTAGCTCAGTTTGAGTTATGTTATATATCATTTGATGACTAGTCAGAGCGTTGATTCTACTATCATCTTTACCGGAGAGTTGGTCTGCAATAATAACTGCAATTAGCAGTTTATCGAGAAGTACCAAACTCAAATTGGATGATATTAGAGACTTGATTCTAAGCGGAGATATTTGCCGAAGAGAATTAAGTGATTCCCAGGATCTACTTTTAATACCGAAAGCAGGGGGAGAAATAATTAAATAAGACAAAGTTATGATCATGGTAGATCAAAATCAAAGAGGAGAGGACAATCCAAAGATATTACTTGTTGGAATTGCGATAAAAGCGATCACCACAATAGTCACTATAGAGAGCCAAAGAAGAAGAAGCACTGTATGAAATAATAACACATGAAGTAATCAACAAATTAAAGCATGCTATAAAGTTATTATTTTTCAGAGTAGATTTTTAATTGCCGCTATATATTCAAGTGCAAATAACAAATTGACATCCCACTCCCAAAATATTATTACTTAAGAATCATTTATGTATGCTCATATAGAAGTTCCAGAGAACACTTAAATCTCTCAAACTGCTTTTATAGGAATTCAAAAAAAAGAAAACAAAAAAACAGACTCTTAAAAAGAGTGACAATATGAAAAGTCAAAATAGAAAGACATATCGGGAAACCAAGATCTAGATCTAATTTACAGGTTGGTGAGATAAGTATTTATAAAAATTCAACAAGGTAACTAACATACCATTTTAAGAATGGATATACCGTCAAAAATTGGATGACCTTTTCATAAAGAATTGATGCATCCTTTAGAAAATGGGTAACACCGGTTCAAAAAATATAGTGTCTTAACCAAAAATTTATTTAAATTTTGATTCAATTTTAAAACCTATAATTTCTCAAATGATTCAAAAATTTAAGGTATACAAAAGTTGTCTTTTTATAATGCAATAGATGAAAGTATATTGTATATTTGAATCTTGCTGTATATTTCTATATCTATCTAGATGTGATTATCTACATATTTTATACATCAGTGATCATTCGCTATTTTAAATATATTAATACTCCGAAAATCTTTATTAATACGTATTATATCGAAGGTAATTTTCATCTCTACATCCGACAATCTTTAAATATAAGTTACAATTAGTTGCATGAAGAAGATTACATTTAGAAGACGTGTTAAGGAAAATAAAGTTTTTTCCTCTTTATAGATGTGAATCCTTAAGCTTATGAAAGACACGAAATTTATAGAATAGTATAAAAAAGTAGGATGGATTTTTCAATCATCTCCGAATCAATATAATCAGGAATATATTTTTTGAATTTCCTGCTTGGTCAGATGAATGACTTTGGTTCATACATCTTTCTCGGTTTGACTATAATTATTGAAGTACATCCGAGAAAAGGCTTGTTTAGGAAGTATTCCACAAACTCCCCGGTATTATCATCAAGCAAGCTAAGTTAATAAAATCAAGAGAGATTTCATATGGGGCACTACACTACTTAGTATTTTTGGTTACAATGTTGATCGCCTAGACTGAGGTAATTATTGAGTAGTTAATTATAATGATCTAGTTTAACAGAAAAAGTCCCTTCAAGCACATCCAATTAGAGAAACTGTGGAAACGATAATAAATTTAACTTTATTACTCTAGGAAAAACTAACCTTTATTACAACATACACTAATAATATTTTTCAGAAAAATTATCACGAAAATGTCACCAATCATTATTTATTCCTTTTATACTCTATTCCATTACTTTCTGTCTCTCTAAGTCATGTCATCTGAAAAAGTAAAAAAAACATATCGAATATACCTATTTCTCTTCTTCACATTGTTACTTGTTAGTCGACAAAACTTGATTTCTACGTTGTTATGTTTGGTGCTCAAATTATGGTTAGAGTACTAATTTTTTAAAATTTGGATGGTAAAATTGGATTGTAAAAGTAATCATTATTATTGAACAAACTTGAAGAAGTAAGTCTGAATTTTAAATATAATTTTTGTGAGAAATTTAAAGCATTAGGTTTGTTCAAAATAATTTAAGAAGATTGTCTACAAAATTATAATGGAATTTTTACATTCCTATACACTATATGAAACTATATTACCCTCACGACTCAAATTTTACTATAATTACATTTTATATACCAATTACCATTTATGTATATTTTAAGAGAATTAATGATAATAATTAGTGTCCTAAAATCACTTTAACGTATCTTCCACGTTTCTCTCTCCACATCCCCCCACACGTATTTTGCACAAGAGAGCAGCAATTCCAGTATTGACAACTATTAAAAAGCTTTGAAACTTTGAATTCGAATTTGGGTTTTCAAACACATTATTTGTTTGAATTGGGTGTTGTTGCAAAGAATTTGGAATTCTCTTTACGTCTCTCTCTATCTCTCAATTTCTAATTTCAGTAATGTAATGCAAAGAAAAAAAGAGCAACAATTCTACAATTGACAACCATTAAAAAACTTTGAAGCTTTGAATTCGAACTTGGGTTTTCAAAAACCATTATTTATTTGGATTGTGCGTTGTTGCAAACAATTGAGAATATGGTTTGGAGTTTATATCTCAATTTTGAGGGTGTTTTAATTTGGTGAAGATTAGACTTGATATTGCCTGAATTTCAGATTGAAACTCGAAAAAGAAGAAGAAGAAGACATGATATACATTATATTTACGAAATTGTAGTAAAATTATATTCTGTTTAGCTGTATAAAATTTATTTTTACTATGTATAAATCAGATACAAAATATACAAAAGACATATTGTACAAAATTTATATTTAAGTTGTATGTTATTGTAGTTATATTTAACTGGGTAGAAATAATGTGTGAAAGTTGTAGATAAATTTTGTAATATATAATTAGTTGTATGAAATTTATTTTTACTGTGTATAAATCATATACAAAATATACAAAAGACATATTGCATAAATTTTATATAAAATTTGTATTTAAGTAGTATGACATTGTAGTTGTATATAACTGGGTAGAGATAATGCGTGAATTCAAACTTTGAAAGCGGTGAGAGATATAATGAAAACGAAGAGTAAATATATTGCCGCCATTTCGAAAACTGGTCTGCTAATATTAACCTAAACATATTGCCGTCATTTCGATGAATAACTGTTCTAATCAGGGGCGGATTGACACCGCTTTGTCAAATTATTCTACTAATTATGTATGTATAGTTCAAATGTAGAAATACAACAATCAGATAAATAATAAAAGTGACACTCCAACTTGAAGGGGTTTGTACCGCTGACCTCTTTGGCATTACGAAAACACTAAACCAATGGATCATAGGTCACAATTACAGAAGCTAGCAATAGTAAATTATTTTAAACGTGAAAGGATGTTACTGCTTCCTGTTGTGTTTTTAAGTTATATTTTTATATGTTACAACAATTTTTTATTTGTTTAAATGGTGACACCGCTTATGCAAAATTCTGCATACTCCATTGGTTCTAATGGTTTTAGTTCTTCTCCACTTAGAAGAGTACGGGAAGTGGTGGGAAGAAGAAGGGGAATGCACAATTGAGAGTGTTCCAGTTACTAAGCTGGTTAGTATATTGGAGAAGTTGCTTAAACTAAAGGCTCCAAGAAATGGGGATGTGATGTTTACTCGTGCTAATATTAGCTATGCTCACAAGGAATTTGGATATAAGCCTAATACAGACCATTTATGTATATCGGGTAGGAATGAAAAATCCAACTTGACTACAGAAGCCTACAAATCCACTTGATAAACTTGTGTAAGAATCAGATAGAGTAAATAACTGTACATTGGGTTTTATTGGCAAAAACAAAAGGGAAAACAAGTTGCAAAAGAATAAAAAAGCCAAATTAGTTTTTTAGTCCAAAATAGGCGGCTTTCACGGCATTAAGAAAAAAAAAAAAAAAAACTTCAATTCCGTATATTAATTATTAGCACTTCCTTAGCATATGCTTCCACTCTCTCTCCATTTCATGTGAGAGATATTTACATAATCACATCTTCAGCTTCTGCTTCTCCATATATTCTCTATAAATTCTGTATTTTTACACACATAATTTATACTGATAATAATGGCAATGGAAGGAGGAGCACAATCTGACTACAATTCGTCTACTGAAGGTCTGCAGGAGCACTCTTCGTCGCCTCGCAAATCTCTTTCTCCTCCTCCTTCTTCAGGTTTCGGATCTGCTCTATGCTGTTTATTTGCTGTCAAATTTTATTAATAATGCTGATTAGATTCTGATTTTGCACATTGTTGACTATTTTCGACTGAAACTGTGTGAACTTGCAACATGAGCAAGTTCCTTTAGAATTTTATGGAGAATTTGCGCTTTTAGTCCCTTAAATATGGACAAGTTTTGATTCTGATGCTTGTGATATCTGGTTAAGCACATTTGACCTTCAATCAATTGAAATGTGCATTTTTTATTCTTCTGATAATGGATCTTCACAAATTTAACAATTAGTAACTGTTAAATTAATTAAAAACGTACATTTTAATAAATTCAAGCTAATATATGCACAATGAAATGAATTTAACGAATTTCTTTGTAAAGGGACCAAAACCACATTTTAACAAATTCAAGGTAATATATGCACAGTGAAATATCACAAGGACCAAAATGAGAATTTTCCAATAACTGAGGGATCAAAAGCGCAATGATCCCTCCTTTTTTAAAAAACAAAGGTGGCTGCTTTATGTTAAATGAGAAAGAAATTAGAAGCAATGCGTGAGGTAGTTAGCACATTCGATTTAACCTAACTAAGTTAAGATAGAGGAAACATAAAATGTATAAGGTAGAAATATTTTGGGATTGACATTTAGATTATAGACTAACCATAGTGCACTCAAGGGTGTGGCATTGTGTACATTGAAGTGGGTGCAAGCTTTGGAATAAGGAATTTCTTCTCATTTGCCTAAGCTTAGTGGTTAGAGTTACCCGGTACCTGTGCTGGTGGGAGGTAGTAGCTACCCGGTGGAATAGTCGAGGTGCGCGCAAGTCCGGTGGTGTGTGCAAGCTGGTCAAGATATCACTGTCATAAAAAAATATTATCCGACTACCCATAGTGATACAAAAGAGTTCCAAAATAAATATAAAAGATTGAATGAGTCATATCAGGATGAGTTTCTTCTTTCTCCTAAGCCACGTTTTAAAAAAAATATAGGAACATTCAGAGAACAATCCAATAGAAGTTGGCTGCCTCAAGACATTGTTGAAAAGTTGTATCAATGTTCTATTGGATTCTAAGCAAAACAATTCTTCCTAAAGGTGTGCATACCGTCCAATTGCTGCGTAAGTGTTAGGAGAAAGATCTTCACTTTGGAACATAGATGGAATAACACGGATGCGGGGATATGATACATTTGTCTTGAACATCCATATCCTCAGTTTGCACTTCAGTATCATAAAAAAATATTATGTGTAGCAGTTAGGACCAAAGGTAACATGGTCATGCAAAGTATCTTGAGTAAGTAGAACCTGATCAGATACAAATGGACTAGGTAATCAAATTCTTTCACGCAGTATTGCTGCCAAAGTTGACTGAATAGGCAGAAGTGCCTGCTCGACGTTTGTGCATACATTCATTGCTGGACAATATGCTTTATAGGAGGGCTAATGTTCTTCTCTTCAATTTCCAGAGGTTGCTATTTTGCAATAGCTTGTACAATATATTTTGGGATAATTTGATGTTGAGCATGCTTGACATAGGACACATTGGTGTTGTCCTGTATCTATTCTGAAGGTGTTGAGTATCCCTTTTGTCATTGAAGTGAACTTTAAGGTGTCCATGTCGAATAGTATGATTGAAGGGGGTTGATTTTTGGCCATCAGATCCAAACAATCGACAAGCCTCCTTCCCCCCCCCCCCCCCCAAAAAAAAATAAAATAAAATTGGATCATTAGAAATTTAGGGAGTTAAATAAGAAAAGGGGACTGTCTTTCAATTTTAGAATTACAAAAGATGATGCAAAAAACAGATTTTTTTTGCCTTCAATTTCGATAAAGTAAATTCAAAATGAGTGTTTTGGGCTTCAAGCCAAACACCCCATAAGGATAATTGAAGCTTGCAAGTTTGTGGACAGTTTATGAGTTTAATGATGGGATGTTTGGTTCAACCATGATAAGTACTTCCCTGCATACAGTACATATCTGCATAGTTTTGTTACATTCTCAATATTCTGTTCGTGAGGTGGACCCTTTAGAATGAGACTAGTAACCTTGGTATTTACTGGACTGAAGTCTGAGCTTTCAACCAGATGTCTTGGTGCTTCTTTCATTTCTGTGCAGTGTGCCTGTTTGTTGTCTTGAGACGAAAACAGTTTTGGCTACTTAGTTACATTAATTAACTTGAGAAGCATTTCTTGGTAGATTTGATTTTTGTTTTTTAGTTTCTGTTGGAAGGAAGCCTTAACTTCTATAAAAGATATTATGATAACTTTTTGGAAGGGCATGACCTCTCCTATTTCTTGAGATAAAGGCTCATTTTCCATTTTTCATCTGCAGATTTAGCTGAGAGCTGCAATCCTGGTTACATGGTGTTTCTGATTAAAAAAGGCACACTATGTGACAAAGATTTGATCCTTGTCACACAGTGTATCTCATTGAGCTTCATTGCATTTTGATATTTTACATGGAGCCTTGACATTCTACATATGTGCCGCTATTAATGCTGTCGTTATTAATTTCCGAAGAGTAATATTATCTTTCAAACACATTACATTACGGATTGGAGGAGAAGTTTTTGCTTGCGGAAATACTAAACAAAAAAGTTGCTTGATCTCGAAAGCCTGTGTCGCATCTAGTTGTTTAGCAGAGCTGCATTGTTACCATTATCAACTATATACCCATGGGAATAGAACTATCTTTTGATGCGGCAATGCACCTTGGTGATGCTTCTCTTACTATTCCTCCCCTCTCTTGATAAGTCAGACTAGTGTTGTGTGGCAAAAGGAGGCGACAAGGAGGTTCAAGTATATACAAAAGCTACAAGTTAAGCAGCCTAGTAGGTTCAGTAACATCATTGCTAATAATAATTTTCTAGTCCTCCTAGTCATTCTCTTTTATGCCAAGTGTTTTACCTTAATAGCAGCAATTTCATTAAGATCAAAGGAACCATGTCAGACAGTGAATGGGCGTAATTTTTTGTAGGCAATTCCAATATTACATCCATTTTGTGGCGAGAAGAAATGTGTTTAACAGGCTGAGATTTACCCATTAAAAGAATTATCTTTCCGCTACATTGTTTTTCCTCATATTCAGATTCGGTCGTTACAGAATTATATTTTGCATACACTCTTAACTATTTGTCAAATGCTGTCTGATTATTTTCTGATTGACTTGATTTCCTGCATTGTGATGATAGTATGTGCTTAATGGGCTGTAGTGAGAGATCATGTATCTTATCTGTTTTGTACCTAAAACGAGAATGTGTCTTTTTTGCTGCTTTTGAGAGGTAAGAATACGTTCTAACTCTCTTTCAGTTACTAGGAGTTATGCCTGTAAAGATGCTTGGTATCATTACACTAGTAATGTGTATACAATTTCATTTTACATTTTATTATTTTGAGCATCAAGTTCTTTTCATGTTTACAGTAATTTGCTCAAACTATTTAATTGATTATGCCACAGATTCTCGTTCCCTTCTTACTTAATGCTGATGTTTCTCCCTTGTGTTTGTGTTATTTCCAGACCATGAGGAGAATACAATATCTGTCAAGTTCCTTCTATCAAATGCTGAGGCTGGTTCAGTTATTGGAAAGGGTGGCTCAACAATCAGTGACTTTCAATCTCGTTCTGGGGCAAGAATTCAGTTGTCACGCAACAATGAATTTTTCCCTGGTACCACAGATAGAATTGTAATGGTATCTGGGCCTGTTGAAGATGTACTCAAGGCAGTTGATTTTATTCTTAATAAACTGCTATGTGAGGTAATATCATGTTTTAAATCCCATTCGCTGTACTGTTATTGACAGATTGATTGAAACAACTATCTTCTTCCAATTCAGTCTCATGTTGAAGATGGTGGTAATGTTGACCCGCGATCAAAAGTTAGACTAGTTGTGCCCAACAGCTCTTGTGGTGGAATTATTGGGAAGGGAGGAGCTATGATAAAGTATGAATTTTCCTCATTTTTTGTCCTATAAGCATTTTTCTTGCCCCCTCCCCCAAAATACGTTGCTCCTGAAAATGCATGCAGGTTTCATAGTCTTATAATTCATTTAACATAACTAGCTCTTCCACCGAGCAAAGATTTACTGATCTGGAGATGCTTGATTTGCTTTTGATAATGATAATAATCAATCTGCATTTGCAGTTTTATAAAGTATGCCGTGGCATAGCGTTGCGCTGGAATGAATTAGCTGACTTTACCTTGACAAGAAAGATATTCCCATTTTCACTTTAAGTAAAGTTTGATCAACTGCGTGGGCCATGCAAGCCATCCTAGTTTATCACCCCTTTAAAACAAATTGTCTGTTCCATTAGAAGCTGTGGTTCAATTCTTCTTGTTGATTTGGCTGGGTTCCTTGTCCCATGTGAATATTTGAACTTAGTCACTTTTAAACTTAGTCTGCATGGCTGAAATCTCTGGGATAATGTGTTGCTATCCCATTCCAGACCAGATGTCTTTAATGTGTAACATGGGAGTGTGTTTTGAATAAATGCTTGAAGTTGTCCGTTATTTTATGTTATGCTTACGACTTTCTCTTGTGTAAAGTATGGGAAGGTTCCTATTTACCACTGATTTTCAAAGACCTAGGACATCGAGGGCCTACAAGAAAAGTTAGGATAATAACCATACAGTTCATCTGCAAATTGAGGGAATATTATATAGTGTTATCAAAGGCGAAAAGCAAAAAGAAGTGCTGAAGTTATTTGGAGCTTTAAGCGAAAAACGTAAACACAGGGTGAGTTATATGAACAGAAGAAATTTAAGGGAAAGATAAAAATATATATATATAGTTCAAGAATGATAGCTATAAAGTGAAACAACAGTATATGGGCAGATGAATTGGAAAAAAGTTAGAATTTGGTGAAGAAAAGGTGAAATATATATTGTTTAGTGTCGTTCTATTCAAGACAAAACCAAGTAATGAGGTTCGTGCCTTAGCGTTTTGATCCTGCACTGAAGTGATATGTAAGCGACGCGAAATGCATATCCTATTTTGCATTAGCTTTAGGGCTTCTGAAGCGTGCCTTAGACAGCACTGGCTATTTTAGTTAATGAAGTTGTAACCATAGTGTGAAAGAGCATGAACTTCATCTGCGACCAAAACTATATAAAGGAAACATGTTTTCCTTTTTTTTTTTTTTTGGAGAAAGGTAGCAGAACAGGTTTTACTATTTTCTAAGTACAACTTTGAGATGCAGAATAAAGATGGCCGACGCAATCATCAAATTAGTGTTAACATAGATGGTTTTCTTTTCCAGGGCATTTATTGAAGACTCTCATGCTGGCATAAAAATATCTTCTCAGGATGACAATTTTCCAGGACTGCATGATAGGTTAGTAATAGTGTCTGGAACTCTTGGGGAGCAGATGCGGGCTATTGAATTGATTCTACATAAGTTGGCGGAAGACTCTCATTATATACAGAACATGAATGCTCCGTTTCCTTATGCAGGTATTGTTCAAATTTAGTTAAATTGTAATACTTCCATTTAAGTGATAGCTCAGGAGGAATAGGATCTGCTCCCCTGTGTTAATCATTATCTGTGCTTGTGCAATTCTTTTGGTAGCGCTTTCTACAGTACATAGGGCATGAAAATGAATATTGGAGGGAAGACCGTACTAGTTTCTTGTTTGTGTACTTTTCTACTACAGTAATGGCCATCTCTTTTATAATGTTTTCCAAACTATTAGGTGTTTTATTTAGGACATCATTGTAGTAGCTGATGCAGCATCTAAAAGTTGTTTTTAATGTCATATTCTGATTACGAATTCTACTTTTACTTCCGCCTATTTTCTTAGCAGTTTATGTTGGAATGAACTATGGACCACGAAATGGAGTTGGAGGGAGATTTCCAAATAACAGATATCAGAACAACGTCCAGTCTAATTCTGTGAGGACACAATTATTTTGGCCCTAATGCTTTTGACTGGATTTGCAACCCGTTTTTGCGTGAAGTCAACTTATTCTTTTTCTTTGTATTGGCTTTGAAGCTGATAATGGAAATGTTCTTATCATGTTTCTGGATAAGATTCTACTTTTTATTTTTAAAATTTTTAAATCTGTCAGATTTGATATCAGTTTTGACCTGCACTATGGTGGTTTTGCAGGAAGATAGGAACAATTCTGTCACTATTGGTGTTGCTGATGAGCATATTGGTTTAGTTCTTGGCCGGAACGGAAGGAGTATAATGGAGATCAGTCAGGTGCATAAAGAAGTTGCAATCTTTTCCTGTCCTACATGTTCTAATTAAGTATCTGGTGTCTTTGCAGCAAAGTGGAGCTAGAATAAAGATATCAGATAGGGGTGATTTCATTTCAGGTACTTCAGACAGGTAAGATTTCCTCGATTTGTTTGTGTGTTTGCATGTTGATATATGGCGTATATAGATAGCACACAAATGTTTTAAAAAACTTCCGGACTTTTGCAGGAAGGTAACTATTACAGGATCTCAAAGAGCGATCAGTATGGCCGAGTCCATGATATCTCAGAAAGTAGCTAGAGTTTCTGAGAGGTAACATGATGGATTTCTATTTCTAGATATTTTGTTTATTATTTTCTTAATGGATAACTGGAATTTCATGTGGTGATTTTGGAACTATGCTGACAATTATACAGTGATGAGTTTGTGAAAGGCTGATCCATGGCAGAAGAGAAGTTTCACTGAGAGCCTTGAAACAAAAGCTTACGGCAATAAAACTATTGCAATTGATTCAATTGACTGAATATATGACCATTCTATACTGTTTGTAATTTTTCAGTAGGTAACATTGAGGTGAGGTGAGGTGAGGCTTCTTGGGTCGGTTCGATACATTCTTTTTATTCCTTTATCATGTCTTGTAGAAATGGTCATATTCATCAATATCAAACATCTATTTCAGCTTATGCCAATTAGCAACAACATATGTAACAATTATATATACTTTCTCAGGCTACAGTCTGCAGTTATAATTAGCCTGAGAATCAATTGAGTAGGAAAATCTTTTTTTTTGGGCTAATAAATTGGGAACATCATAACATGCTGTCTTCAGCTCAAGTAATCTAAGCTCCAGAATTACACTTCCATGCCATGACTAGTTACTGCATTCATATTAGTAAATTGGATTTTTTTTGAAAAATATCATTTAGTACTAAAACAACAACAACAACAAACCTAGTATAATCCCACGAGTGGAGTTTGGGGAGGGTAATGTGTACGCAGACTTCACCTGTTTCGGAGCCAACAATAAAAATTATAGTTAAGAGAGTTGCAAGGAAAATAACATTCCGCTCGCAAGTGAATTTTCTTGAAAAATGACTCGTGTTATACCAAACATATCTAAAGGAAAAATATACTATATTATTACCCAAAGCCAGAAAATTATGGTATTGAACATGCAAATATAACACGTACACTGAAAAACTCATTAGACGCACGCATGCAAAGTTCACCAACCACATAAATAAGGTAAGTGAAACCATGCATTTTATTTCACCAACTTCTAAAACCATATGCAAAGATAGAATTATGTTTAAATTAATGAACTTCATCTTATATACTTCAAGGTTCATCGCCTCCAGATCCTGATCCATAGCCAGAGCCACTACCATAGCCTGAACCATTGCCACTGCTGCCACCACCTCCTCCTCCACCGCCGCCGCCGCCGCCACCACCTCCTCCTCCTCTTCCACCACCGCTTCCATAACCGGAACCACTACCACTACCTGAACCATATCCTGAACCATTTCCTGAGCTACTGCCACCACCACCGCCACCGCCTTGGCCACCTCCGCCTCCGCCTCCACCACCCCTTCCTATTCCTCCACCCGATCCATACCCTGAGCCATATCCAGAGCCACTACCCCTTCCCGAGTTTGCTCCACCGCCACCACCACCACCGCCTCCTCCGCCACCTCCACCACCTCCGCCACTTCCAAACACTCCATCAGCTTCACCATACCCAGAGCCTTCCCCAGAGCCATATCCTGAACCATAACCTGAACCTGCACCCAAGGCTGACCCTCCACCACCACCGCCCCCTCCCCCTCCGCCACCTCCACCGCCTCCTCTTGCGCCATAAAATCTTGCAGCAAAAGCAAGATCAACAAAGAGCAATATCAATAATGCTGCTCCTATAATTTTGGAATACCCCATTCTAAACTTCCAAATGCAGTCTATATTATCAAGTACAATAATAAGTACTTGTGTTAATGCAATATTTCTAAGCTAAGGAAAGTGTCACTTGACAAGAGAGGAAATACTTATGATCGTGAATGACAAGTTTAAGGTAGTCTTCCTATTTATAGGCACTCTGAAATCTAACTTTTTTCAGTTGCATGGTTTTTCTAGTAGCTTCTTAAATATTTTATTGGAAGAGGAAAATATAAACGTGTTTATTTGAGATAGTGGTGTTAGACAGGGTGGGGTGGAGGGGTGGTGTAGCTCCTCTCTCAACAATTAAAAGAATACAAACTCTTCATTCTCCCTTCAACAATCACTTTTGACGAAGCAACAATATATGTCGACTTTGACAACAACTGAGAGTTTGTACTTTGATGATAAACTATCATAATTGCTAAGTTTTTAAAGAGTTGCGTGCCGAACTTTGTCGCTATTAATTGATATATGTGAAAATATTAGTACCCGTCGCGCTCAAATCCTGGGTCCGCTCGGGTGTTAGTAGGGTTGGTGGCTTGTATTACTTATTATAAATATAACCTTATTATAGTGGTGGCCTTCATCTTACTTCATGCAAAATTATAATATTAGAGATAAGTACAGTTTGCTCCCACTTTCTACTTAGGATAATGGGGCCAAGGAGATTCAGATACATTCCCACTCTGTCATTCTGTCCTCACTTGACTACAAATTTTAGTGACTTCAATACGCAGGGATTAATATTATTGTGTTAGGTACATGTTATACGAGATCATATTAATATTGAAATGTTTCTCTTAATTGTAAATGGGCTTTAAAAATATTTTGGAATGTAACTTGCTAATGTCGGAAATTTGCATCTATACCCGTTTTTAGGTCACATTTGAACTTATACCCGCTTTGCAATTTTTTTTTACAAAGGGTCCTACTTTTCGCATAAACTTCAGACATATGGGCCTAAAGTAGCAAAGACAATCACGCAAATTTCAGC
Organism: Nicotiana sylvestris; assembly: GCF_000393655.2. Taxonomy (NCBI): domain Eukaryota; kingdom Viridiplantae; phylum Streptophyta; class Magnoliopsida; order Solanales; family Solanaceae; genus Nicotiana; species Nicotiana sylvestris. Next base: position 30,849,883 of record NC_091061.1, read on the forward strand.
ATTCTAGTAGACGTGCCTGAAGTTGTTTGTAATTGCTGAACTTGAGCATTCTACTAGCTGAAATTTTGTTCTCTATTTGCTGAACATCAGCATGTTTTAGCTGAAGTTTTTGCCTGAAGTAACAAAGACAATCACGCAAACTTCAGCATTCTAGTAGACGGGCCTGAAGTAGCAAAAATTGCTGAACCAAGTGTTGGCTGAAGTTTATGTTTGTAATTGCTGAACTTAAGCATCCTACTAGCTGAAATTTTGTTCTCTATTTGCTGAACTTCAGCATGTTTTAGCTGAAGTTTTGTTCTATATTTGCTGAACTTCAGCATGTTTTAGCTGAAGCTTTGTTATGTTTGTGATGAACTTAAGGGCTGAAATTTATTTTGCATTGAAGATTGAATTTCTCATCTTTCTACTGATACAGTTTATAAAAATCCTTGTGATCTTTCTGGTTGGATACAAAGCATGTTATTTAAGCTCAACAACACTTCAGTTCCCTCTAATTTCGACATGATTAGTAGTATTGGAGAAAAAGATTTATGTGTATCGCCATATGGTGGTGCATCTTCCAGTAGTATATATTGCTATCAATGAGCAAAACAAAATTATTTCCGATGACGATTTGAGATGCAACAACAAGGCCAGTTGTACTTGTAGATTCATAAGAAACTGGTGTTCGCCTTGTGCACACATTAATGGCGTGTGCTGAAGCAATAAATCTTAAATCAATAATACTTACGTAGAGTCTCATGTATTTGAGAGAGAAAAGAAGAAGAAGAAGAGGAAAAGAAAGGAGGAAGAAAGGAGCGCACAAGTAGCAGGAAGAAGAAGGCGCCTGAAGTTGTAAAAATTAGGGTATAGATTAAATAATTTTAAAAATATAGGTATAGGTTAAATGAGGGCGACCAAATAGGGCGTCCTGTGCAATTTTACAGCTAATATCTTTCTTCATAGTTTACCTGAAGATTTTCATTTGTTTGCAATTGGGGGAAATATTTAGAACCTTGACAAAAATAGACACATCAGAAGTTCCATATAAGTTGCACTTCTCAGTGCAATTCCTGTCTAATTCACTAAAATTTTATGTATCGATTCTTGAACTCCTGTCAAGCTAAGGTAGGATATATTCATATGGGATTTTCTCAGATTTTACAAATCTTATACATGTTCCTTCTATTTCTCCAGTAGAGCTCTTCATCGCAATGCCTATTGTGTTGGCTTTTCAAAATGGAGACAAAATAAAATATCCATAATAAAAGGCGTTTAAGGTCCGTTCTTGATTCAACTCACTTCCATTACTATTATGTTATGAGGTCAATTTAAAAAAGCAACTAGAAAAATGGAAATAAGATGAAGTTTTGTTAATAGTGCTCCTACTTTGTTTGCAACAACCAATCAATGATGTCTTTGACTATATGAATTTATTCTCTATATACATTCGGCTCTTTTAAGTGTAAAAATATCTCTTCAATTATGATAGCAGTGGCGAAGACAAGAGTTTCCTCAAGGATGTTCATAAATTCCCGACAAAGAGTATTTAATATATGTTATGAACCTCTAAAATCTGATATTTTATCTATATACGCAATGTAATTTTTCGATAAAGAGTGGTGAATTGAGCACCCTAATTAACCAAAGTGTAGCTTCGGTAGTATGATAGACTAAAAGTAGCCTTGCCAAAGGTGCGTCCATGGTCCAATATGAAAAGGGAAAGATTCTTCTAAAGTTGATTGAATAACAAGAAAGGGTTACTAGAAGTTGTTCACATATGCTGACTTTTGATTGGATAGGTTTGGACATGGAATTTTGGGAAGCCCTAAGAACTAATGAAGACCACAAATAGCCACTAACTCACCTACCCTAACTTCCTTTTCAAACCATTTAGTGGGAGTGGAGAAATGGAGGTTTCTGCCTCTTTCTTGGACAAATGTCTGCTTTTCTTTCTTTGCTTTGTGGTGGCCATATGCCACAGCACGCTTTGCTTTCTCTTTGAAACTCAATCATAGCACCTTAGCACCCACTTGAAGCTTATGAGTCCACAAGTTATTATAGACCATCTTAGTTACTGAACTCGTAATCACTACTAAAAATTCGACAAAAACCGATCAAGAACCGGCCAAAAACCGACCAAAATTGATCGTTTTTTTAAAATATTTTATTTTTTAATTTTTTTTATGGAACCGACCAACTTTGCTCAGTTTTCTTTGGCGCAAAAATGCGAGAAACTATTTTTGAGTCCCGCAAAATTTATTTTTCAAGAAACCGACCAATTTTGGTCGGTTTTTGCAATTAAAATAAATAAAAATTAATATTAAAAAAACCGACCAACTTTGGTCAGTAACTTCGGCCGGTCATTTTAAAAAACCGACCAACTTTGGTTGGTTATTTTCATGCGAAAATACAATTAAAGAGTATAAATAAATAAAAAGACAATCTTAAAACAAAATGCACCAATGGTCTAGTGATAGAATAGTATCCTGCTACAGTACACATCCCGGTTCGATTCCTAGATGGTGAATCTTTTGATTACATGATTAAAATACCGACCAACTTTGGTCGATTTTTTTTTGCAATATTTTTTTTGAATTTAATTGTTGGTCGGTAATTTCCGACCAACTTTGATCGATATATTAAAACGATCATTAAAATACCGTCCAAGCGTATTTGGCTGCGTTTTGGTTGGTAATTGGCCATAACCGATCAAAGTTGGTCGGTTTTTTTGGTCGTTATTTACCGAGTTTCTAGTAGTGAATTAACTTGTAAGCAAAAGCTATTGATCAATATAGCCATTAGGTATAATACCTAATACCCTAGCTCCGCCCTTGAAATTAATAGTTTTATGCCTCTTTCCCCGTTCTAAAGTAAGGTACATGATGTCCCTGAGTCCCAACCGTTGTGTACGTATCTTAATTGTTTTGATTGATACTTGCTGCCTCCCGTCAATACTGATATTAGGCAATTTTAATTTTCTCACCAAGGGTCCAATCTTGCAATGCTCTTTAAAAATCGTCCTCTGACATTTCAGACGTACTATTTGCTTACTTATTTCTTACTTTTCTATCTTATTTTATATGACAATGTTTGTTTAAATACAAACTTTAAAAGTTTATTTTAACTTACGTAGTATATTAGTCGCACAAGACAAGTGTTATAGTAATACAATCCAAGGCATAAAACACAAGCCAAAGCAAATGCCTCACCTACCACTGTATTAACTCCTTCATATATAGTTTGCCTGAAATAGGAAATTCCAAAATTTTCATTTCACGTCAGTAGTTTAGGATAATATTATTGTCAAATGGTCAAACTTCTCGAGATATCTCAAATAAAAATAATGTCATTTATATTTGGAAGGATTGAGCATTACAAAGGAAAACTAAGCTCCCACCCTTCTAGGAAGGTTAAGTTCGGTAGGTCTATAGTCTATGTTGCTTGGACTCTCCAAAAATATTGTCGTAATTGTATTGTATCCTTCAAAAATTATGTATTTTTGAAGAACCTAACATACACCCGACAACATCTTTGAAGAGTTCGAGCAATGCTCTATCTTATTCTTACAGTTTTTTTCTTCTTTCTCTCTTTGTGCTATAGACTTCTTAATCATATATCGTTGTAAGTCATTAGCAATATTACAAAGTCCATCACGATTCTGCATCTTATAATTAACGTCCAACGAATAGGTGATGTTATAAGTGCTAATTAAGGAGGTGAATTCGTTGGTCAAATTAGGAACTCTTAGTCCACTTTCTTAGTGCTCACTTTGGAATGTGAATCGTGTCTAAAATTCTTTGCACTAGGAAATGGACACTATAGGTAAAGCAAGTCAATTTACTTCAACAGAATCAAATTTGAAATTTATCTAAACCTAAAGAGTTTTTACACTATTGATATATATATTTACCACCTCTTACAACATGTTCTTTTACTTTATTTCTTTGTCTCATCGAATTAGACTTGTTAATAGATTGTTACCGTTATTATTGGTTACTTTATAAAGATGTTTTACATTGTCAATGCACAAACGTTAAACTAATTTATGCGCTTCAGACTTTATCACCTTTATCGTTAGATGCTTACTATAAGCTTTCATTCCCTGAAATTTTGTATTCACTCAGATCTGCAGTTTTAGAAGTTTGTCCAAGATATGCTCGGCTTCGAATCTGAGGTTGAGGTCTAGCCTCTCTTTTCAGTGGAAATCTCGTCGGATCATCTGAAGCATGAACAAAATCGCCTTTATTCTGAAGGCCTACCGAGTTCCATTTTAACACAAATAATTTATGGGAAATACTCATATCCAACGATGATGCAAAATTTTTCTACATTATGTGGTCATGACCTTAAAAAGGGTGAATAATCAGTTGAAATCGATCCGGTTACACTTAACATGTGATAACTTTCTCATACTAGCCAATTAATAAAACTTAAATTCTATTGACAGAAACTGTTCTGCTCTAACAATCTTGATTGATGTTAAAAACATGTTTAACTCATATCAACTGCATTGTAGGTGGGTGGTTTTGTGATGAATACTACACGCAACAGAATTTACTTGTTAACTTTCTTTTCCAAGAGTTCCATGACAATATGACATCATTTAGTAACTAATAAGATGGTCTTTTAAGTAGCTCATGTAGCTGCAAAAAACCAAAGAAACAGCGAAGTATAGCAGGTAATAACATGGAACAGAAACAACATGAAAATCAACAACGAATTACACGGCGAAGATCTGAAATAAAGACATTGGTTCTATGTAAAATCACAGTATTTGACTGCTGTAAAAGAGTACTTGCAGCTTCCAAGCTACACCGTGAAGTCTGCCATGCAACACTTAATTTAGTAATGTTCGACCACATAACTAAAATATAGGTATATCATGTATAATGATGCAACTTTAGCCAACATCAAGATAACCTACCAAGAATTTCATAAGTAAAAACTAGCTTGAGCCCGGTTTGATTAAGCTTCTTATATTTTTGAAGCCTTAAGTGGCACGAATTAAGGTCCCAATTTTGAAGCTCATGGAAAGAATAAGGACCCAAGAGAACAGATAATAGAACCAGCACCAGGATGCCGCCGAAATTGTCTTCCCAGGAAGAATACTAACTACTGATTCCAAGCTAGCGGAGCTATCAGCATGCTGTGATAAGCCAAAAGATAGGAGAATGTTGTAATTCCCATGCTTGCCCACCAAGCCGTCTGTTCCATTGCCACCCATAGTCATGTTCCTTATTTGAATATAACCAGCAGTGACATGGATTGAACTGGATGCTTCTGAGGAAGAATTCATACGGAAAGCTGCATCTTTTGAAGGGAACTCTGAAGCAAATGCAGGAGGAGCAGGAATACCCCCCAACATGCAGCTTGCCTGCTTCATAAATGGATACTTATAATCTGCAACATCGAAAATAAGTAAAAAAGTGTTACCTTGAGAAAAGAATTGTGGTCGTTAACTGAAATTCGCATTAAGTAAATCTTCAAAGGCCAAAGAGTAACATATTCTGAAGTAAATTATCAGTGTAGAACACTTATCACTACCTGATCCAAATTTAGATGGTTCCAATTTCGAGGATGATGCAACATTGGTCTTCTGATCGGCAGGCTCTTCACTGGGTGCAACAGGTTGTTCAGCTACCTTGCCAATATTCTGTCATGAAAAGTACTAAGCTAAGCTTCAAGAAGACCAGAACAAAACAATTACATGAAATGGAGCTAGTAAGTAATGTTACCTTGTCAGCCAGAGATGCTAAGTCAGAAACATGATCATCACCTCCAGTCATCATCGGTGGATTGAAACCCATATTCTGGAAGTCATCGTCTGCATCAAAGAATGTAAGGTACTCCTCAAGCATGTCAAAACTTGACGTATCAATGGGTCTTGATAGATCACTAGCTTCAAGGAATGCTCCATCATTGGATTGAAGGGTATCAGTTGCAGTTTCAATTGGTTCATTAAGCAAGTAATCCACATCTTCAGAGTTCACATTCTTGCTTGGTTCACTCATGAATTCATGCTTGACTGGATTTGCATTCGCATTCTCTTCAATTGCAGGATCAAATGATTCCTGCTCGTCTGGTGGCTGAAGCCATTTTTCTGTATCTTCAAAGGAGTTACTTGTTCCCCCACTGTTGCTAGCATTTTCCTCGCAATAGCGGTTGAAAGGAGGTGGAGCACCATCCACAGGTGTGTCAGTCCCAAGAATCTGGTGCAACAGAAACATGCACCAAAATGAGAAGATACGTATAACCTCTATCCAACGTAGATAGCAAGTTTATCTAAATATAATTTTGTGTGAAACAGGAAACGAGCTGCTATCCTCGTTTTCTTTTATTTGGATGTACATAACATGATGACTCAAGATATAGCATCCAAAAGTTTCATCAACTCAGAGTTCTAACCCAACTTCATACAAAACTTTTCCTGTAGAAATCAGAAAAAAGATCCTACTAACAAGCTCAAGAGGCGGCAAGGCTAAAGATATTCAGACTAATCACAGAAAGTGTATGCCATTCTTGCAACTTCACTGAACCTACAACCCATTTCACATGCACTAACAATTTAAGAACTATAACACTGCAGGCCCATCCAAAAAAAAAAAGGGAAACACTAGCTACTTCAGTTGAAACTCATCCCTATCATCTCTCCACCTTAGTTGCCACTACTTCGCTTCAAATGAAAGGAGCGCACAAAAGAAATGAAAGCACTTGTGTAGCTTTTGGAAAACCCTCTGCTCTTAAAAGAGCTTATAACACAACCCACAACCAGCTAATAAGATAACTCCACAACAATACTAAGGAAATTACTTAGGTAGTAGCATGTCCAATCTCCTACTGACTAGTAATATCTTTGCGTACAGGAATTGATTGCTCATAGGCCATAGCTTTAAAAGATGTTAAATCACTAGCACATGGAAATTCACAGAAGTAGGCTCATCAAGCACATAAACAGAAAATGCACTCAAATTCATTTCACTCCCAAAGTCAAACTCATCAACAGAAAAGGCAGAAAGAAAGTTGAATTGGCATTGATAAATTCCCCATCTAATTATGTTTTGGTGTAAGACACCATAAGAGAGTAATATAAGGTTGATTATCATGTTAATTGAGAATAAGAGATCTGCAATTGTTTCTCAGATTAGCATACTACTACACTACTACGTTACAGCTATCCCTCAAAACCTTGAAGGCAAAAGTATGTATTTGATCATTCGCTTGTCCCAACAAGAATAATACAAATACCACACTTCAGCTTCGAAACAAGGGCCTTTGCACCTTGTCAAATCTAGAATATAAAGAAATTGCAATCCCCAAATGAAGGCTCTTCTTTGAGTTAGACGTGACTCATAGGTGATAGTTGCACACTAGTCTGTATTTCAAAACATTTTATTCATGAAAAGCAATGTCATTATTAAAACCAGGCATCGCAAAACTGCCCCCAGGGATTTGGTCAAGTGGTAAAAGCATATCGCATGATATGTGGGCTAGGCGCACGTCACGGGTTCGAACCCGGCCACAGACAAAAGCCTAGTATTTAAGTTGAGAGGGGTAGAGGGGCGGCTCCCATATCCAAGTTTCGAGGAAAGTTAACATTTCTTGCATGTTAGACTTGAATGCAAAATATACATCATAAATGGATATACCTGCTCAAGGTCATGTCCATCTAAATAGATGTCATCTCCAAATTCAACTTCATCAACAGCCTCCTCCTTGGGAACAATTTCTAATTCATCATCCTCCCATTCCTCCTCAACAAAAGGTGCCCCATACTTTTCCCCATTCTTTGGCCCTGCACCACTCTTCTGGAAGATTCTACATAACACGAATGCATCCTTTGCACCAAAAAGCGGAGGAAGAACATAAGAGAAGGGAAAAAAGTAAATATAAATTACAAAATAATAAGCATCATCTTGCTCAAGAATGTAAGCCAGCTCGCAAAAATCAGGAAGCAAGGGGTGGGGGTTTGATGGAGGGAGAAAATTATCTCCTTCTAGCTTCCTGATAGAAAACAGAGTTCACTATTTATCTTCAATCTCCCTCCATTTCCCTGCAGCACCAGGTTTAGGAGAGGGGTTGAGAGACACAGGAAGCATTGAATTGAACAAGCACAACCACAGGTTCATATGATCTCACCTGAGCAATTCCAGCTTTATCCAACTCCTCATCAATTAGTTTGTACTCATGCATAACCCAATTAGTCCTCTGACCTTTTGGAGCCCGACCACTATGATAAACTAGGGTCTTCTTCATCCCGACAACCTTAGACTTATGATGGACAGCCCTGTCCTTTCCAGTTGTCTTCCAGTAGCCTCGTTTCGTCGCCCGATTGGTCTTTGCTCCATTACCATGCTTCTTATCAAGCATGCTAAAAAAGTACCATTCCAGATCTCTTGTTTTCAGCCTTGACATACCTAAGACACCGATAACATTATGCTAAGCTTAATCTAGAGCTCATGAATATATAAAGACAAATTCAGTGAAAGCATAATCAGATGTTTTATAAATGAATCCACAACGGTTTACAAGGTTGTGATTTATAACTCTGTACAATAAGATTGGAGAACTATGGTCCAACATGCCATATATACAAAAGAGTGTTGTGAACATATTTTTGAAGGATAAAATGACCCGAAATGCTATAAAAATAAAAAGAGAAAAAAGATAAGAATATACTCTAGATACTCAGCTAAAAAATTAATAGGTTAATTTTTACCAGACAAACCGAAAATACTTATGTAAATATTAGTCCTTTGGCTCATAATCCACGTTCATACTGTACATATTATACATCATTGATCAACGTAGATGCATAAAGGTAGGTGCTGCTGACAAAACATAGGCATAGACACGACTGAGCACTCTGAATAGAAATTTGAATCACAAGTCAATCTCCTAACTTTCAATTGAACATTAAAAATTCGAGTAGGAAGCGGAACAAGTCTCAAAATCTGGAAAACTAAATGAAACCAAACCTATTTTGCTAGGAGGCAAATAAGACGGGTCAGAACTAATTTGGTGATCTTCTGAAGGAACAGCTCCCACACCAGTTTAAAAATGCTTATCATGCGAACTAACAGTTCTATGTTAGTTGAGACGTGAAGCTGAGTGAAGAACTATAGGCCTTCAAGCTATAAACAGAAAGTGTAAAGAGAGAAGAACTACCAAAAATTCTGGGAGATGAAATCTTGTTCATTTAAGACGGAAATTTACCACTCAAGAAATCAATCCTCAATCCCAAATTAGTTGAATTTGCCTATATTCCTCTACATCCATTCCCTATTCGGTGTCTAGAGAATTTATTACTCCCTCTATCCCTATTCGGCGTCTAGACTTTTGAGAGACTTTTGATGCAGTGATATATATAGAAGTAATTTAACTTTAAATATTCCATTCTATCATTATTGATAAGACTTTATAGCCATACAAATGTCTATGACATGTTTTATACCACAGACTCTCAAAAGTCTTTCTTTCTTTTTTAAACTCCGTGTCCCATCAAAAGAATTGCGCTTATATGGCACACTTTTCTTTGTAGGATGTGTCAAGAGGAATGACACTTTTCTATATCTAGGAACAATTTCGCTTTAAACTTCTCATTCAACCCAAAATGAAATGATTTATAACTACAAAGATATCTATGACATGATTTACACCACATGTTTCATAAGTCTTTCTTTTTAAAACTCCGCGCCTAGTCAAACAATGTCATATAAAATGACACGGAGGAAGTATATCAAGTCAAAGGCGAAGCTAGATCATTAGCTACGTGTTAGAACAAACGCAATAACTTTGCTTATACATGGTATTAGTATTAGAAAATTCATTAAATATGTATAAATACTTAATTATGAATCCATTAACTTAGACAAGCTATGAATTTGGTGGTAAGTTAAGAATCCATACACACTTCAAATCCTGTCTCTGTATAAAGATCACGTAATGGTCAAATGTACACAGCGAATAAATTCATCTTGTGTGATTTCATAGATCTGTCAATAATACTAATTCACCATGAACAAGTAAACACTAAGAATTTGCGGCAAATATTTAGCAAATGAAAACATGAAGGAAAAAAAGAAGGTTCTAGAAAGAAGGAAGGTTTTTTTTTACCAGGAAGGTCCCATGGTTCAACTTTGTAGATATCGATCTCCGATATTGCATCAAATCTCAAGGGTTTCCCAATAATCTTTCGCCGGAGATAGTACCGCACCAATTCCTCATCCGTCGGGTGAAATCTGAACCCCGGCGCCAACAAATTCTTCGACCGCCTTGATTCCATCAACCGCCGATTAAAAAAAAAAGATCAAAATTTGTCAGTAACAAACTGTTCAGTTTATTATATAGTGGAGATGCGTCCAAATTTATTTAAGGTTTAAAGAGAGAGGAAATTGAAAAGAATTAAGAAGATGAAGAGATGGCATTGGTTGAGCTGTTGTAATTGGATATTAGAAAGGTTGGTAAAGTATAATTTCGAATGACTTTATAGAATTGGTGCGGGTCACGCTACTGCGACGTATAATACTTAACGCTTTGACACGTTTTGATGGACTACACCAATAAAATATCAATGACACAACCAGCCAATTTTTTTTTTTTTTGACTTTTTCCATATAAAAAATACAGTATATGTGAGAAAAATAAAATCTATCTATCTATATATATATATATATATATATATATATATATATATATATATATTTATTTATTTATTTATTTAAGAAATTTATCATATATAATTGACATTATGGTTAAGCCAACTGACAAGCTAATAAATGTCAATAATATATGGTAACTTTATTCTATATTTGATTAGATAATTTTGAATTTATAGATAAAGTTCTAAAATTCAAATTTAAATTAAAAAAAAGTTGTTTCTTTTTTCTTCTTGAAGAATATTTATTTGAAGAGTCAATTTGCATAAATGGACATCAAACAAATAACAAAATTTTGGCTATACAATTGATCATTAATTTCAATTTAGCACATTCAAGGAATTGAAGAGTATAAACTGAAACCCCTTCATTGAGTTGTAGTCAAGCCAATATTGCAAGGGTATAATATTTTTTTCGTTGAAGAATATTAGTTTTGAATCATTAGATTATGTGAAAGGTTTTTTTTTTCAAACTCAACAAGAGATAAATTGATTTCTAATTGATAGTTTCTATAGCGACTTTTAAGTGTAACAAAGAGTATATATAAAGAAAAAATTGGTATGACGTGAAATATTTTTTTTAAAATATAAACAAATTATTTCGAAAAAACTCTTTACTTTTTGTTAATTCAAAGATAATAAAAAGATAAGATATTTTTGAACATTAGTAGAGAGTTCTAAAATTATTATAATAGAAGTTATATAATGGATAACCTCAAAAATCGGAAATCTTATGGAATATTTACATAATATCCGGTCATATTTATTGTTTACTTTTTATAGATAATATAAATAGATGATATACCGACAACACACGATTATACACATATTATATATGGATTATATATAAATTACACAATATTCAATTTTTTAATTTAAGTGGTTAGGTGAACACCTATTTAGGCTGATTAGATAAAGCCAAAAGAAAAATATGAAATAATTTCAACCAAAGACTAAAAATATAATTAAAGTTCATATGTAGACAATTTTTATTAAAACTCATCCTTTTATGGTGAAATAAATCAATTTTTTGTAGCAAAAGAAATATTGACACTAAAAATAAGATAAAAGAAAATATATATTGAAAAATTGTTAGTAAAATCTAAAAACGAGAAATAAAAGATGACAACAAATTTCTTCTTATGTTTCATCTTTGTTGAGTATAAAAATTTTGAAAGTTAATCTCATCGATTTCAATTTTTTTTCCAACTCAAATACATAGATTACAAGATAATAAGGATATCTTAGAATATTTTTTTTTAATTTACATTATGTGTCGTTTTTAAAACATCACTATTACTAACAAACTGATATGATATTCGAATTTGAATTAGAATGCAATTTGAGTAGTTTGCATTGAGGTTAAGCCAAGTATGGTGTCGAAAAATAAACTACTTGACAATTTTAAGACAATATATGCAATGTTTTATACTAATAATCAACTAATTTAACATTTAGTGATTCAAAGAACAAATTTTTTGTATATATAGGGTATTAAAAATTCAAATTACGGGGCTAGAGATATCGATAAACTTAAAGTGGAGTCATACTGAAATAAATCCGGTCAAAGAATCATTTAAATTTTTAGATAGCCGATTAAAGTAAATTTTAAATTAAGGATAATATCTTCACTTGCATCATTATAAAGATAATCATTATTATAATATATATAAAGTTTTAGAAATTACAATTTCAAAATAGAAATATTTTTTGAAAGATAAAATCATACCAAATAAGAGTTCAAGTCGTAGTATAAGAGTCACGTCGTAATCAAAAAATCGTTTATATTGTGTCAACCTTTGTGCTTTGCCATAAATATAAGTTATTATTTCACTTTGTGGCTATTTTTAGGTTCCAATGAGACCTATGAGAATAGTGCAAAATAAAATTATCACTACGAGAATTGAGAAAATGTTAGTCTTTTTTCATGTAGTGTTTCTTAATTAATATCTGACGATTATCTGTAATTATTTAGAAGGTTTAAATGTTAAGATTATTTACATATAATTCAAATAACTCGGATATTTAACATGGTTAATATCAGATATCAAAATGGAGTAAAAAAATTCACTAGCTAAAGAATTTTTATATTTTTAGATAGCCAACTAAAATGAGTTTTGAATTAAGAATAATATTTTCAATTACATTATTATAAAAATAATTATTATTGAAAAATAATGTTTTAGAAACTGAAATTTTAAGAAAGAAATAGTTTATAAGAGATATTAACACACCAAATAAGAGTTCAAGTAGTAGTAAAAGAGTTAAGTCTTATCCAAAGAGTCATTCATTGTCTCAACTCAACATTTGATTGTTTTGCCATAAATATGAGTTATTGTTTTGCTTCCTGACTATTTTTAGGATCCAATAATACCGGAAAGAATGCTATCAAAAAAGAAAAATAAAAGAAATGGTTTATTTTTTTCATGTACTTAATATCCAATAATTACCTATATTTATGAAAAAGTGTAAATTTTAAGATTATTTATCTACAATTCAAATAACTTAAATATTTGACATGATTAGTGTCTGCGCATCCGCGCGGGTACTAATACTAATATAGATAAAATTAGGTAATTCCTTCTTTTCACTTTGGGGAGATGTTTGACCGGACCTAAATTTAATCTTTTTTCTAAAAAAAAAAAAATATTCTTAACATGTAAGTCAAGCATATGTAAATTGCTTTAGGGATCTTTTGGTGTACACGAATAGTACTAAATATGGTATATTTATAATATTGAGATTGGTGTTGAGATTAGTTATGTTGAAATTAATTATGCTAAGATTCTTTTTTATCGACTATTTAGTTTGGTATATTAAAAGCTTTAAAAAGGCAGTTATGTCTATATACATGCTTATCCATGTATTAAAACCATATTGCTAATGCCAGAGAATGTATAAGAATAATAGTGAATATGGTATATAACTAATACAAGTATTAATTATATGTAGGTAGAAAATACTGCCAAAGAAGAAATTAATAATAACAAAGCTAATGCATATGTTATTTTTTTTTGAGATCGAACATGTATTATTTTCCATAATACATCCTACCAAATGACCCATTAAAGTTCATTCATCGACCACATGCTATGTAGTTTATTTCCTTAGGAAAAAAAATAATTAAGCGAACCCTAGAAAGTCATGTTATTAAAGATATTACAGATAAGATGAAAATATGAAGATTAAATTGTTGGGACATATACTATTAACCATGAGTTTGATTTAGATATAATATTTATTACGAAACAATTGTTTATTCAATTTTAATAAAGTTTTAAATAGATCATATATTAGTCCGTGTCCTTTGCTTATATAGTAGATGATTTAGTGTATAGAGTTTAGCTTATATACGGAAGATTAAATCATCGGTTCTTATAAGTATAAAATTTGAGTTCACAATCTAATGATGGAATTGGACAAACCATCAGGAATGATTGTAGCACAAGATTAAATATAATTTATCTTGATTATGGGAATGGTTTAATTCCAACTTCTTGTGCTAATACATTTTGTATGTATTGAACGGACCAGGTAGAGATAAGTATTTTATACTGATTTAATAAAATAAACTCTCTAGCCATTAAATGTACTTATACTCTTAATCTTGATATAATTATTATTAGCTGTGTATATTATTATTGTTTTGATTTATTAAAAGGCGAGATTCTTTCGTGGGTCAATATGCCTGGTAAATTGGATAATAATAATGTACATTGGTGAAGTAATAGCTAGTTGATGGAATCCATGTCTCGGTTTAGAGATTGATGATACACCTTTATGAAAGCTTATAAGTTTTCATGTGTAAACCCGGCCGGTGGATTTTGTATCCGACACATGAAATAAGTTAAGCGAAAGTCTAAAGGAAATAATCAATAAATTAAATCGTCGGTAATTTAATTTACTTGATTAGTATCTGAATCTTAATATGGGGAGTTAAATAAGATTTAATGGATGAATTTCGAAATTGGATAAGGAGTACAATTACGGATTTTTAGTGGAATAATTCGTAATTAATTATGGTAGATATTAATTTCGAAAATTAGAAATTAATTCCATAATTTAAGCCTTGTTAATTAAATTATGTGGTCCCTACTGTGCCTAAATAATAAGAAATAAAGGAATTATTTTTCTGGTGGAAAAGAAAACCCAACAGGTTTTAATTCCTTTTTAATTCAATGGTGGTGGGGTGACTCCCCATGGTCCCCATGATTAAATACTAGTCATATAATAGGTTTACACATTGGCTATTAGCAAATAGACGTGTTGTTGTATTGAATTCAATAATAGAGGTGTAAGATTTTATTGACTAGGTCTTGCAAGGTATAATTGATATTGTGTGATGATATAATTATTTTGTAAGAAAGTAAAATTCTCTATTTGATATCCTGGATGACTAATGATTGGAGCGTTTGGCATATTTGTGCATAAAAAATTTCTCAAATTTAAGTTTATGTTTTCATGCCCTACGTGATTATTAGTTTTGGATTTTCTATGAAGAGTTTTTTGTTCTCTGATTGGAGGTTCTAATTAAGTGAAATATGACAGTATTTTGTATGAGTTTTATATTGTTGGTATGGCTTTTAAGCTATGGTCCATATTCTGCCATAAAATAATTTTATGAGTTACATATATATTCACTTGTAAATTGAGAATTTTATGAGTAATAAATAGTTACCACTGAAGTGGTTTGTTTATATGAACAAATGAAAAATTCTTAATAAATTTGTACATGTGAAATTGTGTCTATTCATGGATTGAGCATTATGATTAATAAGTAGGATCCACAAAACGGCCTATTTATTTGAGTCATTAAAATCTGCTTAATGTACCATGTGAAAATTATCCTTGATAAACCTACATTAGTGGTGGAGGTTCTTAACTAGAAAAAGAGTTTTATCTTTGGGTACTAGTGATACCAACTCCACCATGAGAAGAGATATTATGTTTTTTCGCCGAACTGGAGAAAATATAATATTTCAAGTTCTTGTGTATTTAATAAAAGAATAATTTATTGCAAAAGAATATATTATATATCCTAGAAATAGGAAGAACATAATATATGCCTTGAGCTCATAGTGTAATTATAAGGAGAATGGAAATCAATATCATATTTATTTTAATTCATGAAACTACTTAAAACGGTTATTCTCTGAGTTTGGTTACAGGCTGGTGGTCATGAAATTGACGGACTCCGATTGACTTGAAACTTGGTGGGTTCATCAAAAACGATCTAGTGAGAAATACTCACTGCTATGCAGTGAATCACGTTTGTTTTTTGGCATTTTGAGGTCGTTTAGATGGGTTTTCAAGCAGTTTATTAAATTGAATTTGTTATAAATATGAAAAATTATTCTTTATATATCGCCTATATTTGTGTTAAATCTGAAGCATGTGATTTAACTTGATATGATATATATGAAGAATGCAAACCACATGGATTTAATCCTAATTATGCCAAAAATAATTTATTCGAATTTGGTCTAGTTTTGGCGATCATGAATTCCACGATCTCCGAATGACCTGAAATTCGATAGGATCATCGGAAACGATCATTAAAGAAGAACTCACTGCTATGCAGTGAATCACATCGTATTTTGACGATTTGAGATCGTTTAGATGAGTTTTTTGGAGGTTTGACAGATTAAAATGTGATTTACATACGAAAAGTCATTTTTTCTATCATTTTATTTATGTCTAATCTGGAACATGATAACACATGTTGATTTGACATGAATTGGTATATGATAAAAATGTAGGTCATATTTTAAATTCTTAAAAAATGCTTAAAATGATAATTTTCCAAATTTGGTCGCAATTTTTGGAGATTGTGATTTTAACGATCTCCGATTGATATGAAGTTTGGTAGATTTATCAGAAACAGTCCAGTGAACAATAATCACTGCTATGCAGTGTAAAATAATAATTTTAGTAGTTTAAGACTGTTTAAATGGGGTATTGAGTATTTTTTAAAATTATGGAACTTAGTCCTTTCGTGGTTGTGATAAAATGGTGATAGGAATTAACCCCTATGATCTCCATTTTTTTTATTTATAGTGAGATAGTAAATTTACGTGTTGACATTAGGTCTTACTCCATATCGGATAAATTCATTATGAACTCACTGGATATAGTTACTAGTTATTGATAACCTGTATTATCTCTTTATCTGAGTTTAAGGGTTGAATCAATTTTGTAACTAAAATACAATTATGATTAAATGGTGATAGAATTATATTTCTATGGTCTTTCACTATTAATTTCAAGTGAGTAATAAATTTACGCATTGACTTTAGGTCTTCCTCCATATCAGATAAATTTATTGTAAGCTCACTAGGTGAAATACTAGTAATTGATATCGTGTACTTACTCTCCATCTGAGTATACATGTTGGATCAATGGAACTAGAGCTATTAAAAATGATGTTCGCTTGACTTAAATTAACAGTATACTCTCCATCTGAGTTGGGTCTATTTTAATTATTGGAGTGAATAATCTGACATTGCATATGTATGTTGCATGAGTAGTTCTTTTCCCATCGAAATTGCTATTCAAGATGCATGACATATATGTGTAGTTTTTTGTTAAAATTTTTGTATTAAAAAGTTATATACAATTGACTGAAAATAATAGTATGCTCTCCATCTGAGTTGGTTTTATTTATTTTTGGATTGTATAATTCTTGCATTATATAATATACTTTGCATGAATGATTCTTTTCTCATCGAAATTTATTATTCCAGATGCATGTATGCATATAAATATTGAATGCAGTCTGAATTTTACTATTCAGTGTTTTGACTTATTATGATCTATTTAATGTTTTTATCTCAACTCCACAATGATTTTATGCAATTGGTCGTATTACTTGTTAGTATTTTCTTTTAGTGATAAGGCATTAATTTTAAGGATGCAATATATGTACTTTTGTTAGAAGGAATTTAATTCCGGTTTCTGGGCAAAATAAGAGATGGATATTTGTTTTATTTTTCGAATAACTCTTGAGTTATTGAGCTTAATAAACATTTTATCTCTTGTGGTACATGAATGCATGACTTTGTTATTGTATATTGATGTCTCTCCCGAACAGAACAATATTAGTCTACCTCATAAGAGAATATATTCTTCAAAATTGAGTAAAACTTATCTGTGCACTTTTGTCTAAGTCATATTAATCTGGATAGGATTTCAAGTTGGTCAAGGATGGACCATAAGGTTTATTGAAAGTAGAGGCACTACCAACTTGTGGATCCTGTTTGGAAGGAAATTTGACTAAAAGATGTTTCCCTTTAAAAGGAAATAAAACTACTGATAAGCTAGAATGAATCCTTTCTGATTTGTATGGTTAAATGAACATACTCGTAAGAGATAGATTTTGAGTATTTTGTGACGTTCATAAATGATTACTCAAAATATTAATATATTTATTTGATGCACTGTAAGTCTTAATGAATTAAGTAATTCAAGGTTTTTAAGACTTGAAACAGAGAAGCACTAAAGAAATATATTAAGTTACTACAATTTGATTGTAGTGGCGAGCACCTCTCTAAAGAGTTTTTTAGTTACATATCAGAATAAAGGATTACATCTCAATTGACTACACTGTAAACTCCATAATAGAGTGGTGCAGTAGAAAGAACAAATAAGTCTCTTTTGGATATGGATAGACTAATGACGTGTTATTCAGATTTGCCTTATTTGTTTTTGGAATATTTCCTGAAAACTGCAAATTACATTCTGAATTTAGTTCCTTCTAAGTTAGTACTAGGACATCTATAGAAATGTGGACTGAATGTAAGCTTGGTCTGTGGCATGTTCAGATATAGGATTGTCCCGCATATTTGCTGAAAGGGAAAACAGATATGTTAGTTGGAACTAAGGATGGATAGATGCATGTTTATCGAATATCCAAGAAAACGAATGAAGCTTTATTTTATTGTCCTAAAGAAAATAAGGCAATTGTTAAAACAAATGCATTTTTCTAGATAAGGAATGTTTAATAAAACATGTTCCGAGAAGTAAACTATTTTTACAGGAACTGGGCAAAGAAATAACTAGATGTTCAAGAACATCAAAACCCATACGTCAGAATTGGCGTTCTATTGCATTTAAGTAGTGGGAGAATGTTAATAGACATGATATGCCTTTATCGAGTGGGAGTGATGTTTGAACATTGAACACTATAGTAAGAAGTCACTAATATTTCAATGTCGTGAGGTAACGAAGGTAATATTAGTAGTACTTCGTCGTAGTGGGAGAAAGCTAAAGAAAATCATAGTTCGGTGTTCATTCTTGGGATAATTTCGATAACAGGATCCCTGAAGAGTTTAATACCAAACTAGATAATTACGACAAAGTACTTCTGGACAAATATTGCATCAGATATAACTTGGCAAGATTCTTTAACAAAACCTTATTTGGTGAAGACTTTTAATAGTCATGTAAAAGAATGCTTGAGAAAGTTGTAGATACATGGTTATGAGTCTAAGTGGGAGATTGTTGGGGCATATACTATTAACCATGCATTTGGATATAGTATATTCTAATAATTATCATGGTTAAAGGTCTAAGTGGGAGATTGTTGGGACATATACTATTAGCCATGAGTTTGATTTAGATATAGTATTTATTACGAAACAATTGTTTATTCAGTTTTAATAAAGTTTTAAATAGATCATATATTAGTCCGTGTCCTTTGCTTATATAGTAGATGATTTAGTGTATAGAGTTTAGCTTATATACGGAAGATTAAATCATCGGTTCTTATAAGTATAAAGTTTGAGTTCACAATCTAATGATGGAATTGGACAAACCATCAGGAATGATTGTAGCACAAGATTAAATATAATTTATCTTGATTATGGGAATGGTTTAATTCCAACTTCTTGTGCTAATACATTTTGTATGTATTGAACGAACCAGGTAGAGATAAGTATTTTATACTGATTTAATAAAATAAACTCTCTAGCCATTAAATGTACTTATACTCTTAATCTTGATATAATTATTATTAGCTGTGTATATTATTATTATTTTGATTTATTAAAAGGCGAGATTCTTTCGTGGGTCAATATGCCTGGTAAATTGGATGATAATAATGTACATTGGTGAAGTAATAGCTAGTTGATGGAATCCATGTCTCGGTTTAGAGATTGATGATACACCTTTATGAAAGCTTATAAGTTTTCATGTGTAAACCCGGTCGGTGGATTTTGTATCCGACACATGAAATAAGTTAAGCGAAAGTCTAAAGGAAATAATCAATAAATTAAATCGTCAGTAATTTAATTTACTTGATTAGTATCTGAATCTTAATATGTGGAGTTAAATAAGAATTAATGGATGAATTTCGAAATTGGATAAGGAGTGCAATTACAGATTTTTAGTGGAATAATTCGTAATTAATTATGGTAGATATTAATTTCGAAATTAGAAATTAATTCCATAATTGAAGCGTTGTTAATTAAATTCTGTGGTCCTTACTGTGCCTAAATAATAAGAAATAAAGTAATCATTTTTTTGATGGAAAAGAAAACCCAACAGGTTTTGGAAAAGGGTCTTAACCCTTAAAACTTGCGCTATAAATACACAAGTTTTTCCACCTAGAAGGAGTAGTACATGGTGGCTGAAATTTTCAGCCAAGTTTTCCTAGAAATTTCGCCCATACGAAATTTCTTATTCCGGTATTATTTGGGTAACACAGTAGAAGACCGTGGAACGTTCGAGAATCACGATTGTGCGGGTGATGGAGATTCCATTGAGAAGTTATGGAACTGAAGGCTCACGTGATAGAAGAGATATGTTCACGCTTCAAGAGGTAACCCGTGAAACCCCGTATATACTAGTTGTCTAGATTACATGTGATTTTGATACTGGGATTGCTTCCTCTGCTTATTATAATCCATGATAAATAACTTTTAAAGTAATATATTATTCTTTTTGAAAAAAAAAATAACAAAAATAAAGTGTGATTTGGTGCGTTGTACAAAAGTAAAGTGTATTACTATATAAAATGAGAGTGAAGAAGTATATATCTTAAGACCACCCGTTTAACTTAGAATTCATATTGTCTAGATTTTAGAATTGCCTATGTAAAATATACTGAAACTATAACATTGAGAGTGACTTTGTGGAACTAAGCTATCATGAACGGCATGAAACTATACTCTATTTGGATCAAAACAAAAGCAACACGTACATAATGTCAAATGCTCGAATATAGTAATTACTTTACAATTTTAGTTGGACCCTTCTTTTTCTTTTCATATATTTAACTTCCAAAAATAGAACAAAGACAAAACTACGTGAATGAAATAAATAAAACAATAAAAGAAAAAGAATATTGCAAAGAAAAGAGGGAGATAATTCTATTGATTTTGAGATGAATTACATTGGAATAGAACTTCTCTATTTATATGAGAAAAGTGATTTAGCCACAAAGTAACAAACTCTAAAAACTCTCTAAAAGACAGACATTTACCTTAAATACAATACTACGAATAATACTTCTCCTTGAATGTCTATTCAACAGATAATATACCTCGTTAAAACTTTAACTAAAATAAAATCCAGTGGAAAAAAATTCTAATGAAGAAAAAAGAGTACACATATTTAAAAATACGCCTTTTGATTGTCTCGTTAAAAATCTTGTTAGAAAAATCTAGTGGGACAAAATCTTGTACTGGAAAAAAAATACAACGCGTATTAACTCCCCCTGGTGAGAGCATCAACTCACATATTTGAGCCTTCGCATCCTTATCTTGTACACTAGCTTCTTGAAGGTTGACGTTGATAGATTTGGTGAACAAATCAGCCATATTATCATTTGAACAAATATATTGCACATTGATATCACCATTCTTTCGAAGATCATGTGTGAAAAATAACTTTGGTGAAATGCGCTTTGTCATATCTCCTTTTATGAATCCTTTCTTCAATTGGGTTATGAATGCTGCATTATTTTCATACAAAATTGTGGGTACTTTGTCACACTTCAAACCATATTTTTCTCGAATAAGATGTATTATAGACCTAAACCACACACATTCTCGACTTGCTTCATGAATAACAATTATCTCAGCATGATTAGATGAAATAGCGACGATTGATTGCTTGGTCGATCGCCAAGATATGCATGTAATGATTCCACATGTAAATATATAGTCTATTTGAGATCGAGCCTTGTGCGGGTCAGATAAATACCCAACATTGGCATAACCAACAAGATAGGTGTCACACCTCCTTTTTACCTGCGCCCGCAGGGCGTAAAGGAGTTTTTCCATTTAAAGGACAATCGAAACAGGATTGGTTTATTTAATTCAGAGTCGCCACTTGGGAGATTTATGGTGTCCCAAGTCACCGGTTGAATCCCGAATCGAGGAAAAGAAATGACTCTGTATTACAGTCCGCGAACCAGAAATCCGGATAAGGAATTCTGTTAACGTGGGAGAAGGTGTTAGGCATTCCTGAGTTCCGTGGGTTTAGCACGGTCGCTCAACTGTCATATTTGGCCTATTTGTCTGATTTTAAACACTTTAAAACTATGTGCAAATTTTGACTTTAACCGCTTTTATTCATTTTTAAGAAGATTGCAACGTTATTAAAACACGTCTCGAACCACGTCACATAAATGCACCCGTGGTCTTCGACATATTTTAACATTGTTGAGATTTTGGATTTGGGTCACATAAATGCGCACCCGACTTTAGGAAGGTAATCTTATTAAAAGACGCGCCTAAAGCAACTAATGCGTTGTTAACTTTGCGGGATGCCATGAAAATTCGCTGAAGGGCACGTCCCAATTTCTAAGGATTAAAATTAATTAAGTGAGAACCATGCGTTTTGAGATTTTATTTGGCATGACACTCCTCAAATTATTTCAAAGGATTTTATTCAACTAAAGCAAACTACAGTGTTTATAAGTTAATATTTATAAGTTAATATATATATATATATATATATATATTTTATAGAAAAGAACAAGTAATGCGAAAATCAGCCACAGTTGACTCCTTACACAGCTCAGTACCAATCTTAAACCATTCCTTCACAAATAAGCTAAGCAATAACAATAACTTCATACCAAGAAATATCTGAGATCAATTTCTATACTTACACTCTTACTTAACATTGAAAGCTAGACTAATCAACGAATAAACTATACTAGGCTACTGAATGAACGACAGCCCTATTCAGATCCCTGGCCTCCTAGCAGTCCAAATTAACTTCAAAACAGTCCAAGTTATACAATCCAAAGTCTGTCCAATTTAATTACCAAGCAATTTCGAACTAGTTAATGAAATACAGAGACAAATTCGCATAGTAATTAGCGATTCCCCCTCAATTTGATTTCAAAGTTGTTCGCATACATTGAGTGGAACTTCAAATTATGAGAGACAACAGTGTACCTGGAAGTTGAAGTATAAACCAAAAAAAATAAAAAATGAGGGGG
This sequence comes from Nicotiana sylvestris, assembly GCF_000393655.2. Classification (NCBI taxonomy): domain Eukaryota; kingdom Viridiplantae; phylum Streptophyta; class Magnoliopsida; order Solanales; family Solanaceae; genus Nicotiana; species Nicotiana sylvestris. The sequence continues at coordinate 30,872,970 of NC_091061.1, forward strand.
GTCAGTCAAATAGCAACAGCAAATGACCAATCCAGCAGGGTTCAACAACGACAATAGGAGAATTTTCAGAAAACAAATGACACCAGAGAATCCAAGAATCAACCCAGCAATCAATAAACCCAAGCAAATAACCAATCAACTCAGTCGAACAAACCAGATTCAACTTGAAATCATATTCTTGGACCTTTCAAGCTTCAGTTACTGAACAATACCAAGAAAACTTAAGCTATTTTAATCCTAGATGAACTAGAATCAGAAAACTTCTTCAATGGAACAATAATATATTTTTTTTAGAATTTCTTGTCTGTTTCTCTTCCTCTATCTTTTACTCTCTCTTTTCAGATTGCTTTTTCAATCCCCCTTAACTCTGTCCTAAGTCCCTCCACTTATACCCAAACACTGACCTTGCCAGCTCTCAAGAGTACTCAGACAGAATTAAGAAACTAATTCTGCCCATGATCTTCTTTAGAACTCCACTAGAGTATGTTTTTTTCCCATTATCCCTTGTCTTTTCCTTATTTAATGTTCAAGCAGGTATGAGCAACATATTTTAATCAATCCTTTTTAAGCCTCCCCATACCATTATGTTTTGTTCCCCATTAGCACTAAACAAAAGCATTAGTTTAATGTTACATTAGTACTTACTGGACAGAACACTTAAACCAAACCATTTCTCCAAATTTTGAATCCTAAATTACCCTTGAAATTACTGTGATTTACTGTCCTAGTCCAATCCCCTGTACCTCATAAGCTATAACCAATTTCCTTAATCAAAATCAAACAGCAACTCAAACTACATAGATTAGATCAAATAGCAAACTGATATTAAACTACTAAGATGCATATGTATATGGGAATAACTGACTACATTCACAATTCTAAACCAAACCTAGACAAAAATGAATGAAACATTGTAATATCACGAATTTATATGCAACAAACTGATTGGCAATAGAGAGGAAAGAATCAAACATAACATAATAAGACAATTTGAACCAACAGTAATATCAAACGATCACAGTTTTATACAATCACTCACTGAACTTGCCTAACTCGAAATACTCAACAATGTAAAGAAGAAACTAATCCAGAGTGAAACCAAACAGACAGGGGTTCGAGCGATTTCAACTAAATCCAATTAATTATAAAATCCAATTAATACAGTGATGAAAATTTAGACCAAAAAAAGGTCCGAAAGAGGGGGGAAGAAGTAATTGACAAACATAGCAATGAAACCTAATTAGGCAAACAACAAACAACAATCAAAAAAGAAAAAGGAAAAGAGGAGAAATACCTCAAAATCAGAAACCAAATGAACTCCGTTCTCATTGACCTTCGTAATTCCGACTTGAACTTCTGAGGCTAAAAATGGACCTTAATCGAGTGTTCTCGACTGAGAACACTCGACTAAGGTCGATTAACAACCTCAAAACTCTCCTAATTTTGGATAGGTTCCAGTCTTGGTCTTTTTAGGGTTTGTTAGTCGATTTAAAATTCGACTAGTTCTAATGGGATTCGAATAAAAGTAGGGGTGATTTGGGAACAAGGGAGGTCAGGTGGCTTAGTGGTGTAAGTTTGGGGTTAATCGGAGAAGGTGAGGTTTTTTGGATGATCTTCGATTGAAGATTTGAAGAGTTCCGTTGAGATTCGAAGTAAACGGAACATGGATTCGTGGAGAGGGTGGCTAGAAGGTTCAGGGGTGTTATTTGGGTGGCCGGCATTGTTGTTGCCACCGGGTTTCAGGTGAAGGGGAATGAGGGCGGCTAGGGTTTTAGGGGGTCGTTTGGTCTCTGGTTCTTGGAGACGAAGGGGAGGGGTTTGGCTTGGGGAGGGGGGTTGGGTAAGGGATTAGATTTATATACCAGAGGGGGAAACAAATCCTGGCCGTTTGATCTGATGAGATCAACGGCCTGGATTGATCATTTAAGTGGAACGGCGCCATTTAGGCACTTCTGAGACCGGATCCATCTCCGGTAAACGGGTCGGGTTGGGGGAATGGGTAAGGGAGAGATGATCTCGGTCGTTGGATTGATTTAACCCAACGACACTGATTGAAAGTGACATAAACGACGTTGTTTGGGACGTCTGAGTGGGCTGATCAGTTGGACCGGGTTAGACACAAAATTTGGGCTGGATTTGGTCAAAATTAATATGGCCCAGTCCGATTTCTTCTATTTTCATTTTTGTTTTCTTTTCTTTTTAAACTAATCTTCAAAATTAAAAACCTAAAAATGCTAATTTAAATTGTAAAAAATCACATGATTTTGACATTAAATATTAAAACGCGAAGTACATTATTTTTTGTGAATTTTTCATTTTTGTAGAACACACTTAACTACTCCTAATTACAGAATTAAATCCTAAATGTCAATGCAACCTATTTTTGTATTTTTCTTTAATTAAAACAAAGATGAACATGCACAGACAACACGAATAATTAACAAAATGCCACGAAAATTCTGCAAATTGCGTATAAAGAAAAACTATTTTATTTTTTTGATTTCTTTTGGAGTAGTTCATGTGAGACAAAAATCATGTGCTCACAGCTGCCCCTCTTTGTCTGAAAACATGAAGAGTTTTCGTGCAAAGATAAAGTGAGCGGATACGAGCGATATTTTTCTATTTGAACACTCCGTGTGAAGCATTTTCTTGAAAGATTTGACCGAACCTCTGCTTCGAAGGTTTTTCTACATATCCCTGGCTAAAAGGGAATCAGGTCAATGTAGTTCGGGTAGTTTTGGTAGCTGGGACTGCCAGGGAGCTGTGGTTTTACTGTTACTGTTGTTGCTGCTGCTGCCGCTACTTACTGACCTCCTTATTACACCATGCTAAAAGAAAACAAGAAGCTAGACTAAACTATAGTCTATGAATTACAAAATCTTATCTAGATCTTCAGTCTTGCTCTTGTGTCTCTTGTTGCTTTGATGTCTTGCTGACTGGTGTTTCCTCTGACGTTTCTTTCTTTCTGTCTTAACTCGTAGTCTTCTCTTGATTGTCGAATTTGAACTGCTTATTTCCTTCTTATGAGCTTCGAATTATTTTTCCTTCGAAGCTTGAACTGCCTTCTTCTGACTAGTGTTGCCTTCCTTCCGACTTCTGAACTTTAATTTATGCTGGGGATCTTTGTTTCAACCCTCTGCTCTCCGGGCGGGCTCCTGACTTCTGCTATGACTTAACAAGATAATACCTCCATTCTCCAGGCGGGCTCCTGACGTCAATAAACCTTAAAATATAACACCTCCATTCTCCAGGCGGGCTCCTGACTTCAACAACTTCTTACAAATATAACACCTCCATTCTTCAGGCGGGCTCCTGACTTCAACTACTTCTTAAAAATATAACACCTCCATTCTCCAGGCGGGCTCCTGACTTCAACAACAACTTAAAAATATGACACCTCCATTCTCCAGGCGGGCTCCTGACTTCGACTACAACTTGAAAATATAACACCTCCATTCTCCAGGCGGGCTCCTGACTTCAACAACTCCTTAAAAATATAACACCTCCATTCTCCAGGAGGGCTCCTGACTTCAACTACTTCTTAAAATATAACACCTCCATTCTCCAGGCGGGCTCCTGACTTCAACTACAACTTAAAAATATAACACCTCCATTCTCCAGGCGGGCTCCTGACTTCAACAACTTCTTAAAAATATAACACCTCCATTCTCCAGGCGGGCTCCTGACTTCAACTACTTCTTAAAAATATAACACCTCCATTCTCCAGGCGGGCTCCTGACTTCAACAACAACTTAAAAATATGACACCTCCATTCTCCAGGCGGGCTCCTGACTTCGACTACAACTTGAAAATATAACACCTCCATTCTCCAGGCGGGCTCCTGACTTCGACTACTCCTTAAAAATATAACACCTCCATTCTCTAGGCGGGCTCCTAACTTCAACTACTTCTTAAAATATAACACCTCCATTCTCCAGGTGGGCTCCTGACTTCAACTACAACTTAAAAATATAACACCTCCATTCTCCAGGTGGGCTCCTGACTTCAACAACAACTTAAAAATATAACACCTCCATTCTCCAGGCAGGCTCCTAACTTCAACAACTTCTTAGAAATGCGTTCTATTGCCGTTGTTCCTTCCTGCCTCTTGAACCATTTTCCTTCTAACTTGAATTATCTTCTTTCAGAACTGCTTCCCTCAAAATTGGTGTTTCATTCCTCTGAGAACTGCTGGGGATAACACCGGTGTTTCATTCAAAATATGTTATTTTCCTCCTTCAAAGACTACTTCCCTTAAAACTGGTGTTTTCCTTCCTCTGGAACTACTTCTCTTAAGACTTGTGTTATCTTCCTCCCGAAATTGCTTTCTTTAAAACTTATTTTGTCTTCTTCTGACTACTGGGGATACCACTTTCCTCCAAACTTGTGTTATCTTCCTTCTTCCCCAAGTGGGTACCTGGCTTCCAGAAAATTTTAAAAAATGAAAGAAAATTTTCTGCCCCAGTTTGACAATCTTTCTTGTGGCATATCTTTCTGTCATCAATAACATTTCCTGTCCCTGCTTAAAATCAAAGAGAATTTGTTAGTTTAAAACGTGGAGATGCTCCTGCTGGGGACGGTTTTCCCTTTCGCTCTTTTCCATGCTATGCGTTGTTCGACCATCTTGAAACTTGGCTAATAACTTCCGACCTTCTTGATGATTCTGTATTCACCAACTTCTCCACCGTTGTTTTCCACCTTTGTTCCATACTGTCCCGAAATCTTAGACCAATCCATCATTTGGTCTTACAACGACGTCTTTCCCATCCTATCACATTATCCTCGCATGTCTTATCCCCATTTACCTTGCACCATGTTGGCAACTGGTAGTTAGCTCTGAAAATCCTTCTTAAAAACAAACTACTACTGACCAAAAAGAAATGGAAAATGATGACTTCGAAAGACAGAACAAGAAAAATCTTTCTGAGCAATTGTTTGAAGAGAAAATAACTTATCTGAATGGTATAACCGATCCCAATGGTCATGTCGTGCATTTTTGGACTAATCAACCCAGTCTATTTACACCAATCAATTATTCTAATGTCCCTTCCTTACATTAAAAAGGTCCCGCAACCCATCTTCTTTTGCCGAAACAACATCTTTATTCTGCTTGACGTCTCAACGGATCCTTTCCATCAAGCTTATCTCGTTTGCTCCTTTTAATTCCTTGTTGCCTTATAGTGACCTTCTAGGAGTTTTCACTAATAAGACTCTCTCATTTCTCTCAACTCCCGCTGCCTTATGGTGCCTGTGAAGGTTTTCACCGATAAGACTCTCTCATTTTATTTCTCTCAACTTCTGTCGCCTTATGGTGCCTGTGAAGGTTTTCACCGATAAGACTCTCTCATTTTCATTAATTTCCCTGCTTGTACCGGAGTATTACCCTGATACGAATCACCTCTGTTTGCTCGACTCGTAATCTCTCGAAAACTGATCAGAAGGTCTTTCTTTGGACCGTAATATGGGCTTTTGGATGGGATTAGAAAGAAAAGGTATCAAAGGCTCAAAATAATTTGACATGGGTTTAAGATTACAACTTTTGGAATCACATTTCTTATTACAAAACAACCTCTGCCCCAGTTTCTTGCTTGAGAATCTTTTGACTTTTATTTTACTATGACCGAGCCATAAAGCTTCCTATATACCCTTAACAGGGATCAGGTCAAACGTAGTTCACACCTGAATTTCCTTGTTGTTATATTTTTTCACTTCTTTTTTTTTTCTTTTTTTTTTCTTTTCTTTATTTTTCTCTCTTTTTCATTATTGATTCCAAAAGAGGGGTATGAAAGAAATAAATAAGGCTAAAAAAAGGGGAACAAAGGGTAAAGTGTTTAGATAGTAGAACAAATTGCCTTCGTCATTTCAATCTTCGAAATAATGCCAAATACAAACAATCAACAATTATACCAAAGAAATCATACATAATATCTTTTTACTGCATCAGAATTGATAGCCATGTCTATGCATTTTCCTTCGATATCTGTTAAACATAAAGCACCATTGGACAATACTCTGGTTACAATAAATGGCCCTTGCCAATTTGGGGCGAACTTGCCTTTTGCTTCAACCTGATGTGGAAGGATGCGTTTCTGCACTTGCTGACCCACTTCAAATTTCCGGGGACGCACCTTTTTGTTGTATGCTCTTGCCATTCTCTTTTGATATAACTGGCCATGGCACACAACTGCCAATCTCTTTTCATCAATCAAGTTCAACTGCTCCAAATGGGTTTTGACCCACTCATCATCATCAATCTCAGCCTCAGCAACAATCCGAAGGGACGGGATTTCAACTTCCGCCGGTATTACTGCTTCAGTTCCATATACCAACAAATAAGGAGTTACACCTACCGAAGTACAGACAGTAGTGCGATAACCCAGCAACACGAATGGTAATTTTTCGTGCCATTGCCTAGAACCTCCTACCATTTTCCGAAGTATTTTCTTTATGTTTTTGTTGGCTGCCTCAACTGCTCCATTCGCCTTGGGACGATATGGGGTAGAATGGCGGTGTGTAATCTTAAACTGTTGACATACCTCTTTCTTTAAATTGCTGTTAAGATTAGCACCGTTATCTGTGATGATCACCTTCGGGATTCCAAATCGATAGATAATATGTGAGTGAACAAAATTGGCCAATGCTTTCTTGGTCACAGACTTGAACGTTTTGGCCTCAACCCATTTAGTGAAATAATCAATGGCTACCAGAATGAACCTACGCCCGTTGGATGCTGCTGGCTCAATTGGTCCAATGATATCCATGCCCCAAGCGACGAAGGGCCATGGCACTGACATTGTGTGTAATTCCGATGGCGGAGAATGAATCAAATCTCCGTGTATCTGGCACTGATGACATTTGCGCACAAAACTAATACAATCTCGCTCCATGGTGAGCCAATAATAACCTGCTCGGAGGATTTTCTTTGCCAACACATATCCGCTCATATGTGGTTCGCAGACTCCTGAATGTACTTCGAACATAACAGACGTAGCTTGTCTAGCATCTATGCATCTTAACAATCCCAGGTCTGGTGTTCTTTTATATAAAACTCCCCCACTCAAGAAAAATCCGCTTGCCAACCGTCGAATTGTTCTCTTTTGATCCCCCGTGGCTTTCACTGGGTATATCCCTATTCTGATGTATTCCTAGATATCATGGAACCATGGTTCTCCATCAAATTCTTCTTCAATCATGTTGCAGTAAGCATGCTGATCTCGTACTTGAATATGCAAATGATCGACATAGGCTTTGTCCGGATGGCGCAACATTGACGCTAGGGTAGCCAGAGCATCGACGACCTCATTATGGACCCTTGGAATATGCCTGAACTCCACTGATCTAAACCGTTGACAAAGATCATGCAAGCATTGTCGGTATGGTATGAGCTTCAGATCTCGCGTTTCCCATTCTCCTTGAATTTGATGTACCAGAAGGTTCGAGTCTCCCAAGACCAAGACTTCCTGGACATCCATGTCTGCAGCTAGCCTTAAACCCAAAATGCATGCTTCGTATTCAGCCATATTGTTGGTACAATAAAAACGAAGTTGAGCCGTAACAGGATAGTGATATCCTGTTTCAGAAATAAGCACGGCTCCTATTCCCACTCCTTTCATGTTAGCAACCCCATCAAAGAAAAGTTTCCAACCTGCTTTTTCGGCCTATTCTAGTTCATCAATATGCATCACCTCTTCATCAGGAAAATAAGTCCTCAGTGGCTCATACTCTTCATCGACCGGGTTCTCGGCCAAATGATCGGCCAATGCTTGGGCTTTCATCGCAGTTCGAGTCACATAGATTATGTCAAACTCTATGAGCAAAATCTGCCATTTTGCAGGTCTTCCTGTCGGCATAGGTTTTTGAAAGATATACTTCAATGGATCCAAGCGTGAAATGAGATAAGTAATGTAGGATGACAAATAATGTTTCAACTTCTGTGCCACCCAAGTTAGGGCGCAACATGTTTTTTCCAAGTGAGTGTACTTGACCTCATAAGTTGTGAACTTCTTGCTAAGATAGTAGATGGCCTGTTCTTTTCTGCCGGTGGCATCATGATTCCCCAGTACACAACCAAATGAATTTTCCAGGACAGTCAAGTAAAGAATCAAAAGTCTCCCTGGTTCTGGTGGTACCAGCATAGGCGGGTTAGAAAAGTATCCCTTTATCTCGTCGAATGCTTCCTGACACTCATTAGTCTACTTGACCACAACGTCCTTCTTCAACAACTTGAAAATAGGCTCGCAAGTCGTCGTGAGCTGAGCGATAAACCTGCTGATATAGTTCAACCTTCCTAACAGACTCATTACTTCAGTCTTATTCCTCGGAGGTGGCAATTCTTGTATGGCTTTGATCTTTAATGGGTCCAACTCGATGCCTCGCCGGTTGACTATGAATCCCAACAGTTTTCCAGATGGAACACCAAATGCACACTTGGCGGGGTTAAGCTTGAGGTTGTACCTGCGAAGCCTCTGGAAGAATTTCCTCAAATCCCCGACGTGGTCGGCCTAATGCTTTGATTTTATGATCACATCATCTACGTATACCTAAATCTCCTTGTGTATCATATCATGAAATACAGTAGTCATCGCCCTCATATAAGTTGCCCCAGCATTCTTCAAACCAAATGGCATTACCCGGTAGCAATAAGTTCCCCATGGCGTGATGAATGCCGTCTTTTCTGCATCTTCTTCATCCATTAGAATCTGATGATACCCGGCATAGCAATCCACAAAAGATCCAATCTCACGCTTGGCACAATTATCGATCAAAATGTGGATATTGGGTAACGGGAAGTTATCCTTCAGACTTGCTTTGTTGAGATTGCGGTAATTGACGCATACTCTGATCTTGCCATCCTTCTTCGGTACGGGCACAACATTAGCCAACCAAACAGGATATCGGGTGACCCGAATAACCTTTGCATCCAACTATTTGGTGACTTCTTCTTTGATCTTCACACTCATATCAGTTTTGAATTTCCTCAACTTTTGCTTGACGGGAGGGAACACCGGATCAGTGGGCAGTTTGTGGACCACTAAATTAGTGCTTAAACCCGGCATGTCATCATATGACCACGCAAAAACATCTTTGTACTCGATGAGTGCTTTGATTAACTCCTCCTAGATTTTTGGCTCGAGGTGGACACTTATTTTAGTCTCTCGGACATTGTCTGTGTCCCCTAAATTGACGGCTTCTGTGTCATTCAAATTGGGTTTGGGTTTTTCTTCGAAGTGAATTAACTCCTTACTAATATCTTTGAAGGCTTCATCCTCATCATCATATTCTGATTCGTAATCACAATCTACTCCTTGAACTAACATTTCAGAATCAGATTGATTTTTAAGACTGGGCTGAGGATTCCTTATGCACGCCATGTCATTAGAACCAGCGTTAAAAGAACTGTATAGAAAAGAAAACAAAAGGAAAACCATCAAGAATGATGAAGAAAGGGAAATTGTATTTCATTGATTGATAAAAGATAACAAGGTTTGCACACTCAAACAGACTGAAAAAAATAAAATCTGGATTACAATCCTGGAATAATCCGTACAAACTTAAAGAAAAATCAAAGCAAACTACCAAGACTCCTTCCGAGTAGGGAGAAGAGTAGCCTTCCAATTATTAAGCTTTGTTTTTGGCCCAACAAATTGCACTTCTGCGTTGCTAGAACCTTCTCCAATCTCCACCATGTTCATATTGTCGAACAACTTCTCAAATCTTTCAATCAACTCCTTGTCAGGATTAATCACAGAACTAGGAATTGTTGTCACTGGGCGACTCCTTGTACCGGACTTGACAAATGATCTGGAAAGACGTGGGACCGGCTTTGGAAGGACCCATGTCCTCTGTTTCAATTTCCTGGCTCTTTTTATGTCTGCGGCTGTGGGCTTGAATCCCAGACCAAATGTTCCCAAGTTTTCAGGAAGTGACACGGGCTGTATGATGCCTTGCAACGCTGATCCCAAACCCTTTCCTGGTACAAAACCATTCTTCAACATTTCATACGCTACCATGACTGATGCGGCATTTATCTTCGGATTCGGGATACACTTCCCTTCTGGAACTTTCTCGACTGACATTGCGTCAGAAACTTGGTAGACCCATGGTCCCTTGTCATCTTCCACTTCAATGAATGACACAATGGTGTTGTTGTGAGCGCATAAATTATCTTCGCCGTGCACCACTATTTCCTGTCTGTCCCATTCAAACTTGACCATCTGATGGAGTGTTGATGGTACTGCTTTAGCGGCGTGAATCCACGGTCTCCCTAATAGCAAATTGTAGGAAATAACTATATCCAGCACTTGCAATTCCATTGTGAATTCTACTGGACCTATGGTCAGCTCCAATATTATGTCCCCGACTGAGTCTTTGCTTCTGCCGTCAAATCCCCGCACACAGATACTGTTCTTATGGATCCTCTCATCTTCTACTTTCAGCTTGATTAGAGTGTAGAGAGGACATATATTTGCACTTGAGCCATTGTCAACCAATACCCGGGTAACCACGACATCCTCGCATTTCACTGTCAGGTAAAGGGATTTGTTATGCTCAGTACCCTCTACCGGCAATTCATCATCGGAAAAAGTAACTCTGTTTACTTCAAAAATCTTGTTGCCTATCTTTTCCAGATGGTATACCGAGATCTTGTCGGGAACATAGGCCTCATTCAAGATTTTCATCAGGGATTGGTGGTGCTCATCTGAATGTATTAACAACGAGAGTAATGAGATCTGAGCGGGCGTTTTCCTCAACTGCTCTACAACAGAATAGTCATGCACTTTCATTTTCCTCAAAAATTCCTCTGCCTCTTCTTTAGTTACAGCTTTTGTTACCGACATTGAATTATCTTTAGCTCTTCTTAACTCCTCGGGAGTAAAACACCTTCCTGAGCGAGTCAAACCTTGCGCTTCACAAACTTCTTCTTTGACTTTTTTCCCCTTGTAAATCACCGTCACCCGTTCATAATTCCAAGGAACAGCCTTGCTGTTGATTACTGGAAGCTGAGTTACTGGTTTTATAATAACAGGCTCTGTGCGAGCACCCTTCACGACCATAACAGGTTTACTTGCAACCCCTGGCACTACCACTTTAGCTTTCTCTGGTTTCACTGCAACAATGCTTGACGACCCTCTCTCGGCTACCACAGCTGGCTTATCATCTACCCCTCTCAACTGGACCACTAATTTCCCACTGGTTACTTTTCCCTTTGAGCTGGTTTCGCTGGAACGGATCATCATTACCGTCTGTAGGGGTTCCTGGGCTCCCCCTCTTTGTGTATCAACTCAATCATGTGTGTCTCATGGTGAGTTGGCAGTGGATTCTGATTGATATTTGGTGCTTCTGGGGCTTGAACCTCAATTCGATGAGTATCAATAAGCTCTTGCACAGTTGTTTTTAGTTTCCAGCACTTCTCTGTATCATGCCCAGGGACCCCTGATCAGTACTCACAACTCACCGAGTGGTCAACATTTCTAGGGGGAGGATTTGGCATTTTAGGCTCAATTGGATTCAACATGCCCAACTGCCTCAATCTGTGGAAAAGACTGGTATATAATTCCCCCAGTGGAGTGAAAGTCTTTTGCTTCTGTGACCTCTCATTCTTGAGGGCTTGGTTTGGTCGGAAACCTGTCCCGGGGGGATTTCTGTAGGCCCTTGGGGGTAGATATGTGTTTTGTGGAGCTGGGTATGGATTTTGTGGAGCTGGCGCACGCCATTGTGCGTGTGCCGGGGTTTGGGTATAGGCTTGTGCATGATGGACATAAAAATGGGGATCTGGCGGTGGGTAGTAGTGCTGTGGAGGGCTATATGAAGTGTGGGGGTAATTTTGGTGGTAGGGTCGTGATTGGCTATAGTAGGGTGACGGGCCTCTAGATCCGAACCAGGCTCCGGACTCAACAGTCGTGACATCTTCTTTCTTCTTTTTCCCAAGAACACCCCCAATGCCACTTTGAATGGCCTGGGTGGTTGCCTTGATCGCTGAATAACTCATGATCTTGTTGGACTTAAGCCCCTCCTCGACCATGCCTCCCATTTTTACGACCTCATTAAAAGATTTGCCAATTGCGGACACCAAATGACCAAAGTAGGTCGGCTCTAAAGCCTGCAAAAAGTAATCAACCATCTCGCTCTCTTTCATTGGGGGATCTACCCTTGCTGCTTGATCCCTCCACCGGAAACCATATTCTCTAAAGCTTTCACTGTGCTTCTTTTCCAGTTTGGTCAGGGACAGTCGGTCCGGAATGATCTCAAGATTATATTGAAAGTGACAAGCGAATGCTTGGGCCAAATCGTCCCATGTGTACCACCTGCTATGATCTTGTCTGGTGTACCATTCTAACGCCGATCCACTTAAACTTTGGCTGAAATACGCCATCAGTAATTCATCTCTTCCGCCTGCTCCCCTCATCTTGCTACAAAAACCTCTCAGATGAGCCACCAGATTTGGGCATTTTAAACCCTGCCAGTAGTTGTACATTTGGGAACAAACACATGTCTTTGTAAGCTATACTCACCTGACCTCCTAACTCTCTCATATCCTGAAGGATTGTTCTATGCTTTTCATTTTTCTGAACATCTCTTCCTGTTCAGGATTTCTGGCCGGTTTTTCTGCTTTTCCCGGTAGGTCAGAATGAGGATCATATGGATAGGCTTCAGGCGATTTGAAGGTAAGCTCCGGGGGATAATACTGGTTGTCCTGCGCTTGGAACATACGTTTACCCGGGGATTTATGGAGTGCAGCTGGTGGAGATGCCACAAAGACAGGGGTGATTGGCGGAGGAAGGTATGGAATTGATTTTGGTGGTGGAGCTTGTGGCGTATGAGAAGTAGTGCCATGGTAGTGTTGATAAATGTGAAAACCTGGATTGGTGGCGGGATGATCCTGAGACTGAGCTAATTGTGGGGTAAAAGCCGGGTTGGCTGGGTAAGATGGCGTGATTGCCCTTTGGACCAGGCCTGGTACATTTCGGCCATCTGTTGCTTAAGCTTGAGCATCTCCTCTTTCATTTTATTGACGTCCAACTCCTCTACCTCAACACTAGTGTCGACATCCGGGATAGACATAATTTCCGGTATTGGTCCCTTCGATTTGGTTTGGTAATGATAATGTGCCAGTATCTTCTAAATAAACTAACTGCTTAAATTCTCTAGAAAACAACAAACTTGTTAGTTTTTAGAGTTTAACACATATGTAATTACACGTTGGGATGCAATGCACCTAGGCAATTAACCATTCTATCATGCATTTGCTTCGGTTGCGTGCGTCATTCCGGCCTCTCATAATTGTGCCCCTTCTTTTAAGCTTCCTTTATTCTATCCTTCTTTATTTATTTTTCATTTCCCCCTTTTTCTTTTTTAGTGGTGGTCGAATCCTATAGAGATTGCCTACGTATCACGTCCCCGCATGAATCAGACTATGCGTAGTTCTGTCAGATAAGCGTGCAAGTAAATAAAACATTTTTGGGTTTTTTTAGCTTTTATAAAAACAGATGTTTCGATTACAAAGACTCAATATCAACAAATTTCAAAAGACTAACAGATTCTGACGCAAAGACGACAAACAAACTCCGAAATTAAGCTATCATACTCTGAAGGAATACAGACTCAAAACAGAAAGAAAATACAAACCTAACATGACTCACAGACTCTGACAAAAAAGGAAATACAAATTCAAACGGAAAATTATGAGTACATCAATGGTCCTGGTGTCCGTGGGACATCATTCGGTCTCGCCACGGGCCTATGTGCAAGATCCCTTTGAAGTCAGTCCAAGTTGTTCATTATTTGTTTAACAAAGGTCATCACCGCTGCAAAGAATGTAGTGCGAGTCATATCCTCACAAATGTGGCACTTCATAACGATGTAGTCAGTGATGTTTCTAATTCTCTCTCTTATGACGCCCTTTTCTTGTAACAAATGCCCAATCTGCTGGGCCCTGGCCTCCAAAGTTTGCTTGGCTGCATAGTTTTGTTCCTGAAGTTGTTGCAAGTCTATTTCTAACTGCGCCAGCGTCGTGTAACAGTGTTCCCTTTCAACCTTTAAGTCTTTTGCCTGCTTGATCATTTTGTTTCTCGTGGCGATAACCCTTTTCTTCAACCCTGCGACCTCATTGTCGTACCTTTCTCTCAACTACTTAACCAGGCATACCCGTTCGTCTACATTTTTAGCCAATTTTTATTAGCCCTGACCAGTTCACTTTCTGCTTTGTTCAAATAGAAACTATAGTTACTCACTTTCTGCCTTAGGTTAGCTACGAGCTTTTCATCTCTGTTACTTCGGACTGGATTTTCTGCCGCTACTTTCAGTTTCTGAATTTGAGCTCGGAGGGCCTCATTTTCTTTGGCTAGCCTTTTCTTTTCACCCTCATCCGTCGTTGCTTGTAAACCATTCTCGAATTGAAGGTCTTTGACTTGCTTTTCCAGCTTTCCTATTGTGGCCTTGTACTCATTTTCTTTGGCCAACCAAGCCCACGGTTCTTGCGATGCCTCGACGAATTCCTGAATGTGTGGTTTTTTGGCCGGTCTTTCTGATTCGGCCCTCGCAGCGTTCTTCTTTCTATACCAGGCAAGGTAGGCGGGTGAGACCTCGCCTTTAGATAGGTTCCGCACTCGGGTGCTTGTCGTTAAATACTGGCACTCATTCCAAACAGAACGAACTGTTTCTTCGTGAAATTGGCCGTCGGAACTAATCTCAACCGCGTGGATACTGAGATCTTCATCTGGATGCATCACATGACACCTTCCTAATTGTCTCATCACTCGGTAGGGAGCGTAAGGCTGAATACCTCGAAGACCCATTAGGAGGAAGTAAGGACCTATGACGGGTATATACATAATTTCTTCAACAGGAAGCCAACCTAGTGTCCATTCTATTTTTCCCGTAGTGATGGCGCGAAGGCAGGCTATCCATTCTCCAAACCCTTCCGGTAACTTGAACCCTGAAACCCTTGTGTTGAATTCTTCAATGCAGCTTTTCTCTGCGGATCCATAACTCATATACTGAGGGTGGTGGCACAAGTGCTCGATCATCCACATTTGTAATAGCAAATTGCATCCCTCGAAGAAGTCTACCCCATCTTTACAAGCTATGAGAGCTCGGTATATCTCAGCCACTATCATAGGGGCAAGAGTGCTCTTGGCGTTGGTAACCAGGACCTTGACGACTCCAGCCACCCGCAAATCAATATTCCCATCTTTTCGGGGAAACACCACAAGGACTAAGAATGCTATCATGAAAGCGAAAAGCCTATGCTCGTCCCATTTTGTTCGGTTCCCTTTACTGCAAACCCCGTTTTCTGGATCATTGAACCCTCCTATATGCCCGTACTTCTGGTATATAAAACGTAGAGTAGAAACCCCCCCTTCCAACTAGGAATATGGGATTCCCTTGCTTATCTTTAGCAAATCCATGAATTTGTGAGAGTTAACGGCCCTTGGAGCGATCAGATACTTATGCCTCAAACCTGCAGTACTTTTTATATAACCTGCTATCTCTTCCAAGGTCGGGGTGAGTTCAAAATCCGAGAAGTGAAATACGTTATGGGCCGGGTCCCAGAACATAACCAAAGCCTTTATGATGTCTCCTCTAGGTCTGATATTTAATAACCCGGTGAGACCTCCCAAATGTAGATTGACCTTATCCTGCTCTGACTTGCCCAGATCTTCCCACCACATACGCAACTCCAAAGGGATTTTGTTCATAACTGTTACCGACAAATTCTGACTCGTGCTCATTCTGCATGTTTATTGGGATGTTTAAAATTTAGGACTTATTTGACTCAAAATAAAATTAACACACATTTTTTCCAAAATAAAAAAAAACCCGATTTCGCAAATACGGCCTTTCAGCACTTCGAAAACGAAGATTTTAAGGCTGTGTTGGCTCACTGGTGAAAGCCTTGCAAAAAAAATGACCACAGGTGGCAGTTCTTGCAAAAACGGCCTTCTGGCGCCCTTTTTAAGGACATTCGGCTATTTCTGACAAGAATGACATCACTCTAACTATTTTTCAAATAAAAGTAAAATTTTGTTCTTTTGGCTATTTTTACAAAAAGGAAATTGGACCCGATGAGGGTTGCCTACGTATCTCACACCCTGTGAGAATCAAACTGGCGTAGTTCGGGCAAAGAAAATAAACTAATTTGGAAAACAAGACTTCTTTCTTTTGTTTTTTTTCAAGTAAATCACACTAAAAAGCATTTTTTTTCATTTTCTCAAAATTTTAGCAGAGTTTCGACGCTATTTGGGTACTGGTTTTTTTCTAAAAATATGTAATTATCTCTCTACACTGCTATTTTTCTTTTTCTCTTTTTCCCACTTTTTCCGATATTCCCGTATTTTCAGAAGCCGGTCAACATGCAAATTTGAAGAAAATAAATGCGTAAAACAAATAGGATGCAGCAGGATGGTCATTTCATTTCAGGTTGCTTGTCCTAGACGGACCCAACCCGGTAACCAAAAGATCATCCGGTTTTGCAACTCCTCCGAATCCTCGTTCTATTTTGGGATATGACACTAACAGAAAGAAGTCACGACCAGCGTGCACTCCTCAGGAGAGAGAAGAGAGGGGTTACGTAGCAGTTTATATATACAGTTCAGATGATATCAAAGCGGTAAAAGCAACATTTAGCACATTAGGCCCAAACAAGTAATAAAATCAGATAATAAATAAAGCCAATTATAACAATTACTCTAAGCTTGAATTCTGGAACCCTGAACCAGAGATTATGGGTTCGATCCCCAGCAGAGTCGCCAGAGCTGTCACACCTCCTTTTTACCTGCGCCCGCAGGGCGTAAAGGAGTTTTTCCATTTAAAGGACAATCGAAACAGGATTGGTTTATTTAATTCAGAGTCGCCACTTGGGAGATTTATGGTGTCCCAAGTCACCGGTTGAATCCCGAATCGAGGAAAAGAAATGACTCTATATTAAAGTCCGCGAACCAGAAATCCGGATAAGGAATTCTGTTAACCCGGGAGAAGGTGTTGGGCATTCCTGAGTTCCGTTGTTTTAGCACGGTCGCTCAACTGTCATAGTCGGCCTATTTGTCTGATTTTAAACACTTTAAACCTATGTGCAAATTTTGACTTTAACCGCTTTTATTCATTTTTAAGAAGATTGCAACGTTATTAAAACACGCCTCGAACCACGTCACATAAATGCACCCATGGTCTTCGACATATTTTAAAATTGTAGAGATTTTGGATTTGGGTCACATAAATGCGCACCCGAGTTTAGGAAGGTAATCTTATTAAAAGACGCGCCTAAAGCAACTAATGCGTTGTTAACTTTGCGGGATGCCATGAAAATTCGCTGAAGGGCACGTCCCAATTTCTAAGGATTAAAATTAATTAAGTGAGAACCATGCGTTTTGAGATTTTATTTGTCATGACACTCCTCAAATTATTTCAAAGGATTTTATTCAACTAAAGCAAACTACAGTGTTTATAAGTTAATATTTATAAGTTAATATATATATATATATATATATATATATATTTTATAGAAAAGAACAAGTAATGCGAAAATCAGCCACAGTTGACTCCTTACACAGCTCAGTACCAATCTTAAACCATTCCTTCACAAATAAGCTAAGCAATAACAATAACTTCATACCAAGAAATATCTGAGATCAATTTCTATACTTACACTCTTACTTAACATTGAAAGCTAGACTAATCAACGAATAAACTATACTAGGCTACTGAATGAACGACAGCCCTATTCAGATCCCTGGCCTCCTAGCAGTCCAAATTAACTTCAAAACAGTCCAAGTTATACAATCCAAAGTCTGTCCAATTTAATTACCAAGCAATTTCGAACTAGTTAATGAAATACAGAGACAAATTCGCGTAGTAATTAGCGATTCCCCCTCATTTTTGATTTCAAAGTTGTTCGCATACATTGAGTGGAACTTCAAATTATGAGAGACAACAGTGTACCTGGAAGTTGAAGTATAAACCAAAAAAAAAGAGGGGGTCAGTCAAACAGCAATAGCAACAACAAATGACCAATCCAGCAGGGTTCAACAACGACAATAGGAGAATTTTCAGAAAACAAATGACACCAGAGAATCCAAGAATCAACCCAGCAATCAATAAACCCAAGCAAATAACCAATCAACTCAGTCGAACAAACCAGATTCAACTTGAAATCATATTCTTGGACCTTTCAAGCTTCAGTTACTGAACAATACCAAGAAAACTTAAGCTATTTTAATCCTAGATGAACTAGAATCAGAAAACTTCTTCAATGGAACAATAATATATATTTTTTAGAATTTCTTGTCTGTTTCTCTTCCTCCATCTTTTACTCTCTCTTTTCAGATTGATTTTTCAATCCCCCTTAACTCTGTCCTAAGTCCCTCCACTTATACCCAAACACTGACCTTGCCAGCTCTCAAGAGCACTCAGGCAGAATTAAGAAACTAATTCTGCCCATGATCTTCTTTAGAACTCCACTAGAGTATGTTTTTTCCCCATTATCCCTTGTCTTTTCCTTATTTAATGTTCAAGTAGGTATGTGCAACATATTTTAATCAATCCCTTTTAAGCCTCCCCATACCATTATGTTTTGTTCCCCATTAGCACTAAACAAATGCATTGGTTTAATGTTACATTAGTACTTACTGGACAGAACACTTAAACCAAACCATTTCTCCAAATTTTGAATCCCAAATTACCCCTGAAATTACTGTGATTTACTGTCCTAGTCCAATCCCCTATACCTCATCAGCTATAACCAATTTCCTTAATCAAAATCAAACAGCAACTCAAACTACACAGATTAGATCAAATAGCAAACTGATATTAAATTGCTAAGATGCACATGTATATGGGAATAACTGACTACATTCACAATTCTAAACCAAACCTAAACAAAAATGAATGAAACATTGTAATATCACGAATTCATATGCAACAAACTGATTGGCAACGGAGAGGAAAGAATCAAACATAACATAATAAGACAATTTGAACCAACAGTAATATCAAACGATCACAGTTTTATACAATCACTCACTGAACTTGCCTAACTCGAAATACTCAACAATGTAAAGAAGAAACTAATCCAGAGTGAAACCAAACAGACAGGGGTTCGAGCGATTTCAACTAAATCCAATTAACTATAAAATCCAATTAATACAGTGATGAAAATTTGGACCAGAAAAAGGCCCGAAGGAGGGGGAAGAAGTAATTGCCAAACATAGCAATGAAACCTAATTAGGCAAACAACAAACAACAATCAAAAAAGAAAAAGGAAAAGAGGAGAAATACCTCAAAATCAGAAACCAAATGAACTCCGTTCTCATTGACCTTCGTAATTCCGACTTGAACTTCTGAGGCCAAAAATGGACCTTAATCGAGTGTTCTCGACTGAGAACACTCGACTAAGGTCGATTAACAACCTCAAAACTCTCCTAATTTTGGACAGGTTCCAGTCTTGGTCTTTTTAGGGTTTGTTAGTCGATTTAAGATTCGACTAGTTCTAATGGGATTCGAACAAAAGTAGGGGTGATTTGGGAATAAGGGAGGTCAGGTGGCTTAGTGGTGTAAGTTTGGGGTTAATCGGAGAAGGTGAGGTTTTTTGGACGATCTTCGATTGAAGATTCGAAGAGTTCCGTTGAGATTCGAAGTAAACAGAACATGGATTCGTGGAGAGGGTGGCTAGAAGGTTCAGGGGTGTTATTTGGGTAGCCGGCGGCGTTGTTGCCACCGGGTTTCAGGTGAAGGGGCATGAGGGCGGCTAGGGTTTCAGGGGGTCGTTTGGTCTCTGGTTCTTGGAGACGAAGGGGAGGGGTTTGGCTTGGGGAGGGGCTGGGTAAGGGATAAGGGATTAGGTTTATATACCAGAGGGAGAATTGAATCCTGGCCGTTTGATCTGATGAGATCAACGGCCTGGGTCGATCATTTAAGTGGAACGACGCCGTTTAGGCACTCCTGAGACCGGATCCATCTCCGGTAAACGGGTCGGGTTGGGGGAATGGGTAAGGAAGAGATGATCTCGGTCGTTGGTTTGATTTAACCCAATGGCACTGATTGAAAATGACATAAACGACGTCGTTTGGGACGTCTGAGTGGGCTGATCAGTTGGACCGGGTTAGACACAAAATTTGGGCTGGATTTGGTCAAAATTAATATGGCCCAGTCCGATTTCTCTTCTATTTTCATTTTTGTTTTCTTTTATTTTTAAACTAATCTTCAAAATTAAAAACCTAAAAATCCTAATTTAAATTGTAAAACCAAAATTAACTTAAAATGCTAATTAACTCTTAAAAACAAATATCACACAAAATTGAATAAAAGAAAATCACACGATTTTGACATTAAATATTAAAACGCGAAGTACATTATTTTTTGTGAATTTTTCATTTTTGTAGAACACACTTAACTACTCCTAATTACAGAATTAAATCCTAAATGTCAATGCAACCTATTTTTGTATTTTTCTTTAATTAAAACAAAGATGAACATGCACAGACAACACGAATAATTAACAAAAATGCCACGAAAATTCTCCAAATTGCGTACAAAGAAAAACTATTTTATTTTTTGATTTCTTTTGGAGTAGTTCCTGTGAGGCAAAAATCACGTGCTCACAATAGGGACTACAATTAATCCCATAAAATAAGCCCATATTGGTAGTACCTTTTAGATACTGCAATATATGTTTGATTCTATTTCAATGTCTCCTTGTAAGAGCAAAGCTATATCTTGGTAAGATATTAACCGAAAAAGTTATGTCAGGTCTTGCAGTATTAGCAAGATACATTAGTGCACCAATTGCACTAAGATATGGTACTTCAGGACCAAGAATCTCTTCATTCTTTCTTGAGGTCGGAACGGATCCTTATTCACATCAAGTGATCAAACAACTATCAGAGTACTTAACGAATATGCTCCATCCATGTAAAACCGTCTCAATACCCTTTTTATGTAGGCAGATTAATGAACAAAAAATCTGTTTGCCAAATGTTCAACCGAGACATAATTTTGTCATTCAGAGATCTTTCATCTCGAATACCTTCTTTAAATAATCAATTACCTTTTGGAATTCTATAGGAATTCCAATAAGGTTTATGTCATCAATATATACGACAAGAACAACAAACTCCGATGTTGTTTTCTTTATAAAAATATATGAACAAATGACATTATTTATATAATCTTCCTTTAATAAATACTCACTAAGACGGTTATACTACATTCGTCCTGATTGCTTTAGACCATACCAAGATATTTGCAATTTGATTGAAAATAATTTTCGGGACTTTAAATTATGTGCGTCGGGCATTTTAAATCTTTCTGGAATTTTCATGTATATCTCATTATCAAGTGAGCCATAAAGGTAGACTGTAACCACATCCATTAAATGCATGTCAAGCTTTTCATGGACAACATAACTAATAAAATAACGAAATGTTATTGCATCTAGTGATGTCAAATGGGTGGGTCGGATCAGATATGGGCGGGTCAAAACGGGTAATGTAGAAACCGACAAATTATTCGACCCGACTCATATTTAATACAAACAAAAAAAATAGATTAATCGGCGTATAATATGGATAGCCATATTATCCATGACTTCTTGAATATGATCACTTTTAGGAGAATTCCAGTTTTCCAAAGTTGAGGAACCCCCAATTTGAATCTTTACAAATGTAAAAGTTAAACCCATTAGTTATCCATTTTCTAAGTGGATAATATGGTTCTTATCCATAGTTGAACCATTTTTAAAAAGTTCATTATCCAACCCAATTTTTGTCACGACACAAAATCTATTAAAGGTCATCATAGCGCCGGACACTGTTGCCAGACAAGCCAACAATAAGTAATTAATTTGGTTCTCTTTTAGTATTTTTGAAACCCTGGTTTTCCTTCAATTAAATAGTAGAATATGGAAATTTTAGAGTAAATAATAATGTTTTCACAATCTCAATACTGAATAACCCATAATCATCTCAGAACTCGGCGTCACAACTGCATAAGCATCAACTAGGAAAAATAAAATAAAATACATCATCTGTCCAGAATACAACTTTGGACTGGAGAGAAAAATATAAATACTCTGAAGGAGACTTTGCTGGTTGCGGATCGTAACATAAGGTGCTGCTCACCTAAATCCCCGTATCAACCACGTCGTTGTACGAAAATAACGCGTACCCAGTAAGTATCCCGTCTAACCTCGAAGAAGTAGTGACGAGGGGTCGACTCTAACACTTACTATGGGCTATAATTAAAATGCCAATGATATGATTTAAACATAAGTTATATAATACAGCTGTAGGCTCAATATTTTGAAGTAAGTAAGCAATTATTTATAATTAAGAAATATCCAAATTCATTTCTCATCATTTAACAATTTATCTCAGGCCCAAGAGGCAATATTATTTATTATAAATTTCAAAGCAATTAATTCAATCAAGGGAAAATCATGCCGAGGTCGTATGGCCCGATCCGACATATAAATATAAACTGTCCACTGTCGAGGGTCGAACGACACGAACCATAGATGCATCTATTAACCTGCCGAGGCGAACGACCCGTTCCCATGAAAGTAGTGGAAATTTACCCCGCTCGCAAAATATAATTGCGACACGGTTGCACATAGATTTCTTAAATTATTATAATATTCCTCAATTCTTTTCGAAAATATGAAGTTCAAATGAAAACTTTTAAAATCTCAAATTCCTCAATTTCAACTCTTTTCAAGACAATTAATAAGCAACCTCAATCTCGCTTCTTCTCAAGGAAAACAATAACCATAAATTAAATAACAATATCAACAAGGCATGATGTAACCCTAAAACTACCCGGACCTAGGCATAGCTAGTAGCTACGTATGGACTCTCGTCACCTCGTGCATACGTGACCTCCACATATAGAAACACATTTTAATTTAGTTCACCTATGGGGTTAATTCCCTCTTACAAGGTTAGAAAGGAGACTTACCTCGCTCCGAAGTTCCGTAGCTGGCTCCCAAGCCTTTCAAACAACTCAAATCGATGCCTAACGCTCAAAAACTAATCAATAAATGAGCAACTCCATTAATATATACTCTAATACTCATTATAATCCTATTTAATATAATTTCCAACTCCGTTCGAAAAGTCGATAAAAAATCATTCTTGGGCCCACGTGCCCGGATTACAAAAAATTCAAAGATAAACTTTACCCATAACCCCACGAACTCAAATATATAATTTACTTTCAATTTCATACCCAAATTTGTGGTCAAAATAAAATATTAATTTCTAGGTTTTCTATCAAAACCCCACGATTTCTACAAATTTCTATGTTTAAATCCTTATACAAATCATTATTTAATTTATAATGAAGTGAAAATAATTTACTTTGACATAGATGATGAAAACCTCCACTTGAAGCTCAATATTTTGAAGTATGTAAGCAAATATTTATAATTAAGAAATATACAAATTCATTTCTCATCATTTAATAATTTATCTCAGGCCCAAGAGGCAATATTATTTATTATAAATTTCAAATCAATTAATTCAATCATGCGCAAATCATGCCGAGGTCGTATGACCCGATCTGACATATAAATATAAACTGTGCACTACCGAGGGTCGAACGACACGAACCATAGATGCATCTATTAACCTGCTGAGGTAAACGACCCGCTCCCTTGAGAGTTGTGGAAATTTACCCCGCTCGCAAAATGTAATTGCGACACGGTTACACATAGATTTCTTAAATTATTATAATATTCCTCAATTCTTTTCGAAAATACGAAGTTTAAATGAAAACTTTTAAAATCTCAAATTCCTCAATTTCAACTCTTTTCAAGACAATTAATAAGCAACCTCAATCTCGCTTCTTCTCAAGGAAAACAATAACCATAAATCAAATAACAATATCAACAAGGCATGATGTAATCCTAAAACTACCCGGACATAGGCACAACTAGTAGCTACGTACGGACTCTAGTCACCTTGTGCTTACGTGGCCCCCACATATAGAAACACATATTAATTTAGTTCACCTATGGGGTTAATTCCCTCTTACAAGGTTAGAAAGGAGACTTACCTTGCTCCAAAGTTCCGTAGCCGGCTCCCAAGCCTTTCAAACAACTCAAATTGATGGCCAACGCTCCAAAACTAATCAATAAATGAGCAATTCCATAAATATATACTCTAATACTCATTATAATCTTATTTACAACAATTTCCAGCTCCATCTGAAAAGTCGATAAAAACATCACCCTCGGGCCCACGTGCTCGAATTTCAAACATGTTCGAAGATAAACTTTATCCATAACCCCACGAACTCAAACATACAATTTATTTCCAATTCCATACCCAAATTCGTGGTCAAAATCCAAAAATTCCAATTTCTAGGGTTTCTACCAAAACTCCACAATTTCTACAAATTTCCGTGTTTAAATCTTATACAAACCATGTATTTAACTTATAATGAGGTGGGAATAACTTACCTTGACATAGATGATGAAAACCCACACTTGAAGCTCTCCAAAAATCGTCCAACTAAGAGAGAGTGGAAGAAAATGGGCCAAATCCCCGTTTTAAAGAAACTTCACTGCCCAATCGCACTTCTGCACCTGTGGAACAGTAACCGCACCTGCGGCCTCGCATGTACGAGCCCCCTTCCGCTCCTGCACCTTCCTCCCCTTCTGCGCCTGATCGGCTCCAACCCTGCACCACTATATAATGGCGAGGAGTGGTCGATGCAGCTTTTACCCGAAAGGTCGGAATCGATATCCACATGGAGTTAATATTGGTTGGGAGTTGGGTTTCTATATAATCTAGCTATGCGTGTTGCTTTTAATTGCACTTCTAACTATGCTTGGATTTGTTTCTATTCTACGTTTAATGCTATTGATTGCTAAAAATAATCTAAGTACAATGTTTTTGTAGGAGTTTCTCAATTGATAAAAAAATACTAGGGAAGTGACTTACACCTAGGCGAGTATCTAATGGGGTCTAGAATTTAGGACAAACTTGTTATATTTAGGGTCGTGATATAACCTTTACACATAATTACTCACTATATACCTCTCGGTAGTTTGAGTGACTTTGCCCTAATTGGGTGTTCAAACGATGCAAATAAAATTGGGTCAAGTTGGGTATTACTATCTCTAGGCTTAACCATTTAATTGGGGCTATCAATCTCTTGAATTCATCTCAATTTCTTGTTAACCTATTTTTCCTAGACTTGGGCTCTATTTCTCAGGAAGAGCCTAAGTCAAAAAGGCATGAATCAGTGTTTGCAACCACCAATTCAACAGTTAAAGCATGAAACAAGCTAAATATCACTAACCCATAAACAAATAAGCCCTAAAAATGAAGACCCATTAAATATCACACTACCCAACCCTAGCTAATGGGATTAACTACTCATAATCAAGGTATAAATCAAAGATGGAGATAAAATATAAGCCATAAAAGTTGATTACAAGAACAAAATCTAAGAATATAAACTAAAGCTACTCTAAAATTACTCTAAATGGTAAAGTACGGCTATTCACGAGCTCACTGATACCAAAGATAACCTAAAAATGTGAAAAAGATCTATTTATACACATCTTAAATTACTGGACAAAATACCCCTACGGAGGTTCCGCTGTCAGCGAAATACTGGGTGCCTCAACGCATGGACTTTCGCGGCCACACAAAAACAAACACGGACTACATTTCTTCAATTTTTGGACTTGGACTAAACTAGGTTTCGCGGATAGCATAAACTCCACCACGTTCGCGTTGGCTTATATCGTGACCGCGTAAAATGTTCGCGGACCGCGTTCCTCAATTAGGTTCCACTAGCCAAGTCTCTGAACCTCTTTCGAGCCCTCAGTGGAATTTGCACAGTGGCCGTGCCAATAGTTTTGCGGTGGCGCTTTTGTAACGCGGTCAGCGACAGTGTTAACACTTGGCTACAGCTTCTCTGAACATCACTTTCGCTACAACATATTTTTAATCGCCTCAGCGGAGGATCTTACGCGACCGCGTAATAATAACGCTGGCAGCGCTCCAGTTCCATTCTTTGGGCTTTTGCAAGTTTTACTCCTTTATGAGTTCATTTTGGCTCCTTTGCCTCGTTTTGACCAAAACCTGCAAGTAAGCACCTTAAGTTAGTTTTCGGGAATACTTTTACACATTTTGATCCAAAACCTAAGCAAAAGAGCGCATAAGATAAGCTAAAATCCATAGTTGTCAACTCCCCCAAACTTAAGCTTTTGTTTGTCCTCAAGCAAACAAAGTAATTCCCACCTCCACAAGACAAAAGAAAGGAAAATTTCAGTTGCCCTAAGGTGACTTCATCAAGAATCAATTTGGACTAACAATTACCCTCAACACAAATGCATTATCAACAACACACAACCTTTGTAGTACCATAGTTCTAGTGCGACACAAAAGTGCCAAGAGTTGACTGAATTCACCAAGGAAGCTCGCTCTATTACATAGGTCGTTGTGGAACCCAAACTCTTTATCATCTACTCTCCATAAACAAATATCACTTAAGAATTGAAGAACTCAAAACAAGGATTGTGAAGAAGCACACTCATCTCTCACAAGGGAATGTCAAAAGTCCGGCTTCAAGTACCGTAAGCTTTCCCCTTATGTGAATCACCACTAATGTAAGCTCACTCAACTCGAGATCCTATAGGGCTTTTGCGGGAATATAATGAAGGCTTTTAGATCAAGGTATGATAAATTGGTATATGAAGGTTTCATCTTTCCTTAAGCACTTTATTTTCTCATTTCGACTTACACTTTCTTGATTCTTTGAGTCATTTTCTTCTTCCTTAGGGGAACTAGAGAGACACACTATCACTCTTTCTTGTTCATGACAATCATTTTTCTCTTTTTCTAATCATTCCAAGCCTTTCATCATTGTTTTCATTGATTCCCTTCATTTTTCATATTATTCACTTTCTTTTTGATTTTTTGGCTTTTCTTTCTTTTCTTTTGCCTTCCCTTTTCTTCATTTTGTACCTTTTATCACTTTCACATTCCTCATCTCTCCCCCCCCAAACTTATTCTTTTGTCAATTATGCTAAGGAAAGATCGGGTGCCAAGAGAGGGTCATTTTAGAACGGATAAAGGCTTGTATCATGGCTATTGAAAGAACAAGGGCTTAGGCTCAACGTGGTTGACTAGGGATATCATATTTGGTGGGCTATGGATGCTTTCAAGTTTTAGTTTAGATCAAGGAGAGCCTATATTCATTTCTCAAGTCGAGCTACACTTAGAATTTCGCCTAGACAAATATTCAGGGCAAGTTCTAGACTTATTGGCACGAGACTTGGATTTGAAAATCAATACCTCACCTCACAAGCTGTTGGATTGCTAAAGAGAACAGAGTCAATGTCCCACAATAACCCTAGCTAAGATTGAGCGACACAAATGGCTCCAAGAAACCACTCGGTGATTGATTAGTCAACACAAAAGTCTAAAGGTCACAACTAGAACTATTCTTTGTCAATCAACTTGTTTCTAACCATAAGGTCAAAGGTAAATGTGCTAGGCCCAAGTGAAGCTTGCTTGAGACTTTTTTATTTATTACTACTATTTACACAAAAACATAAAGAAAACTGACTCAAACCTTTAAGAAG
This sequence comes from Nicotiana sylvestris, assembly GCF_000393655.2. Classification (NCBI taxonomy): domain Eukaryota; kingdom Viridiplantae; phylum Streptophyta; class Magnoliopsida; order Solanales; family Solanaceae; genus Nicotiana; species Nicotiana sylvestris. Next base: position 30,900,562 of record NC_091061.1, read on the forward strand.
GTTTTCATGCCATCCATCATCCGGAAGATCCACCCGGTTCACACAAATTCCACCTTTGGAAAGAACCGTGGCATTAAGAAAACCAAAGGCTTATTGATCACGAAAACTTGTAAAAGTAAGAAGCTACAAATTGAAAAAGAAACTACTAAATGAAATAAGAAGCTACGCTATTAAGGAAAATTTCAAAAGAAGTTATAAATAAAATACGGAAAGTAAACTGAATATGTACAATAGGGGATCGAGACGGATATATATAAAAGGGGAATGAATATATACATAGAAATGTAACTTTATATACATACCAAAAGTAAAAAAAATACGAAAATAAAGTACGATAAGTAGAAAATAAAGAAAAAAAATAGTATCAAGGTTATTACAGACCAATTATCCAAATCATCATAAAAAAGGCCACCCCCAAATAAAAATTAGCATTGTCCACAATGCTAACAACAAAAATAGAATAGGGTAAGGGTAGAGAGTAAAGAAAACTCCCTATGATACCTCTGTTTGCATGGGGTCACTGGCTGGGTCATATGGTTGGCCTGAGTCATCTCTCTCGGGGTCCTCCAGCTCAATCTCCAAACCTTCAGTCTGGGGGATCACCACTCTTCTCACTGATTCTCTATCAGCCTCGTGTTCTGGTCCCTGTGCTGGATGAACTGTCTATGCTGCAAGGGCAATCTCTCCCATAAGGAGATCCATAGGAATGTCACCGGCTGAAGCAAGCTTCGCCACCTCCTTCTTCAACTCTCCTTGACCCTTCTTCACTTTCCTCACTTGTTTACCCACCTTGATTGCCTTCCATGAGCATCCAGAGACTCCAGAATCTTTGTTTGGTTGGCGAGAATAATCTTCAATTATTCCTCCACTGATGGAGGCATCTGGAGCTGTTCAGGAGCTGCTTGAGATGCTACTGCACTGGATAAGGCAGATAGCTTTGATGTAGCTACCTGCATCCAATTATTGATGCCGACCAATGTCTAGTTGACCCTCAGAGCAGTTGTAGGGTATGCTGATGAAGAAGGAACTAAAGTAGGAATATAATCAAATGGTCCGGAGGGAGGATGTGACATGGCAGCAGACGAACCCTCGACAGTGGAAGGTTTGGAACCAATGGACACCACCCCTGGCTCTTCAACCTAGCCAGTGGAAGTGGTGGCTTTGCCCTTGGACTTGGGGTTGTCCGGACCCTGAAGGCTGTACCAGGAAAATGGCATCTTTGGCTTCACTGTGGTGTCAAAGTCCCTTCCTTCTACTTCCTGGTCCTCTAGTTACACGGTGAGGAAGTTTAGGAAGGGATATGAGCTCTTATCCTTGCCAATCGATCTGGTAATCACCTTGGCTATAATATTTCCGACGTTGATCGGGTACCCCGCCATGATAGCCCCCACAATAATAGCTTGAGAGACAGACATATCACTGTCATGCGTAATAGGGTCTAACCGGCTGGACACAAAAGTAGACCACCCCTTCGCTTAGAAGCTCAGAGTGTTCCTATAGATCGGGACCCCAGGTATCAGCCAAGCTGGAGTAGTCCCAGGAATAGGAATCATCGATGCAAGCCAAGGGCGGGCTAACTCATCCGTAGCAACCTTCTCCAGATAAAGAGACTCATCCTCGTCATTGAACCCAGCATAGTCATTTAAAGTCTTGCCATCAAACTTAATCTTCCTGTTGCAAACTTTAGTCAAATATGTGCCCTTATTGATGTGGGCGACATTTGCAAAGAATTCTTTGACCAAATGTTCATTGGCCTCCGGTAATTTGCTGGTGAAGAACTTCCACCCCACTCTCTCGTTGAAGTGCCTCTTGACATTAGGGTTATGGGGTAGCAGATCTCGCTCAATGAACACCCTCTCAAGTGTAAGTGACCTTTGAGGCCACCACTCCCAGAACTTGTGGTAGGCTTTCTCACCCACAAACCGGTCTTGCCATACCACAGGGTTCCTTGATCTCACCAACCCTCCTATCTAGGTGTCACCACCCCTCCCTTCGTTAGGGACATCATTATCACTATTAATGTTTACTGGGGCTAGTGTGGAGGCTGGAGCTGCAGCACTTGGACATGAGGTGTAGGGGTGTCACTATCTCCCGAGCCCTTAGAAGATCCGGACAATGAGGTAGATTCATTTATGAGGCAACAAGGCTGGGATTGTGCCTCTTGTTGAGTCTGGCCAGCTTCCCCCTCTAAAATCTCCCGAGAAGGGACATAGTCACTGGTCTCCAAAGTATCAGGAGTGGGCCTCCGGAGGGTTTGTTTTTTCCAATGAGCCTTTTAGGAGCTAGGGGTGCAGCTGGTTATTTTCCCCTCCCCCGGCCCCGGGAGGACTCTCCCCTCCCTTGTTGTTTATCTTGTGCACCTCGAGATATAACCATTTTTGCATACACAGTCAGTGAAAGCTCATTAGTATTGGTATTCAAGCGAGTATTAGATGAAACAAATAAATGATTACAGTATTTACAGCATAGTGGACCGCTGTCAGCGAAAAAAGGTACGCAGCCGTGGTAGACTGGGGTTCAGACTACCCAGTCTCTGAAGCTTGACCACTGCTCACAGCAAAATTTTTTGGTGATCGTGAAAGCTGCATTGCTATCCGCATAAAAACGAACACGGCCGCAGACCCAACTTATCAATTCTCTGAACCTTAGATCTGCGGTCCGTAAAAAAAGAAGTGCGGCCGCGTAAAGCAGGCCACTGACCGCGGAAATGCCACCACTGCCGCATAAAAGCAATCCATTTTTAACCTAGTAATTCATATGAACGCTGACCGCGAAATTAAGGCCGCAGAATTCAAAAAGAAACGGGCATTGACAAAAGAGATATCACCTTGGGTTTTCACTTAGCATACAACTTAGGCAATTAAGTGGTAAAATGAACAACCCCATCCCCATTAGGCATTAAAATCAATTACCCAATCAGTTTTATCTTCCATTAAGCATACTTTTCATTCTTGGCTTGTATTAACCCTAACTAAAATAAAATTGAAACTATCTAGAAAGAAAAAGCAAGAACTAAAATTAAGACAAAGAAATTGAGCATACCAATTATTTAATTTGTTGTAGAAATTACTCTTGCCTAATGAGATGAAATCTAGATGCAACAAGAAGCAGATGAACAGTGCAAATGGGCTTTGAGAAGTGAGGGCATGAAAAGTGTAAAAGGAGGAAGGCCCTCCTATTTATACTAAAACCCTGAGGGTCCACACTGACTTACTTGGCGCGGCCGCGGAATTCTACCGCGGTATGTGCTTTTGGCTGTTTTGAAAAGCAGCAGGTTCAATAACACCACTGAGAGTGGAAAAGTTGGCACGTCCGCGGAACAAGGTCCGCTCACCGTGAAAATTTCAACACAAACGTGGTTGAAACTTTAGAGAGGTTACATTTTGGATTTTTCAAGTTCGCGTCCGCTATAGAATCACACCCCCGCGAAAAAGCTTCCGCTGGCCGCGAAATTTTGAGCGCGGTCAGCGATCTAATTACACATACAGCCAAATTTTCTAGTACTAGTCCTACACTGCATCAATATTTCCTACACAAATCTCACAACCAGTTAGATTAAAAGAGCCTAGTCTAAGAAGGAAAATGAAAAAAAAAAATCACTTGGGTTGCCTCCCAAGAAGCGCCTGATTTAACGTCGTGGTACGATGTATGTTACCATCATCATTTGAAATTGATCAAGGCCACCACGTGGATGTCATCAAATTTTCTAAGATAGTGTTTGACTCGGTTCCTATTAACTCTGAAAACTTTACCATTTTTATTCTTCAAATCAAGAGCACCAAATGGAGTTATATGTACCACTATAAAAGGGCCACTCCATTTTGACTTGAGCTTTCCCGGAAACAGTCGTAACCAAGAGTTGAATAAAAGAACCAAGTCACCTTCCTTGAATTCCTTGCTATGGAAATACTTGTCATGTAAGTACTTCATCTTGTCCTTATACAAGGACGAGCTGGAATAGTCATGAAACCGGAACTCATCTAGTTTATTAAGTTGCTCTACCCGGAGATTTGCTGCAACATCCCACTCAAGATTTAACTTCTTCAGCACCCACATGGCCTTATGCTCTAACTCAACCGGCAAATGGCATGCTTTCCCAAACACTAACCTGTATGGAGTCATACCGATTGAAGTCTTGTACGCAGTTCTATAGGCCCACAAAGTATCGTCAAGTTTCCTTAACCAATCAGTCCTATTTGCATTGACAGCTTTTGACAATATGCTCTTTATCTCCCTGTTGGAGACCTCAACTTGTCCACTAGCCTGGGATGATAAGGGGTTGATACCTTGTGATTGACACCATACTTTGCAAGCAAAGTGTCAAATGCCCTATTGCAGAAATAAGAACCCCCATCACTGATGATTACCCGTGGAGTGCCAAATCGTGTGAAGATATTTTTCTTGAGAAATGCCACCACACTCCGGGCTTCATTGTTGGACAAAGCCACGGCCTCAACCCATTTGGAAACATAATAAACGGCCACCAAAATGTAAGTGTTACCACATGAACTCACAAAAGGCCCCATGAAGTCTATGCCCCCCACGTAAAAAATGTCAACCTTAAGAATAGTGGTGAGAGGCATTTCATCCTTCTTGGAAATTTCACCCATTCTCTGACACTCATCACATCTATTAACAAGCTCTCCAACATTTTTGTAGAGTGTTGGCCAGTAGAATCCACAGCTGAGAACTTTTGAAGCAGTTCTCGCCCCATCATGATGACCACCATAGGGCGAGGAATGGCAAGCATCTAGAATACTCCCTTGCTCCTCTTCAGGAACACATCTCTGGATCACACCATCGGTACAAATCTTGAAAAGATATGGCTCATCCCAATAATAATCCAAGCTGTCCCGTTTAAGCTTTTTTCTTTGGTTAGAAGAGAGCTCCCTTAGGACAATGCCGGTCACAAGAAAGTTAGCCACATCGGTGAACCAAGGCATGCTATTCAAAGACACAGAGAGGAGCTGTTCATCCGAAAATGCATCATTAATTTCGAGACCATCTTTGGGTCTCCCCTCCTCTTCCAAGAGGGACAAGTGGTCCACTATTTGATTTTCACTTCCTTTCTAATCAATAATCTCGAGGTCAAATTCTTGAAGAAGCAAAACCTATCTCATCAATCTAGCTTTAGAGTCATTTTTGGTCATCAAGTAACGGAGTGCCGCGTGATCAGTATGAACAATCACTTTGGCACCCATTAGATAAGTCCTAAACTTTTCCATGGCAAACATTATGGCTAACAACTCTTTTTCCATCACCGTATAATTAACCTGGGCATCATTCATAGTTTTGCTTGCATAGTACACCAGATGAAACATCTTGTTCACCCTTTACCCCAAGATCGCTCCTACCACAGCGTCACTTGCATCGCACATAAGCTCAAAGGGTAAGCTCCAATTGGGTGCGATAATGATGGGAGTGGTTGTTAGTTTGTACTTGAGAAGCTCAAAAGCTTGCATGCACTCTTCATTGAACACAAATTTTGCATCTTTTTCCAATAACTTGCACAAGGGGTTCACCACCTTTGAGAAATCCTTGATGAACCGACGGTAGAACCCCGCATGCCCAAGAAAGCTCCTAACCCCCTTGACGGAAGTAGGAGGAGGGAGTTTTGAAATCACTTAAATCTTTGCCTTGTCCACTTCAATACCATTCTTGGAGATGTTATGGTCGAGGACAATGCCCTCCTCAACCATAAAGTGACACTTCTCCCAATTAAGCACTAGGTTGGTCTCTTCACATCGCGCTAACACTTTGTAAAGATTATTCAAGCATTCTTCAAAAGAATCACCCACAACACTAAAGTCATCCATGAACACTTTCAATAAGTCCTCCACCATGTCTGTAAAGATAGCCATCATACACCGCTGAAAGGTAGCCGGTGCATTACTCAAAAATGGCATCCATGAAAATGCAAAGGTCCCATACGGACATGTGAAGGTGATTTTCTCTTGGTCCTCCGGTGCAATCAAAATCTTGTTGTAACCTGAGTACCCATCCAAAAAGTAGTAGTAGGCACACCTAGCAAGTCTATCCAACATTTGGTCAAGAAAGGGCAATGGAAAATGATCTTCGTGGGTCAATTTGTTCAGCTTTCGGTAATCCATGCATACCCTTCATCCAGTGACAGTCCTAGTGGGGATCAACTCATTTTGATCATTTGGGACCACATTCATACCCCCTTCTTTGGAACACATTGTACCGGCGAAGTCCATGAACTATCCGAAATGGGGTACACAACCCTTGCATCTAACCACTTGATAACTTCCTTCTTGACGACCTCTTGCATAGCCTCATTCAATCTCCTTTGATGTTCCACGGAGGGTTTGACATCATCCTCAAGTATAATTTTATGCATGTAAAAGGCGGGGCTTTGTTACACCCCATATTTTCGTACATGAAAATACGCCATAAATAAATTAATGAGAGCCGGAAAGTGAGATGTCACGTCCCGCAGTACTACATTATGACGATGTTGCACCCTGTAGTGTTGTACGTTGAATTTGTCGTAAGGTAATTGACATTAGTCCAAGGAAAAGATTATTTGGAGATTATAAAGATTATAAGTGATGAGTAAATTCGTGAAGGTAAGAGGGTAAGTAATATCGTAGAAAACGAATTTTGTCGAAGTTTGGCATGTTGGGGAACGACCCGAGCTAAAATACCCGGTATTTATGGACTAGTGCCATACAAGGTACTACATGACCATAATATAAAGGTGTATAAGGTATGTGAAAAATGAGTAATATTTTAAGTAAGTGGGAATAATTCTCAATTTTTCGGGTAATTGATTAATTACCGAGTAACGGAACATTACCTAATTAACTAATAAGGGGATAACCATTAATAATTTCAACGTGGCAGCAAGAAAGCTTACCAAGCATATGACTAATTAAGTCATATAAGGTTAGGGGCCACCTAGCATCTAGGTGTAAAACACTAAATCACTAAAGGTGTATGTAAAGGTTTGGTTTCTTTTAAAAATTTCAATTCATCTTCACTTTAAAAGACTAACCTTGCAACAGAACATTGCTTTTGATATAAACATTAAATCCTATGAACTTTGAAACCAAGGAAACGTGGAAACCAAGCCCAAACAAATGAACCAAGAATAGTAGCTATTTTCAATAGAAATATTTTCATTTCTTGGTTCAAGAACAGCAGCTGTTTCAGTTCCTTTGATTTTAAGCTCAATCCAATGAGCAGCAACACGGTTCCAACGAGAATTTAGTAGAATCGTAGCAACGTAAAATTTGACGGTCCTAAAGGAATACGTGCAATATTCTCCAAGAGTATTATACAGAGTTTTCTCTACTCTAGGTATGTTAAGGCTATCCCTTCTTTCTTTTGGCATGATCCATACGATATGAACGGAACGTGCAAATGCACAAATTCCATAAGTGACTCTAGTCATAGAAGTAATAGAAATATCTATGTTCTTTAATTCCCATGTGTCATAATATTTTATCATCTGTTCATGGGTCTCAGAAAAATACGAAAGTTGAAAAGATGTTACTTTATGATATTGCTCAAGAGGCAAAGTGGTCTTATGACCTTCTGAATGATTTTATTGACGTAATTTTCATGCATTGCATTCATGTGCATTGACCCATGATCAGATGGCGTTATATACACGTGTCTATGTAAATATATGTATATGGGATATGAAAAAGGTTACGGCGTTATATATGCACTACCACCTGATCAGTTGGTATATGATGATGACGTTGCCCACAGTGGCTGAAATATGATTCAAACGACGTTATATACACGTATATGGGTATGTATTCAAACGGCGTTATATACGCATATATATGTATGTATTCAAACGATGTTATATACACGTATAAATGTATATATATATGTATGTATATATATGTATATGGGATATGGGAAAGGTTATGGCGTTATATACGCACCACCACCTGATCAGCTGGTATACGATGATGATTTTGTCCACAGTGCCTGATATGATATGATGGGATGCCCTCAGAGGCTGATGATGTTATGAAATATGTACCTATGCACGACATGACATTAATACGCATATGCATGGCGTTAAAAGTAATTTGTGATTTACAAAATTATTCAGACTTGCAGGAGGAGTCATGTACTCTATATTTCTTCCATGTCTCTTATGTACTTATTTATATGCCTTACATACTCGGTACATTATTTGTACTGACATCGCTTTTACCTGGGGATGCTGCGTTTCATGCCCGCAGGTCCCGATAGACAGGTCTAGAGCCCTCCAAGTAGGCTATCAGCTCAGCGGAAGATGTTGGTGCGCTCCATTTGCTTTGGAGTTGCTTGTTGGGTTAGTATGATTTAGATGTGTTTTTTGGTATGGAGGGACTCTATCCCGACCTTTATGACATTTGTGTATTCTTAGAGGCTTGTAGACATATGTCGTGCATGTGGAAGATTGTACGGCCTTGTCGGCCTATGTTTTGAGTTTATAAATGATTATGTTGGCCTATTAAGCTCGTATGTCACGTGTATATGATGATGTAATAAGAAAGATTGTTACATTGGTGCTCGGTTGAGTAAGGTACCAGGTGCCCGTCGCGGCCCATCGGTTTAAGTCGTGACAAAAGTGGTATCAGAGCAGTTCTATCCTAGGAAGTCTACAAGCCATGTCTAGTATAGTCTTGTTTATAGGTGTGTCGTGCACCACACTTATAAGCAAGAGGCTACAGGGCATTTAGGATTGTCACTCTTTCTTCTTACTCTAGATCGTGTGGTAGAGCTCACTTATATGAATCCAAGTTATGAAATTCTATTTTATTCGTAATAAGACGATGCCTACTTCCCGAAAGAAGGTTGGAAAGAGAGATTGTTGTGGAGAAGTTGAGTCAGAGGAATTGGACTTTGTATAATGCTTATGATAAGTAAATATGAGGTCTTTAACAGATCATGTGCGTATTAAAAGGTGTAAGCCTCTTGATAAGGAGCCTTAAGGCAAGAATGCCTATCCACCTTTATGGTGAAAGACAATGAGAGATTAAAAGGATAAATACAAGTTTCAACAAGCAAAAGAAGCAAGATGAAGAAGGGTACGAGGTGCCCAGTTAATGAAGGTTAACAACGTTTATGATTGAGGTAGAGGAACGTAAGTTTTTTGAGTTATATTCAACAATAACATAGGGTATGTATAATGGGCCACACCCATCTTAGTTATACTATATTGGGGGCTAACAGGTGTAGATTAAGAAAAGGATAGGATATAATGATCCGGATGGGGTTAGTGGCCCAAAATAGTGAATGGATTGTTTGCTTTAGTTGACATTTCTGAAGGATATTGCAAATGCGCTAATAGATCTCCTCGTGAGACACCTAGATGGTGCACCCTAAAATATTAAAGCTAGATATGAGCACTGGAAGCCGTAAAGGAATAAATATTACCTTAGTGTGGCTTCCGCCCCCAGCAAAGAAAGAATGTTAGGCAACTGGAAGAGCCAAGGGATGGAGCAAGTGGAGCCAAAAGCAAACGAATATTTTGTTTGAGTTTTCAGAATAAATAAGTGGACATAGATAAATAGCGAGAGATGAGAAGAAAGTTAATAAAGCATTATAAGTAAGATGTGATACACAGATGACAACGGTAGGTCAAAAAAAATGATGGCAGTATTACAGAGTTTACAATCAAGTGAAGGAAAAGACAAAAGATTACAAGCCTTGAGACAATAAAAGAATATAGGCCATAAAGTCATATCCTCATTTCGAGAAATAAGTTTGTAACTCCAACGCGACTACCAGAGGGGAGAGTTAATCCCTAGAGTAGCAGAAATCAGTATGAACTGGTAAACAAACTAAATATAAATTAAGGACTGAATGATTGGAAAGTACTCGGCATCATGGTAATTTCAGATTTTGTTCCGGCGGTAATAGAATGGACCAAAGAAGGAGATTCATGATGAATTCTGAGAATGGTCATTCAGGGAGACGTTTCCCTAGAGCAAACAATGTGAGCAAAGTTAAGCTTAAGAGACTGTATGTGCCAGTTATGCTAAGTATCACCCTCGCGAGTAAGGGTATTTGTCATCCTTAGTACAGAAGGATTGCCGCAAGGCGAGTAAGGATCATTGATGTTGAGAAACGACATCAAAGATGAAGAGGTAAAACATCTATAGGTAGATCCTCATGGCTTCAGCTTTTAGTACACCCCTAAAGAGGGGAATATGGAGTGATGTGGCATTAAGTCAGAGTTAAGTGATTCTAGTGACTATGGAGTGGTAAAGGAAGAATGCGATAAATGAAAGAGGAATGAGATGGCACTTATCCAAATCTTACAGATACACTAGGATTCAAGAATACTATGCAAGCACGACATCAAAAAAAAGGAAGTAAAAATTCCTGCCTGAGCTGTTATTAATAAATAAAGAGCCAGTGCAAGACATAAGTTAAGACAAAGTGATTAACCCAAGAAAGATTACGAGGAATATTGGTATGAGAATAGGCCCACGAGTAGTTAGTAATTGGTTAGTAAGATCCCAGTTATGGCAAAACAGGAGGTTACAGACGAGTCATCAGATCGTTTATGATAAGCATAGTAGAACCTAACATGGAGAATCCAGCTTCGAAGAATATCATTATAATACTTGAGATATATTCAAACAAAAGTCGGGATAGTTAAAGGTACCGTATGAGTGTTACGGGGATTAAAAAAAAGTGCCACTGGGAAGGCAGTCAAAATATCAGTTTAGAAGCAACCATACAAGCACAAGGGCATGGAAGTAATCAACTACGGATGATTATAGGCAAGTAAGGACATCAAAAAGGTCCGTAATAAGCCCACAGCTTTACGAGAGTCAAGGGTTCTCCCTAAGTACTACAACAAAAGACTACCTGAGGAGATAAGAAAGAAGGCTTCAACCTAAACACAACTGCCTAAAGAGGAAATGGTCATGTAACAACAATCTCGCAACAACATTGTAAGCATTCCAAAGGAAAGTGGCATCTACCATGGCTAATGAACGAGAAGTAAGAATTAAAAGTAATATTCGAGATCATATGAGTTGTATGAAAACTTTGGCAAGTGTGGGAATAAGGTGAGCTAAGTATGGGCGCAACAAAAGGGGTAGAAGGACCAGGAAAAGTAATAGCTTGCGTTGAGAGAAAGCTAAGATGGAACGAAAGAATTATTTGATCAATGATCTCGAGTTAGTACGTGATGGATACACTCAAGATTTTGGAGCATTGTCCAGGAAGCATATTTGTTGACAATCATACAGCCATAGAAGACTCTAGTATAAGTTAAAAGGAAGAATTGAGCCTAGAGCATAGACAAAGGATTGAATTAGAAGATTGTATCATGGATATTCCATAATGCCCATGAAAGGCTAAGGTAATAACTGATACCATGAGCCACGGATTGGAAGATAGCTTAAGCCTACGTAAAGGCTGATCAGAAGGAAGAAGAAACTAAAGAATTACGTCACCTAAGTAAATAAAGAGTCTGATTATTGGACCTAGAAATATTATAGAAGTTGTGCTTAAGAATATGACAAAATCACTCTTAATATCAGACGTTCAAAAGAAATAACACAACAACCATAATCTATAATGGCTTTACAAAGAAGCTAGTTAGAAGAAGTACCAGCCTCCTAAGAAGTCAGTATGAAGCTCCCACTGGATTGTGTATGTACTAGAGGTGCGAGTATTATAATAGAGCTTCAAGTTATGAACGTGAATTACACCTAAGTGGAAGGGAGGTCAGGAAAGAGATAGAAGATACGATGCGAGATTTTAAGGTAAGTAAGGTAAAGGTGAACAACGTACGAGATACTCAAAGGCAAAAGATCGTGAATAGTCCATACTTTAGATAGAAGGCTATCAACACGGGGATCCAGTAACCAGGAATGATAATGGCATCGTCAGCGGCATGTCTTCCAACCTATGGTTTCTAAGTACCGAGAGATCTAGTTAAGAGAATAGAGAAGAGTTGGAGACGGTGTGATGTATCGCTTGACATTCCAGAATAATATAAGGAAATATATGGTGTAAGCATGTTGAAGGAAAGTTGCGAGTATTATAAATGGATATTTATAGGTCGCAAGCTAAAGTATGGTAGAGCGATAAAGTTTTAAGAAAACATGAGTAAAAATGAGGAAAGACAAGTGAAAAGGCGACGAGAATGGATAAGTCCTCAGGATTAAGTCCATGAAAACAAGAGAGATAATGGTTTGTCTAAGTTATTGAAAATTCAGTATAGCCTGAATAAACTCAAAGGAATCTAAGATTTATAACATTTAGAAAAAAATGAAATCTACCCTGTTAATAGAATGAGGGGTAATTATTATAGACAAAAAAATGACGTTTGGGCCTTCAATTAAGTAATGATCTGACGGATAAAAGAAAGGGATCTCATGAATTGGACATGATTGAAATACCCACGCAAGGTGAATCACATTGAGATGTCGTGAGATACGGTTATGAAAGCAGGGTATCGCCCCAAGTGGGTCAATTTAATCATTTCAAATGTTCCCCGATAAAACGTGAATCCTAGCTGCAATATTACATAAAAAGTTAAGTTATCAAGGGTGGATTATGGATCAAAATTGAAGTGAATCAACAATGGATGGATAAAAGTTACAAAGTATGAGAGAAGATTAGGTCGTCATTCTTAAAGATGAACAGTAATGTGGAGGCAGTAGAGGACATATATTTATACGTACGAGATGAGCAATGAAAGTAACCTGAGATTTTGTAGCAGACCTCAATAACGAGAAATCGAGCTAAGTGTTATGGTATAATATGACCTATGCAGATGCAGTAAAGTCATACAAATGGATAACCAGGTCTATAAAATAAGATATAGCAGTATTCGTAAGTTCAACAAAATATCAAGCGAAGAACTTCAGGATTGTCTAAAAGCTGGAGGAAAAAGGAGAAGAGAGTCGCATAGGCACACTTACAAGGTCAGTGTCGTAGAAACTACATAATGGAAGGTAGCAGTAGTTACGAGATTGGAAGGAATTCAAACACAAGTCATGGCGTGGGAAAGAGGCCTAAAGGGGGGAATGCCCTGGCCTTTGAACTTATTCGCAGAACAGTTGCCTAGATGGCAAAAGGACTACTAAAGTATTCGCAAGAGCTATGGGATATGAGAATGATAAGCACATTAGTCAACATTCGAGGACGAATGTTCCAAAGGGGGAATGATGTTACACCCCATATTTTCGTACATGAAAATATGCCATAAATAAATTAATGAGAGCCGGAAAGTGAGATGTCACGTCCCACAGTACTACATTATGATGATGTTGCACCCTGTAGTGTTGTACGTTGAATTTGTCGTAAGGTAAATTGACATCAGTCCAAGGAAAAGATTATTTGGAGATTATAATGATTATAAGTTATGAGTAAATTCGTGAAGGTAAGAGGGTAAGTAATATCAAAGAAAACAAATTTTGTCGAAGTTTGGCATGTTGGGGAACGACCCGAGCTAAAATACCCGGTATTTATAGACTAGTGCCATACAAGGTACTACGTAACCATAATATAAAGGTGTATATGGTATGTGAAAAGTGAGTAATATTTTAAGTAAGTGGTAATAATTCTCAATTTTTCGGGTAATTGATTAATTACCGAGTAACAGAACATTACCTAATTAGCTAATAAGGGGATAACCATTAATAATTTCAATGTGGCAACAAGAAAGCTTACCAAACATATGACTAATTAAGTCATATAAGGTTAGGGGCCACCTAACATCTAGGTGTAAAACACTAAATCACTAAAGGTGTATGTAAAGGTTTGGTTTCTTTTAAAAATTTCAATTCATCTTCACTTTAAAGGACTAACCTTGCAACAGAACATTGCATTTGATTTAAACATTAAATCCTATGAACTTTGAAACAAGGAAACGCGGAAACCAAGCCCAAACAAATGAACCAAGAATAGTAGCTATTTTCAACAGAAATATTTTCATTTCTTGGTTCAAGAATAGCAGCTGTTTCAGTTCTTGTGATTTTAAGCTCAATCCAACGAGCAACAACACGGTTCCAATGAGAATTTGGTAGAATCGTAGCAACGTAAAATTTGACGGTCCTAAAGAAATACGTACAATCTTCTCCAAGAGTATTATACAGAGTTTTCTCTACTCTAGGTATGTTAAGGCTATCCCTTCTTTCTTTTGGCATGATCCATACGATATGAACGAAACGTGCAAAGGCACAAATTCCATAAGTGACTCTACTCATAGAAGTAATAGAAATATCTATGTTCTTTAATTCCCATGTGTCATAATATTTTATCATCTGTTCATGGATCTCAGAAAAATACGAAAGTTGAAAAGATATTACTTTATGATATTGCTCAAGAGGCAAAGTGGTCTTATGACCTTCTGAATGATTTTATTAACGTACTTTTCATGCATTGCATTCATGTGCATTGACCCATGACCAGATGGCGTTATATATGCGTATATATGTAAATATATGTATATGGTATATGAGAAAAGGTTACGACGTTATATATGCACTACCACCTGATCGGCTGGTATATGATGATGACGTTGCCCACAATGGCTGAAACATGATTCAAACGGCGTTATATATGCGTATATGGATATGTATTCAAATGGCGTTATATACGCATATATATATGTATGTATTCAAATGGCGTTATATACACGTATATATATATATATATATATATATATATATATATATATATGTATGTATGTATGTATGTATGTATATATATGTATATGGGGTATGGGAAAGGTTATGGCGTTATATACGCACCACCACCTGATCAGCTGGTATACGATGATGATTTTGCCCACAGTGCCCGATATGATATGATAGGATACCCTCAGAGGCTGATAATGTTATGAAACATGTACCTATGCACGACATGACATTCATACGCATATGCATGACGTTAAAAGTAATTTGTGATTTACAAAATTATTCAGACTTGCAGGATGAGTCATGTACTCTATATTTCTTCCATGTCTCTTATGTACTTATTTATATGCCTTACATACTCTGTACATTATTCGTACTGACGTCCCTTTTGCCTGGGGATGTTGCGTTTCATGCCCACAGGTCCCGATAGATAGGTCGAGAGCCCTCCAAGTAGGCTATCAGCTCAGCGGAAGATGTTGGTGCGCTCCATTTGCTTTGGAGTTGCTTGTTGGGTTAGTATGATTTAGATGTGTATTTTTTGGTATGGCGGGACTCTATCCTGACCTTTATGACATTTATGTATTCTTAGAGTCTTGTAGACATATGTCGTGTATGTGGAAGATTGAACGGCCTTGTCGGCCTATGTTTTGAGTTTATAAATGATTATGTTGGCCTATTAAGCTCGTATGTCACGTGTATATGATGATGTAATAAGAAAGATACGTTACATTGGTGCTCGGTTGAGTAAGGTACCGGGTGCCCGTCACGGCCCATCAGTTTGTGTCGTGACAGGCTTATCCCCCGAATATGAGCTAGAGTCCATCCAATTGCCTTCTTCCTTCTTTGGAGCACCTCAAGGGTGGCATCTACCTGCACGTTAGTTAAGCACAAAGAAAGAATAACAGGTAAAGTTGAACAAGGGCCCAAGAATTCATACCTGAGGTATGAAGGCAAAGGCTTCAACTCCAATATGGGAGGTCCTCGATTGAGGGCTTTGTTGGTGGAGTCTTTCAGTTCTCAAGATCCAAGGAAAGTTTCTGGAGCTCATATGTGTAAGAACCCATTCCTTGCAAAGCATTGACATACTCTACCAAGCCTTCATCCTCAGTCACATCATGGTTTAACAACACAACTTCCAAAGGTTTCTCCATATTTATCATAGCACTGGTGTCTTCAACAATCACCTAGATCACAAGATCAACAAAGGAACATACTTCGTTGTTATTGGGATGCCTCATTGATTTGCAGACATAGAACCAACTTTTTCATCACCCACCCGGAAGGTGAGCTCCCCTGATTCCGCATCAACCAAAGCCTTCCCTGTAGCTAGGAAAGGTCTCCCTAATATGATCGGCACCTCATAGTCAACCTCACAGTCCAGAATCACAAAATCCGTGGGAAATATGAACTTGTCGACCCGCACAAGAACATTATAAATAATAACAAGCGACCTTTTCGTTGTTTGATCCGCCATTTACAATCTCATTGAAGTAGCTCTCGGTTGACCAATACCCAAAGTTTTGAATACAGAGTAAGGCATCAAATTTATACTTGTTCCCAAATAACACAAGGCCTTAGCAAATTTCGCACTCCCATTGGTACATGGAATGGTAAATGCGCCGGGATCTTCATGCTTTAGAGCCATCGAGTGCACAATGGCACTCACTTGATGAGTCATTTTGATGGTCTCACAATCCATAGATCACTTTTCAGTTACCAAGTCTTTCATAAACTTGGCATATCCCGGCATTTGCTCAAGAGCTTCCACCAAGGGCACATTGATTGACAAGATTTTCATCATCTCAATAAACTTCTTGAATTAGTTTTCATTCTTTTGTTTTGCAAATCTTGAGGGTAAGGCGGAGGAGGCCTTGGCAAAGGAGCCTTGACTTTAGGCATTACCATTTCCGGTATGTCTATCATGTGTTCCCTAGACGGGTTCACGTCATTTTGAGTCTCCTACTCATTGTCATGAATATCAATTCTGACCTCCCCATTCAAATTCTCTTTACTCACTTGCTCATAAACTATTGGATCATCGTCATTTTTCACTTCACCATCATCACTCATAACTTTATTTTGCTTGTAGGTACTTGCTTCACCACCTCTACCGCTCCTTGTGCTCACTGCCATTGCATGGCCGATATTGTTCCCAGCCTTCAGGTTTACTACTGTAAGCACGTGATTTTTGCCCTATATGAGAAATACTCCCAGAAAATGCAAAATAAAATGATTTTTCCTTGGTGTGCAATTTTGAGTATTTTGTGATATTTTTGGATAATTATTTGCATTTGTCTGTGTTTGCTTATTTGTTAAATTAATAAAAAATATAAAAATATGTCGCATTTTGCATGTAGGTTTTCATTCTACAATTGTTAGTAATTAAATTAGTTTTACAAAAATTAAAATTACAAAAATAGGCATCTTTTGCATTTTTAGCATTTAATGTCCAAATGAACAATTTTATGCTTAATTATTACTTAATTGTGCGTTAATTGTTATTGGGAGTTAATTTGCGATTTTATAACTTAATTTAGTTCTTAATAATAATTTAAGTATTTTTATAATTTAGTTTTAGAAAATAAAAGAAGAAAAGATAACAAAAATACAAAGAAAAATCGGATTGGGCCACTTCTTCAAAATTCAACCCCAGGCCCAAACATTTGTCCAACCTTCTCCATGACCCAGTCCATCTCAACATGGATCGACCCGGTCCTCCCTATTAACCCAATCCATAACCCAATACCCCTATCTTGTATTTCAAAGACACAAAAACAAAAGAAAAAAAAGAAAGAACAAAAAACCCTAAAAAAAAAGGGACCTAAACCATCCGCCCCCATTTTGGCTTCTTCTTCTCCAAACTCCAAGAACACCCCATCCATGGCTGCCCAAACCAGCTCCCTTCTTCTGCGTCCACCACCCATCACCTTCCCACTGCGAACACCACCACCATGGACGCAGTCCGGACTCCCTCACGTCCAAACACCACCACCCGAGCTGCCTTCCCACCATTGACGCTGCTTCAAGCTCGAGTTTTCTGCGTGCTGCGTCGACCACCTTCCTCCTCCTCGTCAACCAGCTGTTGCTTCATCTTCTCCGAGCTTCATCTGCTCCGAGCTGCTGCTCCGCTCCGTCGAGTTCGTCGTCGTTTGGTCGAGCTTCATCTTCTCCAAGCTGCTTCACCATGAACGACGAAAGCAGCTCACCATGATTGCTGCTGCTCGACGTCCAGTCCCCCCAGCTGCTGCTTCTTCACCTCCAAACAGACCTCGTCGACCGTTCGTTTCCATGGCCAAATGACTTCTGTTGCTGTTTCGTTCTCTTCGAGCTTGGGCATCACCATGGCCAAGCTGTCTTCACGCTACTGTTGCTGCCCTCATCTTCTTCGCGCGAACAAACCAAGCACACTTCCAGCTACTGTATCTTCAGACGAGCTGCTGCCACCTTTTCGTTCGGTCGAGTTTTAGTCGAGGTCGTCGAGCGTCGTTTTGAGTTCGTTCAAGTTTATAAGAAAGGTGAGTTCGTCGTTGAGTTCGCCGTTGAGTCCGGACAGATTTATTCCCATGTTTGAGGTTCATCGAAACAGTCCATACGATCGAATTCATCGTTGCTCATCTCCGGTTAGTAGATTTTTGAGTTTTATTTTGTCCGTATTTTGTTTTGATATTTTCGGATCTAAAATCGGCAAATGTTTGTTTTGTTTATCGTTTGAATTAATTTTTAGTTCATGTTCATGTGTTGTTTGTTAAATTAATTTTTTCAGATTCCAAATGAAAGATTAATTAATTGTTTTTCATGTTTATTTCATGTTCGTATTGTTGTTTAAATGAATGTTTGTTGTTGTTTAAATGAATATTTGTTAGTTTAATGCTTGTTAGATTCAAATTGAAATTTAATTAATTATTTCTCCAATTTGTTTCATGTTGTTATAAATTTTCCAGAAAATGTTAATGTTGTTTGAATCGTTAGAATCCGTCATGTTTGTTGCTTAAAAAACAGATTTAATTCATGTTCATCTTTGTTTGAAGTTCATGTTTAAATCCAGTGATTTAATGTGAGTTTATGTTTGTTTGTGATTTGTTGATTTAATTTGAATCATGCATATTGTTGTTGGTATTGTTGTATCTTTGTTCATCCATTGATGATCTAAATTAACCAGGATTGGTTCCCGATATGGTTGATTTATTTCCATTAATTTGGAGTTTGTGTTGTTCATCATGTTCATATGATTTGTTGTTGAAGATTGTTGAGAAATTGGTCATCTTGACTATATTTTGGTCAAGTTATGATTTAATTGATTGTTTAGAGCAGAGGGGTAATTTGGTAAATTGCAGTGCATTCGGGGTAGATTTGTAATTGCAATAAGGTCGGAGGGGTAGTTTGGTAATTGAACATTATTTTGATTCTTTATGTTAAGCATGGGGGACAAATATAATGGGGTGAGGTTTTTGATGTACTTGTTTAATATAATGGGGGACAAGACAAAACATAATAGGGAGGAATCTTGTACTTGTTTAATGTAGGCATGGGGGACATATTGTAATGGGTTGGTAATGTGGCATTTGTTTAATGTAGGCATGGGGGACAAAGTTTTAAAGTAAAGAAGACATTTGATAGTGGGATAAAGCATGCCATTGGGGGAATAATTTGGGGTTGGGAATTGAAGACTTGTCTTGCTATATATAGAGTCATTCTTGACATTAAAAAGGGAGATTTTTGGGGGGGAGAGAAAAAGAGTTGAATATTATTGAGAGGATTTTTAGAGAGAGTTGACTGATTTCTTTTTACACTTGAGAGTTGACATACTTTTATACTGGGAGAGAGTTTGTGATAGTAAAAGAGAAAGACAATTTGAACTTTCACTCAAACAATTCTGTTTGCTTTTCTTCGAGTGTCATTCAAAAGTCAGAAACTACTGCATCTCGTATCTTTTCTCTCTTCTGCTTTGACTGCGATTGTACTTTTGCACTGCTGAGTTTTCAATCTGTTACTGGGTTATTCTACTGGTTTTTACTGGTTTTGCGGTGTTGCTGAACCTGCTGTTGCCGCGTTATTACTGTCGCTGACTCCTACTTCTTTTGTTCTTGTACTGCTGTTTCCAGGTACACATTTGTACAATCTCGGCTTGAAGCAAAAAATGAAATATTAATCAGGCTTTGTTCCTGTTGAATCCGAACTGTTTAGATTTGTTGTTTGAATATAATTTTCCTTTCTTTATATAAAAATGTAGTCGATTTATTAATAAGTAATGGATTGCATATGTATAACTTCTTCATCTAATAATGTTAGTTGAATTAATCTGTTTTTGATATTATTGTGTATCTATCTCATGCTCTAGTATTAGTAAATAATAGAATGTAGAATTAAAGCAGTTTTTCCTTGTACAAACGCGATCGCAATTTTCCGTTCACATTAGTCGTAACTTAATAAATAAGTTACGTTTTTCAGCATGTAAATAATTAAGAAATTTTCTTTTATTTTAGAGATGAACTTAATAGAAAATATAGTCACTGTAGGTTTATCCTTTTAAATAAAAATGAGACGAGCCTCGACAAACAAAAATGCACAAGCTGCGGGGCCCTCTAAATGTATATATTAAAATACTTAGAATTCGGGACAGGCCGTTTAGCGAATTTTACGGCCTTCCCAAAATAACAATACGCTAGTTGCTTTAGGCGCACCTTTAATAATTTAACCTTCTTAAACACGGGTGCACATTGATGTGACCCAAATCCGAATCTCAACGGAGTCAAAATGTGTCGACGACCACGGGTGCATTGATTGTGACGTGGTTCGAGATGCATTTTCACGACGTTGCAATTCTATAAAAATAAATGATAATAATAAAAGCGGTTTAAACTTAATAAAAGCACGTAAGTCATAACATATATTTAAATCAGATATTTAGCCATTATAACAATTTAAGCGACCGTGCTAGAACCACGGGATTCGAGGGTGCCTAACACCTTCCCTCGGGTCAACAGAATTCCTTACTTAGAATTTCTGGTTCGCAGACTTCATTTGGAAAAGTCGAATATTTTCCTCGAATTTGGGATTCAAGATAAACCGGTGACTTGGGACACCAAAAGCCAAACCTTTCCCAAGTGGCGACTCTGAATTAAATAAATAATCCCATTTCGAATATTGTCACTTAAATTGGAAAAAACTCCCCTCGCGCATTTAACCCTTCGGGGCGGGCGCGCAAAAAGGAGGTGTGACAACTACCATGTCACTAGGTAATGCTCCTTAGGGTGAGTGTTTAAAGCTTGCAAAATCTGGCCAAGTTGGACCTCCAAGTTGCGGATAGAAGTATTATGGGACGCCAATTGGGCATCGAAGTCGGCATTTTTCTTCATCATTTGCTCAAACATTGAATCAATCCGTCCCGTCTCATTGTCTGACGAACTAGGACATTGAGACAGAAATGGAGGTGGGTTTTTTGGTTGTTGATACATCGGGGGCCTTCGAAAGCCCAACCCCTGATTTCCATTTCCACCCTAATTGTTGTTGCTACCATTCCAATTGTTATTGCTACCCCAATTCTAGTTGTTGTTCCCCCAATTGTTTGAGTTATTGTTGTTATTGTTCCAATTTCCTTGGCCTTGGTTGCCCCAATTCTGATTATTCCCTTGCGATCTCCATTGTTGATTTAGAGCATTACCCTGTTGTCCTTGATAGTTGTTGGCATACAAAACATGCTCACTTTGATCATCATAAGAGTCATCTTGGTTGTAGCCCCTTCCACTGTTCTCATATTGATCTTGATTGCTTTTCATTTATTGACCACGATGTCTCCTCTTTTTTACCAATAGATTAACCCTTTCCATTGCGTTTACTTGCTTTGGTCCCTGAATCTGCTGAAGCTATGCTTTGGCTAACTGGTTCATGGTTGTTGTCAACTCAGCTATGGCTTGTCCGTGGTTTTGAAGTTCCTTGTGAATATTTATGACATGAGGTTCCCCCTGAGGAACAATTGCCTGACTCTGCCAGGCTGAGGAAGTGTCAGCCATCTCATCAAGAATGTCACAGGCCTCAGCATAAGGCAACTTCATAAAATTACCCCCTGCTAGGTGGTTTACCACACATTGATTGGTCGTGTTTATACTCCGATAAAATGTTTGTTGGATCATTGCTTCAGTCATATCATTTGTGAGCATGTGATTTTTGCCCTATATGAATTACTCCCACAAACTCAAAAGAAAATAATTTTTTCCATTGTTTGCAATTTCGTGGATTTTCGTAGCATTTTTATTATTGTTTACATTTGTCTGTGCATGTTTAATTTTGTTTAAATTATGAAAAATACAAAAATATATTTCATTTGTATTTAGGATTTAATTTTACATTTTTAAATCAATTAGTAATTTAGTTGCTTTACAAAAATGGAAAAATCACAAAAAATGGTTTATTTTGCATTGTTCAATTTTTAGATTTGAATTTTGTTGGTTTTCCTTTAACTTGGTATTTAATTAGTTGTAATAATTATTAGGGTTAATTAATTTAATTTTCTAGGATAATTTGGTTTAGGAATTAAGTTGGGTTTTGTTTTATTTTCATTTTTAGAAAAACTAAAAGGAATTAAAAAGAAATTGAAAAGAGAAGGAAAGAATTGCGAGGATCAAATTTTGGGCCAAATTAATTAAATTCCCCAGCCCAAATCATTTTTCTCCAATACCCGTGCCAGTCCCAGCCCAAGCCCATCGCATACCCGGTCCAAGTGGTCAGTCAACAGACCGTTGAAACGACGTAGTATGGGGGCGTTACTACGTCGTTTCGAGTTCACTAATGTTAAAACGATCTGAGCCCTTCATCCCTCTTCATCCGACGGCTCAGAACTGGGTTCCCCTTGATATAAAACTATCCAAATGCCTTTCCCCCCTAGCTTACTCATCCCTCTCGAACCTCACCTCTCAGAGACTCACCATGAACCCTAACGCCGCCACCATTCCCCACTGCCTCGAGCCCGGCGATGCCGGTCCCAAATTACTCCAAATCAACACCACAGAAACCTTATACCCTCCTCTTCCCTAATCTCCAATTCTTTTCCTTCGAATCCC
The DNA here is from genome assembly GCF_000393655.2 of Nicotiana sylvestris. NCBI lineage: Eukaryota > Viridiplantae > Streptophyta > Magnoliopsida > Solanales > Solanaceae > Nicotiana > Nicotiana sylvestris. Next base: position 30,923,258 of record NC_091061.1, read on the forward strand.
TGTGGAGCTTCTTGAATCTTAAATCAAAGATTCAAGCCCTAAAAAGCCCAAGGCCGAATTCATACATGCAAGGCTGTTCCTCCAAGTTTTCTAAGTTATTCACATTCTATTTTGTCACAAAATAACATTGTTCGCTTGTTCTTGACAAAGAACAAGCGATTGACATTATTTAAGGATTAAATCGGAATATCAGTCGCGAGTTCGAGCCTGGGTCGGTGAGTTCCTTCTTTCCTTTTGTTCATTCTTGTGTTCTTTCAGCCTTCTTTCCTCTTCTCTTTTTCTCTTTTTCTTTGGATAATTCAATTGAAAATTGGCCAAAGTTTCTGGCCGAGATGGAGTACTGTCCGTTTGTTCCTTGTTAGTTTTCTTTTCCAAGTCTTGTTCTCTGATGTTGCTTGGTCTGTTTAATTTTCCTGTTAATAGCATGACTAAATTTCTGATTTCACCCTATTTGTTCAGCCTTTTAGGTTAACTTAATTAGGTTTATTTGATAATTTAGTTCAATTCCGCATTTTAGTTTAGGTTTTAGTCTTGTGAAATCGTTTAGTTGTTTTCTTATCGTTTGCCATAATTTGCTCAATCTGGTTCAATTCATTTTGCTGTTTGGGCTCTGAATCCATTTCAGAATTCACTCCAAGGGACTTGAATTGAGTTTTGAGTCCAGGCCTGGTTTAACTATTGGGTCATTTGACCCATGACCCATTTGATTTCCTGAGGTAAAAATAGAGTGCTTGAGGGGTAATTTAGGAACTCTAGGTAGAGGAATCTCTGAATAACTAATTGAGGAAGCTTCTAGGAAGCTGGGGTGGGGACTAAACTGAAGTTCTGAATTTTACATTAAGGATTTAAAAGCAAAAACCAAAATTTCAAAAGGGTCTAAATGCAAAATCTGATTTCTTTAGGCTGCCCTAGTACCTTGCCTATAAAGGGATCCTTTTCTTCAAGCTCAAAGGATATTTAAGGAAAAAGACTGAAAAATCAGAAACGACTGAAATGTTTAAGTGGTATTCTCTATACTTAAAGCACTGAAAAACACACACAGGGGTAGAACTTCAAAATCAGAAAATACCGAAAAAGGAAAGTTCTAGCACTATTTCTTTGGTTATTTGTTTTCATCTTTCTAGTTTTAAGTCTTGAACATCTGCTGAAATTTTGGAATTTGAGTATGGATTAAAAAGGGTCGTAGTTGCTGGTTGCTTGTTGCTTTACCCTCTATTGTTGGAATATTTTTTTTAAGATTGTGAAGCAGATTTCAGGCAGTAAGGTACACATCATGACCTTATGCCAAAACCCTTGTAATCATGTCTTTACATAAATGTTAAAGATGTTACGTGAACAATCAAATATATATCCATACTGATTCTTGTTTCATATGCTGGAAAAATGCTTCTCTTGTACTTCAAATACATTAGTGGATATCTGTTGGACTTGGGCTTTATGTGTACTGTTTAACTTACTCATGCTTGATATTTGCTTCATGTTTTGAGTTGTGTGTATTAACCAGGGATTAGCCTGTTGCAACAGGACTCTTGATGGATCTGATCTTGATATGATCAAATTCATGAGAGTTGAAAGCTAAATTGGTATCACTCTTGTATGGGGAAGAGCTTGCAGCATTATGAAGGATCACAATCTGATGTCTATCCGGTTTTCTCAGTAGTTTAGATTTATTATGTTTGTCGCTTCATAAGTTAAGGTTGGCTAATCTTCATTACCTAGCTGAGTACTTGTCAAATGAATCGAAATGTTGTTGAATTGAGTTTACATGGAATTAATGTAATGAATGAACGAGTCATAAGGATCAAGGGTGAATGCCTTAGCCAGTTTCGTCTTGAAGTTCAAACCTGCTGAAAACAAGCTGCATAATCAGTTATGTGATGTTGGGTTTTCTGATTTTTGACTCATGCTGTTTTGTCATGTTTAGGCTCAATGACAAGCCCAAGAGTATTTCCCACTCCCCCTTCATTTTATTGAACTCTCAGCCCGCTGTTCCTTCCATCTAACTGTAACAATTTGGGTTCTTAAGTCCACTGTATTAATGATCTAAATCTTGTGTGCGAGTTGGGTTGGTGCCTTAATGTCATAGCTTCTGAGTTTCGATGTGTGAATAAGTCAAAGTGTTAGTGAATGTCTGCCTTCCTATAACAGTGATCTAGATTTGCTTCATTTCGATCTAGCTTAAACTGTTTTCAGGTTTAGTTTGGTTCTCAGAATCCGAGCCTTGTATCACAATCTTTTATCACATTATCTTCTAGAATTCAAGTGAGGTATTTTTGTTCTTCAAGAACTATGATTCAAACAGTGAACTTATGGTTTGACAAGTTACAAATCTTGCTAATCTATGTAAGGTTTTCATTGTCGTTGGCAAGGTCACACTTGGGATTCGAACTTCACGTAATATGTTTATAATTTATCCTATTTGAAATTGAGACGTGAACTCTTATTCCTGTTCAGTGTTAAGATTTTTTTAGAAAAACAATGATCATTTGGGTGTGCTACTTTTATGGTTTCTATGTATACCAGTTTGTCATGTGCTGATCAGTGCTATTAGGCCCAACTAACTTTTGGGTCTGGTCCTTGAGCCCCTCTGGAAATAAGGAATAGTTAAGCTTTCTTCGTTTGTCTTGGGCCTGCTTTTGGGCCCAAAGTATCATTTAATTATTGTTACTGATGTTAACTAACAGGGGCGGTCCAACTCCTGAAATCCCAACGCCCTTCCTCCTTTCTCTAGTAGTCGCGTATCTCGGCCTTAAGTCACCTCAGTTCAATTAGTTGTTGTAATTAATTTGAGGTGTGCCATATTAGCCAAAAATACAATTTATGGCCCTCAAAAGCTTGATTTCAAATTTCCTTTAAGGATTGGGATTGAGGTGTGCCATGCCGAACAAAACCTCAAAATGCATGGCCTTCGCTTAATTACTATTTTAATCCTTAGAAATCGAGGCGAGCCATTTAGTAGAATTTTCCATGGCCCTCGCAAAGTTGCAAATGCGTAGTTGCTTTAGGCGCGTCATTTTAATAATTTACCTTCCTAAACTCGGGTGCACATTTATGTGACTCAAATCCGAATCTCAACAATGTTAGATAAAATATGTCGAGGATCGCGGGTGCATTTATGTACGTGGTTCAAGACGTATTTTAAATGACGTTGAAATCTTCCTAAAAAAATAATTAAATAAAAGCAGTGAAGTTAAAATAAAATCATAGGCTAAAACATGTATTAAAATTAGATAATAGGCCAATTATAACAGTTGAGCGGCCGTGCTAGAACCACGAAATCCGGGAATGCCTAACACCTTCTCCCGGGTTAATAGAATTCCTTACCCGGATTTCTGTGTTCGTGGACTGTAAAACAGAGTCAATCTTTTTCTCGATTCGGGATTGAACCGGTGACTTGGGACACCATAAAATTATCCCAAGTGGCGACTCTGAAATTTTAATAAAATAATCCTGTTTCGATTGTCATTTAAATTGGAAAAACTCCCTTACACCCTTTCGAGGTGTAGGTAAAAAGGAGGTGTGACAGCTCTGGCGACTCTGCTGGGGATCAAACCCAGAATCTCTGGTTCAGGGTTCAAGAATTCTAGCTTATTATAATTGTTATATTTGGATTTTATTTATTATCTGATTTTTATTACATGTTTGGGCCTAATATGATAAATGTTGCTTTTACCGTTTTGATATTATCTGAACTGTCTATAAACTGCTACGAAACCCTTCTCTTCTCATCTTCGGGGATGTGCACGCTGGTCGTGACTCCCTATTCTGTTAGTGTCATACCTTGAAATAAGAAAGAGGCTCGGACAAATTACTAAGCCGGATGGCCTTTAGGTTCCCGGTACATAACCCCCTCCTCGGCTCGAGTTGTTCGCTCGGGTACACAAGTCTAGAACAAATACCAGGTTTTGAACCTAGAATGACTCAGCCTCATGCCGGATCCCTAGTAGGAACGTTTTTTTGCATCATGTGCATTTGACTTTGGAGACTGAATACAGATGTTAGGTCTGTCTAGGATAGGTGTACCCGAAATGAAAAGACCACCCTGATGCATTCTAATTACTACTTGTGCATTCATTTGCTTCGAATTTGCATGTTGACCGACTTATCGAATAATAGGGGAAACGTTGAGAGAAGGAAAGTCAATGTGAGGGCTAAGAGAGATAACTGTCTGTTTTTGAAATACCAATGTCCGAAATATACTGAAACTCTGCCGAAATTTTGAAAAAAAAGGTTTTTTTTTTCTGAAAATAGTTGTTTTTTGTCAAAATTGCCTGAACTACGCCAATTTGATTCTCACCCGATATGGGATACGTAGGCAACCCCCATCGAGTCCAACTTCCCTTTTGCAAACTAGCCCAAAAGGAACAAAAATTTTATTTTATTTTAAATAAGCAGGGTGATGCCATTTTTGTCTAAAATAGTCGAATGTCCCAAAAGGACGCCGGAAGGCTGTTTTAGCAAGAACAACCACCTTTGGTCTCTTTTTCGAATTTTTGGCCGGTTAGCAAGCATAGCCTTAAAATCTTCTCCCTGGAAGTGCTAAAAGGCCGTATTTGCAAAGTCGGGTTTTATTCTTGAAATGAAAATTTGAAATAATATTAACTTTTCTTGAATCAAATGAGTCATGATTTTGCTTAATCACCCTAATAAATGTGCTGAATGAGCATGAGTCAAAATTTGTCAATAACAGTCATGAACAAAATCCCTTTGGAGCTGTGTATGTGGTGGGAAGATCTGGGTAAATCAGGGCAAGATAAGGTCAATCTATACTTGGGAGGTCTCACCGGGTTGTTGATGATCAGGCCTAGAGGAGACATCATAAAGGCATTGGTTACATTCTAGGACCCGGCCCACAACGTGTTTCATTTTTCAGATTTTGAACTCACCCCAACTTTGGAAGAAATAGCCGGATATATTGGGAGCACTGAGGTTCCTATGAGACACAAATATCTGATTGCTCCAAGAGTCGTCGCTGTGCATAGGTTCCTAGATTCCTTAAAGATAAACAGGGGGTCCACAACCCAGATTTGGCAACTGGTTTTTCCACTCCGCAGTTTATATACCAGCGATATAGACACATAGGAGGGTTTAATAATCCAGAAAGCAAAATTTGTAGCAAAGGGAATCACCTCAAATGGGAAGAACACAGGTGCTTTGCTTTTATGGTGGTATTCTTGGGTCTTCTGGTGTTTCCTAGGAAAGATGGAAATATCGATATACAGATAGCTGGGGTCGTCAGCACTTTGCTTACTCAGGCCAAAAGCACCCTCGCACCCATGAGAGTGTTCGAAATCTTCCGTGCTCTCATAGCCTGCAAAGCCGGAGGAGACTTTTTTGAAGGGTGCAACTTGTTGCTACAGATGTGGATGATTGAACATCTATGTCATCGTCCTCAATACATGAGCTATGGGTCGACGAAAAAAAAATGCATAGAGGAATTTTATACAAGGGTCGATGGGTTTAGCCTGCCAGAAGGGGTCACAGAATGGATACCACATCTCCGTTCCATCACTGCAGACCAAATAGAATGGATGTTCGGGTGGCTTCCTATAGATGAAATCGTGTACATGGCAGCTACCGGACCTCACTTCCTCCTGATGGGTCTCAGAAGTATCCAGCCTTATGTCCCATACCAGGTTTTGAGACAATTGGGGAGATGTCAAATAGTTCCAAAAGATGAAGACCTTAGTGCTTAGGTAGTCGAGATTGGTCCTGATGGTCAGTTTCATGAAGCAGCAGTCTGCCAGATTTGGAGCGAGTGTCAGTACCTGATGGCAAATACCTGTGTGCGCGATCTATCCAAAGGTGAAGTTTCACCAGGTTACCTTGCTTGGTATAAAAGGGAAATTGAGTTTGGAAGGCCAGCCAAAAGACCCCATCTTCAAGAATTTGTCGAGGCATCACAAGCGCAATGGGATTTGTTGGCCAAAGAAAATGAATATAAGGCTACCATAAGCAAGATGAAAAGCAAGTCAAGAACCTTCAATTCAAGAATGGTTTGCAAGCCGCCACAGATGAGGGTGAGAAGAAAAGGCTAGCCAAGGAAAATGAAGCCCTTCAAGCCCAGATTCGGGAAATGAAAATAGCAGCTGAAAATCCCGCTAGAGGTGCAAAAGATGAAAAGCTTATAAAGAACCTTACGCAGAAGGTGTGTGAGTATGATTTTGATTTGAACAAGGCAGAGGGTGAATTAGCAAGGGCTCGAACAAAATTGGCTAATAATGCGGAAGAACGAGAGCGCTTGGTTAAACAGTTAAAAGGAAAATATGACAATGAGGTTGTGGGGTTGAAGAAAAGGGTCACCATCTTTAAGAACAAAATGATCAAGCAAGCAAAAGACTTTAAGGCAGAAAGAGAACATTGTTATGCAGCAATGGCATAGTTAGAAAGAGATCTGCAACACCTTCAAGAATAGAATCATATAGCTGACAAACTTTGGAAGCAAGGGTCCAACAGATTGGGCGTTTGTTGCAAGAAAAGGGCGTCATAAGAGAAAGGGTCAGAAGGATCGCCGACTACATCACAATGAAATGCAGTAAGTGTGAGGACCTGACTAGATCCATGTTCTTTGCCACTGTGATGACCTTTGTCCGCCAGATAATGGAAGATCTCTACCACCTCTAAAGGGATTTGGTGCATTGGCTCGTACCAAGACCGAATGATGTCCCGCGGGCCCCAGGAGCAGTTGAGGCATTGATGTATTCATGATTTTCATTGGAGTCTGCTAGTCTGTATTTTCATCTTGGAGTCTGTTAGTCTATTTTCGAGTCTGTATTTTCATCTTTCCATTAGAGTCTGTTAGTTTCTTCTTCGAGTCTGTTAGTTTTTGAGTTGTTGTAATCAAAACATTCATTTTATGAAAAATTTGAAAATCCCAAAATATTTTTATTATTTATTTTTACTCTTATCCCCCAGAACTATGCAAAGATCTGATTCTTACGGGGTCATATTACATAGGCAATCTCCATAGGATTTGATCATAACCAAGTGAAAAAAGAGAGAGAAAAGAAAAAAAAGAGAGAAAAAATAAGAAACTGTGAGAAGAAAATAATGGCAAAACAAGAAAAAGAAATGAGAGAATAAAGAGCAACGAGAAATAAAAAAAAAGGGGCAGGAGTGAAAAAAGGAAAAAGATTGAAAAAAGAAGAAAAAAAGATTGAGAAAAAGAGAAGTTGCAAATAGAAATAAGAGAAAAGTCGGGATGACGCAAGCAACCGATCAAATGCATGATAGAAATGGTTAACTGCTTAGGTGCATTACATTCCCCCAAATGTGCGGTTGCCTATCTGTTAAGCTCTAACTGCTAACAAGTTTGTTGTTGATAATTAGTACAGGAATGTGGTTAGTTTGTTGGCATTCTGGAAACTCACCCATACAACACCCGGTCCAAAAACAAGTCAATCATGGCTAACCAGGAACTTGATGCGAGTGTTATCGATCCGTCGAAAGAGGGGGAAGAATCGGATGTTAATTTGAAAGAAGAGATGTATAAGCTGAAACAACAGATGGCCGAGATGTACCAAGCATGGGTAAAAGGACACCCGCCACCACTTTACCCCACCAACCCTGCCTTTGTCCTGCCATTGGCTCAGTCCCAGGAACCCCCCACGGCCGATTCATCCCCGGGCTTTCCCATTTACCACTACTATCAGGGCACTACTTCCCAAACACCACCAGCTCTGCCACCCAAACCAGTTCCATACCCTCCTCCACCAGCCACTCTTGTTTTCGTGGCACCCCCACCCTCTACACTCCACTGATCTTCTAGCGAGCCCTTATTCCAGGCCCATAATAACCAATATTACCCCCCGGAGCCCACTTTCAAAGCTCCAGAACCCTATTCCTACACTCCTCGTTTTTATCTCCTGAGAAACCATCTAAGAACCCCGAACATGAGGAGATGTTCAGGAAAGTTAAAAGCTTGGAACAGTCATTCAGAAACATGCAGGGGTTGGGAGGTCAGGTAAGCGTGGCTTACAAAGATCTAGGCGTATTCCCAGATGTTCAATTGCTGGCGGGGTTTAAGATGCCCAAGTTTGATTTGTATGATGGGCACAGAGACCCGGTGGCGCATTTGAGAGGTGTTTGTAGCAAAATGAGGGGAGCTGGCGGGAGAGACGAGTTACTAATGACATATTTCAGTCAGAGTTTGAGTGGTTCGGCGCTGGAGTGGTACACTCGGTAGGATCACAGAAAATGGTATACATGGGATGATCTAGCCCAAGCATTCGCTTGTCACTTCCAGTACAATCTCGAGATTATTCCAGATCGTCTTTGACAAAGATTGGGAAAAAGCACAATGAAAGCTTCAGGGAGTATGGTTTTCGGTGGAGAGAACATGCAGCAAGGGTTGACCCTCCAATGAAAGAAAGTGAAATGATGGATTATTTTCTGCAGGCCTTAGAACCTACTTCCGTCATCTGGTATCAACTATAGGCAAGTCCTTCAATGAAGTGGTGAAAATGGGCAATATGGTAGAAGAAGGACTTAAGTCAAACAAAATCATGAGTTATTCGGCTATTAAGGCAACCACTCAGGCCATTCAAAGCGGAACTGGGGGAGTAATTGGAAAGAAGAAGAAAGAGTATGTGGCAACGATTGATTCAGGAGCTTGGTTCAAACCTAGGGGCTCATCTCACCACTATAATTAGCCTCGACCCCACCACCAAACCTACCCCCATACCCCGTATAATCCACCCCAATACTACTACCCACCACAAGACCCCCATTTTTCTGTCCACCACGCCCAAACATACACTCAACCTCCTGCCCACGCACAATGGCGTGCGCCAGCCCCAAAAAACACCTACCCGCCCCCACGAGCCTACCATAACCCTCCTAGACCAGATTTCCGGCCCAATCAACATTTAAAAACGAGAGGTTGCAGAAGAAGAAAACCTTCACTCTAATGGGAGAGTCCTATACTAGGTTGTTCCACAGGCTGAGACAATTGGATTTGCTGAGGCCGATCGAGTCAAAATTCCCAAATCCTCCCCGAGAAATCTTGATTATTCTGTAAGTTGTGAATATTGTTCTGGTGCTCCAGGGCACGATACGGAGAAATGCTGGCAATTGAAAAATGCTATCCAATAGCTCATTGATACAAATCAGATTGAAGTCCAAGCTCCGGAGGTGCCCAACATCAACCAGAACCCGTTGCCAACCCATCAGGAGACAAATATGATTGAGACAGTGCATAAGGGAGGGGAGCCTAAGAAACCTTCACAGACCGTCATGATGATTCGGTCCAACGAGGTCAAACCGATTGAAAAATCAACAAGTGAGAGATTAGTGATCAAATTGAGCGGGACAAACAGTGAACCATCTACGGTAGTCAAGAAGGGGTTCTCAAGTAATGTTGCAGCGAAACAGGAAAGGGAAAAAGTGGTTGTGCCAGGAGTGGTGAACAAGCTTGTTGTAATTATGGAGGGTACTCGTACAGATCCGGTCATTATCAAGCCTGTAACCTAGTTACCAATAGTCAACAGCAAGGATATCCCTTGGAATTATGAACGGGTGACAATGACTTACAAAGGAAAAGAAGTTAAAGAAGAATTCTATGAGACCCATGGATTGACTTGGTCAGGGAGATGCTTTGCCCCTGAGGAGTTAAGAAAAGCTAAAACCTCCAAAGATAACCCAGTGCTAGTGAAGAAATCTGTGACCAAAGAAGAGGCAGAAGAGTTTTTGAGGAAGATGAAGGTGCAAGACTATTCCATTGTGGAGCAGTTGAGGAAGACGCCTGCTCAGATTTCACTGTTGTCATTATTAATCCATTCAGACAAGCATCGACGGGCCTTGATGAAAATCCTGAACGAGGCCCACGTTCCTGACAAAATCTCAGTAAACCATTTGAAAAAGATAGCTAACAACATATTTGAGGTAAACAGAGTTACTTTTTCTAATGATGAGTTGCCCGTGGAGGGTACTAAGCACAATAAAGCCCTCTATATTACAGTGAAATGCGAAGATTCCATGGTTACCCGGGTATTGGTCGACAATGGTTCCAGTGCGAACATTTGCCCTCTCTCCACTCTGAACAAGTTGAAAGTGGATGATGAAAGGATTCACAAGAACAGTATCTACATGCGGGGATTTGACAGTGGAGGGAAAGATTCAGCCGGTGATATAGTCCTTGAGCTGACAATAGGACCAGTTGAATTTACCATGGAATTCTAGGTGCTGGATGTGGCTGTTTCCTACAATCTGATGTTAGGTCGACCCTAGATTCATGCTGCCAAAGCAGTCCCATCTACTCTGCATCAGATGGTCAAGTTTGAATGGGATAGACAGGAAATCGTTGTGCACAATGAAGATAATTTGTTTGTTCCCAGTGATTCCATTGTTCCATTTATTGAGGTTAAAGACGACAAGGGACCTTGGGTCTATCAGGTTTTTGACACAGTATCAGCCGAGAAAATTTCAGAAGGGAAATGCGTTCCAATGCCGAGGGTAACTACCACATCAGTCATGGTGGCTTTTAAAATGTTGAAAAATGGTTTTGTACCTGGTAAGGGTTTGGGGTGCATCTCTGCAAGGTATAGTACAGCCGGTGTCTCTCCCCAAAAACTTGGATACATTTGGTTTGGGATTTAAGCCCATAGCCGCAGACGTGAAAAAAGCCTGAAAATTGAAACAGAGGGCATGGGTCCTCCCAAAGCCGGCCCCACGTCTCTCCAGATCGTTTGTCAAGCCTGGCACCAAGAGGCACCCAGTAACAACAGTTCCCAGTTTTGTGGTTGGTCTTGATGAAGAGTTGATTGAAAGGTTCGAATGGTTGTTCGACGATGTAAACATGGTGGAAGTTGGAGAAGGTTCCAGCAAGGCGGATGTGCAATTTGTCGAGCCCAGTACAAAGATTAACAATTGGGAAGCTACTCCTCTCCCTACCCGGAAGGAGTTTTGGTAGTTTGCTTTGATTTTCTTTCAGTTTATCTGGATTATTCCAGGGTTGTAATTCAGATTCTATGTTCCGTCCGTATGGATGTATAAACCTTGTTATCTTTTGATTTCAATGAAATGCAATTTCCCCTTTTCATCATTCTTGATAGTTTTATTTTTGTTTTTCTTTTCTTCCTTGTATAGTTCTTTTCATGCTGGTTTCAATGACATGACATGCATGAGGAATCTTCGTCCCAGTCTTAAAAGCCAATCTAATTCTGAAATAATAATTAAAGAAATAGAGTGTAATGATGAATCAGAATACAATGAGGATGAGGCCTTTGAAGAGATTAGAAAAGAATTAAGCCATTTTAAAGAAAAACCCAAACCCAACCTGAGTGATACCGAAACAATCAATTTAGGGGACCCGGATAATATCAGAGAAACTAAGATAAGTGTCCATCTTGAACCGCAACTCAGGGAAGAGATGATTAAAGCATTGTTTGAGTACAAAGATATTTTTGCATGGTCATATGACGACATACCGGGTCTAAGCACTGACTTGGTGGTTCACAAATTGCCCACTGATCCGGCATTTCCTCCCGTTAAACAGAAGTTGAGGAAGTTCAAAACCGATATGAGTGTGAAGATCAAAGAAGAGGTCACAAAGCAGTTCGATGCAAAAGTCATTCGAGTCACGCGGTATCCCACTTGGTTAGCCAATGTTGTGCCTGTGCCAAAGAAGGATGGTAAGACCAGAGTGTGTGTTGATTACGGTAGTCTCAATAGGGCAAGTCCAAAGGACAACTTCCCAGTGCCAAACATCCACATTTTGATTGATAATTGTGCCAAACATGAGATTGGGTCTTTTGTGGATTGCTATGCGGGCTATCATCAGATCCTAATGGATAAGGAGGATGCAGAAAAACGGCATTCATCACGCCATGGGGAACATACTACTATCGGGTCTTGCCTTTCACTTTGAAAAATGCTGGGGCAACTTACATGAGGGTAATGACGACCATATTCCACGACATGATACACAAGGAGATCGAGGTTTATGTGGATGATGTAATCATAAAGTCTTGAAAGCAGTCTGACCATGTCAGAGATTTGAGAAAGTTCTTCCAAAGGCTTTGTAGGTACAATCTTAAGCTCAATCCTGCAAAGTGCGCATTCGGGGTGCCGTCTGGAAAACTGTTAGGATTCATAGTCAGTCGTCGAGGTATTGAATTGGACCCGCCAAAGATCAAAGCTATCCAAAAATTGCCACCCCTAAGGAACAAGACTGAGGTGATGAGTTTATTAGGGAGGTTGAACTACATCAGCAGGTTTATTGCTCAGCTTACGACAACTTGTGAGCCTATCTTCAAACTGCTGAAGAAGGATGCTGCGGTCAAGTGGACAGATGAGTGTCAAGAAGCATTTGATAAGATAAAAGAGTACTTGTGAAACCCACCTATGTTGGTGCCACCAGAACCGGAGAGAACTTTGATTTTGTATTTGACGGTCCTGGACAATTCATTTGGTTGTGTGTTGGGTCAGCATGACATTACCGGCAGGAAGGAGCATGCCATCTATTATCTCAGCAAGAAGTTCACATCCTATGAGGTTAAGTACACTCACCTGGAAAGGACATGTTGAACCTTAACTTGGGTAGCACAGAAGTTGAAGCATTATTTGTCATCTTACACTAATTACCTCATCTCTCGTTTGGATCCGCTAAAGTATATCTTTCAGAAGCCTATGCCTACAGGGAGGCTCGCAAAGTGGCAGATCTTGCTAACAGAATTTGACATCGTCTATGTGACTTAGATTGCGATGAAAGCCCAGGCATTGGCCGACCATTTGGCCGAGAATCCAGTGGATGAAGAATATGAGCCTTTGAAAACTTACTTCCCTGATGAAGAGGTAATGCACATTGATAAGTTGCACCAAGTTGAAGAGCCAATTTGGAAACTTTGCTTTGATGGAGCTGCTAACATGAAAGGTGTTGGGATAAGAGCTATACTTATTTCTGAAATAGGGCACCACTACCCTGTTACGACCCAGCTTCGTTTCTATTGTACTAACAACATGGCTGAGTACGAGGCGTGCATTTTGGGTTTGAGGTTAGCTACAAATATGGGTGTCCAGGAAGTCTTGGTCTTGGGAGACTCAGACCTTCTGGTGCACCAAATTCAAGGGGAATGGGAAACACAGGATTTGAAACTCATACCGTATCGACAATGATTGTATGATCTTTGTCAGCGGTTTCAATCAGTAGAGTTCAGGCATATTCCAAGGATCCATAATAAGTTTGCCGATGCTTTGGCTACTCTGGCGTCAATGTTACATTACCCAGATAAGGCTTATGTTGACCCTTTGCATATTCAGGTCCATGATCAACATGCTTACTGTAACATGGTGAAAGAAGAACTTGATGGTGAGCTGTGGTTCCACAATATCAGGGAATACATCAGAATGAGAGTATATCCGGTACAAGCCACATGTGATCAAAAGAGAACAATTCATCGTTTGGCAAGTGGATTTTTCTTTAGTGGAGGAGTTTTGTACAAAAGAACTCCAGATCTTGGATTGTTAAGATACATAGATGCTAGACAGGCCACAACTATCATGACCGAAGTACATTCTGGAGTCTGTGGACCGCATATGAGTGGGTACGTTCTGGCAAAGAAGATTCTCCGAGCAGGTTATTATTGGCTCACCATGGAGCAGGATTGTATCAGTTTTGTGCATAAATGTCATCAATGCCAAGTACACGGAGATTTGATTCATTCTCCGCCATCTAAATTGCACACAATGTCTGCACCATGGCCTTTTGTTGCTTGGGGCATAGATGTCATTGGACCGATTGAGCCAACAGCATCCAATGGGCACAAGATCATTCTAGTAGCCATTGATTATTTCACCAAGTGGGTTGAAGCTAAAACTTTCAAGTCTGTGACCAAGAAAGCGGTGGTCGATTTTGTGCACTCAAATATCATCTGTCGGTTCGGGATCCCAAAGGTGATCATCACAGATAATGGTGCTAATCTCAACAGTCATCTAATGAAAGAGGTATGTCAGCAGTTTAAGATTATGCATCGTAATTCCACCCCATACCGCCCCAAGGTGAATGGAGCAGTCGAGGCAGCCAACAAAAACATAAAGAGGATACTTCAGAAAATGGTAGAGGGTTCCAGGCAGTGGCATGAAAAGTTACCCTTTGCATTGTTGGGTTATCGCACTACTGTTCTCACTTCAGTAGGGGCAACACCTTATTTGTTGGTATATGGCACTGAAGCAGTGATAATCGCAGAAGTTGAAATCCCATCTCTTCAGATTGTCATTGAAGCTGAAATTGATGATGATGAGTGGGTCAAAACCTGCCTGGAGCAATTGAGTTTGATCGATGAGAAAAGATTGGCAGCAATGTGTTATGGCCAGTTGTATCAACAGAGAATGGAAAGATCATATAACAAGAAGGTGCGTCCACAGAAGTTTGAAGTGGGTCAACAAGTATTGAAACGTATCCTTCCACATCAGGCTGAAGCAAAAGACAAGTTCGCCCCAAATTGGTAGGGGCCGTTCACCGTAACGAGAGTGTTGTCCAATGGTGCTTTGTATTTAACAGATATAGAAGGCAAATGTGTAGACATGGCTATCAATTCTGATACAGTCAAAAGATATTATGTATGATTTCTCTGGTTTAAATTGTATTTATTTGCACTTGGCATGTTCCGAAGATTGGAATGACGAAGGCATTTTGTTCTGCTATCTAAACACTTTATCTTTTGTTACCACTTTTGAGTCTTATTTATTTCCTTTCATACCCCTATTTGGAATCGGTATCAAAGTTCAGAAACGCAGTCGCAAAAGATAAGTAAAGGAAAAGAGAGAAAAAGAAAAGAGAAAGAAAAAAAAAGAATTAAAGAAAAGAAAAAGAGAGAACAACAAAATAACAAAAAGAGAAAAAGGAAGAAAGAAAAAAAAGAGAAAGAAAAGAAAGAGAAAAGAGAAAATCACAACAACAAAGCCATTTCTATATCATGAACTACATTCGACCTGATTCCTTTTAAGGATACGTAGGCAGCCTCATGGTTCGGTCCCATCAAAATAAAAATCCCAAAAGTCCCCAAGCAAAGACACCGGGGCAGAAGTTGCGGTTTTTGTAAGAAATCTGATTCCAAAAGTTGTAATTTTGAACCCAGTTGAGTTGTTTTGAGCCTTGTGATACCCCTTCTCTCTCTAACCCTATCCAAGAGCCCACGTTACG
The DNA here is from genome assembly GCF_000393655.2 of Nicotiana sylvestris. Classification (NCBI taxonomy): domain Eukaryota; kingdom Viridiplantae; phylum Streptophyta; class Magnoliopsida; order Solanales; family Solanaceae; genus Nicotiana; species Nicotiana sylvestris. The sequence continues at coordinate 30,938,397 of NC_091061.1, forward strand.
GTCCAAAGAAAGACCTTCCAATCAGTCTTCGAGAGATGCCAAGTCAAGCAAATAGAGGTGATTCATATCAGGGGCAACATTCCGGTCCAAACAAGGAAAATGAAAAATGAGAAAATCTTATTGGTGAAAACCCTCACGTGCACTGTAAGGCGATGAAAGCTGAGGGAAATAAAAATGAGAGAGTCTTATTGGTGAAAATCATCACGGGCACCTTAAGGCGAAAGTGAGTTGAGAGATGAACAAATGAGAGAGGTTTGTTGGTGAAAACCCTTCAGGGCACCGTAGGCCGAACAAGGTCAATGTTTTAGTGAAGAAATTTGATTTTGAAGATATTGGGGCGTAAAGTACAACAACTGAATGTTGATTGGTTGGACAGACTGGGCCAATTAATCTGAAATGCATGTCATGATCATTGGTGCCGGCTGCTCCACTCAGATAAGTTTCTTTTTTTCCCTTTCAGACAATCTTCTAGTTTTGGATTTTTATTATCCCTAACTCTCAAAGTCATTGCATTTCATTTCTTCTGGGTTTATTTTTCTAAGATGTTTCCAATGTCAGTTCTGTTTAAGTGAATAAGAAAGGATTTCAAACCTCTCTACCAACTTCCAAAATTGCACAAAAGCACAGTGCAGCCAAAGCATTGTTAGAGATAGTATGATGTGAAGTGGGATATAAAGGGTTAGAAAAAGTTCCATCGGTGAAATGGTTTAGTAATTTCGTGGGAGATGCAGAGGTGCAGATAGATGGGTCAGAGATGTAACACAATAGTTGGGTATAGAACAATCGGGTTATCCAAGGTCATGTGGGTGAAAGCCAGTCAAAAAGTCAAATGGTTCTTGGCCAGTTCGGGGAAACCATTCAAAGCAAAGCACGACAACAGAGAGGCCACTTTCAGCAAGAATGCCACAAACTAACCACCACATTTTAAACTAACAAGATTTTTCTTTGATTAAAAGAGGGGCAGAAAATTTCATTTGTTTCGGAGAAATCCTCTGTAGGGGAAAAGCAAGCACCGGACAGGTTTGACAGTAAATTCTCAGGACCCTCCTGGAAAATGGGACCTAGTTTAAAATTCAAAACAATCATGAGTAGCAAAATCTAGCATAAATGTACCCCAAAGGAATATAAATTGGCTTCAAAGTTTTCATGCTTTAGATAGGATTCAATTAAGAGCTTGTAGGACCCTCTTGAATAATGAGACTTAGCTTTAAGATTTCCATTAGATAACAAGATTTAGCGTAAGTTCTGCTGTAGGGTAGTATAATCCAGCCGTAAAAGTTGTCACTCTTAAGATAAGACTTGATTTTGATTTTCAGGACCCTTCTGGATAATGGGATGTAGTTTTAAGACCCTCTTAGATAAAAAGGTTTAGTGGGAGTCATACCTTTAGAAGATATAATTTAGATGTAAAGCTGTCATTTAACTAGGAGTTTTCAAGACCCTCCTAGATAATGGGATTTAACTTTCAAATTCATAGAGATATTTGGTGACATGATTCAATTAACACTCATAGATCCGCCCAACACCAAACTGGGGCAGGAAAATTTCTTTTATTTTGTTTGTTTTGTTGTAATCAGGTTCAAAGGCAGCATTTTCAGATGAGCAGTTGAAGATTTAGCAATCAAGCGCCCACCTGGAGAGCAAGGGAATACAGTTAAAGTTTTGGCAATCAGGCACCCACCTGGAGAACAAGGGAAGACAACACGAGTTTCAAGAATGAAGGACAACTCAGGTTCAAGCAATCAGGCACCGACCTGGAGAAACAAGGGAAGATAGTTCAAAGGAAAAGCAGTCGCAAGAGGGAGTAGTTCAAGTTCGGCACTCAGGAGCCCACCTGGAGAACAAAGGGAAAACAAATCAAGTTCTGAGGAAAAACAATTAAAGTTTTGGCAATCAGGCGCCCACCTGGAGAGCAAGGGAATACAGTTAAAGTGTTGGTAATCAGGAGCCCACTTGAAGAACAAAAGGAAAAACAATTCAAGTGTTGGTAATCAGGAGCCCACCTAAAGAACAAAGGGAAAAGCAATTCAAGTGTTGGTAATCAGGAGCCCACCTGGAGAACAAAGGGAAAAACAATTCAAGTGTTGGTAATCAGGAGACCACATGGAGAACAAAGGGAAAGCAATTCAAGTGTTGGTAACCATGAGCCCACCTGGAGAACAAAGGGAAAAGCAATTCAAGTGTTGGTAATCAGGAGCCCACCTAGAGAACAAAAGGAAAGCAACAATGTTTAAAGTAAGACGCTGCAAGTTCGGCAATCAGGCGCCCACCTGGAAAACAAAGGGAAAACAAGTCAAGTGTCGGAGGAAAGGAAGATAATTAAAATGTTGGTAATCAGGGGCCCACCTAGAAGAACAAAGGGAAAGCAACAATGTTCAAAGGAAGACAGTTCGAGTTGAGTAATCAGGCGCCCACCTGGAGAACAAAGGAAAAGCACCTCAGAATATAATTCAAGTCAGCGACAAAGGAATTTCACCTGGAGAGTACAAGTCAATAGAGCAACAGAAACCGCAAGATCAAGTTTGAAGATATAGATAGGATTATTGTAATTCATAGATCATAGTTTAGTGTAGCTTCTTTTATTTTGGATTGGTGTAATAAGGGATTCAGCAAGCAGTAGCAACAGCAGCAACAGTGAAATCACAGCTCCCAGCTACCGAAACTTCTCGAACTATACTAACCTGATTCCTTTATAGCCAAGGATATGTAGGCAACCTCGGAAGTAGGGTGCGGTCAAATTTTTTTCAAAATGCTTCCCACGGAGTATTCAAACGGGCAAAAATCGTTCGTATCCGCTCACTCTATCTTTGCACGAAAACTCTTCGTGTTTTCAAGCAAAGAGGGGCAGCTATGAGCAGGTGATTTTTACCCTATATGAATTACTCCCATAAACTCAAAACAAAATAATTTTTTTCATTATTTGCAATTTCGTGGATTTTTGTAGCATTTTTGTTATTGTTTGCATTTGTTTGCGCATGTTTAATTTTGTTTAAATTATGAAAAATACAAAAATATGTTGCATTTAGGATTTAATTTTGCATTTCTAAATCAATTAGTAATTTAGTTGCTTTACAAAAATGAAAAAATCACAAAAAATGATTTATTTTGCATTGTTCAATTTTTAGATTTGAATTTTGTTGGTTTTCCTCTAACTTGGTATTTAATTAGTTGTAATAATTATTAGGGTTAACTAATTTAATTTTCTAGGATAATTTGGTTTAGGAATTAAGTTGGGTTTTGTTTTATTTTCATTTTTAGAAAAAGAAAAGGAATTAAAAAGAAAATTGAAAAGAGAAGGAAAGAATTGAGAGGATCAAATTTTGGGCCAAATTAATTAAATTCCCCAGTCCAAATCATTTTTCTCCCATACCCGTGCCAGACCCAGCCCAAGTCCATCGCATACCCGGTCCAAGTGGTCAGTCCCCAGACCGTTGAAACGACATAGTATGGGGGCGTTACTACGTCGTTTCGAGTTCACTAATATTAAAACGATCTGAACCCTTCATCCCTCTTCATCTGACAGCTCAGAACTGGGTTCCCCTTGATATAAAACTATCCAAATGCCTTCCCCCCTCGTCCCTCTCGAACCTCACCTCTCAGAGACTCACCATGAACCCTAACGCCACCACCATTCTCCACCGCCTCGAGCCCGGGGACTGAATCCATTTTGCTATTTGGGCTCTGAATCCATTTCAGAATTCACTCCAAGGGACTTGAATTGAGTTTTGAGTCCAAGACTGGTTTAACTATTGGATCATTTGACCCATGACCCATTTGATTTCCTGAGGTAAAAACAGAGTACTTGAGGGGTAATTTAGGAACTCTAGGTAGAGGAATCTCTGAATAATTGTTTGAGGAAGCTTCTAGGAAGCTGAGGTGGGGACTAAACTGAAGTTTTGAATTTTACATTAAGGATTTCTAAGCAAAAACCAAAATTCCAAAAGGGTATAAATGCAAAATCTGATTTCTTTAGGCTGCCCTAGTACCTTGCCTATAAAGGGATCCTTTCTTCAAGCTCAAAAGAGATTGGAGGAAAAAGACTGAAAAACCAAAAACGGCTGAAAGGTTTAAGTGGCATTCTCTATACTTGAAGCACTGAAAAACACACATAGGGGTAGAACTTCAGAATAAAAAAACACAAAAGAAAAGGAAAGTTCTAGCACTGTTTCATTGGTTATTTGTTTTCATCTTTCCGGTTTTAAGTCTTGAACATCTGTTGAAATTTTGGGATTTGAGTATGGATTAAAAAGGTTCGTAGTTGCTGGTTGCTTGCTGCTTTACCCTCTGTTGTTGGAATATTTTTTTTAAGATTGTGAAGCAGATTTCAGGCAGTAAGGTACACATCATGACCTTATGCCAAAACCCTTGTAATCATGACTTTACATAAATGTTAAAGATGTTACGTGAACAATCAAATATATATCCATGCTGATTCTTGTTTCATATGCTGGAAAAATGCTTCTCTTGTACTTCAAATACATTAGTGGATATCTGTTGGGCTTGGGCTCTATGTGTACTGTTTAGCTTACTCGTACTTGATATTTTCTTCATGTTTTGAGTTGTGTGTATTAGCCAAGGATTAGCCTGTTGCAGCAGGACTCTTGATGGATCTGATCTTGATATGATCAGATTCATGAGAGTTGAAAGCTAAATTAGTATCACTCTTGTATGAGGAAGAGCTTGCAGCATTATGGAGGATCACAATCTGATGTCTATCTGGTTTTCTCAGTAGTTTAGATTTATTATGTTTGTCGCTTCATAAGTTAAGGTTGGTTAATCTTCATTACCTAGCTGAGTACTTGTCAAATGACTCGAAATGTTGTTGAATAGTATTGAGTTTACATGGAATTAATGTAATGAATGAACGAGTCATAAGGATCAAGGGTGAATGCCTTAGCCAGTTTCGTCTTGAAGTTCAAACCTGCTGAAAACAAGCTGCATAATCAGTTATGTGATTTTGGGTTTTCTGATTTTTGACTCATGCTGTTTTGTCATGATTGGGCTCAATGACAAGCCCAAGAGTATTTCCCACTCCCCCTTCATTTTATTGAACTCTCAGCCCTCTGTTCCTTCCATCTAACTATAACAATTTGGGTTCTTAAGTCCACTGTATTACTGATCTAAATCTTGTATGTGAGTTGGGTTGGTGCCTCAATGTCATAACTTCTGAGTTTCGATGTGTGCATAAGTAAAAGTGTTAATGAATATCTGCCTTCCTATAACAGTGATCTAGATTTGCTTCATTATTTTTCTTTCGATCTAGCTTAAACTGGTTTCAGGTTTAGTTTGGTACTCAGAATCTGAGACTTGTATAACAATCTTTTATCACATTGTCTTCTAGAATTCAAGTGAGGCATTTGTGTTCTTGAAGAACTATGATTCAAACAATGAATTTATGGTTTGGCAAGTTACAAATCTTGCTAAAGTATGTAAGGTTTTCATTGTCGTTGGCAAGGTCACAATTGGGATTCGAACTTCACGTAATATGTTTATAATTTATCCTATTTGAAATTGAGATGTGAACTCTTATTCTTGTTAAGTGTTTAGTTTTTTTTTTAGAAAAACAATGATCATTTAGGTGTGCTTCATTTCTCGTTTCTATGAATACCAATTTGTCATGTGCTGATCAGGGCTATTAGGCCCAACTGACTTTTGGGCCTGGTCCTTAAGGCCCCCCTGGAAATAAGGAATAGTTAAGCTTTCTTCGTTTGTCCTGGGCCTGCTTTTGGGCCCAAAGTATCATTTAATTATTGTTACTAATGTTAACTAACAGGGGCAGTCCAACTCCTGAAATCCCAACGCCCCTCCTCCTTTCTCTAGTAGTCGCGTATCTCGGCCTTAAGTCACATCAATTCAATTAGTTGTTGTAATTAATTTGAGGTGTGCCATATTAGCCAAACATACAATTTATGGCCCTCAAAAGCTTGATTTCGAATTTCCTTTAAGGATTGGGATTGAGGTGTGCCATGCCGAACAAAACCTCAAAATGCGTGGCCTTAGCTTAATTACTATTTTAATCCTTAGAAATCGAGGCGAGCCATTTAGTAGAATTTTCCATGGCCCTTGCAAAGTTGCAAATGCGTAGTTGCTTTAGGCGCGTCATTTTAATAATTTACCTTCCTAAACTCGGGTGCGCATTTATGTGACCCCAATCCGAATCTCAACAATGTTAGATAAAATATGTCGAGAATCTCGGGTGCATTTATGTACGTGGTTCAAGACGTATTTTAAATGACGTTGAGATCTTCCTAAAAAAAAATAATTAAATGGAAGCAGTGAAGTTAAAATAAAACCATAGGCTAAAACATGTATTAAAATCAGATAATAGGCCAATTATAACAGTTGAGCGACCGTGCTAGAACCACAGAATCTGGAAATGTCTAACACCTTCTCCCGGGTTAACAGAATTCCTTACCCAGATTTCTGTGTTCGCGGACTGTAAAATAGAGTCAATCTTTTCCTCGATTCGGGATTTGAACCGGTGACTTGGGACACCATAAAATTATCCCAAGTGGCGACTCTGAAATTTTAATAAAATAATCCCATTTCAATTGTCACTTAAATTGAAAAAACTCCCTTATACCCTTTCGGGGTGTAGGTAAAAAGGAGGTGTGACATCATTGTTAGGGCATTTCTTGACCATAGTTCTCTATCTCTCCCAAATTTCATGAAGGGGTTCATTTGGCTCCTAATTAAAAGCTAAGATCTCATCCCTTAATGCAGCCATATGTCCCAGTGAGAAAACCTTGGCTATAAACTTGTCGGCCAACTCATCCCACGTGGTGATGGAATCTCCGTCTAGCTTTCCCTCTAAGTGAAAAAGGGAATAATCTCCGTCTCAATACATTGTGAGCACGTGATTTTTGCCCTATAGGAATTACTCCCATAGACTCTAAGAAAATAATGTTTTCCCATTGGTTGCGTTTGTCTGTGGTCTCTCTCTTGAGCCGAGGGTCTCCTGGAAACAGCCTCTCTGCCCCTCGGGGTAGGGGTAAGGTCTGCGTACATATTACCCTCCCCAAACCTCACTTGTGGGATTATACTGGGTTGTTGTTGTTGTTGTTGTTGTTGTCTGTACATGTTTATTTTATTTAAATCATGAAAAAAATATAAAAATACTCTGCATTGCATGTGGGGCTTATTCTTACATTTTTAGGTTAATTAGTAAATTAATTATTTTACAAAAAATAAGAAATCACAAAAAATGGCTCATTTTTTGCATTTTTTAGCCTTTTAATATTAAATTAGTAATTTCTTCTTTTAATTTAGGAGTAATTAACTTTCATAAATATTTTAGTAGGTAATTAACTTAATTTTACAGCTTAGTTTAATTTAAGAGTCTAATTTAGTTTTTTTAATTAATTGAAAAGAAAGGAAAACAATTATAAAAAGAATAATAAAATAAAAGAAGGGAAAAGGAATTTAAAACCCAATTTGGGCCAAGACCAAAAATCCCTAGCCCAACTCCCTCCTAACTCGCCCCAGCCCAGTCAGTGGCCCGGTCTAATTGCCCCTGTTAATTAAACGACGACGCTTCCCCACCTTGATCATCACCGTTGGATCACATTGATCCAACAGACCAGAACTGGATGCCCATTAGATATATAATTGTTCGAACCTAGGCCACCCCACATTTCACTTCCCTTCAGTCATCGTCTCTATATTCAGAGACTAAAAAACCCTAGCACCGCCCTATAACTCCTCACCATCTCCGGTGGCGGCATAACCCCAATCCTCCCTAAAATTACACCCTAGAATCCCCTTCATCCCCTCATTCCAAATCTCTAACCCGTTTCCTTTGAATCCCTCTCAAACTCCCTCAATTTTAGATCCAAACTCGGAATCCCAAAACCCTAATCCCTCCAAACATTCCCAAATCGATACATGGCGACTGTTGTCCTTTCCTCTCCCCACTTCTATCCTTAATTTCCCCGAAAGCACCACTAAAAAGGTTCAAATCTCGAAGCTGAATTGTTGAGCTCTGATTTCTGTTTTCCTTTTTCGTTTTTTGGGGTCGTGTGATGTTCGAGTGAACTCAAAACATCCGTTAGTCGACTGTTCTTGTTAAGAACAGTCGGTTAACGGTAGTTCGAGTTCACTTTATGGCTTGTGGTTTGAGCGAATAATTCTAGCATTAAAAGGAGAGTATAGGTAATTTCCTTTTCTTTTTCTTTGTTCAATTCTGTTCTCTGCATGTTATTGTTGATTTGGCCGCATGTTTAGTTATCAGCATGTTTAGATGTTATTTCTGGTGGTTCTTAGTTTTGATTCTGCTTAGTGGTTTGTTTATTAGGAAAATTGAAATTGCGACATGTTAGTATCCAAAATTGAGCATATTAGTTTCTTGTTGTTGTTTGGTTCCCGGACTAGGTCTAATTCTCTGAGGATGGCCCTTGGGTTAGGAATTCCGGATTCATACTAGATTCAAGTGTTCCTGTATGTGTCATGTTAATTTCAAGTTCATTAATAAATGGATTCGGATTTAGTTACAGGTTTAAAGTTAATCAGTATTTGGTTTCTTGATCTTCATTGTTTCTTTGATTCTGGATTTTGTTGTTAGTCCTAGCTTGTTAATTAGTAGGAACTCTTGGGGTCTTAATTGCACAAAAAAGGAAACTTGAGGGGTCTGTTTGAATGATTGGGTAAGTGCAACAAGATAAAGATCAGCTGGAAGGTTCTAGAATAGAGGGTAGCTGGCCTCCTTTGGTTAACTGAAGTGCTGAGACCAATGAGGAAAAGACAGCTATCCATTTTCTGTTAAGAAAAGATGCCATGTGAGGGGTATTTTGGGAAAATCCAATTTCCCTGCCTTGGAAGGCACACAACAGATTTCTGTTGTATAAATAAGGCCTTCCCTTCACTCTTTACACACACACTCACACCTTGAAAAGACAGAAAAAATTCTCTGCATCATTCTTAGTTAAAAACCGCTTGGAATTACACTTTGATTGGCACTATTAGTTTAATTTTAACACCTCAAAGGTTTCCTGGTTGGTCTGGGTCCAAAGTTTAAGGAGGTCGAATTTGCTGATTTGCACTGTTCTATTGCTGCTGATTTCCTCATCTTCTTTTGCTTTAATTTCTACCCTCAGGTACTTCATGGACCCTATGAACGTGTGAAATACAAGTTTGAAGCCATGTAATTGGTTTGGATATTTATGGATGAATGATTAGATGATTATAGATTAGTCTATGTTCTTCAAAGTTTATTTATGTTTTTTCTTATTAAATTAGCTTTATATGTAATTTTACTACATTCAATCATACTGTCAACAGTACATTCTTAGAGTTGTATTAGGACTTTAATTTTGTCATTATGATTTTTTTTGAGTGGATTGAACCCTTTCTGCCATATATTTGGGTTTTGGACTATTACAACAGGGGTTTAATTCATAAGTAGCACCTTTTGTTGGACTTTGATTAAATTGTTTCATGTTAGTAGTGATGTTAAGTTCATGGTCATCTCGCATCATGATTATGTTATTTTAATCTTTGGTTTTAAACATATGAATGAGCTTAGGAGCTATGCACCATTACAACACTTGATTCAAATGTGTAGATTACCCTTGTTGTTAGAATTGCTGTGTACGAATTCAATAGCAGCTAGTATTAGTTTTAACGTTCAAAAGCATGTGGCCAATTGCTGTATGCGTGTGCCTAAGGCAGAAAGTATCAGGAGGCATGTCTTGGGCCTGTTGGGTTAGTTTGTCCAATGCAAGGCCCAAATCTATCAGATCCAGTTCTCTTTGGATCTTGGGGCAAATCTCAGACCCTCTGCCAGTTTCATTTTGGGCTCAATTGGGCCCAATACTCATCTGACCATTGGTCAATCTCAATCTCCTTTGTCTTTGTTTGTTCTACTGTTCCCGTACGTGATTTGGATTTGTAGTTGGCCCAAATGCAATGCAAGGATCAACATGTATCTCTGGCTCTTTCACTGATGGTCCGTTTTTCCATAACAAACATTAATAATTTGTTTCAATCCAATATTGTCCTTTACCAATAATTGGGGTGTGCCATTTCAATCAAATAACCCATGGCCCCCAAAAAATATTATTATTAGTTATTAAATGAATATTCGTAAAAATGGCCCTTAGGCACGTTTAAAATAATATTGTGATTATGTATACGTTCGCGTAACATGATTACTATTCTACAACCAATTCGGGGTATGCGTTCGCGCAACCTCGTACAAACTTTCTTAATAATAAAATTATTTTAATAAGCCGTTAAATTAATTTTAGTTTATATAGTTTTGAGGTGTGCCATACACAATTTAATTATTCATGGCCCTCATATTAATAACCTAGATATAAAAATGACAAATGTTTATAGTTTGTTTTGGGCACGTTTAATATACTATCGCGGTTGTGGACACATTCGCATGACATGATTGCGATTTCTAAAAAATAAAATCGGAGTATGTGTTCGCGCAACTTCGACCAAATTTTCTTAATAATAATCAAGCGTTATTAATTGTGGACACGTTCGCGTGACATGATTTTTGACGCGCCAAACAAATGGGTACACGTACCCGTGACCCGTTTTAAGATAATTTCTTAATTAAAAGAGGCAAATGCACATTGGTTCTAAAATGAGTAATTAAACAATTTAATAAGCCAAGTATGATCAAAGCGACCGTGCTAGAACCACGGAACTCGGGAATGCCTAACATCTTCTCCCGGGTTAACAAAATTCCTTACCCAGATTTCTGTGTTCGCAGATCGTAAATAGAGTCAAACTTCCTCGATTCAGAATTTTAAATCTGTGACTTGGGACACCATAAATTATCCCAAGTGGTGACTCTGATTTTTTAATAAATAATTCCGTTTCGATTGTCACTTAAATTGAAAAAAACTCCTCTTATACCCTTGCGGGTGTAAGAAAATCGGAGGTGTGACAGCTCTGGCGACTTTGCTGGGGAAAAGAACCCAGAGCTTCTAGTTCAGGGTTCAGAATTCGAGCTTAGAATAACTGTTATAGTTGGTTTTATCTGATTTTTATATGTTTGACCCTAATGTGCTAAATGCTGCTTTTTACCGCTTTGATATTATTTGAATTGTATATGAATTGCTACGAAACCCTTCTCTTCTCATCTTCGGGGATGTGTACGCTGGTCGTGACTCCTCTTCTGTTAATGTCGTACCTTAAATTAGGAAGAGGCTTGGAAAAGTTACAAAACCGGATGGCCTTTTGGTTCCCGGTACGTAGCCCCCCCTCGGCTCAAGTTGTCTGCTCGGGTGCACAAGTCTAGAACAATATACCCAGGTTTTGAACCTAGAATAGCTCAGCCTCATGCCGGATCCCTAGTAGGAACGCTTGTTTGCATCATGTGCATTTGACTTTGGGGACTCAACACAGAGGTTGGGTCCGTCTAGGACAGGTGTACCCAAAAAAAATAAAAATAAAAGACCAATATGATGCATCTTATGTGCTACATGTTGCCATTTCCAAGGGTAAAAGAGGTCATTTGGCGGACCAATGAGGTTTGAGGATAAATGAGAAAAAGAGGGCGAAGTGTAAAAACTAAAGCAAGTAGGGCCCAGTTATGTTTTCCTTTACATTTTTTAAAGGAAAAGAAAAGAAAAAAAACATGAAAAATTCAAAAAGATTTTGCACTTTCCCATCATTTTCCAAAAAAAAAAAAAAAATCAAAAAAAAAGAGGAAAAAGAAAATCCAAAAAGAGGTTACATGTTTCATCATTTTTCAAAACAAAAGACAAAACATATATTTTCTCCAAATCAATTGTTTTTTTCAATTCTCACCCGTATCCAATTTGCCCGAAATACGCATACCTGATTCTCGTCTTTCGGGGCATGATACGTAGGCAACCCACATAGGGTCCAGTCTTCCTAGTGAATCTTAGGTTCTTGGCTTTGCGGGGTCTTAGCCAAAATTTGCACTTCTAGCTACCTTTTGGTCACATAAGCCATTTTGTAAAAATAACCTCAATCATGTCTTGCATGCGTCCAATAGGGAGTGTTATTGTCTCACCTAGTGTTGGTTTGAGTTTTTTTCATATATGTGTGGATCTACTTACCGGATTTTGAGCATGACAGACACCCCGTGACCATCCAGTCAGGATCGCTCATTTAGAAGTTTCTTAAGGAGATTTGTTTTTTTTTATGTTTTGAGTCTGTTCTCCATTTTATGTCGTCTTTTACTTTCTAGTTTTGGACAGTAATGTCGAGCCTTTTGTTATTGTACTTTCTACTTTATATTTGAAAAAGTGTGATGTGACTCAAAAATCCAAAAAAAGAAGAAGAGGTTTCGCGTTTTATATTTCTGTTAGAAGTTTTCTTTAGAATACTAATTCTTTTAAGGTGGTTTTCCTTTAGGAAATTAATATCTAGAACTCAAAATAGAAAATTACTTTTATATTTCCTTTAGTATGTTAAGACTAAAAATTCGCAAAAAAAGAATCTCCTTTTAGTACCTCTTTAAAGGTTTTCTTCAAGATATTAATTCCAAAAAACCAAAAAGATTTTCTTTTTAGGTTCTTCTTTGGGAAATTAATGAAAAATGAATAGAAAAAAAGTTCTTTTTACTATAACTTCAGGACAGTGTATATAGAAGAAAAAAAATAACATACTTTATATTTGGTTTATCTTCAGAGTTTCTCCCTTAGGTAATCAAAACTGAAATCCAAAAATATTTTTTTTTATCTTTTTCATTTCTTAGTTCGAAATCTTTCTTTCGGGATATCAAATAAAATTCAAAAATATTTTTCTTTAGTTCATCCTTTAGATTTCCTTCCTAAAAAAATCAATCAAAAAATATTTTTCTTTTCTAGAGGTTTTTCCTTAATAATTTCTCATCAGAGTATTCATTAAGGTAAAAAAAAGAAGAAAATGAGAACATTGGTTTGTTTACTTTATTCCTGATCTTCCCAAACTACGCAAAGATTTGATTCATGCGACGTCATGATACGTAGGCAATCTACATAGGGTTCGATTGAATCATTTTTTTTTATTAAAAGAAAAAAAAGAAAAAAAGAGAGGTGAAATCATGGGATGTGAGAAATGAGAGGAAAGAAAAGAGTGATAATTAAAAAAAAGAGGAAGGAAAATGAACAAGCAAATGCTAGAAAAGAAACGAAAAGAGAAGAATGAAATGAACAAATTGGGATGATGCCAAGTGACCTTGTGACCCTCGAAGTCATTCTAGAACCGTTAATTGTTGCTAGATGCATTGCACACAATGTGATATTTTTAGCTGTTAAATGCCCTAATGCTAACAGGATGACCCATTTCGTTCCTTTTGTTATCTTCATTGAGCAGAAGGGTGGTTGGTTTGTGGTTCTTAAACTGGTAACTCTTCCATACAACACAATGTCAAAGAGCAAGGTAGCCATGACTAGCAAAGGCTTGAACACGAGAGTTGCTGACCCGTCGAGGGAGTTCGTGGAGTCAGAGTCTGAATTTAAAGAGGGGGTCTAGAGGGTGAAACACCAGATGGCAGAAATGTATCAGTCTTGGATCAAGGGGCATCCTCCACCTTCATTCCCCACTAACTACACTGAAAACCCTGCAACTATCCCACCACTATCACAAGCCCAGGTTCCCACTGCTGTTAATATCTCCCCACAACCTTTTTAAACTCTACCCGCCAAAACTACCTCATATCCCACTCCTTTGGACACTCATGCTATTGTAGCTCCTCCTCCAGCTACTTTTCCTCGATCCTCTAATGAGACTGTGTTCAAAATCCCCGATGCCCAACACTATGCTCCAGAACCCACTTTCAAGGTCTCAGATCCGTACTCTCGTATTCCTCATTTTGAGCCTCCCGATGAAACTGAAAATCCTGCTAAGACAGTGGAGAAAGATGATATATCCAGTAAGGTGAAAATCTTAGAGCAGTCTTTAAGAAACATGCAAGGGATAGGGAGCCAGATGAGCGTGGCTTACAAAGAATTGTGCTTGTTTCCTGACATCCAACTGCCTGCTGGGTTTAAGATGCCGAAGTTTGATTTGTATGACGGAAATGGAGATCCCGTGGCCCATATGAGAGGCTACTGCAGTAATATGAGAGGCTCCGGTGGGGAGGACAAATTATTGATGACGTATTTCAGTCAGAGTCTGAGTAGGGCAGCTCTGGAATGGTAACCCGCCAAGACGCTAGCAGGTGGTACACATGGGATGATATGGCTCAGGCCTTTGCCCGGCACTTCCAGTACAATATAGAAATCATTCCTGATCGCATTTCCTTCACCAAGATGGAAAAGAAGCCTAATGAAAGCTTTAGGGAATACAGGCTCAGATGGAGAGAGCAAGCTGCCAGAGTCAATCCCCCGATGGAAGAAAAAGAGATGGTTGAGTACTTTCTTCAAGCTCAAGATCCAACTTACTTTGATCATTTGATCATGACTGTGGGTAGGCCTTTTAATAATGTGGTAAAAATAGGAAAAATGGTAGAAGATGGGTTGAAGTCGAGCAATATCATGAGCTATTCTACTTTAAAAGCCACAACACAAGCAATTCAGAACGGCACATGAAGCTTGCTAGGTCAAAAGGAACATGATGATGTTGCCATGATTGTTTTATAGTCACGACATGGTCCAAAGGGACCGCCTCACCAATATACCCAGCCTCAACCCAACCCCAAACCTATCCCCGAGCTCCACATAATCCACCTCAATATTGTCCTCCAAACAATGTCCGGTCATCTGTCCAACCACCGGGTCACTCCTTATGGAGAGCGCCAGCACTGCATAAATGCATTCTTGCCTTCACAACATTTTCGAGCACCCAACAACCCTAAAAAACAGGGGCAAGGAGTGGAACAAAGGCAAAGAAATAGTTTCACGCCAAACGGGGAGTCCTACACAAGCTTGTTTGAAAAGTTAAAGCATTCTGGCCTGATTGAGCCGCTCTTTGGCTATACTCCAGACCTATATGCAAAAGGTTTTGATCCTACTGTACGTTGCATGTACCACCCTAATGTCCAAGGGAATAGCATTGAAGATTGTCGTTCTTTGAAAAGAGAAATAGAAAGAATGATTCAATAAGGGGTAATTGTGATCAATGATAGTGACAAGGAGCATGCGAATCCTCTTGGGAACTTACTGACTGAGGTTAATGATATTGAAGTTGTTAATGGTCTTGGAAATATTGATGTGAAACCCAGTGGCTAAGATGCCGTGCTTGGTAATTGGAAAGGCGCTCCATCTCTTGGCAAGCCAAGGAGGAGTCTTGGTAGTTTATTTTGTTGTCATTTCTATTGTCCGAGTTATTTTCAGGGTTGTAATCCGGATATTGTCTTGTGACTCAAACCCTTCTATCTTTTTATTTTTCCTAGTTTGTTTAGTCGTAGTAGCTCGTTTAGTATTGTCTGGTTTTGTTCCAGGGTTGTAACCCTAGCTTATTTTACTTGTTTTGGGGTTCAAACCCTTTCACCATCTGTCAAATCTAATTTCCTGTTTTCTATTATTTCTAGTCAGTGTTTGTTTAATTCTCTTTCCCTTTTATAGTTCTTTTCCTACTGACTCTGGTGACATGACATGCACGCGTAATTCTCAGCCTGGTCTTAAAAGTTAGTTTAGTCATGAAGCAATGAAACAATTTTGAAGATGATAGGGACATTTGAGGGAAATAAGTAAAGACATTTTGAGATCACTTCAAGCCCGAATTGTGTGAAACTGGGGAAGATAGAACATAAAGAAATACTATTAAAACACATCCCGCCGCATCAGGTTGAAGTAAAAGGCAAGTTTGCCCCAAATTTGCAGGGTCCGTTCATGGTAACAAGAGTGCTGTTCAATGGTGCTTTGTATTTAATAGATGTAGAAGGTAAATATGTGGATATGGTTATCAATTCTGATGCAGTCAAAAGATATCATGTATGATTTCTTTGGTTTGTTTAATTGTGTTGTTTGTTTTGGCATGCTTTGAAGATTGGAATGACGAAGGCATTTTATTCTGCTATCTAAACACTTTATCCTTTGTTACCCCTTTTAGCCTTATTTATTTTCTTTCATATCCCTCTTTTGGAATCAGAACCAGAGTTCAGAAACGTCATACAGAATAAAAAAAAGGGGAGAGAAAAGAGGAACAAGAAGAGAAAAAGAGAAAGAAAAAATGGAAAAAGAGTAAAGAAAAGAAAAGAAAAGAAAAAAAGAGAAAAAGAAAAGAAGAAGAGAGAAAAGTCTAAAAACAAAGCAATTCCTATGTCATGAACTACGTTCGACCTGATTCCTTTTAAGGATACGTAAGCAGCCTTACAGTTCGGTCCCATCAAAATAAAAATTCAAAAGTCCCCAAGCAAAGAAACTAGGGCAGAAGTTGTGGTTGTTGTAAGAGATTTGATTCCAAAAGTTGTAATTTTGAGCCTTTTAAAGCTGTTTTTGAGCCTTTATGATACCCTTTCTTTCTAATCCTATCCAAAAGCCTATATTACGGTCCAAAGAAAGACCTTCAGATCAATCTTTGAGTAGTGCCAAGTCAAGCGAGTTAGAGGTATGATTCACATCAGGGGCAAAACTCCGTTCTACACAAGGAAAATAAAAATGAGAGAGTCTTATCGGTAAAAACCTTCACAGGCGCTATAAGGCGACGGTAAGTTGAGATAAAGAATAAAATGAGAGAGACTTGATGGTGAAAACCCTTCGGGCACTACAAGTCGAATAAGGATCATGAATCAGATAGGATAATCGGAGCATTGAAGCCCAGTTTCATGGAAAAAGAGGTACAATAAGAGTTGAACATTAGACTTGCTTGACAGATTAGGCCACTTAATCAAAAGGTGCATGTCATGATCATTAGAGTTGTTGTCCACATTTGATAGGTTTCTACTTTGTAATCTTCTTGTTAGGTATCATCTCTTTCCATTGTCCCTTACTCTGTTCCTTTTGTCTTGTTTACTTCATCTTCTTGAGTCTGTTTGGTTAAAACAAGTAAGAAATGACTTCAAAATTTCTACCAGATTTCCAATTGCACAAAACAGAATCTGTCTTGCACATCAAAGTGACATAAGTAAGGATAGAGCAGTATACACACTGAATGGATAACAATCGGCATACTTTGGGATTCATGAGAAATACAAAGGTTCGGTAAATGTAAATTCCTGAGCAAAATGCAACAGATAGAAGGTATCGAGTTTGAATGAATCAGAGGTATTTTCTGTGATAAGGGTGATATAGAAAGTGGTTAGTCAATAAACAAGCAATGTCTTTCAAGTTTAAAATCAAAGTTATCATGGCAAGTGAAGGAGCAATCGCCCTCAAAGTCAAGGCCACAAACCAACCACCATGTTTAAACTCACAAGTTTTCTTTGTCTGAAACGGGGATGAAAGCTATGTTCATGTCAAAGCTTGGAAGCTTGAACTTTGTAGGTGTAATGCCCCAGTTCTTCTTACTCAAAGGCTTTTGGAAAGATCATACATCACCCCTAGGATACGCACTTCCTAGTTTGGGTCATTTAAGTTCATTCCTAGGAGATGCACTTCCTAGTTTGGATCATATGAGTTTTAGTCATTGAAGTTTTCACCCACTAGGAGACGCACTTCCTAGTCTTGGTAATTTAAATTTATCTCTAGGAGACGCACGTCCTAGTTGGAATCATTAAAGTTTTACCCGTTAGGAGACACACGTCCTAGTCTGGGTCTTGCAGGATACACTTTCAGGAGACGCACTTCCTAAATTGACATTTCACCTTAGGAGACGCACTTCCCAGTTTAGGTCATTTAGGTTCAGCCCCAGGAGACGCACTTCCTAGTTTGGAGTCATTTAAGTTTTACCCGTTAGGAGACGCACTTCCTAGTCATGGTCATTCAAGTTATATTTGTGTTTTAGGAGACGCACTTCCTAAATTGAGATTTTACCACTAGGAGATGCAGTTCCTATTTGGTTCATTTAAGTTCATTCCTAGGAGACACACTTCCTAGTTTGAGTCATTGATGTTTCACCCCTAGGAGACGCACTTCCTAGTCTGGGTCTGTCAAGTTATATTTTGTTTTAGGAGACGCACTTCCTAAATTGAGATTTCACCCCTAGGAGATGCACTTCCTAGTCTGGGTCTTTCAGGATACACATGTAGGAGACGCACTTCCTAAATTGAGAGTTCATTCATAGGAGACGCACTTCCTAGTTTGAGTCATTGAAGTTTCACCCATAGGAGACGCACTTCCTAGTCTGGGTCTTTCAGGTTTTATTTTTGCTTTAGGAGACACACATCATAAATGGATAGTCATTCCTAGGAGACACACTTCCTACTTTGAGTCATTTAAGTTCGGCCCTAGGAGATGCACTTCCTAGTCTGGTTCATTGAAGTTTTACTTGTAGGAAACACACTTCCTAATAAAGGTCTTTCAAGTTATTCTTTTAGGAGACGCGCTTCCTAAATTGAGAGTTCATAGGAGACGCACTTCCTAGTTTGGTTTATTCAAGTTTCACCCCTAGGATACACATTTCCTAGTTTTGGTTCATTTAGGTTTTATTTTAGCAGGCGCATTCGCTAGTCGAAGTTTTTTGGTTTTATTCATAGGAGACGCACATCCTAGTCTAGTCTTTAGTTTACTCTCATCATTGTATCAATAGTATAAGTGGTTTACAATTTTGCTAACAACTCACAAATCTTCCTAGTGTAAACTGGGGTAGAAAATTTTATTTGTTTTGTTTGTTTTGATTGTATGCATCCACATGGAAAACAAGGGAACACAAAAAGTTTCAGCAATCAGGCACCCACCTAGAGAACAAGGGAAGACAGTTCAAAGGAAAAGCAGTCTCAAGAGAAAGCAGTTCAGGTTCAGGAATCAGGCGCCCACCTAGAGAACAAGGGAAGACGACATAAGTTCAAAGAAAAGCAGTTTCAAGAAGACGACAATTCGAGTTCGGCAATCAGGCACCCACCTGGAGAACAAAGGGAAAGTAGCAGTTTCATAGGAGTTAGTTCATGTCGAAAATCAGGCACCCACCTAAAGAACAAATGAAAGACAATTCGAGTTGAAAATCAGGCACCCACTTGGAGAACAAAGGGAAAGTAGCAGTTTCAGAATCAGTTCGAGTTCGGCAATAGGCACCCACCTGGAGAACAAATGGAAGACAGTTCAAGTTCCGAAAATCAGGCACCTACTTGGAGAACAAAGGGAAAGCAGTTCAAGTTTTGGAAATCAGGCACCCACCTGGAGAACAAAGGGAAAACAATTCAAGTGTTAGTAATCAGGTGCCTACCTGGAGAACAAAGGGAAAGCAGTTCGAGTGTTGAAAATCAGGCACCCACCTGGAGAACAAAGGGAAGACAGTTCAAGTTCCGGAAATCAGATGCCCACCTGGAGAACAAAGGGAAAATAGTTCAAGATTTGGAAATCAGACACCTACCTGGAGAACAAAGGGAAAGCAGTTCAAGTTTTGGAAATCAGGCACCCACCTGGAGAACAAAGGGAGAGCAGTTCAAGTGTTGAAATCATGAGCCCACCTAGAGAACAAAGGGAAACAGTTCAAGTCTCAAGGGAAAATAGTGCAAATATTGGTAATTAGGCACCCACCTGGAGAACAAAGGGAAAACAATTCAAGTTTCAAAGGAAAGGAATACAATTCAAGTTCAGCAATCAGGCGCCCACCTGGAAATCAAAGGGAAAACAAGTCGAGTTTCAGAAGGAAAAGAAGATAATTCAAATGTTGGTAATGAGGCGCCCACCTGGAGAACAAAGGAAAAGCAGCAATTTTCGAATGAAGGCGGTTCTAGTTCAGCAATCAGGCGCCCACCTGGAGAACAAAAGGAAAGCACCTCAGAATACAATTCAAGTCAGCAACAAAGGAAGTTCACCTAGAGAGTACAAGTCAATAGAGGAGCAGAAACTGCAAGATCAAGTTTGAAGAAGTATAGATAGGATTCCTGTAATTCATAGATCATAAGTTTAGTCTAGCTTCTTTTATTTTGTCCTGGTGTAATAAGGAGTTCAGCAAGCAGTAGCAGCAGCAACAACAGTGAAATCATAGCTTCCTAGTAGTCCCAGCTACCGAAACATTCCGAACTACCCTAACCCGATTCCTTTATAGCCAAGGACATGTAGGCAACCTCAGAAGTAGGGTGCAGTCAAATCTTTCAAAAATGCTTCCCACGGAGTATTCAAACGAGCAAAAATCGCTAATATCCGCTCACTTTATCTTTGCACGAAAACTCTTTGTGTTTCCAAGCAAAGAGGGGCAGCTGTGAGCACGTGATTTTTGCCCTATAGGAATTACTCCCATAGACTCTAAGAAAATAATGTTTTTCCATTGTTTGCAATTTTTGTAGATTTTTCATAGGATTTTTGTTAATTGTTTGCATTTGTCTGTGCATGTTTATTTTATTTAAATCATGAAAACAATAGAAAATACTATATTTTTAGGTTAATTAGTAAATTAGTTATTTTATAAAAATGAAAAATCACAAAAATGGCTCATTTTTGCATTTTTAGCCTTTTAATATTAAATTAGTAATTTCTTCTTTTAATTTTGGAGTAATTAACTTTCATAAATATCTTAGTAGGTAATTAACTTAATTTTACAGCTTAGTTTAATTTAAGAGTCTAATTTAATTTTTTTATTTAATTGAAAAGAAAGGAAAACAATTATAAAAAGAATAATAGAATAAAAGAAGGGAAAAGGAATTTAAAACCCAATTAAGGGCCAAGACCAAAATCCCTAGCCCAACTCCCTCCTAACCCGCCCCAGCCCAGTCAGTGGCTCGGTCCAATTGCCCCTGTTAATAAGCGACGACGCTTCCCTACCTTGATCATCACCGTTGGATCACATTGATCCAACGGACCAGAACTGGATGCCCATTAGATATATAATTGTCCGAACCTAGGCCAACCCCCATTTCACTTCCCTTCAGTAATCGTCTCTATATTTAGAGACTGAAAAACCCTAGCGCCGCCCTAAAACTCCTCACCATCTCCGGTGGCGGCACAACCCCAATCCGCCCCAAAATTACACCCTAGAATCCCCTTTATCCCCTCATCCCAAATCTCAAACCCGTTTCCCTCGAATCCCTCTCAAACTCCCCCGATTTTAGATTCAAACTCGGAATCCCAAAACCCTAATCCCTCCAAACTTCCCCAAATCGATACATGGCGATTGTTGTCCTTTCCTCTCCCCACTTCTATCCTCAATTTCCCCGAAAGCACCACTAAAATGTTTCAAATCTCGAAGCTAAATTGTTGAGCCCTGATTTATGTTTTCCTTTTTCATTGTTTGGGGTCGTGTGATGTTCGAGTGAACTCAAAACATCCGTTAGTCGACTGTTCTTGTTAAGAACAGTCGATTAACGGTAGTTCGAGTTCACTTTATGGCTTGTGGTTTGAGCTAATAATTCCAGCATTAAAAGGAGAGTATAGGTAACTTCCTTTTCATTTTCCTTGTTCAATTCTGTTCTCTGCATGTTATTGTTGATTTGACCGCATGTTTAGTTATCAGCATGTTTAGATGTTATTTTGGATGGTTCTTAGTTTTGATTCTGCTTAGTGGTTTGTTTATTAGGAAAATTGAAATTGCGGCATGCTAGTATCCAAAATTGAGCATATTAGTTTTTTGTTGTTGTTTGGTTCCCGGACTAGGTCTAATTCTCTGAGGATGGCCCTTGGGTTAGGAATTCCGAATTCATACTAGATTCAAGTGTTCTTGTGTGTGTCATGTTGATTTCAAGTTCATTAATAAATGGATTCAGATTTAGTTACAGGTTTAAAGTGAATCAATATTTGTTTTGTTGATCTTCATTATTTCTTTGATTCTGGATTTTGTTGTTAGTCCTAGCTTGTTATTTAGTAGGAACTCTTGGGGTCTTAATTGCACAAAAAAGGAAACTTGAGGGGTCTGTTTGGATGATTGGGTAAGTGCAATAGGATAAAGATCAGCTGGAAGGTTCTAGAATAGAAGGCAGTTGGCCTCATTTGGTTAGCTGAAGTGGTGATACCAATGAGGAAAAGACAGTTGTCCATTTTCTGTTAAGAAAAGATGACCTGTGAGGGGTATTTTGGAAAATCCCATTTCCTTGCCTTGGAAGGCACACAACAGATTTCTGTTGTATAAATAAGGCCCTCCCCTCACTCTTTACACACACACACTCACACCTTGAAAAGTCTGAAAATCCTCTGCATCGTTCTTAGTTAAAAACTGCTTGGAATTACACTTTGGTTGGCACTATTAGGGTAATTTTAACACCTCAAAGATTTCCTGGTTGATCTAGGTTCGAAAAATGGTTTAAGGAGGTTGAATTTGCTATTATTGATTTGCTAATTTGCACTGTTCTATTGTTACTGATTTTCTCATCTTCTTTTGCTTTAATATCTGCCCTCAGGTACTTCTTGGACCCTATGAACGTGTGAAATACAAGTTTGAAGCCATGTAATTGGTTTGAATATTTATGGATGAATGATTAGATGATTGTAGATTAGTCTATGTTCTTCAAAGTTTATTTATGTTTTTTCTTATTAAATTAGCTTTATATGTAATTTTACTGCATTCAATCATACTATCAACAGTACATTCTTGGGGTTATATTAGGACTTTAATTTTTCTCATTTTGGTTTTTTTTTTGACTGGATTGAACCCTTTCTGTCATGTATTTGGGTTTTGGACTGTTATAACAGGGGTTTAATTCAGATAAGTAGCACCTTTTGTTGGATTGGTTAAATTCTTGTTAGTAGTGATTTTAAGTTCATGGTAATCTCGCATCATGATTATGTTATTTTAATCTTTGGTTTTAAACATATGAATGAGCTTAGGAGCTATGCACCATTACAATACTTGATTCAAATGTGTAGATTACCCTTGTTGTTAGAATTGCTGTGTACGAATTCAATAGCAGCTAGTATTAGTTTTAACGTTCAAAAGCATATGGCCAGTGATTAGTTTCAGCAAATTGATTTTCACATTTAGCACTGTATGCGTGTGCCTAAGGCAGAAAGTATCCCAATTTCTTGTTAGCCTATTTTTCCTAGACTTGGGCTCTCTTTCTCAAGAAGAGCCTAAGTCAAAAAGGCATGAATCAGTTTTTGCAACCACCAATTCAACAGTTAAAGCATGAAACAAGCTAAATATCACTAACCCATAAACAAATAAGCCCTAAAATTAAAGACCCATTAAATACCCACACTAGGGTTAGGTCACAACCCTAGCTAATGGGATTAGCTACTCATAATCAAGGTAGAAATCAAAGATGGAGATAAAATATAAGCCATAAAAGTTGATTACAAGAACAAAATCTAGGAATATAAGTTAAAGCAACTCTAAAATTACTATAAATGGTAAAGTACGTCAGTTACTCTAAAAATGTGAAAAAGATCTATTTATATACAGCTAAAATTACTGGACAAAATACCCCTACGGAGGTTCCGCTGTCAGCGAAATACTGGGTGCCTCAGCGCATGGACTTTCGCGGCCGCGCAAAAACAAGTGCGAACCGTGTTTATTCAATTTTTGGACATCGACTGGGCTAGGTTTCGCGGACAGCGTGAAGTCCACCGCGTCTGCATAAAATGTTCGCGGATCGCATTCCTCAGTTAGGTTCCACTAGCCAAGTATATGAACCTCTTTCACGCCCTCAGCGAAATTTACACTGTGGCCACGCCAATAGTTTCACGACTTCGCTTTTGTAACGCGGTCAGCGGCAGTGTTAGCACTTGGCTACAGCTTCGCTGAACATCACTTTCCCTACAACATATTTTTAATCGCCTCAGCGGAGGGTCTTACGCGACTGCGTAATAGTAACGCTGACAACGCTCCACTTCCATTCTTTGGGCTTGTGCAAGTTCGACTCCTTTATGAGTTCATTTTGGCTTCTTTGCCTCATTTTGACCAAAACCTGCAAGTAAGCACCTTAAATCCACCCCGATATCAAAAAAGTCCCTTCTCGATCAAACTTCTCAAAAACCTTTAAATTTCTAACTTTCGCGAAATGACTCCAAAATGACCTACGGACCTCTAAATCCACATCCGCACGTGCTCCCAATACCAGAATAACCATACGGAGTTATTTCCAGACTCGAAATCCCAAACAGACATCGATAACATTGAAATGCACTTCAACCCAAATTTATGAAATTTTTCCAAAATGCTAACTTCCACAATAGGCACTGAAACGCTCCCGGGTAATCCAAAACTCTATCCGAACATACGCCCAAGTCCAAAATCATCATTCAAACCTGCTGAAACATTCAAATCCCGATTCTGAGGTAGTTTGCTCAAAAATCCAATCTTAGTCAATTCTTCCAACATAAAGCTTCCAAAATGAGAATTTTCTTTTCAAGTCAACTCTGAACTTCCGAAATTCCAATTCCGACCACGCGTACAAGTCATAATACCTGAAGTGAAGCTACTCATGGCCTCAAACTGCCGAACAACACGCTAGAACTCAAAACGATCGATCGGATCGTTACAATTTTAAAGGATACTATGGGTGGATAACTATTTTCTTTTAACTAATCTTGCCACCACTAATTGCATCTATAACATGTGAATATGTATCTTCATAATCAACACCAGGCCTTTGTGAAAATCCTTGTGCAATAAAGTGTGCCTTATATCTTTGTACCTCATTTTTCTTATTGCTCTTACGTACAAAGACCCATTTATAGCAAACAGTCTTAACACCATTAGATATTTGAACTAAAGGCCTAAAAACTTCATGTTTCACAAGTGAATTCAACTCTGATTGGATTGCTTCTTGCAATTTTGGCCGATCACGTCTTTTTCGACATTCTTCAACAGACTTAGGTTCAATATCCTCATTATCTTGCATAATGCTAGATGCAACATTTTATGGAAAGATATAATCCACCACTATATCCAGTTAATTCAAATTCATCTCAATATCGATTGAATTTGTTGATATTTTCTTATTTTCTTGAGTCTCAGACACATTAATTTCCTCATGAATCTCAGGATTGGTTAAATTATGAATTTTTTATGAGATTCTTTTGTATTGTCATCTGGATCATTTATTTTTCCTTTTCTAGGATTTCGATTCTTAGAATCTAATGACCTGGCATGCTTTTGGCGTGATTTTGACTCATTAGCTATGATACTAGAAGATTATCCAATAGGAACATCAAAATGGATTGGAGCACATCATCTGCATAGATATGTGATTTTGTTATTCTTTTCAGATCCATAAATGCTCCTGTCGTTTGATTTGTTGCTTTCTGCAAATGAATAATCTTTTACACATTTTTTTCACAAATAAAAGCATGTGGATCAAGATGAGACAATGATGATGTTTTTCATAAATTTTTCTGTTTGGTCTCACCATTTTCTCCCCCTAATTTTGAAAAAAAAATCTCATCGAATCGACAATGCAAATCGAGCAGTGAACAAATTCCCCGTCAATGTTTCGAGGTAGAGAATAATGAAAGGCAATTCAAATCCAACATATATGCCTAATCTTCTTTGGGGACCCATCTTGGTGCGATATGGCTATGCTACAGGCATATATATTGTGCATCCAAAATTTTTTAAATGAGATATATTAGGTTCATGACCTAAAGTTAATTGCAACTAAGAATATTTAAGATAATTTGTCGGTCTGAGACGAACTAGCATTACTGCATGCAAAATGGAATTAACCCATACAGAAGTGGGCAACCTCATTTTCATGAGTAACAGTCTTGCTATCAATTGCAGATGTTTAATCAAAGATTCTACAAGGCCATTTTGAGTGTGAACATGAGCTACAATATATTTCACTTTTATCTCGATTGATAATCAATAATCATTAAATGATTGGGATCAAAACTCACTAGCATTATCAAGTCGAATAGACTTATTGGATTATCGGGGAACTGTGCTGGTAATCAACTTATTTGTGCCATTAATTTTGCAAATGCAGGTTGATAGATGACAATAGGTACACATGAGACCATCTAAAAGTTACATCTATTAAGAACATAAAATAGCTAAACAACCCATTAAGTGGATGAATAGGTCCACAAATATCCCCTTGTATACGTTCCAAAAATGTAGGGGACTCAATCCCAACCTTTGTTGGTGATTGACTAATAATTAACTTGATTTGATAACAAGAAGTGCAAGAAAATTTATTATTTAAAAGAATCTTTAAATTCTTTAATGGATGCCCATTAGATTTTTCTATAATTCATCTCATCATAATTGATCCAGATGTCCAAATCGATCATGCAAAAGTACAAAAGTATTAAAATCAGTAACCTTTTGGTTTACGATAGTATGTACCAAAATTGTACTAATTCTTGTCCAATACATGACACAAGACAAAAGATGAAAACTTCTCAATAACCCTTTTCTCACCAGAGATATTGTTGGTAACGATGAGATATTCAAGATTATTCTCATCTATTGTCTCAATATGATATCCATTTCGGCGGATATCTTTAAAACTTAGCAAATTCATCTGGACTTGGAGGAGAATATTGCATGATCTACGATAAGTATTGTTCCCCTAGACAGAGTTATAAACTTATAGTAGCTCTTCCAGAGCCTTAATATCAGAAATTGTAGTAACATCTGCCTTACATATACTTAAATGAGAGAAATATTTCTTCTCCTTGAATATTGTATGTGTCGTATATGAATCAATTAAACAAATATTTTTACAATTGTATTTTGATCCAAGTTCGCTTTGAAAGATATTCATATTTACTTCCCATGGTTTGACATATAAAAAGAAATATACGAATAAATATTAGTGTTTTCAGAGAAAAGCAAAAGAAACCAAGTTAAATTAATGAGTCAATAATGACCTTTTAATTCAATTTCAAGCAAACTCTGATTATGATACAAATAATTACATAGCTAAAAATAATACAATTATAAGTACACTACACATATGATTAATACAACTCCATCAAATTTATTTACATGATGTTGTATTAATACATGACTTATATATTTTACATTAATTTATTATTAAATTAATACTTTGATATATAATATTGTAATACAACTATAGGAGGTTTGATGAAACATATACTGTCGTAATAACAAGAATATATTTGCCACGACCAAATTCTATTATAGGCCGTAATGACGTCCAATCCCGTTGTTAGGCAAGCCAATACTGATCGACTAGTGAATTCCCGTTTTAAATAAATTAGTAAGTAGTGACTTTTTTCCCGTTTGTTAAGAAAATCTAGAAGGTTGCAATTCTAACATAAATAAGTGAAAGCAACGAATATAAATCGAAGTCATGTAAGCAAAACCAAAGTAATAAGTCTACTACTGTGTGTGCCAAAACCTGGTATCACAATTATGTGGGCAATCTAGTAGAATATGCAAAACAAATGGTAGCCTGCTGTTTGAAAGGAAATAGACAAAAAATAAAGCATAAGAGAGACTCCAGCTGCTGCAGAACGACTCAAAAAGGGCAGCTCATCGGGGAGTCTCGAGTTGGGGAATCAATCTACGTGCCGGACTGGTGGCAGATGCACCTACCTCAAATCCTATACAATCAAGTACAGAAGTATAGTGCGAGTACATAAAAATATGTACCCAGTAAGTATCTAGTCTAACCTCAAAGAAGTAGTGACGAGGGGTCGACTTCGACACTTACTAGGGCCAACAATATAATAATGTGTGATTCTAAATAAGCATGATATACATAACTAACAAATAAACTCAAAACAAGAAATAATTGAACAGTTCTTCCATTATATTTAAGAACCCAAAACACTTCCTTCATTTAAAAAAAATGATCTCTAAAATAGTAAATTTATACCAATTATAAAAAGGGATGCTAGTTCTATTGTCACACACAAATTTCACCGAGGACGTTCATAAAAATGTAACTGCGCACCGCCGAGGGTTGAAAAGTGCAAACCATAGATGCATCTATTGACCTGCCTAGGCGAACGACCTGCTCCCATGAGAGTAGTGGAAATAGTCACCCCACTCGCATAATATACGTGCGACGCGATTAAATATAAATATAACATAACTTTCCTAAATTCTTTTCAAAATAATAATTTACTTGAAGCCTTTGAAATTCATAAAATCTTCAACTTAGTTCTTATCCAATACAATCAACAAAATATGATCAGTTAACGGTATCACAAAGCATGATGTAAGCCTAAACTACCCGGACATATCAGGAATAGTAGCTACGTAGGGACTCTCGTCACTTCGTGCGTACGTAGCCCCCACAAATAACCACATATTAATTAAGTCCACCTATGAGAAATTTTCCCTCTTACAAGGTTAGAAAAGAGACTTACCTTGTCTCAAAGCCTACTTCCAAACTCAAGAATGCGCTCAAAACCTCAAATCAGAGTCGAACAATCTAAAATTATTCAAATAGTGTAAAAATTAATCATTATAGGTTCAAAAGTTCATATTCTAACTATTAAAGTGATTGCCCAACCCCAAAGGCAAGATTCCTAAAATTCACCCCGGGGCCCACGTACCCAGATTTCGGAAATTTTCGAAGGAAGTTATTACCCATGACCTAAGGAACATAAATATATGATTATCACTAAGCTTCATGGTCAATTTCGTGGAAAAATCTCATTCTTGTCATACCCTAGGTTTTTCATCTAACCCATGATTTCTACCAATTTTCATGTTGAAATCTACCCACAATCTATGTATTAAACTCACAATAGGTAGAAATTACTTACCTCCAAAAGCTAGGTGAAAATCACTCTCAAGAAGCTCCAATAATCGCCCAAAGAGTGAGAGAAAATGAGTGAAAAATGGCTTAAGTCCCGTATTAATTGAACCTCACTGCCCCAGCGATTTTCGCACCTGCGGTGCATTGGCCGCACCTCTGGATCCGCTTATGCGGACCAGGTGTCCACTTCTGCGGAATTGGCTGGGCCGGCTTGGGCCGTACCTGTGGACGGGCTCCCACTTCTGCAGTCCCGCTTCTGCGTACAGGGAGCCGCATCTGCGGAACCTGGCTGGCCTTCCTTGGATCGCATCTGCGGGGGCTTGGCTCGCACCTGCAGAAATAGGCTCGCAGGTGCGGGCACACTAGAACTGGTGCACAAGCAGCCCTGTTGAGTTTCAAACTCAACTTGTGCATCGCCCGATTGGTACCCGGGGACCCGTCCAAACATACCAACAAGTTTAGAATCATAAAACGGACTCACTCGAACTCACGGAATGCCGAAACATTATTAAAACTAAGAATCACACCTTAAAACCAATTGAATCAAACTTAAGAACTTCAAGTTCTTCAATTTACTTCCAATGCACCAAAACATACTTATACTACTCGGAATGACACCAAATTTTACGTGCAAGTCTTAAATGACATTACGAAACTTTTTCCGGTCTCGGAATCCTATTCCGGCCTCGATATCACCTAAAACCGCTCCAAACCAAATTTAAAAAACTTCAAAGTTCTTCAAGAACCAACTTTCACTATTAGGCGCCAATACGCTCCCGGGTCATCCAAAACCTGATCCGAACATACGCCTAAGTCCAAAATCATCATACAAACCTATTGGAATCGTCAAATCCCGATTCCGAGGTTGTTTACTCAAAATGTTGACCGAAGTCAAACTTGACCTTTTAAGCCAACCTTAAAGAACCAAGTGTTCCGATTTTAACCCAAACTCTTCCAAATCCTGATCCAACCATCTCCGCAAGTCATAAATTAGTGAAAGAAAGTACATGAAGTCTTATTTAGGGGAACATGGTTTTAAAAAGCAAAACAACCGGTCTGGTCGTTACATTCTCCACCTCTTAAAAAAACGTTCGTCCTCGAACGGGTTTGGATTCATACATGAAGTGCTGAATAAGTGTGGATATCTGCTCCGCATGTCCTCCTCGGACTCCCAGGTTGCTTCCTCGACTAGTTGGCCCCTCTATTGAACCTTTACCGAGGAAATCCTCTTGGATCTCAACTGGCGATCTTGTCTAGAAACAATAGCAACTGGCTCCTTCTCACAACCCAAGCTCTCATCTAGCTGAATAGTAGTGAAGTCTAACACATGAGATAAGTTGGCGTGATATCTCCGGAGCATAGACACGTGAAAAACTAGATGAACCCCTGATAGGCTGGGAGGTAAAGCAAGCTCATATGCATCATCCCTAACTTGCCTCAACACCTCAAATGGGCCTATAAACCTGGGGCTTGACTTGCCCTTTTTCCCGAATCTCATAATACCCTTCATCGGCAAGACTTTCAAGAGAACCTTCTCGCCGACCATAAATGATACATCACATGCCTTCTGATCCGCGTAACTCTTCTGTCTGGCCTGTGCTATGCGAAGTCTCTTCTGGATCAATTTTACCTTTTCCAAGGCATCTTTTACCAAATCAGTACCATGTAACTTAGCCTCTTCGGGCTCAAACCGCACGATGGGAGAACGACATCACCGACCATATAAAGCCTCAAATGGAGCCATCTCGATGTTGAACTAATAGTTGTTGTTGTAAGCAAACTTGGCCAAAAGGCAAGAACTGATCCCACTGTCCCCCAAAGTCAATCACACATGCCCTAAGCATGTCCTCTAGTATCTGAACTGTCCGTTCTAACTACCCATCGATTTGTGGATAAAATGTTGTGCTGAGCTCTATACGGGTCCCCAACTCACTCTGTACGACTCTCCAGAAATGTGAAGTGAACTGAGGACCTCTATTTGATATGATGGAAACAGGCACACCATGCAACTAAACTATCTCTCGAATATAAATCTAGGCCAACTTCTCTGAAGTATAGGTAGTCACAACTGGAATGAAGTGTGCCGACTTGGTCAACCTATCAAAAATGACCCAAACTGCATCAAACATTTGCAAGGTCCGCGATAACCCAACTACGAAGTCCATAGTAATGCACTCTCATTTCCACTCAGGTATAGTCATCTGCTAAAGCAGGCCACATGGCCTATGATGCTCATACTTGACCTGCTAGCAATTTATACACCTAGCTACATACTCCACTATGTCTTTCTTCATCCACCACCACCAATAATGCTATCTCAGGTCACGATACATCTTCGTAACACCTGGATGAATAGAATACCGAGAACTGTGCGCCTCCTCTAGAATCCTCTCCCTCAAGCCATCGACATTAGGAACACATAGACGACCCTGGAGTCGCAGAACACCATCCTCGCCAATAGAAACCTCTTTGGCACTACCCTGTAGTACCGTCTCTCTGAGAACTGCCTAATGCAGATCATCAAACTGCCGAGCCTTAATCTACCCCAATAGTGAAGACTAGGCAACAACACATGCAAGAACCCGACTGGGCTCTGAAATATCCAATCTCACACTTCTATTAGCCAAGGACTGAATGTCCAAATCTAGTAGCCTCTCCTCTGTTGAAATGAATGCCAAGCTACCCATACTCTCTACCTTCCTACTCAATGAATCCGCGACCATATTTGCCTTGCCCGGATGATAAAGAATGGTAATGTTATAGTCTTTCAGTAACTCAAGCCATATGCGATGCCTCAAAGTGAGATCCCTTTGCTTGAGCAAATGCTGTAAGCTGCGATGATCAGTGTAAACCTCACATGACACCCCATAAAGATAATGCCTCTAGATCTTAAGAGCATGAACAATCGCGGCTAACTCTAAGTCGTGCATAAGGTAATTCTTCTCATGAATCTTTAGCTGACGCGAAGCATATGCCATAACTCGCCCCTTCTACATCAATACACAACCCAAGCCAACGCATGAAATGTCGTAATATACCGTATACATCCCCGAGCCGAAAGGCAACACTAGAACCGGTGCTATAGTCAGAGCTGTCTTGAGCTTCTAAAAGCTCGCCTCACAATCATCAGACCAATAGAATGAAGCACCCTTCTAGGTCAATCTAGTCAAAGGTTCTGCAATGGATGAAAAGCCCTGTACATACCAACGATAATAACTTGCTAACCCTAGGAAACTCTTGATCTCAGTCACCGAAGTGGGACGTGGCCAACTCTGAACCGCCTCAATCTTCATAGGATCCACCTTAATACCTTCTCCTGATACCACGTGCCCCAAGAATGCCACAGACTCTAGCCAAAACTCACACTTGGAGAACTTAGCATATAGCTTCTGTTCTTGCAATGTCTGAAGCACCACTCTCAAATGCTGGTGCTCCCCCAATATACGTGAGTAAATCAAGATGTCATCAATGAAGACAATAACAAAGGAATAAATATAAGGCCTAAACACCCGGTTCATCAAATCCATAAACGTCGTTGGGGAATTAGTCAAGCCGAAGGATATCACTAGAAACTCATACTAGCCATATCTAGTACGAAAGGTAGTCTTCGGAATAGCTGAGTCCCAAATCTTCAACTGATGGTACCCCGATCTTAAGTCGATCTTAGAAAACACCCTAGCACCCTGCAACTGGTCAAACAAATCATCGATACGCGATAGTAGGTACTTGTTCTTGATGGTAACTTTGTTCAACTAGCGGTAATCAATGCACATCTGCATAGTTCCATCTTTCTTCTTCACAAATAATACTGGTGCACCCTAAGTTGATACACTCGGTTTGACAAACCGCTTTGCTAATAACTCCTCAAGTTGTTCCTTCAGTTCCTTCAACTCTTTTGGAGCCATACGGTACGGTGGGATAGATATAGGCTGGGTACTTGGAGCCAAATCAATACAGAAATCAATATCACGATCTGGCAGCATGCCTGGAATGTCAGAAGGAAACACATCTGTGAACTCCCAGACTACTGGCACTGAATTAATCCTCGGAGACTCTACGGTGGTGTCCCGAACATAAGCTGGATAAGCCAAATAACCCTTCTCGACCATATGTCGAGCCTTTAGAAAAGATATGGCCCGACTAGATGTACTAACAGAGGAACCCCTCCACTCCAATCTAGGTAACTCTAGCATCGCTAAAGTAACAGTCTTGGTGTGGCAATCAAGGATGGCGTGATACAGAGATAACCAGTCCCTGACCTAGATGACCTCAAAGTCGATCATATCATGTAGCAGAAGGTCCGCTCTAGTATCGTAATCACAGAATGTGACCACACACGATCGGTAGATCCAATCCACGACCACAAAATCACCCCCAAGAGTGGACACGTAAATAGGAGTATCCAAAGACTCACGAGAAATATCCAGGAAATGAGAAAACAGAGATGACACATATGAATAGGTAGACACTAGATCAAATAATACTGAAGCATCCCTACCACATACAGAAATAATACTTGTGATCACAACATCTGAGGCCACTACATCTGGTCTGGCCAAAAACCATAGAATCTAGCTGGAGCGCCGGCTGGCTGGCCTCTGCCTGACTGGACAGTAGCTGGCTGACCTCTCCCTACCTAGCCTCCATCTCTAGGACAGCCCCTACCCGCCTGCCCTCCTCCTCTGGGCAGTCAAACAGCCGGTGTTGTAATCATGGGCTGATGACCCTGCTGTATTGTCTTGCCCTGGAGCCTAGGATAAAATCTCTTCATGTGACTCGGATCCCCACACTTGTAACAACCACTCGGTGTCATAGACTGCTGCCCCGAAGTCTGACCCTGATGGCCCCAATACCCACTGGGAGGACTTTGGATGGCTGGTGGGTGGTATGAACTCTTTGGGATGGAACTGAAACAGGCACCGGAAGAACCCTGATAAACTGGTGGGCGATAAGAATTCTCTGGAATAGTACTGAAATATGGTCACGCTGGAGCACCTCGAGGAAGTGGTGGTGCTGGATATATGGGCCTGCTAGGCTAACCCCTCCCAAACTGACCTCTGCCCCTAGCTGGGGCACCTCTAAACTCTCTAGAGAATCGGGTCCTCTTATCCTGCTGCATCTGCTCTCTACCCTCTGGCGATAGCCCTCGATCCACCAAGAAATCTCTACCACTAGCTGATAATCAGTACCCATCTCCACCTCTCTGGCCATGCTAGCCCGAAACTGGGGTGCAATCCCGTAACAAATCTCCACACACTCTCTGCGTCCGTAGGAAGTATCATAAGTGCATGGCGAGACAACTCAGAAAATCTTGCCTCATAATTGGTCACAAACATTTGACCCTGCTCGAGCTGCTTGATCGCAACAGACTCAACCTAAGGAAGAGTGGGCACTAATACTTTTACCCAATAGCGGTATCGGGGTCAATTTTCCACAGGGAGCTTCAATTTGGAGTTGAGTGTTTGTATGGTCTAGGACTATGTTTTAGCTCCTAATTGATCTTCTAATCATTTTTGGTTTTCTTTTGATTATCAACTCAATATATCAACTACAAATTTAAAGCTAAGTTATGCTAAGATATTAATTCTATGTTTTATGCAATATAGAGAAAGGCACTAGGGCCGTGGCATTACCTAGGTGGTCAACTAACGGGTAGAGATTCCTAATGCAAGAATGATGAATATGGGACTTATGCTATAACCATTGCACTTTTGCACCCACTCTCACACCTCTCGGTAGAGAGAGTGATTTTGCCCAATTGACTCTCTCGAGACCAATTGTGTAGGCCAATTTGGCCAAGCAACTTATGGTTCAAATTGGGTAATTACTCTCTCGAGGTTTAACCCGTTAATTGAGACTACCATTCTCATGGGTCCATCCCAATTCCTTGTTGGAATTAATCTTGGGGTCAAAGACTCTCTTTCTCAAGAGGAGTCAAGACTCACTAAGCTAGACTTAGTGTTTGCAACCACCAAATCCAAATGAAAACATAAGATTAATCCAAATAACAAATACCTAACATCATTCATGTACTAAACAATCACACCCATTAATTACCCACACTAGGGTTGCTAATGGGTTTAGCTAGCCATAATAGAAACAGAAATTGAAGAAATAGAAGATGAAACAACCATATTAATTAATTGCTAATGTTAAACTACAATAATCTATGATGAAACTAAGCTAAAAATGCCCAAGATAGGCCAAAATATAAGTCTCACGAGCTCAGCTGCTATCTGCCCAAAAACAGAACTAAAAAAACTCCTCCTAAAAAGTAAAATGTTCTATTTATACTACACAGGCAAAACTGGACAAAAATACCCCTGAGGGTCTGGCGCGGACCGCGTACAAATGTCACGTGGCCGCACAGGGCAATAAGTCTTCAAGTCTTGCTTCTGGAACTGAGGGATGCAAACCGCACAGATATGTCATGCGGTCGCACAGGCTAAGACGCGCGGACCACGTAGAAATGGGATGCGGCCACGTAGTAGATTTTACCCAAAACTCAACTCTCTGAACTGTTACCCACGTGGACCGCACTGATTTGATGTGCGGCCGCGTGGGCTTTTGCCTTGATTTTCTGGGTCTCTGAACTTCCATTAATGTGTACCGCGTGGAATTGATTGCGGACCACGTGGCTTGACTTCAAACTTGCAAAGTCTCTAAACTCTCCTACGCGGCCGCACACCAAATCAGTACGGTCCACGCAGGTCATCTTGTTCTGTTCCAGCCTCTAAACTCTCCTGCCCGGCTGCGCACCAAATCAGTGCGGTCCGCGCAGGTCATCTTGTTCCCCACTTCAGTTGTCTTTTGACACTTGGCAGATTTCACTCCTTTTTGAGCCGATCTTTTATATTTATCATCTTGTCGCTCAAACCTGCAATCAAGTGTAATTTGTAAGCATTTTGGGACTAATATATGGCAATTAATGCACAAAGCTCATGTAAGAATGGGTATAAAACATGTAGAAATCACAGTTATCAACTCCCCCAAACTTAAACCTTTGCTTGTCCTCAAGCAAATAAAATGAGACTTATCCCTCAATGGAAAACACCCAAGTAATTCCTGTTTATCCTAAAGTAACCTCAACAAGCACCAATTGGGACTAACAATTGCCCTCAATGCGAATACATCATTAACACATTTAAACTTTGAAAACTTGTGGATCAAGTGCGACACAAGAGCATCAAGAGTTGACACATTTCATCAAAGAACCTTTCTCAATTTCTTTGGTCATTGTGGAACCCAAACTCACACATCCTCGACTTTCCCTGAGTAAACCTCACCTTTTAGGGTATTTGCACACAAATCGAGGTGAATGGACTTCTCTCTCATCTCTCACAAAGAAAAGACCCTAAGTCCGGCTCTAAGTACCATATGCTTGCCCCTTATGTAAGTATCCACTAATGTAGTCTTCCCTCAACTCAAGATCATATAGGGCTTTTGAGGAGTCATTGTGAAGGCTTTGGGTAAAGGTAGGACGTGTTTTTGTTCAAATGGGTTCAATCTTCCCTCAAACACTTCTTTTGATTTATTTTGACACACTTTCTTGACTCAATTGAGTAATTCACTTCTTTCAAGGGGTTAGAGAGACACATTGTCACTCTTTCTTTTGCAATTCAAACTCTTTCTCTTTTTTGTCACTTTTCCACACCTTTTTCACTTTTTTGTTGTCCTTGGATTCCCTTTTTGGTTCTTATTCATTTCTGTCTTTCTTTTTGTCTTTTTCTCTTTTTCATTGCCTTTCTTTTCTTTTGCTTTTGCGCCTTTTTACCACATTGATGCCTTTCTTGTCTCTCCCCCCCCCAACTTAGACATTTACCATTTACTCAAGGGAAGATTTGGGTGCCAAGAGAGGGTTTCGTTAAGAACGGGTATAGGCTTGTAGCTTGGTTCATGAACAAAAAAGGTTTAAGGCTCAAAAGGGTTGAACTAGGGATTATTTCATTGGTAGGTCATGGAAATTGTTCAAATTTTGCATTTTGGATCAAGGAGAGCCTATAATCACGTCTCAAGTCAAGTTCCACCTATTATTTTGCCTCAACAAATATTCAGAGCAAGTTCTAAACTATCGACTCGGCACTTGGGCTCACGATTCGAATTCTCACAACACACACTCAAGGATTGCCTAAGACGGAGTCGAGGGCCCACAATGACCTTAGGTATGATTCAAGCTCACAATGGCCCAAAATGACCACATGATGATTGTTTGGTCAACACAAGAGTCTCAAGGCCACAACTTTTCACCATCCTAAACACAACATAATGTCTTTTACCATAGGATCAAAGGAAAATGTGCTAGGCCCAAGTGAAGCTTTGCCTGAGGTACCCTTAACTACAAAAACTTGAAAATCAAAAAAGAAAAATAAAAAACGGACTCAAACCCTTAAGAAGGTTGTCACGCCATCTATCATTGGGAAGAGCCACCCGGTTCGCACAACACTCTACCCTTGGAAAGAACTGTGGCATTAAGAAAACCAAGGGCTTATTGCAAATGCCAAAACAAAACAAAAAGGCTACGAGCCTGACTTTGCAACTAAAATGAATTTTTTTTACGAAAAATAGAAAACCAAAATGAAAACCGAATGAATATGTACAAAAGGGGAGTAGAATATACAACCAGGGGGAATGAATATATACATAGAGCATCTGAAATGAACAGTTATATACAAGCCATCTATAACTACGAATGTGCAGAAAGTAAAAGAAAGTAAAAGAATATATACAATAATCCAATAGTCAATCCAAATAGTAGGGCCACACCCCCACGAATAAAAGCTAGCATTGTCTCCAATGCTAACTATCAAAATAAAACATCAAAAATCAGCAAAGGATATAGAGCGGCCCCTCAAGCCTCATCAGTCACCCTGTGCTGCTCAATAGCTCCCGAGCCCTCTGTACCGGCAGGGACCTCAAACTGGTCCCCAGCCTGCTGCTGTTGTGCGGCTGGGACAGGTGTCTACTCCTAATCCGACTCATCAACTGGTGGAACTGAAGAGGGCTCAACATCGCAGTACTAGAAGGGCCCACCTGAACTGGAGCCACCTCGATCACTATTCCCTCTGTGCTAGGGAGTTTTCTCTTCTTCCTTAGCCTATCCTCCTCTGCCTATGGCTGCATTGCTGCTGGCTCTCCAGTTGGATCTCCAAATAGTAGGTCGAGTGGCATCTGATCTGCTA
Organism: Nicotiana sylvestris; assembly: GCF_000393655.2. NCBI lineage: Eukaryota > Viridiplantae > Streptophyta > Magnoliopsida > Solanales > Solanaceae > Nicotiana > Nicotiana sylvestris. The sequence goes on from NC_091061.1 coordinate 30,976,137, forward strand.
GCAGCTTGTCCACATCCACTCTCAACTGTGCAACTGACTCCTTGGAAGCTTTCTGCTTCCTCAACTTCTTGTGCTCCCGAGCCAATTTCTCTAATGCTTTGGCATGGGCCCCAACCGCCTTAGTCAAGGCATCCTGCATCGCCATCATGTTTTCCTGGTTGGCCAGGATCTTCTTCAATGCATCCTCAATGGCGGAAGGAATCTCAACAGTAGCTGGTGCTCTCTATGCCTGCACAATAGTGGTCAAAGTAGACAACTTGGATGTCACAACGGACATCCAGTTGTTCAAACTGGCAAGGGAGTGTGTGAGCTGGTTGGTAGTGAACCGGTGAGTCTTTGATGAAGGAATCACCGGATCAACTGCGACAGATGGACCAGCTGTGGAGGAAGGACCTGGGGGCAGTGCCTCATCAGTAGTAGGCTTAGGGGGCTGCTCAGTAGCAACTGGCTCTTCAGACTGGCCAAGTGCGGAGGAGGTAGAAGCTTGAGTCTTTTTGCTTCTCTTTGGGTTATTCAGACCCAACTGATCATACCACGAGCAGGGGGCCACTGGAGGTACCGTAACATCATATCTTTTCTTCTTCACTTTCAACTCTCTGAAGTAAAGGGAGAGTGTGTTCGGAAAGGGGTAATTTGTTTTTGTTTCATTCCCGACTTGAGAAATCCCTCTCGACATTATGTTACCCACATTCAGAGGGAAACCCGCCATGATAGATGCTACCAAGACAGCCTGAGGAAGGGGAACGGAGTGATCGTGTGTAGACGGGACAAGTCGACTGCACACAAAGGTTAACCACCCCTTGGCTTCAAAGTTTAGGGTGTTCCTCAGGATCTTTTACTGTGCCTTCAACCACACAGGGACTGTACCTGGAGCTACTAAATGCTCGGCCAACCACGGACGAACTTCCTCTTTTATTGCCAGCTTATCAAGATACTGAGACTCATCCCCTTCTTCGAACCCTAAGAAGTCACTCAGTGACTTCCCATCAAATAGAAAAATCTTGTCCCTCACTTTTGTTGCTTTGGAGTCCCGAACTATGTGGTGGACATTGCAATAAAACTCCTTCACCATGTGCTCGTTTGCAAATTCAACTCGCTCTTTGAAGAATCCCCAACCCTCTCTAGTGCGGAATTGTGCTTGCACATGAGGGTTGAGTGGGACAAGATCGGCATCTATGAACCGCCTTTCCGGAATCAACTTTCTCTTGGGCCACCATTCCCTGAATCTATGGAAAGCAACCTCACTAACAAACCTGTCTGCCCATGCCTACAGTTTTCTAGTACGCTCAATCCCCCCGACCTGTGGCTCACCTCCCTCAGCATATCCTCCACTCTCCACTGATAATGAAGTTGTGGGAGATGTGGAGTATTGCTTTTCTTCTCTTGCTACGGACTCATCAGATGAGTCCGAGATGACATTAACCGGCTTCTTGGAGGAGGCTACATTATCATGATCTGGGGAAGGAGAATCACGGAGCTGAAGTGAAGTGGACATGTGGGTGGGGGCAGACTCCGAGGTAATGCTCCGTGAAGGTGCATACTCACTCCCTGTGGAATGAGATGCAGCTCTATCAGCTTCCCGGATTATCTTCCTGGTTTTCTTGATCAGTTCTCTAGTTTGAGGAATGAGTTTCACAATCCGCATGCTTTTCCCTCCTCAGGAGGAACCACCTCTCTCGGGTTGTATTTCTTTGGCCGCTTGTTTTTTAGCCATTCATTTTTGAACCATTGTCTGCAAGGAATACATGTCTAACATTGTTAGTAGAAGCACAAAAGGTGAAGTAGACAGTTCAGTTAAATGAAAAGAGTGCAGACATAGTTACACAGGCAGAGGGGCGCGGACCGCACCAAAAGGCACGCGGTCCGCACAGTATACTGGCACCAACACATACCTCTCAGAATAAACCGACGCGGTCCGCACAGAAATGGTAGCGATCGCGTTGGTTCAGCGCGGACCGCACAAAAATTGTACGCGGTCTGCGCAGGTGAAATACCAAAATGTTGACCTCTCTAAACTCTTCACACGCGATTCGCAATGTTTTGGACCGCGGCCACGCTGGGCTCACGCGGACCGCACAGAAATGGCACGCGGACCGCGCTGAGAAGGTTCGCCATTGCACCCAAGGGGCCACGCGGACCGCGCAAAAATGCTGCGCGGCCGCGTAGGGCAGATATAACTAAGCCGGGATATTTTTCCATTAAGTCCCATTTTTGTTCACAATTTGAGTCCTAAGTGTCCCTACTCAATTAATTAACACGCATTTATGCCCCATGATTCAACCAAAACAACAAAAATCTAAACCAACAGTTAACTAAGAAGAAAAAAGGACGAAAGTAAGAAGTTATACTAGTAGAGAGTGATTTAAAGAAACAAAAATTAGGCTATGAATGAAATAAACAAGAGGTGTTACCAGGGATTAATGAGAAATCAACTAAATGAGCAGAAGATGCAGATGTACAGTGAAAATTAAAAATCCAGATGAAAATTTGTGAAAAGGTTCAAATGAGGCCCAAGGCTTCTATTTATAGAAAAGCCCTAGGGACTCACAACTTACCTACCAGCGTGGCCGCACGAAAATGGCCGCGGTCCGTGCTGGTTTTCCTTCCTTCACATTTGACTGCTCAGCCCACGCGGACCGCACTACTTTGGACCGTGGCCGCGTAGGATTTTTATCAGAGAGAATGTCATTTTAAGTTTTCACATGCGGACCGTATAGAAAGGGACGCGGACCGCGTTGAATCTTCTGAGAATGAACTCTCAGCTGCTCAAACCCACGCGGTCCGCACTGTTTTGGTATGCGGCCGCGTGGGCAATATTCAGAGACTGCTCATTACCCCTGGTTCAACATCACCCCCGCAACACTTCACAAATTATCAGCTCAAAAATCCTACTCTACAACAGAAAAATAAAGAAAAGGAAAAAAAAGACATGGGTTGCCTCCCAAGAAGCGCCTGATTTAACGTCGTGGCACGACGCATGTGACCATCATAGTCATTTCAAATGAATGAGTGCCACCACGTGGATGTCATCAATCTTTCCCAAATAGTGCTTAACACGATGCCCATTGACTCGGAAAACTTCACCATTCTTATTTTTGAGATCAATGGCACCATAGGGAGTTACACTAACCACTTCAAATGGGCCGCTCCACTTAGACTTCAGCTTGCCCGGAAATAACCTCAACCGAGAATTGAAAGGAAGAACCATGTCACCAACTTTGAATTCCTTCCCTCAGGCATACTTGTTATGAAGGTACTTCATCTTGTTCTTATACAAGGACGAGCTAGAGTAAGCATGAAACCTAAACTCATCAAGTTCATTCAATTGCTCAACCCGGTGATTTGCAGCTACATCCCATTCTAAGTTCAACTTTTTCAGAGCCCACATAGCCTTATGTTCCAATTCTACCGGAAGATGACAAGCCTTCCCAAACACCAACCGATACGGCGACATACCAATTGGAGTCTTGAAAGCTGTACGATAAGCCCAAAGGGCATCATCCAATTTCTTCGACCAGTCGGTCCTATTTGCATTGACAGTCTTGGACAAAATACTCTTGATCTCACGGTTGGACACCTCAACTTGGCCACTCGCTTGAGGATGATAAGGAGTGGTCACCTTGTGATTTACCCCAAACTTGGCTAGCAAAGTGTCAAAAGCCTTGTTGCAAAAATGAGAACCCCCGTCACTGATGATAGCACGTGGAGTGCCAAACCTCGTGAAGATACTCTTTTTCAAGAACGTCACCACACTTCGAGCTTCATTATTTGGCAAAGCTATGGCCTCAACCTATTTAGACACATAATCAACCGCTACCAAGATGTAAGTGTTGCCACAAGAACTTACGAATGGTCCCATAAAGTCTATCCCCCAAACATCAAAAATGTCAACCTCTAGAATCGTGTTAAGGTGCATCTCATCTTTCTTCGAAATCCCTCTGGCACGTTGGCATTCATCACATCTTTTCACAAAGTCACCGGTATCCTTGAATAAAGAAGGCCAATAGAAACCGCAACTCAACACTTTAGACACCGTCCTCGCCCCGCCATGATGGCCACCATAGGGCGTAGAGTGACAAGCTTCCACAATACTCAATTGCTCTTCTTCGGGAACACACCAGCGAATTACACCATCGGTGCAAATTTTGAAAAGATATGGCTCATCCCAATAGTAGTCCAAACAATCCCGCTTGAGCTTCTTCCTTTGGTTAGAAGAGAGCTCATACGGAACCACACCGGTAACAAGATAATTGGCAATGTCGGTGAACCATGGCATGTCTAGCATTGCAACCGAGAGGAGTTGTTCATCCGAAAAGCATCATTTATCTCAAGGCCGTCCAAAGGCCTCCCTTCCTCCTCCAATCGAGACAAGTGGTCCGCCACTTGATTTTCACTACCCTTTCTATCAACAATCGCCAAATCAAATTCTTGAAGAAGAAGCACCCATCTCATTAACCTCACTTTAGAATCTTTCTTTGTCATCAAATACCTAAGGGCGGAGTGATCGGTATGAATAATCACTTTGGCCCCCATAAGTTATGGGCGAAACTTCTCCATGGCAAAAACAATGGCAAGCAATTCCTTCTCGGTGACCGTGTAATTCCTTTGAGCTTCATTCATTGTCTTACTTGCGTAGTATACCGGATGGAACATTTTGTTGATTCTTTGGACCAAGACCGCCCCCACTGCAACATCACTAGCATCGCACATGAGCTCAAAGGGCAAGCTCCAATTTGGTGCGGTAATGATGGGGGTAGTCGTCAACTTTTGCTTTAGAAGCTCGAAAGCCTCCATACATTTCTCATCGAACACATATTTGGCATCTTTCTCTAGCAATTTACACAACGGGTTAACTACCTTAGAGAAGTCTTTGATGAATCTTCGGTAGAAACCCGCGTGTCCCAGAAAGCTTCTCACCCCTTTGACAGAAGTAGGGGGAGGGAGCCTTGAGATAACCTCAATTTTCAGCTTATCAACCTCAATCCCTCATTTTGAAATTTTGTGACCCAACACAATTCCTTATTCTACCATAAATAGCATTTCTCCCAATTGAGAACCAAGTTTGTATCTTCGCATCGGGCCAACACACGATCCAAGTTTTGCAAGCAATCACCAAATGAGTCCCCAACCACACTAAAATCATCCATGAAGACCTCCAATATGTCTTCCACCATATCGGTGAAGATTGCCATCATATATCGTTGGAAGGTTGCCGGTGCATTACATAATCCAAATGGCATTCGAGAGAAGGCGAATGTGCCATAAGGACATGTGAAAGTTGTCTTTTCTTGGTCTTCCGGGGCAATGAGAAATGGTTATAGCCTGAATACCCATCTAGAAAACAATAGAAAGCCCGACCCACAAGACGATCAAGCATTTGGTCCAAGAACGGCAATGGGAAATGATCCTTTCTAGTCACCTTGTTCAACTTACGGTAGTCCATGCATACCCTCCAACCCGTCACAGTACGAGTCGGAATAAGTTCATTGTTGTCATTGGTCACCACCATCATTCCTCCCTTCTTTGGCACACATTGTACCGGAGAAGTCCACGAACTGTCAAAAATTGGATACACCACACCGGCGTCAAGCCACTTGATGACTTCCTTTTTGACCACCTCTTGCATGGCCTCATTGAGTCTCCTTTGATGTTCAAGAGATGGCCTAACATCCTCCTCCAATATTATCTTGTGCATGCAAAACGCGGGGCTAATACCCCGAATATCTGCCAAGGTCCATCCAATCGCCCGCTTGCGCTTTTGAAGAACCGCCAAAGTGGCGTCAACCTGCACGTTAGTCAAGCAAGAAGAAAGAATAACCGGCAAAGTGAAATTAGGACCAAGAAATTCATACCTGAGGTGAGGAGGAAGTGGTTTCAACTCCAACACCGGTGACTCCTCAATAGATGGCTTGGTGGGTGGAGTTTTGCGGTTTTCAAGATCAAGAGATAACTTCCTGGGTTCATAAGAATACGAACCCATGCCATGTAATGCGTTCACACACTCCACCCTTCTAGCATCATCATCAACATCCATGTTCAATAGCACGGCCTCAAGTGGGTCCTCAACATTTGCCATTGCGCTTGTGTCATCCACTATCACTGCCGTGACAATGTCAATAAACGAGCACACCTCGGTGCTATTTGGTTGCCTCATTGATTTGCATACGTGGAACACCACCTTTTCATCACCAATACGGAAGGTCAATTCTCCCGCTTCCACATCAACCAAGGCCTTCCCCGTAGCTAGGAAGGGCCTTCCAAGAATGATAGGCACCTCGAAATCCACTTCGCAATCCAAGATCACGAAATTGGCCGGCAATATGAACTTATCAATACGAACAAGGACATCATCAATAATTCCCAAAGGCCGCTTCATTGACCGGTCCGCCATTTGAAGCCTCATAGAAGTTGGATGAGCTTGTCCGATTCCCAAGGTCTTGAAGACCGAATATGGCATTAAATTGATACTTGCTCCCAAGTCACAAAGGGCTTTTGCAAAGTCGGCACTTCCAATGGTACATGGGATAGTGAATGCACCGGGATCCTCAAGTTTCGGAGCCATAGAATGCACAATTGCGCTCACTTGATGGGTCATCTTGATTGTCTCACACTCCATTGATCTCTTTTTTGTAACTAAATCTTTCATGAACTTTGCGTATCCCGACATTTGCTCGAGTGCCTCCACCAAAGGCACGTTGATAGTCAAACTCTTCATTATTTCAATGAATTTCTTAAATTGGTTGTCACTCTTTTGCTTGGCCAACCGTTGAGGATAGGGCAGAGGAGGTCTAGGCAAGGGTGCCTTGGCTTTTGGCACCACCGGTTTGGGCATATCAATGACGTGTTCCCTAGACGGGTTCACGGCCTCTTGAGTCTCCTCCTCACCCTCATCAATTTCAATTCTCACATCATTATTTGCACTTGGTTCAACAACATCCTCAACTACCAACGGGATCTCATCATTTTGCAACTCATCTTCATCTACTGGAACTTGGTTTCCTCTTGAGGTATGCACACCACTGCCTTTTCTACTTCGCGTTGTCACTGCCATCACATGATTATTGTGCCCACCCTTGGGGTTTACTACCGTATCACTTGGTAGAGCACCCTTTGGGCGAGTATTTAACGACTGAGAGATTTGGCCTAATTTCACTTCCAAGTTCCGGATAGATGTGTTATGCGAAGCAAATTGGGCCTCGGAATCTTGGTTCTTTTTCATCATTTGCTTGAACATGCTTTCAATTCTCCCCATATTGCTTCCAGACGAACTCGGACCTTGATAAGGAAAAGGAGGCGGGTTATTGGGTTTTTGATACATAGGGGGCCTTTGAAAGCCTTTCCCCCTATTACCTTGCCTACCATTGTTGTTCCAACCACCTTGACCACCATTGTTGTTGTTCCAATTGTTGTTCCTGTTCCAATTACCTTGATTCCCCGAATTATTGTTCCCCCAATTGCCTCCTTGATTGTTGTTGTAATTCCAATTGCCACCTTGTTGATTGCCCCAATTACCTTGGGGTCTCCATTTTTGATTCCCTTGATTACCTCTATTCCCTTGATAGTTGTTGACATATTGGACTTCCTCACTTTGGTCATCAAAACCTTCATTCGAATGTCCGTTACTATCATTGTTGTTGTCATATTGTTCATAATTACCTTGAGGTTGTTGTCCTCTTTGCCTCCTTTTCAACATAGAAACACCTTCCATTGCGTTGACTTGGCGCGTGTTTTGGACTTGTTGCAATTGCGTCTTTGCCAATTGATTTATAGTTGTTGTAAGCTCGGCTATAGCTTGGCCATGATCATGCAATTCCTTGTGCAAATGGATGACCGTGGGGTCACCTTGGAGCATGTTTGCTCGGCTTTGCCATGCCGAAGAGGTGTCGGCCATTTCATCAAGTACATCACATGCCTCTTGGTAAGAAAGTTTCATAAAATTCCCTCCGGCCAATTGGTTCACAATGCATTGATTTGTGGTGTTGATGCCCCGATAAAAGGTCTGTTGAATCATAGCCTCGGTCATGTCATTATTAGGGCACTCTTTCACCATTGTTCTATATCTTTCCCATATCTCATGCAAAGCTTCCGTTGGCTCTTGTTTGAAAGCTAGAATTTCATCCCGAAGAGCTGCCATATGACTTGGAGAGAAGAACTTGGCAATAAATTTGTCCGCCAACTCATCCCATGTTGTAATAGAATGATTGGGGAGCCTTTCTAACCAATCCAATGCTTTACCCCGAAGAGAAAACGGGAAAAGCCTCAATCTCAATGCATCCTCGGACATGTTTGTATGCTTGCTACCCCAACATGTATCCACAAACCCCTTCAAGTGCTTGTAGGCATTTTGATTGGAGGCACCCATGAAATAACCTCTTTGCTCGAGCAAGGTCAGCATAACATTTGTGATTTGAAAGTTCCCCGCCCGGATTCGGGGAGGAATAATAACACTGGCGTATCCTTGATTTGGTAGAACTCTGGGAACCACTATCGACGGTGCCGGGGGAGGGTCTGGAATGTTGTTGTTCTTATTAGCATTTATATTGACATGCCGGCCTCTCCGTGGGAGTTGAGGTAAGACCTCATCTTGTTCTAGATCATCTACCTCCTCCCCCGCTATCACATTGCCGAGAGGGTCATTTGCATTAAGAGCCATTGTACCTGATTGATCGACACAACAAAGTCAGTAAATAAGAAGGAAAGAGAAGCAAAACACAATACTAGCTACACAAATAGTCAACACCGTAAAGCTCCCCGACAACGGCGCCAAAAAGTGATCGCAGCGGACTCAACCTAAGGAAGAGTGGGCGCTAATACTTTTACCCAATAGCGGTATCGGGGTCAATTTTCCACAGGGAGCTTCAATTTGGAGTTGAGTGTTTGTATGGTCTAGGACTATGTTTTAGCTCCTAATTGATCTTCTAATCATTTTTGGTTTTCTTTTGATTATCAACTCAATATATCAACTAAAAATTTAAAGCTAAGTTATGCTAAGATATTAATTCTAAGTTGTATGTAATATAGAGAAAGGCACTAGGGTCGTGGCATGTACCTAAATGGTCAACTAACGGGTAGAGATTCCTAATGCAAGAATGATGAATATGGGACTTATGCTATAACCGTTGCACTTTTGCACCCACTCTCACACCTCTCGGTAGAGAGAGTGATTTTGCCCAATTGACTCTCTCGAGACCAATTGGGTAGGCCAATTTGCCCAAGCAACTTATGGTTCAAGTTGGGTAATTACTCTCTCGAGGTTTAACCCGTTAATTGGGACTACCATTCTCATGGGTCCATCCCAATTCCTTGTTGGAATTAATCTTGGGGTCATAGACTCTCTTTCTCAATAGGAGTCAAGACTCACTAAGCTAGACTTAGTGTTTGAAACCACCAAATCTAAATGAAAACATAAGATTAATCCAAATAATAAATACCCAACATCATTCATGCACTAAACAATCACACCCATTAATTAGCCACACTAGGGTTGAGCCACAACCCTAGCTAATGGGTTTAGCTAGCCATAATAGAAACAGAAATTGAAGAAATAGAAGATGAAACAACCATATTAATTAATTGCTAATGTTAAACTACAATAATCTATGATGAAACTAAGCTAAAAATGCCCAAGATAGGCCAAAATATAAGTCTCACGAGCTCAGCTGCTATCTGCCCAAAAACAGAACTAAAAAAACTCCTCCTAAAAAGTAAAATGTTCTATTTATACTATACAGGCAAAACTGGACAAAAATACTCCTGAGGGTCTGGCGCGGACCGCGTACAAATGTCACGCGGCCACGGAGGGCAATAAGTCTTCAAGTCTTGCTTCTGGAAATGAGGGATGCGGACCGCACAGATATGTCACGCGGCCACATAGACTAAGACGCGCGGACCGCGTAGAAATGGGATGCGGCCACGTAGTAGATTTTACCCAAAACTCAACTCTCTGAACTGTGACCTACGCGGACAACACTGATTTTGTGCCCGGCCGTGCAGGAGAGTTCAGAGGCTGGAACATAACAAGATGACCTGCGCGGACCGCACTGATTTGGTGTGCGGTTGCGTAGGAGAGTTCAGAGACTTTGCAAGTTTGAAGTCAAGCCACGCAGTCCGCAATCAATTCCACGCGGTCTGCACTGATGGAAGTTTAGAGACCCAGAAAATCAAGGCAAAAGACCACGCGGCCGCACATCAAATCAGTGCGGTCCGCGTGGGTAACGGTTCAGATAGTTGAGTTTTGGGTAAAATCTACTACGTGGCCGCATCCCATTTCTATGCGGTCCGCGCGGAATTGATTGCGGACCGCGTGGCTTGACTTCAAACTTGAAAAGTCTCTGAACTCTCCTGCGCGGCTGCACACCAAATCAGTGCGGTCCGCGCAGGTCATCTTGTTCTGTTCCAGCCTCTGAACTCTCCTGTGCGGCCGCGCACCAAATCAGTGCGGTCCGCGCAGGTCATCTTGTTCCCCACTTCAGTTGTCTTTTGATACTTGGCAGATTTCACTCCTTTTTGAGACGATCTTTGATATTTATCATCTTATCGCTCAAACCTGCAATCAAGTGTAATTTGTAAGCATTTTGGGACTAATATATGGCAATTAATGCACAAAGCTCAGGTAAGAATGGGTATAAAACATGTAGAAATCACAGTTATCACTGCTCAAACTAACATCGCAACTATTCCCTCTGGGAGGGTGTAATATACCTATCCAAGAAAAGTCGTATAAACTGGTCCCAAGTCATGGGAGGAGAACCCACTGGCCTACCGAGAAGATAAGACTGTCATCATCTACGGGCCCTGCCCTCCAACTGGAAAGTAGTGAAATCCACCCCATGCGACTCTAATATCCTCATGTTGTGCAGTATGTCCCTGCACCTATCAATGAAGTCCTGGGGGTCCTCATGTCGCTCACCTCCGAAGATAGAAGGGTATAGCCTAGTCTATTTGTCCAAGAGCTTTTGTGGCTCACCGGTCGCAGCTGGTCTAGGCTCAGGTACAACCGCTGCAACTGGTCGGGCCCCGTCCCTGGGTAGTGTACCTGGAGTCTGATATACTGTAACTTCATGCCTAGGAGCCTAAGCGGTAGAGGTTTGTGCTCCCTCTCCCGCCTGGGATGTGGCTGGGTTTGCTGAAATAAACTAGCCTGAGTCATAGAATCCATGTACCGCAGTATAGGCCCATGACCTCTTGAAAGCCCAGTGTTGTCATGAAATCTACCAGGGCAGGCTCTGCTGCGGGCACCTCGCCCTGCTCCTCAATAATGGGATCATCTACAGGTTCCGCTGGTGGTGCAACTAGGGCAGCTCTGGGATGCCCTCGTCCCCTACCTCAGGCGGGTGTCCTCCCCCGGCCTCTGCCTCGGCCTCTAGCAATAGGGGGAGCAGCTCCTCCCGGGACTGGAACATCCACCGTACGTGTCCTTACCATCTGTGAGAGAATAGAAGAAGGAAATTTAGTATACCATCAGCTGCACAATAGGAGATGAATAAAGAGTAATTTCCTAACACCCTATAGCCTCTCGAAGATAAGTACAAACGTCTCCGTGCCTATCCGCAAGACTCTAATAGGTCTGCCCATAACTTGTGAGACCTACGTGAACCTAGTGCTTTGATACCATATTGTCACGACTCAAATTCCATTATAGGCTGTGATGGTGCCCAACCCAGTTATTATGCAAGCCAACATTGATCAACTAGTGAATTCCCGTTTTAAATAAATTGGTAAGTAGTAACTTTTTTTCCTGTTTGTTAAGAAAATCTAGAAAGTTGCAATTCTAACATAAATAAGTGGAAGCAACGTATACAAATTGAAGTCATGTAAGCAAAACCAAGGTCATAAATCTACTAGTCTGTGTGCCAAGACCTTGTGTCATAAGTATGTGGGCAATCTAGTAGAATATACAAAACAAATGCTAGCCTACTGTCTGAAAGGAAATAGACAGAAAATATAGCATAAGAGAGACTCCAACTGCTGCAAAACGGCTCAAAAAGGGTAGCTCACTAGGGAGTCTCGAGCTAGGGAAATAATCTATGCGTCGGACTGGTGGCCAGATGCACCTGCCTCAAATCCTGTACAATCAAGTACAGAAGTGTAGCGTGAGTACATAAAAATATGTACCCAGTAAGTATCTAGTCTAACCTTGAAGAAGTAGTGACGAGTGGTTGACTTCGATACTTACTAGGGCTAACAATATAATAATGTGTGATTCTAAATAAGCATGATATACAGAACTAACAATAAACTCGAAAAAAGAAATAACTGAACAGTTCTTCCATCATATTTAAGAACCCAAAACACTTCCTTCGTTTAAAACAAATGATCTCTAAAACAGTAAATTTTACCAATTATAAAAAGGGCTTCCAGTTCTATTATCATACACAAATTCCACCGAGGACGTTTGGCCCGATTCAACATAAAAATGTAACTGAGCATTGCTGAGGGTCGAAGGGGGCGAACCATAGATGCATATATTAACCTGCCGAGGTGAATGGCCCGCTCCCATGAGAGTAGTGGAAATGGTCACCCCGCTCGCGAAATATACTTGCGATGCGGTTAAATATAAATATAACATAACTTTCCTCTATTATTTTCAAAATAATAATTTACTTGAAACCTTTGAAATTCATAAAATATTCAACTTAGTTCTTATCCCATTCAATCAACAATTATGATCAGTTAACGTGTTACAAATCATGGTGTAAGCCTAAACTACCCGGACACATCAGGAATAGTAGCTACGTAGGGACTCTCGTCACTTCGTGCGTACGTAGACCCCATAGATAACCACATATTAATTAAATTCACCTATGGGGAAATTTTCCTTTTACAAGGTTAGAAAAGAGACTTACCTCGTCTCAAAGCCTACTTCCAAACTCAAGAATACGCTCAAACCCTCAAACCCGATCCGAACAATCCAAAACTATTCAAATAGTGTAAAAACTAATCATTATAAGTTCAAAAGTTCATATTCTAACTATTAAAGTGATTACCCAACCCCAAAGGCAAGATTCCTAAAATTCACCTTGGGGCCCACATACCTAGATTTCGGAAATTTTCGAAGGAAGTTGTTACCCATGACCTAAGGAACATAAATATATGATTATCACTAAGCTTTATGGTCAATTTCGTGGAAAAATCTCATTCTTGTCATACCCTAGGTTTTTCATCTAACCCATGATTTCTACTAATTTTCATGTTGAAATCTACCCACAATCTATGTATTAAACTCACAATAGGTAGAAATTACTTACCTCCAAAAGCTAGGTGAAAATCACTCTCAAGAAGCTCCAATAATCGCCCAAAGAGTGAGAGAAAATGAGTGAAAAATGGCTTAAGTCCCGTATTAATTGAACCTCACTGCCCCAGCGATTTTCGCACCTGCGGTGCATTGGCTGCACCTACGGATCCGCTTCTGCGGATTGACTGGGCCAGCTGGGGCCGCACCTGCGGACGGCTCTCGCTTCTGCGTAGAGGTAACCGCATCTGCGGAACCTGACTGGCCTTCCTTGGATCGCATCCGCGGGGGTTTGGCTCGCACCTGCGGAAATAGGCTCGCAGGTGCGGGCACACCAGAACTGGTGCACCAGCAGCCCTATTGAGTTTCAAACTCAACTCGCGCATCGTCTGAATGGCACTCGGGGACCCTCAGACCCCGTCCAAATATACCAACAAGTTTGGAATCATAAAACGGAGTCGCTAACGCCCGTAACAACATTAAAACTAAGAATCATACCTTAAAACCAATTGAATCAAACATAAGAACTTCAAGTTCTTCAATTTACTTCCATTGCGTCGAAACGTACTTATACTAGTCAGAATGATACCAAATTTTGCGTGCAAGTCTTAAATAACATTGCGAAACTATTCTCGGTCTTGGAATCCCATTCGGACCTCGATATCACCAAAACCCTCTCCAAACCAAATTTAAAGAACTTCAAAATTCTTCAAGAATCAACTTTCACTATTATGCGCCAAAACGCTCCCGGGTCATCCAAAACCCGATCTGAACATACACCCAAGTCCAAAATCATCATACGAACCTATTGGAACAGTCAATTCCCGATTCCAAGGTCGTTTACTCAAAATGTTGACCGAAGTCCAACTTGTCCTTTTAAGCCAATCTTAAGGAACCAAGTGTTCCGATTTTAACTCAAACTCTTCCAAATCCTGAACCAACCATCCCCGCAAGTCATAAATCAGTGAAAGCAAGTATGGGAAGTCTTATTTAGGAGAAGAGGGTTCTAGAAAGCAAAACGACCGGTCAGATCGTTACAGTATTAGTAATTGGGTATATGAATTTATACCGTAATCTAAAAAATATTAATTCCTTCAACAATAGCTGTGATTCAAGCAATATTTTTCTTTTCTAAAAAAAAATTCTCGTACAATGTGACCAAACAACTTTGCCGAACTATGCACAAATTTTAGAAATACTTTATGCATTTGAAAGAATTACTTTGTGCACTTGAAAGAATGTAACAAAGTTTCTTCAATTTTCTTCTCCGTGTTTGGTTTGACGAATAAGAGGAACGGAAAGCAAATAGCAGGAAGTTAATTTTCTTTAAGTTTCTCCTTTCGTTTCTCTTCTCAAGTAGCAAGCATCATTTTTAAAAAAACTAAAACATTGAGAAGAGTAAGCAAGCTAAAATATTGTTTAAAACGAATACTAGAACTATATTTAATCTTAACGAACTAACATTATTTCATAAAATAAATAATACTAATTGATACTAATGACTACTACTAATGTAAAGAATTATAATTACATGATGTTTATTTACTATCTACTACGAATAGACAAAAATAAAATTAAACTACTCACTCATCTTTAATCACGAGTCCATCACTGATCAAGTGGTCTATTTTTCTATCAGGGTGCTCCAAAAAGTCTGCCACATCCAAGTGAGTGATGTCAAATTCATTGTTAGAGACAAAATTCGCTTCACGGCCTTTATTCTTTAGAGATCTTGATAAAGCTCAACCAAATATTTTGGTGTACGATAAATATTTGCCCAATGCCCTTTTCCACTACAACGATAGTATCTAGTTTCTAAATCCTTTGCTTTTGGCTTCTCATCTTTCCCTTTCTACTTTTGGTAGTTATTTTTCTTTGGAGGATGATTAACACCAGAAAAATTTCTTCCTTGGCCACGACCACAACCACAACCACGAACAGAGCCACGACCTTTTCCATGCTTCGCATAATGTGAATACACCTCATTCACTTCGGGCAATGGTGTAGATCTAGTGGGTCGATTATCGTGATTTCTCACGAGCAACTCATTATTCCGTTTAGCCACAAGGAAAAGAAAAATCAACTCAGAATACTTCTTGAAACCTTTCTCTCGATAGTGTTGTTGTATGACCATAGTAGAGGCATGAAACGTTGTAAACGTTTTTTCAAGCATATCATAGTTAGTGATATTATTTTCACAAAGCTTCATTTGAAAAGTAATTATGAACATTGCCGAATTATATTAAGAAATAGACATAAAGTCTTGGAGCCTCATATGAGGCCAATCATATCGTGCTCGTGGAAGTGTGATTAACTTTAGGTTGTCATATCTTTTCTTTAAACCACTCCACAAAATAAGTGGATTTGTGATTGTGCGATATTTTATTTTCAACCCTTCATCAAGGTGATGGCGCAAGAAAATCAAGGCCTTAGCACAATTTTGGGTAAATGCTTTATTTTTATCTTTAATGGCGTTTCCAAGATCCATTGTATCTAATCCATGACATATAGTTCTTGCTCGAAATTTCAAAGGCAACAAACTTTCGTTTCATAATATCAATCATAGTTAAAAGAGGCGAAAATTACACCTTAGTCTTCTCAAAGAGCTTCTTGAGACGGTAAAGTCTCATACTGATAACGTGAAATAAAACAATAAAACAGAAGAAGAATATTGCAAATAAAAGTGAGAAAGAATTATATTGATTTTGAGATGAATTACAATGGAATGAACCTTTTTATTTATAGGGGAAAAGTGGCTTAGCCACAAAATAACAAACTCTGAAAACTCTCTAAAAGATATACATTCACCTTAAATATAATACTATTTATAACAGTGAAGATTTATTTATTATTTAAACGAAAACCAAGGGTGCATATATTCTGTGTATACTGCAAGGAACTCAATTACCGAAAATTTTTATGAGACCAATAGCCTCTCTATGTCATGGTAGGTAAATTTACATGGTACTTATGTTGTTACGTTGGTGAGAAGTAACAGACACTTAAGAGTGCTAATGGCTCTTAATCGACACTAGATTTTTGTAATATAATTAGGTTTTGATATAAATTTATAACCTTATCGAATAATTATGGTAGATTCTATACATTTAAAGTTTAAAATAGCAAAACGCTGACATTTTTGACCTTGGGCTTCGGGTGGATTCAAGAGGAAATGGAAGTAAGTGCAAATATATCTGAATATTGTGCTATCATTGAAGTCATACCCGCCATGTATACAAATTTATAAGTTTACGCGCAGTAAGATCACCTTTCTACTAACAGGTCTGAGTTGAAAAATCTGCGTCTGAAGTTGCATACTTCAACCATGAAAACAGGTCTAAGATTACCTTATCCAAATCCTAACTTGAGACAAAATCTGAAGTTCGCATATTATTTTTCTGTAGTTTTGGCTTGTGAAAAAAATGTCTGAAGTTCAGTTAATATTGACCAGAAACAACTTTTTTTTACTTCAAATGTTTTATGCATGAAGTTAAGCTTGTGAAGCATATATGTCTGAAGTTATTACAGGAGCAAAACAAAGAAAGGAAGATTATGATTTAGAACAAAAACCTTATCACAAACCCAACCACCAACAAACCGAAGTTGTGCGACAACTAAGAAGATGCTTCAACATATGTTCTTCCTTTTGCGCCAAATCAATATGGTCCTTCACTTGGACTGTAATATAATTTGGAGCAAAAACAACGGATTGTGTACCTTAAATTCGCAGCGGATATTGTTGTTGTTGCTACCAAAAGAATATGCCCCAAGTCTTCTTTGATTTCACTAGGAAATCAAGGTTAAAGTTCACAAACTAAATGTCTTTTAGTGTGATGTTGTAATCTAGAAAGTCATGATTGTTTTTCCTTCTTTCTTGTTTTTTTCTTTTATTTTCTACATAATGTCTCTCGTGCTCTCTCTCATTTGAAGCAGAAGACTTCCCTTTTTTATTAGGCGAGGTTGAGCAGTTACCAGATAATTGTTCCCTCTCCTTTTCAAAAAGGATTTGAACAGTTATAACTGTTCCCCCTCCTTTTAAGGATAAGGTTGAATAGTTAAAATACAACTATTCATCCTTTATTTAAAAAACCAGATAATCTTTTATTTACGGGTCGGGTAAGATTGGATCGGGTCGGTTTACATGGGCGACCCAAAATCTTACATCTCCCACTTCGCACATGGTGGACAAGACCCAAGCCAATATTACATCAACTAGACACACAATTCATACGACAAATAGTTCGTGCGGCTTGTGAGCATCAAGGCTTGCCCTCAAGGTTTTATAAGCCCTATATAGGAATTCAATCACGTATGGAAAGAATTCACTTTTAATATGAGGATATTAGTACTCACAATACCCCAGACTTCACTACTTCAGTAGTTACTCATTCGATCCCTCATCCTCTTTAAGAGGTGAACTCGAGTTTAAGCTTAACTTTATATACACAATTACACTCGATATCTATATGGTCAGTGTAATAGATGGCTTGTTTACACAAGTCAGATTATTTTAATTTAATCGTCTTTCCTTTCTGCTCGAATCTATATGTTCCAAATCAACTGCTTTTCTAGACATGCACTGCACTGCCGAATCATTCATGGCTATTAGTGATATGCTAAAGTAGCAACATTGATTGAAATTTCAAGATACATTAAAAGGTGAAAGGGTATTTCAATGAAAAGTTAATTTTAACTTTTCAGGGTCTCACACAATGAAGAAGCAGGGAACCATTCTTTCATTAACCCATTGGTCGCTTAACACACGTGGTATGAAACACGTGCTACGATGTTCTCACCTTATCCTGGTGCATGTGTCTCATTTATTTTAATTATCCAACATCGTACAGACCTTGGTCTAGACACCTCTGATGTCTAACCCAAGTTTCTCTCTTCGGTGATCCTCAAACTCATTTTGTCACGACCCGATTTTCCACCCTCGGGAGTCGTGATGGCGCCTACTCGTAGAAGCTAGGCAAGCCACTAAACATAGAAATTTCTAACTCTTTCATTTTTAACCCTTTTTAACAATCTGAATTAACAAGTAATTAACATATAAATATTAACGATAAACAGAACAAGCGGAAGACTTAAACAACTATAGATAATCAAGCCAATACTACAATGCCAATATACTCCTCTACCCAGAATCTGGTATCACAATATTCACGAACGGTCTATGAGTACTACATACAAATGTCTGAAAGAAATACAATCTGTCTCGAAATCTAATAAAAACAGAGTACATAATAAAGTAGAAGAGAACATCGGGCCTGCGGACGCCTGCAGGACTACCTCGGGATCTCTGGCTGGACTGAAGGCGGGCTCCCCAAGTGCTACTGTCCAAAAGATGCTCCGGAATTTGCACATAGTGCAGAGTATAGCATCAGTACAACCGACCCCATGTGGTGGTAAGTGCCTGGCCTAACCCCGGCGAGGTAGTGACGAGGCTAGGACCAGACTTTAGATAAACCTGTGCAGTTATATAATATACAACAGAAAATAAACATGAATAAACAATTAACATGGGAGGGGGTACATGCTATGGGGGAAATATCAAATCCAGTAGAAACTTAAGAGAAATATGAAGGAACAATTCAAGATCTACAACAAAACAATAATAACATTGTTGCGGCGCACAACCCGATCCCTATCATTTAGCACTGTTGCGGCGTGCAACCCGATCCAACTGTATCACTGTTGCGGCGTGCAACCCAATCCAATATAACATTATTGTGGCGTGCAACCTGATCCAACATAACATTGTTGCGGCGTGCAAACCGTTCCATGTATAGTATTGTTGCGGCGTGCAGCCCATTCAATATATTGTATTGTTGCGGCGTGCAACCCGTTCCATATATTTATATACCTTTAGCAACAACCATACCAAGAGTCCCGGCAAGGGATCAACAATAAACTGTGCTATCCCGGCATAGGATTCGACAGTAAAAGTAAATACATCCTGGCAAGGGAGAAACAACTATAACCAACCTTAACCCAACTTCTACTCATCTCAGCTAACACCAATACTCAATCATAAGCAATTTCCACGAAAACAAACTTAATCCTTGCTCAATATCGAGAATCATCAATTAAAGCATCCGTAGTACTATTTAAGAACACAAAGTAAATTGCAATTTAAGACTCACGGTCATGCTCGATACCAACGAATAGATACTCGTCACCATGCCTATACGTCGTACTCAACAAGAAGCAAATAGCAAATAGGACACAACTCATAATCCCTCAAGCTAAGGTTAGACCGAACACTTACCTCGAACTTCCACGGCCAACTCAAGCCTCAAACACCGCCTTTCCTTTTGAATTTGACTCCAAATCAATTGTATCTAGACATAATCGACTTAATAACATCAATAAATGCTAAACAATCCAATTCCAATGCTTAATTATAGCTTTTCCATCATTCATCCCAAAAAGTCAAAAATTCACCCTGGGCCCGCTTGGTGAAAACACGAGGTTCGGACCAAAATCCGATTACCCATTCACCCAGGAGCCCGAATATATATTTTGTTTTGAAATCCGATCCCAAAACAAGGTCAAATTCCCAAATAATTAAAAAGCTCTAACTCTACCCAAACCCCAATTTTCTACCCTTAATCTCATGTTTTAGGCCTAGAACCCTAGTGGGTGTTGATAAAAATGGAAGAAAACGAGCTTAAGATTACATACCTATGAAGCTAAGGTGAAGTTCCTCTTCAAACATCGCCCAAGAGGTGTGGAGAAGATGAAGATTATGAAAAATGGTGGAATTCCTGTAATGCATTCTGTTTTTGAAACTTAAAATAACTGGACGAATTTGGTCTTTGCATTCGCGACAGGCTCATCGCGTTCGCGATGAGTTAGGCCTGAGAGACCTTCACGTTCGCGTAAGTGGGATCGCGATCACGGAGCACTAACTCCTCGAGCCCTCGTGTTCGCGTCCAGGCGGTCGCGTTCGTGTAGGTATAATACCTTTCCCCCTGCCCAGGCTCATAAGCCATCGCGTTCGCGTGTGCTGGGTCGCGTTCGCGAAGGGTATCCCCCCTTAGCCTCGCGTTAGCGTCACCAGCTTCACATTCGCGAAGAAGAAATTTGGCACCTGGAGATTTGCCTTACGCGTTCGCGAGTGTGCCCGCGTGAACGCGAAGAGAAAAATTCCTGGGCACTGAATAGCAAAAACCTGCAACTTTTATTAGTTCAAAAACCTTCCGAAACAAACCCGGGCCCTCGGGGCTCCAAACCAAACATACGTACTAACTCAAAAACATCATATGAACTTATCTGTGCGATCAAATCGCCAAACTAACCCCTTAAACAACGAATTAAACCTCAAAATCAATGAAATATTTCAAAACTTCTTAAAACATCAAATTTTGCATTTAAGGCCCGAATCACGTCAAACGGATTCCGTTTCTTACGAAACTTCACAAAATTATCTTAAATCACATATAAGACCTATATCGGGCACCGTAACCAAAATACGGGCCCGATACCAACATGTTCTAATCAAAATTCATTTCCAAATCCTTTAAACAATTTTCTTTTAAAAAATTCATTTCTCGGGCTTGGGACCTTGGAATTCGATTCCGGGCATACGCCCAAGTCCCATATTTTCCTACGGACCCTCCGAGATCGTCAAATCACGGGTCCGGGTCTGTTTACCTAAAAATTTGACCCAAATCAAATTAATTCATTTAATAGTCAAAATTTATTATTTTTCACAGATTTTCACATATAAGCTTTCCGGCTACGCGCCCGGACTGTGCACGCAAATTGAAGTGATGCTAAGAGAGGTTTTTAAGGTCTCGAAACATAGAATTCAATTTAAAAATAAGTGACCCAAAGGGTCATCACACATTTTCTTAGAGAGACTCTTGTCTGGTTTATAAAACAAGTCATAGCATGACAGTGAAAATTAGCTCTTTACGTTCTCTAACGTAAGAGGCAATTGCTCGTGTGAGAGAGCCAATCTCGCAACTTGTCCGGCATATTTTATTTTTAAAACATTATCACATTCATATGAGACACAAATTCAATAGTCTTACTTTGATGAGAATATCATTACAACAAAGTTGTTTTACAATACATAAATATCATCATTTCCTACGCAAACCTAGAGACTTAACATGTTTTTTAAACAGGCCTCTAGATATGGCCTTTGTAAAAGGATCAGCTATCATTTCACGAGTAGGAATGTATTGTAAATTCACTTCTCCACTTGCTACAATATCTCTCAAAAAGTTATATTTAATATAAATGTGTTTGGTTTTACTGTGATACTTAGGATCCTTTGTATATGCGATGGCCGCCTGACTGTCGCAATATAAAGTCACGGGGTCCTTAGAATTCTTTGCAACATTCAAATACTCAAAGAATCTCTTTAACAAAACAGCTTCTTGTACTGTAAATGGACAAGCTACGAATTCAACTTTTATGGTTGAAAGAGTTGTGCAAGTTTATTTCTTACTTTTTCATGAAATAGCACCACCATTAAGTAAGAAAACATAATCAGAGGTTAAGTTTCTATCATTCTGATCACAAGCCCAATCAATATATGTGTAACCTCTCAAGAGTAAATCAGATCCACAATAGCATAGTGAATAATCTACAATTCCCTTCAGATATCGGAATATTCTCTTCACTGACTTCCAATGATCTGTTCCGGGATTAGATTGATACCTGCTTACTAGACCTACGACATAACAAATGTCTGGACGAGTACACATCATAGCGTACATCAGACTCCCGATAGCACTAGAATATGAAACTTGAGACATGTCTTCTTTTTCTTTTTCAGCCTTTGAACACATTTCAAGGCTTAAAGTTTCGCCTCTTACTATTGGAGTATCCATAGTCTTGCAACTATTCATTCGAAAGTGTTCCAAAATTTTCTTTATGTATGTTTCTTGAGATAGACTCAAAAACATTTTTTGGAACGATCACTTTGAATTTTAACACCCTATATATAGTCTGATTTACCCATATCTTTCATGTCAAATGACTTTGAAAGCCATGACTTAACAGTTTTTACATACTCCAAATTATTTTCAGCTAATAAAATATCATCCACGTAAAGAGAAAGAATTATAAACTTTCTATTGGACTTTTTCACATAGATGCAATGGTCTTTATCGATCATGGTGAAATCAAATGAAATCACCTCCTTATGAAATCTCAGGTACCACTGCCTTGAAGATTGTTTTAGGCCATAAATTGATCTTTTCAATTTACAAACTTTTCTTTTCTTGGCCTTTAACAACGAAACCTACAGGTTGTTCCATGTAAATTTCCTCGTTTAGTTCTCCATTGAGAAAAGCGGTCTTCACATCCATTTGGTGTAGTTCTAGATTTAAACGTGCAACAATAGCCAAAAATAATCGTATAGAGGTAAACTTCACAACTGGTGAAAAAGTTTCCTCATAATCTATTCCAGCTTCTTGAATAAAACCTTTTGCCACCAATTATGCTTTGTGTATTTCTATTGATCCATCCGATTTGCATTTAACTTTGAGAATCCATTTATTCCCAATAGCTCTACGTCTCTGAGGAAGGTCAACTAGATACCAGACTTTCTTGGTTTTTATGGACTCTAATTCTTCTTTCATCGCTTTTAACCATTCTATCCTTCTTAGGGCTCGATTAAGCCTGATCTTCTAAATTCAACAATTCGTAGAGAGGCTCACCTTCATTTATTTCACCCTTTTTTGCAAAATCATTTTCCAAAAATCTGACATCTCGTGATACAATTTCAGTAATACTTCCATCCTCCAATTCATCAATGAACACATACCCTTTGGAGCATTTTGAGTATCCAATAAAGATACATTTCTTTCCTTTTGGACTTAATTTACAAGACTCACCAAAACAATCTTTAATATATGCAGCACAGCCCCAAGGTCGTAGATCATTCAGGTTTGTTTTATGACCAATCCAAAGTTCATAAGGAGTGGAAGATACTAATTAGAAGGCACTTTATTCCATATGTAGGCCGCAGTCAATAATGCATCTCCCCAGAAAGAGATCGACAAATTTGTCTGCGCCATCATTAATCTTGTCATGTCCAATAATGTTCTATTCCTTCTTTCAGCTACACCATTTTATTGAGGTGTATAAGGAGTAGTTGACTGTCTGATAATGCCCTTTACAGTACATAATTCTTCAAATTGTTTTGACAAATATTCACGTCCACGATCGGTTCTTAAAACCTTTATACTTTTATCTAATTGATTTTCAACTTCATTTATATAACTTTTAAAGCACTCAAGTGCTTCAGATTTATGAGAAATCAAATAGACATAACCAAAGTGCGTGAAATCATCAATAAATGTAATGAAGTACGCAGCACCAGACCTTGCCCTTATATTCATTGGACCACAAATATCAGAATGGATTAATTGAAGTGGGAATTAAGCTCTTTTAGCCTTCCCAAATGGTTTACGCGTAATCTTTCCAACAAGACAATTTTCACAAGTTGGCATGTCAATTTTGGAGAAAGAACCTAAATGCCCTTCCTTTGCCAACCTATTCATTCGATCTTGCCCTATGTGACCTAATCTTGCATGCCATGTAATAACATGCCATTACACAACGATCAACTTAATAGTCATAAGTTGAAAGATTACAATCTAAAACGAAAAAATGATCATAACGAAGTCCAAAACCATATAAAACATTAGCTAGAGATATTCTTAAACCATTGCAACTAAAAAACAAATCAAAACCAACATCCAATAGAATAGAAACAAATACTAAATTTTGTCGAATCTTTGGAGCATATAGGATGTCATGCAACATCAAAGATCGGCCACCACGCAAGTGTACTTTGCAAGTGCTTATTCCTTTGACTTCAAGTCTAGCATTATTTCCTACATAAATCTACCTTGATCCAGGTGAAACTCGACGAAACTCCACAAACGTTTCTCGATCTCGACTCACGTGGTTGGTGGATCCTGAGTCTACAATCCACATAGGATAAGATTCAGTTAGTAAAGAAGTGCTTGAAATATACACAACACTCAAAGATGCGTTTAGGAATGCTACCTTTTTCGGCTCTAGGACATACCATATCTTACAACTCCAGATGTCGTAATTGTCACCATTTAGTTTCTCACCTTTGTTTAAGTCAACAATAATACTTTTTGATGCCATGTATGTAATTAAGAGACAATTACGCAAGTTTATTTATCAATTATGCATGTGTCATACACATTCAAGCAAATTAATTCTAATGAAGGTTTCACATATAGTATAAAATCAAAAGGATATGTAAGTATCCAATTATCATCTACAATCTAAATATTTAACCAAAACTAGAAATTAATTTCTTAATGTGCAGTAATATGATGAAGACTATAATCACTAGGATTTTGAGTCTTATTATTAACACCATATTCTAGAGCAACATAGAATAACAGCCTATCCAAAATAGGATAAACACAAAGATATATATTCATTAATATATCAAAAATAAAACAAAGGAGTTCATAAAAAAATACTTAACTAAATTAAGTTATCATGGAAATTTTTTATCCATCTCACTCCTAGAGCCACCAAGAACCTCAATAATGATTCATTATGACCAATTTCTCCATAGATTTCAATAAGTTCATTCTTCTAGAGATCTGATAAAGAATAATACAGAATGACGAAGGCATCCCTATCCTCAACATGAATTTCACCTAATTTTATCCTAAAAAATCTGAGAAAATCAAGCAAAGAGTCAAAAAGAGCCATTTTTTTTTCTTAAAATCCTCAAGAAGTCTTATTCCTTCCCTTTTACGTACCCTTATTTCTTTGTTCAGATTCTGCTTCATCCTTGAATCATTTCTAATGACTTCAGGCTCTGAATCTGAATCAACTAGAGTTTTGATCCTCTTGCGACACATTCTTCTGCTATTTCTTTTTGCTCCTCTATCTATATCACTCCCATTTAGAGCAATTTGAGCATGTTCCCATTCAGCCATATCTGAAATAGGAACAATAAATCAAATATGGTTGTTACCATTTAATGCGACAACGTATGTTACAAATTTCTGGTAGAAGATAAAAAGGATAATAAAAGGATTTTTAAAGTTGGAAGATTCTGTTTTTCATATAAAAAAATATTTTCGGAAAGCTCAAAACGAGTATATCATGAATAGGCAAAAATATTTAACAAGTTATTTTTAAAATGCTGAAAACAGAAGCAGTTTTTCATCAGAAAAATAGTCAAAAACTGTCAATCTTCAAAAAATCATATCTCACTCGTTTTTAATCCGTTTTTCACATATAATATATTTTCGAAAAGTTCAAAACGATAATAACATGATTAAATAAGTTTTAGGAAAAAAATTTAATAAGTTATTTCTAAAACGCTGAAAACAAAAGCAGTTTTTCGTCAGAAAAATAATCAAAATCTGTCAATCTTCAAAGAATCATATCTCACTCGTTTTTAATCCGTTTTTCATATATGATATATTTTCGGAAATCCCAAAATGAGTAGATCATGATTATATAAGTCTTAGACCAAAATATTTAACAAGCGATAACCCAAGCGCAAAAAAATAGAAATAGTTTTCTCTGAAACTTGTCAAAAATTAGCCAACAAAAAAATCTCAACCTAAACTTATAAAACAACGATTTCAAAATAACTTACATGAATATCTGGATCATTCAACCATGCTCTGATACCAATGTAATATAATTTGGAGCAAAAATAACGGATTGTGTACCTTAAATTCGCAACGGATATTGTTGTTGTTGCTACCAAAAAAATCTGCCCCAAGTCTCCTTTGATTTCACTAGGAAATCAAGGTTAAATTTCACAAACTGAATATCTTTTAGCGTGATGATGTAATCTAGAAAGTCAGGATTGCTTTTCCTTCTTTTTGATTTTTTCCTTTTGCTTTTCCTTTAAAAAAGATTTGAACCGTTATAATTGTTCCCCTCCTTTTCAAAAAGGATTTGAACAGTTATAACTGTTTCCCCTCCTTTTAAGGATAAGGTTGAACAGTTATAATACAAATGTTCATCCTTTATTTAAAAAATCAGATAATCCTTTATTTATGGGTCAGTTAAGATTGGATCGGTCGGTTCACATGGGCAACCCACGATCCCAAAAACTTACATAGATTGATGTCGGTGGAGATGCGACTCCTCCACCATTACTGTAATTCCAAATTTAACAAACCTAGGAGTAAGGTCAGATTTGGGGAATAATGGAAAACACACAAAAAAGGTAAAATAATTTCACATATGGAGGTTGTTCAGGTGGAAATAAGAAGCAACAGAAGAAACAGATGAATGAGGAGATAAAGAAGCAGGAGAAGACGGAGGAGGAGGAGGAGGGGGAGCTGCAGGCAACATTTGAAGTTCGCTCAAATGAGTTTAGATTAAATTGGGAATAAGCTACCCCATGAAATTTTACGAGGAAACAACTACAAGTAACACCTATACCTATTCTACTATTCTACTACTATTGAAAGTAAATTGATTTCAACAATTTCGAACAACAAGGCACCAAGGTATGTTTCTTCTTCTTCCTACTCCTTTATATCATTGTGATATTTGAATCAAATATCAGTCTAAATTTTATCCAAAAAAATCTCATGATGCTATAGGTTATCATTTCAAAGTTATGTGATTGACTACTAACCATTTCTGAGAACCATTTTGGATTTATGCGGGGCGATCAATCACAAAAGCCATTTATTTTGTTAGCAGATTGGTGGAGCAGTACAGGGAGAGGAATAGAGACTTATATATAATGTTCATTGACCTATAAAAAGCTTACGACAAAGTCCCAGGAAAGTTTTATATATGGAGATGTTTCGAGGCTAAAGACGCATGTCGTCTACATTAAGGCGATTAAGGACATGTACGATGGATTCAAGACCTGGGCGAAGACAGTGGGAGAAGACTCTAATCACTTCCTAGTCATGATGGGGTTGCACTAGGGATCAACTCTCAGCCCGTTCTTATTTGCCTTGGTGATAAATAAGTTGACACGACACATTCAAGGGGAGGTACCATGGTATATGTTAGTTGCTGATGATATAGTTCTAATTGATGAAACGCAAGCCGGTGTTAACACTAGGTTGGAGGTTTGGAGGAAAACCTTTGAGTTTAAAGATTTCAAGTTGAGCAGGACTAAGAGCGAATACTTAAAGAGTAAGTTCAGCAGCGGAACTGAGAAGGATGACGTGAAAGTGAGGTCGGACACACAAATCATCCCCAAGAAAGGAAGTTTCAAATATCTTGGGTCTATAATTCAAAGTAATGGGGAGATTGGCGAGGATGTCACACATCGTATTAGAACATAATGGATGAAGTGGAGGCTTGCATCCAGCATATTATGTGATACGAAAGTGCCACTGAGACTTAAAGACATATTTTATAGAGTGATTGTCATACCAACTATGGTGTATGCGGCGAAGTATTCTCATGTTCAGAAGATGGCGGAAATGAGGATGATGGGATGGATGTGTAGGCATACTAGGAGAGATATGATTAGGAATGAAGATATTTTGGATTAGGTGGTTGTGACCCCTTGGTGGATAAGATGCAGGAAGCGAGGCTGAGATGGTTCGAATATATGAAAGAGACATGCGTAGATACCCCGGTGAGGAGATGTGAGACTGGGGCAAATGGAAAGTAGGGGTAGGCCGAAAAAGTATTGGGGAGAAATGATTAGATAGGACATGGTGCATCTTCAGCTTGCCATGGACATGATCCTTGATAAGAGGGTGTGTAAGTCAAGGATTAGGGTAGTGGGTTACTGATAGTCGAGTGCGGTTCTTTTTCGTACCTATATTACCTTTCTACACCTGTAGTACTAGTATTTTCTTGTATTTCCCATTCTTAGATTTCTAATACTATGTGCTATTTCTTTTTGATTCGGTTATCTTATTTCCTGGATTTAGTTACTGCTTTTCTTTACGTGACTTCTTCTATTTACATACTTTTCTTGATCTGGGGATCTATTAGAAACGACCAATCTTTACCTACACAAGGTTGGGGTAAGGTTTGCGTACACTACCCTTCTCAAATTCCATTTATAGGATTACATTGGGTATGTCGTCGTCGTCGTCATCTTTTGATTGCAATTTTTTATTAGCATTCCATTATCGTTTTACTAGAACAATATCTGATTTTGCTAAAGAGTGTATTGGGAGTGTATAGCCCACGCCATTACAACCTTTACCCAAAGGCAAATCCAAGATTTGATGGCTGCGGGTGCCACTATTTTAATGCAAATCGACCACTAGTGAAGAAAATTGAATTAAGGTGTACATTCAGTAGATTCGATCCGTTTTGGATTAATTCGGTTCGGTTTGATCCGTTTTGAATTTCTTCAATCCAATTTAAAAGAATATTTATGCATAAATGAATATGTGATATGTCCCTTTAATCTATATGTAGCTAATTAATATTTTATTATGTCTGATGCATCACTATAATTTTTTATGTAATTAATAAAATAATATTAGATGGATAAGAAAAAGAAAATGATTAAATTACATCTAAATAAAATTTAACGGAGAAGGGTAAAAAAATACCCCTTTACTATGTGAAAAGGATTATTTATACCCTCCGTTATACTATCAGTCCATTACAATCCTTAACGTTATAGAATTAGCACAAAAATACCCTTCTGCCGTCAGGGTCCTCCACCATGGCCAATAGCATTCCACATGGTGTGATATGTTGCTTGAGGTAGATGCCATTTGACATGCCATCTCACCATTCCGATCCCATTTCACCATTTCCCCTCTTTTTCCTCCAACACCACCTCCCCTTTACCTAATCACCGGCAAAAATAGACTGACAAGTCAATCAAAGACAACGGCCGAGTAAAACCAAGTTTCAGGAAATGCAACGCAAGGAAATAAGTGCTAGAGTGAAGTAAATATTGTTGCCGTTTAAGCAACTGGACAAGTAAATAAAAGCTTTGTTTTATATAATTGCCCAATGTACAATGAATGATGAACAAATAAGAAAGATTTCATCTTTGAACTAACCCATTAAAGACAAATAGAGTACATGTGATGTGACTCCTTTCTTTTCTTTTGGATGAGCACTGTGTTTTTTTCTGGATGAGAATTTTGGATGGGGTTTTATTCTGGATGAGAATTTTATTTGAATTGGACCAACGTCAGCCCAACAATTGATTTTCGATCTCCGAAATACTCTCCAGTATTATATAGCACAGTGTATGCATTTTCCTTACACGCATTTTGATCTTATTCAATTCAATTAAAGATTAATTATTTTGTATTTTTGAGAATTTAACATAAATTTACAAGAAAATTATAGAAAACCCACACAGTAATTTACATGTATAGCTATTATTAAAAAACAAATATAATAAACCTCATAAAATTAAGTATATCGATACAGAGGATGTTGGTTTGTGGAAATGGACCAGAAAGTTGTTTAAAATTTTGAGTTTTGATGAATTTGTAAAATAAATAGATTTACGGGAAACGTAAGGAACTATATAGTAATGTTCAGAACAAGGATATTCAGGTGGTGTTGGAGAAAAAAATTAAGGGAGAGAGTAAAGTGGCATGCCACCTGGCATCCACCTCAACAAAATGTTAGGCCATTTGGGCTGATATTGGCCATGGTGGAGGGCCCTAACGGCAGAGGGATATTTTTATACTTATTCTATAATGGCAAGAGTTGTGATGGACTGATAGTATAATAGAAAGTATAAATGATCTTTTTCACATAGTAAAGGGGTATTTTTGACCTTTTTTCGAAAATTTAAAGATCCAGAAAATGATAAAGGAAGCAAATATGCAATATAAATAAATACTAAAACTGTAAGTGTACGAAAAAAGTGAATAACAAAAGATGAAGAAAATAAGAGAAATTAACAAAAGGAGCATAAAAAATAGAAAGGAAAGGGAAAAAGGAGAAAGAGGAACAAACTCGGACATCTAGGGAGTCTCTACCCTGGATGCTGCGTATGGGAATTCAACAGCTCGACCACGGCACCTTCGGTCATTTTGTGACATGGGATGCCATTTGTTGGTTATATAGGCATTTTTGTGAAAAATACTAGTATGTATATAAACTGATCGCGTGCCACCCTCAATTACATACATAGATCTGCCCTTGTCTCTATCTTGTATATCAAAATCTTGCTTGACCATTGCACTATACAAGCTCTTGTAGTAAAAGATGGACTTGACGAAGAATATATAGTACTCTTAATCTATGCTGTCAGTATTATATTGCATGTTGTTATTTAACACAACAAATGGCATATCCTAATGACAACGAGGTTCTTATGTGATAGTTTAAGGAAAAATGCATAAGTACGCTTGATCTTATACCCGGATTCTCAACTATACACTTTTTCTTTGCGGGAATTCTATTACCCCCTTAAACTTATTTTAAATGAAATTATTTGCACCCTAAAACTAGACAACCAAACTCTTGTCAAGTGGTGAGCTACACGCGCCCCCACATGTATTTTTAGTACTTTTTTATTCTTTCTTCTTTTTCTTATTCTTTTTTTCTTATTTCTTATTATTCTCATTTTTTTTGGTTATTTCATTCTCTTTCTTTTTGTTTTGGTCACTGGTGGCATAAATTGGTGGTCTTCGGAATTTCACAAACACCATTTTTTCCGGCGACAGATTTTTATCCCGATCTAAGTGTGTTTTATTTTATATATATAAATTTTTCTTGAAAGTGTAATTTATGAGTGGGAGGAAGAGCAAAAGAAATAAAAATGAATATAAGCTGAGAAAACTTTTTCCAGTTAAAATTTCAATACTTCATTTTTTTCCCGGCGTGGGAAGGTTTTCCGATGATGAATTTTTCCCCCCAAATCTGAGTGTATTTTACTTTGCTTATGAATAGATCTTTTTGAGAGTTTAATTTGTGTGTGAAAAGAAAAAATGGAAGAAAAATGGTTAGACAAAGTCGGCGGTGAATGAATATCCGCCGGAATTAGAGAAGAAACGAAAAAAAAAGACAAAGAAAAAGGAAAAGGAAAAGGAAAAAAAAAGTAAGAAAAAATGGTAAAAAAGAATAAAAAATAACCTAAAAATCGTTTTTTCTTGCTTTTCACTCTCTTTTGGGAGAGTGAAATACACACACTCTGCCCCGTCAGCGTTAAGGGTGCAAATAATTCCATTTAAAATAAGTTTAGGGGGGTAATAGGATTTCTGCAAAGAAAAAGTGTGTAATTGGGAATCCGGGTATAGGTGAGGGGGTACTTATGCATTTTCCCATAGTTTAAATGAAATTACCTAAAATTAATCAAATTATACCGATATGAAAGGGAAACCAAGATAATTGAGACAATTTCAAAAAGTTCAACTAGTAACCGAAAATTTAGTACGGTATAATATTCTTAAAACAACTGGTTAAACCGAAGCATTAACACCCCTACAATACCTAATGAAATAGTTGAGGTGATACAAACTAGTTCGGGTACCATCATTGTAAAAATAAATTTAAAAATTTCAGATTAGAGTCAAGACCCTTCTTTTTTCTTCAGTGCAGATGTCTGTTGACAAATTTGAGAAGTATGCAAGCAGAAGGGCCATAAATTGGACTATGGAAAGAGAAATATCACAACAAACAAGCTAGTGAAATAGATTTGACTTTTGAGCAAAAGATTGAGACCTGATTAAGTTTTATAAAAACCAATGCAACAGATAAAAAAATTCTGCATATTGCAAAATGGCACATTTGGTCAAGATTATAGCAAAGACTACAGATATGTTACATAGGTTCCATAAACAGCTCAACCATCTCTTAACCATCTTCCTCTTCCTGAAGATAGTAGGAGACTACAGAATTGCGATATAAGGGTCTGATAGCTACAAACTAAAATATATTGAAAAAATGCTGTCGCCTAACCCTCTCGGACGATTCTTCTCATGTCTTCGTTCTCTTTCGTCAAAAGATCAACACGCGATTGAAGAAGGTTGATCATGGCTTGGGCTCTCATCACTTCAATCTTCAGTGTCTCCCTCTCCATAGAGACATTAAGGATCCCATTCTCTAAATTACTAATAAACTTCAAGTAGCCCGGAGGCACAGATTTTTCAAGATTGGAGGAATCGAAAGTAGGGGGATTGGACGGCTGGCCTTCCTTAGTTTCAGTAGACTCTAACAAGGGGAATCCTAAGAGAGTAGGGGAGCAATTTGTTTTCGTCATCATCGTAGTTGGTGGATCCTGGCTAGTAATAGTTGAATCTTCAGAACCATTTACACGGCTAGAGCTTGGATCGTCATGCTTGGATCTCTTACTTTGGCTTAAAGAGAGAAGTTCAGCATCTTCTGAGCTCTCCCTCTTGCAAACAAACGGAAGACTTTGGGGTTCAATCAGGTTTTCAATATAGCGAGGAGCCTTGCGTAGAGCATCCTGTTGTCAAAAGTTAACAGTTAGCGGCGAGCAAAGTAAATCTCAAACTGGAAAAAGTTAAGCATACCCCAGGGTTTATCGAATGAGAAATGCTCAAAACTATACGGGACATATGAAACTCAAGTTTATAAATGTACACATGCTAATGGATGTGAAGAGGGCCCCAAAACTAAAAGGAAGAAAAGGGCTTGAAGTTTTGCATCTAAATACATAAACTTCTTTTTACTTATAAAAGACTGTTGAGGTGAAATCCCAATAAAGAGAAAGCTATGTGAGTGCACTAGAAAATGATCAGTTATATTGCTCAAGAATAATATGTTTCACATTCTAGGAGAGAATTCGAGCATTCAACAAGATTGAAATCCAAAGAATAATAATCAGCAGTGTCTTCAAGAGCTTTCAAGCGTCACATAAAACTTTCACCATTTCAAGTTAGCTTGCTAGTTACTTCCGAGAATCATGAACAATACTATCACCAAGGAGTTTCCCCTCCCCTCTGATAATAATCAGCAGTGTCTTCAAGAGCTTTCAAGCGTCACATAAAACTTTCACCATTTCAAGTTAGCTTGCTAGTTACTTCCGAGAATCATGAACAATACTATCACTAAGACAGACCTATACATCTTGCTGAATAACAGTCCACTTTGCCAAAACTTCCGATCTAGGGGTGGTTTTGAGAACTTATTTCTGTAGCTTCACGACCGACACTACAAGCAACATTGCACCTACAATTCCCAAAATCTCACCCGATAAACTGATGCCCAAGACAGCTGGAGGTCCACCTTTATAAAACACACTAGAGTTAAGATTTGAACTTTGTGTCTTGGAGTAGTGATGGTTGTGGGTATGGAGCAGTTATTGACAAAAACATAAATTACTTCTTGTGATATTCAAATTCAATTAAAAGGCTAAAAGGATGTAGCTTATCGATAGGAATATAATGACGTGTCAACGTGAACATGGATTAAGAAGGAGGAAGGTGGAACAAGATGCTAAACCGTTAGGTGCACTACCTAACCACCACATTAACAAAAATCATTTTTCATTTTCTTTTTCCAATTTTCCCATAACAATTCCAATAATAATACATAGAAAGATCAATATTAGGAGAAAGAAGAGCAACGACAAAATACCAAAGCATTGCAATTCAGAGCATTATATCTACAAGTAACGAAATAGACATTTATACTTTCCTGTACTGTATTGTTCTCTTGATTCCTTATCGACATTAATGGTAAAACAAGATTCTCAACCGTTATCTACAACTAAAAAATATAGCAAAAAGTTTGCAATACAAGGAGAAAGAGAGCAAAGACAAAATTAGAAAAGAGTTTCCAATTAAGAAAGAAGAGTAACGACAAAATAACAAAGTATGCAATTAATAGCATTATATCTACACCGACAACATTGGCATTCATACTTACCTGTGTTTGTTCTTCTGATCCTTATCAATAGCAACGGTAAAACAAGTGGCAATAGAGATTCATTCATTTAAGTGCAAAGTTTCAGCAATCTAAAAGGGCCGTACTGAAAAGGAAACAGAACCTGGTCAAGGTCATTGCCCTCAACTCGTGCTTCATCACCATTCGCCATATCATCCTCTGCCTCTCCTCCAGGAATCATGGCTACATCATCATCCCATTCCTCCTCAACGAATGGTGCATATCTGTCACCATTTGGCGGTCCTAAACCACTTTTTTGAAAGATTCTACAAAGCACAAAGGAATCCTATGTCCTCGCAAACCAACAGAAAGAGATTCTTTTGAGATTCAAAACCAAATATGGAAAGTAGCTAAGTTCACAAAAAAAGCTAGTTCACACCTGCACAATTCCAGCCTTCTCCAATTCTTCATCCGCAAGCCTGTACTCATGCATTACCCAATTTGTTCTCTGGCCATCAGGTGCCCGACCACTATGGAAAACAAGTGTTTTCTTCATTCCAATGGTCTGAGATTTATGGCGAACAAAACGATCCTTCCCAGTAGCTTTCCAGTAGCCTTGGCCAGTGGCTCGGTTAAGTCGAGAACCGTTACCATACTTCTTATCCACAGGGCTGAAAAAGTACCATTCTAGATCTCTGCTCTTGAGCGATGAATATTCTGCACGTCATCAATACAAGGCCATTCATTAAAATAATGGCTACCAAATTCAGGAAAAAAGGGGATGTAGATTCATAACACTACAAACTAATTACTAGCATGTGACGTGGCTAAGTGTGTTAAAAGGAGGTTCAAAATTGAATTCCTTCGTCTGGAAATTACACAGTATAAATAAGGTAAACAATTTTCTTGCATATGGATAAAAATTATTGAATCCCCTTGACATTTAAATGCTTACTCAATACTCAGTATGAAAATTTGCATTTTTTAACCCCCTCGTTAGAATTCCTGGCTCCGCCACTATTAGTAGGCCAAAGAAATACAGAAAAATGACTAATACAACAGCCCAACAACCAGGGGCGAAGCTAGGGGGCGATCTGAACTCCCTTCGTCGGAAAATAACACATTATATACAAGGTCAATTTAACTTTATATATATATATATATACAGTAGATATTGAATCCCTTGACACAACCAAAGAGTTAATCCCCTTAGTGCAAAATCCTGGCTCCAACACTGCTAATAACAAGAGATGTTATTCATATAGAAGAGGAGCATTGCAGTTTCCAATAAACCTGAGGAAATGTCAGAAACACACTAATTTTCCGAATGAAATAATTAAACCTGAAAACTCAATCAAACCAAACCAAAAAAAAAAATATGTATATATTAAAAAGAAGTCACGAAATTCAAACAGATAAAAAAGCGTTATAAACAAAGAAATCATAACATACAAGAAAACTGGACACAAAATAACGACAGAAATCAACGAAAAAGGAATTGAATTGAACCTGCGAGCTCCCAAGGTTCAGATTTGTAAACATCAATTTCAGTAACAGCCTGAAACCTGAATGGTTTCCCGCATGCCTTTCGCCTCAGATAGTACCTAACTAATTCCTCGTCGGTCGGATGGAACCTAAACCCCGGCGCCAAAGACGTCGGCGCCCGTGCCGGAGCCGCCACCGTTACAGCCCCTGCCGCTGCCACCACCACCACCAGTGACCCTTCTTGCTCCATTTCTTGCCCTCAAAATTAAAAAGGAAAAAAACTAGACACACCCAGAAAGGCAAGAATGTAAAAATGAGATTTTTTAAGAATACCCAAATACATAAACAAAAAGATAGATAGATATTAGAATTGAGAAGATTGGAAGTGAAGTAAAGTGAAAATAGAGATAGCCTGTGGGTGAAGGAAAGGGAAGAGAGTAGAGACTTGTTTAACACGGAAATCGAAAATCTAAGAAAGATAAGCCATTCATGGGGACAAAAGTGACTTGTGGATATGTACTTAGGTGGCGTTTCCTGTCAAAACTAATGACCACCTTAATTTTTTTTATTTTTGTAAAATTTACTTTAAGGATATTAATTGAAATTTTAGTTATTCGGTATTCTATTATTCCGACTAATTTAAATTCGTGTTGACGTATTTTTTTTTTATTTTTGTAAAGAAATCTTAATCTGCATACAAATGAAGTAAGTTATTTCCTACAAAATCAAATACAAAATATTCTAAAATATCCTAGAAATTATGTTATATAATAATATAAGTTCGACGAATTTAGACATAATTTTAACATATGTGTAAATATTTTTCCTTTTTGTAAAGAAATCTTAGTCCACACTACATCTAAGGTAAGTAATTTTTGTATAATGGATTGCAAAATTGTTTTCGTTTGTCGGATCTTGTTTAGTTTCACCCAATTTCAATTTTGTCGTAATTTTTTTTAAAATAGATAAATATCTCGTGGAGATAACTTGAAAACAATTAAAGAATTTGAAACATATACTACTTTGAGTATAGGGTGGAGTAGAATAATAAAATTTCTGAAATAAGTAAGATGAATAATTAATACAAATTTGAAAATATATTATTTAATGGAAACTAACGTCATGATATCTTTGGTCATAGGACAACAATAAAAATCTCTTTAAAGCTAGATTTTTTATTTTTATTTTTATTTTTGTATCGTGACTGAAAATGACATTAATTTGCAAGTTTCTTTTCTTTTACGTCGTCTTTTTCCTTTATATTTCTTTATTTGGTCCATGGTTTGGATCACAAGTTGACGAAAATGCAAAAAATGTTAAATACAAGTTTATATTTCATATTTTTTTGAGGATAGGAATAAAATAAATGCAACCTAATGTGAGTAGTTAAAGAAGTGAGTGTGAATGAGGTATTCAAAGTAAAGAAGTACAAGCAAAGCAATCTCTTATTGCCCGTTCCTTAAGAAACCTTTAATCCTCTTTTATTCATGACTTTTTCTTTTCTTTTTTGGCTCGCCACCCCTTATAAAATATATATAATCATATCATTTATAAGGGTAACTATAAATATATTTTTTATAATTAACTATGACATGTTAAATTATTCTGGCATTGTAAGATCTTTACACTTCAACTAAAAACCTAAATCTATTTTTGAATTTTTCAGTTTTTACAATCAATTGAAAATGATTACAAATACAATTTTCCAATAAACTTGAAATATTCTTTTTTCGACGAAATAGAATGTTTTTCTGTTCATGGTAGAATACTACATGAACAAAAGATATGAAAATAAGACATGTAACAAGTAATCTCGCAATCTTATTATTCGATTCATTAGTTTGGCTTTACTTATTAATGTGGTTTTTCTTTTTTCTTTTATCATACAGATATTTAATATTTTCTTGACCTTGAAAAAAGCCAAAAGATTATAATAGTATAGGGCTAAAACGACCAATGATGCTTTTATACGGTGTGATATTGTCCGTTTTGAGTCAAGCTCGCATAATTTTTCTTAAAAAATCTCACATTATTAAGAGATCTCTATACTTATATGTAGGCTCTCAATCTCTCCAGCTATTAATACGGGACTTTGCTCGCACACCTAACAATATTTTTATTGTAGGAAAGTTGCCTAATTTAATTTTTGTTTTTACCAAACACTATTATGTGAGGACAAGGTTTTTCTCCGTATTCTCTTCTTGCTCATGCAAACTTGTTTTTGAAAGTTTGCAGCCTAGTCCCCACCGAATGGAAGATATTTTTGTGTGTTCAAATTCTTAACGATAACTTTTGCAGTTAAGGTATAGCGTGGTGTAATTTGGCGTTATATATACTGACATTTACTGACACAAGTATAGCATGCGGTATTTTCACTCTATATATAGCGTACAAATACAACACACTATACCCCTAATTAAATAATGCCCTTCGTCTTCTTCCGCGATCAGAAACGAGCCTCCCCCATTTTTTTACTTTCAAGCCATTTCTGGTCCCCCCAGCGTCTTCTGTAAAAAAAATGTGGGCCCCACCCGTCACACAAAACATTAAGAACGTAGGTCCCACATCGTAGTAGAGCACTGTATTATTGTGGTTTCACTCTTTCGGATTCAACTTTTCACACAAAATACTACATCGAGGTATTTCGATTTATTTTATGTCGAAACTTATATAATAATGCATATTTATTAGTTGATTGAATGTGTTTCCATGTCGTTTTGTGTTTTATTTGCGAAACTAGTATGTTATATTTATCCGGACTTAGATATTAGTGTTCTAAAAAAAATGTAAAATTGAGAAATAATTTTTTCTAGTAATATCAAGATTTAGATATTACTGTTTCCATGCCGGTTTTTGTTTTATTTTTGCGAAACTAGTATGTTATATGTATTTTTGTGAATTTTATGTGATTAAAATGTATTTGTTGTTTATATTTAGTTTAGATTATTTATTAGCATAGTAAATTGTAGAACCTGTTAGCGTAGTAAACTGTAGAATATTTTAGCGTAGAATCCTTGTAGTTTAAGTGTTGCTTATTGTGAGCACGTGATTTTTGCCCTATATGTATTACTCCAACAAATTCAAAACAAAATAATTTCTGTCAGTGTTTGCAATTTTGGGGATTTTCGTGGCATTTTCTGGTAATTGTTTGCATTTGTCTATGCATTTTTATTTTATTTAATTAATGAAAATTGCAAAAATTATGTTGCATTTGCATTTAGGATTTAATTTTACATTTTAGGATTAATTGACAAGTTAGTTATTTTATAAAAATGGGAAAAATCATAAAAATAGTTTATTTTGCACTTTTAATTTTTATTTTTGAATTTTGGTAGTTTTTCCTTTAATTTGGTTTTTAATTATTTGCAGTAATAATTATTGGGGTTAATTAATTTAATTTGGTAGGATAATTTGGTTTAGGATTTAATTTAGGTTTTAATTTTAATTTTGGAAAAAAAGAATTTTTAAGAGAAAAATGAATTAAAAAAAAAGAAAAAAAAAAGAAGGAAATAATGAAAAGGAAAATCTGGGCTAAAACCCGATTAATTGTCCCCAGCCCAAAACAAATCGCCCCAATACCCGGGCCAAACCACCTTAACCCGGTCCGGTTCCCCCCCCCCAAAAAAAACGAAATGACGTCGTTTCAGGGGCAGTAGATCAGGACCGTCGAGGTCTCTTGATCGAACGAACGAGAAGCCTGGGTCATTTAATATATTAATGTCCAAACATTACCCTCCCCCCAGCTTTCGTCTCTCTCAAATCCCCTCCGAGAAACCCTAGAATCCGCCGGGATTTCCCACCACCATTGATGGCGGCGCCGACGTCCAATCGCCATCAAACTTACACCAAACACTCCCCCCCCTTCTCCTCTTTCCGAATCTACAAATCCCCACTCTCGAATCCTAACCCAGCCTCTCGAATCTTGAGTCGAAAGGAATGACTGAAAACCTAACTCATCCGATTGGCCCCAAAATTACACCCCATAAGCCCCAGGATCCCCTCATACCAAATCCATAACTACTCTCCTTCGAATCTGCCCGGAGCTCCGCGAATCTTGAATCTGAGGTCAACCCCAAGAGTTCAAAACCACTTTTTCGTCAATCCTGGTACATGCATGGTCAGAAGGCACCGTTCTTCGAGTTTTGAAGTTCAAACGATCGATCTTAGCTTTGTTAGGGCTTTTGTCTCCAATGGATTTTGAATATAATCGGTGAGTTTTCTTAGTCTTTTGTTCGTTCTTGTTATTTCACCTTTTATTCTTCTTCTTCTTTTTCTTCTCCGTGTATTTGGGCGTTCTTCTAACTGAAATTAGTTTCGAACCTAGTTTCTCCCCTTTGGGTTAATCTGTTTGTTTGTATTTATTTCCCTTCATTTTTAGTTTTCTTTCTTCTAAATTTCTAATAATTGTGCCTGATTTTGTTTGTCCCATTTTTGTTTAGTTTTAGGTTTAAGTTTCTGATTTTCCCCCTCCTTTTTCTCACTAATTTTATACGTTGTAGTATTTCCTGCTTTCATGTGCTTAGTTTTTATTTGTTTCTTTTTTGATGATCTTTAGTAGTCAAGTGCAATTCTGAGTGTGATTAGTTAAATTTAATGCATACCTAAAATCAGAAGCGTTTGAGTTTGCCCTCCAGTTTTGGATTTGTTCTTTTTCTATGGTTTCGTTTAATCATTTCCGAGTACTCAAGCCTCACATAGTAACTATGGTCACCACTGACCCAGTTAAGAGGCTAATTTATTTGGACTGTGGTTTAGCTTAACCCTAGTTAATAATTGAGGGGTAAATAACAGGGGGGTTTAAGGGTGATCTGGGAATTGTAAGTAGAGAATTTCTCTATAACTGATTGAGGAGGCTTCTAGGAAGCTGGGGAGGGGACTGTTTTGCAAAAACAGAATTTAAATTAGGGGTGTTTCAGCTAAAATAAAAATTTAAAAGGGACCAAAGGGCAAAAATGAACTCTTAAGGCCTGCCCTAATGCCTTGCCTATAAAGGCATCTCTATCTTGCCTTTCAAGGCAAGGATTGGAAGAATTTAAAAATACAGACCCAAGAGATAGAGAGGAAAAAATACTGAAAATAAAAACAGCTGAGTTTCCTTAGAAAATCCGGAACTTCTACATTTTGGTTGAAGATTAAAATTTCTACTTCTGGTTCAGAGTTTTGATTCTTTGGTGGTGTACTTTTCTTGGAAATTTTATGATCTTACTGCTGAAATTAGGAAATGGCTTGAGTAGTTGAATTGGTTAAAATTCGGTTTGAAAGTTTCTACTGTTCCATTGGCATTCCTGAGTTGATTTCATCTGCTGAGTGGTCGAATCTGGGGCTGACTGCTATTGCCTGTTGCTGACCTTCTCATCTTTCTGTTGTTTTGCTTTCCAGGTATCTCTTTGGCTCATGATTGACTGTGTAAATCGAGTAGAAATTTGATGGAATACAAGATGTGCCTAATTTAATGTTTCCTTGTCCTTACTACTTTAGAATTATGTAGTAAAACTGTAATGATAAGTGTTATATAAGCCAACATTTGCACATTATAAATCTGGTTTGGGGTTACAGTTAAATGTTCAGTCTCAGGGTGAATAGCATGTTCAGAAGTGGTGTGAACAAGTTTTGTATAGATATTTGAATATGCATATAGGCTGAGGTTCCTACTTGGGATCAAATGTATATGATATTTCACAGTTATTGTTCTGCTGATTAAAGTGTTAGCTACGATCGCAGGCATGCTTTGTGTTTCGCATTTGTTGTTTACTCACTGTGAAATGCCTGAGCCATGCTGAGATCTTCAGTCTGATTGATGAAATTCAAGTAAAGTGGGATTTTAATTGCTGGGTTGGATGCTATCAGTATTCAATTGAGCATGTTCGTTTATTGTAGGAATTGGCTATTTAATCCTATAGGTCATATCAACTAGAGATCTATTCCATGTCAGCACTTCTAGTTAATCTAAGGTTTCAAAATTTCAGAGTCATCTGCTGTGTCGTGGCCCAAGAGTTGGACTTCTAATTGTTTTCAAAATCATGGCATCGTTAAAACTTTCATGTAGTTATCCATTGGTCAAATTAAAGGATGATCTTAAAACTATCGTGTGTATGGTAATTCTTTGTTTAGCCATTTGTAGTTATCACAATCTTCTACTGTTTCGATCACTGCTTATACGTTGTGAAAGCTCAACGCTGAGCCCTGTTAAGGTAACTCTGGGGTTCTAAAATTGGGTACACCTTGGGCCCAAATACTTGTGAATTGGACTTGGATCGTTCTTGCCTCCATTGGCGCGTTCTCTGGCTAAGAGTACGAGTTAACCAAGGCCCATTTGTTGTTGGGCAGGATCGAACCTTGACAAATATCCAAATCATATCAAGTCTTGTTTTAGTCAATCGGGCTCTTAAAAGGTAAACTCGAGGTGAGCCATGCTAAGTAATATATAATTATGGCCCTCCTATTTTAGTTTAGCAACCTCTTGGTTAGAATAATTCGATGCGTACCGTGCCAAACAAAAATCTTAAATGTACGGCCATCATTTAATTAATTTTGATTTAATCTTTAGAATTCGAGGCGTGCCATTTAGTGAATTTTCATGGCCCTCGCGAAGTTTCTAACGCGTAATTACTTTAGGCGCGTCATTTTAATAAAATTATCTTCCTAAATTCGGGTGCGCATTTATCCGACCCAAATCTAAATCTTAACAATGTCAAAATATGTCG
The DNA here is from genome assembly GCF_000393655.2 of Nicotiana sylvestris. NCBI lineage: Eukaryota > Viridiplantae > Streptophyta > Magnoliopsida > Solanales > Solanaceae > Nicotiana > Nicotiana sylvestris. The sequence goes on from NC_091061.1 coordinate 31,018,305, forward strand.
AAGACCGCGGGTGCATTTATGTGACGTGGTTCGAGACATGTTTAACAGTGTTGCAATATTCCTAAATAAACAAAGCGGTTAAAGTATTAAAATGCACATATGTTTGAACATGTATTAAAATCAGATAATTAAGCTGAATATAACAGTTGAGCGATCGTGCTAGAACCACGGAACTCGGGAATGCCTAACACCTTATCCCGGGTTAACAGAATTCATTACCCGGATTTCTGGTTCGCAGACTGTATTGCAGAGTCAATCTTTTCCTCGACTCGGGATTCGAACCGGTGACTTGGGACACCATAAATCTCCCAAGTGGCGACTCTGAATCTTTAAATGAAATAATCCCGTTTCGATTGTCCTTTAATTGGAAAAACTCCCTTGTATTTATACCTCTCTCGAGGGTGTAATGAAAAAAGAAGGTGTGACACTTATATTGGTAGATGAAAATATATACTTTGTACAATAAATAATTAAAAAATAAGAATTTAAATTTTTAAAACAAACACACACAAAATTATCAAAATATTGAATTTAACACACATAATTATTAATGATAGTTTGGTGCTACTGGGCCTCAAATATTGTGCCTGGAACCCAATAGGTATATATACTTTGTACAATAAATAATTAAAAAATAAGAATTTAAATTTTTAAAACAAACACACACAAAATTATCAAAATATTGAATTTGACACACATAATTATTAATTATAGTTTGGTGCTATTGAGCCTCAAATATCAAGCCTGGAACCCAATAGGTATATATACTTTGTACAATTAAATAATTAAAAATTAATAATTTAAATTTTTAAAACAAACACACACAAAATTATCAAAATATTGAATTTGACACAAATAATTATTAATGATAGTTTGTTCTACTGGGCCTCAAATACCGATCATGGAACCCAATAGGTATATATACATCCCGGCCCTTACTCTCGTGAGATATTAGTGCTACAGGGTGATCATAGGTCCGCCCATCTATGGGAAAGGGAGTTACTATCCCAGATTCTTCGCGCTTGGAGAGTGGACGACCTGTGGGATTTTTTGAGGCCCAGAGATCTCCACGAGCGTGTAGTCCAGAGCCTACAGGATATGAGATTTTATAGGATTATTGAGATCGGGAGGATGCAACTCGACTGGGCATTGATCACAGAATTGATTGAGCGGTGGCGATCGGAGACGCACACCTTTCACCTACCCATTGGCGGGGCCACTATCACGCTATAGGACGTGGAGGTTTTATATGGCCTGACTTTTGATGGCATGCCCATTTCACTGCCTATTGCTATGAGATCTATGTCGCGCGATGGTTATTGGGACATGCTGCAGGAGCTCACGGGTTTCAGGCCACAGGATGAGACATTTTCATCGGGTGCTAGTCGATTGTCTTTGACCCCTATTAGATAGTACCTAGAGGTACTCCACCCCATTATCACCGTCGATACAGAGGAGGTACATATTACCCGGTATACGAGGTTGTTGTTGCTTCTTCTATTTGGAGGTGTCTTGTTCCCGAACACTTCGGGGAACCTAGTCAGCCTGAGATTTCTTCATCATGTTCAGCTGCTAGATGAGTTACACTATTACAGCTGGGGTGCTGCTATTCTCGCCTACATGTACAAGAGTATGTGTCGGGCGAGCATGGGCACTCAGAGAGATGTTTGTGGTTTTCTACCGCTTCTACATGTGACAACATATTCGAATAATCTGTTCATCAGTTCCAACTCTACCTAGTTAGAATTTATCTTAAACCTGACGTCAACTTTCTATGTTAGGTTTGGGCCTGGGATCGGTTCTTGCAGTTTCAGCCACCTCTACCACAATTACCTCATAATGTAGCACTTCCGGATCTCCCTCTAGCCAGGAGGTGGGTTATCCACCGTACACTTTCACGAGAGTATGATTCTCATCATAATCTCCCCCTCTGCAGGGATGTGTTGGATCTGTTGGAGGGTGCACAGGTAAATATGTACCTAAACTTACCTGGTATAGATTAACTTAGTGTTGCGCATACTCACATTTTGTGTTCTTATTTGATAGTTCATCTGGACGCCGTACAACGATGATTTGATAGCTTGCCTGCCAACTTATTGTTGGGTCGACCGATGGATTTGGAGCACTTCTGCCCCGCTCATATGCTTCGATATTGTGGAGCATCATGCCTCAGAGCGGGTACTTTGCCAGTTTGGCCACCCACATTATATACCGAGGGGGCCTATATGGGACCCAAGACATTATCAGAGGAATAATCATTGTAGGGCGGACGACACATTTATGGCACGGTTAGCGGGGCAGATCCATATTTGGGACCAGTGAGATCAGATGATTCGCCCCCACCTACACAGACCCAGGAGGTGGCTATTGAGGGGTATCTGTCCTGGTATCGCCACGTTACCCGACTTTTTATCGGGAACCCTATTCGTCAGGCTGGCGGTCGGTATATTCCATACGCCGAGCGACACGAAGCCCTAGTATGTTTTCTGTTATTATTAATTATATAACTGTAACTTAGTGCAATGCATGTAGTTTATATTTTATACGTTGTGCAGGCTATTGGACTACATATAGTCTGTCAAATGGGACTGCAGATGCAGGATTATGTCGGCAATCCTGACGCCGCCTTGCACGATTACAACCGTGGATTTGTAGAGTTGGCTGCCCGGACACTGCAGCGATCCCGGGAGGATCAGCGTTTGGCACATATGCCTGATTATGTGGAGCCAGAGGAGTACGAGTGAGGCCTTGGTGTGGCACGAGGTGGTGGTGCCCGACGAGCTGGGAGTGCCGGACGACGTAGCGGTGGGCGAAGAGGAGGTGGTCCCTAGCAAGGGGGCGTTGAGGCCCCTGCTGATGATGTTGCTACTGATTTTCCCGGCAGCCTACATGAGATGGACATGCTGTCATACAGCCTTGGGATGGATCTCACTCTAGGGACTTCGTAGGTGACCCCATCAGGTCAATTATTCATCACGGGCACAGACCTTTCTAGAGTCGATTGGGATACATACTTTCCAGGCCCGTGTACTGTTGTTGAGGACTGGCCGACCCAAGATTTACATAGTGGGCAGCGGTTGAGTTATGGTTCATCATCACAGGCGCATGTATGGTTTTATTGGTATTGAATTACAATTTGTCTTTATTTTCCATAACTTTATTAGTTTCCTTTATTAATTTCCTTTTTAAGGTTGAATGCGATGCTGACATGGCTGCGACAGATGATTACATTCAGGAGCCCGACGATGTCATAGTAAGACAATATAAATTGTTCTGACTTATTATATACTTTGCTATATTGAGCTATCTATTCTTATGTAGGTTTCTACTAGACAAGCGGCCCTTTTTACTGATCCTGTCAGCACCACTGATGTTCATGATGCGGCGCATCCGGCTATTAGGAGGCGACTTGAGGATGACGATCCCGATAGTGTACCCAAGCGGGATGGGATGCACCTCAGGCCAGCGGCTGCGTTGAAGCACACTGGATGCAGGACACATTGATTTTCTTGTTTTATCTTTTTGATGTAAATAATATCTTTGTATATACATTAACAACAATTTTTATATAATATGCGCATTACTTTTTAAATTCTCCGTTCATTAGTTAGTTTCATACTACAACACAAACACTTAAATTCCACTCCAATTAATAAAAATAAAGTTCATTACAACTAATTTAGTTTAATACTACAACACAAACACAAACACAAACATAACAACTTAACATAATTAAAAGTCAATACAACTAATAAAAATACACGATACAGGAAACATAAAGATAAAGCGATACACTAAACACACACATGTCAAAGTTTAGTCACTGTCGCCCATTATTTTCTGTTCCAACCACTTAAATTGTTCTTCCAGCTTCTTTGTTTCTTCTTCTACCTCTTTAAGTTTCGCTTTCAACTCCACAACCTCTCTTTTATGTTTTTTTTCACATTCCCACTGTTTTAAACACAAATCATTAAGATCGTTCAATAATTCTTTGTAGTATTCCTGATAACATGGTTCATCAATCCATACCTCAAAATTGCAAATAGGCTCACCGACAACCTTATAAAACTTGTTCAAACATTCCCAGTAGCAGCGTTCAGCTTCACCATTATCCCAACAACTTTGCATTATGCATTTTTTTTCCACACTTGCACATTGGTACATAAAGAGGTTGAGACATTTGTGCGTTAAAAAAAACTTGCTTTAAGTTATTGTTGAGCGCAGAAAATAACTAGAATGAGCCCGTTATTTATAGGCAAGACAACACACATAACGTAGTATTTCACCGCTCTATATATAAACATAACGTAGTGTTTGACCGCACTATGCTTTGCTTGTTAAAGGTTCTGACGGGTACGAATCAACTTTATGTTAGTTGGGCGGCTTTTTCAGTTTGACAAGACAACACATATAATGTATTATTTCACCGTTCTATATATATACACATAACGTAGTATTTGACGTTATGCTTTGCGTGTTAAAGGTTCTGACAGGTACGAATCAACTTTATGTCAGTTGGGCAGCTTTTTCAGTTCGACAAGACAACACATATAAAGAAAATAACAAACATAATTAACATTAAATTAATTAACAAACATAATTTTATTTTATAAATCTTGTAACATAAACAAAATAACTAAATATTACAACATAAACTCAATGATAGTTAGGCATAATAGAAGAATACCCACCACGAGCTTGATTACTATTGCCACCCAAAGGACATTTTCGATGGTCGTGTCCTGTTTGCGAGCATATACCACATCTGCGCGCATAAACGGTATCACTAACATCCATTTAGTTCTATATACGTGTTCTCTTCTGCACCTGTATTCGAAGCAAATAGGACTTGTTATATACCATTTTAAATGGATCAGGCGGCTAATAATGCTCAGCCCCCACTGGCTGCAACTGCCACTATATGTGTTTAGGTACTTCGCAATACTATGTTGTTGATTAACATAGTTGGTTTTACCTAAACCAATTTTTTGAAAGCACTTAATGACATTTGAGCAAGGCATGTGGTAGATGGACCATTTCCCACAAGAGCATAACCTTGTAGATTCATTTACAGTATGTACATTATTCCCCCGATTTCGATGGATAGTGGTGTAAACTTCAAAAATATTTCTTTTGTTATCATACTGCAAAAAGGAATGCCAATGTGCTCGCCGTCTGTATCTCTCAAATCTCTTCATCGACACTGGCATAAAATCAATACCCCTTTCCATCAATGACGTTGCAGCTGCAGACCTCCCAACAAACCTCTCTGCCATCTTCTTGAACGACATCCGCACCATGGCCGTGACATGCAATCCTCTTGCCGACTTCAATAACCCATTGAACGACTCTGACACATTTGTAGTCAGATTTCCCAACGTCTCCCACCATCTGCATGCAAAGTCCACTTTTCAGGGTCATGTCGCATTAACCAACGATAGGCTGCCTCGTCTTCTTGCCTGATAGATTCCATGTGCCTCCGGAATTTATGCTGTTGGTGGTCTGTTGCTGCCATGCACATCAAATCATTCAGATCCTTGTTGGGATATGCCTTCTGGACATTGGCTTTAAAGTTCCTCACACAGTAACGGTGGTAGGCATAAGGTTCTTGCCATGCAGAGAAGTTTTCCACAAAATTTAAGATACCACCGTGCCGATAAGATATTAGACAAATACCGGAATGCTGTTTGACAACGTGCTCTTTCAAGTGGTTCAAAAATAGCGTCCACATCTCTTGGCTTTCATTGGCAGAAATAGCAAAAGCTAGAGGAAATATCTATCCATTAGCATCTACTGCCATGGCTATCAATAGCTTGATATTGTACTTTCCATAGACATGAGTGCCGTCTATGGATATTATGGGCTAACAATGCAAAAAACCATCAATTGCTAGTTTAAACGCCCAGAACACGTAATTGAATATATATTCTGGTTTACCCGGACTCCGCTCAAGCTTCCATTCAACAACCGTCCCGGGGTTAAAGTGCTGCAGTGCGGCCATGTACCTGGGCAGAGGTGCAAATGACTTATCCCAGTTGCCATAGACTATTTCAAATGCTCGTTTGCGCCCGAGATATGCCTTTCTTTTGGTAATGGTATGGCCATATTTCTGGTGGACTGATGTAATGCACTCTTTGATTTTATACCTTATGGACGCTTCGATGTGTGGAATAAGGAAAAGAGAAATCAAGTCAATATCCAAGTTGAAGTGATTCCCGTTGAATGTGTCCATTTCACATGTGTGGGTAGGAATGTATTTACCCACTTTCCACAGACATGTCTTCTTCTTGCTGGAACGCAACATCCAATGACATGGCCAAAATCACCTGCGATAAATAACCTTGTATACAACCGGACTTGACTCCCATACCGTCATCTCACGACACTTTTTTACATTGTGCATTTTACAAGCCCTACTTACGTACGCTTTATCAGGAAAAAGCATGCCTTTTGCTAGCACCGTTGGTCTAGACTCATCCCACATTGTTGTCCGAATTTCATCAAAATCCCTTGTGAGAGCTTCCACATTCGGCATGCTTGGCAAGTTATCAAGGTAAGGAATCTCCCTTGAATGAAAAGGCACTTGGGACTCGTACACACTTCGTCTAGGGGGGTGGAGCATACTCTCTGGTCGAATCAGATCCTTCCTTCTCATCCTCCTTATCACCATCCTCACGAGGTAAGGGTGTATCATCTCCAGATTCATCAGTATTGTTGTCGTAATCACTGTTCTCTTCGTCACTCTATGCATCTACCAGATCCCAATTTAATACGTCGTCTTCGGGCAATTGAGTGAGTACATGTGGTTCAGCTTGCTCGTTTTCACTGCACAATCAACAAAATAATAAGCTACTAAAATTAATAAATACTTTCCATATAGTTGTATCACTTCACTTACAAGTCGTAATGTGATAAAATTCCATGATGGACATTTTCATTTAGGTGATGACTACCGGATGGACCACCATGATCCAACACACCAAAACTATGCTTGGGTTCATAATTTGTAAAATTCATATCCGGTCGGTATCCCTTGTTCAATGTATGAACGTTAATACAAATTCAATACAACAAAAATGTAGAATCGTAACACAAAGGAAAATTAAAGTTTACCACTCGTCTTGTGAATTAGGAAAAGCAGGGGGTGATAAGTTTAAATCAAGGAAAATTCTTTCATCCTGAACCTGTCTGGCAAAAACTGCTCCAGAATAACCACCCGATGATTGGGGGTTATTCGGAACCTGTCCGACAACCTTATTATTGAGAACATCTTCGACCTTGACGTATATATCCAACATTTTGATTACAAGAAATTTCTGGTATTCATCCGGAGTCCTCAGAAAATCCCTCAAAGTTTCATCATCGTAGATGTTTAACTCCGAGTAAAAAGCATACCCTTGCGGAGTGACAGAATACGGGTATCTTCCGGTTACTTTAAGTATCACTCAGTGTTTCCTCACACTCATATTTTGCATAACAATGATATTAATTTATCGTACTCCATTGTAAGTGGTAATTTAACATGACCCCGTGGAGCTAAACTATACCTCACTGAGTTATTCTCCATCACAACATCACCCCCCCTCCCCCAATATAATGAAACTCTTATTCTACGCTCTTCAGACATTACGAAAAAATGCTTGAGAATTTAACAACAAGAAAAGATTGAATGGGATGAATCTTTTGTGAATGGATTTTCCTAAAATCCTAACGCCCTTTATATAGGAAATGTGCGAGCCCGGGGGTTGAAATTTTTGATGTATAGCGTTCTTTGAATATACGCTATACATATATCAATTATTGGTGGGCCCATAATTAGGGGTATAGTGTGTTGTATTTGTACGTTATATATAGCGTGAAAATACAACACGCTATACCTATGTCAGTAAATGTCAATATATATAACGCCAAATTATACCACGCTATACCTTAACGACAAAAGTTACCGTTAAGGTATAGCGTGGTGTAACTTGGCGTTATATATATATAAATGTAACTTTTTTTAACACCTATTTGTGTATCTTTTGTCCAAAAAGACAACAAAAAGGTTCCGGACCTGGGGGGTTGGTGCTACAAACTTCAGGGTATATTACAGAAGACAAAAGGATACTACTATTAATATAGTTGGAACAAGGGCCACACCTCTGCTCACGGTAGATAATTAATGAGAAACTTTCAGAAATCACTATATTTTAGTGGTTATTAGCTAGTTGTAGCAACCATTTATTATATTACTTCTTATAGTTATGTTTTCAGGTTTTTTAGAGTGTATCCGATGTATTTAAGATATTATTTTCATGAATACCGTAGCATTTCTCAGCGTGAAACAGGGGAGTACAGCTAGACAAATTATTGTATTCGACTGTATTCACGACGTGAAACAAAAAATTACAGCTAGACAGATTATTGTATTTGACTGTATTCATGACATGAAACAGGAAATTACAGCTAGACAGATTATTGTATTTGACTGTATTCACGATATGTATTTGTGAATACAGTAACATAAATAGCGTAATTTATGGTCTATTCAGCTGTTTTTAAATGGAAAGTGAATCAATGAACACAAAACTCCTAATATAACTCAACAAACATAATTATAAATCTAAATACATAAAATACATAAATTATATTAATTAAAAAAATATATGAATACATTGATGGAATATAGCGAAACAGTGAATACAATGAAATACATGGAATACATCGAGATATATTGAAATACAATGAAAAAAGAAGGCAATGAATACAATGAAATATATAGAATATAACGAGATACATTGAAATACATTGAAGATATAGTAACAGAATCTTCAAGTTGCTCAGCCCCAAACTCCGCCGCCTTTGTTCAAGAACAACCCTAATGTCGTCTCGTCAAGAGGGCCGCGATAAAATTTCTCTAAATATCTGGACCGATTCGACTTCCACCCAAAATCCTCATTTCGAAAGCTTTCTGCTTCAGAGTCTTAACATTCACTGCAACACCTCTCAACCAACTCCAATTTCATTCAAAAATGCTGCCCAAACACACCGCTAAATGGGGTATTATTCGTTGTTCTGCGGCCTCACCCACCAAAAGCTACAACATCACTCTTCTCCCCGTCGATGGGATTTGACCTGAAGTTATTTCTGTTGACAATTTTGTGAGACAATGGAGATTAATCAATGGAGAATCGTGGTTGTATTCATGGAGAAAGACTGGCGTTGAGAGAGAGAGGGTGGAGAAAAATCTGAAAGAATGAGAGAGAAAAATAATAGAAAGAGTATTTATGGCTTAAGGGTAGGAGGTGACCATAAATAGATATTTGGCTATAAAAATCAAAAAGTAGCTATGGAATATAATTTTTAGAAGAGTATTTATTTAAAATAAATAAGATATCAACCTTTGCTATAGGAGGTAAAAATTCCATAATTATTTAGCCATGTAACTCACAATATTAAGCTAGCATTTGGCCATAGATTTCTAAATTTGTTTTGAAAAATTTTATTTGGATGAAGTTTGGTTTAAAGATGAAAATGCGTTTGGACATCAGTTTTCAAAACATATTTCACTTTTTTTTTTAAAATCATAAAATATGACTTATACCCACAAGTTCTAAAAACTATCACAAATAACTAAAGTACGTTCATCAATAACATTCATTATATTATCGCAAACCATAGTCCTGAACATAAATAAGTTAAGTACAAAATTATCATTTTTATACTGAACAATATAATACACTATCAGATGACCGAGAAGACGAAACATCATATAAATGATGGGCTCTTTTATAAAATATAAAAGTTTGTGGCCATTTTTAAAAAATGTAATAGTAATGTTTTGGGCGCTGGTTGTAGGATTTGGGTTTTGGGAATTTACCAAAATAGGAATAAAATTTATGAACAATCATGTATTTGCAAAAAAAAAAAAAAAATCAAATAAATTTTGGCATAATCTATGGCCAAAACGGGTCCAAAATCTATCCAAATCTTTCATATATGGCTATATCATCACAAAATGACTATTAATAAGTTACATGAAATGATTTTTTCGAGGGCTTTTGCATCTATACTTAGTTTTGAGGTCACCATTAAACTTATATGCAATTTGTACAAAAAATTGCAAACCAACTCAAATTTATCGGGTCTGAAGTTGAAGAAATTTTTTTATCGAAAGTACAATGCGCTTAAGGCTAATTATGTCTATATTGCAAAAATTGCACTTAAGATGCACTTAAAATCAGATAGGTCTGAAGTGCAACAAATGTTTTCATATACCTAAGGCCAAATAGGCCTGAAGTAAAAATTGTACTTAAAGCCAAATAGGTCTGCAGTGCAACCAATATTTTCATGCACTTAGGGCCAAATAGGCCTGAAGTGCAAATTGCCCAGAAATAGAGACTTGTTTTTCGAATTTCAACTCTCAAACACATGATTCAACACCTGAATCTATTCCAAATGAGCTCAAATTTGAAACATAACCTCCAAGTATCATAAAGATAAACCCCAATCATCAATTTGTCAAAACAATGACAAATTTAGCAAATCCATTTTGCAATTAATAAGAAGAAAAAAGAAAAAAACCTAAGCAGTAGCAAAGAAAGGAGCGTCACAATAGCTTACTACTGTAAAACACCATGAACCTCCTTAAAACATGTTCACAAAGACCATATAAATTTATTGTCACCTTTATTTTCACAGCAACTAAGAAGAAGAAGAAGAAGAAGAAGAAAAAAAAAAAGAGGAGGAAGAAAAAACCTGAAGTTTTCTGTACTTCGGGTACTAGCTAATTTTTTTTTAAAAAAAAATAGGTACAAGTTAAATAAGGACGACCAAATAAAATCCCGTAAAATTATTACATTTTTTAGTTGCTATATAAATTTGGATGACCAAAGGACTAGAAGAGATCTACGGGCCAATTAATTAGGTATTTTAATATCTTCATACAAGAATGTTTATGTCCATGCTCCAATACCTTATGAGGAGTTAAGGTCCATGAACTCCTACTTCATCTAAATATTTTTGTTATACGTGAAGCAGTTTAGGGTCATTTGGTCAACATGTTAGTTATGCGGGGATTGTAACACTTATCTATGCGAAAATTAATAATGAAGAGATTATTATATGGAAACAATTTATAATTAAAAGATTTTAGACAAGAATTACCTATTCTAATTAAAAAGAGCAATTTTATCTTTAAATAGTTTGATTCCTGCATTGCTCTATGTTTACCCTCAAAATCAAAAAATAAATAAATTTGTAAGTGATTTAAAGTTACACGGATTAATTTGACACAAAGTTATAAATTGGATTAGAATGAACAAGTAGAGACAAAATGAATTCAAACCACACGAATAAGACAGTTCAGCCTTAGTGAAATTGTTCACCCTCGATCCGGGCTCGCTATCATCAACACTGATGAACAGGTAAAAAAAGCTATATAATAGAGAAAATGATAATATATTGCCTTGGAACACGTGTTATAATGTACTTCATGAATTATCACACCCCCTTTATATAGTAGGAGAGTCTTACCTTAGGTACAACTCTATAAAAGGTAAAAAATCTTCTGATTAACTGATTGTTAGCTCCTTATCGATACGTGTCGAGATCCGAGGTACCGTTTTTGGACAAGCTGAACCGGGACGCCTTCGTACGCAGAGCCCTCGACTCCTTAGGATTCGAGGGCGATTTTCCGGTCTTCAAATACTCTACATACTTGTTTCTCTAGTCCCTAGTTAGGTTTGTTGAGTTTATCTCGGTGTGACCTTCTTCCACCACCGATCTCATGAGTTGTACTACCGCCCTAGTTGAACTCATCATCGTCGACTGACAATCCCAAGTTAGCGAGAGCATTGCCCTCACTGTTTTGATCCCGAGGCACATATTGTAAGGTCCACTTCTTGAACCAATGTAACGTTGCCTGTAATTTATCCAGGTATCTCTGCATCCGTTCCTTCCTGGCTTCGAACGTCCCATTAACTTGGTTTACCACAAGGAGGGAGTCATACTTAGCTTCGATCACCTTTGCCCCTAAGCTTTTGGCCAGTTCAAGACCTGCAATCATGGCCTCATACTCAGCCTCGTTGTCAGTCAATTTTATAGTCCTAATAAATTGTCTAACTATATTTCCCGATGATGGTTTCAATACGATGCCAAGTCCGGACCCCTTTGCGTTCAAGGCACCGTCCGTAAAAAAGGTCTAGATTCTCGAGGAAGTCCCCGAGTTCAACAAAAATTCTCTTTTGACCTCGGGTATTAGGGCCGGTGCAAAGTCTACCACGAAATCTTCCAAAATTTGAGATTTGATGGTGGTCCGGGGATGATATTCAATATTGTTACCGCTGATTTCCACGACCCATTTGGCCAGTAGTCCTGAGAGCTCGGGTTTACACATTATGTTCCTTAATGGGTAAGTAGTTACAACACATATAGGGTGACATTGAAAGTATGGTTTTAGCTTTCTAGAGGCGCTTAGCAAAGCGAGCGCTAATTTTTCTAGGTTAGGATACCTAGTCTCGGCCTCGCCTAGAGTTCTGCTAACATAATAGATATGAAACTGCATACCTTCTTCTTCCCGGACCAGGACTCTACTTACCGCCACCTCGGATACCGCTAAGTATAGGTACAACTGTTCGTCTGCCTTCGGAGTGTGAAGAAAACGTGGGCTTGAGAGATACTATTTGAGTTCTTCCAAGGCTTGTTGGCATTCCGTATTCCATGAGAAGTTAGTCTTTTTCTTCAATAATGAGAAGAACCAATGGCTCTTGTCGGAGGATCTCGAGATGAATTGACCCAAGGCAGCTATGCGACCTGTTAATCTTTGAACGGCTTTGACGTTGTCCACAACAATGATGTCTTCAATGGCCTTAATCTTATCAAGGTTAATATCGATCCCCCGGTTGGATACCATGAATCCGATAAATTTCCCGGTCCCAACTTCGAACGCACATTTCTCCGGATTCAGCATTATGTTGTACTTTTTCAATATGTTGATGGTTTTCTACAAATGTTTTAAATGGTCCTATGCTCCTAGGGACTTAACTAACATTTTGTCAATATAAACCTCCATTGATTTTTCTATTTGTTCTTCAAATATCCGATTTGCTAGGCGTTGGTAAGTTGCGCTGATATGTTTTAGTCCGAATGGCATTATGTTATAGCAATAGGTACCGTACTTAGTGATGAAGGACGTTTTTTCCTAGTCCCCCGGGTCCATACGAATTTGGTTGGAATAGACATCGAGAAAATTGAGGATCTCATGGGCAACCGTTACATCGATCATGCGATCGATGTTGGGCAAAGGGAAAAAGTCCTTAGGGTATGCCTTATTCAAATCTTTGTAGTCTATGCACATTCTTAGTTTATTCTTTTTTTAGGGACTACCACTACGTTAGCTAACTAATCCGGGTATTTAACCTCCAGAATCGACCCTATTTTAAGGAGTTTAGATACCTTGTCTTTGATGATTGCATGTTTGATATTAGACTGAGGTCTCCTTTTCTATTTGATTGGATTAAACTTTGGGTCTAGGCTCAGCTTGTGAGTGGTTATTCCTGGAGGGATCCTTGTCATATCAAGGTGGGACTAAGCGGAACAATCCACGTTAGCTATAAGGAATTGAATGAGTTTTTCCTGAGCTCGGGACTTAGCCCCATGCCCAGGTATACCTTATGATCGGGAAAATCTACGTTAGTATGACTTGCTCCATTTCCTCGACCGTTGACTTGGTGGCGTCGGTATCATTGGGGATTACGAATGGCCTAGGACCCTGTAGTCGTCGTCTTCATCGGTCCCCTGCTTCTCTAGTTGGGTCGGGACCGGTGATGGTAATTACTATTTGGTTTCTTCCTTGGCGACCGAACCTGGACTTGTTGTCGTTGTAAGTGTGGATATTGGGATCACCTCTTCGATTGCAAATATTTCCTTTGCAGCTAGTTGTTCTCCGTAGATTGTTTTAATCCCTCATGGCGTTGGGAATTTTGGCACTTGGTGCAGAGTCGAGGGTACTGCCCTTATGTTGTGAATCCATGGCCTCCCGAACAGAGCGTTGTACCTCATATCGCCTTCAATTACATAGAACTTTGCTTCCTGGATGGTCTCGGCGGCATTTACCGATAATTTTATCTCCCCTTTGGTAGTTTCACATGCCATGTGGAATCCGTTTAGAACTCGAACTGCAGGCACGATTCGATCTTCTAGAACGAGCTATTCCACGACCCTCGATATGATGATGTTGGCCGAGCTACCTGGATCAATTACCACACGCTTAACTCGTGATTTATTTATGAGTACAACTATTACCAGTGCATCATTGTGGGGTTTCACAATCCCTTTTGTGTCTTCGTCATAGAAAGATAAGGTTCCTTCGGGCATATAATCTCGAGTCTATTTTTCCATTGTGATGGATACTTTGGTTCATTTTAACATCGACCCTTGGGGAATATCGACCCCACCAATAATCATGTTAATGACGTGCTGAGGTTCTTCCTGCTCAACCTGTTTATTAGCATCTCTATTCCGGAAATGCTTCTTGGCTCGTTCACTCAGGAACTCTCAGAGATGCCCGTCATTGAATAGCCGAGCTACTTCCTCTCTTAATTGGCGGCAATCCTCTATTCTGTGGCCGTGAGTGCCATGATATTTGCATATTAGGTTAGGATCCCTTTGGGCTGGATTGAACTGTAGAGGTCGAGGCCATTTGGTGTCTTTGATGCGTCCGATGGCAGATATGATGGCGGCGACGTCGATGTTAAAGTTAAAGTTGTATTCTGAAATCCTTGGTACTTCCTTAGGCCTGATTGGCATGTCAAAACTGTTTTTGCTCATGAGTCCCCGGTTGTTCTGACCTCAATCACTCCTCCTTTCATTCCTCACAGGGTTTCGCCCAGATTCGTTAACTCTTCTGTCCCTGTTGTATGGTTGATAATGATCCATCCTCGATCTTGGTTCAAGATTGATGTCTCTCTTGACTCTATCGACGGCTCGGATGGGATAGACGAACCCGAAAGGGGGCCTAAGTTGATCATCTTCAACCCTGGTTTTTGATTGATACTGGCTATGTACATCGACACAAGTAACAACTGGATATTCTACCAGATTTTGTTTCAACTACTGTGAAGCCAACGAGCTTTGAACATTGAGTCCCTGGGTGAAGGCCTTAATGGCCCAATCGTCTGCGATAGGAGGCAGGTCCATTCGTTCCATTTGAAACCGGGATACGAATTCTCTGAGCATCTGATTGTCCCTCTGTTTTACTTTGAAAAGGTCTGACTTCCTGGTCTCGACCTTGATAGCCCTGGCGTGTTCTTTCACGAAGGAATCTGCAAGCATAGCAAATGAGTCAATAGAATTAGGAGGTAGGTAGTGATACCATATCGTAGCTCCCTTTAACAGAGATTCCCCAAACTTTTTCAGCATGACAGACTCGATCTCGTCATCTTCGAAGTCACTCCCTTTGATGGCACATGTATAGGAGGTTACATGCTCATTTGGGTCTGTTGTTCTGTTGTACTTAAGAATCTCGGGCATGCGGAACTTCTTAGGGTAAGGCTTCGGAGTTGCACTCATAGGGAAAATTTTTTGAACAAACTTCTTAGAATCCAGGCCTTTTAATATCGACGCTGCTCCTGGTATTTGATCGACCCTAGAATTGTAGGTTTCTATTTTTTTGTCATTGGCGCTTCGATTTTCTTCTCTCCCGATTCTACCTGTTTTGTCAGTTCCTCGAGCATTTTTATGATCTTAGGGTTGGTCCCCGATTCACTTTCACTTGGTCTCTCCATGATCGGCTCATTTATGTGGGTGACTTCCCGGGATGGCTCGGGCTCAATCCTAATCGGGGCGTGACTTTGATTCTGGAGCTCGCTATTGCAGCCTGTTGAGCCTGTAACATTTCGAAGATCACCCGCAACTTGATCCTATCATCTTCGCCGTTGTGCTTATTTTGTGCAACCGATCAAACTTCTTTGCGAATGCTGTTCTTAGGATCGGTAGGCAAATTTGCATTGATGGCCACATGCGAGCTAACGTCAATCGGGTCTACAACTGGGACTTGTTGATACCCAATTTTTTCTCAAAATTATTTTAAATTTGCATATAGACCATCAAAATTAGGTTTTCATAACAATTGGTATTTTTCTATAATTTTCCTCATGTTTTACTAATTCATTTTTATTTATCCAGTATTTTTATCTCTAATAATTAATTATAAATTGCATTACAAATGATTTCAAAATCATTCCTTGATTTAATATATCATTTTTGGTCCTATTAAGACCAAATGTATTTCACAAATTAGCCAAATTGGCACTATCGGTTTATAATTTTAATGACTTTGCAATTATGGCTTAAGTATATATTTTGTGCTATGTTTTTACTCAATAATTAGTCATTTATATTTTTAATACTGATTAATCATTTTAATTTAGTTTATTAAGCATCAATTTCATTTTTTTATAATTATTAGCCATTTTTATAAATTATTTATCTATTTGTATGGGGTATTTAACAACTAGCCATTTTTAAATTTCAATTCTAGCCTAATTAACCCAGACCCCTAACCCAATAAACTAGCCCAGTTACCCAATCCAAACTTAAAATCTTATCCGGCCCAACCCTCGTTCGATTTAAGCCGTTGATTAATTCAAATCAACGGCCCAAATTAATACTTACCATATTAACCCCTAAACGACTACCCCCCTTTCTCATTTTTCCCCCGTCTCACTTCTCATCCGTCTCTCTTAATCCTCTCAACTCTCTCTAGAACCTTCATCTCCTGAGCTCTGTCTCTCCCCTCTCCGGCCATCTCCTCGCCGAAAACTATGAAGTTTCCACCTCTTATCGACTTTATGGATTCGTCTTTCACACCTGTGTCACCGGTGGAGGCTCTCAAGTGACCCTGAGGTGGTCCACTCCCATCTCCGATCTCATTCCATGTTTTCCGCCACTTATGGCCGTTCGAGTAAGATCTCTACATTTTCCGGCCAAAGGCCAGTGATTTTTTAAGCTATTTTCTCCTCCTTTGGGTCTTCTCTGGAAACCCTATCTTTAAATCCTCCAATATTTTTAGAACTGTGATGGATCTATGTGTCTTTTAAGGTTCTCACATGTTTTTCTCAAAAGATTTCTCTGATTTCAAACGATTTCCTCATTTTCCAGACTAGGGTTTCAAAACCCTTTTGCAAAAACGATTTTTTTTCCTGATTTTTAGCATGTTAAACATCACCTGAGTCTTTCCTTTTGCCCGATTCATTTTTGTTAAGAAACCGTAATACTTCTGGGTTCGATTTGAAGTTTGAGTCTATTTGCGATGTGTTTGCACGTCAATCATGAACATTCTAGGTTTCATGTATGTTCTATATGCTCTTGTGCTTCCTGCTCTAATTTGTTTTTAGGGTTTCTCTGATTTTGTTTAACACATGTTATTTATCGTTTAATAGGTCCGACTATTTGTTTTATTGATTGTTCACATAATAATTTATATTGATTTTTTGTGTAATCTCCTTAGAACTGCGATATCTTCCCTGAATCTGTGATTTTGTGTATTTTCCTTGTAATTCTCTACTGATTTTTCGAATTGCTTCCTTACTTTTGTGATACTTTCCTTAGTTAGTACTGATTCCCTTTAATTTTCAATCTCATTTTTGATTCTTTGAACTAACTTTCAGAATTAAAATTGTACTCTACCTTATTTATGTGCACAAATATGTTTTTAGTTATTTAACGTGTACTTTCCTTACTTGAAAATATTTTGTACTTAGTCCTTATTACATGCTACATGCTTTTACTACTCCTATTGTGGTAAAATCAGTCTTATAAGTAATTCTTTCCCTTATTTGATACAACTTGTACCCGTTTGAACTATGACTCCCTAATTGAAGGGAGTCCGGGTCTTTAACTGATTCTGATTTGTATTATTTCTATAATTGTGCGAATTCAGTACTTATTACCTTATTTTTCTACCTGTTCTCAAACTATAAATACTCTACCCTCTCATTAGCATAAAAAAGCGAACAAAAATCTATTCAACTCTCTCTCACACAACTAAAACTCTCTATTCTCTCTTATGTGCTACTTGCTACCATTCTAAGCTATCCGACTACAAACCAAGGCTAAATACTGCACCTCTCCTATTTTTGCTTTATTTTTTGGTTTCTTCACTTCACTGGTATGTTCTAATTCAGATTTCAGTCCCCAAACCAACATGTTTCTATTACTGTTACAAGTCCTTGTGTTTCTGATATGCTTTTAGTTACTATTGTGCTGTTCAAACATGTAATTAGGATCCTGAATTCCCTCTACATGTCAAGTTGTGCCTTACTTGTCAATGACCAGCATGTTTTTGTATACTTAGTACATGTTTCTTAAGTGAATCCCCATGATTGGTTTGATCATGGTCTTAGTTGTTTGATGTTGATATGTTAATATAACCCAATACCCTACTATCCCCCTGATCCTTTGAACTTGTACGAGTTTCTGATTGTGTGCTTGTATATGTTCCTGCCTGCTACATGTTTGCCCTCACATGCTCCATATTTGTCCTTCCAATCCCATTCTCTTGCTTGTGTTTGCTGGACTACTCCTGATCCTTGGTATGATACTGACTTTGTTTTAGTTTGGAGATTGGTATGCATGCTCATTCAAATTGTTTTCATCAGTTAAACTTTGTTATAAAACTATTCCAATTAAGTCTTTTTTTTAAAACTGTTTCTTACTTACCCTTTTTTGTAACACCCCGTAAATTCGGCTTAGGTATGAATGAGTTAAAGGAGTAGTAAGGATATATTTTGAATATGTGAAGTCCCATCGGGATAATTATGGGTGAAAATAGTTGTTTCAAAATCAAGATGGAAAGTGAGGTGCATAAGATTTGACAAAATCGACTAAGTTTGCAGAAGGTCTATCTTCCAAAAGGGTTTAATGAAAATGTGTAAGGAATTTAAATACAAGCATAAAAGTTGTAGGCCTTTGAAATAACTTTCCAACGATATATTGTGGAGCCCAAACGGAGCTCTGTGAAAAACGTTATGTCCGTTTTACAGAATAGTGCGTAACCACCGCGTTCAGTCGCGTTTTACCGTGACTGCGGTCATGAGGCAGTGCTCCAGCTATTTACCATGGTTGGGAACGTGGTCACGCCTACTGGGATGCGGTGGCCGACTTGGGAAGTCTTATTAACATAGGTAAGTTCTAATGGTGATTCTAAGTTAATTTCA
This sequence comes from Nicotiana sylvestris, assembly GCF_000393655.2. Taxonomy (NCBI): domain Eukaryota; kingdom Viridiplantae; phylum Streptophyta; class Magnoliopsida; order Solanales; family Solanaceae; genus Nicotiana; species Nicotiana sylvestris. Next base: position 31,037,504 of record NC_091061.1, read on the forward strand.
ATTTCTCAACATCTTATTAACATAGGTAAACCCTCCATATCATTAGATATTCAATTGAGACATCATTGTTGAGAGACGGAAGCCTAGAACTCGAATTCAAAGGGTTTGAACTTCAAAAAGGTAATGTCTTCACCCTCTAATTGATTCTAGCATTGGTTTAATGATTATAAACCCTAGTTCATGAGATATGAGTTGATGGGTTTGATAGAAAAGCATGAACGATTAAAGGGTTGGGGTGTTGAGTGTTGATTATTGGTTAAGGGTGTTGTTTACCTTATGGATGACGAAGAATAATGTTGATTATAATCATTTGAGGCTTTAAATTTATCTAGGAGCATGAAAATGGGTTGTTGGGTGTAGAGACACCATTAATAAGGACTATGTAGCTTTATTTTCACAAAGTGTTTGATAAAATGCTTAAGTGACCAAAACATGAGCATCATAGCTAATATGGAATCCCTTTGACTTGTATTGCTATAGATTAATGTTGAAAGGATTGACAAACGTTGTATTACGCTCAAGTGCAGGAAGTTAAGGTGTGTAAGGCTAACTCTTTAAGTTTGGGAATGTCTATGATTCTCCCTACGTCCTATTTATTATGACCATTAGCAGTTTCCTCAGAAAGTAACTATGCCTTAGTTCCCTCAATAGTAGCAGAACTTCTATTCTCTATATGACATAGTTTCATAATCATTCGATATTCTATGAGTTTCAGTTATGACAAATCAACTTATTATAAATACTCATCTCAGTCTAATCCTATTTACTATTTCAGTATCATGTAACTCGGTATGGCTCATTATTTCAGTATCATATATTACAGTATGATTCTCAGTTCCTAATTCTAAATTCTTGAATTTTGAACACCTGTATTTAGGTCTGAGGCTGTAGTTTATGCTTTATGCATGTTTGGGCCTGAGGCCATAGTTTATGCTTTATGCATTTTTGGGCCTGAGGCCGTAGTTATGTATACGTATACTTGGGCCTAAGGCCGTAGCTTATGCATATATATATATATAGGGCCTAAGGCCGTAGTTTATTAGATAAACATATTGTTCATCATTCAGAAGAGGGAGTATTCATATCCTTACTTCATTGTTCAGTTATCAGTTTATTAGCTAGAAGTTTAGTTTCAATTTCAGTATTTACAGTTCTTTTCTTCAGTTGTTTTACATACCAGTGCAATTCAAATGTACTGGCGTCCCTTTTTGCCTAGGGATGCATCTCGCGATGCAGGTAATGATTTTTAGGTTGACGAATCTGCTTGCTAGGACATCTCGTATCAGCTATTGGTGAGCCCCAATCTTTCGGGGCCTTATCTCTCTTTTGTTTTAGTCATTATAGTATTTCAGTTACTAAGGTATACCTGGGACCTTGTCCCGGTAAACAGTTAGCATTTTCAGTATTCTTTAGAGGCTTCGTAGACTATAACCCAGTCAGTCAGATATTAGCAGGCTTTCATGTGTTAGCCTTGTTTGCTACTTGTTTATACTTGCAGACCTTTCAGTATTTTCCGCATCTATGATATTTCAGTCAGACTCTTTAGTAGATTATCATGTTTTATATTTACCTCTAGCTCATAGTTATACCACATGTTGATCCAGCCATACAGTTGGTTCGCTTGATCACATGCAGTCGGGCACCGAGTGCCGTGTTACGCCCATACCATAGTTCAGGGCGTGATAAAGCTTGGTATCTGAGCCCTAGGTTTAAGAGTCCTAGGGAGTCTATGAAGTCATGTCTAGTGGGGTCTCTTTTATACCGGGGACCTTGTCCCGGTAAACAGTTAGCATTTTCAGTATTCTTTAGAGGCTTCGTAGACTATAACCCAGTCAGTCAGATATTAGCAGGCTTTCATGTGTTAGCCTTGTTTTCTACTTGTTTATACTTGCAGACCTTTCAGTATTTTCCGCATCTATGATATTTCAGTCAGACTCTTTAGTAGATTATAATGTTTTATATTTACCTCTAGCTCATAGTTATACCACATGTTGATCCAGCCATACAGTTGGTTCGCTTGATCACATGCAGTCGGGCACCGAGTGTCGTGTTACGCCCATACCATAGTTCGGGGCGTGATAAAGCTTGGTATCTGAGCCCTAGGTTCAAGAGTCCTAGGGAGTCTATGAAGTCATGTTTAGTGGGGTCTCTTTTATGTGTGTGTGCGTGCCAAACATGTAAACAGTTGACCACCAAGACATCTAGGATTTTTCCATCTCTTTCATACTCTAGATCGTGCAGTTAGAGCTATGCTTTCAGGAATCTTTCTAACTCGTGTGAATAGCGTATTTCAGAAAAATGCCTGCAAAATGAAAGTACACCAGGAGGGCCTCAACTACTAGCTAGGGGGCCACGACTAATGCTGCTCAAGAGGAGGACACTCCTGCCTAGGGAGTTGTATCGGGCTCAGTCCTTAGTGCTTCAGACACGGATGTCAGGGGAGTTATCTAGTTGCTTACCCAAATTGTTGCTACTCAGGCTCAAAGCAGGGAACAAGTGATGTTCATAAGTTCCAGGTCTAGGGAATTCCTCAACATGAAACCTTCCGTCTTCACAGGGTCTAAAAAGGATAAGGATCCGCAAAGCTTCATTGACGAGGTTCAGAAGATATTTCGAGTGATGTATGCTACAGACACTAAGGCAGCAAAGCTTGCTGTGTACCAGCTTAAGAATGTTTCCAACACTTGGTATGGAATATGGGATGAGTCCTGAGGGGAGGATGCGGCTCCTGCGACCTGGAAGGAGTTTGCAGATGTGTTCCTTGAGCATTTTCTACCCATTGAGGTCTTGGAGGCTAAGGCTTTGGAGTTTGAGAGACTCAGACAAAATGATATGAGTGTGAATGAGTACTACCTCAAGTTCATCTCTCTGGCCAAGTATGCTCCGGAAATGGTACGTGATATGAGGGCTAGAGTTAGGCGGTTTGTATTGGGACTTTCAGATGATTTGTTTGTTGATGCTAATATAGCTGCTTAGAATAATGACATGACCATCACTAAAATGGTTGCCTTTATTTAAGGGAACGAAGACAGGTTGAAAGAAGGAGAGCAGCTACAGATAGAGAAGGACAGGGAATTCAGTAAGAGAGCTAAGTCTGCAGGAAATTTCAGCCATGGGGGATCTCAAGCAGGAGGCAATCGCCAGTTCTTCAGGAAATCAAAATCAGGACCCGCTCCATCTTTAGCTAGTACACCGGTTCAGAGGTCCAAGTTTAACAAGAAAAACCAAAATTTCAGAGCAGCAGGCTCACAGTCACAGTCTAGTATGGGCTATAGAGGCCTTGAGTACCCTACTTGTAACACGTGTGGTAAGAAGCATCCAGGGTTGTGTAGTTTGGGCACAAATGGTTGATTTTGGTGCAGACAGTAGGTCCACTTCTTGAGGGATTGTCTATCAGCAAAGTAGAACAATGGAGGCAATGTAGCTCAGTCCACTAATTCAGTAGTCCCTCATAACTCTCAGGCCCAACAAGGGCGCGATGCAGCAAAGTCTAGTAATTTAGGCGGTGGTCGAAACCGCTTGTATGCACTGGCAGGCCGTCAGGATATAGAGGCTCATGGAGATGTTGTCACAGTTACGCTAACAATATTCACTTTTGATGTCTATGCTCTTATAGATCCGGGATCCACCCTATCTTATGTAACCCCATATATTGCTAAGAAATTTAGGATAGAACCAGAAAAGTTGTGTGAACCCTTTGAAGTGTCCACTCTAGTTGGAGAATCAGTTATAGCAAGGTGTATCTATAGGGGATGTCCAGTCAAAGTGTATCATCGTCTTACTGCAGCAGACATAGTAGAATTGGAGATGGTAGACTTCGATGTGATCATGGACATGGATTGGTTAGAGTCATGTTATGCCATAGTGTATTGTAGAACCAAAATAGTAAGTTTTGAATTTCCCGATGAACCAATCTTAGAATGGAAGGGTGATGCAGTAACACCTAGGGGTAGGTTTATTTCCTATCTTAAAGCACGAAAGATGATCTCTAAGGGATATATCTATCACCTGGTTCGAGTTAAGGATACAAATTCTAAGATCCCCACTCTCCAGTCGGTACCAATTGTAAATGAGTTTCCATAAGTGTTTCCCGAAGATCTCCCTGGAATCCCTCCCGATAAAGAGATTGACTTTGGAATTGATCTACTTCCAGGCATTAAGCCGATATCCATTCCGCCTTATAGAATGGCTCCAGTAGAGCTGAAAGAGTTAAAAGTCCAGTTGAAAGATATTCTAGATAAATGATTTATAAGGCCAAGTGTCTCACCTTGGGACGCACCGGTCTTGTTTGTCCGAAAGAAGGATGGGTCTTTGCGTATGTGCATTGACTATCGTCAGTTGAATAAAGTCACCATCAAGAACAAGTACCATTTTCTCAGAATAGATGATTTATTTGATCAACTTCAGGGTGCCCAGTGTTATTCCAAGATTGACCTCAAATCGGGATACCATCAGTTGAAGGTTAAGGAAGTTGATATTCCAAAAACTACTTTTAGGGCTCGATATGGGCATTTCAAATTTTTGGTAATGTCATTCGGTTTAACGAATGAACCAGCAACTTTCATGGACCTTATGAATAGGGTCTTTAAGCCTTATCTTGATTTGTTTGTTATCGTGTTTATTGATGACATCTTGATTTATTCCCGTAGCAAGACTGACCATGCAGAACATCTCAGAATTGTGTTACAGACACTACAGGATCACAAGCTATATGCAAAATTTTCTAAGTGTGAATTCTGGTTGAAATCAGTAGCGTTTTTGGGCCATGTCATCTAAGGGGAAGGCGTGAAGGTTGACTTTCAGAAAATAGAGGCAGTGAATAATTGGCCTAGACTCACCTCAGTATCCGATATAAGAAGTTTCTTGGGACTTGCAGGCTATTATATGCATTTCGTAGAGGTATTTTCTTCTATCTCGTCCCCTTTGACTAGATTAACTCAGAAGAAAGTAAGTTTCAATGATCGGACGCGTGCGATAAAAGTTTTGAGGAGTTAAAGAAGAGATTGACTTCAGCTCCAGTCCTGACACTACCAAAAGGAACTGAAGGGTTTGTTGTTTATTGTGATGCTTCAGGGGTTGGTCTTTGGTGTGTATTAATGCGGCACAGTAAAGTCATAGACTACGCGTCGAGACAACTCAAGGCTCACGAGAAGAATTATCCGACTCATGATCTTGAATTAGTAGTTGTAGTATTTGTGCTTAAGATCTAGCGCAATTATTTGTATGGGGTACATGTTGACATTTTTACAGATCACAAAAGTCTCCAATACATCTTCAAGCAAAGAGAATTAAATCTACATCAGAGAAGGTGGCTCAAATTGCTTAAAGATTATGATGTTGATATCCTCTATCATCCGGGGAAAGCAAATATTGTAGCTGATGCTCTCAGTCGGTGTTCTATGGGAAGCTTAGCTCATGTTGAGGCATACAAGCAAACTATGATGAAGGAAGTCCACCGCTTAGCAAATCTAGAAGTTCGACTTTTGGACTCCGAAGATGGTGGCGTTGTTATCTAGAACAGGGCTGAATCCTCCTTAGTAGCCAAAGTAAAAGAAAAACAGTTCAGTGTTCCCTACTTATTACAGCTGAAGGAGGGAATTCACAAACACAAGACTTTTGAATAAGGAGGAGATGATGGTACTTTGAGGTACAGAGGTAGACTATGTGTTCCAGACGTAGATAGGCTCAGAGAGCAGATTATGTCAGAAGCCCACAATTCCAGGTATTCTATTCATCCAGGTTCCACAAAGATGTATCATGATCTCAAGGAGATTTATTGGTGGAGCGATATGAAAAGAATATAGCAGATTTCGTGGCTAAGTGTCCAAATTGTCAGCAGGTGAAAGTAGAACACCAGAGACCTGGCAGTTTAACTCAAAATATAGAAATTCCTATTTGGAAATGGGAGATGATAAACATGGACTTCATAACAGGTCTACCTCGCTCGTTCTGGAAGCATGATCCGATTTGGGTGATTGTAGACCGACTTACCAAGTCAGCTCACTTCTTGCCAGTGAAGATTACCGATTCGACCGAGGATTATGTCAAGTTGTATATCAAAGAAATTGTCCGATTGCATGGGACTCCTTTGTCCATTATCTCAGATCGTGGTGCTCAGTTCACAACAAACTTTTGGAAATCCTTTCAGAAAGGATTGGGCACAAAGGTGAACCTCAACACCATTTTTCATCCTCAGACAGATGGCCAGGTGGAACGCACCATTCAAACTCTTGAGGATATGTTGAGGGCGTGCGTTATTGATTTTAAAGGTAATTGGGACGATCATCTACCTCTCATTGAGTTTGCTTATAATAACAGCTATCACTCTAGTATCAAGATGGCACTGTACGAAGCTCTGTATGGGCGAAGGTGTAGATCACCAATTGGTTGGTTCGAAGTCGGGGAAGCGGAGTTGTTAGGACCCGATTTGGTCTATTAGGCTATGGACAAAGTCAACTTGATACAAAGGCATTTGAAGATGGCTCAAAGTCTCCAAAAGTCCTATTCAAACATGCGACGTAGAGACTTAGAGTTCCAAGTTGATAATTGGGTGTTTCAGAAGGTATCGCTCATGAAAGGCGTTATGAGATTTGGGAAGAAGGGGAAGCTTAGTCCCTGCTATATTTGTCCATATAGAATCCTGCGAAGGATCGGAGACCTGTCACAAGAACTAGGTATTGTACACCCAGTGTTTCATATGTCCATATTGAAGAAATTCATGAGAGACCCGTCACTTATGGTTCCTACAGAGATTATAGGGGTTAAAGACAGCCTGTCTTACGAAGAAATTCCAGTGGCTATTCTTGATCGCCAAATCTGCAAGCTCAAAACTAAGGAAATTGCTTCAGTAAAAGTGATTTGGAGGAATCAAAAGGTTGAAGAGGCTACATGTGAAGCCAAGGAGGACATGAAGTCCAGATATCCCTATCTCTTTGAAGAGCAAAAGGAAAATGTGGAAGGTAATTAACCTTTCCATTCAGGTCTTATATTATAATCTCCATGCCCTTCAGTATTTACTCAGCTTAGTATTTAGTGATCATGTGCTCGTTTAGTTTGATAAATATGTATTCATGATATTTCAATATTCTCATATCTCCATCACAACCGTTTAATGTCCATAGATAGCCGTAGTTGCAGCTGGGACTATCATTCAAGGACGAACGATTCCAAGGGGGAGATAATGTAACACCCCGTAAATTAGGCTTAGGTATAAATGAATTAAAAGAGTAGTAAGCATATATTTTGAACATGTGAAGTTCCATCGGAATAATTATGGGTGAAAATAGTTCTTTCAAAATCAAGATGGAAAGTGAGGTGGATAAGATTTGACAAAATCGACTAAGTTTGCAGAAGATCTGTTTTCCATCAAGGTTTAATGAAATTGTGTAAGGAATTTAAGGAAATGCAAAGAATGAAAGTTTTAGGCCTTTGAAATAGCTTTCCAACGATATATTGTGGAGCCCAAATGGAGCTCTATGCAAAACGTTATGCCCGTTTTACAGAATGGTGCGTAACCACCATGTTGCCGCGTTTTACCGCGACCGCGGTCGTGAGGCAGTGCTCCAGCTATTTATCGTGGTCCGGATCGCGGCGACACCTATTGGGATGCGGTGACCAATTTGGGAAGTCATTTTTAGCCCTAGTTCGTCCCCCACAGCCCTTAAAACATAAGAACTTGCTCTAGAAAGGAAAGCTCTCAAAAACCTAACTCCTTAAGGGTCCCTCCACCACCCAAGGTAAGTTCTAATAGTGATTCTAAATTAATTTCAATTTTCCAACATCTTATTAACATGGGTAAACCCTCCATATCATTAGATATTCGATTGGGACATCATTGTTGTGAGAAGGAAGCCTAGAACTCGAATTCAAAGGGTTTGAACTTCAAAAAGGTAATGTCTTCACCCTCTAACTGATTCTAGCATTGGTTTAATGATTATAAACCCTAGTTCATGAGATATGAGTTGATGGGTTTGACAGAAAAGCATGAACGATTATAGGGTTGGGGTGTTGAGTGTTGATTATTAGTTAAGAATGTTGTTTACTTTATGGGTGATGAAGAATAATGTTGATTATAATCATTTGAGACTTTAGAATTTATCTAGGAACAAGAGAATGGGTTGTTGGGTGTAGAGACACCATTAATAAGGACTATGAAGCTTTATTTTCACCAAATGTCTGATAAAATGTTTAAGTGACCAAATCATGAGCATCATAGCTAATATGGAACCCCTTTGACTTGTATTGCTATAGATTAAAGTTGAAAGGGTTGACAAACGTTGTATTACGCTCAAGTACAGGAAGTTAAGGTATGTAAGGCTAACTCTTTACGTTTGGGAATGTCTATGATTCTCCCTACTGTTAATACCCAATTTTTTCGTGTATATTTTAATATGCAAAATACTTTCAAAATAGCATATATCCGCATATATAAGTATGTCCAAATGTTTTATTATTTTTCCTTAATTTTTAAAGATTTTTAAATCGATTTATTGCCCTATTTTATCCATAAAAACCCAATAATTATTTCCAAAATTATCATTTTAGTGATTCATTTATTGGATTCTCATATTTATGCTAAAATATAGGTAATATAATTTTTGCATATTTTTACAAAGTCATTTAGTATTTTAAAAGTTAAATTGTATATAATTACAACATTAGCCTCTTTTAAGATTAATTACGTTTATATTCATAAAAATTAGGTCTGGTATTTTTAAATAGTTAATTATGTTCTATAAATAATTTTGGTACTTTTAATTTATTTCTAGAAATTAATTTATTATTTTTATAAATTAAATAAGGAAAATTGGCTATTTAAATGTTAGCCCAATTTCATTTCGATTATAGCCCAATTCTGACCCAATTGAACTCGATTGAAATCATTTGAACCCCCGACCCAATTCCGATTTAATCCGACCCAAACCCATCTTTATAACCCGCCTACTCGCCTATTTTGATCCAGACCGATGATCATTCAGATCAACGACCAATAACCATCCTTGCCTTTTTTAATTCAAACGACCCCTAACCCTAGCCTCATTTCCAAATTTCGCCTCCTCTGAATCCCATTCTCTCTCAACTCTCTCTCAAATCCTCTCAAATCCTAGCCGTCGCCATCAACTACAACCCTAATACCTTCCCAAATCTATGGTTCCCAAAGTCATCGGAGACCTATATCTATCTCCTATGGATTCTACGTGCTCAATTATTATGGTCTCGAGGCTAGATCTCTAAAGAGCTTGGTCCGGGCTTGTTCGATTACAGTTCATGACTGTTCTCTGGTCGTCTCCGACTTTTTCTCTAGCCAGCCATGGCTATTTGAGTCAGACTCTTGACTCTCCTGCTTAGATCGTTAGTTTTCAAAGCCTTTCTCACCACTTTCGGTTCTTCTGAAACCTTAGCCTTTAAGGTTCCTTCGATTTCTTTTTAAATTTGTTTCATATCTATGTTTGCTCTGAACTTCTAAGTGTTTTTCTCAAATTTTCTTTTAAAACTCTGCTTTCAAAACCCCTTATCTTTTCGATTAGGGTTTCTGTTAAGTTATTTCAAAATGTTTCTCTGATTCTTTGACAGGTTTGGCTATGTTTGCTTATATCATTCTTCTACCTGAGTTTGCATGTTAAATCCCCTAATTTCTTTTAACTGTTTACTAAACAAATGTTTGTTTGCCTGAGTTTTGTTCGATTTGTTTGCTTATTCTCTTTTAAAACTCTCATATTGTTGAAAATCCCAGGGTTTTGGGTGTGAGACTGTTCCTTTAAGTGCATGAATCGATTTGAAGTTCTTTATTTCGAAATCTTTTGCTCCCTTTGTGTGATTCTTCTGATTGTTGGGTTTCTATCTTCTCTAAGACTCAAATATGCTCGAAACTCTAATTTTTTAAAGAAGTTTTCCTCACCTGCTACTGTGAGACCTTCGCATACTTTTGATATTCTATGTTTTCTTCACTGCTTGATCTACTGGACTGCCATGCTTCGAATGTTGCTATCTACTGAATGTTTGTGCTACTGTTGTGTGCTATTTCTTCTTGCCAACAGATCTAGCCTCGCATGTACAATGTTATGCACCCTATTTATATCCTGAGTCTCCTTCTCTGACTAATTTTCAAACTCATGACTAAGTTTAAACTTTTCCTTTGTGAGATTCTGATTTCACTCGCCTATTAAGTTTAATTAATTTCTTTCCTGCTTTGCCTTACTGAATCCTTTCCAAAATTAGAGTATCTCTGTACCTAGACTCGAATTGCTTACTTGTTATTTTACTACTTCTTTTATGGCAAATTTTATCCTGCTTTTTAATTGATTGCTTTCCTTATTTCGAACCTGTCACTGCCTATTAAGCAAGTGACCCCTTAGTTAATGACAATCACTTGTATAATTGATTCTGAATCATGATTGTTTCCGTGTTTGTAGCTTATTACCTCTTTCTTACTCGTTTTCAAAAACTATAAATACCCGTTACTTCTTCTATTTCAAAGACGAACACTTTTAGTTCTGAACTCATACTTACACTCAAACACTCTCTCTTGCTTTAATATTACTTGTGCTACTGCCTGTTTAGCCGGCTGAAAGCCAAGGCTATATTTCGAAGTTCTGCTGCTTTTCTTTACTGCACTTTGCTTCTTTGACTGGTATGTTCTAATTAAGTTTTTCAGCACCAACAACAATATGCTTACTTACTGATTTTGCATTCTTGTCTATCTACTGCTTGTATTTAATTCAGTACCATTATTAAGCATCCTATAATTTCCTTTCCCCTATTCTGAATCAATGTATTATGAATCCCAAACCCCTACCCCAATGTGATTAATACTTGTGGTTAGTTTGGGGCATGACATCATCGAATATTGCTGAGCATGACCCAAACTTGATCCTTCTAGAATCATAACCTCCATGTTACCCTTATATGTTGTGTGTTCTGGTTGATTTACAAGCATGAAAGCACTCCCTATTGCTGTGCATGCCCAAAATTAACCTATGCCTAAGTATATGGGCCCCCTTGCAATAGATTCCCAATCCTCTGCCCCTTTGTGTAAAGTTATCAATTCTTTGAAGTGTTAATGGCTGACTCCCCTCACCCTTTCCCTCTCCTTTATTCACTCAGTTCTTAGAACTCAGTTTCTGCACCTTTTACTCTCTTCTTAGGCTTAAGTTCTGCCCCCCTCATGTGAGCCTTGCCTTGGGAATCATGAGCTCCCTCTGAACTTGGACACATGAGGGCTGGTATTTCCACACTGCACTTGTCCCTATTCTTCTTATGAAACTTGGGTGTGAGCACTTCCCGGGGTCCTATTGAGGCCCTTAGGGAACTCTGACACACTCAAGGCTGAGAAAGGCTTTGGATCAATGGTATTTTGAGTTGATTTATCTCATAACTCATAGAGGAAGTCAAGAATCAGGCTTCCTCTAGTTGTAACTTTTCTTTGTACTTTTTCTGATGTAATTTATTATTCCTGGTTTGTAATAATTTGTAATGAACATTTGGGGCTGGCCAGTGTAAAAAAAAGGGTTGGGAAATTATGCATGCGCAAGGGTAGAAAACATGCCTATAGGACTGCTCCAATTCTGCATATTCACATTAAATTTAGAAACCATGTCTATAGTACTTACTTGTTCAACATCACATCTAGATAACTTGCCTATAGGGATTATATAAAATTCTGCACATTTGTCACCATTTAGATATCATGTTTTTTAGGGACCAATTGGTTATAACCCAATAGCATGCTGAAATTAGTAACGCATAGAAATCATGCCTATAGGGGTTCTTAAATAAATTTGAGTTGTTCCATTCACATTCAATGTTGGATATCATGCCCATGTGGATTAGAGTCTGTAATAGTAGATACCATCATCTGCAGAATTTGGAACTAGTCTAATTTAAATTCGTCTATTCTGAACCTCTGTTTAATAATTCTCTTATTTTCAACAAGGTTTAGCAAGCATGCCTATAGGATTGCAAGCAGTATGTTTTGAGTTATCACTATTTCACCACCTTCTAAATTAAGTAGATATCATGCCTATAGGACCCCGTCTAAACACTTAGGCAAGATTTAGAGTAATAACTGTAAAATTGAATCCGCCTTTGTTAATTGTTACAACCAGCATGCAGGCCTGAGTCGGATTTCTTATTTGAGTTATGTAATAAACTAATCTGCCTCAACAATTAACTTCCCTCGGCTTTATGTGCTTTAAATCAGACCTAAAAAGTATGTGCAAGTCATGCTAGTTATGTGTTTTTGTTTTGAGGAGGTATACATGAGCCTTTTGTCTATTTACATACTTCCCCTTTATATGCCATATTATCTGTTTTTGTATGTCGCATTAGATTTTTATCCTTTGAAACCAATCAGCCTAATATCCCTTCCCTTTAGGAATAGTAGTCCTAAGTGTCTCTGGGACTGAAGGAATGTGACGAGTAATAGCATGCAATAGTAATCGAGACCAATCCGCGCTGTAATACCTTAACGGGATGGGAAGGGTAGATATGGATATGATGACCGGTGCACTAATGCCATGTGTAACCCCTCTTTTGATGAGTGATTACCGGGTATTGCATTGATGTGATCCATATTTTTTGTAAACCTAGGACCCCCTTTCTTTATTTCCCCCTTTTTTAAGCATTGTAACTCCTTATTTAAAATCAGCTCTTTTAATTGCTCTTTCAAACTTTATTTACTTTCAAATTATTGTGCATTGAAATCCCCTTTTATTTGAGTCTTATCTACTTATATGTTAATTGTACCCCAAATTCACAATAATTGTCTGGCCGGGAACTACACTAGTGGATCCTGAGGGGTGCCTAACACCTTCCCCTTGGGATAATTTTAAGCCCTTACCTAATCTCTGGTTACCTAATCAAACTTAGAATTGAATCTCTATTGGGTCCTAATGCACCTTAATCATTAGGAGTCGACTCTTCAAATGCAAAAACCCAGTTCCCAAAAGGTATGAGTTGTCCTTCCAAATGTCATAAATCCAATTTCGTGAGAAAAAGGGGGCACAATAGCATGGCGACTCTGCTAAGGACTTTTAGGCTTTTACCATTTCAGACTATTATATGTGCAATTACTTGTTTAATTCCTTTAAGCATTCAATTCCCTTTTTCGATTGCAAACTGACTTGTCTGTTTTTTTTCTTTCCTTTACTACTGCTTTAAAATTATGAAACTGTTGTATTTACTGCTTTCTTAAACGTGCAAATACGTGACAACATGTTTTTAATTATTGCATAATCATGCTCAACATCATACTCCACTCGTGCCCAAACAAATATCATAGCAACGCTTATAATGAGTGGTTGCGCTCTTCCTATATTATTACCCCCTAAATCCAGAAAATGCATATTTACGGTAAAACCAGTCGATCAACGGTGTAGTCGATGGTTCCGTGACTTTCCCCCTTGAGTTATCCGCTCAAGGGTACCAGCCTAAAACCCCATAGAAACCTCACTCTGTTTAAACTGTGCATGCATCGTGGTCAAACCTAGCCGAGTCAGTCATGTTGTCCGCATAATGACTCTTTAAGATAGCCTTGTCCAAAGTTCACTAGGTTTCCCTAAACCCAAACGGACACCACCATGTTCTGTGCATTTATTTGGAGAACTAAATGCTTCATGCTAATTGTTGATGTTAAATAGTCGGGTCTGGTGGGGGTAGGGTCTTAACCCTTTTTTTTGCAGAAAATGAAGAACGAGGTCCCCAACTTTGGTATGGTTAGCATACCCTCACTCTTTCTAGACTAGTGGAGGAGTCTTCCATCAAATGACCAAATCAATAAGTGGAAGAGAGGGCCGCCAAATCTAGCAAAAACTTGGAATATTTGGAATACAGTCTGCTGGAATTGGAAGGAAAAGTGAGGAAAAGAGTCACCGACTACCAGAACGCTGAGGGAAACGAAGGAGAACGCCTGGCAAAGGCATTTTTACTGGTGAAACTACGCGAACTGGAGGATCTAATCAATGAGAGCATTCAACCTGAGGAAGGTCCTTCTGGGACCAAGTAGATACGAGTTCATCTTTTTCACTTTATAAATGTAATAGGCCAATAGCCATTAGTGACTTTTATTTCTTGCTTATTTAGTGCCGATTTGGGATTCGTCTGTTTTTATCAATAAAATGAAGCATTTAGCATCCTAAGTTCTCCAAATCAATCTATCGCTAGGCCTATCTCGGGCACAAAGAGGTCCCCAAATTAGGAAACGATTTACATTCTCGCACTATGTGTTTAAATATTGCAATGCCTTTTATAAACCTCACTAACTTGTTACCTTTTTGTTTTTACTTTTTGTTTTATTATTCCCCTTCCCCAAAGGTTAGTTCGTTCACTTTGGCAACATCATCCTATTCCACGAGATCCAGGGGCCCTCCACCCACTCCTCCTCTTAGTCCTGTCAAAAACAAGAACAAAGGAAAGATGGAAGATTTGAATAACGTCAGAAAAGAGAACTCAACTGAACGGGTAGAGGCCATTCATGGTCACGGTACTCAGGTTCCTAAGGAAAATGCATCCCAACTCAAACTAAAGCTGCTAAAATTCCAAGAAGAGCTTGACCAGGTTCAGAACTTAGCAAATCTGTTATTTTCCCTCACCACTCCAGATATCAATTTTCCAAACGCTCAGAACCCCACACCTCCATAAAATATCCCAAAGCAACAAAACCATCCGCGCCTCACCATCACTGCAACACCTGCCATACCTCAAACAACACCCCGTTACTCATCCCAGAACTCCAAAACCCCACAAATGACCACTTTCACACCCACCATAACACCCCTATCTAGGTGGAGACTATGCCACAGTCTACCCAACCTATCTTAAGAACACCCGATTCTGATGACAAGGATTTGCTCATCAGGAATTTGGCTGAAGAACTTAAGAAATTGACTAGCCAAATTCAAGGCATTGAAGGAAGTAAGGGGATTGAGGGGCTAAAAATTGAAGATCTTTGCATACAACCCGATGTCGAACTGCCCGATGGGTACAAACTTCCAAAGTTCGAAATGTTTGATGGTACATGCGATCCAAGGGTCCATTTGAGAACGTACTGTGACAATCTGGTTGGAGTAGGGAAAGACGAGAGAATCCGCATGAAACTTTTCATGAGGATCCTGAAAGGAGATACTTTGTCCTGGTATATTAGCCAAGATCAAAAGAAATGGTCGAGCTAGGTAGGCATGGCGTCCGACTTTATAGACATATTCAGGTTCAACACGGAGAATGCGCCGGATGTGTTCTACATTCAGAATCTAAAGAAGAAGCCCACAGAAATATTTCATGAGTATGCTACTCGCTGGAGGTTCGAAACTGCTAAGGTCAGACCTGCCTTAGAGGAGGAACAGATGAACAAATTCTTTGTCCGGGCTTAGGACCCACAGTATTATGAAAGGCTAATGTTGATTGAGAGCCATAAATTTTCTGACATTATCAAGCTGGGTGAAAGGATCGAAGAAGGCATCAAAAACGGTATGGTTACGAACTTCGAGGCCTTGCAAGCTACCAATAAGGCCTTACAGTCTGGTGGTGTGTCCAAGAAAAGGGACGTAGGGGCCGTAATGGTTACATAGAGAACCAAATCTCTTGTCAAATACCAAATTTACCCAACTCCTCCACTCACATATCATCCTATTCTGAACTACCAAACACCCTCACCCTCCTACCAAACTCCACCACCCACTTATCAATCACCTCCATGGCACACATATTAGCCTACTTCACCCAGATATTTCCAACCAGCACATGTTTACCAAGCCTACAATGCTCAACCGTCCCATTAGCAATCACCTCCTACACGCCAAAACTTCCGTAGACCTCGACCAAATTTTGACCGCAGACCTCCTGAACAATACACAGCCATTGCTGAACCTATTGACCAGTTGTACAAGAGACTTAAAGCTATTGGTTATGTCACCCCCATCCCTGCTGCAACCCATTGAGAACCCCTCTCATTGGGTTAACCCAAACAAATCCTGTGCATATATTCCGGCATGAAAGAACACACCATCGACGAATGTTGTTCTTTGAAGTATAAGATCCAGGCTTTGATTGACAACAAGATTATTGTGGCGAAGGAACCCGCTCCAAATGTCCGCAATAATCCTCTGCTAGACCACAAGGGTGGAGGTGTTCACATGATTGAAAAAGAGGATGATTGGGATCCCGAGGGATCAATCGGGTTGATCGTAGAGGGTGATGACCCAAAGAAGCCAATAGTTACTCTTAATCCGATTGTAGTCCAGATGCAGCCCTCTAGGGACACTAAGGTAAATATGTCCGTGCTACTTGAGTTTGAAACAACGCCATCTGCAAAGACACCATCGCCAATTGAGGTCAAATTCGTGTCTCCAGTGAATGCACCTACACCATTCGAAGTTGCAGTTTTACCACCCAAGGTACACGCTCTATTTAGAGTAAAGATACCCACACCGATCCCAGTGGCGATGTCGACCATGACACCATTCCATACAAAGGCTATACCAAGGGACTATATAGCCGAGGCAAGGAGGAAAAACAAGGTTAGGTTCGAGGAAACTGTTGTCGCACAGGGTATGACGAGAACTGGTAGGGTCTATACCCCGGAATACCTCGCTGAGTCAAGCAAGCAGGCCTCTAATCGGTCACCCATCATTGAGACAGGTCCAGACGATCTTTGGATAAAGATAGAGGCCAAGGAATACTCGGTCATCGACCAGTTGAACAAAACACCAGTGCAAATTTTCATCCTTGCTTTGCTACAAAATTTTGAGGCACACAAGAACGCTCTATTGAGTGTGCTGAGTGAAGCGTACATGCCAAGAAACATCACTGGCGGGGAAATGGCCAATATGGTAGGACAGGTATTGGAAAGTCATAAAATTACTTTTCATGAGGATGAGCTGCCACCTAAAGGGTTGGGTCACAACAAAGAACTGCACATCACTGTGCAATGCAAGGACTAATTTATCACTAGGATCTTGATCGACGGGGGTTATAGTCTCATCATTTGTCCGCTGGTAACACTCAAGAAGTTGGGCAAGGGACTGCACGAGATAAAGGATGGGCCATAAATGTGAAAGCCTTCGACGGTTCCCAGAGGTCCACTATTGGGGAAATTAGTCTGTGTTTACAAATGGGGTCAACTTGGTTTGATGTTGATTTCCAAGTGATAGACGTGCCAACATCTTACAATCTGCAATTGGGACGGCCATGGATTCATGCTGCTGGGGCCGTAGCATCAACACTGCATCATGCGGTATAATTTGAATGGAATCACCAGGAGATGATCATTCATGGAGACGGTAGCAACCCTATATACAGTCATCACACTATTCCGTCAATCGAGGGAAGAAGGAAGCTAGGTGGAGAGACTTACCATCACATCGAACGGGTAAATGCTATTGACAAAGACAAATGGTAGGATAACAAGATCGAGAGTATATTGAATTGGAGTGGATACGAACCTGGAAAAGGACTCGGAAAGAATCTCCAAGGAATCGCTAAGCCCGTAAACCTCAAGAAATACGGTACCACTTTCGGTCTGGGATATGAGTACACTTGGGAAGAATTAAACAAGTGGTCGCCACCATGGAGCGGTCCTTACTATCCACTAGAGCAGCCAATACCAAATTTAGAGTAGACTTTCCAACCGGCCGATGTTATTTATAGGTCAGAAGAAGAGGAAGCACTGGCAGCAGTGAAGAACTTGTTCCTAGAAGACAATGACATGGACTGTTGTGTTGTTCTCAAGGAGGAGGGGGAGGAAGGCCCTTCCATACATGCTGTAAGTAGAGGGGTACGCCTCAATAACTGGACCATCAGGACGACCAGAGCCCGACGAGCCTCGGGGTAGCAAGGCTAAAACAAGCACTGTCTTATTTACTTAAAGATTTTTTCTCGCATGTTTTCAATTCCTGCAATAAGATCTCCGATGTTCAAAACGATTATTCAATTTATCAAAGTATTTTGACTTTTTTATGAATCAACACTCATTATTATTTTTCTCTTATTACTTTAGTTACACAACATTACTATTACTTATCTTGATGAACCAATGACTGTGACATACAACGAGACAGCGCAAAAAATGGACATAGATTCAGAAGAAGATGACATACTAGAAGATATTGTTGAGGAGGTTGAGAATTTTGAGAACAGACCTAAGTCCAACCTAGACGAGACTGAGATTGTCAACCTGGGAGATGCAGAAAATGTCAAAGAAACACGAATCAGTGTCCACTTATCGCCATTAGAAAAGAAGGAATACACAGATTTTCTAAGAGAATATGAGGACCTATTCGCCTGGTCGTATGATGACATGACTGGCCTGAGTACATCTATTGTGGCTCACAAATTTCCAACCGATCCGGCATGTCCGCCAGTAAAGCAAAAGCTCAGAAAATTCAAGCCTGATATGACTCTGAAAATCAAGGAAGAAGTTACCAAGCAGGTCAAAGCTAAGGTTCTCAGGGTAGTAGAATACCCGACATGGTTAGCCAACATCGTGCCAATACCAAAGAAGGATGGGAAGGTCTAAGTCTATGTCGACTATCGGGATCTCAACCGGGCTAGTCCGAAAGACGACTTGTTTTTGCCAAATATACACATCCTGATCGACAATTGCGCCAAGCATGAGTTGCAGTCATTTGTAGATAATTCGATGGGTATCATCAGATCTGGATGGATGAAGAAGATGCTGAGAAAACGGATTTCATTACGCCGTGGGGAATGTATTATTACAAGATGATACCATTTAGGTTAAAGAATGCAGGGGCCACTTACATGAGGGTCATGGCCACCATTTTCTACGATATGATACACAAGGAGATTGAGGTGTCTGTAGATGATGTTATCATCAAGTCTAAGAAGGCTAGTGATCACATGGAAGATTTGAGGAAGTTTTTCAATAGATTGCGAAGGTACAACCTGAAACTGAATCCCGCAAAATGTGCATTTGGGGTTCCTGCTAGAAAACTAATTGGGTTTATTGTGAGTCGCCGGGGAGTAGAACTAGATCCATCAAAGGTCAAAGCTATTCAAGAGTTGCCACCTCCAAAGAACAAGAAGGACATAATGCGTTTCTTGGGGAGACTTAACTATATCAGCTGGTTCATAGCATAGTCTACAGCTATCTGTGAGCCAATCTTTAAGATGTTAAAGAAGGATGCCACTACCAAATGGACTGATGACTTCCAAAAAGCCTTCGACAGAATCAAGGAATACCTGTCAACACCACCAGTCTTAGTCCCTCATGAGCCAGGTAGACCCTTATTACTCAACCTTGCAGTATTGGATGGAGCTTTCGGTTGCGTTTTGGGGCAGCATGATGAAACGGGGAGGAAGAAGCAGGCCATCTATTATCTCAGCAAGAAGTTCACCCTGTACGAGGCCCGGTATTCTCTATTAGAACGCACCTGTTGTGCTTTGACTTGGGTAGCTCAGAAGCTGAGGCACTACTTCTGTGCCTATACTACATATCTCATATCAAGGATGGATCCTCTGAAGTACATCTTTCAGAAGCCCATGCCCACTAGAAAGCTAGCCAAGTCGAAAATCTTGTTGAGTGAATTTGACATTGTCTACGTAACTCAGAAGGCAATCAAGGGACAGGAACTAGCAGATCATCTTGCTAAGAACCTTGTGGATGGAGAATACGAACCCCTGAAAATGTATTTTCCTGACGAAGAGGTATCATTCATAGGAGAAGATATTGTAGAATCATATGACAGTTGGAGAATATTTTTCGACGGAGCAGCAAAATTCAAGGGAGTTGGCATAGGAGCAGTCCTCGTATCGGAAATCGGTCAGCATTATCCGGTGTCCGCCAAACTCAAATTCTCGTGCACCAACAACATGGCCGAGCATGAAGCCTGCATCCTATTCTAGAGATTGGAGATTCAGACTTGCTTATACACCAGGTATGAGAAGAATGGGAAACCAAGAACTCCAAGATACTCCCGTATCTGCATCATGTATAGGGATTGAGAAAGAGGTATGCAAAGACGGAGTTCCAAAATGTTCCTAGAGTCCAGAATGAGTTCGCCGATGCATTGGCTACCCTATCATCCATGATACAACATCCAGACAAAAACTTCATTGATCCCATTCCATTAAAGATCTATGATCAGCCAACTTATTGCGCCCATGTTAAAGAATAAGCAGATGGAAAACCTTAGTTTCATGATATCAAAGAATATTTGGCAAAAGGCGAATACCAAAAACTTGCAAATCCTACGCAGAAATGCACACTTCGGAGGTTGTCCAATAATTTCTTTCACAACGGAGGAATCCTGTATAGGAGGACTCCTGATTTGGGACTATTAATGTGTGTCGACGCAAAGGAAGCATCCAGGCTACTAGAAGAAATTCACGCTAGGACCTGTGGTCTGCATATGAACAGTTTTGTCTTAGCAAAGAAGATACTCCGAGCTGGTTACTTTTGGATAACTATGGAGACAGACTGCATCCAGTATGTCCGGAAATGCCATCGCTGCCAGATACATGCATACATGATAAAGGTACCTCCAAATGAGCTTAATGCAACAAGCTCACCATGGTCGTTCGCCGCTTGGAGGATGGATGTTATTGGACCAATCGAGCTCGTCGCTTCCAATGGACACAAATTTATCTTGGTAGCAATCGACTATTTCCCCAAATGGGTCGAAGCAGCATCTTTCAGAGCAGTAACCATGAAAGTCGTAGAAGACTTTGTCCGCGACTGCATCATTTGCCGATTCGGGATTCCAGAGTCAATCATTACTGATAATGGCTCCAATCTCAACAGTGACTTGATGAAAGCTATGTGTGAAACCTTCAAGATCCGACACAAGAATTCTACAGCCTACAGAGAAGTTGTCATTCACTGTATTGGGATATTGCACCACGGTCCGCACATCGACTGTGGCAACTCCCTATATGCTGGTTTATGGTATAGAGGCAGTCATTCCCACTGAAGAGGAAATTCCTTCCCTAAGGATCATACAAGAAGTTGAGCTCGACGACGCAGAATAGGTAGAAAGTCGTTATGAGCACCTAGCCCTTATAGATGGAAAGTGAATGAACGCAGTTTGCCGTGGTCAACTCTATCAGAACAGAATGTCCAGAGCCTTCAACAAAAGAGTCAAGCTGAGGCAGTTCACACCAAGGCAGCTGGTGTTAAAGAAAATTTTTCCTTATCAAGATGAAGCCAAAGGAATTTCTCTCCCAACTGGCAGGGTCCATACATGGTTCACCAGGTTCTGACAGGAGGAGCCCTCATACTCACAGAAATGGATGGAGAAGTCTGGCCAAAGCCTATCAACTCAGATGCAGTCAAGCGTTACTATGTGTAATCTTTATGCTTTCCTATATGATCTAAATTGAACTACGCTTGACCCGATTCCCGTTTAAGAGGGGATACGTAGGCAGCCCTATAGGTTCGGTCACAATTCAATAAAATTTTCATTACCCCCCGTAACTGGAAAGTGGGGCAGAATTTTGAGGAGGACCCTCAAAATTCTGAAGTGATTTCAACCAATCATCGCAAGCAACAGTCTGAAACATCAACCCATTAAACTAGGACAAAATTTTGAGGAGGACCCTCAAAATTTCGTAGCAAGAGAGGTTGCAATGTCATGAACCACGTCACAGTCGTCGATTCATCTAAAAGTTGTTTCTTACTTATATACTTATGTCATGTTTTACAAAATCATGCATGTTTATTACTGAAATTGCCTTGTTTAGCAACGCTACCCCAATGATACATACAGTATCACCAGATCAAAGATGAGCAGATCAAGCAGAGCAAGCAAAGTTACGAACTAACACTAACCTTCCCTCTTTACAAAACTCATGATTTGTTTTGGATGCAGGCACTTAGATTTCGAAAGCATCAGACATGCTATACACTCATGAGAAAAACATTGTTCAGGAATACAATTCACAGAATTATTGCACTTACCAACATTTGCTATCCACGCACGCTAGTGATATTCCGTGTGGCACAATGTCCCCAACAGTCACAATATCGCAACCTACTATCAGCTAAGAAAGCTCTGTTACCGTTTTCTACCTTATTTCTTGCATAAGGCTACCATTCTGCCTTTCGAGACTAAACGCCGTCTCCATCTGTGTTTTCTGCATTACATAAGGTTACCATTCTACCTTCCGAGACTAAACAGTGTCTCCATCTATATTTGCATGGCTGAAAGATCGCCTCCTTATCTTCATTTTGCATGGCTGAAAGATCGCCACCTCTACATTTGCATGGCTAAAAGATCCCCACCTCTACATTTGTATGGCTGAAAGATCGCCACCTCTACATTTGCATGCCTGAAAGATTGCCACCTCTACATTTGCATGGCTAAAAGATCGCCTCCTTATCTTCATTTTGCATGGCTAAAAGATCGCCACCTCTTCATTCTGCATGGCTGAAAGATTGTCGCCTCTACATTTGCATGGCTGAAAGATCTCTACCTCTACATTTGCATGACTAAAGGATTACCACCTCTACATTTGCATGGCTGAAAGATCACCACCTCTACATTTGCATGGTTGAAAGATCACCACCTCTATATTCGTATGGATGAAATATCGCCACCTCTACATTTGCATGGCTGAAAGATCGCCACCTCTACATTTGCATGGCTGAAAGATCGTCACCTACTACATCTCATGGGCTAAAAGATTGCCAAATTACCCAAAGGCGTCATTATTCGGAGGCACCATTTTCATAGCCCAAGGACGCCATGTCATGGCCTAAGGACCCCTTTTAATCTTTTGCATATCATTATTCAAAGGCATCATGTTTCGGAGGCATCATCCTCAAAGACCGAGAGCATAATATCATGGCCCGCGAATCCTTTATTACATGCTTCATGGCCCAGAACATTATGGTCTAAGGATATCATTCTAACCGTTCGAAGACAATCCTCACGCCCCGACGAGAAATTACATCATGTTTAAATTTATGCACAATATATGCTTGTATTGCTTATTCGCAGGTAAACCGAAAAGCAACAACCATCTCGGCAGGAGCGGTTCCACTCCAGTTCCTGCAGTCATATCAAACCTAAACATTTCCACAAACCTACAATACACGTGACCCAAGATATTGCGTCCGTTCTTGAAAAGTTTCCATCGGCATACTCCGCCGACGGATGCGGAACTACATATGGCCTGATTCCTCTAAGACCAGGGATATGTAGGCAGCTAAAACCCAGGGCACGGCCTAAACCTCCTCGAAGCGTTTCATTCGGTCAATATTGGCCATCATATCTTTACCCGATAACTGTTTCATCCTTCCCAGGTAAAGAGGGACAGCTGTTGAAACCCAATTTTTTACTGTATATTTTAATATGCAAAATACTTTCAAAATAGAATATGTATGCATATATAAGTATGTCCAAATATTTATTATTTTTCCTTAATTTTTAAATCGATTTATTGTCCTATTTTATCAATAAAACCCCAATAATTATTTCCAAAATTATCATTTTGGTGATTCATTTATTGGATTCTCATATTTATGCTAAAATATAGGTAATATAATATTTTCATGTTTTTACAAAGTCATTTAGTATTTTTAAACTTAAATTGTATATAATTACAACATTAGCCTCTTTTAAAATTAATTACGTTTATATTCATAAAAATTAATTATGGTATTTTAAAATAGTTAATTATGTACTATAAATCATTTTGGTACCTTTAATTTATTACCATAAATTAACTTATTGTTTTTATAAATTAAATAAGGAAATTCGCTATTTAAATGTTAGCCTAATTTTATTTCGATTATAGCCCAATTCTGACCCAATTGAACTCAATTTGAACCCCCGACCAAATTCCGATTTAATCCGATCCAAACCCATCTTCATAACCCACCCACTCGCACGTTTAATCCAGGTCGTTGATCATTCAAATCAACGGCCAACAAACATCCTTGCCTTTTTTATTCAAATGACCCCTAACCCTAGCCTCATTTCCAAATCCCGCCGCCTATGAATCCCCTTCTCTCTCAACTCTCTCTCAAATCCTCTCAAGCCCTAGCCTCCGTCATCAACTACAACCCTAATACCTCCCCAAATCTATGGTTCCCAAAGTCATCAGAGATCTATATCCATCTCCTATGGCTTCTACGTGCTCGATTATTATGGTCTCGAGGCTAGATCTCAAAAGAGCTTGGTCCAGGCTTGTTTGATTACAGTTCATGACTGTTCTCCGGTCGTCTCCGACTTTTTCTTCGGACAACCACGGCTATTCGAGTCAGACTCTTGACTCTCCTACTTAGATCGTTGGTTTTCAAAGCCTTTCTCACGACTTGGGGTTCTTTTGAAACCTTAGCCTTTAAGACTCCTTCGATTTCTTTTTAGATCTGTTTCAGATCTATGTTTGCTCTGAACTTCTAAGTGTTTTTCTCAAATTTTCTTTTAAAACTCTGGTTTCAAAACCCCTTATCTTTTCGATCAGGGTTTCTGTTAAGTTATTTGAAAATGTTTCTTTGATTCTTTGACATGTTTGGCTATGTTTGCTTATGTCATTTTTCTACCTGAGTTTGTATGTTAAAACCCCTAATTTCTTTTAACTGTTTACTAAACGAATGTTTGTTTGCCTGAGTTTTGTCTGATTTGTTTGCTAATTCTCTTTTAAAACTCTCTTATTGTTGAAAATCCCAGGGTTTTGGGTCTGAGACTATTCTTTAAGTATATGACTCGATTTGAAGTTCTTTATTTCGAAATCTTTTGCTCCCTTTGTGTGATTCTTCTGATTGCTGGGTTTCTATCTTCTCTAAAACTCAAATATGCTCGAAACCCTAAGTTTTTAAAGGGGTTTTCCTCACCTGCTACTGTGAGACCTTCACATGCTTTTGATATTCTATGTTTTCTTCACTACTTGACCTACTGGACTGTGATGCTTCGAACGTTGCTATCTAATGAATCTTTGTGCTACTGTTGTGTGCTATTTCTTCTTGCCAACAGTCCTAGCCTCGCATTTACAATGTTATGCACCCTATTTATATGCTGAGTCTCCTTCTCTGACTAATTTTCAAACTCGTAACTAAGTTTAAACTTTTCCTTTGTGAGATTCTGATTTCACTTGCCTATTAAGGTTAATTGATTTCTTTCCTACTTTGCCTTACTGAATCCTTTCCAACATTAGAGTATCTATGTACCTAGACTCGAATTGCTTACTTGTTATTTTACTAATTCTTTTATGGCAACTTTCAACCTACTTTTTAATTGATTGCTTTCCTTATTTCGAAGTTGTCACTGCTTGTTAAGCAAGTGACCCCTTAGTTAAGG
Source organism: Nicotiana sylvestris (assembly GCF_000393655.2). Classification (NCBI taxonomy): domain Eukaryota; kingdom Viridiplantae; phylum Streptophyta; class Magnoliopsida; order Solanales; family Solanaceae; genus Nicotiana; species Nicotiana sylvestris. The sequence continues at coordinate 31,062,757 of NC_091061.1, forward strand.
GCAATCACTTGCATAATTGATTCTGAATCATGATTGTTTCCATGTTTGTAGCTTATTACCTCTTTCTTACTTATTTTCAAAAACTATAAATACCCGTTACTTCTTCTTTTTCAAAGACGAACACTTTTAGTTCTAAACTCACACTTACACTCAAACACTCTCTCTTGCTTTACTATTACTTGTGCTATTGCCTGTTTAGCCGGCTGAAAGCCAAGGCTATATTTTGAAGTCCTGCTACTTTTCTTTACTACACTTTGCTTCTTTGACTGGTATGTTCTAATTAAGTTTTTTAGCACCAATAACAACATGCTTACTTACTGATTTTGCATTCTTATCTGCCTACTGCTTGTATTTAATTCAGTACCATTATTTAGCCTACTGTAATTTCCTTTCTCCTATTCTGAATCAATGCATTATGAATCCCTAACCCCTACCCCAATGTGATTAATACTTGTGGTTAGTTTGGGGCATGACAACATTGAATATTGCTAAGCATGACCCAAACTAGATCCTCCTAGGATCATAACCTCCATGTTACCCTTATATGTTGTGTGTTCTGGTTGATTTACAAGCATAAAAGCACTCCCTATTGTTGTGCATGCCCAAAATTAACCTATGCCAAAGTATATAGGCCCCCTTGCAATGGATTCCCAATCCCTTGCCCCTATGTGTGAAGTTATCAATTCTTTGAAGTGTTAATGGCTAAATCCCCTCACCCTTTCCCTCTCCTTTATTCCCTCAGTTCTTAGAACTCAGTTTCTGCACCTTTTACTCTCTTCTTAGACTTAAGTTCTACCCCCCTCATGTGAGCCTTGCCTTGGGACCCATGAGCTCCCTCTAACTTAGACACATGAGGGCTGGTATTTCCACACTGCATTTGTCCCTATTCTGGTTATGAAACTTGGGTGTGAGCATTGCATGGGGTCCTATTGAGGCCCTTAGGGAACTTTGACACACTCAAGGCTGAGAAAGACTTTGGATCAAGGTATTTTGAGTTGGTTTATCTCATAACTCAAAGAGGATGTCAAGAATCAGGCTTCCTCTGGTTGTAACTTTTCTTTGTACTTTTTCTGATGTAATTTATTATTCCTAGTTTGTAATAATTTGTACTAAACATTTGGGGTTAGCTAGTGAAAAAAAAGGATCGAGAAATTATGCATGCTCAAGAGTAGAAAACATGCCTATATGACTGCTCCAATTCTGCATATTCACATTACATTTAGAAACCATGTCTATAGGACTAACTTGTTTAACATCACATCTAGATAACCTGCCTATAGGGATTATCTAAAATTCTGCACATTTGTCACCGTTTAGATATCATGTATTTTAGGGCCCAATTGGTTATAACCCAATAGCATGCTGAAATCAGTAACGCATAGAAATCATGCCTATAGAGGTTCTTAAATAAATTTGAGTCGTCCATTCACATTCAATGTTAGATATCATGCCCCTGTGGATTAGAGTCAGTAATAGTAGATACCATCATCTGCAGAATTTGGAACTAGTCTAATTTAAATTCGTCTATTTTGAACCTCTGTTTAATAATTCCCTTATTTTCAACAAGGTTTAGCAAGCATACCTATAGGATTGCAAGCAGTAAGTTTTGAGTTATCACTGTTTTACCACCTTCTGAATTAAGTAGATATCATGCCTATAGGTCCCCGTCTAAACACTTAGTCAAGATTTAGTGTAATAACTGTAAAATTGAATCCACCTTTATTAATTGTTACAACCAGTAGGCAGGCCTGATTCAGACTTCTTATCTGAGTTATGTAATAAATTAATCTGCCTCAACAATTTACTTCCCTCATCTTTATGTGCTTTAAATCAGACCTAAAAGGTATGTGCAAGTCATGCTAGTTATGTGCTTTTGTTTTGAGGAGGTATACATGAGCTTTTTGTCTGATTACATGCTTCCCTTTTATATGCCATATTATCTATTTTTGTATGTCGCCTTAGATTTTTATCCTTTGAAACCAATCATCCTAATATCCCCTCCCTTATATGTTGTGTGTTCTGGTTGATTTACAAGCATGACAACACTCTCTATTGCTGTGCATGCCCAAAATTAACCTATGCCTAAGTATATAGCCCCCCTTGCAATGGATTCTCAATCCCCTGCCCCTTTGTGTGAAGTTATCAATTCTTTGAAGTGTTAATGACTGACTCCCCTCACCCTTTCCCTCTCCTTTATTCCCTCAGTTCTTAGAACTCAGTTTCTGCACCTTATACTCTCTTCTTAGACTTAAGTTCTGCCCCTTCATGTGAGCCTTGCCTTGGGACTCATGAGCTCCCTCTGAACTTGGACACATGAGGGCTGGTATTTCTACACTGCACTTCTCTCTATTTTGGTTCTGAAACATGGGTGTGAGACCTGCCCGAGGTCTTATTGAGGCCCTTAGGGAACTCTGACACACTCAAGGTTGAGAAAGGCTTTGGATCAATGGTATTTTGAGTTAGTTTATCTCATAACTCAGAGAGGAAGTCAAGAATCAGGCTTTCTCTGATTGTAACTTTTCTTTGTACTTTTTCTGATGTAATTTATTATTCCTGGTTTGTAATAATTTGTAATGAACATTTGGGGTTGGCTAGTGAAAAAAAGGGTTGGGAAATTATGCATGCTCAATGGTAAAAAACATGCCTATAGGACTGCTCCAATTCTGCATATTCACATTACATTTAGAAACCATGTCTATAGGACTTACTTGTTCTACATCACATCTAGATAACCTGCCTATAGGGATTATCTAAAATTCTGCAAATTTGTCACCGTTTAGATATCATGTTTTTAGGGCCCAATTGGTTATAACCCAGTAGCATGCTGAAATCAGTAACACATAGAAATCATGCCTATAGGGGTTTTTAAATAAATTTGAGTCGTTCCATTCACATTCAATGTTAGATATCATGCCCATGTGGATTAGAGTCAGTAATAGTAGATACCATCATCTGCAGAATTTGGAACTAGTCTAATTTAAATTCGTCTATTCTGAACCTCTGTTTAATAATTCCCTTATTTTCAACAAGGTTTAGCAAGCATGCCTATAGGATTGCAAGCAGTAAGTTTTGAGTTATCACTGTTTTACCACCTTCTAAATTAAGTAGATATCATGCATGTAGGACACCGTCTAAACACTTAGGCAAGATTTAGTGTAATAACTGTAAAATTGAATCCGCCTTTGTTAATTGTTACAACCAGTAGGCAGGCCTGAGTCAGACTTCTTATCTGAGTTATGTAATAAACTAATCTGCCTCAACAATTTACTTCCCTCATCTTTATGTGCTTTAAATCAGACCTAAAAGGTATGTGCAAGTCATGCTAGTTATGTGCTTTTGTTTTGAGGAGGAATACATGAGCTTTTTGTCTGTTTACATGCTTCCCTTTTATATGCCATATTATCTGTTTTTGTATGTCGCCTTAGATTTTTATCCTTTGAAACCAATCATCCTAATATCCCCTCCCTTATATGTTGTGTGTTCTGGTTGATTTACAAGCATGACAACACTCCCTATTGATGTGCATGCCCAAAATTAACCTATTCCTAAGTATATAACCCCCCTTGCAATGGATTCCCAATCCCCTGCCCCTTTGTGTGAAGTTATCAATTCTTTGAAGTGTTAATGACTGACTCCCCTCACCCTTTCCCTCTCCTTTATTCCCTCAGTTCTTAGAACTCAGTTTCTACACCTTATACTCTTTTCTTAGACTTAAGTTCTGCCCCCTCATGTGAGCCTTGCCTTGGGACCCATGAGCTCCCTCTAAACTTGGACACATGAGGGCTGGTATTTCTACACTGCACTTATCTCTATTCTGGTTATGAAACATGGGTGTGAGACCTGCCCGAGGTCTTATTGAGGCCCTTAGGGAACTCTGACACACTCAAGGCTGAGAAAGGCTTTGGACAATGGTATTTTGAGTTAGTTTATCTCATAACTCAAAGAGGAAGTCAAGAATCAGGCTTCCTCTGGTTGTAACTTTTCTTTGTACTTTTTCTGATGTAATTTATTATTCCTGGTTTGTAATAATTTGTAATGAACATTTGGGGCTGGCTAGTGAAAAAAAAGGGTTGGGAAATTATGCATGCTCAATGATAAAAAAAAATGCCTATAGGACTGCTCCAATGCTGCATATTCACATTACATTTAGAAACAATGTCTATAGGACTTACTTGTTCTACATCACATCTAGATAACCTGCTTATAGGGATTATCTAAAATTCTGCACATTTGTCACCGTTTAGATATCATGTTTTTAGGGCCCAATTGGTTATAACCCAGTAGCATGCTGAAATCAGTAACGCATAGAAATCATTCCTATAGGGGTTCTTAAATAAATTTGAGTTGTTCCATTCACATTCAATGTTAGATATCATGCCCTATGTGGATTAGAGTCGGTAATTGTAGATACCATCATCTATGGAATTTGGAACTAGTCTAATTTAAATTCGTCTATTCTGAACCTCTATTTAATAATTCCCTTATTTTAAATAAGGTTTAGCAAGCATGCCTATAGGATTGCAAGTAGAACGTTTTGAGTTATCACTATTTCACCACCTTCTGAATTAAGTAGATATCATGCCTATAGGACCCCGTCTAAACATTTAGGCAAGATTTAGAGTAATAACTGTAAAATTGAATCCGCCTTTGTTAATTGTTACAACCAGCAGGCAGGCCTGAGTCGTACTTCTTATCTGAGTTATGTAATAAACTAATCTGCCGCAACAATTAACTTCCCTCGTCTTTATGTGCTTTAAATCAGTCCTAAAAAGTATGTGCAAGTCATGCTTGTTATGTGCTTTTGTTTTAAGGAGGTATACATGAGCTTTTTGTCTGTTTACATGCTTCCCCTTTATATGCCATATTATCTGTTTTTGTATGTCGCCTTAGATTTTTATCCTATGAAACCAATCAGCCTAATATCCCCTCCCTTTAGGAATAGTAGTCCTAAGTGCCTCCAGAACTAATAGGAATGGGACGGGTAATAGCATGAAATAGTAATCGAGACCAATCCGCGTTGTAATACCTTAACAGGGTGGGAAGGGTAGATATGGATATGATGACCGGTGTGCTAATTCCATGTGTATCCCCTCTTTTGAGGAGTGATTACCGGGTATTGCATTGATGTGATCCATATTTTTTGTAAACCTAGGACCCCCTTTCTTTATTTCCCCCTTCTTTTTTTAAGCATTGTAACTCCTTATTTAAAATCAGCTCTTTTAATTGCTCTTTCAAACTTTGTTTTCTTTCAAACTATTGTGCATTTAAATTCCCTCTTATTTGAGCCTTATCTGCTTATATGTTAATTTCACCCCAAATTTACAATAACTGTCTGGTCGGGAACCACACTAGTGGATCCTGAGGGGTGCCTAACACCTTCCCTTTGGGATAATTTCAAGCCTTTACCCAATCTCTGGTTAGAATTGAATCTCTATTAGTGTCCTAATGCACCTTAATCATTAGGTGGCAACTCTTCAAATGCAAAAACCCAGTTCCAAAAAGGAACAAGTTGTCCTTCCAAATGTCATAAACTCGATTTTGCGAGAAAAAGGGGGCGCGACACCTACGTCCTATTCATTATGAACATTACTAGTTTCCTCAGAAAGTAACTATTCCTTAGTTCCCTGAATAGTAGTAGAACTTCTATTCTCTAGATGGCATAGTTTCATAATCATTCGATATTCTATGAATTTCAGTTATGACAAATCAACTTATTATGAATACTCATCTCAGTTTAATCCTATTCACTATTCCAGTATCATATAACTCGGTATGGCTCATTATTTCAGTATCATGTATTACAGTATGATTCTCAGTTCGTGATTCTAAATTCCTGAATGTTGAACACCTGTATTTGTGCCTGAGGCCGTAGTTTATGCTTTATTCATGTTTGGGCCTGAGGCCGTAGTTTATGCTTTATGCATTTTTGGGCCTGAGGCCGTAGGTATGTATGCGTATACTTGGGCCTGAGGTTGTAGCTTGTGCACATATATATATATATTGGGCCCGAGGCCATAGTTTATCAGATAAACAGGTTGTTCATTATTCAGAAGAGGGAGTATTCATATCCTTACTTCCTTGTTCAGTTATCAGTTTATCAGCTAGCAGTTTAGTTTCAGATTCAGTATTTATAGTTCTTTTCTTTAGTTGTTTCACATACCAGTTCACTTCAAATGTACTGACGTCCCTTTTTTCCCGGGGACTGCATCTCGCATTATAGGTAATGATTTTCAGGTTGACGATTCTACTTGCTAGTACATCTCGTATCAGCTATTGGTGAGCCCTAGTCTTTTGGGGCCTTATCTCTCTTTTGTTTTAGTCATTATAGTATTTCAGTTAATAAGGTATACCGGGGACCTTGTCCCGGTAAACAGTTAGCATTTTCAGTATTCTTTAGAGGCTTCATAGACTATAGCCCAGTCAGTCAGATATTAGAAGGCTTTCATGTGTTAGCCTTGTCGGCTACTTATTTATACTTACAGACCTTTCAGTATTTTCCGCATCTATGATATTTCAGTCAGACTTTTTAGTAGATTATCATGTCTTATATCAAAGAAATTGTCCGAATGCATGGGACTCCTTTGTCCATTATCTCAGATCGTGGTGCTCAGTTCACAACAAACTTTTGGAAATCCTTTCAGAAGGGATTGGGAACAAGGGTGAACCTCGGCACCGCTTTTCATCCTCAGATAGATGACCAGGCGGAACACACCATTCAAACTCTTGAGGATATGTTGAGGGCGTGTGTTATTGATTTTAAAGGTAATTGGGACGATCATCTACCTCTCATTGAGTTTGCTTATAATAACAGTTATCACTCTAGTATCAAGATGGCACCGTACGAAGCTCTGTATGGGCGAAGGTGTAGATCACCAATTGGTTGGTTCGAAGTCGAGGAAGTGGAGTTGTTAGGACCTGATTTGGTCTATTAGGCTATGGAGAAAGTCAACTTTATACAAAGGCATTTGAAGACGGCTCAAAGTCACCAAAAGTCCTATTCGGACGTGCGGCGTAGAGACTTAGAGTTCCAAGTTGATGATTGGGTGTTTCTGACGGTATCGCCCATGAAAGGCGTTATGAGATTTTGGAAGAAGGGGAAGCTTATTCCCCGCTATATTGGTCCATATAGAATCCTACGAACGATCAAACAGGTGGCTTATGAGTTAGAATTGCCACAAGAACTAGTTGTTGTACACCCATTGTTTCATGTGTCCATGTTGAAGAAATTCATGGGAGACCCGTCACGTGTGGTTCCTACAGAGATTATAGGGGTTAAAGACAGCCGGTCTTACGAAGAAATTCCAGTGGCTATTCTTGATCGCCAAATCCGCAAGCTCAGAACTAAGGAAATTGCTTCAGTAAAAGTTCTTTGGAGGAATCAAAAGGTTGAAGAGGCTACATGGGAAGCCGAGGAGGACATGAAGTCCAGATATCCCTATCTCTTTGAAGAGCAAAAGGAAAATTTGGAAGGTAGTTAACCTTTCCATTCAGGTCTTATATTATAATCTCCATGTCCTTCAGTATTTACTCAACTTAGTATTTAGTGATCATGTGCTCGTTCAGTTTGATATACACGTATTCATGATATTTCAGTATTCTCATATCTCCATCACACCCGTTTAATGTCCATAGATAGCCGTAGTTGCAGCCAGGACCATCATTCGAGGACGAATGATTCCAAGGGGGAGATAATGTAATACCCCATAAATTCGGCTTAGGTATGAATGAGTTAAAGGAGTCACAAGGATATATTTTGAACATGTGAAGTACCATTGGGATGATTATGGGTGAAAATAGTTGTTACAAAATCAAGATGGAAAGTGAGGTGCATAAGATTTGACAAAATCGACTAAGTTTGCAGAAGGTCTGTCTTCTATCAGTGTTTAATGAAACTGTGTAAGGAATTTATGAAAATTCAAATTATGAATGTTGTAGGCCTTTGAACTATCTTTCCAACGATATATTGTGGAGCCCAAACGGAGCTTTGTGCAAAAGGTTATGCCCGCTTTACAGAATGGTGTGTAACCACCACGTTCAACCGCGTTTTACCGCGACTGCGGTCGTGAGGCAGTGCTCCAGCTATTTACCGCGGTCGGGACCATAGTCACACCTACTGGGACGTGGTGGCCCACTTGGGAAGTCATTGTTTAGCCCTAGTTCGTCCTCCACAACCCCAAAATATAAAAACTTGCTCTAGAAAGGAAAGCTCTCAAAAACCTAACTCCTTAAGGGTCCCTCCACCACCCAAGGTAAGTTCTAATGGTGATTCTAAGTTAATTTCAATTTCCCAACATCTTATTAACATGCTTAAACCCTCCATATCATTAGATATTCGATTGAGATATCATTGTTGAGAGAAGGAAGCCTAGAACTCGAATTCAAAGGGTTTGAACATCAAAAAGGTAATATCTTCATGCTCTAATTGATTCTAGCATTGGTTTAATGATTATAAACCCTAGTTCATGAGATATGAGTTGATGGGTTTGATAGAAAAGCATGAACGATTATAGGGTTGGGGTGTTGAGTGTTGATTATTGGTTAAGGGCGTTGTTTACCTTATGGGTGATGAAGAATAATAGTGATTATAATCATTTGAGACTTTAGAATTTATCTAGGAACAAGAGAATGGGTTTCTGGGTGTAGAGACACCATTAATAAGGACTATGAAGCTTTATTTTTACCAAGTGTTTAATGAAATGCTTAAGTGACCAAAACATGAGCATCACAGCTAATATGGAATCCCTTTGACTTGTATTGCTATAGATTAAAGTTGAAAGGGTTGACAAACGTTGTATTACGCTCAAGGGAAGGAAGTTAAGGTATGTAAGGCTAACTCTTTACGTTTGGGAATGTCTATTATTCTCCCTACGTCCTATTCATTATGATCATTACCAGTTTCCTCTGAAAGTAACTATGCCTTAGTTCCCTGAATAGTAGTAGAACTTCTATTCTCTAGATGGCATAGTTTCATAATCATTCGAGATTCTATGAGTTTCAATTATGACAAATCAACTTATTATGAATATTCATCTCAGTCTAATCCTATTCACTATTCCAGTATCATGTAACTCGGTATGGCTCATTATTTTAGTATCATGTATTACAGTATGTTTCTCAGTTCCTGATTCTAAATTCCTGAATGTTGAACACCGGTATTTGGGCCTGAGGCCGTAGTTTATGCTTTATGCATGTTTGGGCCTGAGGCCGTAGTTTATGCTTTATGCATTTTTGGGCCTGACGTCGTAGTTATGTATATGTATACTTGGGCCTGAGGCCGTAGCTTGTGCACAAATATATATATTTGGCCCGAGGTCATAATTTATCAGATAAATAGGTTGTTCATCATTCAAAAGAGGGAGTATTCATATCCTTGCTTCCTTGTTCAGTTATCAGTTTATTGGCTAGCAGTCCAGTTTTAGTTTTAGTATTTATAGTTCTTTTCTTCAGTTGTTTTACATACCAGTACAATTCAAATGTATTGACGTCCCTTTTAGCCCGGGGCCTGCATCTCGCAATGCAGGTAACGATTTTCAGGTTGACGATTATGCTTGCTAGGACATCTCGTATCAGCTATTAGTGATCCCTAGTCTTTCGAGGCCTTATCTCTCTTTTGTTTTAGTCATTATAGTATTTCAGTTAATAAGTTATACCGGGGACCTTGTCCCAGTAAATAGTTAGCATTTTCAGTATTCTTTAGAGGCTTTGTAGACTATAACCCAATCAGTCAGACATTAACAGGCTTTCATGTGTTAGCCTTGTCGGCTACTTTTTTATACTTACAAACCTTTCAGTATTTTCCGCATCTATGATATTTTAGTCAAACTCTTTAGTAGATTATCATATTTTATATTTACCTCTAGCTTATATTATACCATATGTGGATCCAACCATACAGTTGGTTCGCTCGGTCACATGCAGTCAGGCACTGAGTGTCGTGTTACGCCCAGACCATGGTTCGGGGCGTGGCACTTTTTAAAACTATTTTCTTACTTAAACTCTTCAAAACTATGTCAAGCACTCTCACTATACTCTTAGACCACTAAGCACTGCCCGGGATCCCTTAAGGTCCTTAGAGAACTCTAACACACCCGGTTATGAGAAAGGCTATGAAACATTCTTGGCATTTGAGGTATTGGAGTTAGATTTATTATATAACTCAGAGAGGAAGTCCTAATCAGCTGTTGGAAATCCGGGCCTGTTTTCAGGCTCTCTATAGTGTAACTTTTTATTTTTTCTTTTCCACTTATGTAATTCATTTCAATATTAGTCTATAATAATCTGTTGTAAATAAGTATTGGGGCTGGCTAGTGAAAAGGGGAGGGTATTTATATATGCTATCAACATCAATGGGTAGAAACCATGTCTTAGGATTACATTTCCTATATGTGCATTAGAATCCATGCGTAAGATCAACCCATTCAAAGCATATCATGCATTAGATACCATGTTCTTAGGTTTACTGTTTTAGCATCTCATTTGGCATCCCTTTACCACTTAGAAATCCCGTTTTAGGCTAAATAACAACAATAATATAAAATGTTGCTCCTTTACATCTTAAAATCATGTTGTAACTCTTTAGGCATTTAGAAACCATGGTTTAAGAATTCTGTAAATCCTGAAATCATTCTGCATCTTCATATGTGCATACCTTGTTTTAGGATCTCATTCACACTTGCTCAGTCACACCTAGTTAAACTACTTATGCATGAAAAAGGACATAAAACAGTCTCATGTTTGATTATCCTGTTTAATTGAAATTGGTCACAATCTCTGCATGTCTTTGCAACATTTAGAATAGCATGCTTTAGGTAGAATAGCTTCCAAACTATTTCAATAATTCTGGTAACTGCTGCATATTATTTTACGCCTAGGCAAGCCTTAGGTAATAAGCTTAAATAAAAACCAGAACCGTCTTTGTTTAACTGTTAGCATGTTAAATCAGTAGGCAAGCTTGATTAGGACTTCTTCTATGAGTAATGTAATAAATCTAACTCTGCTATTATTACTTAAATACCATGCTTAGGATTTGAATTCAGACCTTAATTGTGTATGAGTCATGCTATTTATGTGTACTGTGTGTGGAGGTATATCTGAGCCTTTCATTTATCTTCCATGCTCTCCTTAATTGAAGTCCTACTTGTTTATTATATGTCGCCTTAGTATTTTGCCTTTATTGAGGGTCTGCCTAGAACTCCCTTTTATAGGATATGAGTCCTAAATTCCTCCGGAATTGATAGAAAGGGACGGGTAACAACATGCAATAGGGGTCGAGACCAACCCTCGCTTTAATTACCTTCATGGCTGGGAAAAAGGTAGATATAGATATGATGACTGGTGCGTTAATACCCGTGTAGCCCCTCTTTGAGGAGTTTCATATCGGGTATTGCATTGATGTGATCCATATTATAAATAAACCTATGAAACCCCTCCCCTTTTACATTCACAAATATGCTTAGATTGTAATTCTTTTTTTTTAAATCTTGCTTTTCATTAATTGCTTTTCAAATACCACCCCAGAACCCACCTGTGGGATTATACTGGGTCGTTGTTGTTGTTGCTTTTTAAATACCTGTGTATTGAAACTTAAATCCCCTACTATTTGAGTCATACTTGTTTATTTGCTAATTGTACAAATTCACAAAAAACTATTTGACCGGGAACCACACTAGTGGATCCTGAGGGGTGCCTAACACCTTCTCCTTGGGATAATTTCAAGCCCTTACCCTGTATCTGGTTACCAAACGTAGTTATAAATGAACCCTATAGGTGTACTAACACACCTTAAATCGTTAGGTGGCGACTCTTCAAAAATGCAAACCCCTTTTCCAAAAGGAAAGAGTTGTCCCAACTAAAATGTCATAAACCCGATTTTGCGAGAAAAAGGGGGCGCGACAGGACTCCGTTATGGTCGATAGGGGGCACCTCGTTACCAGGTGCTACATTGTTGTTCTCGCCATTGTGACCGGATTCATCATCCACGTTTAGAGGGGCAGCTTGAGAGTTTGACATTTCAAATTTTAACCTAAAATCAAAGATATTCCAAAGAACAAGTGTAAATTAGGGTGTGATATAAAGGTTCGTATCAAATAACCACTATTATCTTTATCCTCACGGTGGGTGCCAAACTGTTTACCCTCAAAATCGGATAATAATTAAATTTGCAAGTGGTTTTAAAGATAAGCGAATTAATTTGATACAAAGCTATAAATTGGATTACATTGAACAAGTAGAGATAAAATGAATTCAAACTACACGAATAAGACAATTTTAGCCTTAGTGAAATTATTCACCCTCGATCTGGGCTCGCTATCATCAACACTGATGAACATGTGAAAAAAGCTAGATAACAGAGAAAATAATAATATATTTCCTTGGAACACATTTTACAATGTACTTCATGAATTATCAGACCCCCTTTATATAGTAGGGAGTCTTACCTTAGGTACAACTCTATAAAAGGTAAAAAATCTTCTGATTAACTGATTCCCGGCTCCTTATCGATACGTGCTGAGATCCTTGCCATGATATTCGTCTAGTCACGGATATTTCGGCCTTCCGTTGGCTATGTTTACTTGTCCGATAATGTTCCCCTAAGCCGTTCGAGGCCAAGACAAATCCGGAACTCTGACCCCGATATTCTCGGGGGCAGGCGTCATGCCCCCAAATTGCAACTTGATGAGACTTTCGCCTCGATGTCGGCTCCTTGTCATCATGTCTAGAGCCTGGCTTATCTTGTCGAAGGCCGGGATACACCACGAGCTCGATTTTACCCGTATACACTATATACATATATTCTTATTATTACGAGTATACTCTAATAAATACTCATAGTATTTGTCCTTTCTTAGTTTGAAGTAAAAATTGCAAAGGGCGTCTTATTTGGTTGTCCCCATTTAATCTGTACTCACTTTCTTCTTCTATTAAGGTAGTTTACGATCTTTTGCAATGGTGAGCTGTTGTGGCGCTTTATTTCTTACTATTGCTTAGGGTTTCTTCTTCTTCTTCTTTTTCTTAATTGCAAAATGAATTCGCTAGATTTATTGTTGTTTTAACAAATTGATGAAATATTTGGAGGTTATATTTCAAATTTGAGCTCATTGGGAGTAGATTTAGGTGCTAAATCATTGGATTTTTAAAATTCGAAGAACAAATTTATGCTTCTAGGCAATTTACACTTTAAACCTATTTGGCATTAAGTGCATCTGAAGTGCAATTTTTTCACTTCAGACTTTTTGACATTAAGTGCATGAAACCATTGGTTACACTTCATACCTATTTGACCTTGAGTGCACCGAAGTGCAATTTTTTCACTTCATATTTTTTGGCCTTAAGTGCATGAAATCATTGGTTGCACTTCAAATCTATTTGGCCTTAAGTGCATCTGAAGTGCAACCTCTCTGACCCATAGCTTCAAAGACGCATATACAGCCTCTCCTCTGGACTTCGGTGACTGTAAATATTCGAATTCATGTGGGCTGCACACAATTAATCTACAAATTAGCTCATAAGTGGTGATGAGCCATGTGGAACTTACTTTAAGGGGTAGATTGTTGTGTGTGCGTGAACAAAATCCACATGAAAAGCATTAAAGAAAAAAAATCTACTTATAAGGGGTTTGATATTCTTAATGGTGTATGACCTTTGCGGAAAAAACCGTGTAGGTTTATTCAAAGTGGACAATATCATACCATATTAGTTCAACAACTTTGTGGATAACTGGCGTTCATTTACTAGTTAGTCCTGAAGTGGCTCTTATAGCGTTGCTTCGTTCCAAGTACGCTGCTTATGTTATGAAGGTTAGTCCTAAACGAGCTAATTAATCAATGGTGTGGTCGGCACGTGTTAATTTTGGCCACTACATTGAGAATAGTATAACTATGTTCAATTACTGGAGTTTCTCGATTGCAGGCTACAAATTAAAAATATATATGAAAGATCACATTTAAATTTTCATAATATGGAGGACTTGAATTTGTCAAGGCCATTTTGCTAGAATATTTCATTCTATTCTAGGAACCACGGAGTTAACTAGGCCTTGCAATCTGGCAAATGTACAACTTCTTCTTTCCATGTTTTTGCCGGCATTCCATTATTCCAGATTTTGGCTTATTCTCTTGTCTAGTTGGCCTAATATCCATGTCCATTTTCTTAGAGAGCTTCACCACTATCATTCCCTTTGCTATATACACTGGAAAATATTAATCACTCTTTCTATAACATTCATAGAAAGAAAACTGAATATATAGTTTCTTTAGTGCCTTCAATATGATGGCATTTCTTAAGGGACTGTTTGTTTATGTTATATTACTTGTTGTGCTTCTTAGTGGAGTAACTTGCACTGAGATATATCATGAATGGATTGTTTCCATTGATACAACTATCAATCCTTTGTCATCTCCTCAGTCTGTAAGTGTTCTTGATCCCTTGTCACAATATATGTTTGTTACACTAGTCCTTGTATACTATTTTTGACTTGTTCGAACAACATTGGATAAAAGTTTATGTTTCGTGCACCGACTATTAAGAACTTTTGCTTAAGTTGACCTACAATGACATGTAACTCTGTCTATCAAGTATGCTATATATATAACCTAAAAATAGAGTAATATTATAAAGAACTTTACTTAAGTTGACCTACAATAACAGGTAACTCTATAGATCAAGTATGCTATGTAACCTAAAAATAGAGTAATATTATAAAGAACTTTACTTAAGTTGACCTACAATAACAGGTAACTCTGCATATCAAGTATGCTATATAACCTGAAAATAGAGTAATAGTACAGTATAGCTGGTTAAATTGCGCTGATAGTATAAATATTCTTTCTACTGTCAGTGTTTAGAATTTAAAGGACCATCTAATGATTTTTTTTTCTGTATCCGACTATTGACTTGTTGGAGTGACAGAAGAAAGTTAACGCGTGCTACAGGTTATCACTATCAATGGGATGTTTCCAGGACCATTGATCAATGCGACGACTAATGATATTGTAAATGTGAATGTCTTCAATAACATGGATGAATCCTTGCTTATAACATGGTATGTGTATATGTTCTTAGTGCCAGTTATAATTTGGTATCAATAAGAAAGAAATGAGTCATTAACCTGAGGACTAGTAAAATGTTTATTTTTTTCTTCTTCTAAAGGAATGGCATCCAACAGAGGCTAAATTCATGGCAAGATGGAGTTTCAGGCACAAACTGTGCGATTGAACCTGGAACAAACTGGACATATGTGTTTCAGGCTAAGGACCAAATTGGAACTTTCACCTACTTCCCTTCAATCAACTTTCAGAAGGTTGCTGGAGGATATGGACCAATTCGAGTCAATAATCGCAACGTCATAGCTGTTCCATTCCCAAAACCAGAAGCTGAGTTTGATCTCCTGATTGGCGACTGGTTCAGTACTGATTACAAGGTAATCAACACTATAGTCTCTATGTTGAATTATGTGACTATCTCATCTAAAAAGTTAACCGTCAAAGAGGGTACATTTTATTCATTTAATTATATCATTAACATGTCCCTCACATGAATATATGTTCTGATACCATGTTAAATTATATGATCATGTCATCTAAACGCTTAGAGCTGTTAGAGAGATCGCATATTTATTACTTAATTATATAGTATTCAACACTCTAGATTGGAATTGATTTTTCCTTCACGTTAATGAACTAAAGTTTTCTTTGCTCGTGCGTCTTGCAATAAGCAGTCTCTTAGGTCCTCTGTACAAGACAGGGAATCTAGTCAGCTCTTCGATGTCCCTGATGCAATCCTGATGAACGGTAAAGGACCATACGAGCTTTCAATTTCGAAGGGACGTGAGTCTTTTACCGTATCAAAAGGTAAAACAGAACAAAAGTTTATCTTGTTCGAATTCAAGAATCTGAAATCTCATCACCTTCTTTGATCCTTTACTTTCATGTTTTGCATATAGGGATGACTTACAGATTCAGGATATCAAATGTTGGAACTGTCATGAGTTTTAACTTCAGAATTCAAAACCACAAGATGGTCTTGGTTGAGACAGAAGGGTCTTACACTAATCAGATAACACTTGACTCTCTCGATGTGCACGTTGGCCAATCGTATTCTGTTCTCGTTACTGCTGATCAAAATGAAGCTGATTATTTCATGGTAGCAAATCCTAAAATGTACAAAAGTAATGAATCTAGTGGTAGCAAATCTCTTGAAGGAATAGGGATCCTGCACTATGCCAATTCTTTAACAACAGTTAGTGGTCCTCTCCCTTCCGGCCCTGATCCATTTGATATCGAATTTTCTGTCAATCAAGCCAAATCTATCACGTAAGCATTTCTTTGAACGTTATAACCGACCCCAATTAAAATGAAACTGAGGCGTAGTCGTTCTTGTTAATGCGTACTATAGGTGGAACCTGACAACTGGAGCTGCAAGGCCTAATCCACAAGGAACATTCAATGTATCAAATGTGACATTGACCCAAACCTTTATCCTTCATGGTTCAAAGGGTGAAATTAATGGTTGGCCGCGATATGTAGTCAACAACGTATCCTATCTCACACCAGAGACACCATTAAAACTTGCTGATTACTTTGTGAATGGATCTGGTGTCTACCAATTAGATCGATTTCCCACTCACTCAGTGAATGACGCTGCAGCTTATGGAGTTTCTGTTGTGTCTGGAATCCACAAAGGGTGGCTAGAAATCGTCTTCAAAAATGATCTTGATGTTATGGATTCTTGGCATTTGGATGGTTTCGGATTCTATGTTGTAGGGTAAGCCTTATCCAATCTCCACCTTTATAGAATTTAAATTAACATAGAATATCCCGGCTTTGCTAGCCAGAACGAAATAGACATACAGTCAGACCTCTCTATAACAGCATCCTTATATAACAATCATTCACTATAAAAGCCAAGTTTTTCTTGGAACGAATTTTTATCTTATGTTATAACATATGTCCTGTATAAGAGCATTTTACTATAGCGGCCAAGAAAATATTGGAACAAGCGAGGCTGTTATAGAGAGGTTTGACTGTATTAACGATTGATTACTTGAGCTTGTAATGACCTTTTCTTTTTTCCAGATTTGGGAATGGAGATTGGACACCAGCAGCTCGTGAAACGTACAACATCTTCAATCCTGTTGTTCGTTCCACTGTCCAAGTTTACCCTGGAAGATGGACAGCAGTATATGTTTTTCTTGACAATCCTGGAATGTGGAACTTGAGATCACAGCACTTAAAGAATTGGTACTTAGGACAAGAACTTTTTATTAGAGTTTTCGACGATAATCCTAACCCTGCTAAGGAGAGACAACCACCTCAAAACCTTCTTTTGTGTGGTCAGTGCCAATTCCTGTTGTTCTTTGCTTCATCACACATTTAAATAATCAAATCCTTATACTTAGTCATATTTTGTTGTTGTTGTTATAGGGATGTTTGAAAGTTCTCTTTCACCTGTTCCAAGTCCAGCTCCAGCTCCCCAAGCAGGATGGTGAAAGGAGTTCTATTATTACGTGAAGATTTATGATGTTAATTTATATTATTCTATCTTATATGTCATGACTAAAGTAATACTTACATTTGAAAGTAAAAGCTTGAGGCTTAAACATTGTTTAATTTTGTTGTAATTGATTCTTTTTGCTATATAAAACTGCAAATTTCCAGTTCACCTAAGTTGTTAATGCTCCTCTTTTTCTGTCGTTTTCTTTTCGTTTGCTGTTTTATTTCAATGGTTCATTTCCGTTAATGAATGAAAATAAGAGTTACAAACAAAGATGAAAAATGGGATAGAGATCCTTAAAAAATAACAAGAACAACAATTACGTCTTGATTACAAACAAGTTAGGGTCACCATATGGATTGTCATTGACCAAGTCATTATTGCATTGCAATTCAACGTGCGAGATGCCTAGTAAAAGGCAGCAGTAACAGTAGTACCCGTAGCGGTACTACCACACCGATGGGTGTAGTGAGATGGTTGAGAATAGAGATACATTACCCTAAACTAGGGTCTTAGATTTACTTTCACCTTTAGCAAGACCAGTCGTAAGAATAGAGAACCTTTTGGCTAACGCTTTATCCCTTCAGTGAGCATGTCAATTATGAATTTGAATTAATCGAACCAGTGAGTTGCAGATACACGATGGTTTGAGGAAGAAAGTGGGAGAAGCACTGTAGCACAACTTATAATGGTAAAACGTGCAAATAATATATTAAACCATTTTATCACATAGTATTAATTAAAGTCTTACATGTTTATAGTTGTTCGGTTATTAGCTGAAAAACTGTTCATTTGTAAGAAAAAAGTACTTCTAGTCAAACTACGCCGATATAAACAATCTTTACACTTGTGTATAAAACTTAAATTCATAAATATTTTCAATTTTTGTTAAGATGCAATAAATAAAGCTAAGCTATCAGACAATATAACTTCACTAGTACAACTCCACTTAGCAATGTATGAAATTGTGGAATAAATATTTAAAGAATTTTTAAGTTTTAACAATAGGAGATGAAAGAGTGGTGGTGACTCGCATTGACCTTTTAACAATGTCCATCGTTAATCGTGAATGTTCGTGTATAAATTAATTTAATTTGGGTTGAGAGAGAAGGAAAAAAAAAAGGAATTGAACCATAGTCAATAATGACAATCAATCAGTTGTCGGGTGGTGGACAAAACAAGAGCTGTTTGTTCCTGTTGTTGCTGTTGCTGTTGCTTTTGTGTTTGTTTCTGATCTTGTTGTTGCTCTATAGCAATAGGATAGTTTGGTGGATACTGAAAATTTCTTGATTGATGATTTTGATCTTCTGGAGCTGGAAGATTAAGATCTAATGACAACCCAATATTTCTTGGTTTCTTCAAATTATTTGGAGAGTCTTCAAAGGAAAATGCTTTAGTATTTAATGGACTTAAACACAAAGATGTATTAGCACCCCCTCTATGTCGTCTCATGTGACCACCTAAAGCTTGTCCTGAGTTAAATTCTGCACCACAATATGAACATGTGTGGATTCTAGGTGAAGATTTGTTATTTGGACTTTCCATATTAAAATTGCTGAATTGGGTTGAAAGAGGAGATAATGGTGACAATTTGTTGATGTTGTTGTTATGCTTGTAATTTGTTGGTGAGGGTTCATCTTGGTCTGAAAAATAGAAGAATGTTTTTCTTGGTTCAATGGTTAGTGGTTTTGGTTTTTTATGACTTGCTCTGTGTCCACCTAAGGCTTGGAATGATGGGAATGTACGATTACATGTCTTGCATTCGTACACATATGTCCCTGCCTTGGCACCATTTCCAATATTAGTCGTCTCGACGTATCTTTTGCTGTTGAATTTGCTTGGGTACAACCCCATGTCATCATTGAAAAGATCGAACAATTTGCTAGGTGGCGACTCTATAAATCTCTGACGAGAAGAAGGATGACCGCCTTGGGACAAGAGGATCAGACACTTGGCCGTTTCTTCTTCTTCCTCGGTGGGGACATCGTCATTAGGAAAGTTTTCAGTTGAAGTGGCAGACGGCTGACTAATATTATTGTTGTTATTGTTATTGATGATGTCATCTCCGCCATCATCATCAGTTGATGAATGCACGGCGATGGTGAAAGGGATGGGAGATTGAGGCCTAAGACGTTTAGTGCGCTTGCCCTTAACAATGTGGGAGAGGTCCTTAGAGACCCCTACCACTTCTTCTTGAGGAGTCTCCATCTATCTTCATCCACCACCAATATGTTAAAAACATGAAATTAACAAACAACAACAACTCCCCAGTCCCCCCCAAAAGAAATGGAAGATTAAAAGGGTGGGGGGGGGGGGGGAGAGTGAAAGAACAAAAGAGAGAAGAAAGAGAATAGAGAAATACTAGAGAAAGCGATGAGGACGGAGAGTGGAGGGTTATGAATACATATATACCAAAATAGTGAAATGAAGGTTTTTAGAAGTCAAAGAAGAGACAGACACCATTAATTATTAAATATATTTACTGAATTAGAATGATATACTAACTGAAAGTGGCCACCTTCCAATCATTTGGGAGAAAGAAAAATGAGTGGGAGAAGAATTATAAGAGGGTGTCAAAACTTAGATGATGAGAGAAACGTGGAGAAAAGGAGAGAGATTATTTTTTACTTATTGTATTTGACTTGTATACGAAGTTTAAGAATTAAAATACTTATGTATACATTATACTTGACATATTAATATAAGTAAAATAAGGCAGTTCGGTGTACGAATCATTTCGCATTCACACAAAGTTTAGGAAAGGGCCCACCCCAGATGAGTGATGTAGGCAGCTTACCCTGAAGCAAGTATAAGTGACTGATTCCATGATTCGAATTTATAACCTATAGATCACACGAAAATAACTTTAATGTTGCTCCAATGCTTCTCTGACATATTAATAAGTTAAAAAAGAAGTTAAGATAGAGATCAAATTGAATCTCTTAAGAAGCATCTCATCAGTGATTGGCTTCATGTGCTTAAAAACCTCCCATTAATTCATATACTATAATATTTCAACTTTTACTTAGCAAGTCATCTCTTAGTTACTAGCTCACCTCTCGTGCATGGCCAGCTTGACAATAATTAATATAATAATTTAATTTATAGCTGTTACTGAGCCAATTATTTTGTTCCGTTGATTGTTTATTTAGATGGAGGACACATGTATGGATCACACTGAGTTCCACTGGGGGAAATGTTAACATATTCTCCTTCTAAGAGATAAGGTAGTGCTGTCTAATAATATTATAGTTCCACTAATCACTCTTAACTGTCTAGCTAGAGTACTTGAATTGCATGGATGAAAAAGAAAATGTTATTTTTTGGCTTAAAAAAGGAAATGGCAGAGAAATAAAGTATTTCATTCGGTCTATTCTTTTAAGTTTTTTTTTTTTTTAATATTTTGTTTAAAAAAATATTTAATAGTCCTAATCATAAGAGTATTTGCCTATATTACTCTTTATCTCTCCAAAAATATCTCACTTAATTAACACTTCACTAATAAGTGGAACATAAAGGTAGATTGGAAAAAAAAAAAAAGTAATCAATGACTTCTTATTTTGTAAAGCATCAACAACAACAACAACTTGTGTAACGGTGCTAAAAGTACCTTTTTAGTTTTTTTTAAGAAAGAAATTTGTGGGATAGGATCACTTAATGATAGTTCAAGCATTTTCCAAACTAAAGCATCAGTTCGCGAGAGTGGATCAATATATATCTGCTAACCTACTTACATGGTTGTACATTGTATACATATTTACTTTGACTTAAATGCCCTCACCAGCAAATAAACCATACATTAATAAGAGGGCCATTATTGTCGTTTTACAAAAAACTAAACCCACTTCTCCTCTTCTTTTTTCTTCTCTCCCTCGTCAAATGCGGCCCCTCTCTGTTATCTCTTCGTTTTTTTCTTTCTCAAAGATAATTTTCAAGGAAAAGAGGTGCTGGAAAATGGAGGAGAGAAAATTATTTAGCTCAAATGCATAAATACTTTTAAGAAAAGAGATTGTGTTTTGTCTTTAATTGATTGACCAGTTTTATGCTTGCGGGTTGCGGCTGGTGTCACCATTGACGAGCATATGCCAATGCTTTTTGCTGGGTTTGTTTCATGTCCTTTTTACTCCAAAAATCTTGGCAGAAATTATAATGAATCCAAAATATTCACACTAAATCTAAAGAATCCAAATCTTAATTTCTATAGAGACTATCTAAAAATTAAGAAGAGAGAATGATAGAAAACAAAAAAATTGTAAAATATTCAGATGCCTCGAACTTTTCTTCGGGGTGGGGGGGGGGGGAACGTGTAAGGCAAAAAGGGAAAAATGAGAACTAGGTTTAGATTTTGGTGGAAAGATAAAAATATCCATCTCATTTATTCATTGGTGATAGGTATTGTGTTAGTTTTTTTTTAAGTAAATATGTATACAATGTTAATGTACCAGCCCAGCCCGCTAGTGATATTGTCCGCTCCGGGTCGAGGCACTCACGGATTTAAAACGCGTCACTAGGGTCTAAGACTTGTTAACTTATATACACAGCATCCCTCTTGTGTTTTACCGATATGGGACTCTGTCTAAAGCCTGGGGTGTTACATATACCCCCTCTTATGGACTCAACGTCCGCATAGGATTTGCCTAGACTCAGCATTGAGGTTTACCCTGCCTAACCGGGATTTGCCTAAACTCAGTTGAACTCTGACCCACCATCGGCATGGCTGATATAAGAGTGGCTCTGATACCATCTGTAACAGCCCAGCCAGCTAGTGATATTGTCCGCTCTGGGCCTAGGCCCTCACAGATTTAAAACGCGTCACTAGGGTCTAAGACTTGTTAACTTATATACCCAGCATCCCTCTTGTGTTTTGCCAATATGAGACTCTGTCTAAAGCTTGGGATGTTACTGCTAACCTACTACAACTATGTAGAGAGAGATATTCTTTTAGCAAGAACAAAGAGAAATAAAGTCAAAGGGCAAAGAAGGCAAGTTCTTGTCATGAAAGCATTGAATTGTGTGTTTGTATATTGCACGTAAGGAAAGTAGGTTTGGGTGACAAGCAAAGGATTCAGTTCATGTCCTTAACCAACCCTTGTTGTAATTATAAACCACTTCTCCAACACTATATCTTCCGCAGAGGACATAATCTTTTTATATACTATTCATTGTTTTGGAATCGTATCTCTAAATTGAAACAGATTGTTGAGTTAGCACTACTACTAGCTTTTCGGCTTGAGAAACCAAAAGTATATTGTTTTAAAAGAAGTGTTTATTTTAGAAAATTGAGGTGTTTGATCAAACTTTTAGAAGAAAAAAAAAATCTTTTGAACAATAGCATAACCTATTTTTTCAAAAGCTTAAAAAAAGTAGTTTTTTCCAGGAAGCTGTTGGGATCAAACACGCATGCAAGTATATGCGATCGACAAATAATAAATTGATAAAAAAGTACCGTTCCCACGAGTACTTATGATTAACCATCATCTAAATTAAACTAGTGACAAGTTATTTGCTAAAGTGGTTGTGAGGAAGATAATTGTGGTTATTATTGTAACTAAAATCACTATGAAAACTAACAAGCAAGCAAGAGACCAAGAACGCCAATAGAACACATAGACACTTAGGATCAAATTTATTAAGTTCGGCATATTCCAGGGTTACAGGATTGATGTCACGACCCTAAAATCGATCCGGTCGTGATGACGCCTATCGTGAAATTAGGCCATCCGACACAACTCCCGAATTAACCATTAATCAATAAAAGTCATTTTTAAGCCTTTAATTAATCAAATATCTCATAATGTAAGTCTAAATGAAAAATGCGGAATAAATACACAAGCCCGACATCGAGGTATCATAAGTCACGAGCATCTACTAGTGTTTGAATACAACGAAGAGTCTGAAAATATACTGAAAACAATCTAAGGAAGGCAAGAGGGAGAAGAGCATGACTGCGAACGTCGGGCAGCTACCTTTCTAACTCCGATGACTCTCCCACTAAGCAATCAACACCCGCTACCGGGTTGAGAAATACCTAAATCTGCACACAAGGTGCATGGAGTAATGTGAGTACGCCAACTCAGTAAGCAATAAAAGTAAATGAAAGCTGAGCAGTAAGAAAACACGTATACCACGTCATAACGCTACAGCAAATGCAGTACATTTCCAAAACAATACATAAATCATTTTCTTCGTAAATCAAGCTCAGTTTCAGTAAAACCTTTTAAAACAACTTTCAATAGTTTCAAACGAGTGATAAAACAGTGAGTAGAAATGATAGAAACGTAAATAGCCCCTCGGGTAAAACATGTACCATAAACCGCCCCTCGGGCATAATATCAACAGAACCAACCCCTCGGGCTACCTCACAATCACTCTTAATCAGACCCTCGGGATAACATAAATCAAGAACCGCCCCTTGAGCAAAACATGGATAAAGAATAGCCACTCGGGAAATAATATGAAACAACAATAGCCCCTCGGGATACATCATATCACTCACACTGGGTACTCGAGCTCACTAGGGGTGTGCAGACTCCTGGAGGGGCTCTTACAGCCCAAGCATTATAATAAGTCATCTCGTGACATAATCAAATACGCCCTCGGCCTCATAACAAGCCACCTCGTGGCATAACAAATCAGGCCCTCGACCTCAAAATCATGAATCAGTACAACACTATTGCGGTGCACAACCCGATCCCATAGTATCCTGACAGCGCAAGCCCTCGGCCTCACTCAGTCAGAAATCTCTCAAGCCATTCGGGCAACAGTAAAATATGATGCTTAGCCCAAAATATCATTTAAAATATCAAAACGAGTAAATATGGCCGAATTATGAAAACAGTAGAATACAGCATGACTGTGTACAAATATGAAGTCAAAACAATGAGGAATAGTAGTAAAAATCCCTAAGGGTCCAAAATAGTTGGCACGAGGCCCAAATATGGTGTTCAGCCCAAACCATGGTAATAATTTCCAAAACAAAATGATATCAAATAGTTTTCAATCAAATACGTGACTTAACAGTCGTACAGGACGAACTAAGTCACAATTCCCAATGGTGCATGAACCTACACTCGTCACTTAGCGTGTGCGTCACCTCAAAGTAGCACAACGATGTGAAATCCAGGGTTTCATACCCTCAGGACAACATCTACAATCATTACTTACCTCAATCCGGTCCAAACTCTAGCCTGCGATGCCTTTGCCTCTCGACTCGGCCTCCGAATGCTCTAAATCTAACCAAAAATAGTTCATACCATCAAAATATGCTAAGGGAATAAAGCCCACTCGAAAATAACCAATTTATACCAAGAATCTTGAAATTGGCCAAACTCGACCCGGACCCACATCTCGGAATCCAATAAAAATCACATCAATAGAATCTTTATCCTCTCACGAGTTTATACATACTAAAATCATCAAAATCCGACATCAAATGCCCATTCAAATCGCCAAAAATCATCTCTCCAATTCTCTTCCACTTTTCCCCCAATTTTCACCCAAATTTTCCAATTTATATGATAAAAATAAAGATATAACATGAAATTTAACCAAAATTAAGTGAAGAACACTTACCCCAATCAATACTCTGAAACTCCTCTCCAAAATCGCCTTCTCCCGAGCTCTCTAATGAAACTTTGAAATTATGGACCAAACCCTAGTTTTTAGAACTTAATATTCTGCCCAAATATTTTGTTCATCGCGAACGCGGCAGTACCCTCGCATTCGCGAAGCATAAAGCTTCTCTGACCAAATTCTCTCCTTCGCAAATGCGAGGGCCCACCAGCGAACGCGAAGACCACACAGCCCGACACTACGCGAATGCGATACCCTGGTCGCCAACGCGTAGCTTGATCTCCTGAACCTTCGCAAATGTGGGACCTGCATTGCGAACACGAAGAACAAACCTACGGCCTCGCTCAACAACCCTTCGCGAATGCGAAGAAGGGTTTTCTACAACAAAAACACCAGTGAATTTTGCCAGCTTTCAAAACTAATAATTGACTTGTTAACCACCCGAAAATCACCCGAGGCCCTTGGTACCTCAACCAAATATGCCAACACATCCCATAACCTCATTCAAACTTGTTCCAACCTTCGAAACACTCAAAACAACATCAAAATATCAAATCACCCTCGGATTCAAGCCTAAAAATTCCAAAACTTCCAAATTCCGGTTTATATCAAAAAGTCTATCAAACCTCGTCTGAATGACCTAAAATTTTGCACACACGTCACAAATGAGACAACAGACATACTCCAATTTTCAGAATTCCATTCTGACCCTGATATCAAAATTTCCACTACCAACCGGAAAAATGCCAAATTCTCAATTTCGCCAATTCAAGCCTAAACCTTCCACAGACCATTAAAATACATTTCGATCACGCTCCTAAGTCCCAAATCACCTAATGGAGCTAACCAGATCATAAAAATTCCAATCCGAGATCATATACTAACAAGTCAAAACTTGGTCAAACCTTTCAAATTTTAAGCTTCAAACTGAGAACTGTTCTTCCAAATCCATTCTGATTACCCTGAAAACCAAAACTGACGATTTACATAAGTCATAATACATCACACGGGTCTAGTCATGCCCGAGAACTGGCAAGCGAAGTGCAAAAACTTAAAATGACCGGTCGGGTCGTTACATCCTCCCCCACTTAAACATACGTTCGTCCTCGAACGTGCCTAGAGTTGTTCCGAAAACCAACAAATCACTGGGTAACCTTACCATGCATATACCCGGGGGTGATCCCACGTCACCCTATCTCATATAGGTATGATAACACAATGTAACTGAAATCACAATCCAACCTAGCCCATAACCTTAGAACCACATTTTCACTTCTGAAATCATCTACAAGATCAGGATCTCACACCTATACTCTGAATAAGCCCGAACAAGCTGTAACAAACCATACATGCAGCCTCAGATGCAATTACATGATATACCATATAGCTCAAACTCTCGTAGCGATAACTTCTGATCACAACAATTGCTCAGAACAACTGAATATCGATAATAAACCTCTTATCGAATAAAGCCTCATTCCAACACTTCCGCATACTACCAATGATAAATGAAACACGTAGAAAGTCATAACCATTCCTCAGATCAACCATTCATGAAGCCACTTCTCCTTTGGCAAGGACCATAGCAAATTCCTGAGCCGAACATCGATATTATCCTTCCAACACGCCGAAACCGAATCCGTTTGTATTCATTCTAGATCTCAACGATCTCATCTAATCCAATACAACTACTCTGGTGACATGACACATCAACACAATCTAAAGCCATAACTCGTTAAATCCACGCACCAATAAGCAACAATCTGAATGTAGTCAAATCATGAAAAACGACTCAAATGCGAGAGATGTACCGTAATCTCACCAGTACCACCACACACAATGCTGAGAACCCGTCACACATCGTAGAAACAGAACACACGAATCTAACCCGAAGGATCATACCTCCACATAACTTTGATGCAATGTGCGACCTTATCCAAACACTGGTCCACCTGAAATACATCAAGTCACTATGCTTAAAATCAACAACCACACGCAATTTGATATCTAGAATTAAAGCAAATCATCATAACCACGGTGAAGCAATTGACATAACATTACACAAACCCGAAAGGACATAACTGATACTCCATTCACCGAGCAATACCCAATACTCTTCCCGCTCGAATTCCACTGAGAGACCCCAATAAAACCGCACCATATGTGCCTATAACCAACAAATCCTAACACCTTGCAACCCGGAAAGGTAACTCATAGATCTCCCCAGATCACTAATAAGCTCAATAACAATCGAATCCACACTGCTCTCAACAATACAACTCAGAGTCAACCAAGCCGACTCGATGTAGAACACACATCCATATTGGCCTACCAATGAACCCCTTATTAAGGAGTTCCTGAAGCTGCTCCTTCAACTCCTTTAACTCCGCCAGTGCCATACGGTACGGTGCCCGGCACCAAATTAAAACCGAAATCAACAACCCTGTCCGGCAATATGCCCAGAAGCAAGAAACACATCCAGAAAATCCCTCACCACTGGATATGAATCAATGGTAGGAGTCTCTGCATTGACATCCATCATGAATGCCAAATAAGAAAAGGTAACCCTTCCCAGCCATCCGCTGGGTCTTCAAAAATAAAATCACCCTACTAGAAACATAATCCGTTGAACCTCGCCACTCAATCCGTGGCATCCCCGGCATAGCCAACGTCGCCGTCTTAGCGCAACAGTCCAGAATAACATGACACTGAGACAACCAATCTATACCCAATATCACATCCAAAATCTAACATACCAAGCAACAAAGGATCCGTTCGGGTCTCCAAACCCCCAATAGTCACCATACCTGGCCGATACGCGTGATCTACAACCACAACATAACCTGTCTATGAGAACTTCCGGTCTCCAAGTCCATAAAGCACACGAATCACCATATCCGATCCTAATTCTACCGTCCGGATATATACCACACATCTAATACCCAATCATTCCATGACAGGTACTCCAAAAAGTCTCCTATACCACCTAGCAAACTCGAATATCACCAGTCGATCCAACAAGAGAGCGCCGCAATACCAATGAAGCACCCTTAACTCAAACACATTTCCCCTTTCTAAAATGTACACCCTGATTAAACCGCACCAACTAGTGATATTATTTACCTAGCCATCTAAAACTACCCATGTTGTCTAAGAATTTATGACCTTCCTTTCATAACTGAACCGTGACCTTACACATGAAAATCTCAATCCTACACAACATACCACATATACTATACCCTCCTAGGATAACCATAAGAACTTAATATCCATTCCAAGCCACAACCAACTACACAGGCCACTAAAACCTAAGAGCATTGCCGCGAAACACCTGTAGAAACCTATTACCTCGTAAGCACCCAAAGAACTAATCATATCCTTACCTTGCCGATCCGGCCTACTACCAAGATACCCTATCTATCCAAGTTTGTTCTGATTTACCTTCAACTTGATACTCCTTCTCACTATAACACCACAATCCTCGGCCCAGACTCGCCACACGAGACCTAAGCGTAAAGCCACACTGTCCTACGGTTCATAAGCCGCTGAACACTCTACTAAATATCCCCAGAAGTACCACAATCCAAATACTTACTATATAAACATTATTATCTTTTAAATTCAATGAAATGCAATTTTTCTTTTCTTCATTCCTAATAGTTTTATTTTTGTTTTTATTTTCTTCCTTGTACAGTTCTTTTTATGTCGGTTTCAATGACATGACATGCATGAGGAATCTTCGGTCCAGTCTTAAGAGCCAATCTAATTCTGAAATAATAATTCAAGAAATAAAGTGTGATGATAAATCAGAATATGATGAGGACGAGGCCTTTGAAGAGATTAGTAAAGAATTAAGCCATTTCAAAGAAAAACCCAAGTCTAACCGGAGTGATACAGAAGCAATCAATTTAGGGGACCCAGATAATATCAGAGAAACTAAGATAAGTGTCTATCTTGAACCTCAACTCAAGGAGGAGATAATTAAAGCATTGTTTGAGTACAAAGATATTTTTGCATGGTCATATGACGACATGCTGGGTCTAAGCACTGGCTTAGTGGTTTACAAATTGCCCACTGAGCCAGCATTCCCTCCCGTCAAGCAGAAGTTGAGGAAGTTTAAAATAGACATGAGTGTAATGATTAAAGAAGAGGTCACAAAGCAGTTTGAGGCAAAGGTTATTCGAGTAACGCGGTATCCCACTTGGTTAGCCAATGTTGTGCCTATACCAAAGAAGGATGGTAAGACTAGGGTGTGTGTTGATTATCAAGATCTCAACAAGGCAAGCCCAAAGGATAACTTCCCATTGCCAAACATGCACATTTGATTGATAATTGCGCCAAACATGAGATTGGGTCTTTTGTGGATTGCTATGCGGGCTATCATCAGATCCTAATAGATGAGGAAGATGCAGAAAAGACGGCATTCATCACGCCATGGGGAACATACTGCTATAGAGTCATGTTTTTTGGTTTGAAAAATGTTGGGGCAACTTACATGACGGCAATGACAACTATATTCCACGACATGATACACAAGGAGATCGAGGTTTATGTGGATTATGTAATCATAAAGTATAGAAAGCAGTCTAACCATGTCAGAGTTTTGAGAAAGTTCTTCCAAAGGCTTCGCAGGTACAATCTTAAGCTCAATCCTGCAAGGTGTGCATTCGGGGTGCCGTCCGAAAAACTGTTGGGATTCATAGTCAGTCATCGAGGTATAGAATTGGACCCATCAAAGATCAAAGCTATCCAAGAATTGCCACCCCCAAGGAATAAGGCTGAGGTGATGAGTCTGTTAGGGAGGTTGAACTACATCAGCAGGTTTATTGCCCAGCTTACGACAACTTGTGAGCCTATCTTCAAACTGCTGAAGAAGGATGGTGTGGTCAAGTGGATAGATGAGTGTCAAGAAGCATTTGATAAGATAAAGGGGTACTTGTCAAACCCACCTGTGTTGGTGCTACCAGAACTGGGGAGACCTTCAATTCTGTATTTGACGGTCCTGGACAATTCATTTGGTTGTGTGTCGGGTCAGCATGACATCACTAGCAGGAAGGAGCAGGCCATCTATTATCTCAGCAAGAAGTTCACATCTTATGAGGTTAAGTACACTCACCTTGAGAGGACATGCTGCGCCCTAACTTGGGTAGCACAGAAGTTGAAGCACTATTTGTCATCTTACACTACTTACCTCATCCCTCATTTGGATCCGGTAAAGTATACCTTTCAGAAGCCTATGCCTATAGGGAGGCTCGCAAAGTGGCAGATCTTGCTCACAGAATTTGACATCGTCTATGTGACTAGGACTGCGATTAAAGCCCATGTATTGGCCGATCATTTAGCTGAGAACCCAGTGGATGAAGAATATGAGTGTTACACCCTGCAATATTACGTAAATATTACGTCCCGAAGTATTATATTACAACAATGTTATGCTCTGCAGCAATATATTACGATGATGTTACGTCCAGCAGTATTAAGTTACGATAGTGTTCTACCTAGCAGTATTACATTACGGTAATGTTACGCTTCGCGGTAATAAGTTACGACGTTGTTGTACCCTGAAGTATTGTACGTTAAATTTGTCGTAAGGAAAAGATTATTTGGAGATTATCAGGATTATAAGTGATGAGTAAATTCG
Organism: Nicotiana sylvestris; assembly: GCF_000393655.2. Classification (NCBI taxonomy): domain Eukaryota; kingdom Viridiplantae; phylum Streptophyta; class Magnoliopsida; order Solanales; family Solanaceae; genus Nicotiana; species Nicotiana sylvestris. The sequence continues at coordinate 31,093,460 of NC_091061.1, forward strand.
TGAAGATAACAGGATACGTAAAATCGAAGAAAATGATTTTTTGTCGAAATTTGGCATTTTGGGATAAATTATGGCCCGAGCTAAAATATCTGGTATTTATGGACTAGTGCTATAAAAGGTACTACATGACTATGCTAGTAAGGTGTACAAGGTATGTTAAAAGAGAGTAGTATTTAATTAAGTTGAGACAATTTTTAAATTATGCGAGTAATTGATTAATTACCGGGCAGCAGGATAATTATGGTATTAAGTGGATAAGAATCTTCTTGGAGCTTCCACGTGGCAGATGCTAAGCCAAAGTGGCAAAATATGCCAAATGAGTCATAAAGGCAAAGGATTCCTTGATTACATGTAGGAATTCTTAATTCTTGGATGGCATGAAGACATAATGCCTTGATGAAGTACCTTGCTTGGTCTCTTTATTTGATAAGCTAACTTGGAAAATAGGAATGAAAATATAGTATACTTGCCTTTATAAGAATTTAGACCAGCAAGTTGCAATCTTTCGATGGAGTAAATATGCCTTTAATTTTGATGGAGTGGAAACAACATTAATGATTAATAGGATAAATGGTTATTCATCATCATAGAAATTCAAGAGTTCATGCCGAAACATTTCTTAAAATTGTAGTAACGGGGTTTTGCGATTCGGAGGGAGTACAGTGCAATCTTCTCCAAGAATATTATACGGAGTTTTCCCTACTCCAGGTATGTTAAGGCTATCCCTTCTTTCTTTTTGCATGATCTTGTCATTACACAAGTTTGATAACGAGGCATAAAGAAAAATTCATATCCCTGAATTTACGTATATTTTGCTAGTCTCGCAAATTGCGTATATTTTCCTAGTATTGTAAGTTATAATATTATCCTTATCGGGACTTCAAATTAAGTTGAGTATTTCCTTCTTCCAGTCAAGAGAGCAGAGAAGTTACATATATATAAGTATTAAAAGTATTTTCATTACCATCGAGCTATAATCGATGGGTAGGCCCATATTGGGCAACCTCTGATAAGATGGTAAGTCAGATACCGAGCCTACTATGGCCGAGTGCTTATGAGCGAGTCCAGTTGGTCGATACAGAGCCTAGTATGGCTGATCGCTTATGAGCGAGCCTACTACGACATAGCAGTTATACATATACCGAGCCTACTGTGGCCAAGTGCTTATGAGCGAGCCCAGTTGGTCGAGATACAGAGCCTAGTATGGTCGAGCGCTTATGAGCGAGCCTACTACGGCAGAGCAGATATATATGTATACCGAGTCTTATAGGGCCGGACAACTATTTTACTTACTATATTGAGAGAATTGAGTCAGTATTAGCAGGTAAGCATATCTTCAGATTATCTTTGACTTCCAGCTACTTGCAGTTATTATATTATCAGTTCAGTTTCAGCTTTCAGTATATTGCCTTACATACTCAGTACATTATTTCCTACTGACATCCCTTTTCTGGGGGCGCTGCATTTCATGCATGCAGGTCAGACAGACAGACGAGTAGGCCTCTTCAATAAGTATTTCCCGAGCTCAGCTTGATCGGTAAGCTCCATGCCTTTAGGAGTTTCGGGTCTAGATCTTTATGTGTATCTTGTATATATACGTATATATGTCATGAGTAGGTTGGATGGCCGTTCTGATCACAGTATATCCATTAGTAGAGGCTTGTAGATATATCTTGTCAGTTAGTGCAGTATATTGGGCTTTCAGGCCTTGTATGTATATTTGGTTGGTTTGTCAGTTGTAATAAATATGACGGCCTTGTTGGCCAAGCTTTATATTCAAATTTAGTCAGCATTCATTGTCGTCTTGCAATGTGGCCCATGACCAAAAGTATGACATCATATATTCAGAGTCCCTTAGTTTCAAGTTGGCACGCAAGGATAGGTAAGGCACTGGGTGTCGGTCTCGCTCCCCCAAGTTTGGAGCGTGACAAAAGTGGTATCAGATCAGTTTTGTCCTAGGGAGTCTACAAGCCGTGTCTAGTAGAGTCTTGTGTATGGGTGTGTTGTGCACCATACTTATAAGAAGGAGGCTATAGGGCATTTAGGATTGTCACTCTTTCTTCTTACTCTAGATCGTGTAGTAGAGCTCACTTATAAGAATCCAAGTTCTGAAATTCTATTTTATTCGAAATAAGACGGTGCCTACATCTGGAAAGAAGGTTGGAAAGAGTGATAGTTGTGGAAGAGTAGAGTCAGAGGAGTTGAATTTTTGTATGATGCCTACGATAAGTAAATATGAAGTCTTTAGCAGATCATGGGTGTACTGAAAGGTGTAAGCTTTCTGATAAGAAGCCTTAAGGCAAGATTGCCTATCCATCTTTATGGTGAAGGACAATGAGAGATTAAGAAGATAAGTACAAGTTTCAGCAAGTAAAAGGGGCAAGGTGAAAAAGGGTATGAGGTACCCAGTTAATGAAGGTTAACAACGTTTATAATTGAGGCAGAGGAACATAAGCTTTTTGAGTTATATTCAATAGTAACAAAGGTATGTACAATTGATCACACCCATTTTAGTTATGCCTTGTAGAGACTAACAAGTATAGTTAAGAGAAGGACGGAATATCAAGATCCAGTTAGGGTTAGGGTAACCCAAATTGGTGAATGGATTACTTGTATTAGTTGACATTGCAGAAGGATATTGCAAATGTGCTAATAGATCTCTTTGTGGGACACTCAGATGATGCACTCTACAATATTACAATTAGATGTGAATACTAGTATGATCAAAAAATCAGATGATAGGCACTGAAAGCATGGAAGAGATAAATATTACCTTAGTATGACTCTTGTCCCTAGTAGAGCAAGGACGTTGAGCAACCCGAAGAGTCAAGGAATGAAGAAAGGAGAGCTAAAAGCGAAAGAATGTCGTGTTGAAGTTTTCACAAGAAAAGGGATATGCAGAAATATTAGCAGAGTAATGAGAAGAAAGATAACAAAGCATTATGCATAAGGTGTGATACATGGATAACGCCGGTAGGAAAAAAAAGAAGAAGAAGAAATGATAGTATTAAGAGTCTAGTCAAGTGAATGAAGAGACGAGAGGTGACAGGCCTTAGGACAACAAAAGAGTATATGCCATAAAGTCATATCCTCATCTCAAGGAATAAGTTTGTGACTCTAACATAATTACCAGAAGGGAGAATTAAACCCCAGGATAATAGAAATCAGTATGGGCTGGTAAACAAGATAAACTAAATATGAATTAGGGACTGAGTGATTTGATAATAGTCAGCATCATGAGAAACTCAGATCGCATTCCGACAATAATAGGATGAACAACAGAAGAAGATTCATGAGAAATTCAGAGAATGGTCATTCAGGAAGACGCTTCTCTAAAAGCAAGCAATGTTAGCAAAGTTAAGCTTAAGGGACTGTATGTACCAGTTACATTAAGTGTCACCCTCGCAAGTAAAGTAATTTGTCATCTTTGGTACAGAAGGATTGCCGCAAGGCGAGTAAGGATCATTGGTGTTGTGAAACAACGCCAAAGATGAAGAGGTAAAATATCTATAGGTAAATCCTCGCGGCTTCAACTCTTAGTACACCTCAAAGGGGGGAATATGAAGTGATGTGGTATTAAGTAAGAATTAAGCGGTTCTAGTGACTATGGCATGGTAAAGGAAGAATGCGATAAATGAAAGAGGAATGAGATGGCACTTATCCAAATCTTACAGATATGCTACGATTCAAGAATATTGTGCAAGCACGATGTCAAGGAGAGGAAGTAAAGGTTCCTGCCTGAGCTGCTATTAATAGATAAGGAGCCAGTGCGATACGTAAGTTAAGACAAAGGAAATAACCCAAAAAAAATTACGAGGAATACTGATACGAGAATGGGCCAATGAGTAATTAGTAATTGGTTAGAGATATCCCAGTTATGGCTAAATAGGAGGTTACAGACGAGTCATCGGATCGTGTAAGATAAACATAGTAGAATCCAACATGAGGAATTCAACCTCGAAGAATATCATTATAATACTTGAGATATATTCAAACAAAAGTAAGGGTAGTTAAAGGTACCATATGAGTGTTTTGGGGATAAAAGAAAGTGTCACTAGGAAGGCAGTTAAAATATCGGTTCAGAAGCAACCATACAAGCACAAAAGCATGGAAGTAAGCAACTACGGATGATTATAGGCAAGTAAGGACATCAAAAAGGTCCGTAATAAGCTCACAGCTTTATGAGAGTCAAGGGTTCTCCCTAAGTACTACAACGAAAGACTAGCTGAGGAGATAAGAAAGAAGGCTTCAACCTAAGCACAACGACTTAAAGAGGAAATGGTCATGTAACAACAATCTCGCAACAACATTGTAAGCATTTCAAAGAAAAGTGGCACCTACCGTGGCTAATGAACAGGAAGTAAAATTAAAAGTAATATCCGAGATCATATGAGTTGCACAAAAACTCAGGCATGTGTGGGCACTAAGATAACCTAAGTATGGACGCAACAATGGGGTAGAATACCATAAAATAGCTTATTGAAAGAAAGCTAAAATGGAATGAAAGAAATTATTCGATCAATGATCCAGAATTGGTTACGTTATGGATGCACTTAAGGGTTCGGAGATTTATGCATGCAGCATATATAGCCGTAGAAGATTCTGGTATATGTTAAAAAAAATTGAACCCAAGCCATGAACCCCAGATCGGAAGATAGCTTAAGCCGACGTAAAGGCCGATCAAAAGAATGAGGAAACTAAAGAGTTACATCACCCAAGTAAATCGGGAGTTTGTTTATTGGACCCAGAAAAATAGAAACATCCTGATCGAGAACATTGCAGGATCTCCCTTAAAAATCAGAGGTACTAAAGAAATAGAAGATGTGATGTAAGGCTTTAAGGAAAGTAAGGTAAAAGTGCACAACGTACGAAATACTCAAGTATAGAAGGATGAGAGTGGTCCATACTTTAGGTAAAAGACTAGAAGCACTGGGATTTAGTATCCAGGGATGATAGCAACATCATCAGTAGCATATCTTCCAGCCTATGGTTTCTAAGTACCGAAAGGTCTAATTAGAGAGTAAAAGAAGAGTTAGAGACGTTGCGATGTCTCTCTTGATGTTCCAGAAAAGCCTAAGGGAATCAATCACAAGCTAAAGTATGATAGAACGACAAGGTTTTAGAAAGACAAGAGTAAGGATAAGAAGAAGGTAAGAGAGAGGGTGACAAAAATGGATAAGTCTTCGGGATTAAGCCCGTGAAAACAAAGGAGCTGATGGTTCCTCTAAGTTATAAAAATATCAATATAGCCTGAATGAGCTCAAAGGAATCTAAGACTAGTGGCATTTAGAAGAGATGGAATGTTGCTCTGGTAATAGAATGAGGGTATAATTTAGGCCTTCAATTGAGTAATGATCTGACGAAGAAAAGAAAGGGATCTCATAAATTAGACAGGACTATATACCCACGCAAGGTGAATCATATTGGGATGTTGTGAGATACGTTTATGAAAGCATGGTATCGCCCCAGGTGGATCAATCTAATCATTTTAGACGTTCTCCGATAAACGTGAATCCTAGTAGCAATATTACATAAAAGGTTAAATTATCAGTGGTATATTGTAGACCAAAATTGAGGTAAATCAACAATGAATGGATAACCAGGTCTATGAAACAAGATGTAGCAATATTCGTAATTTCAATGAAGTACCAAGAAAAGAACTTTAGTATACCTACAAATGCCCAAAAGAACATTTTATCAAGCTCTGTATGTGTTTGCAAAGTGACGTCTAGAGATTGGCTATGAGCTAGAGCAAAAAAAAAGAGGAAAGAAGAATCCCATAGGCGCACTTACAGGCTGCATGACAGAAGATAGCAAAAGTTATGAGATTAGAAAGATTTCGAACACAAGTCATGATATGAGCAAGAAAATTAAAGAGGGGATGCCCTAGACTTCAGACTTATTCACAGAACAGTCACCTAGATGGCAAGGAAAGTTCTAAAGTATTCGGAAGATATAAGTTAACAAAATGATAAGAGCATTAGTCAACATTCGAGGACGAATGTTCCAAAGGAGGGAATGATGTTACACCCTGCAATATTACGTCTTGAAGTATTATATTACGACAATGTTATGCTCCGCAGTAATATATTACGATGATGTTACATCCAGCAGTATTAAGTTACAATAGTGTTCTACCTAGCAGTATTACATTACGGTGATGTTACGCTTCGCAGTAATAAGTTACGACGATGTTGCACCCTGAAGTATTGTACGTTAAATTTGTCGTAAGGAAAAGATTATTTGGGTATTATCAGGATTATAAGTGATGAGTAAATTCGTGAAGATAACAAGATAAGTAAAATCGAAGAAAATGAATTTTTGTCGAAATTTGGCATTTTGGGATAAAATACGGCCCGAGCTAAAATATCTGGTATTTATGGACTAATGTTATACAAGGTACTACATGACCATGCTATTAAGGTGTACAAGGTATGTTAAAAGAGAGTAGTATTTAATTAAGTTGAGACAATTTTTAAATTATGCGAGTAATTGATTAATTACCGGGCAACAGGATAATTATGGTATTAAGTGGATAAGAATCTTCTTGTGGTCGAGTGCTTATGAGCGAGCCTAGTTGGTTGAGATACATAGCCTAGTATGACCGAGCGCTTATGAGCGAGCCTACTACGGCCGGGCAGTTATATATATACCGAGCCTACTATGGACAAGTGCTTATGAGCGAGCCCAGTTGGTCGAGATATAGAGCCTAGTATGGCTGAGCACTTATGAGCGAGCCTACTACGGCAGAAAAGATATATATATGTATATCGAGCCTTATAGGGCCGGACAACTATTTTACTTACTATACTGAGAGAATTGAGTCAGTATTAGCAGGTAAGCATATCTTCCGATTATCTTTGACTTCCAGCTACTTGCAGTTATTATATTATCAGTTCAGTTTCAGCTTTCAGTATATTGCCTTACATACTCAGTACATTATTTCCTACTGACGTCCCTTTTCTGGGGGCGCTGCATTTCATGCGTGCAGGTTAGACAGACAGACGAGTAGGCCTCTTCAATAAGTGTTTCCCGAGCTCAGCTTGATCGGTAAGCTCCATGCCTTTCGGAGTTTCGGGTCTAGAGCCTTATGTATATCTTGTATATATACGTATATATGTCATGAGTAGGTTGTATAGCCGTTCTGATCACAGTATATCCATTAGTAGAGGCTTGTAGTCATATCTTGTCAGTTAGTGCAGTATGTTGGGCTTTCAGGCCTTGTATGTATATTTAGTTGGTTTGTCAGTTGTAATAAATATGACGGCCTTGTTGGCCAAGCTTTATATTCATATTTAGTCAGCATTCGTTGTCGTCTTTCAATGTGGCCCATGGCCAAAAGTATGGCATCATATATTCAGAGTCCATTAGTTGCAAGTTGGTATGCAAGGATAGGTAAGGCACTGGGTGCCGGTCTCGCTCCCCCATGTTCGGGGTGTGACAATGAGCCTTTGAAGATTTACTTCCCTGATGAAGAGGTAATGCATATTGATGAGTTGGAACCAGTTGGAGAGTCAGGTTTGAAACTTTTCTTTGATGGGGATGCTAACATGAAAGGCATCGGGATAGGAGCGGTACTTATTTCTGAAATAGGGCATCACTACCCTGTTATGGCTCAGCTTTATTTCTACTGTACTAACAACATGGCTGAGTACGAGGCATGTATTTTGCGTTTGAGGTTAGATGTGGACATGGGTATCCAGGAAGTCTTGGTCTTGGGGGACTCGGACCTTCTAGTGCACCAAATCCAAGGGGAATAGGAAACACGGGATTTAGAACTCATACCGTACCGGCAATGTTTGCATGATCTTTGTCAACGGTTTCGATCAGTAGAGTTCAGGCATATTCCAAGGATCCATAATGAGGTTGTTGATGCTTTGGCTACCTTGGCATCAATGTTACATTATCCAGATAAGGCTTATGTGGACCATCTGCATATACAGGTCCATGATCAGCATGCTTACTGTAATGTGGTGGAAGAAGAACTTGATGGTAAGCCTTGGTTTCGTGATATCAAGGAATATATCAGGATGGGGGTGTATCCAGTACAAGCCACAGGTGATCAAAAGAGAACAATTCGGTGGTTGGCAAGCGGATTTTTCTTCAGCGGAGGGGTTTTATACAAAAGGACTCCGGATCTTGGATTGTTGAGATGAATAGATGCTAGACAAGCCACAACTATCATGACCAAAGTACATTCTGGTGTCTGTGGACTGCATATGAGTGGGTACGTGTTGGCAAAGAAGATTCCCCGAGCAGGTTATTATTGGCTCACTATGGAGCGAGATTGTGCGCAAGTGTCATCAGTGCCAAGTGCACGGAGATTTGATTCATTCTCCACCATCTGAATTGCACACAATGTATGCACAATGGCCTTTTGTTGCGTGGGGCATGGATGTCATTAGGCCAATTGAGCCAGCAGCATCAAATGGGCACAAGTTCATTCTGGTGGCTATTGATTATTTCACCAAGTGGATTGAGGCTAAAACGTTCAAGTATGTGACCAAGAAAGCGGTGGACGATTTTGTGCACTCAAATATCATTTGCCGGTTTGGGATTCCAAAGGTTATCATTACAAATAATGGTGCTAATCTTAATAGTCATCTGATGAAAGAGGTATGTCAGCAGTTCAAGATTTCACATCGCATGTCCACCCCTTATCGCCCCAAGGAGAATGGAGCAGTCGAGGCGGCTAACAAGAACATAAAGAAGATACTTCGGAAAATGGTGGAGGGTTCCAGATAGTGGCATGAAAAGCTGCCCTTTGCATTGCTGGGTTATCACACTACTGTTCGTACTTCAGTAGGGGAAACTCCTTATTTGTTGGTCTATAGTACTGAAGCAGTGATACCTGCAGAGGTCGAAAACCTATCCCTTCAGATTGTTGCAGAAGCCGAAATTGACGATGATGAATGGGTCAAAACTCGCTTGGAACACTTGAGTTTGATCGATGAGAAAAGTTTGGCAGCAGTGTGTCATGGCCAGTTGTATCAGCAGAGAATGGCAAGAGTATATAATAATAAGGTGCGTCCGCAAAAGTTTGAAGTGGGAGCAAGTGTTGAGACGTATCCTTCCACACCAGGCCGAGGCTAAAGGTAAATTCGCCTCAAATTGGCAGGGTCGTTCATAGTAACTAGAGTGTTGTCCAATGGTGCTTTGTATTTAACAGACAAGAAGGCAAGTGTGTAGAAATGGCCATCAATTTCGATGTGGTCAAGAGATATTATGTATGATTTCTTTGGTTAAATTGTATTTGTTTGTACTTGGCATGTTTTGAAGATTGGAATGACGAAGACATTTTGTTCTGCTATCTAAACACTTTATCCTTTGTTACCCCCTTTGAGCCTTATTTATTTCCTTTCGTACCCCACTTTTGGAATTAGTAGCAAAGTTCAGAAACACGAGCGCGAAATATAAATAAAGGGAAAAATAGAAAAGAAAAAGAGAGTATATAAAAAGAAGAGAAAGAAAAGAAGAAAAGAAAGAAAAAGAGAGAGAAACAGAAAGAAAAAAATAACAGAACAACAAAAAGAGAAAAAGAAAAAAGAAAAGAAAAGAATAGAAAGAGGAAGAAAAAGAAAGAGGAAGAAAAAGAAAGAAAGATCACAACAACAAAGTAATTTCTATGACATGAACTACATTCGACCTGATTCCTTTTAAGGATACGTAGGCAGCCTCACGGTTCGGTCCCAACAAAATAAAAATCCAAAAGTCCCCCAAGCAAAGAACTGGGGCAGAAGTTGTGGTTGTTGTAAGAAATCTGATTCTGAAAGTTGTAATCTTGAAACCATTTGAATTGTTTTGAGCCTTTTGATACCCTTTCTTTCTAACCCTATCCAAAAGCCCACATTACGGTCCAAAGAAAGACCATCTGATCAGTCTTCAAGAGATGTCAAGTCAAGCAAGTAAAGGTAATTCATATCAGGGGCAGCACTCCGGTCCAAACAAGAAAATGAAAAATGAGAGAGTCTTATTGGTGAAAACCCTTGCGGGCACCGTAAGGCGACGAAAGCTGAGAGAAATAAAAAATGAGAGAGTCTTATCGGTGAAAACCTTCACGGGCACCGTAAGGCGACAGTGAGTTGAGAGATAAACAAATGAGAGAGGTTTGTTGGTAAAACCCCTTCAGGGCACCGCAAGCCGAACAAGGCCAAGTGTTGGTGAAGAAATTGGGTTTTGAAGAATTTGGGGCGTAAAGTGCGGCAACTGAAAGTTGATTGATTGGACAGACTGAGCCGATTAATCCGAAAGGCATGTCATAATCATTGGTACCAGCTGTTCCACCCAGATAAGTCTCTTTTCTTTTTCCTTTCTAGCAGTCATCCAGTTTGGATATTTCTTATCCTTAACTCTCAAAGTCATTGCATTTCATTTCTTTTGGGTTTTATTTCTCTAAGATGTTTTAATGCCGGTCTTGTTTAAGCAAATAAGAAAGGATTTCAAAGCCCACTACCAATTTCCAAAATTGCACAAAGCACAGGGTAGCCAAGACTTTGCTAGAAATAGTATGATGTGAAATGGGATATAAAAGGTCAGTGGAAGTTCCATCGGTGAAATGGTTTAGTAATTTCGTGGGAGATGCAGAGGTTCAAACAGATGGGTCAGAGACATAACACAATGGTTTGGGGTATAGAACACTCGGGTTATCCAAGCTCATGGTGGTGAAAGTCATTCAGAAAGTCAAGCGGTTCTTGATTAGTTTAGGGAAGTCAGTCAAAACAAAGCACGACAGCAAAGAGGCGATTCAGCAAGAATGCCACAAACTAACCACCACATTTTAAACTGACAAGATTTTTCTTTGATTGAAACAGGGGCAGGAAATTTCGTTTGTTTTGGACAAACCCTCCGTAAGGGAAAACAAGCACCAGACATGTTTGATAATAAATTCTCAGGACCTCTTGGAAAATGGGACCTAATTTAAAATTCAAAACAATCATGAGTAGAAAGATCTAGCATAAGTGCGCCCCAAAGGAACATAAGTAGGCTTCAAAGTTTGCATGTTTGAGATAGGATTCAATTAGGAGTTTCAGGACCCTCCTGAATAACGGGACCTAGCTTTAGGATTTCCATTGGATAACAAGGTTTAGAGTAAGTTCTGTTGTAGGGTAATATAATTTAGCCGTAAAATTGTCACTTTTAAGATAATACTTGATTTTTTATTTTCAGGACCCTCCTGGATAATGGGACTTAGCTTTAAGACCTCCACTAGATAACAAGATTTGGCGTAAGCTCTGTTGTAGGGTAGTGTAATTCAGCCGTAAAAATTGTCACTTTTAAGATAATACTTGATTTTTGAATTTTAGGACCCTCCAGGATAATGAGGTGTAGTTTAAGACCCTCTTAGATAACAAGATTTAGCGGAAGTCACATCTTTAGAAGATATAACTTAGATTTAAAATTGTCGTTTAGTTAAGAATTGTCAGGACCCCCCTGGATAATGGGACCTAGCTTTCAAATTCTTAATAATATTCGGAAACATGATTCAGTTTAACACTCACATATGTGCCCAGCTACCAAACTGGGCCAGAAAATTTTCTTTATTTTGTCTATTTTTGTTGAAATCAGGTACCCACTTGGAGAACAGGGAGAATACAATTCAAGTTCAGCAATTAGGCATCTACCTGGAGAGCACGGGAATACAGTTCAAGTCAGCAGTCAGGCGCCCACCTGGAGAGCAGGGGAATACAATTCAAGTTCAGCAATCAGGCGCCTACCTGGAGAGCACGGGAATACAATTCAAGTTCAGCAATCAGGCGTCCACCTGGAGAACACGGGAATACAATTCAAGTTCAGCAGTCAGGCGCCCACCTGGAGAGCACGGGAATACAATTCAAGTTCAGCAATCAGGCGCCCACCTGGAGAGCACGGGAATACAATTCAAGTTCAGCAGTCAGGCGCCCACTTGGAGAGCACGGGAATACAGTTCAAGTTCAGCAGTCAGGCACCCACCTGGAGAGCACGGGAATACAGTTCAAGTTTTGGCAATCAGGCATCCACCTGAAAAGGGAAAGCATCTCAGATTACAATTCAAGTCAGCAACAAAGGTATTTCACCGGGAGAATACAAGTCAACAAGGTAACAAGAATCACAAGATCAAGTTTGAAGATATAGATAGGGCTTTTGTAATTCATAGATCATAGTTTAGTCTAGCTTCTTTTATCTTGTCATGGTGTAATAAGGGGTTCAGTAAGCAGTAGCAGTAGCAGTAGCAACAGTGAAATCACAGCTTCATGGTAGTCCCAACTACCAAAACTTCCTGAACTACACTAACCTGATTCCTTTTTAGCCAAGGATATGTAGGCAACCTCAGAAGCAAGGTGCGGTCAAATCTTTTAAAATGCTTCCCACGAAGTATTCAAACGGGCAAAAATCGCTCGTATCCGCTCACTTTATCTTTGCACGAAAACTCTTTGTGTTTCCGATCAAAGAGGGACAACTGTGATCATTTGATTTTTTCCCTATATGAATTACTCCCATAAATCCAAAACAAAATAATTTTTCATTATTTGCAAATTTTGTGGATTTTTGTGGCATTTTCTGTCAAGTATTTGCGTTTGTCTATGCATGTTTATTTAATTAATGAAAAACACAAAAAACTAATATGTTGCATTTGTATGTAGGATTTAATTTTACATTTTTAGGTGGTAAATTAGTTATTTTATAAAAGTGGGAAAAGTCACAAAAAATAGTTATTTTGCACTTTTAATTTTAATTTTTGAACTTGGATAGTGTTTCCTTTAATTTGGGTCTTAATTAATTGTGTTAATTGTTATTTCGAGTTAGGTAATTTTATTTGACTAGGGATTAATCTAGGTTTGTTTTTATTTTAATTTAGTTTAAAAAGAATTAAAAGAAATTAGAAAAAGAATTGAAAAAGAAAAAGAAAACAAGAGAAGGAATTCTGATTTGAGATGCATTTAATTTCCAAACCCCAAACCCAAACGTTTCTCCCCAATTCCCTCAAACCCGGCCAAAACCCAGCCCAAAACCCATTCCAAACGGTCTGTCTCCCCTTAAAACCAAAAAGACCCCGTTTAGACGGCCAGTTGATCTGGGCCATCGAGGTTCTTTAATCCAACGGCTCATAAGTGGGGGTTTCTTAATATATATATGTCTGAATTGCCTCCCCCCCCCCTCAATAGTCTCTTTCACACACCCCATCTCAGAGACCACCCTTTCAGATCACCCTAACCGCCCCTTTTCTCCACCGCCTTAAGGTGGTGGCACCACCTCCATTCCTCACCAAAATAACACCCTAGAGCCCCCTCGACCCCCTCTTCCCAAATCTCAAACCAGTTTCCCTTGAATATCCCCAGATTTGCTTGAAGTTCAGATTAAAGCTCAACCCTAAATCAAAGAAAAAAGATGGTTATCAAGGTTTCGAGTCCTTTGAGGTTAAGATGGACTTCCGTCGTGTTGTTTTCAGTCGAGAACATGTGATTGAAGTCTATTTCGGCCGCAAAGTATGGTGGATTCTATGGAAAGGGTAATCTAACTCAGATTCGCTTTGGTAAGTCCAATTTCCCGGTCATTTCCTCTTTAGTTTCTTTTATTTTTCCCCTCTCTTTCCTTAGTTTTCAAATCATTGTTGCATGTGGTTTATTTCGTTTTTGTGGAATCAGCATTAATTATTAGGTTCTCTGTTCTGTTTAAATTTGTTAAACTAGTGTAGGTCTAATTTCTTTTGTGTTGAGTTGTTGGTTCAGGAGTTCGAATTGTCTCTCCTTGTTTCTCATTTCCAATGAATTGTAGAGTTAGACCTGGGCCTAAGGAAGGGGATTGGCCCAGGTCTTGATAGAATTCGTGTGCTTTGGTTCAAGCTACTGGGTCAACTTGACCCGTATTTGATTTTAAGAGTGAATAACAGGGCTGTCAAGGGTATTTTTGGGTAATTGCTCAGGGAAATCTTTGTTAACTAAATTGGAAGCTTCCATGAAGTATGGTGGGGGGCTGTTTTGATAATTTAATAATTACATTAGGGGTAGTTAAGCTAAAATGAAAATTGGAGGAGAGTAGAAGGCCAAATCTAATTTCCCTAGTGCTGCCCTATTCCCCTGCCTATAAAGGCTCATTTTCTTGCTTTTCAAGGCAGAGATTGAAGAGTTTAAAAAATTCAGAAAACAAAGACGGCTAAGAATTTCACTGAAAGTTACTGTTTCATTGAGCTTTTTTTTGATTACTTAAGTTTCCAATTCCTGAAATGATTTCTGATCTATCTGGGGCTGAAATGGTTTGTTTTGGGTGCTTTAAGAGTTTGGTTTGAAGTTCTGGTCAATTTTTGTTGATTGTTGCACATCATTTTCTAGGTTTGAGCTGGTTTTGCTGGGATTGATTTTTGCTATTGTTCTGTTGCTGCTCAACCACCGATTCATTATTTCTTTGTTTCCTTTCAATCTCCAGGTAAACCTATAAACTATGGAGAGCAAATGATTATAAAGACTCATGCTCGAATGGAAGTTAGAATGAATATGAAACTGATTTGAACCTTGCTTGTTCTGTTTTTCTCATTTATATCTGTAATAAATATGGATTTGTGTTTAGTATGTTCAGCTTTCTAGATGAACTAGTATCATTTGAAAGTGTGAGTGCTAGATTCTGAGGTTTTAGCACTGTGAAAAATGAAGAGTTTTGGATTAGTTAATTTGCTGATTAACACTAACTGAAGCTTTGTTTTATATGGTTTTCTAAGAAGTGAATTAATTGTGTATGGGTAGCTATTATAAAAGTCTGAAGCTAAGCTAGTTTCGCTTTACTGTTTACTTAGTCTATTGAATCATGCTTTAGATTATTATATTGATCTCTTATCAAATGGAAGCTAAGTGTATTTGTATGTTAAGGGTTTGGCATTAGCTCTAATCGTATGGTTTGGTTAAGTTGGAGTACTGATTGTGCTTATGTATCAAAATCATCTCATGGGAGTCTAGCAACAGCCTTTGATTGTGTACCCTTCTTCTTTCTTTAAATTTGAAGATTAATTGGTAATTTTAAGTTAAAATTTCAAGTATGAAGGGTCATAAGACACTAGTTAGATTTCTGTATCATGATGAATTAGTTGATGTGGGCATGTAACATGAACAATTCTGTGCTAGTCTCAAGAGTGGTTCTCGGATGGCTGCTGTAAATTTAGACCAGACGTGTTTTGATGTTTGGATTGTAGTATTTGAACGAAAGGTGTTGATATGTGTTTCAAATCAGAAATTGTTTAATTTCCCTAAAGCCAAGCAACGTGGGCTGTAAACTCGAATGGAAAGGATTGACTCCCTGTGTTGATTTGTGGACTCGAACCAGGGACTCCGTCGCTTGCTGAAGCTGGTCTAGTTTCAACTTGTGCTCCCTCTTGGCCGCAGCTTGGATTGATGATAATTTGTAATTCAGAATGGCATTACGCCTGAAGGCTATTGGGCCTCACGCTGGGCCCAAATTTTAAACCATTAACTCCTTCCTTTGATATATATTCTGTTAGCTTGAACCATTGTAGAATCCTTGCCCATTAATGTTTGGGTAATTGAGCTTCTTTAATTAGTGGGGGTGAGCCATACTAGATAATATAAATAGTTCATGGCCCTCCAAATATAACTTGAATTCTTTTTCTTTAAATTAGAATTGAGGTGCACTGTGCCAAATAAAAATGACAAATGCATGGCCCTCGTTTAATTAGTCTTGTTTATCCTTAGAAATCGAGGCGTGCCATTTAGCGAATTTTCATGGCCCTCGCAAAGTTGCTAATGCGTAGTTGCTTTAGGCGCGTTATTTTAATAATTTACCTTCCTAAACTCGGGTGTGCATTTCATGTGACCCAAATCCAAATCCTAACCACGTTAAATAAAATATGTCGTGGATCGCAAGTGCATTTCATGTGGCGTGATCCAAAGACGTGTTTTAAATAAAGTTGAATCTTTCTTAAAAATGATTAAAAGCGGTTAATAAGTTAAAATATACTATAGGCTAAAACACATATTAAAATCAGATAATAGGCCAAGAATAACAGTTGAGCGACCGTGCTAGAACCACGGAACTCGGGAATGCCTAACACCTTCTCCCGGGTTAACAGAATTCCTTACCCGAATTTTTGTGTTCGCGAGCTGTAATATAGAGTCAATCTTTCCTCGATTTGGGATTTAAAACCGGTGACTTGGGACACCATAAATTATCCCAAGTGGCGACTCTGATTCTTAAACAAATAAATCCCGTTTCGATTGTCACTTTAAGTTGGAAAAAACTCCCTTATACTCCCTTCCCGGGGGGTAGTAAAAAAAGAAAGTGTGACATCTCTGGCGACTCTGCTGGGGATAAGAACCCAGAATCTCTGGTTCAGGGTTCAGAATTCGAGCTTAGATAAATTGTTATATTTGGCTTTATTTATTATCTGATTTTGTTACATGTTTGGGCCTAATGTGCTAAGTGTTGCTTTTACCGCTTTGATATTCTGTGAACTGTATATAAACTGCAACGAAACCCTTCCTCTCTTTGAGTCTTCTAAATCATGGAGAAGGGTGCACTTCGTGTGACTTCTCTTCTGTATAGAGTCTTATCCCATTTTAGAATGAGGTTCGGACAAGTTGCAAAACCGGTGAAGCTTCTGTATTCCTGGTACGCTGCCCCCCCTCCCCCCCCCCCCCCCCCCGGCTCGAGCTGTCTGCTCGGGTAAGCCAGGTCTAGAATAATAAACCCAGGTTTTAAACCTAGTATAACAAAGCCTCATGCTGGATCCCTATTAGGAACGCTTGTTTGCATCACGTGCATTTGACTTTGGAGACTCAACACAGGGGTTGGGTCTGTCTAGGACAGGTGTACCCGAAATGAAAAGACCATCCTGATCCATCCTACTTGCTACTTATGCATTTATTTGCTTCAGATTTGCATGTTAACCGACTTATGAATGATTAAAGGAGAGTTGGAAAAGAAAAATTAATGTGAGGGCTCAGAGAGATAATTACTTGTTTTGAAAAATCAGTGTCCAAAAATATACTGAAACTCAGCCAAAATTCTGACAAAAATTTTCTGTTTTGAAAAAAAAATAGTTGGATTTTATTTTCGTTAAATCTACCTGAACTGCACCAGTTTGATTCTCACCGAATGTGGGATACGTAGGCAACCCCCATTGGGTCCAACTTCCTTTTTTGCAAAAATAGCCCAAAAAGAACAAAATTTTTATTGTAAATAAGTAAGGTTATGCCATTCTTATCAAAAATAGCTGAATGCCCTCAAAAGGGCGACAGAGGGCTACTTTTGCAAGAACAACCGCCTTTGGTCATTTTTCAAGGTTTTGGCCGGTTAGCGAACACAGCCTTAAAATCTTCTTCCTCGAAGTGCTGAAAGGCCGTATTGACAAAGCTGGATATTTTTTATGAAATTTTGAGAATAGTGATAAATTTTGGAGTCAAAATGAGTCTTGATTTTTCTTCTAATTAAAATCACCCTAATAATGTGCAGTATGAGCACAAATGAAAATGAACCCTTTTCAGCTCTTAAAGAGATCCCTTTACAGCTCCACATGTGGTGGAACGATTTAGGGAAAGACAATAGAGAAACTGTGGTCAAAGTTTTGGGTGGTCGTACCGGACTTTTGAACATCAAGCCAAGATTGGATGTGATTGAAGCCCTGATACCTTTTTGGGATCCAACTCGCAATGTGTTCCGTTTTCCTGACTTCGAGCTCACACCCACTCTAGAGGAAATTGCAGGATACGCCGCCCTCAGTAGAAACCTTAGAAGTCTTTACCCTGTATCACCAAGACCAGTATCTCCACACAAATTTCTCGACATGTTGAGTATTAGCCGGGGCGTTCAGGATGGGAGTTTGTTTGAAGGGTATTGCACTTTCCAGTTCTTACATCATCGTTATGGTAACCCCAAAGGCTTCGAAGCACCGAACACTGGTTTGACTCATGTCGGAAATAAAGATAAGTGGGAGGCAAGGCAAGGTTTAGTTTTTATAGTAGCATTCTTGGGTACTGTAATCTGTCCACGAGACGACGGCAACATAGAACTAGGCCTCGCGAGAATGGTTGATGTTGCAATTAAGAGAGCTAATGGTACCTTGGTTCCCCTGATTCTATCTGAGATTTATCGAGTTTTGACCATTTGTCGGGAAGGGGGAAAGTTCTTCCAAGGCTGCAACTTGCTACTACAATTGTGGATACAGGAGCATCTCTGCCACTGTGTCGGATATATGAACCACGGTATTACCGATTTGAAAGCCGAATGGTGGGTATTGCCTTTCCTGAGGGTACTGAGGCTTGGTTTGAACTCTTGAGTTCTTTGAATGCCGATAAAATTGAGTGGGCATTCGGATTGCTTCCTGTCACCGAAGCAGTATACATGTCAATTGAAGTGTGTTATCTTCTCCTTATGGGCATCCAGAGCATCCAGCCGTACGCTCCTTACAGGGTGTTGCGCCAACTGGGCAGATTTCAAACCATTCCCCAGGACAAGGATTTGAGTAGACATGTCATAGAATTAGGCCCAAAGGCCTCATTTCCAGAAGGAAGAGTTCGCGAGATGTGGAACCAATGCAGATTTCTTGAACCTAAGACCATGGTTCGGGATTTAGCCAGAGGTGAGGTAGACCCCAAGTACATCATTTGGTTCGGCAAAAAGTTCCAGATACTCGATAGACCTGCTAAGAGAGCTCATGTTCAGCAATTCACACGACTCGCAAGAGTAGTGGGGCTGGTTAGCAAAAGAAAAAAGCTATAGGGCTAAAATAAGTAAGCTGGAAGGGCAAATCAGGAACCTCAAGTTTGGCAGCAGTATTCAGGCAGCCGCAGATGAAGGTGAAAAGAAAAAGCTAACTCAAGAAAATAAACCCCTCAAAGCACAAATCCAGAAGATGAGAATAGCATTTAGAAACCCGGGAAGAAGCCAATCGGATGAAAAGCTTATAAACGGTCTGAGAAAGAAAGCCTTTGAGTGTCAAGATGACCTAGAAAAGTCTGAGGCCAGTCTAGCAAAACTTCGGGCCCAATTGGCGAAAAATGTAGAAGGGCGGGCACAGTTTGTGCAACAAATGAAAGAAAAATATGAATGAACAATCACCAATCTGAAGAGAAAAGTAATTACCCTTGAGAATGAGGCAACCAAACAGGCCAAGGACTTTAAGCTGACAGGAACATTGTTATGATTTGATGGCTCAGATGGAGGAGGAAATACAACAATTGCAAAATCAAAACCATCACGACACCCAAGTGTTAGAAGCCCGGAATCAACAAATAGGGCATTTGCTTCAGGAAAAGGGTAGAATCCGAGAGAAGATCAAAGCCATTGCTGATTACATTGTCGTGAAATGCCAAGCGTGCGAGGACATGACTCGTACCACTTTCTTCGCTGCAGTGATGACGTTCATTCACCAGATAATGAGTGAAATGCCAAGAGAGAGGATCAAAGCCATTGCTGATTACATTGTCGTGAAATGCCAAGCGTGCGAGGACATGACTCGTACCACTTTCTTCGCTGCAGTGATGACGTTCATTCGCCAGATAATGAGTGATTTGGAGCAGTTGCAGGGGGATCTTGCATATAGGCCCGTGGTGAGACCGAATGATGTACCACGGGCCCCAGGAGCATTTGAGGCATTGATGTATTCATGATTTTTACTTGAGTCTGTATTTTCTTTCTGTTGGAGTCTGTTAGTTTGTTTTCGAGTCTGTATTTTCTTTCTGTCGGAGTCTGTTAGTTTGTTTTCGAGTCGGAGTTTTCATCTTGCTGGTGGAGTCTGTTCGTTTTCTTTTCGAGTCTATTGGTTTTTATGGTTAAAATTCGGTAGTATGAGTCATTGTAATCAAAACATTTTATCTTTATGAAAATTTGAAGATCCTAAAATGTTTTTGTTATTTATTTTACATTTATTCCCCAGAACTACGCTTGGTCTGATTCATGTGGGGTCATGATACGTAGGCAATCTACATAGGATTTGATCATAACCAAAAGAAAAAAAGAGAGAAAATAAAAAGGAAAAAAGGAACAACAAGAGAGAAAAAGAAAAGAAAAGAGAGAGAAAATAAGAAACCATGAGAAAGAAACAATGGCAAAATAAGAAAGAAAAAGGAGAGAGTAAAGAACAACGAGAAATCAAACAAAGAAAGGCGTAAGTGAAAAAGAGAGAAAGAGAAGTTGCAAATGGGAATAAGGAAAAGTCGGGATGACACAAGCAACCGATCAAATGCATAATAGAGACGATTAACTGCTTAGGTGCATTCATTCCCCAAATGTTCGGTTTCCCATCTGTTAAGTTCTAATCGCTAACAAGTTTGTTGTTGAAAATCCAGTACATGAAGGTGGTTAGTTTGTGTGGCATTCTGGCAACTCACCCATACAACACTCGGTCCAAAAACAAGCCGATCATGGCTAATCAAGAACTTGATGCGAGTGTTATCGATCCTTCGAGAGAGGTTGAAGAGTCGGAGGTTAATTTCATGAAAGAAGAGATGTATAAGCTAAAACAGCAGATGGCCAAATTGTACCAGGCATGGACAAAAGGGCAACCACCACCAGCTACCCCTGAAGAGCTGTCACACCTCCTTTTTTTACTACCCCCAGAAAGGGAGTATAAGAGAATCGTTTCCAACTTAAAGTGACAATCGAAACAGGATTTATTTGTTTAAGAATCAGAGTATCCACTTGGGATAATTTATGGTGTCCCAAGTCACTGGTTTTAAATCCCGAATCGAGGAAAGATTGACTCTGTATTACAGTCCGCGAACACAAAAATTCGGGTAAGGAATTCTGTTAACCCGGGAGAAGGTGTTAGGCATTCCCGTGTTCCATGGTTCTAGCACGGTCGCTCAACTGTTATTCTTGGTCTATTATTTGATTTTATACATGTTTTAGCCTATGGTATATTTTAACTTATTAACCGCTTTTAATCATTGTTAAGAAAGATTCAAGGTTATTTAAAACACGTCTTTGGATCACGCCACATGAAATGCACCCGCGATCCACGATATATTTTATTTAACATTGTTAGGATTTGGATTTGGGTCACATGAAATGCACACCCGAGTTTAGGAAGGTAAATTATTAAAATAACACGCCTAAAACAACTACACATTAGCAAATATGCGAGGTCCATGGAAATTCACTAAATGGCACGCCTCTATTTCTAAGGATAAACAAGACTAATTAAACGAGGGCCATGCATTTGTCATTTTTGTTTGGCACAACGCATCTCAATTCTAATTTAAAGAAAAAGAATTCAAGTTATATTTGGAGGGTCATGAACTATTTATGTTATCTAGTATGGCTTACCCCCACTAATTAAAGAATCTCAATTACCCAAACATTAATGGGCAAGGATTCTACCATGGTTCAAGCTAACAGAATATATTTCAAAGGAAGGAGTTAATGGTTTAAAATTTGGGCCCAGCGTGAGGCCCATTAGCCTTCAGACGTAATGCCATTCTGAATTACAAATAATCATCAATCCAAGCTGGGCCCAAGAGGGAGCCCAAGTTGAAACTAGACCAGCTTCAGCAAGCGATGGGGTCCCTGGTTCGAGTCCACACATTAACACAGGGAGTCAATCTTTTGCATTCGATTTTACAGCCCACGTTGCTTGGCTTTAGGGAAATTAAACAATTTTTGAATTGAAACACTTATCAACACCTTTCGTGCAAATACTACAATCCAAACATCAAAACACGTCTGGTCTAAATTTACAGCAGCTATCCGAGAACCACTCTTGAGACTAGCACAGAATTGTTCAAGTTACATGCCCACATCAACTAATTCATCATGATACAGAAATCTAACTAGTGTCTTATGACCCTTCATACTTGAAATTTTAACTTAAAATTACCAATTAATCTTCAAATTTAAAGAAAGAAGAAGGGTACACAATCAAAGGCTGTTGCTAGACTCCCATGAGATGATTTTCATACATAAGCACAATCAGTACTCTTACTTAACCAAACCATACGATTAGAGCTAATGCCAAACCCTTAACATACAAATACTCTTAGTTTCCATTTGATAAGAGATCAATATAGTAATCTAAAGCATGATTCAATAGACTAAGTAAACAGTAAAGCAAAACTAGCTTAGCTTTAGACTTTTATAATAGCTACCCATACACAATTAATTTACTTCTTAGAAAACCATATAAAACAAAGCTTCAGTTAGTGTTAATCAGCAAATTAACTAATCCAAACTCTTCATTTTTCACAGTGCTAAAACCTCAGAATCTAGCACCCACACTTTCAAATGATACTAGTTCATCTAGAAAGCTGAACATACTAAACACAAATCCATATTTATTAGAGATATAAATGAGAAACACAGATGTAGCAAGGTTCAAATCAGTTTCATATTCATTCTAACTTCCATTCGAGCATGCGTCTTTATAATCATTTGCTCTCCATAGTTTATAGGTTTACCTGGAGATTGAAAGGAAACAAAGAAATAATGAATCAGTGGTTGAGCAGCAACAGAACAGTAGCAAAAATCAGTCCAAGCAAAACCAGCTCAAACCCAGAAAATGATGTGCAACAATCAACGAAAATTGACCAGAACTTCAAACCAAACTCTTAAAGCACCCAAATCAAACCATTTCAGCCCCAGATAGATCAGAAATCTTTTCAGGAATTGGAAACTTAAGAAATCAAAAAAAGCTCAATGAAACAGTAACTTTCAGTGAAATTCTTAGCCGTCTTTGTTTTCTGAATTTTTTCAACTCTTCAATCTGTGCCTTGAAAAGCAAGAAAATGTGCCTTTATAGGCAGGGGAATAGGGCAGCACTAGGGAAATTAGATTTGCCCTTCTACCCTCCTCCAATTTTTATTTTAGCTTAACTACTCCTAATGTAATTATCAAATTATCAAAACATCCCCCCACCTTACTTCATGGAAGCTTCCAATTCAGTTAACAAAGATTCCCCTAAGCAATTACCCAAAAATACCCTTGACAACCCTGTTATTTACCCCTAAAATCAAATATGAGGCTAGTTGACGCAGTAGTTTGAACCAAACCACACGAATTATATCAAGACCTGGGACAATCCCCTTCCATAGGCCCAGGTCAAACTCTGCAATTCATTGGAAATGAGAAAGAAGGAGAGACAATTCGAACTCCTGGACCAACAACTCAACACGACCCAAAAATTAAAACAAAAGAAATTAGACCACACTAGTTTAACAAATTTAAATAGAACAGAGAAGCTAATAATTGATGTTGATTCCACAAAAACAAAATAAACCACATGCAGCAATGATTTGAAAACTAAGGAAATAGAGGGAAAAATAAAAGAAACTAAGAGAGTAAATGACCGGGAAATTGGACTTACCAAAGCGAATCTGAGTTAGATTACCCTTTCCACAGAATCCCCCATACTTTGCGGTCGAAATAGACTTCAATCACATGTTCTCGACTGAAAACAACACGACGGAAGTCCATCTCAATCTCAAAGGACTCGAAACCTTGATAACCATCTTTTTTCTTTGATTTAGGGTTGAGTTTTGATCTTAAATTCGAGCAAATCAAGGGATATTCGAGGGAAACTGGTTTGAGACTTGGGAAGAGGGGGTCAAGGGGGATCTAGGGTGTTATTTTGGTGAGGAATGGAGGTGGTGACGCCACCTTAAGGCGGTGGAGAAAAGGGGAGACTAGGGTTCTGAAAGGGTGGTCTCTGAGATGGGGTGTGTGAGAGAGACGATTGAGAGGGGAGGCAATTCGGACATATATATATTAACAAACCCCCACTTATGAGCCATTGGATTAAAGAACCTCGACGGCCCAGATCAACTGGCCATTTAAACGGGGTCGTTTTGGTTTTAAGGGGAGACGGACCATTTGGAGTGGGTTTTGGGCTGGGTCTTGGTCGGGTTTGAGGGAATTGGGGAGAAACGTTTGGTCTTGGGGTTTGGAAATTAAATGTAGCCCAAATCAGAATTCCTTCTCTGGTTTTCTTTTTCTTTTTTAATTCTTTTTCTAATTTCTTTTAATTATTTTTAAACTAAATTAAAATAAAAACAAACCTAGATTAATCCCTAGCCAAATTAAATTACCTAACTCTAAATAATAATTAACACAATTAATTAATACCCAAATTAAAAGAAACACTACCCAAGTTCAAAAATTAAAATTAAAAGTGCAAAATAACTATTTTTTGTGGCTTTTCCCACTTTTATAAAATAACTAATTTACCACCTAAAAATGTAAAATTAAATCCTACATGCAAATGCAACATATTATTTTTGTATTTTTCATTAATTAAATAAACATGCACAGACAAACGCAAACACTTGATAGAAAATGCCACAAAAATCCACAAAATTTGCAAATAATGGAAAATTATTTTGTTTTGAATTTATAGAAGTAATTCATGGAGGGCAAAAATCACGTGCTCACACTTACCATGAAGAGACTTCCTACAAATCTAAAGCCATTACCTTCACCTTCCTGATACTGATGTGTAGAATCCATAAATGATATAGAAATACCACGAGTATTGACACCCTCCAATGCAACCCTCAGTTTCTAGCCACATATACATCTGAAAATTTCCAATTATTACATGTAAAAATCTTTAACCCATTAGAACCATTCTCTAGAGTTATCCACTCTACTCATACCGCAATTAGATCAATCAAACGGACCGGACGACTTGTGCTCCATTAGCACTCTGACACCGCAAGATGTAACCTCACCTTAATGCAACCAAGCAACTTCCTGTTCTATGCACCGTACATCCTTTACCACTAACAACTCAAGTCATTCCGTGATTCTCATACACCCATAAAGCATAACATAACCTTTATTAAAATTTCCTTTACTCGATCCATCCTCGGTCTCAACCTCCGTAAGCCATAACTGATTCACTTGTACGCCTCAAACTGGAACCAACATAGCACATAACCATGCAATCAACTAATCAATAGGAGACTCCCCCAGTTGGCTTAAAGCCATAGATCAAAACACATAATAACTCATGATGCATATACTCTATTACTGCCATAATACCATAGTGAGATTAAACTCAATCCTTCATAAGCTCGTGCAACACTGACCATCTAGTACTTCAAATCTTCTGCAAATCTCGCATTAACCCTCGTAACAGTCAAGTCCACTCTCTTAAGCGACCCAAATTCAAATTGCAACATATCTATTTATCTGGTAAAAGAGATATTCCAACAAACAACATAAGGATCACACAAACTTCGGAACACTCCGTAAGAGATAACCCACCTGCTTCGCCTCAAACTAACATCTCCTTATACCCTTCCACCGTTATAAACATCACGCAATCACTTAATCTTCCCGAGTCTGAACTCATATCACGACATGAAATCTACTTCATTCCCTAACTAGAAAATATGGAAAGATCCTTCAACACACCCATAACTCGGGGCTACACATCAAATCAAGACGGAATTCAAGCACCAAATAGTTCTTTCTACCCTCAAGCAAACCCTTCTCGTCACATCCAAATTATATGAACACATCTCACAATCACATCATGTTTATCAAGTAGTCATCCATCCATCACTTTCACTAATAGGGACACTACCAAACATATAAATCCAAAAGCACGTGCTCAGACAATCAACGCCTCAGTGCTCAAACTACAAGAAAAATCCAACCTCAAGTTTTGCAGACTAGCCCATCATCAACATGCCAAGATCACATCTCGCTCCTCAACCAGAAAATCACAAGTCGTCGATGCACAGCTAATACCGAGTGCTCATGCGCGCATACGAACGTGTGGAAGGAATTCCAAGAGTTACATTTCAAGCTGAATCAAGGACGCACGATAAGAATTCAAGAATGTGAAGCTTTTCCTAAAGGTTCTACAGCGTACCGATCCGCGAGACTTTACTAAACCTGCTCATGACTCGTGCGACCTATGTATCCTAGGCTCTTATATCAACTTGTCACGACCCTAAAACCGACTCGATCGTGATGGCGCCTATCATGAAACTAGGCCAGCTGACACAACTTCCGAATTAACCATTAATAATAAAAGTCATTTTTAAGCCTTTAATTAATCACATATCTCATAATATAAGCCTAGATGAACAGTGTGGAATAAATATACAAGCCCGACATCGGGGTGTCACAAGTCACGAGCATCTACTAGGGTTTGAATACAACGAAGAGTTTGAAAATATACTGAAAACAATCTAAGGAAGACAAGAGGGAGAAGAGCAGGACTGCGAACGTTGGGAAGCTACCTTACTAACTCTGATGACTCTGCCACTGAGCAATCAACACTCGTTACTGGGTTCAGAAATACTTGAATCAGCACACAAGGTGCAGGGAGTAATGTGAGTACGCCAACTCAGTATGTAATAAAAGTAAATGAAAGCTGAGCAGTAAGAAAACAGGCAAACCACGCCATAACGCTACAGCAAATGCAGTACATTTCCAAAACAGTACAGAATTCGTAAATCAAGCTCAGCTTTGTAGACATGTGATTTTTGACCCTCCCCAAGATTTTTCATATTTTAGCACGTAAATATTTAATTTAGGCCTAATATAGCTATTTCAACTAATTTTTACTCTTTTACTTTATTTTATTACAAGAAAACAAAAATTACAAAAACAAATAGTTTCATTAATGTTTTGCAATCATTTTAATCTTGAAAAATACCAAAAATAGTTTTGTTTTAACGGCCAGTCTTATTTTAATGGTTATTTTACTTAAGTAGGATTAATTAATAAATGAGATCGTATTTTTAGGCTCGTTCGCGGAAAAAGAATAAAACTTGGGCTCGAGCAACCCATTTTTAGGCCTAATTTTGGACTTAGCCCATAATTCCTAAGCTCATAATTCCTAGTCCCATACCCCTAACCTAATCCCTACCCCTATATAATAGTATCTAACACCTAAAATAAAGAGAGACCCTAAAAAAAATTAGATCCGCCATTTTGTCTTCTTTCGAAATCAAAGAAGACCGAGAAAATGACGCCTACAATTGTTCTTGTTCATCGAGTGAATCAAGGAAAAAGCTGAAGGCGTCGTTTTTGTTGACCTTGAGATCCGTCATTTTCTAAAGAGATAAAAAAAAAGCAAAAAAAAGATACAAACACAAAAAGAGCTTAAATACAAAAAAAAACGCTAAGGAAAAAAAGCTGAAAAGAGCCAAAAAAATACACGTAGACCTAAGAGACAAAACAGATCTGCCGCAATTCTCAGAAAATACACAACCCCCCCCCCTCCCCTTTGAGCCATCATCTTCTTCAGAAGCAAACAACCAGAGCAAAAAAAACAAAAAAAAACCTAGGCTGTAGAACACAAAACGACCCCCTCATCGATCCCCATTCCCATCGTCGCTGCTCCTCCTCCTCTTTACCCTCACCTTGGCGGAAAACAACACCAGCCGCTGCTCATCCTCACAAGACCGTTCGATCAGCAACACCCGTCCCCTAATCCTCACAAAACCAGTCATTTCCCTAAGCTCACTCCATCAGTTACTCGAACAAGCAGCGACCAAACGGACACGAACCAGCAGACCCTTATTCATCCTCTCCTTCAGCCTACAACACCCCGTCGTCGTCTCACGCCTAGACACGACACCGTTACAGCAACCAGATTTCAATCCAAAAAATAGAGAAGTTTCTGCTTCTTTTCTTTGGTTTGATCTCAATTTTTTTTAGTTTCAAATTCATAGATTCCATTTTGAAGCTCGTTTGGAGAGTTATTTGGAGCCGAGATGTTGGAAGCGATTTGAAGTCATTGTTTAGTTCCGTTCGAGATTTCGACGAGGTTCCGGAGCTGCTGCATTTTCTATTCGATTTCAGGTTCGTTAATCTTCCTTTGCGAGTAATTCAAAAGCCTTATTATGGCTTCTTTAGTTTTCCGCCCTTTCTTCAATTAAAATGTGAAAACAGAGTGGTTTATTGGCTATGTCGTTAGATTGATTCAAGAGTATCTTAATAATTTGTTTACTGTGAATTCTCTGTTTCAATTGGTCTCATTTATTTCATTCTTACATAGCTAAATTGGCATCCAAAACATTAGATGATAATGATCTTGAGCTATGGGTCATTTGAGTGTTATAGTGCTCTGCGTCTTAAGAAGCTAATATAGTTGGATATTGTTTTGTTGAATATTGTTTTTATTGAATTTTTGTGAAACCAATTTCGGGGCCAGTGAGCGTTAACTTTGCTCAATGGTTGAATATTGTTTTGTTGGTTCGGTGTTTTGTGTGATATTGGTTACGCCATTTGATTGGCAAGATTTGTGTTGCTTTCATCCCGTTGCTTTGATTTTTGTCATTTTGTGGCAAGTTTTGGTACTGGCCATATCTAGAGCAGTTTGATTCATTTTGTTTTGAGCCATCATAATAGTTTGCTAATATTTAAAGAGCCAGTTACAACTCCATATCTATAATTCATGATTATGATATTAAAAATGATGTTCGTAATTGCTTTAGGCGCGCTATTTTAAAAATTACCTTCCTAAACTCGGGTGTGCATTTATGTGACCCAAATTCAAATCTCAACAATGTTAGATAAAATATGTCGAGTACCACGGGCGCATTTATGTGACGTGGTTCAAGACGTATTTTAATGAGATTGCAAATCTTCCTTAAAGATGGTTAAAAGCGGCTAATGAGTTAAGATTGCATCATAGGCTAAAACATGCACTAAAATCAGATAATAGGCCAATTATAACAGTTGAGCGACTGTGCTAGAACCACGGAATTCGAGAATGCCTAACACCTTCTCTCGGGTTAACAGAATTCCTTACCCGGATTTCTGTGTTCGCAGACCATAAATAAGAGTCAACTTCCTCGATTTGGGATTTTAAACTGGTGACTTGGGACACCATAAATTATTTCAAGTGGTGACTCTGAATTTTTAAATAAATAGTCTCGTTTCGATTGTCACTTAAATTGGAAAAATTCCCTTATATCTGCCCTTGGGTAGTAAAAAGGAGGTGTGACAGCTCTGGCGACTCTGCTGGGGATCAGAATCCAGAATCTCTGGTTCAGGGTTTAAGAATTCGAGCTTAGAATAATTGTTATATTTGACTTTATTTATTATTTGATTTTATTCACATGTTTGGGCTAATGTGCTAAGTGCTGCTTTTACCACTTTGATATTATCTGAACTGTATATAAACTGTTACGAAACCCTTCTCTTCTCATCTTCGGGGATGTGCACGCTGACGTGACTCCCTATTCTGTTAGTATCATACCTGAAATAAGAAAGAGGCTCAGACAAGTTACAAAGCCGGATGTCCTTTTGGTTCCCGGTACGTAGCCTCTCCTCGGATCGAGTTGTCCGCTCGGTTACATAAGTCTAGAACAATATACCACGTTTTTAGCTTAGAATAACTCAACCTCATATCGGATCCCTAGTAGGAACATTTGTTTGTATCGTGTGCATTTGACTTTGGGGACTCAACACAGGGGTTGGGTCCGTCTAGGACAGGTGCACCCAAATTAAAAAACCATCCTGATACATCTTACGTGCTACTTGTGTAACTGTCTATTTCGGCTTGCATGTTGACTGGCTTCTAGAATAGGGAAAGAAAATGAAAAAAAATGAAAATCGAAAAAAAGAGAAAAGAAAAGAGAGTGAGAGGTAGGTATTTGAATTACCCTGAAATTTGAAGAAAAAAAAAAGAAAAGTCATTTCAAAATAAGTCATATTTTCTTTTGTTCCGTCAAAACGGGCGAACTACGTGGGTCTGATTCTCACCGGATGTGAGATACGTAGCCAAACCTCTTCGGTTCCGGCCCACCATATTCAAAAAAAATCCAAAAATATTTTTCATTACTCGCTTCTTTAGAAAGTCTTTCTTTTAGACCTCAATTTTTAAAAAATAATAATACAAAAATATTTCCTTTTAATCTCTCTCAAAATCCAAAAATATTTGTTTAAAAATTCAAAAGAAAATTCAAGATTCAAAAAATATTTTCTCTTTTCTTTTGTAGTATTTCTTTCATAAATTCAGGGTAAAAGTCCAAAAATATTTCCTTTCTTCTTTAGAAGTTTTTCTTTCGAAATTTCCAAAGAAAAAAGAAAAAGAAGTTAAAATTCAAAAAAATATTTCTTTAGACGTCTTTCTTTTCAAAAAAAAAAATTTTAAAAAAAAAACAAACAAATCGAAATCCAAAAATATTTCCTTTCTTCTTTGTAAGTATTTTATTCGGAAAAAAAAGAGTTAGTTTATTTCCTTTATTCCTAATCTTCCCCAACAACGCAAGATTTGATTCATGTTCCCACATGATACGTAGGCAACCCACATCAGGTTCGATCGAATGGTTTTAAAAAAGGGAAAATGAAAAAGAGAAAAAAAAACCAAAAAAAAAAAAGAGAAAGGAAAGAAACAAGAAAAAAAGAGAAAAGAGAAAAAAGGAAAAAAAAGAAAGAAAGAGTGTTTATTCTAACATGGTTGTTGTTTCGAAATAAAAGCTAGTTAAAGGTGGTCGGTTTGTTGGTTTGCAATGGCGAGTCACAAGAACAATCCAAGATCTCTCGAAAATAAAAGTATCTTCTCAACCAAGGGAATAAGCACCATTGTTGTTGATTCAGGGTCACAAAAAGGCAAGTAGGCAAGTTGGCAATGAAAAATTAAAAATGGAGGCAAATGTGGGGTTGACTTTACCAGATTTGAGCAATAGGACATGGGCTGCTCGGGATGATCGTCAAAATTTGAGTATTGAATCCAAAGCAACCAAAATTGTTAAATGTCATTGTAATGCTGATGTGCGAATGTGTGGCTAAGATATTGCTTAGTAACTGGAAAGTCACTCCTCTTTTAGCCATGGTAGCTTATTTTGTCATTTTTTCTTTTTCTTTTGTGTTATTGGACCCTGCTATCCTTTATTCAATAAAAAGCAGTCAGTCATTTTGTGTCCATTTTGTGCATAGTTCTGTTCATGCTAGTTTTTGGTGACATGACATGTATGAGGAATTTTTGGCCAAATCTTAGAAAACGTATTTAGTCTTGAATTGGATAAGTGAGAAAGAGACACTGTTGAACATGAATAGACATGAAACAATTGGAAAAAAAGCATGAGCCCAGTTTACATGGAACCAAAACAGTCATGCTCATAGAAGTTAAGGATTTCTACTTTTTGAATCATTTGAGAAGATCGGGCTTAAGGATGATCGGACGGGTTGAAATTTATTTAGCACTAAGAGATAGAAAATGTTTTTCAAAAGATGGTCTATTCCAGACAACTTAAAATGGATTAGTTAGTGGCAAAATGCATCTTCTTCATCAAGACAAAATCCAAGAAAAGTCACCCGAATTGACAAGGGGCATTCACTGCAAGGAAAGTATTGCTCATACAGCTTTACACTGAAAATGACCCAGAAAGCAACAGGTCTATAAATGTTGTGATTGTGAAAGATACTATGTTTGGCGTTCTCGAGGTTGGGAGGCCCTTTTTCTGCTACCCAAACACTTTATACCATTTGTCACCCCTTTGAGCCTGTGTTATTTTATTTGACCACCCTCTTTTGGAATCAAGTTTAGAGTCAAAAGTCAAAAAGAAAATAAAAAAATAATAACAATAAAGGTCCATGCCCCAAGAATACAAACTGGGGCAGCTCTTTGAAAGTTCAAGTGGAAAAAAAAAAGAAGAAGAAAAGAATTGTCAAAAGTCCATGCCCTCAAAAAATAGAAGCTGAGGCAACTTGTTTTGAAAACAAAAGAAAAAGAAAGAAAAAAATAGAAAAGAAAAGAAAAGAAAAAACAACAGAAAGAAAAATGAAAAAATATTAGTTAGGTCAGATGTTTGAACTACGTTAGACTTGATTCCTTTAAAAAGGATACGTAGGCAGCCTCACGGTTCGGTCCAACAAAATAAGAATTCAGAAAAGAGAAAAAAATCCAAAAAAATCCCCTGTATCTGAAACTGGGGCAAAGATTTTAAATTACTTTTGGAAGAGTTGATTCCAAGAGTTGTAAGTCTACACCCCCCCTTTATTTTGAGTCTACGTTGAGCCGTCATGCCAACCCTTCTGCCCAACCCTATCCAAAAACTTCCAAATAAAGACCTCCCGATATGCCTTTAAGAATGCCAAGAGAAGCATGCAATGAGCAACGGATTTCATGCAACATAGAACACGGTCAAGTTGCTCACACAAGAAAGCAAAAGAAAAAGAAAAATAAAAGAAAATGAGAGAGTCTTACTAGTGAAAACCTTCACGGGCACTGTAAGGCAATGGTAAGAAGTGATAAATAAATGAGAGAGACTTGTTGGTGAAAACCCCTCGAGGCACCACTAGTCGAAAATGAGTCGTGAAGCTGATGTGAAGAATTGACACGAACAAGCCCGACTTTAAAGGTCATAAAAATGGTAAAAAGTAAGATTGGATTAATTTGGTAGATCGGTCGTTAAGTCCAAAATGCATGTCATGGTCATTAAGCCTAGTTATTGAAAAATATAAGAAAAAACAAATCTTCCCCTATCCTTCGCTACAGGGGCATTTCTTGTTAATATTGTTTCTTTGCATCAATGTGTCCTTCACTTTGAATCAGTCCTTGTCAAAACAAGTAAGAAAAGATTCAAAATCTGCTATCAGTTTTTCAGTTGCACAAAGTAAATTTGGCCAGCACACTCAGTTGTTACAGTTAACATGCCTTGAGGATTCATGCAAAATCTCCCCCCTCCAAGACTCTTGTCAGCTTACTTGGCGCAAGCAAAGATAACTTGTGATTCTCTCTGATATACAAATTGCTCCAAAGCAAGAAGTCATT
Organism: Nicotiana sylvestris; assembly: GCF_000393655.2. Taxonomy (NCBI): domain Eukaryota; kingdom Viridiplantae; phylum Streptophyta; class Magnoliopsida; order Solanales; family Solanaceae; genus Nicotiana; species Nicotiana sylvestris. Next base: position 31,126,116 of record NC_091061.1, read on the forward strand.
CAATATATCGGAAAAGGTCATCTAAGAAAAGATCTCAAGTTGTGATAAGGCTGATTGAGCTGCAAATACAAATGGTACTGGGTGAAACAAACAGAGTTGGTGCAGAACAAAAGTCTCTTGAGACCGACTGAGGCCGATCGAGCAAAAGCCAAGCTGCTCAAGACTCAAGGCCACAAATCGACCACCATTTTCAAAACTGACAAAATTTTCTTTGTTGAAACAGGAACAAAGCAGTGCAAGGAAAGTGATTCAAAAAAAATGAAGAATAAAAGAGAAGAAGAGAAGAGCCGGCAAAGGGAAGTTTCTCAAAACTTTGACTTTATTTGTTTTGCTATGATGCATAAAATCTTGCCGTTGATCTTCACATTTTTCCTCTTAGGATAAAAAGTCCTAGTCTGATGGATTTTGCTCCCAGTAGATATCTTAGTCTGATGAATATTTCTCCTAAGATAGGAAATCTTAGTCAGGTGAATTTTCTCCTAGGATAGAAATCTTAGTCTGATGAACTTTCTCCTAAGATAAGCAAACCTAGTCTAATGAATCTTTCTCCTAGGATAAATGTCTTAGTCTGATGAATTTTCTCCTATGATAAAACCTAGTCCGATGAATTTTCTCCTAGGATAATAATTTTTAAAAACAATGGACCTAGTCTGATGAATTTTCTCCAAGGATCGAAGTCTTAGTCCGATGAATCTTTCTCCTAAGATAGAAAACCTAGTCTGATGAATTTTCTCCTAGTATCGAAATCTTAGTCTGATGAATCTTTCCCCTAAGATAGAAGACTTAGTCTGATGAACTTTCTCCTACGATAGAAATCTTAGTCAAATGAATCTTTCTCCTAAGATAACAAAAAGGGGGACCTAGTGTGATGAATTTTCTCCTAGGATCAAAATCTTAGTCAGATAAATTTTTCTCCTAAGATAGAAAACCTAGTCCGATGAATTTTCTCCTAGGATAATAATTAAAAAAAGGAAGTTTGAATTTGAAAAAGAGAGTGGTCAATTTTTAGTTTTCTTGAAATCAGGGGTCTCGCCTGGAGAATAGGGTCAGTTTTTACTTTAGTCAAGCTTAGTTTATAGTTTTCCGCAAGCTCAATCACGTTTAGGAGACGCACATCCTAGTCGAGTCATTAATTTTACTCTCATCATTGCATCCTTCATCAGTAGCGCAGGTGATTTATAGTTTTGTTAACACTCACAGATGTTCCCAATATCATGGGGTAGAAAATTTTCTTTTGATTTGTTTGTTTTGTTGTAATCAGGCTCCCACCTGGAGAACAAGGGAAGACAACTCAAGTTTCAAGGGAAAGCAGTTTCGAAGGAAGACAATTCAAGTTTCAAGGGAAAGTAGTTTCGAGGGAAGATAACTCAAGTTTCAAGGGAAAGCAGTTTCGAAGGAAGACAGTTCAAGTTTCAAGGGAAAATGGTTCAAGGTGCAAGGGAAAACAGTGTCAAGTAACAAGAGAAGACGGTTCAAGTTCAGCAATCAGGCGCCCACCTGGAAAAAAAAGGAAATTCAATTCAGAATGCAATTTAGGTCAGCAACAAAAGAAGCTCGCGTCAAGAATGCGGGTCAGCAGTCCAAGATGATCAACAGAAGTTAGTCACAATCCAGAATAAAAAGAAAAAAATAGAAAGACAAGAAGTGAATCCAAATGCAGAAGTTGATGAAAGATGTGAGCTGCTTAAGACAGGGCTGAGGTCACAAGCTCTGCATGTCCCGTCTTGGTTTGAAAAGCTGAAGAAGATTGAACCAACACCTGCGGCTAACAGGCATCAAGATTTAGATCAAGGTCTGCATAAAGAACCAACCAAGACTCAAGATCAAGATTCAGAAGACTCATAGATAGGAATCTTGTAACTCGCAGCTGATAGGCTTAGTCAGTCTTTTTCATTTTTGATTTTGATGTAATAACGGTACCGCGGACTGGAACCTTGACGGCACCTCAATCGACTCTCCACCTCGGCATACTCCATCATCTCACTCACTTCTGAACTACACGTGACCTAATTACTTTATAGCCAAGGATATGTAGGCAGCTCAGATACCAGGGCTCGGTCACATTTCCCTTTTCTCTTAGTTTTGGTCTCCTTAAATAAGGGTCGGGTCAAAAAACCTGTCTAGTCGTTCTTTGTCTGAAAACTCTTCACGTTTCCAGTCAAAGAGGGGCAGCTGTAGATATTTGATTTTTGACCCTCCCTAAGATTTTTCATATTTTAGCACGTAAATATTTAATTTAGGCCTAAGATAGCTTTTTCAACTAATTTTTACTCTTTTACTCTATTTTATTACAAGAAAATAAAAATTACAAAAAAATAATTTCATTAATGTTTTGTAATCATTTTAATCTTGAAAAATACCAAAAATAGTTTTGTTTTAACGGCCAGTCTTATTTTAATGGTTATTTTACTTAAGTAGGATTAATTAATAAATGAGATCGTATTTTAGGCTCGTTCGCGGAGAAAGAATAAAACTTGGGCTCGAGCAACCCATTTTTAGGCCTAATTTTGGACCTAGCCCATAACTCCTAGGCCCATACCCTAACCTAATCCCTACCCCTATATAATAGTATCTAACACCTAAAATAAAGAGAGACCCTAAAAAAATTAGATCTGTCGTTTTGTCTTCTTCCGAAATCAAAGAAGACCAAGAAAATGATGCCTAAAATCGTTCTTCTTCATTGAGTGAATCAAGGAAAAAGCTGAAGGCACCGTTTTTGTTGATCTTGAGATCCGCCATTTCCTAAAGAGATAAAAAAAAAAAGCAAAAAAGATACAAACACAAAAAGAGCTGAAATACAAAAAAAACGCTAAGGAAAAAAGCTGAAAAGAGAGCCAAAAAATACACCTAGAAATAAGAGACAAAACAGATCCACCAAAATTCTCAGAAAATATACGACCCCCCCCCCTTTGAGCCATCATCTTCTTCAGAAGCAAACATAAAACAAAAAAACCTAGGTTGTAGAACACAAAATGACCCCCCATCGATCCCCATTCCCATCGTCGCTGCTCCTCCTCCCCGTCACCCTCACCTCGACGGAAAACAACACCATCCGCTGCTCATCCTCACAACAACGTTCGAGCAGCAACACACGTCCCATCATCCTCACAAAACCAGTCATTTCCCTCAGCTCACTCCATCAGCTACTCGAACAAGCAGCGACCAAACGCACACGAACCAGCTGACCTTTCTTCATCCTCTCCTTCAGCCTATAGCACCCCGTCATCGTCTCATGCCCATACACGACACTGTTACAGCAACCAGATTTTAATCCAAAAAATAGAGAAGTCTCTGCTTCTTCTCTTTGGTTCGATCTCGATTATTTTTAGTTTCAAATTCATAGATTCCATTTTGAAGCTCGTTTGGAGAGTTGTTTGGAGCCGAGATGTTGGAAGCGATTTGAAGTCGCTGTTCAGTTCCGTTCGAGATTCCGATGAGGTTCCGGCGCTACTGCATTTTCTATTCGGTTTCAGGTTCATTAATCTTCCTTTGCGAGTAATTCAAAAGCCTTATTATGGCTTCTTCAGTTTTCCGCCCTTTCTTCCATTAAAATGTGAAAACATAGTGGTTTATTGGCTATGTCGTTAGATCGATTCAAGAGTATCTTAATAATTTGTTTACTGTGAATTCTCTATTTCAATTAGTCTCTTTTATTTAATTCTTACATAGCTAAATTGGCATCTAAAACATTAGATGATAATGATCTTGATCTATGGGTCATTTGAGTGTTATAGTGCTCTGCGTCTTAAGAAGCTAATATAGTTGAATATTGTTTTTATTGAATTTTTGTGAAACCAATTTCGGGGCCAATGAGCGTTAACTTTTCTCAATGGTTGAATATTGTTTTGTTGGTTCGGTGTTTTGTATGATGTTGGTCACGCCATTTGATTGGCAAGTTTTGTGTTGCTTTCATCCCGTTGCTTTGATTTTTGTCATTTTGTGGCAAGTTTTGGTACTGGCCATATCTAGAGCAGTTTGATTCATTTTGTTTTGATCCATCATAATAGTTTGCTAAGATTTAAAGAGCTAGTTACAACTCCATATCTATAATTCATGATTACGATATTAAACGTGATGTTCGTAGTTGCTTTAAGCGTGCTATTTTAAAATTACCTTCCTAAACTCGGGTGTGCATTTATATGACCCAAATCCAAATCTCAACAATGTTAGATAAAATATGTCGAGTACCGCGGGTGCATTTATGTGACGTGGTTCAAGACGTATTTTAAATGACATTGCAATCTTCCTTAAAGATGATTAAATGTGGCTAATGAGTTAAGATTGCATCATAGGCTAAAACATGTACTAAAATCAGATAATAGGCCAATTATAATAGTTGAGAGACCGTGCTAGAACCACGGAATCCGGGAATGCCTAACACCTTCTCCCGAGTTAACAGAATTCCTTACCCGGATTTCTGTGTTCGCAGACCATAAATAAGAGTCAACTTCCTCGATTCGGGATTTTAAACCGGTGACTTGGGACACCATAAATTATTCCAAGTGGTGACTCTGAATTTTTAAATAAATAGTCTCGTTTCGATTGTCACTTAAATTGGAAAAACTCCCTTATATCTACCTTTGGGTGGTAAAAAGGAGGTGTGACAAGTTTCAGTAAAACCTTTTAAAACAACTTTCAATAGTTTCAAACGAGTGATAAAACAGTGAGTAAAAATGATAGAAACGTAAACAACCCCTCGGGAAAAATATGAACCATAAACCGCCCATCGGGCATAATATCAACAGAATCAGCCCCTCGGGCTACCTCACAATCACTCGTAATCAGCCCCTCGGGCATAACATAAATCAAGCCTCGGGCAAAACATGGATCAAGAACAGCCCCGAGGGCAACAATATGAAACAACAACAGCCCCGAGGGCTACATCATATCACTCACACTGGGTACCCGCGCTCACTGGGGGTGTGCAAACTCCTGGAGGGGCTCTTACAGCCCAAGCGCTATAACAAGCCATCTCGTGGCATAATCAAACAGGCCTTCAGCCTCATAACAAGCCAACTCATGGCATAACAAATCAGTCCATCGGCCTTAAAATCATGAATCGGTACAACACTACTGCAGTGCCAGCCCGATCCCATAGTATCCTCACAGCACAGGCCCTCAGCCTAACTTAGTCAGAAATCTCTCAAGCCACCCGGGCAACAGTAAAACATGATGCTCAACCCAAAATATCATTTAAAATATCAAACAAGTAAATATGGCTAAGTTATGAAAACGGTAGAATACAGCTTGACTGAGTACAAATATAAAGTCAAAACAGTGAAGAATAGTAGTAAAAATCCCCTAAGGGTCCAAAACAGTTGGCACGAGGCTCAAATATGGCATTCAGCATAAAACATGGTAATAATTTCCAAAACACAATGATATCAAACAGTTTTCAATCAAATACGCAACTTAACAGTCGTACAGAACGAACTAAGTCACAATCCCCAATGGTGCACGACCCCACGCTCGTCATTTAGCGTGTGCGTCACCTCAAAGTAGTACAACGATGTAAAATTCGGGGTTTTATACCCTCACGACAACATTTACAATCATTACTTACCTCAATCCGGTCCAAACACTAGCCCGCGATGCCTTTGCCTCTCGACTCGGCCTCCAAATGCTCCAAATCTAACCAAAAATAGTTCATACCATCAAATTATGCTAAGGAAACAAAACCCACTGGAAAATAACCAATTTACACCAAGAATCCTGAAATTGGCCAAACCCGACCCCGAGCCCACATCTCGGAATCCGATAAAAATCATGTCAATAGAATCCTTATCCTCTAACGAGTCTATACATACCAAAATCATCAAAATCCGACATCAAATGCCCATTCAAATCCCCAAATATCATCTCTCAAATTCTCTTCCACTTTTCCCTCAATTTTCACCCCAAATTTCCAATTTATATGATAAAAATCAAGATACAATCATGGAATTTAACCAAAATTAAGTGAAGAACACTTACCTCAATCAATCCTATGAAAATCCCCTCCAAAATCACCTTCTCTCGAGCACTCTAATGAAATTTTGAAATTATGGACCAAACCCTCGTTTTTAGAACTTAATATTTTGCCCAGATATTTTCTTCATCGCGAACGCGGCAGTACCCTCGCATTCGCGAAGCACAAAGCTTCTCTGACCAAATTCTCTCCTTCGCGAACGCGAGGGTCCACCCGCGAACGTGAAGACCACACAGCTCGACCCTACGCGAACGCGATACCCTGGTCGCGAACGTGTAGCTTGATCTTTTGAACCTTCGCGAACGCGGGACCTGCATCGTAAATGGGAAGAACAAACCTGAAGCCTCACTCAACAACCCTTTGTGAACGCGAGGGCCTATCGTGAACGCCAAGAAGGGTTTTCTGCAACAAAAACACCAGCAAATTCTACCAGCTTTCAAAACCAATAATTGACCCGTTAACCACCCGAAACTCACCCGAGGCCCTAAGGACCTCAACCAAACATACCAACACATCCCATAAACTCATTCAAACTTGTTCCAACCTTTGGAACGCTCAAAACAACCTCAAAACATCAAATCACCCTCAGATTCAAGCCTAAGAATTCCAAAACTTCCAATTCCGCTTTCGATCAAAAAGTCTATCAAACCTCGTCCAAATGACTTGAAATTTTGCACACACGTCACAAATGATACAACGGACCTCCTCCAATTTTCGAAATTCCATTCCGCCCCGATATCAAAATTTCCACTACCAACCGGAAAAATGTCAAATTCTCAATTTCGCCAATTCAAGCCTAAACGTTTCACGGACCACTAAAATACATTCCGATCACGCTCCTAAGTCCCATATTTAGTACAAGCTTGTTATATTTGGGGTCGTGATATAACTTTTACACATAATTACTCACTATATATCTCTCGGTAGTTTGAGTGACTTTGCTCTAATTGGCTTTCTCAAGCCCAATTGGGTGTTCAAACAATGCAAGTAAAATTGGCTCAAGTCGGGTATTACTATCTCTAGGTTTAACCCTTTAATTGGGGCTATCAATCTCTTGAATGCACCCCAATTCCTTGTTATCCTAATTTTCCTAGACTTAGTCCTTCTTTCTCACGAAGAGTCCAAGTCATAAAGGTACGAATCAGTGTTTGCAACTACTAATTCTAAAATTAAAGTATGAATCAAGCTAAATATCACTAACCTATAAACAATTAAGCCCTAAAATTGAAGACTCATTAAATACCCACACTAGGGTTGGGTCACAATCCTAGCTAATGGGTTTAACTACTTATAATCAAGGTAGAAATCAAAGATGGAGATGAAATATAAGCCATAAAAGTTGATTACAAGAATAAAATCTAAGAATAATAGCTAAAGTTGCTCTAAAATTACTCTAAATGGTAAAGTATGGTTGTTCACGAGCTCTTTGATACCAAAGATGACCTAAAAATGTGAAAAAGATCTATTTATACACAGCTAAAATTACCGGACAAAAATACCGCTACGGAGGTTCCGTTGTCAGTGGAATACTGGGCGCCTCAGTGCATGAGCTTTCGCGGCCGCGCAAAAACAAGTGTGGATCGCGTTTCTTCAATTTGGGACTGGGACTGGGCTAGGTTTTGCAGCAGAATTCGTTGGCTTCAATCGCGGCCGCGTAAAATGTTCGCGGGTCGCGTTCCTCATTTGAACTTATATTGCAAGGCCTCTGAACCTCTATCTCGCCCTCAGTGGAATTTGCACTGCAACCGCGTCAGTTATTCCGCTGCAGTGCTATTTTATTGCGATTAGCGGTATCTATTGTATCCCAAAAATGCCTTCTCTGAATCTCAATTTTGTGGACAGCGTAATTGTGTCCGCTTCAGCGGTGGACCTTCTTCGGCCGCTCTTTTCCTTCGCGGTCAGTGCTTTTATCTCAGCTTTGAACTTGTGCATATTTAACTCCTTTATGAGTTGGTTATGACTTTCTTGCCTCATTTTGACCAAACCCTGCAAACAAGCACAATAAGTCAGTTTTCGAGAATACTTTTACACATTTTTTATCCAAAACCTAAGCAAAAGAGAGCATAATATAGGCTAGAATCCATAGTTATCACTCGACACTTATAAAGTACATGGAGTCGGTTGTACTTATACTACACTCTATATTTTTTGTGCAGATTTTAGAGTCAATCCCAACGGCAGTCAGTAGATTGCTCGGATTGATTGCTTGACGGAGACTTGAGGAACAGTTGCACGGCATTCGCAGCCCTAAAGTCCCCTTCTACATTATTCTAGCTGTTTATTTCATTTCAAACAGTTATGCTTTCATTCAGACTATAATATGTAGTACTCTACTCGCTCATGTACTTGTGACACTAGTTCTGGGATTGTATCTCGATTCGCCGTTACTTTAGTTGATTTACTTTATTTCAATTTTATTCAGCTTATTGGTTTTATTTAAATTGATTTGTTAAAAATGGTTAATAACCATCTATAACATTGGCTTGCCTAGCAAGTGAAATATTAGGCGCCATCACAGTCTCGAGGGTGGGAATTCCGGGGCGTGACAAATGAGATGTAACTTCTTATGCTTATTTCGTGTGTTTTGCTTTTAATTTGTTGAAAATAGTTCATAGGAAGATGTTAATATTAGCCCATCTTCTTAACTTGCTTAGTATCCTTCTTATTTAACTTTTTTACTAAAATCTGTCATGTTTGAATTAGTACTTGTTTGGTGTATGGAACCGCGTTGTGTGGGGATCCATATGGCCTTGGAGTGACTTGTCGGTTGGGCCGCTTGTATTGGCGGAGATGAGGTTTCTAGACCTAATATTTACAGTATCGTATTGGAATGAGGAATGTTTGGGATAATGATACCATATTTTTGCTCAGAATTTGGGCAATGGACCTTATCGGACGAGTGAGCTTCTTGACTTGTTGAACGAGGTTTTATGTGATATGAGGTTTACTATTGGTACCGGATTTTCTTTTAGGCAACTATGGTGGTCAGCAGTCATTGCTATGAGTATCTGCGTTATGTGGTATATGATGTGATTATATCTTGGGTTATGAGTATGGCTTGATACAACTTGTTCATACTTATATAATGTATAGATGCGAGATTCGGGTCTTGTAATAAATTCCGGATGTTAGAAATTGGGTTCTAAGGTTTACGGACTAAGGTAAAAGTAAGGATCTTCAATTATGTTATGTTGGCAAGCGTACATGTATCGGATCACCCTCAGATATGTGCATGGTGAGGTTACACCATGATTTGATGGCCTTGGAACGACTCTTTGCACTTTCGAGGACAAATGTACGTTTAAGTGGGGGAGTATGTAAAGACCCAACCGGTCGTTTTGAGAATTTGCATTCCGTTCAGTTGTTTTAAGTCTTGAGTAGCTTCATATGATGTATTATGGCTCGTGTGTATCATCGGTTTTGGTTTTAAGTCTTCGAGATGTATTTAGAAGAATGATTCTCAACTAGGAAGCTGTAAGTTGGAAGAGTTGATCAAGTTTGACATTTATGTATTTGACTTCAAATTGGAGTTTTGATGGTTTCGTTAGGTCCGAATCACGATTTTGGACTTGGACGTATGCCCGAATTCGCATTTAAATGTTTCTAGAATATTTCGACGCTATTTGGCGATAGTTGGAAATTTGAAGGTTTGGAATATTCTTAAGTTTGACTGATAGTTGACTTTGATAATATCGGGTTCGGATTATGGTTCCTGGGAATTGGAATAGCTTCGTTATGTCATTTGGGACTTGTGTGCAAAATTTGTGGTCATTCCGGATTGATTTGATATGGTTCGGCACGAGTTTTGAAAGTTGAAAGTTCAAAAGTTCATTAAGTTCGATTTGAGGTGGATTCATAGTTTTGATGCTATTATATGTGATTTGAGGCCTCGATTAGATTCGTGTTAAGTTTTAGAACTTGTTGGCATGTTCGAACGAGGTCCTGAGGGGCTCGGGGAAGTTGCGGACGTGTTTCAGACCATTTTTCTTCATGATTTCATTGTTGGTTTCTGCTGGTTCTTGATGCCTCAATTGTTCTTTGTGATCGCGAAGATGCAGACGCGAGGTAAGGTAAAGTATGGAGCTGGGAATTTTCTGCTTCGCGTTCGCGTAAGATAGGTCGCATTCGCGAGGCTTTGGTGTATGTGGCCATCGTGTTCGTGTGGCCAGTATCGCGAACGCGTAGAGCATTTTGGTGGCAGTAGTATTTTTTCTTCGCGATCGCAAGGAATTCGCGTGATCGCAATGAGTATTTATGTTCAGTGGTTATAAGTACGCTATTTTCGAGCTTTGAGTTATTTCGTCACTTTTTGAGTTGGGGGGCTCGGATTTAGGCGATTTTGGAGAGAATTTTCAATATATGGATTGGGTAAGTGTTATCTATTCGGTTTTGATTATATTTAATGAATCTATCTTCGATTTTGGCATTTGGATTATAAATTTTAAAGAGAAAATTGAGGGTTTTATCTAAACTTTCCTAAAGTAATTTTTGGATCTTTGAACATCGACTCGGAGTCGAAATTGAGTGAAATTAGTATGGTTGAACTCGTAATTGAATGGGTTATTGGAATTATGACTTTTCTCGTGTTTCGAGATGCGATTTCGGGTTTAACTTTTTGGTTGACTTTGGTTATATATTAAAGATTCGACCTTTGTCATTTGTGTTTGTTTCCTATGACATTATTTGATGGTTTTGAGTTGCTTCTGGTTAGTTTCTAGTTGTTTGGAGGTTGATTTGAGCATGATGGCGCTTCTAGTGCATCGATTTGACTTGTTTGAGGTAAGCGTCTTGCCTAATTTTGTCGGAAAATTTTTTCCTATAAATTGATATTATTTGCTACATGCGGGAGTGAAGCATATATGAGTTTACGAGTGTATATGCATGTGCTAGGATTAATCATGCTCGGGAGTAGATTATACGATTATTTGTGCCTTGTTAGGATATATGACCTTCTTGTTTCATGCTTTACTCGATTTCTAGATTAATATGAATATGAAGTTAAATGCAAGAAATCATGATTTAGCTCGTTAAAACTTGATTAAAATTTAACGGATTTTTGTAAAACTATTAATGTGCTAAATTCAGTCATCGGTATACTTAATCACAAATACCTCGCTACAATCGTTATTCTTGAGATATTGGATTCTATACTTGAGTTAAAGATCATTCATTTTTTAGATTGGTTGAGGTAATTGAACAATGAGGTTCTTGAGGTTTGTTGATTTGTTATTGGCTTGAAAGTTGTGATTTATGTTCGCTTGGAATATTCGCTTAATCATTCCCTTTGTTATTTATGCTTCTTACCTTCCTTGTTATTGTTATACATGTGCTTGGTGAGGAAGAGTGTAAAGCACGAAGGGTGATGCCGTGACATTTCATATACATTACCATGAGAGGAAGAGTGTAAAGCACGAAGGGTGATGTCGTGTCATGCAAGTTAAGCACGAAGGGTGATGCCGTGCTATTTTATTTACACTATCATGTGAGAATGAGAGTAAAAGCACCAAGGGCGATGCCATGCCATTTTATTTACATTATTATGTAAGGATGAGAGTAAAAACATGAAGGGTGATGTCGTGCCATTATGTTTATATTATTGTGTGTTCATGGCACGAAGGGTGTTTTCGTGCAGGCGAGGACGAGATATTATATTGTGATATCATTTCCTTGTGTATACATTCATGCCTTTGCCTTGAGTTGTTACTGTTGCACTATATTTTTCTATATGACTTGTTGTTGTTGTCCTATCTTGTACTCTACCTCAATTGTTGATGTATTATCCATGCTCTCCTTCTTGTTTGTTATATCTACATCTAAGCCTTTTATCATATTAGTTATTCATGCCTTATATTTGTTTAGCTTATAAGAATCATGATTTCCCTCTTGTTTGTTATATTTACATCTAAGCCTTCTATCATGTCAGTTATACATGCCTTCTATTTGTTTAGCTTATAAAGATCATGCTTTTCCCTTTGTTGGTTATATATATATCTAAGCCTTCTACCATGTAAGTTAGTTAAATTTATGTTCTTCTATCTTAATTGATGTCATTACTTCTATGCCTCCTACCTAGTCTATTACCGTTGTCCATATGCACTACTTTATTCGTTATTGTTACCTGTATAATTTCCACTTTGTCTTTACGGTTATTGGCATTTTTTTCACCTAGTTGGTACTTTTATACGTATATTTGGTGAGAATGAGATAAATGCATGAAGGGTGTTTCCATGTCATTTGATTTGATATCTTGAGTTCATCTCTCACATTATGAAAGTTGGATTTGTTACCGTGGTTTGATGATTATCGCTTTAAAGAAAGGATTGGTTGTGATGTTGGGGAATATTGACCGTGATTTCTTCTAGTAATCTTTACTGCTTCACATATTTGTTTCTTGTACTCTTATCTGTGTTGTTCTAGAATTGTTTTTATTGATATTCTACTGCACAGGTTAGTGAGTATCTTTTAACTAAAAAGTGTCGTCACTATTTCACCGAGGTTAGAAAATATACTTACTGGGTACATGGGGCCAATTATACTCATACTACACTTCTATACCTTGCGTGCAGATTTTGGAGCTGGAGTTATTGTGCAGGGTGGGAGCTGGCATTGAATATTCATGCGTTGGGACTAGGAGGTTTTATCCATACAAAAAAAGGTTGTGATATTGGATAATTAACGCCCTCTTCTCCAGGCATGCTGCTCTTTCAGTATATGACAAAGAACTTTTGGCTATTGATCAAAAGGCTCTGAATTCCTTAATGGACCAAAAATTGCATACCAATTCCTATCTAATGTGGTTAACTAAATTGATGCCTTTTGATTATACCATTGAGCACAAGAGAGGAGTTGAAAATAAGGTGGCAGATGTGCTCTCTGATGTCGAATTATTATCATTGGTAATTCTACTACCGTTCTGACTTTTTACTACCTGTCATAACACAGTTGAAACACATATCCTGAATTAAAAGCTCTTATTGAACGGCTATAATCCGATCATTCAGCTCACTCCCACTTTACTTGGCACCATAACCAGTTGATGAGAAAAGGGACCTGACATTTTATATGTTGTAAGTCTTCTATCTAGATTCACTAATTGTGCAACTAATACACATTTTATAGCAGCTCAAAGGGCAACGCGATATGTTAAAAGAACAATAAATTTTAGAATCAAATCTTATGCAAATGAGATGTACGTAGGGGTGTTTCGAGTTTCGACGGTGATTGGGCGTTGATTCTTCTGATAATATAATTTTAATCTTGGTTTGGGGGTATTTTCTTCGTATTCTGAGAAACAACAGATTGTTGCACAATCTACAGCTGAAGCTGAGATCTAGGCAGTAACAGCTGCTGCAAATCAAGCCTTATGGCTTAGAAAGTTTGCTTGATTTGAATTTGAAGCAAGAAGAGCGCACAAAGGTATTTGTGAATAATCAAGTACCTATTACTATCTCAAATAATTCTGTTTTTCATAGGAAAATCAAGCATTTCAATATCAAATTACTATTTCTCAGAGACCTGTAGAAGGAAGAATATGTTGGATTAAAATACTGCAAGACCGATCTTCAACTAGCAAATATGTTTGCCAAAGAGCAAATTTGAATTTTGGAGAGAGGCTTGGAATCTGCAGCAACTGAAGCAAGGAAGAGTGTTGAAGAATTGCTTCAGCTGGCTACTGCAAGAAAAAGTCAAAACAACTTCGTTGGATTTTCTCATGATCATGGAATTATGTGTTAAGTAATTGCTTAATTCTAGGATCTAATTATTGAGTCAAAACAACATTCCTTTAAACTCCTTTCTAGGGTTAGTTGCCTCTTTTCATGAATTCAAGCAAATGACAATATTGGTCATCAAATGATGATAACCACCAAATTTACATTCACACAATAACTACCTGATCTGTTTATGCGAGGAGTGTTTTATGAACACAATAGTTCTATAGTATAATCAAAACATCAGGGAAAGAAGAAGAAAAATGACAATGAAACTCAAACTGAAAGACCTTTTATTGTTGAAATTGAGAAGCGTTACTAGCAAAACACATCTCCCTCTTCTCTCTCTCTCTCTCTCTCTCTGTGTTTCAAGTAGCTACACAAATCTTTTTATATACTACATTCTATTCCTAAAAATCACCAGAACTGTTGCTGAAAATCAGGAGCTTTTTTAAAAGTCGGTTACCTAGCTTTTTGGTTGCTGAAGACGTGTTCTACCACTAGGTTAATTTTCACTAAAATCTGAACAACTAACAGTAAAAACATACAGCAGCTAACAGTTAAGAAAAACAGAACATGGACACTAGATCATCCTTGATTATGACTCCCTTTCGCTATAACAACCAGCTCCTGTTGGTTCTTTATAATTGAAGATGAGGAAACTGTTTTTGTCCAATTTCTTTTGAGAACCATTTAGCTCCCTTGGGGTGTTGACCCTTTACTCCGATGCAATACAAATTCTTGGATACCACGCCTGGTAGTGATGATTTTCTTTTCCAATATGGTGTCCTCTGGAAGAGCAAATTCCTTACCGATACCCAAATCTTCAATCGCAGGAATCATGTCGGTTGTTTCATCATCAAGCAGCGATGGTTCAAACAACTTTAACTTATCAACATTCATAACTGAATACATTTGCATATAGGCAGACAATTCCAGTTGGACGGCATTATCTTCAATTTTTCTTAAAATTCGAAAGGGACCATCCTGATAGGCTTGAGCTTTTTGCCTTCGCCTTTCAACCTTTCTATCCCTAGGTGAAGCCAAACCAAGTCACCTTCCTAGAAATCTCCCTATATTCGATGTTTATCATGGCGCTCCTTATATTTTTTTGTGACTTGAAAAGTTGTTCCACTTCCTGATGCACTCGTCGGATATGATCAATGAATCATTGAGCCTTGAGTAAGTCAGCCTCATTTTTGCCATCTTGTGAAGCTACTTAAACCGTAAACTCCAAATCAAAGACTTTGTAGTAAGAATCCAAGGCAAACTTCTTCTGGGCCTTCTTAATTGAAATATGAATTATGTGGTTGATGGCAAACTGAAAAATAGTATGCTCTCATCCCATGTTTTTAGGTGGCGCAAGTTGTAGCCGCGCAAGAGATGAACCAACGTCCGGTTAACCACTTTTGTCTGGCCATCCATTTGTGGATAGAAAGTGGTGCTCTGTTTCAACTTAGTATCCATAAACTCCCATACAGTGCTCCAAAATTTGCTCACGAACCGAGTATCACGATATGATATGATTGAATTAGGCAGCCCAAAAATCTTCCACACAGTTTCAAAGAACAACATTGCTGCCTCCACTCCAGTAACAGTCTTCTTGCATGGAATAAGTACCACCATCTTTGAGAATCTATCAACTACTACATATTGGTAATCGTTATCACGTCGAGTCTTTGGAAGACCTCCTAAAAAGTCCATAGAAATGCTTTCCCAAGGTCGAGTAGGAACTGGTAGTGGAGTGTATAAACCTAACTTTCTGTTAGCAGGCTTTGAGACACTACATAATCCACATCCCTTTATAAATCGACTTACATCTTCCTGCATAAACATAACGTTGAAGATTCAACAATGTCTTTGTTTCTCCAGAATGTCCCGCAACTTTAGATGTATGAGCTTCTCTCATCCAACTTATACGTTCTGCAGCTCGAGGAACACACAACCTTCCATCCTTGAATAGCAGCCCATCTTGGATGTTGAATTTTGAAGCTCTTCCTGCCTTAACTTCTTTTATCTTGTCTTGAAACAAAGGATCCTCAAGATACCATCCTGCATATTATTCATGAAAAGCTGGCTCTATCTTCATAAATAAAGCTAAGCATAAAGATGTTAAGGGAGGTCGTGATAGCATATCAGCCAACTTATTATGAGCTCCCTTCTTGTACCTGATAACAAGATTAAACTGTTGCAAGTATGTCATCCACTTTATATGACAAACTTGCTGCAAACGAGACTGCACTTGTAAATACTGTAAAGGGCGATGTGTTAAGGGAATAAACCCCGTAAAATAATATTCACGGTATTAGTGATAAACGCGGACTACTAAGTTATGGTTAAATCAGGAAGAATAATTATGCAGCAAAAATGACACCAAGATTTTACGTGGAAACTCTTCTGAATAAGGAAAAAACCACGGCCAAGAAGAGCAATTGATATCACTATAGCGAGGATTTTATATTATGTAGTAACAAGTACAAATACTCCTAAGACCACTATCCCATCAAAAGAAAAAAATATTCTTTTGCTTTTTCCACCTCACTACAATATCTTTCACACGCTATTTTTCTTCACAGGCTATTTTCTTATAGTCTATAGAATACATTGCTCTCTCTCTCTTTTCTCTCTTTGTTGGTGTGTAGAAATGAGAGTTGAAGCTCTTCTTTTATAGCCAAAACTCACTCTCTAAAGCCTACAATATTTGACAATTTGCACACACTTTTTATAATTTCAACAAGGTTGACTACCAAACCAGGAACCAAACCAAGTCAACAAAATTGGCTACCAAATCATACCAATTCAACAAGGTTGGCTACCAAACCAAACCAAGTCAACAAAATTGGCTACCAAATCATTTGAATGAGATGGACACCATATCAATCTCCCCTTACAGTCTCATTCATCTAGAGGAGGTAGCATTGTCTTCTAGTCTAAGTGCATGACGACAAGTTCTTTGCATAGCTCGAACTTGTCTCTTGGTACCACCTTGGTCAACATATCAGCAGGATTTTCACTTGTGTGAATCTTTTTGACTTGAAGTGATTCGTTCTCCACTTGCTCACGAATCCAATGATATCTGACGTCGATGTGTTTTGTTCTCGCATGGTACATGGAGTTTTCGCTTAGGTCTATTGCACTATGACTGTTGCAATAGACAACATACTCTATCTGTCGCAATCCAAGTTCTTGAAGAAATCTCTTGAGCCATATCCTCTCTTTTCCAGCTTCAGTAGCCGCAATATACTCCGCTTCAGTTGTAGATAGTGCGACACACTTCTGTAACTTTGACTGTCATGATATAGCTCCCCTTAAAAAAGTAAACAAATATCCAGTAGTGGATTTTCTATTATCAAGGTCACCTGCCATATCAGAATCTGTATAGCCCTTTAATTTTGGATTTGATCCTCCAAAACATAAGTGTTCATGTGAGCTTCCTCTTAGATACCTGAGTATCCACTTTACAACTTCCCAATGCTCTTTTCTTGGATTTTCGAGAAATCTGCTAACAACACCGACTGCATGAGCAATATCTGGTCGAGTGCATACCATTGCATACACCAAACTTCTGACAGCGGAGGAATAAGGAATCTTGGTCATTCTCTCTTTTTCCTCCATTGTTGTAGGACACATCTTCTTACTCAACTTCAGATGACCAGGAAGGGGTGTGCGAACCAACTTAGCACTTTTCATATTGAAACGCTCCAACACACGTTCTATGTACTTCTCTTGTGACAAGTAAAGCTTTCTTTCGTTTCTCGAACGAGTAATTCTCATGCCCAAAATCTGCTTAGCAAGAACCAAGTCTTTCATTGCAAAAAACTTATTCAATTGTTTCATTAACTCGTCAATCTTGGAAGCATTCCTGCCCACAATCAACATATCATCCACATATAGCAAGAGGATGATAAAGTCATCATCAAAAAATCTTTGTACAAACACACAGTGATCTAAAGAAGTATTCTTGTAGCCTTGCTCCCCCATAACAGACTCAAACTTCTTGTACCACTGTCTGGGAGCTTGCTTCAATCCATATAGACTCTTCTTAAGTTTGCATACAAGATTTTCTTTACTTTTTGCCTTGAAGCCTTCAGGTTGTTCCATATAAATCTCCTCTTCTAAGTCACCGTGAAGAAAAGCAGTCTTCACATCCATTTGCTCAATCTCCAAATCAAGAGTGGCAGTCAAACCAAGAACTGTCCGAATGGAGGACATTTTCACGACAGGAGAAAATATGTCGTCAAAGTCAATACCTTTTCTTTGACCAAATCCCTTGACAACCAATCTAGCTTTGTATCTAGGCTTCAAACTATGTTCTTCAGCTTTAACTTTGAACGCCCACTTGTTTTTCAAAGCTCTCATGCCCTTAGGCAATTTCACCAACTCAAAAGTATGGTTCTCATGCAGAGATTTCATCTCATCTTGCATGGATTCAATCCATTGATCCTTGTGCTCATCTTCTATGTCTTCCGCATAACATTCAGGTTCTCCCCCATTAGTGAGTAATACATACTCATTGGGTGAATAACGGGAGGAAGGAGTACGAGGTCTAGAAGACCTCCTGAGTGGAATATCTAACTCGTCCACAGCTTCGTGAGTAGGAGCATCTACCTCATCAACATTAGCATTGTTATCACCATCACCATCAATATGCTGATCTGGAATATGGTTCTGGGCATCACCATCATCATTGATCCCACCAACGTTATTTGCATTTGTATGAGAAACTTGATCAAGATTAACTAAACCTTCAGAACTTGGAAATTTTAGCTTATCCACTTTGTTAATATCTTCGATGGTTTGATCCTCCATGAAGAAAACATTACGGCTTCTCATGATATTCTTCTCAATTGGATCATATAGCCTGTAACCAAACTCATCAAGGCCATAACCAATGAAGATGCACTGTCTTGTCTTAGCATTTAATTTTGACCTCTCATCTTTAGGCACATGTACAAAAGCTTTGCAACAAAACACTTTCAAGTGGTCATAGGAAACATCCTTGTCATACCAAACTCTGTTTGGAACATCACTTTGCAAAGCAACTGCAGGGGATAGATTAATAACATGTGCGGCGGTCAACAAAGCCTCACCCCAAAAGGAATTCGGCAACTTTGCTTCAGAAAGCAAACATCTGACTCTTTCCATCAAGGTCATGTTCATCCTTTCTGAACCATTAAGCTAAGGAGTCTTAGGAGGAGTCTTCTGGTGTCTGATACCCTGTTGCTTGCAGTATTCGTCAAACGGTCCACAATATTTACCACCTTTATCAGTACGAATACACTTCAGCTTCTTTCAAGTTTTTCTTTCAACTGAAGCCTGAAACTGCTTAAAGACACCTAACACTTGGTCTTTAGTCTTCAAGATGTAGAACCAAAGTTTCCTCGAGCAATCATCAATAAAGGTAGCAAAATAAAGTGCACCACCCAAAGTCCTTGTCTTCATTGGACCACATAAATCTGAATGCACCAACTTAAGTAACTCTGTCTTTCTTGAAGGAGGATGAGACTGGAACGGAACTCTTTTTTGTTTTCCAGCCAAGCAGTGCTCACATTTTTCTAATTTTGCACTTTCAAAATTTGACAACAATTTCTTCTTGGCCAGAACATTTAGTCCTTTCTCGCTAATATGGCTAAGCCTCTTATGCCGTGACGTTGAAGAGTTATTGCTTTCAAAGGCATTCACCATATCAACACAGGTAAAGGTTGTAGTCCAGTATAGACCACGACATTTTTCCCCACGAGCCACAATCATGGAACCCTTAGTGAGCTTCCACTTTCCAGCACCATTGGTACTGACATATCCCTCATCATCCAAAACACCAATAGAGATTAAGTGCAAACGAACATCAAGTGCATATTTTACATTGTTTAAACTAGTTTAGTTCCAATACTAGTTTCCAAACAAATCGTTCCAACACCAGCCACCCTAGATACAGCCTCATTACCCATACTCAAATTTCCAAAGTTACCCTGAGTATAAGATGAGAAAAATTCCTTCCTTGATGTCATATGAGATGCGGTACCACTGTCCACAACCCAGCATGACTCATCACAAGCAATATTTATCAGATCTGCATCAAGGACGGTAACAAGATCTTCCATAGTGACGGTGGCCACACGATTGCCATCTTCTTTCTGTTATTCCTTGTCTCTATTCTCCTTTTTTCAAAATTCGGCAGAACTTCTTTGTGTGCCCTTTCTTCCCGCAATGATAGCACTCAATATCTTTAAGTCTGCTTCTGGATTTGCTTCTATTATATTCTCTATTTTGAGAACCCCAATTCTTTCTTCTCTTCTAGAGCTAGTCACCAAGACATCTGATGAGGAGGAACCTTGAGATTTTCTTCTTATCTCTTCATTTAAAAGGCTGCTCTTGGCAAGATCCATAGAAATCACACTATCCGGAGCAGAATTTGATAATGAAGTTCTAAGAATTTTCCAAGAATCTGGTAGGGAACCAAGTAGAAACAGGCCTTGAATTTCTTCATCAAATTTAATACCCATAGCAAATAACTGGTTCATGATCCCCTGAAAATTATTCAGATGATCTGTCATCGCGGAACCATCATGGTATTTTAAACGCAGCATCTGCTTTATCAAAAACATCTTGTTGTTTTCAATTTTTCGAGCATACAAACTTTTAAGGTGCTCCCATAGGGTCCGAGCATGTGTCTCCCCAGAAATATGGTTCAAAACATTATCGTCAACCCACTATCTAATAAAGCCGCAAACTTGCATGTGTAACAGATTTCACTCTTCATCTGATTTATTATCAGACTTTATAGCGGCGAAGACAGGTTGATGAAAACTTTTGACATAGAGCAAATCTTCCATTTTGCCCTTCCAAATGGCATAGTTTGTGCCATTCAAAGTAACCATTCTACTAGTGTTGGCTTTCATTGTTTATCACAAATACAAATACTATTTATTATGAGACTAAAGTAATTCTTTTCTGATGTGGAAGTTCAGACTATGCTGCAACCACAGAGCATACTCAGACAGAACCTTGGCTCTGATACCACTTGTTGGGAATAAACCCCGTAAAATAATATTCACGGTATTAGTGATAAACGCGGACCACTAAGTTATAGTTAAATCAACAAGAATAAAAATGCAGCAAAAATAATACCAAGATTTTACGTGGAAACCCTTCTGAATAAGGGAAAAACCACGGCCAAGAAGAGCAACTGATATCACTATAGAGAGGATTTTACAATATGTAGTAACGAGTACAAATACTCCTAAGACCACTACACCCTCAAAAGAAAACAAAATACTCTTTTGCTTTTTTCACCTCACTAAATATCTCTCACACTCTATTTTTCTTCACAGACTATTTTCTTATAGTCTATGGAATACCTTGCTCTCTCTCTCTTTTCTCTCTTTGTTGGTGTGTAGAAATGAGAGTTGAAACTTTCCTTTTATAGCCAAAAACTCACTCTCTAAAACCTACAATATTTGACAATTTGCACACACTTTTCATAATTTCAACAAGGTTGGCTACCAAACCAGGAACCAAACCAAGTCAACAAAATTGGCTACCAAATCATACCAATTCAATAAGGTTGGCTACCAAACCAAACAAAGTCAACAAAATTGGCTACCAAATCATTTGAATAAGATGGACATCATATCACGATGATCGGTATGAACCACAGTTTCTTTGCCCAAAAGATAAACCCGCCAATGCTTAACGGCTTGATATAAGGCCAATAGCTCTTTATCATAGTGGGGATAATTTTTCTGAGCTCCTTGAATTAATTCAGAATACTAAGCAATTGGCTGCCCTTCCTGTACAACACAACACCTATGGCATAACCTGAAGCATCTACTTCTATCTCGAAAGGTTTCTGGAGATTGGTAGCGCCAAGATTAGTGCCTCGTTTATTTTTCTTTTCAGCAAAAGGAAGGCTTCTTCTTGTTCTTAATTCCACTGGAATTGTTGATTAGCTTTTGTCAGTGAATGTAAAGGTGATTCCAAGATGGAGAAATTTTTGATGAATTTCCGAAGGTATTGGCAAAGTCCCACAAAACTTCGCACCTCTGTTACTGTCTTTGGTCTTGGCCATTCTGTGATCACCTTGATTTTATTAGGATCAATCTGCAAGTTGCCATTTCCTACCATGAACCCAAGATACACCAATGTGATTCACATTTTTTCTTGTTGAGATGCAACTGATGTTGTTGTAATAATAGAAATACTTGCCTCACATGTTGAATGTGCTCTTCCCTTGAACAACTGTAGATCAATATATCGTCAAGTTATACAATAACAAACTGCTCAATATAAGGCCTCAATACATCATTTATAAACCGCATAAAGGTTGCAGGAGCATTGCATAAACCAAACGGAATTACTATCCATTCATATAGCCCTTGGCGCGTTTTCAATGTTGTTTTCCAGGAATCTCCTTCACAAATTCGAACTTGATAATAACCATACTTCAAGTCTAGTTTGGTGAACACAGTTGCTGGTTTTGGTTGGTCCAGCAAATCATCAATCCACGGAAGGGGTAACGATTCTTGATGGTGATCTTGTTAAGTGCTCGGTAATCGATACACATACGACATCCTCCATCTTTCTTTGGAACCAAGACAATTGGTGAGCCACATGGTGAGTTGCTAGGCTTAATCACACCATTTTCTAGTAACTCTTGCACTTTCTGCTTAATCTCCACATTTTCCAGTACCGAGTTACGATACATACTGAGATTTGGTAAAATTGAGTCAGCTTTTATTGTTGAAATTGAGAAGAGTTACATAGCAAAACACATCTCTCTCTTTGTGTGTTTTTCAAGCAACTACACAGATTTTTTTATATACTGCTTAGGGTCTGATTGTGTTCCTAAAAATCACCAGAATTGTTGATGAAAATCAGGAGCTTTTTTAGAAGTATGTTACCTAGCTTTTTGGTTGCTAAATACTTGTTCTACTACCAGATTTATTTCCACTAAAATATGAACAACTAACAGTAAAAAAATACAGCAACTAACAGTTAAGAAAAATAGAACATGGACACTAGATCATCCTTATTACTAACTTATGGAAACTAACTTCTCATCAAAAGAGTCGGCATACATCTTACATCATTCATTTCAACAAGAAACATGGAACATACAGTAAGTACTATTCATTGCATACCTAGTATCTGACGAACCTCACGTGAAGTAACCCGTATTGTTTTGTTTATCTTGACCGGCAAAGAGATTCAAATATTGGGAACGAGAAAGTGGAGTAGTCATTCGTGATTGAACGTCTTTTTTGCAATTGCAGAGATAGAGGCGCGTCTAAAAGGAAACAACTGATTACAGATTCTTCAAAGCATTTCGCCACCAAAAAATAAGATATGCTTGTTGGAGATGAAGGCATCTCAGATTCGTCTATGGCGTTTGATAGAGAAAAGGGTTTGGTTTGAGTATAAGGTTTGGTACAATTTAGGTTGTCTGTAAATGACAGCAGTTTGTCTTGTTTTGTTCGCCTAAGGATCCAGATATGGGCTGCTCAACATTGGCCCTCTTTAGTCTTTTGGGCCTCCTTATCCGTCTGCCCAATATCCAGTCCAATAGAAGAGAATAGAAGAAAGACAACAACTGAAAATTTTATTCTTTGTTTGTTATAGACTAGCCAATACAATAAGGACACATAAGATAGTTAGTTATGCACAGATTCTTTTCATTTTGTATTTATACACAGTCCTTGTACAGCAAAATCAGATTGAATATACAGAAAAGAAAAATTCTCTAAAATTGTTCTTCTATTTCATCATGGTATCAGAGCAGGTTTGATCTGCTATAGATTCACACTACATCATGGCAACTGAAAGTCAGCCCAGCGATTTGTTGAATTCATCTACTCCTGCTACTGGAGTTTCTGTAGCTACAGGATCTACTATTTCTGGTGTTGTTGATTCAGCACATCATTATTACCTCCATCCTTCAGATTATCCTGGTATGAGCCTCGTTTCTTCTACATTTGATGGCAGAGGTTATGGAGGATGGAGAAGAGCAATAGTAATAGCTCTGTCTGCTAAGAATAAGCTAGGGTTCATTGATGGAACCCTAGTTGTTCCTGCTGCTGATTCAGGTCTTCAAAGAGCTTGGGCACGTTGCAATGATATGGTCCTTTCTTGGCTTCTCAACTCACTCTCCAAAGAAATAGCAGAAAGTGTGTTGTATTCACAAAGTGCTAAAGACCTTTGGGCTGACCTGAAAGATAGATTTGGTCAGACAAATAGTGCTAAACTCTTCAGCTGCAAAAGGAGCTACGTGTTGTGGTGCAGGGAAATTCTAGTGTTACAACTTATTTTACTAAGATGAAGAGCTTGTGGGATGAGCTTGATGCTCTTAACACTTTTTCAGCTTGTATCTGTGACTATGATTGTAGAGCTAAAATAAAGAACCATAAAGCTCATCAAGATGAAAGGTTGTTGCAGTCTCTTATGGGGTTAAATGAGTGCTTCATAGGAGTAAGAAGTAACATACTGTTATCTTCTCCTCTGCACACCATTGGACAGGCATACTCCTTAGTGATCCAAGATGAAAAGCAGAGGGAGATTCATGCAACCCCTACTTATCCAGGAGAATCTACTTCTTTCATTGCTGCTAATCAGTGAGGAAGGGGGAAGATACACAATGAACACAGAGGTCAAAAGGGTATGCTTGATTCTAAAAAGGTTTCAACCATTTGTGCCTATTGTAAGAACCCATGACATACCATAGACAAGTGTTATAGGATCGATGGTTTTCCAACAGATTTTAAGTTTACAAGACAGAAGAAGTTCCAAGGTCCAATACAAGCGAACAATTCTCTTAATGCAGTTGATGAAAGTGAACAGGTAATTAGTGTTTTAGAGACAAAATCACTCTCCTAAGAAAATGTAGCTCAGCTACTCCAGCTCCTTCAACAAGTTAAGCTTGGACAACAGGTGGCAAGAACTTCTTCTGATGCTTTTGCAAATGCTAATTGTGCTAGTATACCTTCCTTCTTTAATTCTCCTGCTTGTTTCATTAAAATCAGTAGTCAGTCTTGGATATAAGACAGTGGAACCTCAGAACATATGACCTACAACAGAAAATTTTTCTATGTCCTTAAACCTTTAATCAAGCCTAGAATTGTTAACTTGCCAAATTCTCAAAAGGTTCTGGCAACTAACTATGGTTCAATCATTATGTTTTCTAATCTAATACTTCAAAATGTTCTCTATATTCTATCTTTCAAATATAATCTTTTATTTGTTCACAAGTTATGTAAACAGTTAAAATATCCACTCTATTTTATTTTTTCTTCATGTTTTCTGCAGGGCCCTTCACTAAAGAGCCCTCTGGAGATTGGTAAGGAGAAGGCATGACTCTACATCCTTCAATCAAGGCCAACAGCAGCCATTCCCAGTATTCCATCCAAGTCTAGCAATAGTTTTCTTTCTAGCAGGAAACTTAATCTAGGACAATATGTACCTATTTTACATTCCTGTTCTAGTTCTATTTCCAATGTAAAAGATAAGCAATAGCATTATAGGCTAGGCCATATGCCTTTCAGTAATATGAAAAACATTTATGATATTCCTATTTCTGTTTCATCCAAGTCTTATACTCCTTGTGTTGTTTGTCCTATGGCAAGACAATCAAGACTCCCATTTTCCACAAGCAGCATTAACACAAAGCACATTTTTGAATTAATTCATATTGATACATGGGGCCCTTATAATAAACCTACTTATGATGGCTTTAAATATTTCCTAACTATTGTGGATGACTATAGTAGAGGTACATGGACCTACTTATTGAGCAACAAATCAAATGTCTTTTCAATCTTAAAATCATTCTTGGCGTAGAAAGGCAGTTTCATACAAAGGTTAAGGCCATTAGATTAGATAATGCCTTTGAGTTAGGAAGTGGGACTGCCCAGTCAGATTTTTTTCTTTCCCAAGGAATTATACATCAGACTGCTTGTATTGCCTCTCCACAATAAAATGGAGTTGTGGAGAGAAAACACAAGCATTTGTTGGAGACTTCTAGAGCTCTACTCTTTCAGTCCAATTTACCTATTTCTTACTAAGGTGAATGTCTTTTAACAACAACTTATCTCATTAATAGGTTTCCCTCAAGAGTTCTTCATTTTAAAACACCTTATGAGGTTCTTTTTCATTCTAGACCAGATTACACAAAGTTAAAATGTTTTGGATGTCTGTGTTTTGTCTCTACTCCTTCCATCCATAGAACAAAGTTTCAACCTAGGGCCATACCATGTGTATTTCTGGGTATCCACAAGGTAAAAGAGGTTACAAATTCCTGAACCTCAAAACTTTGAAGCCTTTTATCTCTAGAGATGTTGTTTTTCATGAGGAAGTTTATCCCTTCTCTTCTAAACTACCTCAACATTCTCCAGATTCTTTCCTGCCTCTCTCACCTTTACCTAATTCCACCAGTGGTGTTCTTGACTCAATCCCAGAAAATCACCAGCTAATGATAATGCAACCCCCTTTCTCCTACCTACATCTCTCACCCTACATCTCCTTCTCCCATTCTTTTCTCTCATATTACTGCTCCCTCACTCACACCTTCCCAACTTCAGCATTCTCATGTTCCCACTGCCTCACCTTCTACATCTGAACCTATGATAAACAATTTGATTAGAAAGTCATCTAGACCTCATAACCCTCTAGTTTTCTCAAAGATAACATTTGTAATGCTATTCAACTTACAGATGTTAGCACTGCCTGTTTTCTCTCCCCTATTACACCTCCTAGTTTTCCTTTCTCTGGGCTCTCTACCTCAAATCAGACTTTACTCAATTCCCTGTCTAATATTCAAGAACCTATCAGTTATAGTCAAGCAGCACATCACCCAGGTTGGCAGGAAGCCATGGCTAAGGAAATTGAAGCCCTTGAACAGAATCAAACCTGGGAAGTAGTGAAACTACCCCTGGTAGAAAAGCACTACCTTGCAAATGGGTGTATAAGGTGAAACAACATTCTGATGGTAGTGTGGAAAGACTAAAGGCTCGTCTAGTAGTAAGAGGAGATATTCAAAGGGAAGGAGTGGATTTTACTGAAACATTTTCACCTGTGGTGAAAATGACTACAATTAGATGCATTCTTGCTATAGCTGTGAAGAGGGGTTGGGGAATCTTTCAATTAGATGTGAACAACGCCTTTTTACATGGTGATCTTAATGAAGAGGTTTATATGAAGTTTCTTATTGGTTTTTCACCATCTTCTCCTACTCAAGTTTGCCATTTGAAGAAATCACTTTATGGTTTACATCAAGCTTCACATCAATGGTATGCTAAGTTAACGGCAACTCTAAATTTTAAAGAGTATTCACACCCATTGAATGACTACTCCCTATTTTTTAAGAAGATGGATTCCCCAATATCCATAGTTGCAGTCTACGTGGATGTCATTGTACTCACATGAAATAATGCTGAAGAACTACATGCTTTAAAGATATTTTTAAACCAAGAGTTCAAAATCAAAGACTTAGGGACCTTACATTATTTTTTGGGCATGGAAATACTGCGAGAATCTGCTGGTCTGATCCTGTCCCAGCGTAAATTTGCCCTGGACCTCCTCACTAAGTTTGATGTCTTACACAAAACTCCTGTTTCCTGCCCACTTGATCCAACTATCAGACTCTTGTCCAACACTGGTGATCCTCTACCAGATCCAACCTTGTATCGTCATTTATTGGGTAAGTTAAACTACTTAACCCATACAAGGCCTGATCTCTCCTTTACGGTACAGCACCTCAGTCAATATATGCAGGATCCCGGCAACCTCATATGCATGCCGCTCTTCGTGTCCTTCGATATTTGCTCAAGGACCCTGGTCTTGGGTTGTTTATGTCTTCATCACCCTCCTTTCAGCTGCTTGCTTTTTGTGATTCCGACTAGGGTACTTGTCCTGAATCCCGTAAATCTGTTAGTGGTTTTTACATTTCCCTTGGAGGTTCTCCCGTCTCCTGGAAGTCCAAGAAACAGACTTCCATCGCCCTAAGCTCTGCTGAAGCTGAGTATCGCTCAATGAGGGGAGTAGTTGCCGAGCTCACATGGCTAGTGCGTCTTTTTAAGGACCTGGCTGTTCCAATTTCTCTCCCTGTTCCTTTGCACTCTGATAGCCAAGCAGCTATCCACATCGCGAAAAACCTCGTGTTTCATGAGAGAACGAAACATGTGGGGATCGATTGCCACTTTGTTCGTCAACAATTCCTTGCAAGTCTAATTTCTCTGTCTTTTGTTCGATCCTCTTCTCAGTTGGCAGATCTCTTCACCAAGTCTCTCACAGGGCTGCTTCACCATAGACTTTTGGGCAAGTTGGGTGTTCTTGCATCCCCTTCCAACTTGAGGAGGGGTGTTGGAGATGAAGGCATCTCAGATTCGTCTATGGTGTTTGATAGAGAAAAGGGTTTGGTTTGAGTATAAGGTTTGGTACATTTTAGGTTGTCTGTAAATGACAGCAGTTTGTCTTGTTTTGTTCGCCTAAGGATCCAGATATGGGCTGCTCAACATTGGCCCTCTTTAGTTTTTTGGGCCTCCTTATCCGTCTGCCCAATATCCAGTCCAATAGAAGAGAATAGAAGAAAGACAACAGCTAAAAATTTTATTTTTTGTTTGTTATAGACTAGCCAATACAATAAGGACACATAGGATAGTTAGTTATGCACAAATTCTTTTCATTTTGTATTTATACACAGTCCCTGTACAGCAAAATCAGATTGAATATACAGAAGGAAAATTCTCTAAAATTGTTCTTCTATTTCATCAATGCTATCAAAAATCGACTACGACTAAACTTTAGCTAACTAGCAGCAGTATTTAATCTATCTGCGAAACCACTTAAAGTTAACAAGGCATCAACATGAAACACGGTTTTGGGTACTTTACGAGAAGATAATGGATCACGATGACATATATGAGCAGCTGCTGCTGCTGCATGTGAGTTAATTTTGTAGTTTCCTTTGTTACCTGTGCGCTCATTCATACAACAAGATACAACTTACAAACAGACAATGAGGTTAGCCGACTTTTTAGAATCTACAACTTCATATATTGACCTTTGACATAACTCAAGAGAACCACGGGTCAAATTGCTAGCGAAAGTCCTAAATTTCTTTTACAGCAAATCTTGATCCGAGGCAGAGCAAAGTCAAAACACGAACTTAATTATAGCCAAGAAATTGGCTGGATAAATTGAATGATATCAACAGATTTTAACAGACATTTTTTGTCACAGTATGATCATATGAAGAAGCAAGTAGCTCAAACTAATTTCCAGTAATCAATCACAGTAAAAGATGCATTTAATCAGGATTTACAGCAGGCAAGACCTTGATTAAGAACATTTACTCAGGAAACATGCATGTACATGTTTGCCAGGAGAGTGAAAATCGGAGAAGACCTCGAGTCGGAGAAAAAGTGCAGCAAAAATTACACTAGACAACCCAACAAAAGATGCCGTTCAGCACTAGCTCCTACAGTAAATAGGTCAGAACAAAGATGATGGTAGTTCATACTGGTCTGCGCATTTTTATGTTTAAAGGAATTTCCTTGTAAGACTGGATCTTCTTAGCTGCATTTCTTAATGGTCTACTCAGAGACAATCTTCCAAACTCTGTAGATGCAAACCTCAATGCAGGATTACTTTCGACGTCATCAGGCGACATAGAAAAGGAGGCTGAGCCATTTGGCTGGACTAGATTAACCATTGGTGGGCATTTGTCTTCAACCTCAAAATAATCTTTATCGTGCTTTGGTTCTTCAGGTTTAGATCGAGCAGATTGCCTTCTTAAACAGGGTCTGCAAAGATAGCACAAAGTCATTATGAGCAATTCTCTTAACATTATTTAGAATCTTTAACATCACAGAAATCGGCAAATTCTACAAGATCAAAGTAGACTAACCTTTTATTTTCAGCCTTATCCTGGGGCTGAACTTGTTTAGAAGAGCCCAAACCTACATGTCACAAGGAAAGAATGATAAACAAAAGCAAGAAGTTTAGGCCCTTGTTAACAGCGAAGATTATAGAATAATTGGATATTATACTCACACTTTGACTGAGGCCTCCTTTTGATATTTGCAGGTTTATCGTTATCTCCAATTCCCAAAGAAGAATCCCCTGCCTCTTCACACTTGATTGGTTCCACCTTCAAACAGCAAAAGAGTAAATTACCACTAGATCCATAACAGTTATCTAGTACACAAAAATTTGTCTATGCACCTCATTATTCAACTGCAGCACATTTTTTGTTTTACTATCTCCTGATTAAAAAGAATACTCCAGTCAAAAGTGAAAGAGAAAACAACTTAGGCCTACTCGGAGACGAACTTCCAAACTCTTTAGATTCAAACCACAATGCAGGATTGCTTTCTAAGTCACTAGATGATATACAAAAGAAAGTTGAACCATTGCTGAACTAGATTAAACATTGGTGCCATTTGTCGTCTACCTCAAAATCATTTTCATCATGTTTCATTGCTTCAGGTTTAAACCGAGCAGATTGCCTTCTTACACAGGGTCTGCAAAGACAGCATAAAGTCATTATTATGAACAATTTTCTTAGAATATTTAGAATCTTTAACATCATAAAATTGATGTCACATTCTACAAGTTCAAAGTAGACTGGCCTTTTATTTTCAGCATTGTCCTGGGCTTGAACTTGTTTAGAAGAGCCCAAACCTAAATGTCACAAGGAAAGAATGAAAAACAAAAGCAAGAATTTTAGGCTTTTCTTAACAGCAATATCACCTGATATCCAGATATTACACTCACTCTTTGACTGAAGCCTCCTTTTAATATTTGCAGGTTTATCATTATCTCCATTTCCCAAAGAGGAATCCCCTGCCTCTTCACACTTGATGGGATCCACCTTCAAAAAGTGACAGCAAAGAGAAAATTACCACTAGTTCCATAACAGTACAAAAAAATTGTCTATGCACCTCATCATTCAACTGCTGGCACATTTTTTGTTTTTCTATCTCCTGATTAAAAAGAAAACTCAATCAAAAGTGAAAGGAAAAACAACTTAAACAACAACAGATTTGAGTAAGCTAAACCTGACTAACCTCTGCTTCAAGCCTTTTAGCTTTAAGTACGCCATTTGTACATCCTAGCTCATGTTGTAATGTTTTGAGCTGTTCAATAAGTAGCACTTACATTAGCTCAAGGAGAAAATCACCAATCCGATCTTATAAGTAAAGCTGGTGTGGCATTCAAGTGCGTACCCTATCTTTAGCTGAATTTAATTCCTGAGAAAAATGCAAAAAGCAACAGTTTTTGTAACTAAACAGGAAAGTAGATGGTCTTAAAACTTAACTAGCTTGATTATGAGAAAGGAAAACAAACCGCAAGCATTTGACTGTTTGATTGCGCAAGTTGATGGTTCTGTTGCTGCATTTTCTGCAGATTAACTCTCATCTTCTGTATCTCAGCTCCAGTTAATTCAATTATTTTGCTATTGAGAACACGAATCAAGGAACAGTCTCACAAGAACAAAAGTGATAATACAAATGCTAACCGAGAAAGGTACCTATTATCATTCAACTAAATCAACTACGCCTTTAATCCCAAACAAATTGGAAACAACTATGTGAATTCTCAATATCCATTCTGCTATAATTGGGCTCAATTAGTTCGAAGAACCTCTTATCCATCAGCACTACATCCAATTACCAATCGAGCTTGTGTCTAGGAGAGCATGTTTTGATAGACTCAATGTTTAGAAGATTCAACATATTAAGACTATCTTTACACTAACCATAAATTTACCGCAATCCTCCTTTTATTGTGGATTTTATATTGCCTATGTGAAACTCACATAGGTGTAGTTAAGGCCACCTACAAACAGAGACGGATAGGGGCGGATTTAGCTTGTAACCTATGGGTTCACGTGAACTCATTAACTTTTGCCCTTGCCTGTTTATGTATTAATAAATCCACAAAATATCTATAAATATTTTACTGCGAATGCAGTTATCATTGAGTAGATCCACCTCTGGAGACTGTCAAACCTCTCAGCGCGGTATACACAGAAACACACAGACAAACACACACACACAAAAACAAAAAACAAAAAAAAACTACACCCTTTCCACCCATTGGCTCCAAGTTCTGGATATGCCTCTATCTATAAAAACTTATAAGCAAATGCAATTCCTTTACAAATAAAGGATACGTCCTATCAGCTAACATCTTCAGCAATTCAATATTCTCCTGCAAAAATAATTCCCAAAAAGGGCCAAATCAGGCTGAACTTAAAAAAAGTCATTTCTTAACAAAATATACCAGTATACCACTATAAAAACAAAACAAAAACAGAGAATTTACCTTCTTGAGCATGTCTATGTACTCTTTTGGACCAATTGAGATATGTTGTGACTTGTCATTTTGGCTACCCAATCTCATCTCTTGTGGTATGTTGCTAATATCAGCTAGCTTTTTCCTCGGTGCACTCCCCAACGTAGCCTTCATTTTTGCTTTTTCACTGAATGCTCGAAAACCCTAGCTTCTTCGGAAGAAACAATTCGTAATTTACCATAAATAATCATTTCGTAAAAAGGAATTAGGGTTTTATGTCGAATTCTAGAGAGAGAATGAGAGAGAGAGAGAGAACTTACAGCTCGATCTCGCCGGAGGAGAAGGTGAGGAGCAAAACGGCGGAGGAGGAGTTCGCCGGAGAGGTGCAAAGCGGTGGAAAATGACGGGGGATAATTTTGTAAATCGGGCCGAAAATCAATTCGATTTTAAGTGCTGTTGTTTTTGCATACAGTGCGTTGTCCCGCTAAAAGACACGGATCTCCAAATTTGAATTATGGTGCCATGTATAACGTGCTTATTTGGTCGTCCACATTTAACCTATACTTATTTTTTCTTAAATTTTAATTTATACCCATTTTTTAAACAATTTCAGCCTATTTTCCCCTCCTCCTTCTCCTCCTTCGTTTTCTTCTTCTTTTTTTTTTTTTGCTGCTGTTGAAAAAGCTATATTACTTGTATAATTAGTAAACCCCCCACCCAAATATATATAAAAGAAAAAGAGAAGATTATGAAGTACTGGATTTCTAGAGATAATAAAATAGTAAGAGTTGTTCAAATGTAATGCTCAGACGATAAACAGAAATTATAATTCCCAACATAGGAGAAGATTATAGCAGTATGATGGTTTGATCTCTCAAAGCACTGATCGACTATGTTATACATATAATCTACAACAATTTAGAAAAAAATTAACAAAAGCAAGTTTTGAAAAAGTTTTATAACAAAACTAATGAATCCAAGATAAAAAAAATTCAGCTTTTAGTGCTGAAGTTTTTACAAATGAACTAAATAACTTCAGCATCGTCTGCTGAAGTTTTTGAAAAAGCTTATCCATGATAAAAAAAAACTTCAGCTTATTTAGTGCTGAAGTTTTTATAAATGAACTAAATAACTTCAGCATCTTCTGCTGAGTTTTTGAAAAAGCTTAATGACAAAACTAATGAATCCAGGACAAAAAAATTCCAGCTTATTTAGTGCAATTACAAACAAAAACTTCAGCAAATAGAGAACAAAACTTCAGTTACTATGCTTAAGTTCAGCAATTACAAATAAAAACTTCAGCAAATAGAGAACAAAATTTCAGCTACTATGCTTAAGTTCAGCAATTACAAATAAAAACTTCAGCACACTTGCTACTTCATGCCCATCTACTAGAATGCTGAAGTTTTGCGTGATTGCCTTTGCTACTTCAGCCTCGTATGCTGAAGTTACGCGAAAAAATGGGTACGCTTGCAATTTTTTTTGTAAACCGGATATAAATTAAAACGTGACCCAAAAAGCGAGGATAGATGCAAATGCCCTGTCACAACTCACATGCGCAAAATTATGAGAAAACTAGACCCCTATTTTATTTGTAATACTACGCCATATTCTTTCTTTGTATAATATAGTATGCGTAGTTTTTATTAATTGTTGATATTTTAAGCTTGGTCTAAAACCATCATCTTCATAGTTTGTCTGGAAATTTTATTATTCAAGAGGGAGTCCATTTCTCACATGGTAACTCAGCTATCCCAAATTATCTTCTAAAGTCACTTTACTTTTGTTTGTAACAACAAAGTCATTGAACTATGTCTATTACCCTCAGAAGGTCACTCAACTAGATTTTTCAAATTTTGGATTGCCAAATACCTATTTTACCCTCTAAATTATAAACATTTATCTTTTTTTATTTTATTAAAACTTTTTAATATTATGATTTCTCCTTTTTTAATTTATAGTATGGACTTACCTATAGAATAAATAAATATTATTTATTAAAAAAATAAAAGTATTTAAGCATATATAATGCTAGAATAACAAAATAATGAGCATAGTAAAAAAATTAATAAGAATAATTTGTTACTAATAATAATTTTAGTATTAACAACAAAAATTCAAAATTTATTCATACAATTCAGAATGAAAGAAAATAAAGGTTGTAAAATATATATATTACGTAATATAAAAATAATTATTTAAATAAAGGTATTTTTATAATATACATTATATATTCTTGAAACTTATGCTCAATTATATTATTATGTTTCTACCAACTTTCTAACGACACAAAGTTATATCACCGGAAAGCAGGGGGACTATCTGTATAGGGTAAATATGCTATGTTAAGTCGTGCATGAAATATATATAATATAATTGAGCATAATTTTCAAGAATATATACTGTTTATTATAAAAAAAAAATTATTTAAATAATTATTTTTATATTACGTGCATGGAATATATATTTTACAACCTTTTGTTTTCTTTCATTTTGAATTGTGTAAATAAATTTTTAAATTTTTGTTGTTAATACTAAAATCATTATTACAAATAAATTATTTTAATTAATTTTTTTACTATGATCAATATTTTATTATTCCTGCATTATAGATGCTTAAATATTTTTTATTTTTTAAATTTATAAATAATATTTATTTATTCTATAGGTAAGTCCATAATATAAATTAAAAAGGGAAAATTATAATATTAAAAAAAATTAAAAAATAAAAGAAGATAAATATTTATAATTTAGAAGGTAAAATAGGTATTTGGAAATCCAAATTTGGAAAATCTAGTTGAGTGACTTTCTGAGTGCAATAAGCATAGTTCAGTGACTTTGTTGTTACAAACGAAAGAAAAGTGACTTTAGGAGATAATTTGAGATAGTTGAGTGACCATTTGAGTAATTCACTCATTCAAGAGGAGATTACTTAGGGCTCGTTTGGCCATTGAAAAAATTTTACTTTTTCTTCGAAATCAGTGTTTGGCCATAAAATTTTCAAATTTCACTTGAAGATGAATTTTAGAAATTTTCAAAGATTTGAAAAATTCCAAAAAGTTATTTTTTTTAATTTTTACTTTAAATCACTCACAAAAATTTAAAAATAGCCCAAAATTGTTTTCATACCTAAACATAACTCTATTTAAAAATACCATTTTTATTTAAAAAGAAATTTTGCTTCTTTCGGAATTTTACCATTCTTATATCCAAACGCCTACTTAGAGTGTCTGAAAATTGAAATAAGCTTTCAAGGTTGTCTTTAGGCTTACACACATTCTCTTGAATCAAACTGAGATTGTTAATATGATCTCGTCCTTTAAAAATATTTCGTATACGATTATATAATATAAGGTGTTTTTCCAATACATAAGGGGAAAAAATGAAATTTTATTTCCTTCACTAACATAAATCAAATCGGGGATTAAAAAGCCACGACATAAACAGTAAACTATCGATAGTTAAAGGAAAATCCGCTCTCATTTCTCAAATTCTATTGGATCGAGTCTTGTATGATTTTCCCTCCGTCTCATTTTATGTGGCCTTGTTTAGCTAGGCATAAAGTTTTAAAAAAAAAATAAAACTTATGGTGTAAAATAAGATGCATACATATTTATTAGGAAAAAATTCACATTAGAACAATTGGACTCCCTACTTTTCAATTTTATAGACTATATTTCAATTTACAACCAACTAACCCAAAAATAATAGGTTAAGATTCAACATCCAACTCCAATAGGTTCTCAAAATTACTATTTAATTTTTAAAAAAGATTCCTCAAGCTTTTAAATTACTTTTCGAATAAGTAATTGCGACTCAAATATTAATTCAACAAACCAAATTTATTTGAATGGTGAAAATTAGATTTTTAACAAGCTTAAATATGTGAGTTTAAATTTCAAATTTAATTTTGTGAGAAATTTGTAGTGGGTGTTATTTAGACTCGTTAGAAATAGTATAAGGAGGTTGCATATAAATTTGAAGTCATTTAATGGAGATTTGGACTAGTTTTGAACAAGAATTGCAACTGAAAATCGTGGAAGAAGTTCGTCTATAGACGCTTGTATAAAGGTGTATAAAAGTGTATAATAGTGTATAAGATGTGTTTCTACACTCATATACACTATTATACAAGATTATACATAATTATACAAAAATTGACTTCGTTTTCTTCCTTGCATCTTTTCTGAAATTTAACTCAAATCTTGCTCATATCTACTCCAAATCACTTCAAATTTAAATTTTGAACTCCTTTTGATATTTTCAATCAATTGGAATAACACCCAATCCAAACAACTAACAAATTCAAAAAAACTCATTTTCAAAAGCAAAGCTTTGAATGATCTTTAATGGTGGACTTCTACTCTTCAATTTTCTTACATTGCAAGTAGGTGACACAAGAGGAGAAGCAGAAAATACCTGGTCCCTTGAAGCATATGTAGAAGATGTGAGAAGAAGAGAGAGTGAAACTAATGGTTGTGAGAACATAGATTTAACTCTATAGCTTTTAGAAGCAATGGTTGTAAGAACACATATTTTGAATTTGCTAGTGCTTTCAAAATATGTACAATGTGGGCTAAGTGGGGTAAAACTTAAAAACATGGGCCATTTTTTGTTATGGTGTGAAATCATGTGTATTTTCTTGTAATTCTTTCTATTATTACTATAAATCATTTCATTAAGGATAAAATGAGAATTTTAAAGTTATATCACTGTTAAATATAAATTTTTATATTGTTGTTTTTGTAATAGACTAAAAAAAAATAAGACACATAAATCATAACAAATTTTTTAGGTAAAATTTTCATATGGCGCCCAGTTTTGCGCCACCGATTAAATATGTACCCATTTTTTAAAAATGTTTAATCGGTACCCAATTCTTTAGGAACTTCAGATACATACATTTTTCTCTTCTTTCTTTACCGTTGCTTTCTTCTTTTTTTATGTTTAGGGTTTCTTCTTCTTCTTAGTTGCAAAATGAGTTGGATAAATTTGTTGTTATTTTAACAGTTTGATGATTGGAATTTGTTCTTTATGATATTTGAAAGTTATATTTTAAATTTGAACTTATTTTGGAGTAGATTTGAGTGTTGAATCGTGTGTTGGATTATTGAAATTCAAAGAACAAGTTTATGTTTCAGAACTTCAGATTTTGAATCTGAAGTTGTATTAAAAAATTGAACTACTTAAGATTTCAAATTTTGAATCTGATTTGAATTTGACGTTTTCTGAAGTTTACTGAAAATTTGAATTACTTAGGATTCGAATTTTTGAAGTTGCAATTGAAGTTATACTGAAACATTGAATTACTTAAGATTCGAATTTTCGAGGTTGCAATCGAAAAAAAACAACTTCAGATTTGATTTCTGAAGTATTACTGAAGAGATTGAACTACTTCAGATTCGAGCGGGTACACTTTGCAAAGTTTTGTGCAATACGGGTAGAGTGATACATTTTTTTCACTTCCTTCTTGGGCTAATAATTCATGACTCTATCCGCGATGTGGGCCCTTTAGTGCAGAGTAACCCAAATTGAGGGCTTTTATGATAGTTTTGGCTTGTCCGCCATCAATTTTTTTTGGGAAACTTACACAAATGTCCCAAATAAATCTCAACTTACCAATCTCTAGCCATTAATCATAGACTTACCAAAACTAGCCAACAAAAATTGAAAAACCAAATACTAGGGTTTTTTTTCTCAAAGAATCACATGCAAAAATCACCTTCCATATTTTTAAGCGTGATTAGCAACACTATATACAAGACGGTAAGGAAATTTTATGGATGAGGTAGCAAATAAGGTGATGAAATACAAAATATATATACAATATTCCAAAAATCTAAACAAAAAAGGAACTTTTTCAATGGGTATAGTTGAAATTCATTTGAAATATATAGATAAGTCAATATAAAAAATTTGAGAAAGATTGGAGGTGATTTGGACTAGTTTTGTATCAAAATTCGTAATTAAATCGAGTTCAAAAAAGTCTTCTGCGCCACATGTATCAAACATGTATCACGCATGTATCTCACACACAGGTATACATGGATATACATGTGATACACAACAGATACAAATATGATACATATGTGATACACAAATTGGAATGACCCGACCGGTCGTTTTGAGCTCTAGTGTGCCATTCAGCAGTTTGAGACCATGAGCAGCTTCACTTCAGGTATTATGACTTGTACGCATGGTCGGAATTGAATTTCGGGAAGTTCGGAGTTGATTTGGAAAGAGAATTCTCATTTCGGAAGCTTTAAGTTGAAAGAATTAGCTAAGATTGGATTTTCGAATAAACGACCTCGGATTCGGGATTCAAAGGTTCCAGCAGGTTCGTATGATGATTTCGGACTTGGGCGTATGTCCGGATCGAGTTTTGGAAGACCCCGGAACATTTTGGCACATATTGTGGAAGTTAGCATTTTGAAGGAATTTCATAAGTTTGGGTTGAAGTACATTTCAGTGTTATCAATGTCCGTTTGGGATTTCGAGTCTGGGAATAGCTCCGTATGGTGATTCTAGCATTGGGAGCACGATCGGAAGTGAATTCGGAGGTCCGTGGGCCATTTTGGAGTCATTTGGTAAAGATAGAAACTTGAAGGTTTTTGAGAAGTTTGACCGGAAGTGGACTTTTTGATATCAGGGTCGGATTTCGATTCCGAAAGTTAGAGTAGGTCCATAATGGTAAATATGACTTGTGTAAAAAATTTGAGGTCAATCGGACGTGATTTGATAGATTTAAACATCGAAAGTAGAAGTTTGAAATTCTAAAGTTCATAAAGTTTGGATTGGAGGTCGATTTGTGGTTTTAGTGTTGTTTGATATGATTTAAGACCTCGAGCAAGTCCATAATGTGTTTTGGGACTGGTTGGTATGATTGGTTGGAGTCCCGAGGGCCTCGGGTAGATTCCGGGTGGATAACGGATCGAAAATGGAATTTTGGAAAAGGCTGAAGTTGCTGGTTGCTGGTGTAACCGCACCTGCGAGACTAGGTCCCTGATGCGAAATTGGTGGGGGAGAGCTGGGACCGCAGATGCGGTCATTTCGCCGCAGATGCGAGACCGCATCTGCGGAGGAGAGGACGCAGAAGCAAAATAGGCTGGGAGCCCTGGACTGCAGAAGTGGCATTTGGTCCGCAGAAGCGGTCAAGAGACCGCAGGTGCGGAAAGGACTGGAGGCAGTGAATGTTTTAAAAATCAGGATTTGGCCATTTTCTCTCATATTTTCTTGGCTTGGGCGATTCTTGAAGGGTTTCAAGAGGGGATTTTCATCATTAAACGATAAGGTAAGCTATCCCCACCTATCTTGAGTTAAATACATTGATTATGTACGGAGTTGAGCATGAAATTTGTAGAAACTTGGGGTTAGAGGGAAAACCTAGAAAATTGATATTCTTGGAATTTGACCATGATTTTGGTCATGAAATTGAGAATAAATTATATATTTGGGTTCTTGAGGTTATGGGTAAACTTTATCTTCAAAAAATTTTGGAATCCGGGCACGTGGGCCTGAGGGCAATTTTGTCAACTTTTCGATCGGGGTTAGGAATTGCTATAAATTGGATTGTAATGAGTAATTGAGCATATATTAATGGATTTGCATAATTATTGGCTAGCTTTGGAGCATTTAGAATCGATTCGGGTCTTCGGAAGGGCGTGGAAATGCCGGTTATGGATCTTCGGAGCGAGGTGAGTCTCCTTTCTAACCTTGTAATAGGGAATTATCCCCATAGGTGAAATAATTGGTTAGGTGCTCCTATTTGTGGGGGCTATGTACGCACGAGGTGACGAGAGTCCGTGTGTAGCTATTATTATGTTTAAGTCCTGGTAGTCTAGGACCCAAAAGCATGCTATACTTGGAATATTTGTAATCTTATTAATATTTGAGTTGCTTAAATCCTATCGAGTTGGTAAATGGATTTCTAAAAAGAATTAAACTTCATTTTTCTAAATTGTTAAAAGAGAAGTGTTTTTTTCTGGATAATTGTTTCCTGCTGACTTCTTGATTGACTGTCTGTGCGTGTTTAAATTCTGGAACGGGCCGAACGCCTCAGTAGATTAAATAGATGCATCTATGATTCGCGCCATTCGACCCTCTGGCAATGCACATTTTAAATATTATTGGATCGGGTCGTACGACCTCGGCATGATTTGCGCATACTTGTATTGCTTGCCTTGAAACTTATTGAAGTTGTTATTGCCTCTTCCCGGTTTGAGAATATTTGTCTAAACAATAAAAAGGAATTTGGAAATTTCTATAAAAGAAAGAATTTCTTACTTGCTTCATTCCATTGAATTACAATCATGTTTATAAAAATCATCGATTTACTATATTATTGAGATAACATTATTGGACCACTAGTAAGTATCGAAGTCAACCTCTCGTCTCTACTTCTTCGAGATTAGACGGGATACTCATTGGGTGCACGTTGTTTTCGTACTCATACTACACTTGTTGTGCATTTTTGTTGCACAGGTTTATGAGTGGCATAGCAGCATGGTTGATACGGAGACTTAGGTGAGTTGCATTTATCGAGACGTCTGTATCCAGCAGAGTCTCCTTCAGAGTATTGTATTGTATTTTCATTTCTGTCCACTTGTATTCCGGACAGTCACGGTATTTTATTTCATTCACTGGTAGATGCTCATGCACTTGTGACACCGGGTTTTGGGAGGATCACGGGATTTTTTAGTAGTTAAATTTTGTAAAGACAACCTCATTTATTCAGTGGAGTTTATTATTTATTATTCAGTTGTTTAAAGGAAATGATGTCTAAATAAATGAAATGAGAAATTACTAGTAAATTGTTGTTGGCTTGCCTGACAGTGGTGTCCAGTGCCATCACGACCCTTAGTGGATTTTGGGTCGTGACAACATGGTATCAGAGCATTAGGCTCCCTTATGTCTCACGAGTCATGATCAAGTCTAGTAGAGTCTCACGGATTGGTACGGAGACGTCTGTACTTATCTTCTGGAGGCTACAGGGCTGTTAGGAGTACTTCCCTTCTTGATTCCTCATCGTGCGATTTGATTCCTCGAGGCTTATGCCTTTGCTCCTTCCTACTCAATCTTACGTGACGCGAACCGCTGGTTATAAATCGAGAATTGAAGAGTTGTAATGGCACTACGAATGTGGTGCGGGGTGTTTCTCCCTGCGGGGTTGCCTGAGCTACTATCGTTGCCTTGTGGAAGGATATTCTGTCATTTCAGCTCAGTAGTGGTACTTCTGAGAGCTCTGAGGCTAGGCACAAGTTGCCATGATGCTATGAACGATTGTTCTTCAGTATTGATATGATGGTATGATGTTTGCTTGATGTTTTATACGTTAATATCACACAAGAGGGGGGGGTGATTTGTGTGGTGACCAATTTTTCGCTTAAATTATTTATGGAAAGACCTGGTTCTTCTATGTGTTCCAACTACTACTGTTGTAGAATAATAAATATAGAAAGTAAAGAACACAAGTATTTTTACGTAGAAAACACCCGGCTCAAAAGGTGAAAAAACCACGACCTACTACTCAGTAGGATTTTCCCCAACACTTCACTAAATCACTAAGCCAAAACAGCATTTATAAAACTCTTTGTAAACCTAAGGATTATCTCTAATCCCGTTGTAGCAACCAGCCTCTAACTGTTGCGACAACTTCAAGTTAACTTTAACTTGAATACTCAAAGTACCTATTACAATTGCTTCTAGATAAAGCTAAAAAGTACAATATGAAAACACCTACTACAATTGAACTAGAAATAAAGAAAGATACATAAAACTTTTTATGACGCTGGTTCTTCAATATGGTTCATGTAGCTTCAGGTTTACACACTTGAACCACACACGAACTGCTTGCAAAAAGCCTTGCTATTTTGCTCTCAATTCACGTTTAACTTCTGCGTTTTTGTGCAACACTATAATTGTCACGACCCGGATTTCCCACTCTCGGGAGTCGTGATGGCGCCTACTAATGAGAGCTAGGCAAGACAATCCTTAACTGCTTACATCGTTAATAATTACTTCTTTTAACAATTATCGGCGATAGCATGAAAGCAACAGAATTAAATAAATATGCGGAAGACTTAAATTTAAAGAAAAACTG
Organism: Nicotiana sylvestris; assembly: GCF_000393655.2. Classification (NCBI taxonomy): domain Eukaryota; kingdom Viridiplantae; phylum Streptophyta; class Magnoliopsida; order Solanales; family Solanaceae; genus Nicotiana; species Nicotiana sylvestris. The sequence continues at coordinate 31,168,180 of NC_091061.1, forward strand.
AACAATAATGCGAGAATCAACATATGCCTCTACCTAATAACTGGTGTCACATTACTTACGAGCTTCTAAGAGTGCTAAATACAACCGTTTGAAAGAAAAATATAAACTGTTTGTCTCGAATCTATGAGATAACAGACAGAAATAAAAGATAGAGGAGACGCTGGGCTTGCGAACGCCTGCAAGGCTACCTCAGTGTCTCACTGGACTGAAGGCTGGCTCCCGCGCTACTGCTGCTATCCAAAACCTGGATCTGTGCAAAAGAGCACATAGCATAGTATCAGCACAACCGACCCCATGTGCTGGTAAGTGTCTGGCCTAACCCCGGCGAGGTAGTGAGGAGGCTAGGACCAGACTCTAGATAAACCTGTACAGTTATATAATATATGGCGGAAAAGTAAACAAGTAATAAGCAGTTAAAGCTGGGGAAGGGGAACATGCTTCGGGGATAGCAGTTAAAAGGGATAACAAGGAATAATAAGGAAGCTAGCACTATAACTTCTATCACAATGAAGAAAATAAAGGCAACTTTCACTTTCAGTTTACTCTTGTTGCAGGCGTGCAACCCGATCCCATTTCTCATATCTCGTGGTAGGCGTACCACCCGTTCCCATTTCATTCTATCTCGTGGTAGGCGTACCACCCACTCCCATTTTATTATATCTCGTGGTAGGCGTACCACCCGCTCCCATTTCATAATATCTTGTGGTAGGTGTACCACCCGCTCCCATTTCATAATATCTTGTGGTAGGCGTACCACCCGCTCCCATTTCATAATATCTTGTGGTAGGCGTATCTCCCGCTCCCATTTCATAATATCTTGTGGTAGGCGTACTACCCGCTCCCATTTCAGTTCATCACACAATCACAAGAAATCCCGACAAGGGAACATAAGTAATATAATAACTTCCCGGCAAGGGAACAAGGATATCGAAGTAGTCATCCCGGCAAGGGAGAATCAGCTATAACCAATCTCACCTTGCTAGTACTCAGTTCAATTAATGGAAATACTTAATCATAGAGGATTATTAATTAAAGTATGCAAGGTGTCATTCAACAACACAACAACTTTCAAGTTAAGACCCACGGTCATGCTTGACACCAACGTATAGATACTTGTCACCATGCCTATACGTCGTACTCAACAAGAAGCAAATAGCAAATATGACTCAACTTCTAATCTCTCAAGCTAGGGTTAAACCAAACACTTACCTCAATGCCTTGAACACCACTCAAGTCTCAATTATAGCTTTACCTCTTGATTCCACCACCAATCCGCTCGAATCTAGTCATAAGTTACTTAATCACATTAATAAATGCTAAATGAATCAACCCCAATGCATGAAAATGAGTTTTCCAAAGTTTTACCCAAAAGTCAAAATTCACCCCCGGGCCCACGTGGTCGCAACCTGAGGTTCGGACCAAAACCCGATTACCCATTCCCCCACAAATTCAAATATATGGTTTGTTTTGAAATCGGACCTCAAATTGAGGTCCAAATCCCCAATTTTTGAAAAACCTAGGTTCTACCCAATTCACCCAATTTTCCCATGAAAATCTCTGATTTGAAGTTGAAATCATGTTAAAAGATGTTAAGAAGTGAAGAAAATAAGTTAGAAATCACTTACTGTCACACCTCCTTTTTCCTATACCCGGAAAGGGCATAAGGGAGTTTTTCCAATTAAAGGACAATCGAAACGGGGTTTATTATTAAAGATTTAGAGTCACCACTTGGGAGATTTATGGTGTCCCAAGTCACCGGTTGAATCCCGAATCGAGGAAAAGATTGACTCTGTATTACAGTCCGCGAACTAGAAATCTGAGTAAGGAATTCTGTTAACCCGAGAGAAGGTGTTAGTGTCACGACCCAAAATCCCAACCCGGTCGTGATGGCGCCTCTCGTGAGGAAAAGGCCAGCCAATCAACAAAACAGTACATCTCTTTATAATTACTTAGCAGGAATAAGTCTAAATCATGGGCAATATAATCTTAAATGCGAAATAAACGTGATAGAACAAGGAAAACCCTCCCAACTCAGCCTGAAATCGGGGTGTCACAAGTCATGAGCTACTACAGAGTTTACTAATATTTTACAAAGTCTGGAATTATCATAAATAACAAAGATAAGGGAGAAAACGGGGCTGCGGACGTCAACAGCTACCTCGTTACTCCTAGTCACCGCCTGGTCTGGAAAGAATCAGCGCTCAGGAGCGAACTCAGCTCTGCCTGTATCTGCACACATGGTGCAGGGAGTAATGTGAGTACTCCGACCCAGTGAGTAATAAAAATAAATAACGACTGAAAACATGAAATCTCATAACGGCACAATATAGCGCTATCCCAAGCAGTAAAATCAGTTATACAGTAAAATAGTGAGTATCAGATAATTCTTCTTTTAAAACAGTAAAGACAAATAATTTCCACAGTAAGGATAAATCAAAAGCTTGCCCCTCGGGCTCAATATGTAAATCTCAGTATAGTATCAGCCCCTCGGGCTCACTCCCAACTCACCAGCACACAACATCAGCCCCTCGGGCTCACTCCCAACTCACCACACACAAGCAACGGCCTCTCGGGCCCACTCCCAACTCACCTGGGTACCCTGCGCTCACTGGGGGTGTGTACAGACTCCGGAGGGGCTCCTACAGCCCAAGCGCAATATCAATAGGCCTGAAAGCCTTCACACATCACACACGAGGCCTGAAAGCCTCCTCATATAACACTCGAGGCCTGAAAGCCTCCTCACATCACTCAACATATCCTCACGTATGGCCCTCGGCCTCAATCAGTCCAGAAAATAATCATAAGCCTCTTGGGCATCAGTAAAACAATAGTGCTCAGCTCAACAGCATTATAAATATCATTAAATCTCGAGTTGAGTATAAATGTAGCTGAGTTCACAAAATAATATAATTCAATTGGACTGAGTTCAAATAATATTTCAATTCGTGAGGAACATAGTGATGAAAATTCACAAAAGATTTCAGATAATTGGCACGAAGCCCAAATATGGCAATAAGCCCAATCATAGTGAAAAACAATAAATCTTTATCAATTAAGCGGTAAAAATATCAGCTGGGATGGACCAAGTCACAATCCCCAATAGTAAATGACTCCGCGCTCATCATACAACGCGTGTCTCATCTCAACATAGCAGTATGTTGTGCAATCCGAGGTTTCAAACCCTCAGTGCATCATTTAAAATCATTACTCATCTCAAGACGGTCCAATGTCTACTCCGCTATGCCCTTGCCTCTCGAATTTACCTCTTCGCGCGTCGAATCTGGTCAAAACCACAACGAATACATTATAATAGGCTAAGGGAATATAACCCAATCGAAAAGACTCGAAAATTCACGAAATTCGCAAAACCCGAGCCCCGGGCCCACTTCTCGAAAAATTATGAAAGTTGCATCACCGGATTCCTCGTCTCTCCAAGAGTCCGTACATATAAAATTTACCAAAATCGGAGTTCAAATGACCCCTCAAATCTTCAAATCTTATTTTCAAATCCCTAGGCCTAAATCTTCAATTTACTCCTCAAAAACATGTAATCTAGTCGGATTATTCAATGATAATTCAATATTATGGAGTAGAAATAATCACAAGTGACTTACCTCAAGATTTCCCAAGATTTCTTGCTAAAAATCGCCCAAAATCCGAGCTTGAAAGTCAAAAAAATGACCAAACTCGGACTGCTGGACATTAAATCTGTCCAGAAATTTTCGGTACTGTTCACGCGGGGGCACTGTTTATGCGCATGAGGTCACTGTTCACTGTTCACCCGTGCGGTTACTGTTCACGTGCGGGTACTGTTCACTGCTGCAGAAAATACAGCAGCTTTTAAGAAATTTGCAGCACAACCATTTTTCACTAAAATGGCTCTAACTCCATCATACGAACTCGGAATTAGACGATTTTTGTTCCTATGAGTCACAAATAATAATACGAACACAACCCTTCAATCGAAACTCAATTAGGAGCTCGTTTGCCCAGTTCAATACCCATTTCGCTCGTTAAACAATTAACTCACATTTCACGTCAAAAACCCAATCGCGACTTGATGAAATTAAACCAAATTTTTCAGATCAGTCATATAATTCATGATTTAAATTCTGGAAGTTTCGAAATCAAATTTGGATCTCTAAAACTAAAAATGAACCTTTAGATCATTACATTTATGCTAAAAACGGCAAAAATCTTCCAAAAATGACCCGTCGGGCATCCGAAACACACCCGAGGCCCCCGGGACCCCGACCAATAATACCAACCAGTCCCAAAACACATTACAGACTTGCTCGAGGCCTCAAATCACATCAAACAACGCTAAAATCATGAATCAACCTCCAATCCAAGTTTTATGAACTTTAGAATTTCCAACTTCTATTTCTGATGCCGAAACCTATCAAATCACGTCCGATTGACTTCAAATTTTGTACAAAAGTCCAAAATGACATAACGAAGCTACAGAAATTCTCGGAATTCCATTCCGACCGTCGGATCAAAATTTCACCTATCAACCGGAAATCGCCAAAATACTAACTTCGCCAAAATGAGCTAATTTCTTCACCGGACCTCCAAAATTAATTCCGATTGCGCTCCTAGGCCTTAAATCATCCCCCGAAACTAACCGAATCATCGGAATTCAATTCCGAGCCCTCTAACTCACAAGTCAACGTCCGGTTGACTTTTCCAAACTAATTCTTCCTTAAAGAGACTAATTGTCCCATTTCATACCAAACTCGATCCGAATTGACTCAAATTCACCAAGTACACATATTGAAACATGAATAAGCATTTAACGGGGAATACGGGATGAAAATACAGGTTAACCCGGGAGAAGGTGTTAGGCATTCCCGAGTTCCGTGGTTCTAGCACGGTCGCTCAACTGTTATATTTGGCTTAAATTATCTGATTTTAACAATTATGAACCTATGTGCAAATTTTAACCTTAACCGCTTTTATTCATTTTTAAAGAAAATTGCAACGTCATTAAAACAAGTCTTGAACCACGTCACATAAATGCCCCCGTGGTTTTTGGACATACTTTAACATCGTTGGGATTTGGATTTGGGTCACATAAATGCGCACCCGAGTTTAGGGAGGTAATGTTATTAAAATACATGCCTAAAGAGATTAACGCGTTATTATTTTGGGGAAGGCCGTGAAATTCGCTAAACAGCCCGTCCCGAAATCTAAGTATTTTAATATATACAATTATCGAGGGCCCCGCAATTTATGTATTTTGTTTAGCGAGGCTCATCCTGTTTTATTATTTTAAAGTGCAAACCTAGAGCAATCTTTAGTTTTCTACTTAATTTGTCTCTAAAATAAAAGAAAGGCCCTAATTAATTTGTTACTGGACTGATGCAAACTAAGTAATATTTTTGCACCAACATCCGACCATTAGGCTCCGATGTGAGCCCAGCAGAGGGAATTTAAATCCAGATATACACCATAAAATCTGCCAAAACAGACCTTGGCCCAGGCCTAAATAAGAAAGAGGCCAAAACTGGCCTGGGCCGTGCATCAATTATCCTGAGGCCCAAACGTTTAGGGGCTAGCCGGTTAAGCCCTGTCTTTTACACTAAATGGAATTTCAATTTAATTAAGAACACAAATCTGATGAATCTACTACTAAAATTAACTAGCCAGTAAAATAAATTCAATGCAACATTAAACATGAGTTGGAAAGCAACTGATTTCAGATTTCATGACCCACGTAAACTGCCTATGATCACAATTTCAAACATGGTGCATACTAGTTCAAATTTCAAATTCCCTACTATGACTCATTTTTATTAAAATGCTGACTCATGAACTTTGATTAAACACTAACGTGACCACATATGAGAATTGAAACTCGAGAATTAAGGATGCTGGACGAAAATGGATTGCCTAAATTAACCTTACGAATTACATATCTCATATCTACTTTTAACTTTCTGATTTCGAACCCACACACAACCACTCAAACTCAGAATTATAGATTAACTCACATCATCACTACTAAATATAAAGCTCCCATGATCAGAAGAAGTATCACACTACTTTAACAGTCTACAGCCTAATTAATCACAGCTTGAAAATACCATTTATACAGATCTAGGAAAACCGGAAATTAACTAAACTAATAGAAACTATTCTGTTAGTCCAGCATGGAATTATTACAACGAATACTCAACTAAACTCATATGCATTTCTAAATATCTAACACACACTTAACGGTTCAAATGCACAAACTTATAATTAACAGTCCATCAGTACGGTTATTACAGTATAATGAAAGCAGTAAATCAACAATAGGCCTCCACTTCAACAACAATAGGCCTCCACTTCATTCATTTTCAACTGGATATTTTCATACATCGAGTTTCAGGACATGTACATGGTATGTAGAACAGAAAAATGGGGTAAGCAATCAGCAACAACAAACAGCAAAATACAGCAACAGAAAGCCCAACACAGTAACTTCAACACCTCAATCCAGAAATCCCAGCAACACGGAGAAAACCAGTAAAAATGGAGAAGAAAAATAGTCCGAAAATCTCTCTTTGTTTTCTCTTTCTAGCTTTGAACTCTCTCTGGTGTTCTTCCGCTCTCAATATTTCAGAAAATTTGGTTCTATCTTTTTTACTCTCTCCAAAATGAATTCTGCCCCTGTATATCCAGTGTATCCAGAGTGTATATTGAGTGTATACCGTTCTCTCTGACCCCTTCTTTTTTTCTTATTTTTTAAATCACTCCCGAAAATTAAAAAAAATTAATAGTTTTTCGGAATTTGTTTTTATTTTAAAAATAAAAATAAAAATAAAATAATATTAATAGTAATAATTAACCTTTTAAATTTTGTATTTTTACCCTATAATAAAAAGTGTAACAAATCTAAAAATTGTAGGTTAAACACCTAAAATATTTATATAGAAGAAGTGATAAAAAAAATTAAATATTATCAAAAATTAGGTGCTCACAGCTGCCCCTCTTTGTTTGGAAACATGAAGAGTTTTCAAGCAAAGATAAGGTGAGCCAGGTGACTAATTGTTGAACATATTTTTATTCGAAAGGGAAGAAATAAGGATAAGAGAAAAGAGAAAGGGTGCAACCGAGTCTTGGTTTTGGACAGCCTACATATCCCGGGTTATAGGAGAATCAGGTTGCGTGTAGTTCAAGAAGTTTGGTAGCTGGGACTACCATGAAGCTGCGGTTTTACTGTTACTGTTGCTGCTGCTGATACTGCCTACTGACCTCCTTATTACACCATGACAAAAATGAAGAAGATAGACTAAGCTATAATCTATACTTTACAAAGATTTATTTCCAAACTTGATCTTGTGACTGATGTTGCCTTGTTGATTTGTGCTTCCTCCGCTGTTTCTTTACTTCTGGCTCGACTTGTGGTCTTCCTTCTGATTTTTGCTGGGGATTTTTGTTGTAACCCTCCGCTTTACTGACTTCAAACTTCAATGTATTCCTCTGTTATATGGGCGGGCTCCCAACTTCATAACTTGATAAATGTATAGACTGAAATGTATTCCCTACTCTCCAGGCGGGCTCCTGACTGCTAAACTTGAACTGCTTCTCCCTGTTCTCCAAGCGGGTACCTGATTGCTAGACTTGAAATGTATTCCTTGCTCTCCAGGCGGGCTCCTGACTGCTAACTTGAAATGTATTCCCTGCTCTTCAGGCGGGCTCCTGAATTCAACCAAAATAGACGAAAACAAAGGAAATTTTTCTGCCCCAGTTTGGGTATCTGGGAACATATGTAAGTGTAAAACGAATCACATTACCAAATATCAATAAGAACTTGAAAACTAAAACTTGAATTGTACTCCCTTGTTCTCCAGGCGGGCTCCTGACTGCTGAACTTGAATGTATTCCCTTGCTCTCCAAGTGGGCGCCGATTGCTGAAAATTGACTTGCTTCTCCCTGTTTTCCAAGCGGGTCCCTGATTTCAACAAAAATAGACAAAACAAAGAAAATTTTCTGCCCCAGTTTGGTAGCTGGGCGCATATGTGAGTGTTAAACTGAATCATATTACCAAATATTACTAAGAATTTGAAAGCTATGTCCCATTATCCAGGGGTCCGGACAACTCTTAACTAAACGACAATTTTAAATCTAAGCTATATCTTTTAAAGGTATGACTTCCGCTAAATCTTGTTATCGAAGAGGGTCTTAAACTACTGCCCATTATCCAGGAGGGTCCTGACAACTCTTAACTAAACGGCAATTTTAAATCTAAGTTGTATCTTCTAAAGGTGTTACTTCCGCTAAATCTTGTTATCTAAAAGGGTCGGTCTTAAACTATTCCCTATTATCCAGGAGGGTCCTGACAACTCTTAATTAAACGACAATTTTAAAGTTGAATTATATCTACTGAAGGTATGTCTTATGCTAAATCTTGGTATACGTCCCATTATCCAGGAGGGTCCTGACAATCAAAAATCAAGTCTTATCTTAAGAGTGACAATTTTACGGCTAAACTATATTACCCTACAACAGAACTTATGCTAAATCTTATTATCTAATGTAAATCTTAAAGTTAGGTCCCATTATTAAGGAAGGTCCTGAAAACTCCTAATTGAATCCTATCTTAAACATGCAATCTTTGAAACCAACTTATATTCCTTTAGGGTACATTTATGCTAGATTTTTCTATTTATGATTGTTTCATTTTTTTAAACTAGGTCCGATTTTCTAGGAGGGTCCTGACAACTCCTAGCTGAATTCTATCTACAGAAAAAAAATTTGAAACCAACTTATATTCTTTTGGGGTACATTTATGCTAGATGTTACTACTCATGATTGTTTTGAATTTTAAACTAAGTCCCATTTTCCAGGGGGGTCCTGAAAATTTCAAATTAAATCTCACCTTAAGAGTGACAACTTCAAAGCTAAATCATATTTCCTAAAGGTAAAACTTACGCTAAATCTTATTTTCTATGAAGGTCTTAGAACTAAATCCCATTGTCCAGGAGGGTCCTGAACACTTAAAACTAAATCTCATTATCCAGGAGGGTCCTGAAGAGCCGAGAATGAACTTACCTGAGCCATGCTTTCTTTCTGGAGGATCTCTGCATGACGAACAAAATTCCTTGCCTCCGAACCATGCTTTTCCTCATGGAGGGTTCCTATAGACCGAACAAATTTTCCTTTCCCCTTCTCAAACCGCCTTTGTGCTGACAAAATTTGGGCATGACATTTGAAAAAAATTCAATCTTCCAAGCTTTGATTTGGACACAATATTTGTCCCTGTTTCAAACAAAGAAAACTTGTGAGTTTATAAATATGGTGGTTGCTTTGTAGCATTGACTTTGAAGGCGATTGCTCCTTCACTTCCCATGATAACTTTGGTTTCAACTTGAAAGACCTTGCCTGTTTATTGACTGACCACTTTCTCTATCACCCTTATCACAGAAAATACCTCTGATCTGTTCAGACCTAATACCTTCTATCTGTTGCATTGCTCATGAACCGGCATTTACCAAACCTTTATGTTTCACATGATCCCCACGGTATATTGATTATTACCAACTTTAATGTACACATTGTTCTTTCCTGATTCAAATCACTGGCCTTGGTCTTGAGGTCTATTGCTCCATTGCTTGCCATGATAGCTTTGATTTCTGCATGGAAGACCTTGCTTGTCACTGGTTTACCACCTTTTTTTTCCTTGTATTTCACATGGATTCCAACGCATGTTGATTGTTACCAACTCAGTGTATACGTTGTTCTTCCTTGACTTAAACCACTGGCCCTGGCCTTGAGGTCTACTGCTCCCTCGCTTGCCATGATAACTTTGATTTCTGCTTGGAAGACCTCGCTTGCTACTAGTTAACCACTTTTGTCAATCTTAACACAGAAGATACATTTGATCCGTTCACCTAACACCCTCTATTTGTTGCATTGTCTATGGATTGATATGTACCAAAGCTTTATATTTCACAAGGATCCCAAAGCAAGTTGATTGTTACCAGTTCAGTGCGTTTGTTGTTCTTTACTGACTTATGATGCTTTGATGTGCTAGCCAGATCTCATTTTGTGCACTTGGAAAACTAGTGGCAAATTTTGAAGTCATTTCTCACTTGTTTGGACCAAACAGACTCAGAAAAAGGAAGTAAACACGACAAAAGAAACAGAGTAAAGGACAAGGGAAAGAGATGATTCCTAACAAGAAAACTACAAATGAGAAACCTATCAGATTGGATACCAACTCTAACGACCATGACATGCACCTGTGGCCTATTCTGTCAAGCAAGTCTAATGTTCAACTATTGTTGTACCCTCTAAGCCATGAAACTGGGCTTCAATGCTCCGATTATCCAATCTGATTTACAATCCTTATTCGACTTGTAGTGCCCAAAGGGTTTTCACCATCAAGCCTCTCACATTTGATTCTTTCTATCAACTTTCGTCGCCTCAAGGTGCTCGTGAAGGTTTTCACCAATAAGACTCTCTCATTTTTATTTCTCTCAACTCCCATAGCCTTACGGTGCCTGTGAGGGTTTTCACCGATAAGACTCTCTCATTTTCATTACTTTTCCTACTTGGACCAGAGTGTTACCCTGATATGAATCACCTCTATTTGCTCGACTTGGCATCTCTTGAATACTGATCGGAAGGTTTTTATTTGGACTGTAATGTGGGATTTTGGATGGGTTAGAAAGAAAGGGCATCAAAGGCTCAAAACAGTTCGACATGAGTTTAAAATTACAACTTTTGGAATCAGATTTCTTAAAGCAAACACAACTTCTGCCCCAGTTTCTTTGCTTGGGAACTTTTGGATTTTTATTTTGATGGGACCGAACCGCGAGACTGCCTACGTATCATTAAAAGGAATCAGGTCGAACGTAGTTCATGTCATAGAAATTACTTTGTTGTTGTGATTTTTCTTTTCTTTTTCTTCCTCTTCCTCTTCTTTTCTTTTCTTTCTTCCTTTTCTCTTTTTGTTGTTTTGTTGTTTTATTGTTTTTTTTTCTTTTTTCTTTTTTCTTTTTCTTCTTCTTTTTCTTTTTTGCTTTCTTTTTCTCTTTTTTGCTTTTTTTTTTTTATGATTTTCATTTTTCTTCTCTCTCTTTTTGTTCTTTTCTTTTCTCCTTTTCCTTTACTTATCTTTCACGCTTGTGTTTCTGATCTTTGCTACTGATTCCGAAAGAGGGGTATGAAAGAAAATAAACAAGGCTCAAAGGGGTAACGAAGGGTAAGGTGTTTAGATAGCAGAACAAAATGTCTTCATCATTCCAATCTTCAAAACATGCCAAGTACAAATAACACAATTAAACAAACCAAGGAAAATATTCGTAACATCTTTTGATTGCGCCAGCCTTGATGACCATATCCACACATTCGCCTTCTACATCTGTTAAGTACGAAGCACCATTGGACAACACTCTCATTACGATGAACGGCCCCTACCAATTTGGGGCAAACTTGCTTTTAGCTTCAACCTGATGCGGCAGGATGCGTTTCAATAATATTTCTTTTTGTTCTACCTGCCCTAGTTTCACAATTCGGGCTTGAAGTGATCTCAGAATGCCTTTACTTACTTTTTTTTCAAATGTCCCTATCATCTTCAAATTGTTTCATTGCTTCATGACTAAACTAACTTTTTAAGACCAGGCTGAGAATTACGTGTGCATGTCATGTCACTAGAGTCAATAGGAAAAGAACTATAAAAAGAAAAGAGAACGAAACAAAAGTGACTAAAAATAACAGAGAACAGAAAGTTGCATTAGACAGATGGTGAAAGGGTTTGAACAGCAAAACAAACAAACTAAACTGGGGTTACAAACCTAGAAAAAACCTAGAAAACACTAGACAGGCTACTATGACTAAACAAACTAGGCAAAATAAAAGGATAGAAGGGTTTGAGTCACCAGACAATATCCGGATTACAACCCTGAAATAACCCGGACAACAGAAATGACAACAAAATAAACCACCAAAACTCCTCCCCGGCTAACCAAAAAAGGAGCATCTTTCCAATTGCCAAGCTCGGTATCTTAGCCACTGAATTCCGCATCAACATTACTAGGACCTTCACAAACTTCCATCACATTGTTCTTAACAAATTGCTTTTGGGTTCCCTTTGCTGGCTCATTCTTAAGATCAACCTCTGATAGCACTGAAAACTTTGCAGCGCGTGGACCTTCGAGGATCTCAGAAGAATTTTCATATTCCTTTTCAAAACAAATCATACTCACCATATGCGTCTCTTTACGAGCAGGCGATGGACTTTGGTTAGTGTCTACTGCATTTTGATTTTGCACGACAATGTCACCTGCATCAATAAGCTTCTGAATTGCTTTCTTCAGATTCCAACACTTCTCTATGTCATGCCCCGGGGCATTTGAGCAATATGCGCACCTTTGAGAAAAATCAAACTTCTTTGACAGAGGGTTTGGCATTTTTATATGAATCGGCTTCAACATGTCCAATTGCTTCAACCTTTGGAACAAAATGACATATGATTCTCCAATGTGTGAAAACATTTTCTTTTTTCAGCAACCTCTCATTCTTAAATGCTTGATTGGGCTAGAAACCTGATCCAGAGGGTTTTCGATAGGCTCATGGGGGTGGATAGGCATTTTGTGGAGCTGGGTACTGAGAGAGTGATGTACGATTTTGGGAGTTCCGTGGAGAGAAGTGGCATTGGGGAGGATCATCTGGTGCATCAGGATATCCCCGGGGATGATATTGAGGCTGGAAGTGTTGATCGGGAAAGCCCATCGGATCATCTTTTCTGTCTCTCTTTCTTCCACCCGAGCTTACTGGGATGTTCTGAATGTCTTTCGAATAGCTCATGATTTTACCTGATTTGATTCCCTCTTCTACCATCTCCCCCATTTTTAACACATCATTGAAAGGCTTTCCCAAGGCCGGGATCAAATGACTGAAGTAGGTGGGCCCCTGGGCTCGTAGGAAAACTCAACCATTTCTTCTTCACCAATCGGGGTATTGACTCGAGAAGCCTGTTCCCTCCATCTAAGCCTAAACTCTCTAAAGCTTTCCTCCGGCTTCTTTTCCATTCTAGATAGGGAGGAACGGTCTGGGGTAACGCCTGATCTGTACTGAAAGTATCGAACAAAATCTTGAGCCATGTCTCCCAATGTAGGCCACTTACCAACATCTTGACGAATATGCCAGTCCAAAGCTGCCCCAGTTAGGCTCTTACTGAAATATGCCCTCAACAGGACATCTTTCTCTCCAACGCTTCTCATTTCACTACAATAGACCCTCAGGTGGGCTACCGGATCTCCACACCCATCATACAAGTTAAATTTTGGCACTTTGAACCCCGCGGGCAAGCGAACGTCAGGGGACACAGACAGTTCTTTGTAAGCCATGCTAACCTGGTCTTCCCTTCCTTGTTTGTTCTTCAAGGATTTTTCTATGCCTTTCAGCCTCCTGGGTATCCCTTCTTTCCCTTATCTTCCTGTGAACCTTTCATTTTCAACATGAAGCTTATCCCGAGGGCTCTTCTTGTATGAGTCAGGAACCTTGTAGGCAACCTCTACGGGGTAGTTTTGGTCATGAGCTTTGAGTGGATATTCATTGTTGGGAATAGTGGATATGACAGGAGGGCACTTTTGGGAAAAGATAGTTGGAGGACGAGTGATAAAGCTACTAGGGTGGTTGGGAAAGTTGTGATAAGCGGGTAGATCTGGAGAGTATGGAGGATCATCTGGCATTGTGTCCGGAGTTTGGGTAAGGGCAACATCTAGAAAGCTAGGTGGTGGCGGGGGTGGTGCCTTCCCAGTCATCCAAGCCTGATACATGTCTGCCATGTGTTGTCTTAACATATCTACCTCTTCAACCAACCCATTGTCCTGTTCAACCAACTGTTTTCGGGCACCGGTATCAACCAACTCAGTTCTGTTGTTGTCTGCCATTGCCTTTTGACTTTGTGTTGTAGAGAAGAGTTACCACTTTAAAAACCACAAACCAACCACCCTTCTGCTATGAATATAACAAAATGAGGCCATCACGTTAGCGTTAGGGCATTTAACAACAAAAATATCACATTGCGTGCAATGCGCCTAGCCACAATTAACGGTTCTAAAATGACTTCGAGGGTCATAAGGTCACTTGGCATCATCCCAATTGTTCATTTCAACCTCCCTTTTCTTTGCTTTTCTAGCACTTGCTTGATCATTTTCCTTCCTCTTTTTTTCTAATTATCACTCTTTTCTTTCCTCTCATTTCTCACGTCCCATAATTTCACCCTTTTTTCTTTTCTTTTTTCCCCTTTTGTTTTTTCCTTCTTTTTTTTCTTTTTTTAAAAAATAAAATGACTCGATCGAACCCTATGTAGGTTGCCTACGTATCGTGACGCCGCATGAATCAGATCTTTGCGTAGTTCTGGAAGATCGGGAATAAAGTAAACAAACTGACATTTTTTTTACCTTAATGACTACTCTGATGAGAAAAAGAACTAAAAGAATTTGAATTTTCTAAACTGAATATTCTATAACCTATTCCAAACTCAAGCTTAACGAACACATATTTTTTCTCTCTTTTGGAAACAAATACTCTATGGGAATTATTAAGGGAAAATCGTAGAAGAGAAAAATATATTTTTTTTGATTATATTTTTTTAGGAAGAAAATCTAAAGAATAAACCACAGAAAAATATTTTGAATTTTCATTTGATATCTTGACGCAAGATTTTGAAACAAGCAAAAAAAAAATATTTTTGATTGCCTAAAAGAGAAACTCCGAAAATAAATCAAAGGTAAAGTATGTTGTCTTTTTTTCTCTTCTATGTACAATATCCTAAAGAAAATAAAAAGATTTTCTTTTCATTTTTCACTAATTTCCCAAAGAAACTTCTCAAAAGAAAATCTTTTTAGATTTTGAATTAACACCTTAAATAAAGCTTTTAAAGAAGTACTAAAAGAAAATTCTCTTTTTGTTTTGGAATTTTGGTCCTAATATACTTAAAGGAAACATAAAAACAATTCATTTTAAGTCCTAGATATTGATTGCCGAAAGGAAAAACAACCTCAAAAATTTTTCTTTTTTCCATTTCTAGAATTAGTAATCTAAAGAAAACTTATAACGGAAATATAAAATGCAATATCTCTTTTTCTGGATTTTTGAGTTACAACACATGTTTTTCAAATATAAAGAAGAAAATACAATAACAAAAGACTTGACATTATTGTAAAACTAGAAAGTAAAAGACAGACATAAAATGAAGAACGGACTCAAAACATAAAAATAAAACAAATCTCCTTAAGCAACTCCTGATTGAGCGATCCTGACTGGATGGTCACGAGGTGTCTGTCATGCTCAAACTCCGGTAAATAAATCCACACCTGTATGAGAAAACTTTAAACCAACACTATGTGAGACAATAACACTCCCTACTGGACACATGCAAGACATGATTGAGGCTATTTTTGCAAAATGGCTTATTTGGCCAAAAGGTGGCTAGAAGTGCAAAATTTGGCTAAGACCCCGCAAAGGCAAGAACCTAAGATTTACTAGGAAAACCGGACCCTATGTGGGTTGCCTACGTATCCCGCCTCGAGAGACGAGAATCAGGTTCGCGTAGTTCGGGCAATTTTGATAACACAAAAACCAACTTTTTTTTTGAAAACAAAAAATTCTCTTTTTATTTTTTTCTTCAATATTTCGGCAGAGTTTTGGCATATATAGGTTTTCAAAACAGGTAATTAACTCCCTTAGCCCTCACACTACTATTTCTTTTCCAAACTCTTTCCTTTTATTCGAAAATCGATCAACATGCAAATCCGAAGCAAATAAATGCACAAGTAGCAAGTAAGATGCATTAGGATGGTCTTTTCATTTTTTGTACACCTGTCCTAGACAGACCCAACTCCTGTGTTGAGTCTCCAAAGTCAAAATGCACGTGATACAGACAAACGTTCCTACAAGGGATCCAGCATGAGGTCTTGTTATACTAGGTTAAAAACCTGGGTTTATTGTTCTAGACCTGGCTTACCCGAGCGGACAACTCGAGCCGAGGGGGGGCTACGTACCGGTAACCAAAAGATCATCCGACTTTGCAACTTGTACGAACCTCGTTCTATTTGGGATATGACACTAACAGAAAGAAGTCAAGACCAGCGTGCTCTCCTCGGAAGAGAGAAGAGAGGGGTTTCGTAGCAGTTTATATATACAGTTCAGATAATATCAAAGCGGTAAAAGCAACATTTAGCACATTAGGCCCAAACATGTAATAAAATCAGATAATAAATAAAGCCAACTATAACAATTAATCTAAGCTCGAATTCTTGAACCTTGAACCAGAGATTCTGGGTTCGGTTCCCCAGCAGAGTCGCCAGAACTGTCACACCTCCTTTTTACCTACACCCACAAGGGCATAGGGGAGTTTTTCCAATTAAAGGACAATCGAAACGGGATTTATTATTAAAGATTTAGAGTCGCCACGTGGGAGATTTATGGTGTCCCAAGTCACCGGTTGAATCCCGAATCGAGGAAAAGATTGACTCTGTATTACAGTCCGTGAACCAGAAATCTGAGTAAGAAATTCTGTTAACCTGGGAGAAGGTGTTAGGCATTACCGAGTTCCGTAGTTCTAGCACGGTCGCTCAACTGTTATATTTGGATTAAATAAACTGATTTTAACAATTATGAACCTATGTGCAAATTTTAACCTTAACCGCTTTTATTCATTTTTAAAGAAAATTGCAACGTCATTAAAACAAGTCTTGAACCACGTCACATAAATGCCCCCGTGGTTTTTGGACATACTTTAACATCATTGGAATTTGGATTTGGGTCACATAAATGCGCACCCGAGTTTAGGGAGGTAATGTTATTAAAATACGCGCCTAAAGAGACTAACGCGTTATTATTTGGGGAAGGCCGTGAAATTCGCTAAACGGCCCGTCCCGAAATCTAAGTATTTTAATATATACAATTATTGAGGGCCCCGCAATTTATGTGTTTTGTTTAGCGAGGCTCATCCCGTTTTATTATTTTAAAGTGCAAACCTAGAGCAATCTATAGTTTTCTACTTAATTTGTCTCTAAAATAAAAGAAATGCCCTAATTAATTTGTTACTGGACTGATGCAAACTAAGTAATATTTTTGCACCAACATCCGACCATTGGGCTCCGATGTGAGCCCGGCAGAGGGAATTTAAAACTAGATATACACCATAAAATCGGCCAAAACAGACCTTGGCCCAGGCCTAAATGAGAAAGAGGCCAAAATTGGCCTGGGCCGTACATTAATTATCCTGAGGCCCAAACGTTTAGGGGCTAGCCTGTTAAGCCTTATCTTTTACACTAAATGAAATTTCAATTTAATTAAGAACACAAATCTGATGAATCTACTACTAAAATTAACTAGCCAGTAAAATAAATTCAATGCAACATTAAGCATGAGTTGGAAAACAACTGATTTCAGATTTCATGACCCACATAAATTGCCTATGATCACAATTTCAAACACGGTGCATACTAGTTCAAATTTCAAATTCCTTACTATGACTCATTTTTATTAAAATGCTGACTCATGAACTTTGATTAAACACTAACGTGACCACATATGAGAATTGAAACTCGAGAATTAAGGATGTTGGACGAAAGTTAATTGCCTAAATTAACCTTACGAATTACATATCTCATATCTACTTTTAACTTTCTGATTTCGAACCCACACATAACCACTCAAACTCAGAATTATAGATTAACTCACATCATCACTACTAAATATAAAGCTCCTATGATCAGAAGAAGTATCACACTACTTTAAAAGTCTACAGCCTAATTAATCTCAACTTAAAAATACCATTTATACAGATCTAGGAAAATCGGAAATTAACTAAACTAATAGAAACTATTCTATTAGTCCAGCATGGAATTATTACAACGAATACTCAACTAAACTCATATTCATTTCCAAATATTGAACACACATTTAACGGTTCAAATGCACAAACTTATAATTAGCAGTCCATCAGTACGGTTATTACAGTATAATGAAAGCAGTAAATCAACAATAGGCCTCCACTTCAACAATAATAGGCCTCCACTTCATTCATTTTCAACTGGATATTTTCATACATCGAGTTTCAGGACATGTACCTGGTATGTAGAACAGAAAAATGGGGTAAGCAATCAGCAACAACAAACAGCAAAATACAGCAGCAGGAAGCCCAACACAGTAACTTCAACACCTCAATCCAGAAATCCCAGCAACACGGAGAAAACCAGTAAAAATGGAGAAGAAAAATAGTCTAGAAATCTCTCTTTGTTTTCTCAATCTAGCTTTGAACTCTCTCTCGTGTTCTTCCACTCTCAATATTTCAGAAAATTTGGTTCTATCTTTTTTACTCTCTCCAAAATGAATTCTGCCCCTGTATATCCAGTGTATCCAGAGTGTATATCGAGTGTATACCGCTCTCTCCGCCCCCTTCTTTTTTTCTTATTTTTTAAATCACTTCCGAAAATTAAAAAAATAATATTTTTTAGGAACTTTTTTTTTATTATTTTAAAAAAAAAATAAAAAAATAATAATATTAATAGTAATAATTCATCTTTTAAATTTTGTATTTTTACCCTATAATAAAAAGTGTAACAAAGCTAAAAATTGTAAGTTAAAACCCCTAAAATATTTACATAGAAGAAGTGATAAAAAAAAGTTAAATATTATCAAAAATTGGGTGCTCACACTTACCAGTCGTTTTGGAGAAGAAAAGTTGTTTGGAAAATCGCCTCTTATGTTTTGGGGTTTTGAAAAGTGTAAAATAACTGAAATTCACGTGTATTTATACCCCTCCGAAGTCCCCATCGCGGACCGCGCAAGAAGGACCGCGGCCGCACAGGCTTCCTGAAGGCCTGTGGATCTATGCCCCGCACGGACCGTGCAAGGCCGACCGCGGCCGCGCAGCACCCACCGCGGACCGCGCAAAGGAGACCGCGGCCGCGCCAAAGGGTTCAGAGGCCTGCAATATTTTTCTGAACCTGCGACATCTGATCTTTTTAAGCCTAAGGCATCCCAGAACCTACTAGAAACTCACCGAGCCCTCGAAACTCTAAACCAAGCATGTACACTACCTCAAAACAACCTACGAACATATTCGTGTGATCACATCACCAATATAACATCATGAACATCGAATTGAGCCTCAAGATCCATGAAATTTCTCAGACTTCCTTTTAAACATCATTTTTCCCAATTTGGGTCCGGATCACGTCAAACGACGTCCGTTTTTGACCAAACTTTACAGGAGTGATTCAAAACATATATAAAACCTGTACCGGGCGTCGGAACCAAAATACGGGCCTGATACCATTACTTTCACATCAGTTTTCATTTCACTTTTCTTTAAACATTTTCAGAGAACATGTTCACTTAAAAATTCATAACCCGGGCTGGGGACCTCGGAATTCGATTCCGGGCATACTCCCGAGTCCCATATTTTCCTACGGACCCTCCGGAACCGTCAAATCACGGGTCCGGGCCCGTTTACCCAAAATGTTGACCGGAGTCAAACTTATTCATTTCGAGGTAAAAACTTAGAAATTTTCACAAGATTTCACGTTTAAGCTTTCCGGCTACGCGCCCGGACTGCGCACACAAATCGAGGCGACTCTAAATGAGGTTTTCAGGGCCTCGGAGACAGATTTCAATTAGAAACAGGTGATGACCCCCTTTGGTCGTCACATTCTCCACCTCTAAAACAATTGTTCGTCCTCGAACGGACAAAAGAAGGAAGTACCTGAGTCGGGGAAAAGATGAGGATAACGGTCCCGCATATCGGACTCGGACTCCCAGGTCGATGCCTCAGGAGGCTGACCTCTCCACCAAACACGAACCGAAGGAAAACTCTTCGACCTCAGCTGGCGAGCCTGTCGGTCTAGAATAGCCACCGACTCCTCCTCATATGACAAATCCTTGTCCAACTGGACAGTGTTGAAATCTAACATGCGGGATGGATCGTCGTGATATTTCCGAAGCATGGACACATGAAACACTGGATGCACGGCTAATAAGCTAGGCGGCAATGCCAGTCTATAAGCCACCTCTCCCACTCGATCAAGGATCTCAAATGGACCAATGAACCTAGGGCTAAGCTTGCCCTTCTTCTCGAATCTCATCACGTCCTTCGTAGGCGACACTTGGAGCAATATCCGCTCACCAACCATAAAAGCCACATATTAAACCTTACGATCTGCATAGCTCTTTTGCCTAGACTGAGTTGTACGAAGCCTATCCTGAATGATCTTGACCTTGTCCAAGGCCCCCTGAACCAAATCTGTACCCAACAACCGAGCTTCTCCCGGCTCAAACCATCCAATCGGAGATCGACACCGCCTACCATATAGAGCCTCATAAGGAGCCATCTGGATACTCGACTGGTAGCTGTTGTTGTAGGAAAACTCTGCTAAAGGCAAGAACTGATCCCACGAACCTCCAAAGTCAATAACACAAGCTCTGAGCATATCCTCCAATATCTGAATAGTTCGCTCGGACTGTCTATCCGTCTGAGGATGAAATGATGTACTCAACTCAACGTGGGTGCCTAACCCTCGCTGAACTGCTCTCCAGAAATGTGAGGTGAACTGCGTACCTCGGTCTGAAATGATAGATATCGGCACACCATGAAGATGAACAATCTCCCGGATATAGATCTCAGCTAACCTCTCGGATGAATAAGAGACTGCCACATGAATGAAATGCGCTGACTTGGTCAGCCTATCAACAATGACCCAAACTGCATCAAACTTCTTCCGGGTCAACGGAAGTCCAGTAACGAAGTCCATAGTGATTCTGTCCCACTTCCACTCGGGAAGCTCAATCCTCTGAAATAAACCACCAGGCCTCTGATGCTCATACTTAACCCGCTGACAAATCAAACACCGAGCCACATAGGCAACGATATCCTTCTTCATTCTATGCCACCAATAATGCTGCCGCAAATCCTGATACATCTTCGCGGCGCCCAGATGGATAGAGTACCGGGAACTATGGGCCTCCTCTAAAATCAACTCTCGAAGGCCATCCACATTAGGAACACAAACTCGACCCTGCAACCTCAGAACTCCATCATCACCTAAGGTAACCTACTTGGCACCCCCACACTGCACCGTGTCTCTAAGGACACACAAATGGGGATCATCAAACTGCCGATCATGGATACGCTCCAATAACGAAGAACGAGCGACCGTGCAAGATAAAACTCGACTAGGCTCAGAAATATCCAACCTCACAAATCGATTGGCCAAAGCCTGAACATCCAAAGCAAGCGGCCTTTCACCGACTAGAATATAAGCAATACTGCCCATACTGGCTGACTTTCTACTCAAAGCATCGGCCACCACGTTGGCCTTCCCCGGGTGATATAGGATAGTGATGTCATAATCTTTCAACAACTCCAACCACCTCCTCTGCCTCAAATTCAACTCTTTTTGCTTGAACAAATATTGAAGACTCTTATGATTCGTGAACACCTCACATGTCACACCATATAGATAGTGCCTCCAAATCTTCAATGCGTGGACAATGGCTGCCAACTCCAAATCATGCACTGGATAGTTCTTCTCATGAAACTTCAAATGCCTCGAAGCATAGGCAATGACCTTACCATCCTGCATCAACACTGCACCTAGTCCAATGCGAGATACATCACAATAAACAGTGTAATGCCCTGAACCTGTGGGCAAAACTAACACTGGCGCCGTAGTCAGGGCTGTCTTGAGACTCTGAAAGCTCGCTTCACACTCGTTCGACCATCTGAATTGGGAACCCTTCTGGGTCAACCTGGTCATCGGGGCTGCAATAGACGAGAACCCCTCCACGAACCAACGATAGTAGCCGGCCAATCCCAAAAAACTCCAAATCTCTGTAGCTGATACTGGTCTAGGCCAGTTCTTGACTGCCTCAATCTTCTTTGGATCAACCTAAATACCCTCTGCTGATACAACGTGACCCAGAAATGCCACCGAACTCAACCAGAACTCACACTTCGAGAACTTAGCATATAACTGACTATCCTTCAGAGTCTGAAGAACCACTTTGAGGTATTGCTCGTGCTCCTTCTGGCTGCGGGAATATATTAGGATATCATCAATAAAGACTATCACGAACAAGTCCAAATAAGGCCTGAACACTCGGTTCATCAACTCCATAAATGCTGCTGGGGCATTGGTCAACCTGAATGACATAACCAAGAACTCATAATGCCCGTACCGAGTGCGGAAAGCTGTTTTAGGGACGTCGGATGCCCTAATCCTTAACTGATGGTAGCCAGATCTCAAGTCAATCTTTGAAAATACCTTGGCACCCTGAAGCTGATCAAACAAATCATCAATCCTCGGCAGTGGATATTTATTCTTGATCGTAACCTTGTTCAATTGCCAGTAATCAATGCACACTCTCATCGACCCATCCTTTTTCTTCACAAACAACACCGACGCACCCCAAGGCGAAACACTAGGTCTAATGAAACCCTTCCCAAGCAAATCCTGCAACTGTTTCTTTAACTCTTTCAGCTCCGGCGGGGCCATACGATACGGCGGGATAGAAATGGGCTGGGTGCCCGGAGTCAAATCAATGCAAAAGTCGATATCCCTGTCGGGTGGCATACCCGGCAGGTCTGAAGGAAAAACCTCAGGAAACTCCCGAATAATAAGTACAGAATCAATAGAAGGGACCTCCACACTAGAATCGCGAACATCAGCCAAATAGGCCAAACACCCCTTCTCGACCATATGTCGAGTCTTCACATAAGAGATAACACTACGGATAGAATGACCAGGGGTCCCTCTCCACTCTAAACGGGGCAAACCTGGCAGGACTAAGGTCACGGTCTTGGCATGACAATCCAAGATAACATGGTACGAGGATAACCAATCCATTCCCAATATAACATCGAAATCGACCATGTCTAAAAGCAACAAATCGACACAGACCTCAAGACCCCCAAACACTACAATACAAGAATGATGAACTCGATCGACCACAATAGAATCACCCACTGGTGTAGACACATAAACAGGAATACTTAATGAATCACTAGGCATGACCATGTACGGGGCAAAATAAGATGACACGTACGAATACGTAGACCCTGGATCAAATAGCACTGAAGCATCTCTATCACAAACCAGTATAGTACCTGTAATGACTGCATCTGAAGACTCAGCCTCGGGCCTGACTGGAAGTGTATAACATCGGGGCTGGGCCCCACCACCCTGAACTGCCTCTCCGGGTCGGCCTACTGCTGGTTGGCCTCCGCCTCTGGTGACTTGAGCTCCACCTCTAGGACCTCTACCTCCACCTCTAATACCTCTGCCCCCGCCTCTTACTGGCTGGGTAGGCTGCGGGAAATCTAGTGCCTGTACCATAGCACGAGAACCCTGATGCAGAGAACTGCTCGAAGCTCGAGGGCAATACCTAGAAATTTGCCTCGTGGCGCCACAAGTAAAACAAGCCCTCAGTTGCTGGGGCTAATGACCCTAGAAACTCTGAAGCGGTGATGCACTAATAGGTGCTGATGGTGCACTGTAAGGCTGCTGATCAAAATAGTGCGTCTGAGAACCACGACCACCTGAAGTACCATGGGAGACCTGAAGAGCTGACTAAAAGGGCCTACGAGGATGGCCTCTACCATATGAATCTCTACCTCCAGACGAGGTACCACTGAATCTGCCCGAGTGACGGGGCCTCTTATCTGACCCATGACCACCTTCCTGTGATAGGACCATCTCAACTCTGCGGGCCACATTGGCCGCCTCCTAAAATATAATCTCACTCCCCGCCTCCTTGGCCATCTGAAGACGAATCGGCTGAATAAGACCATCAATAAACCTCCTCACCCTCTCTCTCTCAGTGGGAAGTATGACAAGAGCATGGCGAGCTAGATCGATGAACCCGGTCTCATACTGAGTGACCGTCATGGAACCCTGCTGAAGGTGCTCAAACTGCCTCCGATAGACTTCTCTCTGCGTCACGGGGAGAAACTTCTCCATAAACAACACTGAAAACTTCTCCCATGTCAAGGATGGCGATCCGACTGGTCTCGCTAAACAATAATCCCGCCACTAAGTCTTGGCAGATCCAGATAAGCGAAATGCAGCAAAATCGACCCCATTGGTCTCAACAATGCCCATGTTCCTGAGAACCTCATGGCAGCTGTATAGGAAATCCTAGGGATCCTCAGAAGGAGCTCCGCTGAAAGTAGTAGTGAAGAGCTTGGTGAATCTGTCTAGTCTCCACAAAGCATTGGCGGACATAGCTGCTCCATTACCGGTCTGAGCCCCTACACTCGGCTGAACTGCCACCACTGTCTGAACCGCTGGAAATTGAATCTGGGAGCAACCTGCTCCGGAGTGCGAGTAGCAGGAGTCTGAGCCCCTTCTCCAGCCTGAGAAGTGGCTGGTGCTACTGGAAGCAAACCTGCTCGGGTGACACTCTCCATAAGGCCCACCAATCGAACCAGAGCATCCTGAAGAACTGGGGTAGCGATAAACCCCTCTGGGACCTGAGCTAGGCCCACCGAAACTGTTGGGGCTGGAACCTCCTCCTCAAAATCAACCTGAGGTTCCGCCACTGGTGCTGCTGCTCGGGGCTGAGCTCTGCCCCTACCTCGGCCTCTAGTACGGCCTCTGCCTCGCCCTCTTCCCCTCGTGGAAGCTACTGCAAGGGGTTCGGGCTGCTACACGGTAGATGAGGAAGCGCGTGTCCTTGCCATTTGCGAAGAACAGAGTAGAAGTTCAATTAGCATTTGAGGAACAAATCCGCACGACAAGAAAGAACAAAAGTGAAGTTTTCCTAACTCGGTAGACTCTGAGGGATAAATACAGATGTCTCCATACCGATACCTCAGACTCTACTGAGCTTGTTCGTGAGTTGTGAGACCTATGTAACCTAGGGCTCTGATACCAACTTGTCACGACTCGGATTTCCCACCCTCGGGAGTCGTGATGACACCTACTAATGAGAGCTAGGCAAGCCAATCCTTAACTGCTTACATCATTAACAATTACTTCTTTTAACAATTATCGGCGATAGCATGAAAGCAACAAAATTAAATAAATATGCGGAAGACTTAAATTTAAAGAAAAACTGAACAATAATGCAAGAATCAACATATGCCTCTACCCAAGAACTGGTGTCACATTACTTACGAGCTTCTAAGAGTGCTAAATACAACCGTTTGAAAGAAAAATATAAACTGTTTGTCTCGAATATATGAGATAACAGACGGAAATAAAAGATAGAGGAGACGCCGGGCCTGCGAACGCCTGCAAGGCTACCTCAGTGTCTCACTGGACTGAAGGCTGGCTCCCACGCTACTGCTGCTGTCCAAAACCTGGATCTGTGCAAAAGAGCATAGAGCGTAGTATCAGCACAACCGGCCCCATGTGTTGGTAAGTGTCTGGCCTAACCCCGGCGAGGTAGTGACCAGACTCTAGATAAACCTGTATAGTTATATAATATATGGTGGAAAAGTAAACAAGTAATAAACAGTTAAAGCTGGGGAAGGGGAACATGCTTCGGGGATAGCAGTTAAAAGGAATAACAGGGAATAATAAGGAAGCTAGCACTATAACTTCTATCACAATGAAGAAAATAAAGGTAACTTTCACTTTCAGTTTCCTCTTGTTGCAGACGTGCAACCCGATCCCATTTCTCATATCTCGTGGTAGGCGTACCACCCGCTCCCATCTCATTTTATCTCGTGGTAGGCGTACCACCCGCTCCCATTTCATTATATCTCATAGTAGGCGTACCACCCGCTCCTATTTCATAATATCTTGTGGTAGGCGTACCACCCGCTCCCATTTCATAATATCTTGTGGTAGGCGTACCACCCGTTTCCATTTCATAATATCTTGTGGTAGATGTACCACCCGCTCTCATTTCAATTCATCACACAATCACAAGAAATCCGGCAAGGGAATATATGTAATATAATAACTTCCCGGCAAGGGAACAAGGATATCGAAGTAGTCATCCCGGCAAGGGAGAATCAGCTATAACCAATCTCACCTTGCTAGTACTCAGTTCAATTAATGGAAATACTTAATCATAGACGATCATTAATTAAAGTATGCAAGGTGTCATTCAATAACACAACAACTTTCAAGTTAAGACCCACGGTCATGCTTGACACCAACGTATAGATACTCGTCACCATGCCTATACGTCGTACTCAACAAGAAGCAAATATCAAATATGACTCAACTCCTAATCCCTCAAGCTAGGGTTAAACCAAACACTTACCTCAATGACTTGAACACCACTCAAGTCTCAATTATAGCTTTACCTCTTAATTCCACCAACAATCCGCTCGAATCTAGTCATAAGTTACTTAATCACATTAATAAATGCTAAATGAATAAACCCCAATGCATGAAAAGGAGTTTTTCAAAGTTTTACCCAAAAGTCAAAATTTACCCCCGGGCCCACGTGGTCAAAACCCGAGGTTCAGACCAAAACCCGATTACCCATTCCCCCACAAATTCAAATATATGGTTTGTTTTGAAATCGGACCTCAAATTGAGGTCCAAATCCCCAATTTTTGAAAAACCTAGGTTCTACCCAATTCACCCAATTTCCCCATGAAAATCTTTGATTTGAAGTTGAAATTATGTTAAAAGATGTTAAGAAGTGAAGAAAATAAGTTAGAAATCACTTACCAATCATTTTGGAGAAGAAAAGTTATTTGGAAAATTGCCTCTTATGTTTTGGGGTTTTGAAAAGTGTAAAATAACTGAAATTCACGTGTATTTATACCCCTCCGAAGTCCCCACCGTGGACCGCGCAAGAAGGACTGCGGCCGCACAGGCTTCTTGAAGGCCTGCGGATCTATGCCCCAAGCGGACCGCGGCCGCACAGCACCCACCGCGGACCGCGCAAAGGCGACCGCGGCCGCGCTGGCCCTTCCACGGTCGCACACGATTCCTTGCGGACCGCGCCAAAGGGTTCAGAGGCCTGCAATATTTTTCTGAACCTGCGATATCTGATCTTTTTAAGCCTAAGGCATCCTGGAACCTACTAGAAACTCACCAAGCCCTCGAAACTCAAAACCAAGCATGCACGCTACCTCAAAACACCCTATGAACATATTCGTGTGATCACATCACCAATATAACGTCACAAAAATCGAATTGAGCCTCAAGATCCATGAAATTTTTCAGACTTCCTTTTAAACATCATTTTTCCCAATTTGGGTCCGGATCACGTCAAACGACGTCCGTTTTTTACCAAACTTTACAGGAGTGATTCAAAATATATATAAAATCTGTACCGAGCGCTGGAACCAAAATACGGGCCCGATACCATTACTTTCACATCAGTTTTCATTTCACTTTTCTTTAAACATTTTTAGAGAACAATTTCACTTAAAAATTCATAACCCGGGCTGGGGACCTCGGAATTTGATTCCGGGCATTCGCCCGAGTCCCATATTTTCCTACGGACCCTCCGGGACTGTCAAATCATGGGTCCGGGTCCGTTTACCCAAAATGTTTATCGGAGTCAAACTTATTCATTTCGAGGTAAAAACTTAAAAATATTCACAAGATTTCACGTTTAAGCTTTCCGGCTATGCGCCCGGACTGCGCACACAAATCAAGGCGACTCTAAACAAGGTTTTCAGGGCCTCGAAGACAGATTTCAATTAGAAATAGGTGATGACCCCCTTTGGGTCGTCACAATAATGTGAGAACATCCTGCAATTTATAGAGTTAGTAGATGAAGAAATATCTAGAGTTCTGATGCAACTCTTCCTTGATGGAAGAGTTCTAGTTGATTTCAACTTCTAACTCCTTCCCTATCTTGGATAGTGTTCTCTTTGATTAAGGAGTTCTTCTCCTTATCAGTTATGCAACCTTTTCGATCAGGAGATATTAAATACACCAAGTTAAGCTTATCTCCTTCACGTGCAACCCACATGCTCGAATCTGCCCATTTTTTTGCACCTGAGGGATGGACCTGGTTCATCCTGAGTTCCTTTGTCAGTTTTCAAAACTAACCTTTATTTGGGCCAACAAATTCCCCCTTTTTGATGATGACAAACTCTGTGCTTTTCATAAGCTTAGGCCCTGTTTCAACTCAGCTCACCATCAACACAATGTTAGAAACATTTTTCCTTTTTATCACTTATCATCAAAGACAAGGTACATTAGGTTATAAACATCACTGTTCAAAGTGTAAACATCACTTGTTTAAAGCAGAACCTTTTCCCCCCTTTTGGCATCATCGAAAAGTTGCATAAAAAAAAGTGAGATAACCAGATTTTAAAGCTTACTCATGGCTACTGAGGCTACTTCAAATGCAATCATGGATTAATCATCATAGATCAAACTAATAATTTTAACCATCAAAGAAATATAAATAAACTGTTAGAGCAAAAGACAATGAATTTCATTGATGATTGATAAGATTCTACCACAAAGCATAAGAAGATATAAAAATACTAAAAAAATAAGCAAAAGAAACAAAAAATCCCGAACTGGGTCACTGGTTAATCTACACTAGACTAGGAGGCTTAAGGCTGGAAAGAACTAGGTGCTTGGTTTTTAACTTGGAGGAGTTTCAGCACACCTTGAAGAATGCCATCATTCCTCTCTTTTCCCCTGCCGGCTCAGTTCTGAGAGCATCTCTCTTAGTCTCCATCTCAACCAACCTCTTCTTCAGCCTTTCAATCTCAGTATCATTAGCCCCACTTTCTTGCACCAAGGCTCTGACCTTGCTATTCACTAGTACCTTTTTGGATGAACTAGTTCTTTAGGAGTGACATTTACTTCATATCGCAAGCAAGAAGAGTATTAACCCAAAAATGATCCATGTTTGTACTAACCTCCCACCTTTTCATAGATACATTGAAATGTGCAAGCATAGTTGTGAGAATGAAGCCATAGGGAATGGTATGAGTTTTGGTGCCATTAATAATTCTATCAAGAAGCTGGATTATAGCTTTCAGTCACTTTCTTCTGCACGTCTTGCGAGGGTTTCCTCTACAGATGAACCAGGTTCATCTTCCCAAATAACCATTGCACATGCGTATTTGGTTAAACTCACAGGAGTGGGTGAAGAATCAGCCACTTTTGTCCCCTTCCCCTCACAGTACTCCTAGCACCCTTGCTCTCCTTTTTTGTCTTTTTCATTTTTACCACCAACTTCTCCAGATTCTGTAGTCTCAACACCTGCTATAGATCCTACAAATCTAGTTTCCAAATCTGCAGCAACTTTAGAAATTGTCTCAGGAGAAACTTTAAAATCAGAAGATACCTGTTCAATTTCGGAAGAACCACTTTCTTCCCCCTGAGTAGCAGACTTAAAAACATCTAGGTAGTTTAATACGGGCAGGAGTCTTGAACGTAACCGGTTCACTTGTAAAGGACAAGTTCACAAGAACTTTGGTATTTGGTAGGACTCTGCTCATAATCCAAATATAGTTATTTCAACTTATGTAGAGTGTAGAAAACATACCGTGTTATCTTGATGAACCAGGTTCTTCACTGATAATTCTCTTGTGTAAGTCTAAATTTGCCAAAATAGAGAAAATATCATTAGAGATTAATGAGTCATTTTAACACATGGCACAAGAGTATACTATGGAAAGTATGAGGAGCAAGATTTAATCTAACTATACACAATTTACAGACTTTCTAACCAAATATATTTTTTTTCAGTTTTTTTTCGTTTAACCTTGAACTGGTCCTTTTAGGTGATCTTAATCATCCCTAATTCTAACCTGTTCCTCTCAAAGTGATCTCTACTTAAGGCTTTTGTGAAGATGTCAGCAATTTGCTTGTCAGTAGCACAAAACTCCACAATGATCTAGCCTTTCTCATAGTTATCCCTCAAAAATGGTGTCTAACATCTATGTGCTTAGTTCTCTTATGATGAATCGGATTCTTAGTCATACTAATAGCACTAGTGTTATCACATAAAATAGGGATGCAACTAACTTTAATACCAAAATCCATCAATTGTTTCTTGATCCACAACAATTGAGCACAATCATGAAGCAGCAACAACATACTCAGCTTCAGCAGTAGATAAGACCACTGAATTTGATTTAGTAGCCCATGACACAAGACATGAACCAAGTAAGTGTGCCATACCTGAGGTGCTCTTCCTATCCACTAGGAAACCTGCATACTCAGCGTCAGCATATCCCACTAGGTTAAAATTACTACATTTTGTATACCAAAGGCAAAGGTTAGTAGTGCCTTTCAAGTATCTCAATATTCTCTTTACATTAGTCAAGTGGGACTCCTTTGGATTTGACTGAAATTGAGCATAAAGACCTACATTACACACAATGTAAGGTCTGCTAGTAGTGAGATATAAAAGAGAACCAATCATTCCCCTATACAACTTCTGATCAACAGATGAACCAAGTTCATCTATATCCAATTTCGTGGATGTTGCAATAGGAGTGTCAATTTCTTTGGATGTTCTTTCCTGGTTTTGTTACTGAGGAATAGGTTCACCTGAGGTTTGAGGATCAGTTCCTCTCTAGTCAGTTCCCCCGGTCATGTTGCCCTGGGAGTAAGGACCTGTTCCTTCCCGCGATGCATCTTCAGGCTGGACTGTGGTTTCACCATTTGAATTTCTTATCAGCCCAATCTCTTCATTATCTTGTTCCTGCCTCTCAGAAAGAATGTTAGTTTTTTTTAAAATAACATATATATTTTTTCTACACATATAGTTCTTTTATTGTATATCTTATAAGCTTTACTATGTGAAGAATATCCTGAGAATACTCCCTCATCACTTCTGGGATCATGCTTGCCTAGGGAGTCTTTGCCATTATTTTGTACAAAGCACTTGCATCTAAATGCCGTAAGATGAGAAATATTTAGCTTTCTCCTTTTAAGTGACTCATAGGGAATCTTCTTAACAAGAGGTCTAGTCATGCAACTATTTATGATGTAGCATTAAAAAAATTCAGCAAACTTAGCATTTTTAAATTCAGTTCCATGATCAGACCTAATTAATGCAAGTTGATTACCTAGTTATTTCTGAGTTTTTTCTAACAAAAGAAGTAAACATGTCAAATGCTTCATCTTTAGATGTTAAAAATAATGTCTAAGAAAATCTAGAGTAATCATCAACAAGCACCATCACATATCTTTTACCACCTCTGCTTAATGTTCTCATTGGACTATAGAGATCCATATGGACCAGTTCCATCGTTCTGGTGGTGCTTACCACTTTCTTGCATTTAAAAGAGCATCTTACATGCTCCCCCTTGCACAAGCCTCACAAACTTTGTCTTCCTTGAACTTGATGTTAGGCAGCCCTATCACCAGGTCCTTGGAGACTAATTTGTTGAGTTGACTCAGACTTGCATGTCCAAGTCTCTTGTGCCAAAGGAGGGGATCATTGTCCAACATACCTAAGCAAGTGAGTTCATTTTCTGAAAGTGTGGACAAATCTACAATGTATATATTGTTTACTCTTTTTTTCCTGCAAAACAATCTTGTTAGTGGTAAGATCAATAGCAAAACATTTGGTAGAGGTGAATGCTACCAATTTACCTCTATCACATAATTGTGATACACTAATTAGACTGCACTTTAGGCAATCTATCAAGTAGACATTCTCAATAGAGTGAGAATCAGTCTTACCTACCTTTCCAACCCCAATGATCTCACCTTTTTTCCCATTTCCAAAGTAGACATTACCTCCTTTGAGGTCTAGCTAGTTCTTGCTTCCTGTCAAATGCTTTGAGCAGCCACTATCCATGTATCATATTTGGCTGCTCCCCTTCACTTAGACCCACAAAAGGAAATTAAAGGTTAGTCTTAGGAACCCAAACTAGTTTGGGTCCCTTTCTATAGGCAAAATGGTGAATCAAATTCTTTTTAGCCCAACCTGGTAGCTGATTTTTCCCTTGAACAAATTCTTTATTCTTTTGACTAGCCTTTTCTTTTGCAATACATTCACTTTTATAGTGACCAGTTTTACCACAGTGTGTGTAAATTTTGTTCTTAGGAAGTGTGAGGTACTTGCTTTTGGGATCCCACTTAGGAGCAGGGGTCCCGTAGCCAAGTCCTCTCTTGTTGCTACTATGGTGTTCGTGTAGCCATGAAAGTGCATCGGAGAACCTGTTCCATTTATAGGTTCTGTCTAGCTCGTGCTTAACCCTCTTTAGATCCTCATTAAGGACTCTTATCTGCTAATCTCTTTTGTACAACTCATCTTTCATTTTTCCTATATTTTTTTCTAATGTGAGTTGTGTGTGATCAGCTTTCTTTTTACCAGTTCCTAATTTCAATTTTAGATTTTCAGATCTAAGCTCTAGGACAGTGGTGTCAAGTTCATGAACCTGGTTCTTTAACTCAGCATTTTTACTTTCACTTTCACTAGCTGTACATTCCAAATTTTTGCACTTAGCTTTCAAAATTACACACTCCTTAGATAGTTGTTCCTTTTCATTGTTTAGATCCTCAGATTCATCAATGAAATCCAGGAGTAATTCATATAGCTTTTCTTTAGACAAAAACTTAATCTTGTCTTTGAGATGAATTATACTTACCTCAGATTCCTCATCGGATTCTCCAATTTCCATAAGTGCTTGTTCATCTCCATCTTCACCCTCTGAGTCCTCATTTGAGCTTTCTCCCCAGGTAGCAACCATAGCCTTTGTTGATCCTTTGTTCTTCTTGGGTTGAACCTGTTCCTTCTTCCTGTTCCTTCATTCAGCTCTTTCTTTCTTCCATTCAATTTCCCATTGAGGGCAGTTTTTGATGTGGTGATCAATATTCCCACACTTGTAACAACCCTCATTGGTTTGTTTTTCAGGAACCTTTGGTTTGTTGTATCTTCCACTTCTTGAAGGACCCTTTCCTCTCATTAGGTACTTCTTGAAGTCCTTTGTGATCATGGTCTTTTCATCCTCCTCTAGATCAGCACCTTCAGTGATTCTGAATGCCAGGCTCCTTTCCTTCTTGGGTGTATCCATCTTCATGGTTTGTATTCTAAGTTCATATGCAGTGAGATTTCTAATTAGCTCATCCAACTTAAGAGTGGCAATGTTATTTGATTCCTGAATGGCAGAGATTTTGCTTTCCCAAGTGACTGGCAGAACCCTTGTCAAAATTTTCTCAATTTTGTCCTCTTCAAGAATAACCCTTCCAAGAGACTTAAGTTCATTTGTCAGTGTGGTGAACCTTGTATACATCTCCTGGATGGTTTCCCCTTCCTCCATGGTGAAATTCTCATATTGAGAATAAAACAGTGTTACTCTAGACCTCTTCACTTGAGGTGTTCCTTCATGAGCCACTTGCAAAATATCCCATATTTCCTTAGCAGTGGTTCAACTTTGAATGATACTGTACTCGTCTAGACTAAGTCCACACACAAGCCATTTGTTGGCCTTAGCATTCTTTTCCCATTTCCTCAAGTCCTCAACATTATAGTCAGTTCTTGTTTTTAGCACATCTACTCCTTCAACATTCTTCTTCATGGTAGCCGGGGGACCATTAGTGACAATGTCCCATAGCTGATAGTCTTCTCTAATGATGTGATCTCTCATCCTATTTTTCCACCAAGAGTAGTAGTGGCCATTAAAGTGTGGAGGCCTATCAGTAGATTACCCTTCCCAGTTTCTAGGTGGTGCGCTATTCTTGATCTGTTCCTAAGGTGTTAGCCTCTTCAAGGATAACCCGCTCTGATACCAATTGATGTTTTATACGTTAATACCACACAATTGGGGGGGGGGGTGATTTGTGCGGTGACCAATTTTTTGCTTAAACTGTTTATGGAAGGACCTGGTTCTTCTATGTGTTCCAACTACTACTACTGCGGAATAATAAATATAGAAAGTAAAAAACATAGGTATTTTTACGTGGAAAACACCCAGCTCAAAAGGTAAAAAAACCACGACCTACTACTCAGTAGGATTTTCCCCAACACTTCACTAAATAACTGAGCCAAAACAACATTTACAAAACTCTTTGTAAACCTAAGGATTACCTCTAATCCCATTGTAGAAACCAGCCTCTAACTGTTGCGACAACTTCAAGTTAACTCTAACTTGAACACTCAAAGTACCTATTACAATTGCTTGTAGATAAACCTGAAAAGTATAATATAAAAACACCTACTACAATTGAACTAGAAATAAAGAAAGACATATAAAACTCTTTATGGAGCTGGTTCTTCAATCTGGTTCATGTAGTTTCAGGTTTGCACACTTGAATCACACATGAACTGCTTACAAAAAGCCTTGCTATTTTGCTCCAATTCACGTTTAACTTTTGCATTTTTGTGCAACACTGTAATGTAAGAACATCCTGTAATATATAGAGTTAGTAGATGAAGAAATAATTAGAGTTCTAATGCAACTCTTCTTTGGTGGAAGAGTTCTAGTTGATTTCAACTTCTAACTCCTTCCCTATCTTGGATAGTGTTCTCTTTGATTAAGGAGTCCTTATCCTTATCAATTATGCAACCTTTTCGATCAGGAAATATTAAATACGCCAAGTTAAGCTTATCTCCTTCACGTGCAACCCACATGCTCGAATCTGCCCGTTTTTGTGCACTTGAGGGATGGACCTGTTTCATCCTGAGTTCCTTTATCAGTCTTCAAAACTAACCTTTACTTATGCCAACATTGCCTACGTGTCAGGGGCAGTGAATGACTTGAAGGTAGCTTTACTCAATGCATGATCTATAGATTCGGTATTTTATTCCCGGCAGGGGAAAGGCAATCAGAATAAGAATGTTTAGATTTGGGTGGATGAAGTAACGAGACTTGGTATTTGCGAGCATGGTAGAATTTTTATCTGCGATGTAGTGTCATCGTCCTCGATTGTATGTGTTAAGTTCGACGGTGTTATGGTCTTCTGCAATTCGCCCTTGGGGTAGGATATTGTGAAATAATATTAGAGAAATAACTGTCGGATATCGCGGGGTGCGATGGTTCAGGATTGAGTTGGTATTTCTAATGTTGATGGCTCGAGAAACATTTTCTTCAGAAAAGTTTAAGGTTAGTAGCGATTTGAGAGTTCAAGTGTTGCGAAGATAGATTTTAT
Source organism: Nicotiana sylvestris (assembly GCF_000393655.2). Lineage (NCBI taxonomy): Eukaryota > Viridiplantae > Streptophyta > Magnoliopsida > Solanales > Solanaceae > Nicotiana > Nicotiana sylvestris. The sequence continues at coordinate 31,203,180 of NC_091061.1, forward strand.
TTAAGGCAACAATTGAGCAGGGAAGAATGAGAAAAAGGACATGTGGGGAGTGTCAGGCGGTGGTTAAAATTTCTAGAAGGCCAGTTATAAGAAGCGAAGGTCGAGTAGTCGACTAAAGGGGTGAGTTTCGCCAAAGTGGGAGAGTGACAGAGTTGCATATGAGTCTAGTGGTAGGATGACTACACACCTTAAGGAGAGTTTGGAGTGATTTGAAAATTTTAGTGATTGGTGATTAGGGCCTACGGATTAATTTTAAGTATGGACTATTATGCAGCAGGAGATTTGATATAATGGAAAGGAGCTGCTTGAAATGAAGAAGGATACAACCTAACTTTGAATTGGAAAGATGTTCCTGCTCAATTAATTGATGTCCACGAGGGGTGAAGGGACTTATGCAGCTAGAGAGTAAGCCCGGACTCAGGATGGGTTATTGATGTCGTAGTGATTGTACCCCTTGCAGCAACGTTGGAAGATGTCGGGAAGTGATTTCCATAGATGGGTTATTCCCTGTGAGTAGGTTAGCAGTCGCGTGGTTGGCGAGGCTTTTGCAAAGAATTCTATGGGTTATACAACAAAGAGATCAGTTGTGCGGATGTGGTTGATAATTCAGAGTATAAAAAGGGGTTTTACAGAAAGATTCTGAGAATTTTGATGGTTGATTGCACAAGGTGAAATCAATAAGAGATAAAAAAATCCTGGTGAATTCCAGAGTTGTATAATAGTGGCTTCAAGCTAAGTGGGAGAGTCCCACCGCCTATGATTGGGTTTCATAGTTAACTATTTGCGAGGTTTCTGGTTATTATCATATTGATGGTCTATTTCAGCTACGGGAAAAGAACATAAGTGGTAAATTGAGCAAATGAATTGTTAAAGGTGTGCTATGGTTGGCCTTATTAGCTCATGTTCAGACTTGGGGAAGGAGTTAGGATTTATGCCTTGTATAGATGCGGGTTTTAAGGGAAGTGATTCTGTCGGGTACTTTGTCGAGAGGATATTCATGTGCTACAATATTCATGGAGTTAATTATATTCAAGGCCAAGTCAGAGCGGGTGGCTCTCAACAACGGTCCTAGTGGATTTAAAGGGGTAAAGTGTGGTGCCTAATGATTTCTAGCCTATATGTATGGTTAAGAATCAAGCTTTTGTAGCAAGCTTATGAAAAGAGGCCCAGGATGTTCTATGATGTTTTGATTTGCAGTGTAACATTTGGGAGGTATGAAATAGTTCGTGGAATTGGAGACAGTGTGGTCTCGTGATTCAAGGTCACTCGGGATGAGTGTGGATGGGGTGTGTTATGTGTTGAATGGAGTTATTGTTATTTCTAAGGCAATTAAAAATAAATTGGAAGAAGATAGATTGATTAGCCATAGTTGAATTGGCATATTGGTGGTAGTGATCAGTTCCTTCAGAGTGACCAAGTTATGCAAGTGATTTGTGGCGGTACGTGTGAGGCTTGTCGGCCACCGTAATTGATATTATTCAGAAGTATTCCACCATTATGGCCTGTCATGTGTAGGCGGATCCCGGAAGGGCTAGGGTGTCTTAGACCACTACTTGAAGATTTGCATATTCCACGGTTATGGGAATTCACCTGTGTGTTGCTATGGTTCTCCTGAAGTGAGTTAATTGAAAAGTTTTATATGATGAAGTGTTAACCTATTAGTGGTTCCGGAGTTATGATGAAAATCGTGTTCTATCGCATATTGGCATGATGGGTGCAGTAAGTGGTATGAAAATTGAAGTAGGGATCAAGGTTGCAGCTCGACGTTAACAAGGATGTCATGGGCTCGGATTAGCAGTAAGGGAGTTTCGATGTTTAAAGTAAGTTGGTATTGTCCTCAGCGTCACCTGAGATTGGTGCTTTGTGAAAAAGGCTTTGCATCCTGGTTAAGGATTCTTGATCACTTTCAACGTTAGTGCGGTCGGTGATTTGGATGTACAGACCTGTTATTTGATATAGAAGGGCTGTGGTAGCTTGCCCCACGGGAAGGTTGTATATGTGTGGCATGTAGTCACTTGATTGATTGAAGAGTTAAACCAAGTATGAAGATTGTGGTGATGATGTTAAATTGAGAATTGATGCCTGGAGGGCACTCAGTCTATTGGGTTGTGGACTGTGGAGGATTACTCCGGTTAAGATGGTTGTTCTTGTGTGTTATGAGAAAAAGGGGAGTTATTATAGACCTTTGAAAGGTTATTAGCCTAGTTCAGTGCGATTAGAATCGGCTTGAGGTCTGTGGATGGTATTTAAATGTGAATATGGGCCTTATATCAGGCCAAATATGTTCATTTCAGCATAGCGCTCCTTATGAAGGAGTATTCAGATGTGGGGTGTTATTTCGTCATCGGCTATTTCATGTAATACTATATTGTTCCATGTGAGTTGTGAACGGCTCGATAATTTTCTTATGTATTGAGGTTCCACGTAGCGATGGTGATATGTGAGCAGGATGGCTCTTTAGCTTCAGAACATATATTGCACCTCAGTTGTGCTTGAGTTTATTAGCTTATGGCGCTATATGTCCCCTCAGGGATAGTATTATGCACTTAGCGTGCTTGGGACCGATATTCGGTATTTTGTTGTAATGAGTAATTTAGCTTGGTGTGTATCTCCTTATGTGAATTCTATGTGTGGATCGGGTGGCATGCCACCATGGGTATGTTGTTTGGATCGGGTTGCACACCGCGACAGTATGATGTTGAGTACAGTTTTCTGTATTCTAATTTTTGTGTGTCTTGTTTTCTATTTTATGAGGAAAGTCCATATTAGTAGCGTGATTTGAGTAGTCCCTTCCAGAGTTCGGTTTCCTTATGTATCACGTTCGAGTTAGTAGCTTATTGGCACATTGTGTCATCATACGAGACTTTTGGTCATGTCCGGGGTGGCTTGTTGCCTGAGCAATTCGTACTGGGTGAGACAAGGTTATTGGATCTAGGATCAGTACAATTGGATTGTATGAAGTATATTAAAGAGCAACGGGCATTATTTGGTTCAGAATGAAGTAATGTTCTTGTCAGGAGTGTGCCTCAATGATTTGTTGTCTTGGCAGTTGGTTATGAATTTCTACATATCTCTTCTGTCGTGGCGGTATTGCGGTAGTTGGAACAAGACTTATATATATCTTGAGGTGTATTGTGAGTATCAAATTCGGGGAATGCTGGTTATTAAGATTAGAGAATGTTATTATGGTCCTGTGAATAATGTGATGCATGGTGAGAATTCAGCAAAGGCATGCAGTCATGTTCTTGTACCTCGTGTAGTGATTGATACAGTGTTTATATATTGGAAGCAGGCCTGGCAGAGAATTTTGGATGTTGGAATTGGGCTCTAAGCTTATTTGCTTGAATAAAATGGAATATCTTCAGAATTGATCGAGCTAATGTGCTCAACTGAGTTGTGGTATCACGGATAGGTGCACAAGGTGTTAAAGAGTGATTTTGGAAAACTCCAGTGCAGTTCTTAGCACGTTCGAGGACGAACATATGTTTAAGTGGGAGAGAATGTAATGACCCGACCGGTCGTTTTGAGCTCTAGCGCGCCGTTCAGCAGTTTGAGGCCATGAGCAGCTTCACTTTAGGTATTATGACTTGTACGCATGGTCGGAATTGAATTTCGGGAAGTTCGGAGTTGATTTGGAAAGAGAATTCTCATTTCGAAAGCTTTAAGTTGAAAAATTATCTAAGATTGGATTTTCGAGTAAACGACATCAGAATCAGGATTCGAAGGTTCCAACAGGTTCGTATGATGATTTCTGACTTGGGCGTATATTCGGATCGGGTTTTGGAAGAACCGGGAACGTTTTGGCACCTATTGTGGAATTTAGCATTTTGAAGGAATTTCATAAGCTTGGGTTGAAGTGCATTTCAGTATATCAATGTCCGTTTGGGATTCCGAGTCTGGGAATAGCTCCGTGTGGTGATTCTGGTGTTAGGGGCGCGATCGGAAGTGAATTCGGAGGTCCGTGGGCCATTTTGGAGTCATTTGGCTAAAGATAGAAACTTGAAGGTTTTTGAGAAGTTTGACCGGAAGTGGAATTTTTGATATCGGGGTCAGATTCCGATTCCGGAAGTTGGAGTAGGTCCGTAATGGCAAATATGACTTGTGTGCAAAATTTGACGTCAATCGGTGTGATTTGATAGGTTTAAACATCGAAAGTAGTAGTTTGAAATTCTAAAGTTCATAAAGCTTGGATTGGAGGTCGATTCGTGGTTTTAGCATTGTTTGATATGATTTGAGGCCTCGAGCAAGTCCGTAATGTGTTTTGGGACTGGTTGGTATGATTGGTTGGGGTCCCGAGGGCCTCGGGTGGATTCCGGGTGGTTAATGGATCGAAAATGGAACTTTAGAACAGGCTGAAGTTTCTGGTGTAACCGCACCTGCGAGACAAGGGCCGTAGGTGCGGAGCCGCAGAAGCGGCCTTATAGATGCGAAATTGGTGGGAGAGAGCTGGAACCGCAGATGCGGTCATTTCGCCACAGATGCGAGACCGCATCTGCGGAGGAGATGACGCGGAAGTGGAATAGGTTGGGAGCCCTGGACTGCAGAAGCGGCATTTGGTCCGCACCTGCGGAACCGCAAAAGTGGTCAAGAGACGGCAGGTGTGGAAAGGGTTAGAGACAGTGAGTGTTTTAAAAATCAGGATTTGGCCATTTTCTCTCATATTTTCTTGGCTTGGGCGATTCTTGGAGGGTTTCAAGAGGGGATTTTATCATCAAACGATAAGGTAAGCTATCCCCACCTATCTTGAGTTAAATACATTGATTATGTACGGAGTTGAGCATGAAATTTGTAGAAACTTGGGGTTAGAGGGAAAACCTAAAAAATTGATATTCTTGGAATTTTACCATGATTTTGGGCATGAAATTGAGAACAAATTATATATTTGGGTTCGTGAGGTTATGGGTAAACTTTATCTTCAAAAAATTTCGGAATCTGGGCACGTGGGCCTGGGGGCAATTTTGTCAACTTTTCGATCGGGGTTAGGAATTGCTATAAATTGGATTATAATGAGTAATTGAGCATATATTAATGGATTTGCATAATTATTGGCTAGATTTGGAGCATTTGGCATTGATCCGGGTCTTCAGAAAGGCGTGGAAATGCCGGTTATGGATCTTCGGAGCGAGGTGAGTCTCCTTTCTAACCTTGTAAGAGGGAGTTGTCCCCATAGGTGAAATAATTGGTTAGGTGCTCCTATTTGTGGGGGCTACATACACACGAGGTGACGAGAGTCCATGCGTAGCTACTATTATGTTTAAGTCCGGGTAGTCTAGGACCCAAAAGCATGCTATACTTGGAATATTTGTAATCTTATTGACATTTGAATTGCTTAAATCCTATCGAATTGGTAAATGGATTCCTAAAAAAATTAAACTTCAATTTTCTAAATTGTTAAAAGAGAAGTGGTTTTCTTGGGATAATTGTTTCCTAATGACTTCTTGATTGACTTTCTCTGCGTGTTTAAATTCTGGAAAGGGCCAAACGCCTCGGTAGATTAAATAGATGCATCTATGGTTCGCACTATTCGACCCTCTGGCAGTGCACAGTTTAAATATTGTTGGATCGGGCCGTACGACCTCGGCATGATTTGCACATGCTTGTATTGCTTGCCTTGCAACTTATTGAAGTTGTTATTGCCTCTTCCCGGTTTGAGAATATTTGTCTAAACGATGAAAAGGAATTTGGAAATTTTCTATAAAAGAAAGAAATTCTTACTTGCTTCATTCCATTGAATTACAATCATGTTTATAAAAATCACCGATTTACTATATTATCGAGATAACATTATTGGACCACTAGTAAGTGTCGAAGTCGATCTATCATCTCTATTTCTTCGAGATTAGGCGGGATACTCATTGGGTACACGTTGTTTTCGTACTCATACTACACTTGCTGTGCATTTTTGTTGCACAAGTTTATGAGTGGCATAGCGGCATGGCTGATACGGAGACTTAGGTGAGTTGCATTTATCGAGATGTCCGTAGCCAGCAGAGTCTCTTTCAGAGTATTGTATTATATTTTCATTTCTGTCCACTTGTATTCCGGACAGTCACGGTATTTTATTTCATTCACTGGTAGATGCTCATGCACTTGTGACACCGGATTTTGGGAGGATCACAAGATTTTTCAGTAGTTAAATTTTGTAAAGAAAACCTCATTTATTTTGAGGAGTTTATTATTTATTGTTCAGTTGTTTAAAGGAAATGATTTCAAAATAAATGAAATGAGAAATTGCTAGTAAATTGTTGTTGGCTTGCCTGACAGTGTTGTCCGGCGCCATCACGACTTTTAGTGGATTTTGGGTATTGACACAAATGATACACAGTGTGATACATGTCACACCCGTTTTTTAACAAACCTCACTAAACCCTCTTAAAAATAATAAAAAGATTTAGTAAAGCTTGAAAAAGGTTTTCCAATTTTGAAAGTGACAAAAATTTGTTCATAAGGAAATAACTCAGAGTCACCGCCTGACATTTGATTTCGATGTGTCAGGTCATCGTTTTTTCTAAAAATAATTCTTTTCCTTTCAAAACACTTGAGACTCTAAAACTAAGTCTACACCAGAGATTCGGGTAAGGGGGATCTTTTGACTCGGGGAGAAGGTGTTAGACACTCCCCAAGTCCCGTGAAGGTCACGATTGCATACTTGATCTAATCGGCTTTTAGAATGTTCGAATTTATCTAAAACACACAAAGGAAAATAAACATTCAAAAGGTTCGAGGTCATCCCTTCCTAATAAAAAAAAAGTAAAACAAAATGAAATAAGTCCTCCTAGCTTGTACTACGCCTCCATTGATGATGCCAAGTCCTCCATTGTCATTCACTTTGGGGCATACCCTGGATAATAATATATACAAATTTCACGGGACATTCCCCGGATAAATTTAACTAAGGGACAACCTCTCACCTTAAAACTAACAAAAATCCTAAAGTTTGCCTACCCAGGTGATGACGGCCTAAACATGCTCCTAACGATTAAATTAGATAAAAATAGTAATTAAAGTCAGAGAATTATCTAAAACCCAACAACTTAATGTTCTATCCAAAACCCCATACTTGAGATTCGGCAGAATATCCAAACAATCAATCAATCTAATTAACTTAGTTAAACCTAAATCTTTTGTTGTCGAAATGTTAATCCAAGCAAAGCAACGACATACACAAAATAAAACGGCATGATATGCTATGAAGCAAAATATTAGCAGAAGGCTAGAAATAGACCTTTACTATCTCAAAACTTTGATTGAAAAATCGGACCTCGATCGAGAAACAAAATCATCAAGTAAGAGTCGCACCAGAACCTTGAACCGAACCTCGGGCTTTAACCTTGAACCGTGACCGCGAAACAAACTCGACTCAATCAAGCAAAACCCCAATTCGGGCAGAAATCAGAAACGAAACCTTTTTTCTCTTTTTGTCCTTTGTTTTTTGTTTTCTGAACCAAGAGCTGATTTCGAACTATTTTCAGTTTCTTTTTGTTCCCAGATCTGTCCCGTTTTCTTTAGTTCTTTTTCTGGCCCATTGTCCTTCTGTCTATTCTCGTGCATTTTTGTATGTAGTGGGAGGGGGGGTTGTGAGATGGGAGCTGTTATGGAGATTAGGTGGTCGTTTTGTTGCTTCTGTGAAGCCGACGGCGGCTATGGAGGTTGGGTGGTCGTTTGGGCTCGAGGTGAGAGGCTGGCTGATGAGGTTTGAGAGAGTGACTGATATTTTTGCCGGATTTCCGGCCAGTTCTGGTGGCTTGCTAAGGTTTTGGTCTATTTTTGTTGAGGAAGGAAGATGGAGAAGCAGCGATCTGGATGGCTGGTCGGCGGTGACGGGGCTGTGAGAGACGATTGCTCTTTTTGTGCTCTTCTTTCTCTTAGGTTTTTTGTATTTTTTTTTCTTGTGTCTCGTTCAAGAAGGAGAAGAAGCAGCCATGGGTGTGTGTATTTTTACTTCAATCTATCTTTACTGAGGTATGCTTACCAAGCTCCCATTTACTTTTGTTACCTATCCTTTAGGTATAAATCTCAGTCCTTCAATGCTCCTTCATTACCGTTTGTCTTAAGAATCATGGCCTAATCTCATGTCATACTTTGTAACTTGTATCTGACCGTTGTTGATTCGCCTCAATGTTGATCTATAATCCTCTACTTAAAGACTTGAAACTTCTTACGTAATACATTACCGCTAGGGCTTACGTTGCATTGAGGAATATTTGAAGTGATTTCTATAATCATATTTCATAGTGTCTCAATGTGATTCACCTTGCGTGGGTACTTTAATCATGTCCAATTCATAAGATCTGTTTCTTTTCTTCGTTGAATCATTACTCAATCGAAGGCCCAAACGTCATCTTTTATCTATCACAATTACACCCTTATTCTATTACTAGGGTGGCATTCTAAATGCTATTAGTCTTAGACTCCTTTGAGTTCATTCAGGCTATAGTGAGCTTTGTATAATTTAGAGAAACCATCTGCTCTTCTTGTTTTCATGGGCTTAATCCTGAGGACTTATCCATTTTCTTTACCTTCTCACTCGCCCTTTCTTATCCTTACTCTTGTTTTCTAGAACCTTGTCGCTTCACCATATAATGACTTGTGACCTACACAACTCTATTTATATTTTTTGCAACCTTTCAACTTGCTTGCATCATAGATTTCCTTGTGTCATTCTGGGACATCAAGTGAGACATCACATCGTCTCTAACTCTTCTTTATTGTCTTAATTAGAGTCCTCAATACCTAGAAACCATAGGCTATGAGATATGCCACTGACTATGCCGCTATCATTCTTGGTATTGAATCCTAGCACTTCTAGCCTTCTATCCGAAGTATGGACTATTCACATATTCTGCCTTGAGTATCTTATACAATGTTCACCTTTACCTTTCTTACCTTAAAATCTCGCATCGTATCTTCTATCTCTTTCATGACCTCCCTTCCACATAGGTATAATTCACGTCCATAACTTGAAGCTCTATTATAATTCTTACACCTCTAGTGCATAGACAATCCGGTGGGAGCTTCGTACTGACCTCATATGAGGCTGGTACTCTTCTAACTGGCTTCCTTGTAGAGTCATTATAGATTATGGTTGGGTTATTTCTCTTGAAACTCTAATATTAAGAGTGATTCTGTCATGTTCTCAAGCACAACTTCTATGATTTTTCTAGGTCCAATAATCAGACTCCTGATTTACTTGGGTGATGTAATTCTTTAGTCTCCTCTTATTTCTGATCAGCCTCTATGTAGGCTTAAGATATCTTCCGACCTACGGTTCCTGGTATTAGTTATTACTTTAGCCTTTCATAGGCGCTGAGGGATATTCATGATAAAATCCTTTAACAATTCAATCCTTCATCTATGACCTGGGCTTAATTCTTTCTTTTAACTTATATCGGAGTCTTCTATGGCTGTATGATTGTCAACAAATATGCTGCCTGGATAATGCTCCAAAATCTTGAGTGTATCAATAATGTACTAACTCTGGATCATTGATCAAATAATTTTTTTGTTCCATCTTAGCTTTCTTTCAACGTAAGCTATTACTTTTCCTGGTCTTTCTGCCCCCTCATTGCGTCCATACTTAACTTATCTTAGTGCCCACACTTGCTAGAGTTTTTATACAACTCATATGATCTCAAATTTTACTGTTAATTCTTACTTCCCGTTCATTAGCCATGGTGGGTTCCACTTTCCTTTGGAATGCTTACAATGTTGTTGCGAGATTGTTGTTATACGACCATTTCCTTATTAGGTCGTTGTGCTTAGGTTGAAGCCTTCTTTCTTATCTCCTCAGCTAGTCTTTCGTTGTAGTACTTAGGGAGAAACCTTGACTCTCGTAAAGCTGTGAGCTTATTACAGACCTTTTTGATGTCCTTACTTGCCTATAATCATCCATAGTTGCTTACTTCCATGCCCTTGTGCTTGTATGGTTGCTTCTGAACTGATATTTTGACTGCCTTGCCAGTGGCACTTTCTTTTATCCCCGTAACACTCATACGGTACCTTTAACTACCTCGACTCTTGTTTGAATATATCTCAAGTTTTATAATGATATTTTTTGAGGTTGAATTCTCCATGTTGGGTTCTACTATGTTTACCTTACACGATCTGATGACTCCTCTGTAACCTCCTATTTGGCCATAACTGGGATCTTCCTGACCAATTACTAACTACTCGTTGGCCCATTCTCATATCAATATTCCTCGTAATCTTTCTTAGGTTATTTCCTTTGTCTTAACTTACATCTCGCACTGTCTCCTTATTTATTAATAACAGCTCAGGTTGGAACCTTTACTTCCTCTCCTTGACGTCATGCTTGCACAATATTCTTGAATCGTGGCGTATCTGTAAGATTTGGATAAGTGTCATCTCATTCCTTTTTCATTTATCGCATTCTTCCTTTACCATTCCATAGTCACTAGAACCACTTAATTCTGACTTAATGCTACATCACTCCATATTCCCCCCTTTAGGGGTGTACTAAAAGCTGAAGCCACGAGGATCTACCTATAGATGTTTTACCTCTTCGTTTTTGGCATCGTTTTCTCAACATCAATGATCATTACTCGCCTTACGGCAATCCTTCTGTACCAAGGATGACAAATTCCCTTACTCGTGAGGGTGACACTTAGCGTAACTGGCACATACAGTCTCTTAAGCTTAACTTTGCTCACATTGCTTGCTCTAGGGAAGCATCTCACTGAATGACCATTCTCTGAATTCATCATGAATCTTCTTTTATGGTCCATTCTATTACCGCCGGAATGAAATCTAAAATTACCATGATGCCAAGTACTTTCCAATCATTCGGACCCTAATTCATATTTAGTTTATCTTGTTTACCAGCCCATACTGATTCCTATTACTCTAGGAATTAACTCTCCCCTCTGGTAGTTGCGTTGGAGTCACGAACTTATTTCTCAAAATGAGGATATAACCTTATGGCCTATACTCATTCATTGTCTTAAGGCCCATCACCTTTCGTCTCTTCCTTCATTTGACTATAGGTTCTGTAATACTCTACCATTTTCATCCATGTATCACACCTTATTCATAATGCTTCCTTATCTCACTTCTCATTACTTTGCTAATATTTCTTCATATCCTTTTTTTTGTGAAAACTTCAATACGACATTCTTTCGCTTTTAGCTTCCCTTTGCTCCATCCAATGGCTCTTTGGGTTGCTAAACATCCTAGCTCTACTAGGGATGAAAGCCACACTTAAGGTAATATTTATCCTTTCAAGGCTTATAGTGCATGTCTTTGTAGTACTCATATTTGGCTGCACTATTTTAAAGTCTACCATTTGGGTGTCTCACAAGGAGATCTATTAGCACATTTGCCATATCCTTCGAAAATGTCAACTGTCACAAACAATTCATCCATCATATCTTTTTATACTACTTCTATTAACCCCCATAGGACATATCTGGAATGGCTACGACCAATTGTATATACCTCTTGTTACTATTGAATATAACTCAAAAAAAGCTTATGTTCCTCTGCCTGATTTATAAACACTATTAACCTTTGTTAACTGGGCGCCTCGTACCCTTCTTTATCTTGCTTCTTTTGCTTGTTGAAACTTGTATTTATCTTCTTAATCTCTCATTGTCCTTCACCATAAAGATGGATAAGCATTCTTACCTTAAGGCTTCTTATTAGGAAGCTTATACCCCCAGTACACCTATGATATGCTAAAGACCTCACATTTACTTATCGTAGGCATCATACAAAAATCCAATTCCTCTAACTCAGCTCGTCGAAAACTATCTCTCTTTCCAACCTTTGTTTCGGATGTAAGTATCGTCTTATTATGAATAAAAAAAATCAGAATTTGAATTCTTATAAGTGAGCTCTACCACACGATCTAGAGTAAGAAGAAAGAGTGACAATCTTAAATGCGTTGTAGCCTCCTGCTTACAAGTGTGGTGCATGACACACCCATAAACAAGACTCTACTAGACACTACTTGTAGACTCCCTAGGACAGAACTGCTCTGATACCACTTTTGTCACGACCCAAACCGATGGGCCGCGATGGGCACCCAGTACCTTACTCAACCGAGTACCAACGTAACGTATCTTTCATATTACATCATCATATACACGTGACATACGAGCCTAATAGGCCAACATAATCATTTATAAACTCAAAACAAAGGCCGACAAGGCCGTACAATCTTTCACGTACACGACATATGTCTACAAGCCTCTAAGATTACATAAATGTCATAAAGGTCGGGACAGAGTCCCACCATACCAAACAATACACGTCTAAATCATACTAACCAAACGAGCAACTCCAAAGCAAATGAAGCGCACCAACATCTTCCACTGAGCTGATAGCCTACTTAGAGGGCTCTCGACCTGTCTATCGGGACCTGCGGGCATGAAACGTAGCGTCCCCAAGCAAAAGGGATGTCAGTACAAATAATGTACCGAGTATGTAAGGCACATAAATAAGTACATAAGAGACATGGAAGAAATATAGAGTACATGACTCAACTTGTAAGTCTGAATAACTTTGTAAATCATAAACTACCTTTAGCGTCATGCATATGCGTATGAATGTCATGTCGTGCATAGGTACATGTTTCATAACATCATCAACCTCTGAGGTTATCCCATCATATCATATCAGCCACTGTAGGCAAAATCATCATCGTATACCAGCTGATTAGGTGGTGGTGCATATATAACGCCATAACCTTTCCCATATCCCATATACATATATATACATACATATATACATGTATATAACGCCGTTTGAATCATATTTACATATATACGCGTATATATAATGACGTTTGAATCATATTTCAGCCACTGTGGGCAACATCTTCATCATATATCAGCTGATAAGGTGGTGGTGCGTATATAACGCCGTAACCTTTTTCCATATCCCATATACATATATTTACATATATACGCGTATATAACGCCATCTGGTCATAGGTCAATGCACATGTATAAATGAGTGAAATGCATGAAAAATACATAATAATCTCGATATTCCTCCCGGATAAACTTTTCCAACTGCGTATTATTCTGAGACCCATGAACAGAATATAATAATAATTCTCATGGGGAATCAAGAATATAGACGCCCATACTATTTCTATGAATAGAGTAATTTATAGAAACTGTGTATTTGCTCATTTCTTCAGTATAATTTAGGCCATGCCAAAAGAAAGAAGGGATAGCCTTAACATACATGGAGTAGGAATAACTCCGTATAATTATCCCGTTGGAAACCTTCGCGGTTTGAATTTAGAACCCAAAAATTGGATTTAGGCTTCTGCGTTTTTCGAATTTGCGAAACGAGTTTGGCTTAAATGCCAAATTAATGAATTGAAGAGTGTAAAGCTTCTGGCTTTCATTTCAACAGAATGTAACAAGTTTTGCTTTTGCTTTTTGAAATGAGATCCTTATTTCCTTTGATTTGATAAGGCTTGCCATAAAGTCTTGGAAAGATTTTAATACTCAACTCTTTGACACATGTAAGCATGAATTAATGACTCACTTTATACAAAAGGAGGGGATGCCACGTTCCCTCTTGGGATAATTGATTAAACTTTTGTCCGCTTATTAGTTAACTTGGTAATGTTTTGTTACCCGGTAATTAACCAATTACCCGCACAATTTAAAAATTGCCCCGAATTACATAAAATATTACTCACTTTTCACATACCTTATACATCTTTATATCATGGCCATGTAGTACCTTGTATGGTACTAGTCCATAAATATCGGGTATTTTAGCTCGGGCTGTATTTTACCCCAACATGCCAAACTTTGACAAAATTTATTTTTCTTCGATATTACTTACCCTTTTACTTTCACGAATTTACTCATCACTTATAATCCTTATAATCCCCAAATAATCTTTTCCTTGGACTGATGTCAATTACCTTACGACAAATTCAACATACATTACTGCAGAGCGCAATATCGTCGTAACTTATTACTGCAAAGCGTAACATCATCGTAATGTAATACTACAGGGTACAACACTGTCATAACTTATTACATTACTGCTATTGATGCAATGATGAAAGTAAAACTAAAGACTCGACTAGGATGTGCGTCTCATGTGAGTAAAACCAAGAAACTTTGACTAGAAAATGGGTCCGCTAATAATAAAACCTAAATGACCCAAGCTAGGAAGTGCTTCTCCTAGGGGTGAAACTTGAATGAACCAAAACTAGGAAGTGTGTCTCCTAGGGGTAAAACTTGAATAACTCAAACTAGGAAGTGCGTCTCCTAGGAATAAAACTTGAATAACTCAAACTAGGAAGTGCGTCTCCTAGGAATAAACTTAAATGACTCAAACTAGGAAGTGCATCTCCTATGGGGTAAAATCTCAATTTAGGAAGTGCGTCTCCTAAAACAAAATATAACCTGAAAGACACAAACTAGGAAGTGCGTCTCCTAGGGGTGAAACTTCAACGACTCAAACTAGGAAGTGCGTCTCCTAGGAATGAACTTAAATGACCAAAGCTAGGAAATGTGTCTCCTAGGAATGGACTTAAATGAGAAAAGCTAGAAAGTGCGTATCCTAGGAATGAACTTAAATGACCCAAATTAGGAAGTGCGTCTTCTAGGGATAAAATCTCAATTTAGGAAGTGCATCTCCTAAAACAAACCTGCAAGACCCAGACTAGGAAGTGCGTCTCCTAGCGGTGAAACTCTCAATTTAGGAAGTACGTCTCCTAAAACAAAAATATAACCTGAAATACCCAAACTAGGAAGTGCGTATCCTAGGGGCGAAACTTCAATGACTCAAACTAGGAAGTGCGTCTCCTAGGAATGAACTTAAATGACCCAAACTAGGAAGTGCGTCTCCTAGGAGTGAATTTAAATGACTAAATTTAGGAAGTGCGTCTCCTAACAAGTATAATCTGAAAGACCCCTACTAGGAAGTGCGTCTCCTAAGGGGTAAAACTTCAATGACTCCAACTAGGACGTGCGTCTCCTATGAATGAATTTAAATGACCAACATTAGGAAGTGCGTCTCCTAAAATAAAAATATAACTTGAAATACCCAGACTAGGAAGTGCTTCTCCTAGGGGTGATGTGTGATCTTCTCAATAGCCTTTGCACAAGCAGAATTGGGGCATTACACCTAAAAAATTCAAGCTCCCAAGCTTTGATATGAACATAACCTCCATCCCTGTTTCAGAAAAAGAAAACTTGTGAGTTTAAAACACGGTAGTTAGTTTGTGGCCTTGACCTTGAGGGCGATTTCTCCTTCAGTTTCCATGATAACTTTATTCCAATTTGAAAGACCTTGCTTGTTTATTGACTAATAATTTTCTCTATCACCATTATCACAAAAGTACCTCTGATCCATTCAAACTCGATACTCTTTATTTGTTGCATTGTGCTCATGAATTGATATTTACCGTATCTTTGCATTTCACATGAATCCCAAGGCATGTCAATTGTTACCAGCTCAGTGCACATACTATTCTTTCTTAACTTATGCCACTTTGATGTGCTAGCCAAATCCGTTTTGTGCAATTGAAAAGCTGGTAGCAAATTTTGAAGTCATTTCTCACTTGTTCGGACCAAAACAAACTCAAGAAGGGACTCAAACAAAACAAGAGGAACAAAATAAAGAGAAAAACGAGAAGAGATAGTACCTAACAAGAAAATTACAAAGTAGAAACTTATCAGATGTGGATACCAACTCTAATGACCATGACATGCACCTTTGGATTAAGTGGCATAATCTCTCCAGCAGGTCTAATATTCAACTCTTGTTGCACCTCTTCGCTGTGAAACTAGGCTTCAGCGCTTCAATTGTCCCATATGATCCACAATCCTCAGTCGACTTGTAGTGCCCTGAAGGGTTTTCACCATCAAGCCTCTCTCATTTTGCTCTTTTTCTCAACTCACCGTCGTCTTATGGTGCCCATGAGGGTTTTCACCGATAAGACTGTCTCATTTTATCATTTTCTCTCTTTGTGCTGAGAACAAAGGTAATATCCATGATGCAGGAAGATCATACTTCCGCCACACACTTGATTTGACATCCTCAAAGATTGGTCGGAAGGTCTTTCTTTGGACTGTAAGGTAGGCTTTTGGACAAGGTTGGAAAGAAAGGGTGACATGAAGACTCAAAATAATTTAAGATGAAAGAGTTCATAATTACAACTTTTAGAATCAGATCTTTTGGCAGAATTAAAACTTCTGCCCCAGTTTCTGGAGTTTGGGGATATTTTTTTTTGGATGGGATTTCTAAGAAAGACTTCCCCACTCTTGACTTTGTGGGATTATGAAATATTTTATTTGGTGTGACCGAACCGTAAGGCTGCCTACGTATCTTGTCGTGACAAGAATCAGGTCGAACGTAGTTCAAAAGACGAAGTTGTTTTTTTTTCTTTTCCTTTTCTCTTTTTTCCCTTTTTCCTTTTCCTTTTTTTTGTTCTCCTTTTTTTTCTCTTTTCCTTTTTTTTTTACTTTTCCTTTTCTAATTCCTAACTCTATTTCTAATTCCAAAAGAGGGGTATGAAACAAAAAATTATGGCTCAAAATGGGTTGCAAAGGATAAAAGTGTTTGGGTAGCAGAATAAAACGCCTTCGTCATACCATACTTAAAAATGCCAAGTACAAACATGCAATTGAAGATAAGCAAACAAATAACACATAGTATCTATTGATGGCATCAACACAAACAAAAAGTGTCAATGGGCAATACCTTTGTCCCAATGAATGACCCTTGCTGGTTTGAAGCAGACTTGACTCAACTTTATCTTGATGTGAAAAAATACGTTTCATCACTGACTGATTTACCTCAAACTACTTGAGATACATTTCCTTGTTGTGTTCTCTTATCAACCTCTTGATTTACCAAACTTACTGCCTCAGTTTCACTCAATTCAAAGTTCAGGTCATCTTAGAATGCGTGAATCTTTATTTGTTTCCTCAAACACATCCTTTTATCATATTCAAAATTGTGCCATTGCTTCATGATTAGACTAACTTTCAATATCAGGCTAAGAATTATGCGTGCATGTCATGTCACTAGAGTCGGCATGAAAAGAACTATAAAAGGAAAAATGACCTAAACAAAAACTGATTAGAACTAATAGAAAATAGGAGATTGCATTAGACAGATGATGAAAAGGGTTTGACCAAGACAAGCAAAATAGATATGGGTTATAGTCCTGGAACAATCCTAAATAACACTAGACAAGTTACTACAACTAAACGAACTAAACAAAATGAGAAGAAGAAGAGTTTGAGCCACAAGACAATATCTGGATTACTACCTTGAAATAATTCGGACAACAGAAATGACAACAAAATAAACCACCAAAACTCCTCCCTGGCTAGCCAAGAAAGGAGTGTCTTTTCAATCACCAAGCTCGACATCTTAGCCACTGGGTTGCACATCAAAATGACTGGGACCTTCACCAATTTCAATATCAATAACTTCAGTCAGCAAGCACCCAAGAGGATTCTCATACTCCATGTCACCACGCATCTCCCCCACAAAGTGTGCATCATCATGTGCAGGTAAATGATTCTGCGCGATTCTGGGTGTCACTGTCCTGGACCACAATTATCCCTTCTAGAATCATTATCTCTATCTCCCTTTTCAAAGAACGACAATCTTCAATGCTATGCCCTTGGACATTAGAGTGGTACATGCACCGCACAGTAGGATCAAAACCTTTTGCATATGGGTCTAGAGTATAGCCGAGGAGCAGCTCAGTCAGGCCAGACTATTTTAACTTTTCAAACAAGCTTGTGTAGGATTCTCCGATTGACGTGAAACTATTTCTTTGCCTTTGTTCTACTCTATGCCCATGTTTTCTAGGGTTGTTGGGTGCTCGAGAATGTTGTGAAGGTGAAAGAGTATTATGCGGTGCTGGTGCTCGCCATAAGGAGTGACCCATTGGTTGAACAAATGACTAGTGGTGTTAGGAGGATAGTACTGAGGTGGATTATGTGGAACCCAAGGATAGGTTTGGAGTTGGGGTCGGGGTCGAGGATGAGTATATTGGTGAGTTGGACCCGTTGGGCCATGTCGTGATCCTGAGACAACCATGTCAACATCATCATGTTTCTTCTGACCCAGCAAGCTTCCTGTGTCGTGCTGAATTGACCGTGTTGTGGCTTTTAAGGCAGAATAGCTCATAATCTTGCTTGATTTTAGTCCCTCTTCCACCATTTCTCCCTTCTTTACCACATCATTGAAAGGTTTACCAATAGTTGAGATCAAATGTTTGAAGTAATTAGGCTCGAAGGCTTGAAGAAAGTTTTCAACATCTCATCTTCTTCCATCGGAGGATTGACCCGTGCAGCTTGCTCCCTCCATCGGAACCCATATTCTCTAAAGCTTTTGTTGGGCTTCTTTTCTACCTTGGTCAGGGATAGGCGATCCGGGACAATGTCTATGTTGTACTGAAAATGCCGAGCGAAGGCTTGAGCCAAATCGTCCCATGTGTACCACCTATTGGCGTCCTGGCGGGTGTACCATTATAGAGCTGCCCCACTCAGACTCTGACTGAAGTACGCCATCAGTAATTCGTCTTTTCCCCTGACGCCTCTCATCTTACTACAATAACCTCTCAGATGGGCTACATGATCCCCATGTCCATCATACAAGTCAATCTTGGGCATCTTGAACCCGTCAGGCAATTGGACATCAGGGAACAAACACAAATCCTTATAAGCCACACTCACCTGGCTTCCTAACCCTTGCATATTTCTCAATGATTGCTCTAGGCTCTTTACTTTCTTAAACATCTCCTCTTGCTCCGCGTTCTTGGGTGGTTTCTCAATTTCAACATGAGGCTCAAAGTGAGGAGTGTAGGAGTAAGGATCTGGGACTTTGAATGTGGGTTCCGGGGCATAGTATTGGGTATCTGGAGCTGGGAAGACGGTTGTTTTGGCTGGTGGAGCATGGAAAGTTTGGGAGGAAGTGCCAGGGTAATGGTGGTAAGGGGTGAAGCCTGATGCATGTTGTGGGGAAAGATCAACAGTACTTGGCATCTGGGCTTGGGATAGTGGTGAAATGGAAGCAGGGTTTTCTGCATAGTTGGTAGGGAATGAGGGTGGAGGGTGCCCCTTAATTCAGGCCTGATACATTTCCGCCATCTAATGTTTCAACCTTCGGACCTCCTCTTTCAGTTCCGATTCCGACTCAACAATCTCCCTCGGTGGGTCTACAACTCTTGTGTTCAAGTATTTGCTAGTCATGTTTACTTTGCTCTTTGACCTTGTGTTGTACAGATGACTCGCCAAAGTGCCACAAACTAACCACCTTCTGTTATGATAACAATGAAAGTAACAAAGGGGAGCAAAACAAAGCCAACAGGTTAGCGTTAGAGCATTTAACGGATAGAAATATCACATTGCGTGCAATGCCCCTAGCAAAAATTAACAGTTCTAGAATGGCTTCGAGGGTCACAAGGTCATTTGGCATCATCCCAATTTTGTTCATTTTAACCTTTTTTTTTTCTTTTCTAGCACTTCTTGGCTTGCTCATTTTCCTTCCTCTTTTTTACTTTTTAATTGTCACTCTTTTCTTTCCTGTCATTTCCCACATCTACAATTTATCTCTTTTTCTTTCTTTTTCATTTTTCTTCTTTTTTTTTGTTTACAAAAAAATGATTCGATCGAGCCCTATGTAGGTTGCCTACGTATCATGTCCCTCATGAATCAGATCAAGCGTAGTTCTGGAAAAAGTAATGGACAAATAAACTAAAAATTAAAATCTTTTTGGATTTTTCATTTATAACATTTTTTCAAATACAAAACAGAAAATACTATAACAAAAGACTCGAAAATCTTAACTAGACTGATAGACTCGATACTACTGTACAAGGCTAATAATTAAAAGAAAACATAAAATAAACTAAAAATAAAAAAGTTTCCTCAAACAGCTCGTGCATGCAATGGTCTTGACTAGAATGGTCCTGGGGTATTTGTCATGCTCAAACTTTAGCAAATTGATCCATACCTGAATGGAAAAAATAAGATCAAATGGAGTTAGTGACTCAAGGCACATGTGACGCCACAACATCTTCTATTGGACACATGTAAGACATGATTGGACTACTTTTGCAAGATTGACCTATGTGGCCAAGGATGACTATTAATGCAAACTCAACAAAGGTGACCTCAAAGTCATGGAAATACCTCACTAAGGCTTATATGGATTTAACTCACGAACATCATGGCCCAAAATTAATTTGCAGAAATGCCCATTTGCAGAAATAGCCGATATGGCCAGAAGTGGCTAAAAATGCGAACTCAATAAGGACGGACCTTAAAGTAGTATGACACCGAGTTGTGGACTCAAGATCCTAACACATGGGTAATTGAACCACTTTTGCAAAAATGACCCCATTTTGCAAGAATGGCCAATGTAGCCAAAAGTGGCCGGACATGCAAATTCAACAGGAATGGACCTTAAAACAGAGAGGACACCTTGATATGGGCTTAGGATACTAAGACATGGGTTAACAAGCCATTTTGCAAAAATATCCTTATTTTGCAAAAACAGCCGATATGGCCAAACGTGACTAGACATGCAAGATTTGGCTAAGACCCCGCGAAACCAAAAACCTAATGCTTATTAGGAAGACCGGGCCCTATGTGGATTGCCTATGTGTCTCGCCCCGAAAGACGAGAACCAGGTATGCGTAGTTCGGGAAGATTGGACATGAGAGAAAGCCTTTAAAAAAAAGCAACTAATTTGGAAAAACCATATTTTTTGTCTTTTTGAGAAATGATGAAAAATGTAAAATCCTTTTGGATTTTCTTTTTCTCCTTTTTTTTTTGAATTTTTGGAAAATGATGAAAAATGTAAAATCTTTTTGGATTTTCTTTTTCTCTATTTTGGAAAATAATGGAAAAGTGTAAAATCTTTTTGGATTTTCTTTTTAATTTTTTTAATTTTTGGAAAATAATGGAAAAGTGTAAAATCTTTTGGATTTTTAATTTTCATTTTTTTTATTTTTGGAAAACTATGAAAGAAAAATACGAGTGAGCCCTACTTGCTTCATTTTTTCACCCTTCTTTCCCAAACATCGGTCCGCCAAATGACCTTTTTACCCTCAAAGATGCAACATGTATCATATTGGGATGATTGAATGTCCTTTTGGGCCACAAGCCCATTTTGACAAAATTTGGATAGGCTTCCTACAAAAGGACACGATACCTGGGACCGAGCCCTCCTAGGTGTAAATGGCATGATGCAAAAAAAGTGACCTAAAGGCTGACCTAAGTTTGGGGTTCACTAACAAGGCAATTCGAGGCGGCACGTGGTCGATGACGACTGCTCTAGCTGTCCGCCCACTCCACGCTCCCACGCTCCCACGCCACCCCCCTAAAGACACAGATGACTCACAAAAAGGCCGTGTACACTCAAACGTACTCTGGAAGACTTGTTGCAGAAAGAAGACCCATGGTTATGCAAATGATGACAATTTATAAAGCAGTAACCCATAAAGAAAAAACTGTAAACAAATAAGCAACTAACAAATAAAATGACATAAACAAAATAAAAATCAAATAAAGTAAACAAAACACATAAAAACCTCAACCGAATATCCTAAAAGACAACAAGATCAAGTACCAGCTCGAACCTACAACTCCCAGCAGAGTCGCCAGAGATGTCACACCCTTTTTTTTTTAACAAAACTCACTAAACCCTTAAAAATAATAAAAAGATTTAGTAAAGTTTGAAAAGGATTTTCCAATTTTGGAAGTGACAATTTTTTTTTCAAAAGGAAATAACTCAGAGTCACCACCTGACATTTGATTTCGATATGTCAGGCCACTGTTTTTTCTAAAAATAATTCTTTTCCTTTCAAAACACTTGAGACTCTAAAACTAAGTCTACACCAGAGATTCGGGTAAGGGGGTTATTTTGACTCGGGGAGAAGGTGTTAGACACTCTCCAAGTCCCGTGAAGGTCACAGTTGCATACTTGATCTAATCGGCTTTTAGAATGTTCGAATTCAGGTAAACCACACAAAGGAAAATAAACATCCAAAAGGTTTGAGGTCATCCCTTCCTAATAAAAGAAAAGTAAAACAAAATGAAATAAGTCCTCCTAGCCTGTACTACGCCTCCAATGATGATGCCAAGTCCTCCATTTACATTCACTTTGAGGCATACCCCGGATAATAATATATACAAATTTCACGGGATATTCCCCGGATAAATTTAACTAAGGGACAACCTCTTACCTTAAAACTAACAAAAATCCTAAAGTTTGCCTACCCAGGTGATGACGGCCTAAACATGCTCCTAACAATTAAATTAGATAAAAATAGAAATCAAAGTCAGAGAATTATCTAAAACCCAACAACTTAATGTTCTATCCAAAACCCCATACTTGAGACTCGACAGAGTATCCAAACAATCAATCAATCTAATTAACTTAGTTAAACCTAAATCTTTTCTTGTCGAAATGTTAATCCAAGCAAAGCAATGACATACACAAAATAAAACGGCATGATATGCTATGAAGCAAAATAGTAGTAGAAGGTTAGAAATAGACCTTGACTATCTCAAAACATTGATTGAAAAATCGGACCTCGATCGAGAAACAAAATCAACAAGTAAGAGCCGCACTGGAACCTTGAACCGAACCTCGGGCTTTAACCTCGAACTGTGACCGCGAAACAAACTCGACTCAATCAAGCAAAACCCCAATTCGGGCAGAAATGAGAAACGAAACCTTTTTTCTCTTTTTGTCCTTTGTTTTTTGTTTTCTGATTTTAAAATAAAAATAGAAAATACAACCTGAACCAAGAGCCGATTTCGAACTATTTTCAGTTTCTTCTCGTTCCCAGATCTGTCCCATTTTCTTTAGTTATTTTTTTTCCCCATTGTCCTTCTGTCTATTCTCGTGCGTGTGTGTGTGCAGTGGGGGGGGGGGCGTGAGATGGGAGCTGTTATGGAGATTAGGTGGTCGTTGTGTTGCTGCTATGAAGCCAGTGGCGGCTATGGAGGTTGGGTGGTCGTTTGGGCTCGAGGTGAGAGGCTGGCTGATGAGGTTTGAGAGGAGTGACTGATGTTTTTGCCGGATTTCCGACTAGTTTTGGTGGCTTGCTAAGATTTTGGTCTGTTTTTGTTGAGGAAGGAAGATGGAGAAGCAGCGATCTGGATGGCTGGTTGGCGGCGACGGGGCTATGAGAGACGACTGCTCTTTTTGTGTTCTTCTTTCACTTAGGTTTTTTGTGTCTCCTTCAAGAAGGAGAAGAAGCAGCCATGGGTGTGTGTTTTTGGAAAGGAGAATCACGATGAACGATGAGCGGAGGAGGGAGCAACAACTCTTGAGAGGAGGGAGTTTGTTGGTTTTCCGGCTAAACTCACCGGTGGGGTGGCGGCGGCTGCTTAGCTAGGTTTTTTGTGTTTTCTCCATTGTTGTCTAAGGTTGAGAAGATGAAGTCTAGGTTTTTATTATGTCTTAAGGTTGAGGAAGAAAGGGTTGAAGGGTTCATGGCATTTGGCTCAATGTTTTTTGGGCTCAAATTCTATGGGCTAGACCTCCTAAAATGAGTTGAAAATGGATTGCTTTAATTGAAATAAGACAAGATAAAACCAAAATTCAATTACATTTCTAAAGATAAAAATAAATAGCAAAATACTACTAGAATACTAGTAATTGACTTTAACTAACATAAAATTTATATTGATACGAAACCATCATTTTTCAAAGATTATATATTAAAACGAAAGTAGAGAAAAGTTAATTAGAATGATAGCAAACTTACATTAATACTACTATAAAACACTAATGGCCTAAACTTAAATAGAAAGATAAAAGATAAAGGTGAATTTTTTTTGTATTTTCGAATTTTATGTTCTACTATTAGACTAAAAGTTAAAAATAGGCTAAATCCTATTAAAATAAAAATAGGCAAATATTTTTAAAAATACTACGTTTAAAAGTTGCGCGGGTCAAAAATTACGTGCTTACAATACACATCTCATTTTTTTCATGTTCAGTTTTTATCGAATTTTCAATTCAAACCACCTCAAAACCTCATTAAATCATCCTAAAACTGAGATTCAAGCTCCTTAGGTTGTGCCCAATCTATTCCAATAACACCCACTCAAAACAAAGCAAAAATTTGATATTTTTTTGCTACAAATAGCTAATTGGCTAATTTAGCCAATATTAGTAATATTTTATCAATTGGCCAATTTTTGTAACGAGCTACCTATAAATGGACATATCTGGTAATTTTCCTTTTTTTTTCTTCATGTTTCAATTGTATATTTCAAGTATTGAAGATAGCATCTCTGAGTAAATACAGAGTAATATGATGTGAAATTATGGAATTTTCACTTTTCTTTTTATTGGACAAAAATTAAATGAATAAATAATTAAACAATATCATACGGGTAGGGATACCCTTAATGTAAGAGCCCTTTTGAATATAGATCTGATCTAAAACAAATAATATCACACATTATTAAAGACACCTTTGGGATAGCTTATCCAACAAACTAATATTATCATAGTCGATAATGGTTCTAGAATGGAGTATGGAAATTGAAAGTAACTCCCATTTTGCATCCTATGAAGAGCTAAGAAGCAAGGAAAATAGACTGATGGTGGAACATATTTACTGGATTTACTTGTAGTTTCAAAATACACACAAAAGAAGTTGTGGACTGGTGGCTATAAATTCTCCAATGATGTGTAGGTGGCACACATTGAATCTCTATATAAGCCCATTTATGATTTTGTTGATGTGCCGCCCGTGACGGAAGGCAGGCTGAGGAGGGTGGGTCAAGCAGGACTGACATGCTTCTGAAAAAATGGTGCACATGTCATTCACCTTAGGCGAATCTCACATCAAATGGGAGAGAAAAGTGTGCACATATCATCTTAGGCAAATCTATATCAGAATGGAAAAGGAAAGTAAAGAGCTTATAAAGCACAACATAAGTTCACATGATATGCGCAATTTTAGGCTCGATGATGTTGTAGCCTAAGGAATAAATTTGTAAGGTCTATTGGGCCAAAGCGGACAATGCTTATCATGAGCTTAGGCCGTGACAGTTGGTGAGTAATCTAGTACTTAGTTCGAGGATAAGATAATTTGGTCTCATATTGAAATTGGTAAGAAAAAAATCTATACATACAAGGTAGGGATATAATGTTAAATTGAGGATGAATCATCATGCCCAACTATGCTTTATAAAAAGGACAAAGCGATCGCTGCAAATATATTCCGGTTAATAAGTCCGGAGTCGAATCCAACAGGAAATTAACCTATCAATCACAGCTATTGGACTTACACAAATTCACGTATTCAATCTTCGGAGATATTTAAGTAATAGAA
This sequence comes from Nicotiana sylvestris, assembly GCF_000393655.2. NCBI lineage: Eukaryota > Viridiplantae > Streptophyta > Magnoliopsida > Solanales > Solanaceae > Nicotiana > Nicotiana sylvestris. Next base: position 31,228,504 of record NC_091061.1, read on the forward strand.
TGGATATTTATTAACTAAATATTACGTAATAACAATGCAGTAATTAAGAGCTAACTATGAATGGGTTGTAAACAAGAATTGGAATGATCTAAGGTACTGATTTCCCCTATTGTCGGAATCCTTTCCGCTATGTTTGCTATAAATTTTCCTAAGTCTTCTCTATCGATCATGAGCATTATGACTGTCGTAACTCTCTCCCGAGTAATTACAACAATATACTAGACATATTCTCCTGAATTACGGTAGCTAACCTTAGTTACAGCTCACTTAGATCGCACCCAAGATTTCGTTATCCCCAATCCCACCTTTAAACACTTCGTATTGATCCCTCATATACGTTAGGAGTGGTGTTGTTCAACAACTACCTAAATATGCACTCTTTCCCGAGTAATAAATACTAAATAGGCACAGTCGATTGAGGGCCATTCAATCAAAAACAGTCATAATATAGTTGAACAATAGAGAAAATGCTATGGCAAATCTATATTAATATAACAACAAATTCATCCTCCAAGAGGTTCCATCAAAACCCTAGATTAGGAGTTTAGCTATGCATAATCGTTTTCACAATCATAATAATAGAATTCATCATCAATGATAGAAACAAGAGGAAGAAAAGTAAAAACTCTATGCCGAATCTTCCGCCTTACTTCTTGCCTGTTCTTGCCTTCAAAAACCTCTATACCCCCTTCTTGGGCGAGCTGGGCTTCTTATAGGCCAAGGAGAGCCACCTCTGGAATTACAAAATTGCTCCTGAAATAAAATCTTCGGAGACCCGTGCGCGGCCGCGGTTGGACCGCGGATGGACCGCGCATATTGACTCTCTTTTTGCCTGATGAGCGCGGCCTGTGAGCGGCCGAGGATGGCCCGCGCACCTGGAGTTTAGTTTTGCCTTTCATTTTTCCTTCTTCTTTTGCGCGCGCACCTCTAATTGGCCTTCGTTGCTCCATATTAACTCCAAAATACTCCTTAATGTCCTCGTAGCCCGGGATTGCTCCTACAAAGTAGAAAGTTCTTGATTAGAGCAATTTGTTATCATTTAACATTTAATTATCAATAAAGTTCAGCTAATTTAGAGCGTTAATGGTCGCTAAACTACATAATTCTCACCTACTATCAACACCCCAGACTTAAACCATTGCTCATATCTGAGCAATCAACCACACTCTATAGAGGATTAACTTCACTGGGCGACTTCCCTAACTCGTCACACCAAGAACATTTCACAAAGATTGAGCCTAGTAGTGTAACATCTTTGCCTCAAGAGTTGACTCTCATATGCCACGCAATATTCCTAACTTACTTACTCTAACGCAGAGGTTAAGACTCACCTTTTTTTCGTGAATCAAGTGCCCTCACATAACAAACGAGAGTAGTTCCACACACAATAAAAGTTAAGAACAATTAGGAACTCAAGATAGAAAGAATTCACTCACACTTAGAAAGAACATTCATATGCCACAAAAAATGCACCATAGGCTTGCCCGTAGTGTACTACTCTACTAATCGAGCTCATTCAGTCTAGGATCAAGTAGGACTTCATTTGGTTGTAATGTAGGCTGCGGGACGGGTAGGGTACATTTAGATATAAGAGTGACTACACCTTTCTCAGCATTTTAATACATACATTTTAACATTTAAGACCCTAATTATGTCAAACCAAACTCCACCTTTTCATCAATGTGTATTTCCCCATACTTCTTTAAGCACACTTACATCAAGAACCACCACTTATCTATATTTTTTTTCTCTCAACAATGCAACTATTCTTTCCTTTCTTTTCTATTTTTTTACTAGTGGCTCTTACTTTTTCAAACCAGTGCACCTTTCTCCTTATCTCATTAGTTCCACTCAAAAGCTAAACCACCCACCCCACACTTTAACTATTACAAAGTTCATAACAATTGAAGTGCTCATGAGAGGTTAAAAAGTTCAAATATATGGTTAATTCAAACAAATGGGTAAGGCTTGTAATATGGCTGCCAAAGAATTAGATTATAGGTTCAAAGGGGTTAACTACGATACATAACAATTAAGCGGGTAAAATATACATATCTGACTCAACAAAGAAACGCCGGTATCATTTTCAAGACTGAACAAAACTACTATTTCCCTTTGTAAACACACGGGGCAAGTTCTAGGCATCAGATGCAGTACACAGAATATAACAATCCTCACACACACACACATGGCACATGACTCACTCCATATTGGATCATCGAAACACTCTAGTCGGGGTACTTAAGCCAAATTAAGAACATACAATTTAAGGCACTCTAACAAGAGTCAATAATTGAGCCTAAGGATCACACTAAAGTACCTACTGTATTCAAGGCATAACGGCGTTAAGAGATCCTCCTTCTATTTCAGCCCATAGCCCACAAGTACATAACTAAAAATTAAAAACTAAATACACCCAGTTCAAATAAAACCCTTGGAAAAGAACCATGATCCAAACAAAAACCAAGGGGTAATTGATATACTACCTACAAAAGAATTTTTTTTAGCGATTTATACCCTCAAGAAACCTGTCGAATGATATCCGTCGTCGAGACAAGTCAAAAATTTGAAAATTATTTTTTTTCACATTCACACATTCAGACAACTAACCAAAGACCACAATCAAGCTACATTCCTATATATATACAACATACAAACGAAGTATCCCCACCCCACACTTAAAAGGATGTCATGTCCTCATGTCATAAAAAAATAAAGTAATGCGAGGTAAAGGAAACTTCCCTGGTACATCAGTCCGTATCGAAGACAATGTCGGGGTAGAGATGGCAGGCTGTCCCCAGCACATGTAGCCAAGCCATGATCTTTTAGTCCGATTTAGCATTTTGGGTGGACAAAGCATCCACCCGAGTCCCCAAGTCTGTGAAGAAGTGTGCAACCCTGCCATTTCATGCTCTAAGGCTGTCATCCGCGTATCCTGACCGACCATAGATGTTCCCTCTGCCTCTGCAACTTGCTCATGTGTGGGAGACACTGCCTCAACTTCCTTCTGCCTTTCATCACCTTTCTCTAGCGCATCAGAATCATCACTATTCACACCTCCAAGTATGACAGGGTCTTTTCCAATGGTCACTTTATCCGCCCAAAACTTTGTTTCTTTATTGACTTTTCCATCTATTCTCAAGTTCTCCGGCACCCATGCTACTCGACATAATCTAGTGACTAGGGAAAGGAAGAAGAAACCATATCGCCGCACTGGACAACAGATGAACATCTCTTCGTGCATAATCTTGGCTATGTCAAAATTGTGGCTATTCATGAAGCACCAGATCAATGTAGCCCTGGGACCATTCACTTCAATGCTGTTGGAAAAAGGGAGCATGCGGCTATTGATGACATACAGCCAACACTTCCCTTCAAAGGTGAGTGCCGCCGAATGAAACTTCTTTCCAGGTATAATCCATACAACTTCCTTGTTGGGCACACATATTGTTTCAAAGAACAATTCCCACGTGGTGAATCATCTTCCATGGACTTCATAGTAGTCCTCCGCCCCAGGGTCCTGCCCGAACATTGGCGGCTGGTAAGATCTTCAAATGGCATCAACAGATGCGTCCACATTTTTCTTTCGCACCGTGCAAACATCGTTCACATGTTTTGGAAGATTCGCGTAAACTCCCGCACAACCATCAAATTAGCTTCATCCGGTTCTTCAAAGAAAATATCAAGCCCGCGCTGGACCAATTCATTGTACATGTTGGGACAGTTATATTGGAGAGACCCTATATCAATACCCCTCTCCGGTATGGGCTTCTTGGAAGCCTTATGACCAAAATGGTCTTGAGTCGCGCTGGAGATGAACTTGGTACTGTCATATTGACGAGCAGGAGATGAAGCATGTGGACTGGAGGATCCAGCTTGGCCATTTGAGGAAGCATCGGTGGTTCGGCATTTCTTGGAGGGCGTCATACTACCTGAAATAAAGATCATTAGCAGCAAAACACAAGAGATGTAAACCAAAGGCGGTTACTCAGACTTGATCCACACAATTGGTCACACATTATAGTCATGACTCACCATGGCATTTAAACAAACACTTGATGTGTACAATTCACCGGAACCCCCAAATAACAATTTGATAATCCCAACTCAACCACAAATAACCCAATGTCAACCGCACATGTGAAGAGACACATCTACTACATCCTCAACACACCCACCAGGGTAACTAGAGCACAATACTAGAAGAAATATACTACAAAATAAGAAGAAAACAATTATATAACTAAGAACTCAAATAACCCAACAAGAATGTAAACAAGTGCCCTTACCTGGTGGAGTTGTAAGTATGTTATGTGAGGGGAAGATATTAGAAGAGAGTAGAGGGTAGAGTGGGGAGGGGAGCGGGAATCGATACTGGGGGGGGGGGGTAGAAGGGTTAGAATTCTTTTGGAAGAGAGAAAAGGATTATGTGTTTTGATTTGTAAGGGAGGGTTTGGGGTAGGGGATCGCGTATTAGATTTAAGAAAAATGGGTTAGGGGATATCAGGTGGGGGGCATTAGTAATTAGAATATTAAGAATAAAATAAAAAGAGTAAATCAAAAAAATAACGCTAACTAAGCTTGCAGACGATCCGCGGTTGCAGATGTTGCAATGTACGCGGGTAGTGTGAAATGCAATATGCACGGTTTGAGCGCGACCGCAGACCTGACCTCCGGATTTTTTTTCCTCTTTCGCCACTTTTTACATATCTTCGGTTTGATCCCTTCAATGCCTAGTGTACTTATCACTCGCCCAAACTCATCTGCAACTTTTTAGTACCTAACAAAAACAAAATAAATAGAAAAATTCTAACTACATTAAAAATCACTATGAATTGGGTTGCCTGCCAACAAGCGCCTTAGTTAACGTCGTGGCACGATGCAGATAAGTGTATTTAAAGTACGCTCAACATCGAAGGCTCGATCAAATGGGTCACTGACACTACCTTTGCTTCATCCATGCCCACATAATGTTTTAATCTATGTCATTACCCACAACAATCTCTACGGCACCCGTGGGGTGAATTTCAACCATACGAAAAGGCCCTGGCCATCATGATTTCAATTTGCCTGGACATAACCTCAGTCGTGAGTTGTATAGCAATATTGTATCTCCAGGTTTAAAATTCCTCTCAATAATATTTCTATCATGTATCATCTTTATTCTCTCCTTATGTAATCTTGTGCTCTCAAAAGCGTGATATCCTGAACTCATCAAGCTCGTGCAAACTAGTTACTTGACTTGTTCCCGCAGCTTCAATATCAAGATTCAACTGTCTCAATGCCCACCAAGCTCTATGCTCCAACTCTACCGATAAATTACATACCTTCCTAAACACCAACTTGTATGGCAACATGCCGATTGGAGTTTTGAAAGCAGTTTAATAAGCCCAAAGTGCATCATCTAACTTCCTCGCCCAATCTGTTCTAGTAGCATTCACAGTCTTAGTCAGCACACTCTTTATTTCTCTGTTCGAAACTTCCACTTGCCCGCTTGTTTGTGGATGATATGGGGTGGCCACCTTGTGGCATACATCGTACTTCTCCAGCAACTTTGTGAAGGCTCGATTACAAAAGTGAGTGCCTCCGTCACTGATTATTGCCCTTGGGGTGCCAAATTGGGTTAATATGTTCTTTCTCAAAAAACCAGTTACCCCATTTGCATCATTTGTAGGGAGTGTTGTAACTTCCACCCATTTGGATACGTAGTCCACAGCGACGAGTATGTACTTGTTGCCATATGAGCTGACAAAAGGCCCCATGAAATCGATCTGCCATACATCAAACACTTCTACCTCCTGAATTAGGTACATAGACATTTCATGTCGGCGGGAAATATTCCCAGTTCGTTGGCATTCATCACACCCCTTTATCCATAAATGTGCATCTTTGAACAATGTTGGCCAGTAGAAGCCCAACTCTAAGACATTCGCAGCTGTCCTTACTCCCCCAAAGTGCCCACCATATGGTGATACAAGACATGCCTGCAAAATAGAAGACTAGTCTATCTCGGGGATACATCTGGATCATGTTATCAATACAAATCCTGAACAGATAAGGTTTATCCCAATAATACATACGACAATCACGAAAGAACTTTTTCTTTTGAACATAGAAATGTCATAAGGAACAATACCACTCGCCAGGTAGTTTGCAATATCTGCATACCATGGTTCTTCCTCGAGACTCGTGGCTAGTAGTTGTTCATCTAGGAAAATTTCCAGAATCTCTTCTACCTCAACCTTATTTTCGGCTCCTTCCAGCCTAGACAAATGATCAGCTACTTGGTTCTCCGTTCCCTTTCGGTCACAGATTCCAAATCAAATTCTTGCAGCAGTAGCACCCATCGAATCAAGCACGGTTTTGACTCCTTCTTCTCGATTAAGTACCTGAGAGCAGCATGGTCATTGTAAACAATTACCTTCGAGCCTATCAAGTATGACTTGAATTTGTCAAATGCGAACACCACTGCCAGTATCTCCATCTCGGTCAAAGTGTAATTTTTGTTGGGCTCCACTCAGGGTCCTACATGCGTAGTATATTGGATGCATGATTTTATCTTTTCGCTGCCCAAGAACTGCTCCCACAACATAGTCACTCGATACACCGGCGTGCCCAAGGAAACTTCTGATTGCTTTGACCGAAGTGGGTGGTGGAAGCTTTTCTATCACATTAACCTTTGCATGATCCACCTTACCTTTACTTGACACTAGGTGCCCAAAGACTATACTTTCCTATACCATGAAATTACACTTTTCCTAGTTGAGTACCAGATTAGTCTCGATACACCTTTTCAAAACTCTTCTCAAGTTCGCAAGGCAATCATCTAATAAGTTCCCTACCACTGAGAAGTCATCCATGAAAACCTCCATTATCTCCTCTACCATACCTTTGAAGATGGCCATCATGCACCTTTGGAATGTGGCGGGTGCGTTGCATAAGCCAAACAACATTCTCCGAAAGGCATAGATACTATAAGGGCAGGTGAATGACGTTTTTTCTCTCTATCCTCTAGGGAAATAGAAATTTAATTATACCCCGAGTACCCATGCAGAAAGCAAAAGTGAGACCTTTCTTCCAGTCTATCTAGCATCTGATCAATTAATGGTAGTGGGAAATGGTCCTTCTTGGTAGCCAAGTTAAACTTCCTGTAATCCATATAGATTCGCCAACCTATGACTGTTCGTGTAGAGAATTCGTTCCTCTCATTTTTCACTACCGTCATACCTCCCTTTTTTAGTACACACTGAACTGGGCTAACCCAGTTGCTGTCAGAGATGGGGAATATGATTCCCGCATCTAACCACTTGATCACTTCTTTCTTTACCACTTCTTTCATGTTGGGGTTCAACCTTCTTTAATGTTCTCTAGAAGGTTTGTGCCCATCTTCTAGTAAAATCTTATGCATATAGAAGGCCGGGCTGATACCCTTAATATCTGCAATGGTCCACCCAATTGCAATCTTGCAGTTAGTCAGTACCTGCAAAAGTTGTTCTGCCTGAACATCTAACAAGCTAGATGAGATAATAACAGGTAAAGTTGAGTTAGGTCCTAAGAATGCATACCTGAGATGAGATGGCAGTGGTTTTAGTTCCAACTTTGGTGGCCCTTCTATTGATGGCTTAGCTGGAGGAGTTTTTCTTTACTCTAAGTGCACGGGCTCAAATTCGAGCTCCCTTCTCCAAAAACCTTGTCCTTCAAGAGCAAGTACCCACTCTGCTAAGTCCTCACCATTAGATTCATCTAAGTTCATGAGACAGGCTTCTAAAGGGTCTTTAGTGTTCAATAACTCATCTTCTTCCTCCAAAATTACATTCACGGTATCTATTAGAGAGCATCTCCAAAATTCCTCCAAACTTGGTCTTTGCATAGATTTCTGCACGTTGAATGTTATATCTTCATCATTTAACCTCATTTTGAGCTCTCTAGTTTCACAAACAATCAACGCTCTCCTAGTGGCCAGGAATGGTCTTCCCAAAATCATGGGAATTTCCTCGTCAACCCGACAGTCTAAAATAATAAAATCTATTGGGAACACAAACTTCTCAACCTGTACTAATACATCATCCAGAAAGCCAGAGGGCCTCTTCACTGTCCAGTCAGCTAATTGTAGTAACATAGACATGGGTCTAGCTCTCCCAATGCATAGCCTTTTGTAGATATCTAGGGGCATGAGTTTTATGCTTGCCCCCTAGATTACATAGTTCCTTAGCAAATGCATAGTTGTCTATCGTGCATGGGATTGTGAAACTCTCTAGGTCAGATAACTTCTCAGCTATGGGTCTTGTCACAACAGCACTACAGGTCTGAGTCAATGTAACTGTGGCCAAGTATTGAAAGTCAAACTTACGGGACATCAAGTCCTTCATAATTTTTGCATAACCAGGCATCTCCTTTAAAACATCAATCAATGGAATGTTTACCTTAATTTGCTTCAACATCTCCAAGAATTTCTTGTACTGCTCATCTTTCTGATACTTGGCCAATCTCTGTGGGAATGGTGCTGGAGGTCACTTATTCCCTGTGATTTGATTTTTTTTCTTGTTCAGGCACTGCTTCTACTATCGGTTCTGGTGCAACCTCAGTCTCTTTCACAACTTCTTCTTATTTGTTGGTCTTCTCTTGCACATACTATACCGTCACCTCAGTTAACCCTACTGAATCATCTATCTCAATGGGTACTGGTACCAGTGTCTCAGTCGGTCTGCTTTCGCGAGCAATTTCTTGCTCCAGATCTAAGTCTCTACCATTTCAGAGACTCACTGCCATCAGCTGCTTCGGGCCCTGCTCTGTTGTATTGATTTGGGTGTCTACAAGTAATGTCCCGTGGGGATGATTATTTAAGGCCATAGAAATTTGTCCTAATTGGATCTCAATATTCTTTATCACTGATTCATGTGAGTCTACTTTATCAGTTAGTTTTCCAGTGGACCCAATCACTTGTTGCATCATTCCCTCAAGTTTAGCAAACCTATCTTTGTGTCTCACAATCTGTTGTTGTTGAGGTTATTGATAAGCCTGCTACTGATTTTACTGGTTGTAACCCTGTTACCTTTGGTAAGGCACAATTTTACCATGTGGTCAGATAGCCCCAAGGTTATTGCTATTGTTGTACTACTACTGAGCTGGTCTATATTGTTGATTCTGCTGACCCCAATTTTGACCACCTTGTCTTTGTCCCCCATAGTTGGCCACATAATTCATGTTCTCTTGATATTGTTGGTTATCACCTCAGCACTCCACGAGCAGACATATGGTTGATTAATGCATGATGTACATAAACCCCCATTAGTTGCATCGACTATGTGTACCTGCTATTTCTGTCCTGATTCATCAACCTTTTGGTGAGGATGCTCATTTGTGTCAATAGAGTGACCATATTTTCAGGTATGGAGTTAGTTGGGCCTAATGCCACTGAGTCAACTACAGGAGTGATTGGAGCTTTTCTTGTCGTCCATCCTAATTTTTGTGCCATCTTGTCAAGTAAGATCTTGCTTTCTCTGAAAGTTTTGCTCAAAAATGCTCCACTTGCTGAAGTATCAACATTGGCCTTCAAGCTATCTGCCAAACCCATGTAAAACCTCTACCCCAACATCTGATCTGAAATACCATGATGTGGACAAGTAACCAGCAGACCCTTGAATCTCTCTCATGTTTCTTGTAACGTCTCTGTTGGTTTCTGTCTAAAGCTCAATATGTCATCAATTTGCTGAGCAGTCTTGTTGGATGGGTGAAATTTGTTCACAAATTACTTGACTAATTCCTCCCAAGTAGTGATGGAGTGTATGGGGAGTTAATTAAGCCAAGTCTGAGCTACTCCCATCATTGAGAATGGAAACAACAACATCTGTATTGCTTTCGGTGTCACGTTATGTTGCCTCTGCATGGCATAGATTGATAGGACATTCTTCAGATGCTGCTGAGGATCTTCAATGTATGACCCAGAGAACAGTCCCTTGTTCTGCAACAAATGTAGCATGTTATTTGTGATCTGGAATGAATCTGCTTGTATTTGAGGAACTACAATGGCAGTTGCTAAGTTGTCAATGGTCTATTGTGCCCAATCAGATAGTGCTGCTTCGGCACAAGAGGTACTACACTCTGATCGTTTGGGTCATTCACGTTGTTTCTATTGTTTAGATGATCCTCTTCCATGTCTGGTTCGATTTTTCCGGATGAGTTCTATTGTTGTTTGCCTTTCCTGTTTGCACGATTCAATGCCTTGAAAACTTTCTAACGATATGATAATGCTTCAAATAATTCACCAGTTCTTAAGGAGTTTCTAGGCATGGAGTTTCTAGGCATACACCTGTAACAACCAAGACTACAAACATTAGAATTTCAATGATCAATTTAAATTGAAGAAAATTGATTACAATAAGAATTTTTTGCACTTCTTTTTAATTGCAATTAATAACATCGTTAATTACCCGGCAACAACGCCAAAACTTGATCATGCCCAACTATGCCTTATAAAAAGGACAAAACGATCGCTGCAATATATTCCGGTTAATAACTCCGGAGTCGAATTCCACAGGGAATTAACCTATCAATCACAGCCATTGGACTTACACAAATTCACGTATTCAATCTTTGAAGATATTTAAGTAATAGATTGGATGTTTACTAACTAAATATTATGTAATAACAATGTAATAGTTAAGAGATAACTATGAATGGGTTGTAAACTAGAATTGGAATGATCTAAGGTTTTGATTTCCCCTATTGTCGGAATCCTTTCCGCTATGTTTGCTATAAATTTACCTAAGTCTTCTCTATCGATCATAAGCACTCTGACTATCGTAACTCTCTCCCAAGTAATTACAACAATATACTAGATATATTCTCCCAAATTATGCTAGATAGCCTTAGTTACAACTCACTTAGATCGCACCTAAGGTTTTGTTATCCTTAATCCCACCTTTAAACCCTTCGTATTGATCCCTCATATATGTTAGGACTGGTGTTGTTCAACAACTACCTAAATATGCACTGTCCAGCGAGTAATAAATACTAAATAGGTATAGTCGATTGAGGGCCATTCAATCAACAACAATTACAATATAGTTGAACAAATAGAGAAAATACTATGGCAAATCTATATTAACATAACAACAAATTCATCCTCCAAGAGGTTCCATCAAAACCCTAGATTAGGAGTTTAGCTATGCATAATCGTTTTCACAATCATAACAATAGAATTCATCATCAATGATAGAAACAAGAGGAAGAAAAGTAAAAACTCTATGCCGAATCTTCCGCCTTGCTTCTTGCCTGTTCTTGCCTTCAAAAACCCCGATACCCCTTTCTTGGGCGAGCTGGGATTCTTATAGGTCTAGGAGGGCTGCCTCTAGAATTACAAAATTGCCCCTGAAATAAAATCTTCGCAGAGCCGTGCGCGGTCGCGGTTGGACGGTGGATGGACCGCGCACATTGACTCTCTTTCTGCCTGACGAGCTCAGCTTGTGCGCGGCTGCGGATGGCCCGCACACCTGGAGTTTAGTTCTGCCTTTCATTTTTTCCTTTTTCTTTTATGTTCTCACCTCCAATTGGCCTTTGTTGCTCCATATTAACTCCAAAATACTCCTTAATGTCCTCATAGCCCGCAATTGCTCCTACAAAGCAGAAAGTTCTTGATTAGAGCAATTTGTTAACATTTAACATTTAATTATCAATAACGTGCAGCTAATTTAGAGCGTCAATGGGTGCTAAACTACATAATTCTTGCCTACTATCAATAAACTTTGTGAATCTCAGCTCAATTGACAGAAATAGAAGAGTTAGGGCTCATCTACGAAGAGGAATGTTCTGGAATCTAGAGGATAAAATGAGAGGAAGAAGATCTAATTTTCATTGCACAAAATGCACAAGACACATACTTTTATACAACTACATTCAGCCGGATCACATACACTTCATGTGCCACTCACTAACCGACTATCAACAATGTTAACTAACTACATGAACAATAATTAAAAGATATAACTAACTGCCTAATCTTCACACTATTTTAATTCTCCCCCTCAAGCTGGAGGGTGGAATATATCAAACACTCCAAGCTTAGACATAAGTGACTGATGTTGTGTAGTTCCTAGAGCTTCGGTCAGTAAATTAGCTAGTTGGTCTTTTGTGTTGACATGTTCTGGTAATATCAGCCCGCTTTTAATAGTGCCTCTCACAAAGTGACAATCAATTTCAATGTGTTTTGTCCGTTCATGGTAGATTTGATTGGAAGCAATTTGTATGGATGTTTTACTATCATACAACAACTTCACAGGTTGAGAGATGATCACCACTAACTCCTTCAGCAAGCCTATTGATCACGCCCAACTATGCCTTATAAAAAGGGCACGCGGTCGTTGCAAATATAATCTGAGTATTTAGCCCAGAGTCGAATCCACAGGGAAGTAACCTACCAATTACTTTTGTCGGACTCACTGAATTCTTCGTAATCAACTTCCCAGATATTTTGAATAACAATTGGTGATATTTTTACTAACTATAACTGAATAAATTTAAGTAACTAAAAGCTAACTATGACTGAGTTGTAAACAAATAAGAGAAGGATCTAAGGTTGTGATTTTCCCTATTGATGGAATCCCTTCATGTTATGTTTCGCATAGACTTGCCTAATTGTCTCTATCAATCATGACCACTCTTACTACCGTAAATCTCTCCTGAGTAATTATGACAATTTACTAGACGCACTCTCCTGAGTTACGCTAGCTGACTTTTCTTACAGCTCACTTAGATCGCACCCAAGGTTTCGTTATCCCTAATCCCACCTTTAATCCCTAGGTCATTGATTCGTCATATACTTTGGGAGTGGTGTTGTTCAACAACTACCTAAATATGCACTCTCTTCCGAGTAATACATATTAAATAGGCACAACTAATTGAAGATCCTGTCAATTAACTATAACAAAAACATAGTTGAACAAATAGAGATTAAACTGGGCAAACTATATTAACACAACAAGAAGTTCATCCCTCAACAAGTTACATCAAAACCCTAGACTAAATAATTAACTACTCATAGCAAAGCAAGATAAAAACATAGAAGTATTCATAATTCCTAAGTAATGATAATAAGAAGATGATTGAAAAACTCTAATGGTGGCTTGATCTTCTCACACTTGTTCTTGCTTCTAATTCAGTCTAAAAACATGTTTAACCTTTGCTTGGGCGAGTTTGTTGAATTTATAAAGGGTTAGGATAAGTTTCCCCCAATTTACACTTTAGTCCCCAAATTTCTGGGCGATTACACAGTCAACCGCGACCGTGGCAGAAATCGGCGCGACCGCGGTGAAATGCATCCATTCAGCCTCACTCATTTGGCCTACCGCGTTCCAGCCGCGGCCGACCGCGGTCATGGTGGCCCCTTGTCCAGTCATCCTTTGCCACTTTCTTGCTTATTTTCATTTGGGTTCTTCTTGATTGGCCTTATATCCACATTATTGACTCTAAAACACTCCATAGTCTCTTCCTAACTTGGATTAGTTCCTGCAAAGCAAAAGAACACCAGTTAGAGTATTTTGTTATCATTTTGTATTTAAAATAACAATAAAGTATGGTTCATTTAGAGTGTAAATAGCGTCTCTATAGCCTACTATCAACACCCCACACTTAAACCGTTGTTAGTCCTCTAGCGACAAACCACACTCTATAGGCCTAATCATCACAGGATACCTCCCCTACTCTTTATACCAAGAATACTTCACATGGGTATACTACTTCAGCGCAACCTCCTTGCCTCAAGAATGGTCTCTTTTCTAGCCACGCAATACCCCTAAACAACTCTCCTACTCTCAGTCAGAGGTCCATACTTACCTTCCCTTCATGAATCATGTGCCTACTCTCTAAAAAAGAGACTTATATCATTTACAAACCACATACAGAGGAACTCAAATACAACATTTCACTCACCTTCAGAAACAACTTCTTATGCCACAAACAACGCACCATAGGCTTGCCCGTAGTGTAATACTCGACTAATCGAGCTCATTCGGCCTAGAATCAAATAGGACTTTATTTGGATGTAATATTGGCTGCGAGACGGGTAGGATACATATGGGTATAGTGACTACACCTCCCTAAGCACTCCACTACATTGTGTACTTTTAAGCTCTTAACTTTGTCACACCTTCATTCCACCATTGCATTATTGTGTTACCCCCTTTATTTTCTTTTTTTATTTAGGCACACTTTTTTTTCTTTTTTTTTATGGCTTCTAATGTTGTTTATCATCCAATGCACCTTTTTCTTTTTATGTCCCCTTAATTCTACTTAACAGCCCAACCAACCACCCTACACTTATATTTTTCCATATCCATTACACTTTGAGCGCTTTTAAGAGGTGATAGTGTTCAACAAGATAGGCTATTTAAACGCGGGTTAGACTTGTAATGTGGTTTCCAAGGAAAATAGGCTTACAGGCTCAACGGGGTTGGCTAGGGTATATACAGTTAGGTGGGAACAAGCATACATAGAAAGGTTAAGCAAAGAAATGTTTATATCACTTTCCAGACCAAACGAGGCTACCATTTCGCTTTGTACACATACAGGGCAAGTTCTAGGCATTGAATGTTAACACAGAATACAGAAAGCCTCACGCACACATGGCACATGACTTAATTCAGTTAGGATCATCACAAACTCTGTTCTAAGTACTTGAACCATTGAGGAACACACAATTTAAGGCCTTCTTTGAGTCAACTAAAGAGCCTAAGTGTCACATTAAAGCAGTCTTTATTCAAGGTATCATAGAGTTAAGGGTCCCTATTTCCATTTTTGTTTCTCGCCCAAGACTTCCTAAACTAAAAAGAAAAATATTAACTACACCTGGTTCAAATAGAAACCCTTGATAAAGGACCATGGTTTAAAGAAAAATCAAGGGGGATTTGCTACACTACCTAACAAACGAAAATCTTTTTTTTTGTTCGACCTAAGTCCCTCAAGAGACCTGTCGAGAGGTGTCCGTCTTCGGGCTATGGCACATTTAATAAACATCAACCAAAAATACCCAACAACAACAATACCAAATAATTTTATAAAATTATACAACAACAACCATCTCCCACCCCACACTTTAAAGTTTTGGCATGTCCCCATGTCAAAGAATATAAAGCAGAGTAAGGTAAGGGGACTTCCCTGTGCTCAATCCTGATTAGAGACGGTGCTAGGATCGAGGTGACACGCTCGTCCTAGTGCTCAGAGCCAGCCCATGATCTTTTTCTCCAACCTAGCATGTTGAGTAGTCAAATTGTCAACTCTAGTACCCAGGTCAGTGACCGAAGTGCGTAGGCCAGTCATATCTTGTTCCAGGGCTGTCATGCGGGTACTTCGGTGGGCCTGTATTGGGCCCGCCTCTTCAGCACTTGGCTGTGGTGGGGCGGCAATGTCCTCAGCATCCTCATCATCATCATCATCATCATCATCATTAACCACCACTATCGGCTCTCTCCCAACTGTGATTTTGCTAGCCCGAAATAGGGCTTTCAATTGCAACTTCCCATCTACTATGGGATTAGGAACTCGTGCAGCACGATACAACTAGGTAACCAGAGAGGGGAAGTAAAACCCTTTGAGTACTTCTGGGGAGCGAATGAACATCTCATCATGAAGGAGCTTGGCCACATCAAAATCATGGTGCGTCATAAAACAATAGATAGCCGCTGCCATTAGCCTATTGACATAGGTAGTGTTGCTGGAGGGCAGCAAACAACTGTTGATAATGGTGAGCCAACACTTAGCTTCCCAATTGAGAGACTAGGAGTTCAGTGTAATTCGGTGTTTTATCCATATTGGCTCCCTATCAGCCACACATATTGCTTCAAGAATCAGTGCCCACTAGATAGTTGGGCGGTGAGTAGCCTAGTAATAATCTGTATCCCCAGTGAATACCGGCAGCCGGTACACTCAGCGGATAGCCTCAAGGGATGCATTCACCCGAGTGTTTTGTACTGTGACCACCCTATCAACATGCTCCGGGCAGTTTGCGTAAAACTCCCTTACCATCAGTACATTCTCCTCCTCTGGTTCATCAAAGAAAATGTCCAGCTGACACCTCCTCAACTCTGCAAAGATACTTGGGCATTCCACTTGCAAGGCTTGCCGATCAATGTGTACTTCAGGTAATAATTTCTTGGATCCCTTAGCGTTAAACCTGTCCTGAGCTACTTTGGAAACAAACCTAGTATGGTCAAACTGTTCCGCACTAGCTTGGCCCCGAGATCTAGAAGAACTGCCAGGTCCACTAGCGGAGGAACCTGTGGTACGTCGCTTCCTAGACTGATGTATTGTACCTGATAAAACAGAGGCTACTATTAGTAAGGGTTTGAGTTGAGTGAACCAAGGGTGGTTACTCAGACTTCACCACCACCATGGTCACATTAGCCATTACAACTCCATTGGGGCAATTTCACAAACACCTTGTGAGTATGGTCTCTAATCTAACACACCTAGCCCCATGGAAGCATCAACTCTTCCCCCAAATCAGCCATTCTCACTTCACCATTCCACCCCACAACAATTAACTTTATACAACAATACTACACTCTTCTCGACAACATGTTTCACATAACCTACTAAAAAGCAGAAAAGAAAACCAAAAAAATCTAATTATAAATACTACACAATTCAAACATGAAAATTGCAAAATAGAGAATCACAAGAAGGGAGAGGAGAAGCTTGACATACCTAGGCTTGTAGAAATTGAGATTGATGAAAGACGGGGTCTTGTAGAAGTGTGTGTGTGTGTGATAAGAATGGGTTAGGGCTTGGAGAGAAGAAGAAGAAGAAAGAGAGAGATGTTAGTTTTGGGCTTGTAGAGAGAGAGAATAATGGGGAAAGTGAGGGCGGGGCGGGTGGGTTTTAGTGTTTAAGAGGAGATGAAAAGAAAATAAATAAAAAAAATCTTTTTAAAATGTGACTTACCTGGGCAACAGACTTGTCACGAATCACCGTGGTGAGTGTGGGGGGTGGGGTGAAACAGAATGTTTGCATTTCACTGCAGTCACGGTGGATCGAGAAATCCTAAAATAGAATACTCGTTAATTACCACGGTCGCGGTCATGAACTTTTTTGTTTTATTTTTTATAAGGATGTTAGTTTACTACACATCTGATACAACATCAAACAAAAGAAAAGAAAACAACATAAATCATGGATTGCCTCCCACGCAGCACCTGATTTAATGTCGCGGCATGACTCAGATGAGCGCATTTAAGGCTAGCTCGACCTCTAAGGTTCAGTCAGATGGATCACTGACACTTACTTGGATTCATCCATGCCCACATATAGTTTCAATCTTTTCCCATTGACTCTAAATGTATGAGAGTATTTATCTAAGGCAATCTCTACGGCACCTGAAGGGAACACTTCGACCACTCGAAATGGTCTAGACCATCGTGACTTGAGTTACCCGGAAATAGCCTTAATCTTGAGTTATAAAGCAACACCATGTCTCTGGGATTGAAATTTCTCTCAACAATGTTCTTGTCGTGCAACCTCTTCATTCTTTCCTTGTACAACCTCGTGCTCTCAAAAGCAAGAAATCGGAACTCGTCTAGCTCATGCAATTGTGTGACTCTATTTGTTCCCGCAACTTCCATGTCCAGATTTAGTTGTTTCATTGCCCACCAAGCTCTATGTTCTAGTTCCACTGGCAAGTGATAGGCCTTCCCGAATACCAACTTATATGGTGACATGCCAATTGGTGTTTTGAAAGCAGTTCTGTAGGACCAGAGTGCATCATCTAGCTTTTTCACCCAATCAGTTCTTATGGCATTCACAGTCTTGGTCAGCACACTCTTTATCTCTCTATTCGACACTTCAACCTATCCACTGCTCTGAGGATGATATGGGGTGGCCACCTTGTGGCGTACATCGTACTTTGCTAGAACTTTCTCGAAGGCTCGATTGTAGAAGTGAGTGCCTCCGTCACTGATAATAGCTCTCGGGGTCTCAAAACGGGTGAATATATTCTTCTTCAAAAATCCCACCACCACCCTTGCATCATTGGTGGGAAGTTTTGCAGCTTCCACCCATTTGGACACGTAACTACAGCAACAAGTATGTACTTATTGCCAAAGGAGCTGATGAAGGGCCCCATGAAGTCTATCCCCCATACATCGAACACTCCAACCTCTTGAATTGGGTTCATGGGCATCTCATGGTGACGGGAAATGTTCCCAGTTCACTGACATTCATCACAACCCTTTACCCATTGATATGCATCCTTAAACATTGTTGGCCAGTAGAACCCGACTTCTAGCACTTTTGCTGCCATCCTAACTCCTCCAAAATGTCCGCCATATGCCGATGCATGATATGCCTGCAAAATAGACGATTGTTCTATCTCGGGGACACACCTCCGGATCATATCGTCAACATATATTCTAAATAGATAAGGTTCATCCTAGTAATACATGCAGCAGTTATGATAAAACTTTTTCTTTTGCATAGAGTAGAGGTCATAGGGAACTATACTGCTTACCAGGTAATTTGCAAAGTCAGCATACCATGGCACTTCCTCAAGGCTTTTGGCGAGTAGCTGCTCGTCTGGAAAGGTTTCCAGAATATCCTCTACCTCAACTAAGTTTTCAAATCCTTCAAGTCACGATAGATGATCAGCGACTTGGTTTTCTGTGCCCTTACGGTCACGAATCTCCAGGTCAAAATCTTGCAATAACAGCACCCAGTGAATCAAGCATGGTTTGGACTCCTTATTCTCAATCAAGTACCTGAGAGCAGTATGATTAGTATATACAATTACCTTAGAGCCAATCAGGTATGATCTGAACTTTTTGAATGCGAACACCACAGCCAGCATCTCTTTTTCAGTCACAATGTAGTTCAGCTGGGCTCCACTCAACGTTCTACTGGCATAGTAAATTGGATGCATTATCTTGTCTTTCCGCTTTTCTAGCACTGCCCCCACTACATGGTCACTGGCGTCACACATGAGTTCAAATGGTTGCTCCCAGTCGGGGGCAACAATGATGGGTGTTGTGACTAGCCTCTTTTTCAACTCCTCGAATGCTACCCTGCAATCATCAGAAAACATGAAAGGGTGATCTTTTTCTAACAACTTACAAAGAGGGTTGGCAATTTTTGATAAGCCTTTTATGAATCACCGGTAGAAACCGGCATGCCCGAGAAAGCTCCTAATTGCCTTAACTGATGTGGGGGGTGGCAGCTTTGCTATCACATCAACTTTAGCACGATCCACTTTGATTCCCTTGCTTGATACCCGGTGTCCCAAGACTATGCCCTCTTCTACGATGAAATAGCACTTTTCCCAATTAAGTACTAGGTTAGTCTCAATACATCTTTTAACACTCGGGTCAGATTTGTAAGGCACTCATCGAATGAGTTTTCCACCACCGAGAAATCATCCATGAACATCTCCATTATGTCTTCGACCATGTCAGTGAGTATGGCCATCATTCACCTTTGGAATGTGGTAGGCGCATTGTATAAGCCAAAGGGCATCCTCCGAAAAGCGTAAATTCCATATGGACATGTGAAGGAGGTCTTTTCTCTGTCCTCTGGTGCAATGGAGATTTTCTTGTACCCTGAGTACCCATCCAGAAAACAGAAGTGGGCCTCCCTGCCAGTCTGTCAAGCATCTGATCAATGAAGGGAAGTGGGAAGTGGTCTTTTCGGGTGGCCAGATTTAATTTCCTATAGTCCATACAAATTCTCCAGTCTGTGACGGTTCTTGTAGAGATCAACTCATTGTTATCATTTTTTACCACCATCATACCACCCTTCTTAGGGACACATTGCACCGGGCTAACCCAGTTGCTATCAGAGATGGGGAAAATGATTCCCGCATCCAACCACTTAATCACCTCCTTCTTCACCACTTCCTTCTATTTGGGGTTCAGCCTTCTTTGGTGCTCCCTGGAAGGTTTGTGCCCCACTTCCAGCAGAATTTTATGCATACAATATGCCGGGTTGATCCCCTTAATGTCTGCCATGATCCACCTAATGGCAGTTTTGCATTCCTTGATTACCAGCAAAAGCTTTTGTGTCTGCACATCTAACAAACTAGATGAGATAATAACAGGTAACGTGGAGTTAGGTCCTAGGAATGCATACCTGAGATGGGCGGGCAGTGGCTTCAACTCTAGCTTTGGTGGTTCTTCTATGGATGGCCTAGCTAGAGGAGTTTCTCTATTTTCTAAGTGCAAGGGCTCGAATTCAAGTGTTCTATCCCAAAACCCTCTGCCCTCTAGAGCCAGCACCCATTCTACTAATTCTTCCCTATTCACCTTATCTAAATTAACAAGACATGCAGCAAGAGGATCTTCAATAGTCAATGTCTCACCATCCTCTTCCACGATTACATCCACGACATCAATAAGAGAACAATTGGCGAATTCACTTGGTCTCCTCATAGATTTCTGCACATTAAATGTTATCTCCTCATCGTTCAACCTCATCTTGAGCTCCCCAATTTCACAATCAATGAGAGCTCTCCCTGTGGACAAGAATGGCCTTCCCAAAATTATGGGAATTTCTTCATCCACCTTACAATCCAGAATCACAAAATCTGCAGGGAACACAAATTTCTCTACCTGTATCAATATGTCATCCAAAATACCAAAGGATTTTTTCACGGTTCTGTCAATCAATTGCAACAACATAGACGTGGGTCTAGCTCTTCCAATCCCAACCTATTATAGATCGCCAGGGGCATAAGATTTATGCTAGCCCCCAAATCACAAAGTGCCTTGGAAAAGGCAAAGTTACCAATGGTGCAGGGAATTATGAAACTCCTTGGATCACACAACTTCTCAGCAACTAGTCTAGTCACCACAACACTACAGGTATGAGTTAGAGTCATTGTGGCCACTTGGAAGTCGAATTTTCGGGACATCAAGTCCTTTATCATTGTAGCATAACCAGGCATCTCCTTCAAAGCATCAATCAATGGACTATTTACCTGGATTTGTTTCAGCATCTCCAAAAATTTCTTGTATTGTTTCTATTTCGGGTATTTGGTTAGCCTCTATGGGAATGGTTCTAGAGGTCTCTTCTTCCCAGTGATTTGGGTTTTCTCTTTGTTAGACACCACCTCAACTACCGGTTCCTAGGATGTCTCAGCTTTTTTCTCAGCCTCAATCTGTGTGTTGGTTTCTTCCTGGGTAGGTTGTACTGTCACCTCTGTCAGTTTTGTTGAATCATATAGCTCAATAGGCACTGGTATAAGTGTCTCAGCCTGTCTGTTTTCTCGATCCCTCTCATTCTCCAAGTCTAAGTCTCTGCCATTACGTAAACTCTCTTCAATCAGCTACTTCGGGCCTTGATCTTTTGGATTTACCTGAGTGTCTGTAGGCAATGTCCCATGAGGAAGATTATTCAAAGACATTGAAATCTGGCCCATTTTCACTTCAATATGCTTTATAGCTGACTGATAGGTTTTACATATTTTTGCCTTATGTTTTGATGATCTAACAAACTTGCTGTTAAGAACTAGATTGGGAACCTAACCTACTCAGACTATACTGCAAGCTTAACAAATTCCAGCTAAAGGTGAACTGCTACAGCTTCAGGAGCTAGGAACCCAAACAAGGATCTGATACCTTTGTGGTTCCCTCATCACAGTACAAGTCAATTAGTCACAACTGGAAATAAAGTGACTGACTACACTATTTCTGTCGTACTGTACTCTCTCCAGCGCCCACTCATTCTATGACCAACAAAAGTGCTCACATCATTTCAAGTGATATGATCAAGATGTACCTACAATGAGTTTATACAAAACATTACTTGAAGGTTTTAGTTTCTTATTCAAGCTTCTTGCCAAAACCAGACAAAGCTATCCTCACAAGCTTGAAGAACAAAGTTGAACACAACTACGGACAAGTTCCTAAAAGGTAGCTTGTTGTTGTCCTAGGGGAGTTGTAACTTTGTGATTGTACTTATTGTATCTCCTAAACTGCTTAGCTAGAAGCGTTTGATTAGGAATCCTCTTGTAAATCCGTAAACTTCTTGAGTTTATATTGTGACTAGGTTTAGTCATAAGCAAAAGTCTTTGTAATCATAGAGTTACAAAGTGGCTTGTGGTGAGAGCATCACATGTTAGTAAAAGTCTTTGTAACTAGGAAGTCACAAAGTGGCTTGTGGTAAGAGTACCACAACTTAGTTGAGTAAATTCTTTATAATGGAGTCATTGCAAAGTGGCTTGTAATAAGTTTTTACAAGTTAGTGAAGTTGAAAGCCTACAGGTGTAGGTCATGGTTTTTTGATCCCCTTGTGTGGGATTTTTCCACATAAAATTCTCTGTCTTATTTACGTACTGTTTTATTAGCATTCTCAGCAGAATCTTGTAGAGGACCAGGTACTCTACTGTTTGGTGGACTCATACAAACTAACAATTGGTATAAGAGCGGGTTCCTCCTATCAGGATATCACCTAGGAAGGATCCTCATGGCTGCTCCATCAAATTTTGAAGAAGGTCAATCTACATACCGACCACCCAAGTTCAATGGACAATACTATGGGTCGTGGAAAACAAGAATGCACGATTTTGTCATGGCCGAGGATTGTGAGCTATGGGATATCATATACGATGGTCCTTATGTTCCAACCAAGGTACTAGAGGAACTTCCATTTTCAATGGCAAAAACCAACAAAGGGTACACTGAAGTAGACAAGAAAGCTGTGGAGAAGAATTTTCATGCCAAGAAAATTCTAGTATGTGGAATAGGACTTGAAGAGTACAATAGAATCTGCTTCTGCGACACTGCCAAGGAGATATGGAAAGCTTTTCAAATAGCTCATGAGGGAACTACACAAGTAAAACAGTCTAAGATTGATATGCTCACTACCAAGTATGAACTTTTCAAATTGAGGGACGAGAGTCCATTCAAGATATGCACACAAGATTCACTTCCATCATAAATGAGTTACACTCACTTGGTGAAACTATTCCCAGAAATAAGCTAGTAAGGAAAATCCTCAGCTTTCTGCCTAGCTCTTGGGAAAGCAAAGTGAATGCTATTACTAAATTAAAGGATTTACAGGAGCTGACCATAGAAGAGTTGATCGAAAACTTGAAGACCTATGAGTTGAAAAGAAAGACAGACAGTGAAAGAAGAGAACCAAAGAAGGAAAAGAACCTGGTACTTAAAGCTGATAACAATGATTCAAGTGACGAAGATAGTGACATGGCTTACTTAACCAAAAGATTTCAGAAGATGGTCAGAAGAAATGGAGAAATGCTAAAAAGGGGCAGCTCTAACAGACCAAAAAACTGTGATCTTTTTTACAAGTGTGGAAAGTCTGGACACTTCATGAAAGACTATGCTCTCTTGAAGCAAGAATTCTCCAAGAACTACCATGAGAAAACAACTAAGATGAACCCGGTTCCTTTCAAGGACTTCAAGAGAAAAGATGCGCTGACAATATGATAAGACAGGCTCTTGCAGCATGGGGGATTCCTCTAGTGAGTCTGAAGATGAACCTGATACTGCTGATAGTTCCATGATGGCAGTTGAAGGCAAGGAGACTAGATATGACTCAACTTTTGCTTTGATGGCTCAATCAAATGATGATGAAGACAATGGCAACAAAGAGGTAAATTTTAGGGATGTTCAGAGAAATCTGAAATCCTATTCTCCAATAAAACTCATGTCTTTAGCTGATGTATTAATCACTGCTTTTCATAGTCTTGTGGAGGATAGAGATTCTTTGACCTTAGAATAAGGAGAATCTGAACAAACTAGAGACGACTTAGTGGTTGTAGTTACGGACCATAAAAAAACCATTGAAATCCTCAAAAAAGAAAAGAATGATCTGTTGGCAGAAATTACAGACCTAAGGGAAACAATAGTGAAACCATGGACTAAGTCAAAACCTGAAAATTCTGGAAAGGGAAAGGAGATAGCCAGTGAGGAACACATTAGGCTTGAAAATGAGGTAAAAACTATGAGATCTAGGATGTGTGCTGAAATTGAGAAAAACGAGCAACTCCAAACTAATCTAGAAAGAGTAAAGAATGATCTTGAAAAGTCCCTAAAGTGGACCTGGTCCTCAGAAGCTACTACTGCCTTGCATACTAATGATTGTGAAAACAGGCAGGGTATAGGGTTCTAAAGGGATAAAACTCCTCACAACCCTCACAGTAAGTACGTCAATGTCTCTAATAACTGGCCTTGTACCCGATGTGGGAACACTGGGTGCTTCAAGGAAGATTTCCAGGCTAAGAATCAATCGGTTCAGAAAAACAAAGTGTTTGCTGAAAAAGTGACTACAAAAGAGGGACCAGGTTCCACTCACAAAAAAATGCACATTACCTGCATGGACTAAGAGAACTCTTATTCATCCTCTTGCCCACTACAAGGAACCCAAACTTGCTTGGGTTCCTAAAACTAACTCTTAATCTTTTGTGCAAGGAATAGTGAAAGAAAGCGGTCAACAATGGTTTATGGATAGTGGGTGTTCAAAGAACATGACTGGGAACACCACCGACTTTCTTTCACTAAAAGCCCTGTAAAGAGGGAGTGTATCGTTTGGCAATGGTAAAAAGGGGTACATTCTCAGAGTTGGAAAAGTCGGGAAGTCACTCACTCATTCTAATGAAAATGTTTACTATGTAAATGGCCTTAAGTACAGTCTCTTAAGTGTTTCTCAAATCTGTGATAAAGGAAACAAGGTGGAATTCTTGTCCAAAATATGTACAGTCATTGATCTTGTGACCGGTGAAATAGTACCTATGGCCAAAAGATACAAGAACATCTATGTCGTTGATTTCGAGTCCTTACAGAGTGGTGATCTGAGTTGTCTGAAAGTTGTTGGTGATGATGCTGAACTATGATACAGAAGACTGGTCCATACAAGTTTTTTTCTTCTGAATAAACTAGTTCAGAAGCACCTGGTCCATGGTCTGCCTATGTCACATTTCAAGATGCAAAAAGTCTGTGATGCTTGTGCTAGAGGAAAACATGTAAAGTCATCTTTTAAGTCTAAAAGAGATGTGAGCACCTCAAAGCCACTAGAGCTTCTGTATGTGGATTTATGAGAGTGCAAAGCGAAGGAGGAAAAAGATACATTTTTGTGATAGTAGATGACTACTCTAGATTCACATGGACTCTGTTTCTCAGAACCAAAGATGAAACTATTGAGGTGTTTGTGGCCTTTGTGAAGAAAATCCAGGTGAAGATGGAGTCTAGAGTCACATGCATTAGATCAGATCATAGGAGAGAATTTGACAATGTCAAATTTGATGAATTCTGCAATGAAAGCGGAATCACTCACAACTTCTCAGCTCCCAGAACTCCCCAGCAAAATGGAGTAGTAGAAAGAAAGAATAGAACTCTGGAAGAAATAGCAAGAACAATGCTGATCGATAGTGGAATTGCAAAGAACTTCTGGGTTGAAGCTGTTAATACTGTCTGCTACTTGGTGAATAGGTGTATGATCATATCACTTTTGAACAAAACCCTGTATGAATTGTTGAATGGAAAGAAACCCAAGCTAACTCACTTAAGAACATTTGCGTGCAAATGCTATGTTCTCAACAATGGAAAGGATCATCTTGGTATATTCAATGCCAAGAGTGATGAAGGAAAATTTCTGGGCTACTCTTCTCAAAACAAGTCTTACAAGATATATAATAAACGGACTCAATGTGTTGAGGAAAGTGTCCATGTTATTTTTGATGAATCTTATCCATCATGTGAGAATAGTGCTGAGGAAGATCAAGATGGAGAACCCTTACTAGTCCCTGGTGAAGTCATTAACATGACAAACGGAAAAGCAGATATGATAAGTCAAGTAAAGGAGCTAAATGAAATAACGTTTCCTCATCTTCAATAGAACCAAACACCTCAATTACAACCACTGAAGCTGAAGAAAGAGTGGTTGATGCAGTTCAGGGAACTCTACTAGCACCTGAGAGAATGACAGAGGAAAATCAACCAAACATACCCTCTTCCTCTCAGAATGAACCTCAGGCGTCTAACTGGAGACACCAAAGCTCTCATCCAATAGACAACATTATTACTCCTCTAGATTTCGGAGTACAAACCAGGCCAAGAGCCAGAAATTCACTTGCCTTCTTAGCCTTTCTCTCCCAAATAGAACCCAAAAATATCAAAGAAGCCTTGAAAGATGCAGATTGGATTACAGCCATGCAAGACGAACTACATCAGTTTGAGAGAAACAATGTGTGGCACCTGGCACCTAGACCCCCAGATCGAATCATTATAGGAACCAGGTGGGTATTCAGAAACAAGCTCGATGAACATGTAATTACCACAAGAAACAAGGCTAGGCTAGTGGTCCAAGGCTACAATCAGGAGGAAGGGATTGACTATGATGAAACAATTGCTCCAGTGGCTCGCATGGAAGTTGTTAGAATTCTCATCACTTTTGCATCTCATATGGAATTCGCCTTGTTCCAAATGGATGTCAAGAGTGCATTTTTGAATGGACTCCTTAAGGAAAAAGTCTATGTAAAGCAACCCCCAGGGTTTGAATGTCATGAGCACCATGAATATGTGTTTAAATTGGACAAATCTCTGTACGGGCTAAAGCAGGCTCCTCGAGCTTGGTATGAAAGGTTGTCAAAGTTTCTCTTGGAAAATGGCTTTAAAAGAGGAAAAATTGGCAACACTCTTTTCTTAAAGAAACAAGGAAAGAACATGCTCATTGTTCAGGTCTATGTTAATGATATCATTTTTGGAGCAACAGCTGATTCTCTGTGTGAAGAATTTGCAAAACTCATGGGAAGTGAATTTGAAATGAGCATGATGGGGGAACTGAACTTCTTCTTGGGTCTTCAAGTAAAATAGTCCCCAAAGGGTATATCTATTTGTCAGCAAAAATACATCAGAGAGCTCTTGAAGAGGTTTGACATGGAAGCATCAAAGGTGATAGACACTCCCATTTCTACTGCCACTCGACTGGACATGGATGAATCTAGATCTCCTATGAATAAAACCATATATAGAGGCATTATTGGGTTTCTCCTCTATATCACTACCAACAGACCTGATATTGTTTTTAGTGTGGGGTTGTGTGTAAGGTTTCAATCAAATCCCAAGGAATCTCACTTGAAGGATGCCAAAAGAATACTGAGATATCTCAAAGGAACACAGGACTTGGTGCTGTATTATCCGTCAGGTGACAGTTTTAATCTGATTAGGTATACTGATGCATATTATGTAGGTTATCTTGTGGATAGGAAAATCACTTCTAGAATGGCTCACTTCTTAGGTTCATGTCTTATCTCTTAGGGCACAATGAAGCAAAATTCAGTGGCTCTTTCAACAGCTGAAGCTGAATATGTAGCAGCAGTATCCTGTTGTGCTCAGCTTTTATGGATCAAGCAGCAACTGGAGGACTTTGGGGTACTCACTAAGAGTGTGCCCCTTCTATGTGACAACACCAGTGCACTCAACATGGCCAAGAATCTAGTTCAACACAAAAGGACAAAGCATATTGATATGAGGCATCATTTTCTAAGGGACAATATGGAGAAAGGGCTGATATGTATGAAGTTCTGCAACACAGAAGATCAAATTGCAGACATTTTCCCCAGGGCGCTAAGTAGGGAACAGTTTGAAAGAAACAGAGTGAAGCTGGGGCTTTTAAAGCCCAATTGAGATCCTGATTCCTCTTTATCTGGCCTTCACCTTCAATGAAATAACTGGTTAAAAGTGTTTTCTGGCCATGTCTAACTCACTTCAATACCGTTGTAGGTAAACACGCATGATGAGTATAGAAGCTATAGATGCAGTGCATGAATAATAGAAAAGGATTGATTATTTGAAATAAAAAGGTTAAGAACCTGGTTCTTGTACCAAAGGTTAGTAGTTCTGTGCATCCTTTAATACACGTCTTAAAAAGGGTACAAAACACAACTTCCATGTCATCAAATTTTCAGATCATGCTGTCATGTCTCTTCATTTCAATCGTTCTATCTCCCTCTGAAACATTGCAATTCTCCATGCCCAGTTGTCGTTTCAGAACCGGTGCCTATTCCTTTCTCTTCATAATTATCCTCTCCTCTTAAAAACCCTCTTTTCTGCTCTTCCAACCATAAGTCTTACATTAAATTTCTCAAAAGCATCGTCACACCATTTCTTTCAATGGCTGAGACAACTTTCGATCTCCTTGCCTCAGTCATAACTACTATTGATCAATCTATAGAGCCTTCTTCTCCCACTGAGCCTTCTTCACCCACTATTACTCCTGCTATTACAGTCATACCTCACCCAATTTCCCAGTATCTTCCTAATTCAGAAACCCTTAAAATTGCTGCTCCGTTCTCCCCATCGTTTGAGACTCCCACCAGTCAAAAACCAAGTGGAGAACAAGGTTAAAACCTTGAGGTCACAAAGAGTTCTGCCATCATTGCTACCGATTCCATGGTGGTGGTAGCACCATTTGAGGAAGAGAAAAATATTGTAACCGTGTTTGTGGTGTCTACTAATAGTGTACTATCTGAGATCACCTCTTAGAAAAATGAGGCACAAAGTGTGGGGGGAGAAGGGGCCATTGTAACTGTTGAAGGGGATGCACTAGCAGATACTACTTGGGCATCACATGAGGAATTTGATCCCTCTCCGGAGGACCCAGGTCAGGCCTCTCATTCCCATGACAGTGTTGTTCCTGCATTCGATGATGTGCCCTTGGAAATTCAAGCACCATAAATGAGATCTAGTAATGAAGAAGACCTAGATAATGTGGCTATTTATGCATTCATAAGTAAGCGGAGGGTTGTGTCCACCCCTAAGTCTGAAACCAAATGACCTACTACTAGGCTTCAAGTTAAGGTGGCCTACCCTTCAAAAGAGCAAGAAGAGTAGTAGGAAGAAAAGGATAAAGTTGGTGAAAGACGGTGTACCCGTAAGTGATGAGGCTATCCCTATAGTCGAGGTGGAAGAGGAAACCCCAGATGAACCTGGTTCACTTGTTAGACGGTCTCTAAAAAAGATGAAGCCTGCTTCAATAGAAAAGGGGTCAACATCTAGGTCCAAGATGAAGGAGGTGGTGAGTGAGTTTTCGATGTCTGGTAAGGATGTATTAGTCAAATCCAAGGGAAAAAGAAAATTTAGTGGAGAGAAATCTAGCAAATGCAAGTCTAAACCTTTTGAAGAACCTGGTTCTGTGAAGAGAATGAGAAGTGAAGTCAGACTTGGCTCTGAACGCCTGAGGCATCAAAAAGTTCTGTTGGCTTGTACATTTGACCCAGCAATCTCTAAGATGGCTGGAATGCGCTAAATTCTGGAAATGGTCGAGTTTCAATGCTTGGCGCATCTATTTCAAATTGATGCGCCTAAGGTATATGAGGATGAGGTATAAAGCTTCTTTGCTAGCCTCTTTCCAGTTGAGACTGACCACGTTCGTGTCTTGGTCAATGAGGTGGACATCGTGTTCGATGTAAAGTTGCTTGGAGAGATTCTAAAAGTTCCTACAGTTGGTGTGTCCAGTGTAAAAGATGTGTGTCAGTTTAACTTCAGAAATGACGTGGTAAAAGACAATGCAAACAAGAAGGGTGACCATATCCATAAGAAAGCGCTACTCCCTGTCTATCAGTTGTTGTTCGAATTGGTTAACAAAGTTCTATTGCCTCGAGCTGAGAGGAGGTCAGTGAATTCTAAGTCTGACCTATTCTTGATGGAGAAACTGGACAGTTAATCATGGCCTTCCCTATGGGTTCCTGCTTACACAAGTGTTCAAATTCTTTGAAGTCCCTCTGGGGACAGGCAAGGTGGGGACTAGGAAGCAGACTTTCTCACAAACAACTTTGGAAGAGTGCGAGTGCGTGGAAAAGAATGGGGGAGGGGGGTAGGTAGTAAATCAACCGTCTCACAGGTTATTAATGCTCAGAACAGTGCAACTGAGGAAATTCGTCGGTTGAAGGCCAGAAATGCTATCCTAGAAGGTCAGTAAGTCCAAGGGGTTTCGGTGTCAAATGATGAAGTGGCTCGTTTGACAAAGGAGAATGTTAATCTCAGGGCGTAAGTACAGAACCTAAAAGCAGAACTGCTCAATGAGTAAAAGTCGGCAAATGCCTGAATAAACCTCATTCTTCAAACGCTTGTTGTAGCTTCCAAGCCCTTTAATCCTAGTGCCCCCTAAGTACCCCTTCAATGACTAGTTTCTGGAATGTTTGTTAAGTTTTCTTTGATGTTTTGGCGGATATTTTTGTTTTGTTTTCTTTTTTATATGGTTGGGATGAAACACTACTGCTCCCATTTTAACAAGTCCAATGTTGCCTTTCGCTTTTTCAAAGCAAAGGCATATTAAAGTTTTATTAATATCAATCCTTGTTTTATTATGTCAATACTCTCCTTTTGTGTTTCTATTCTCTATCATGATTGTGTGCATATATGTGGCATGAGTTAGCTTAGTTGGACTTCTTTGTGCTGTTATTCTGTCTGTTTTTTAATGATGCCAAAAGGGGGGAAATATGGCCATTAACTTAGGGGGAACACATGTGTTATGAAAGGCATAGAGTCAGGGGGAACCAGTCTGTGTTCTCCTGTTACTTAATCTGGTTCTTACTGCTCTAAATCCACTCTATAAATGTTAAGTTTGTCATCATCAAAAAGGGGGAAATTGATAGGTTTTAAATGTTCTTGCCTTATATTTTGATGATCTAACAAACTTATTGTTAAGAACCAGACTAGGAACCTAACCTACTCGGACTATACTACAAGCTTAACGAGTACCAGATAAAGATGAACTGCTACAACTTCAGGAGCTAGGAACCCAAACAAGGATCTGATACCCTTGTGATTCCCTCATCACAGTACAAGTCAATTGGTCACAACTGGAAATGAAATGACTGACTACATTGTTTCTGCCTCACTGCACTGTCTCTAGTGCCCACTGATTCTCTGACCAACTAAAGTGCTCACATCATTTCAAGTGATATGATTAAGATGTACCTAATATGAGTTTATACAAAACATTAATTGAAGGTTTCAGTTTCTTATTCAAACCTCTTGCCAAAAACAAGGAAATCTATCCTCACAAGTTTGAAGAACAAAGTTGAACGCAACTACGGACCAGTTCCTAAAAGATAGCTTGTTGTTTTCCTAGTTGAGTTGTAACTTTGTGATTGTTTGTATCTCCTAAACTGCTTAGCTAAAAGCGTTTGATTAGGAATCCTCTTGTAAATCCGTAATCTGCTTGAGTTTATGTTGTGACTAGGTTTAGTCATAAGCAAAGGTCTTTGTAATCGTAGAGTTACAAAGTGGCTTGTGGTGAGAGCATCATAAGTTAGTAAAAGTCTTTGTAACTAGGAAGTCACAAAGTGGCTTGTGGTAAGAGTACCACAAGTTAGTTTAGTAAATTCTTTGTAATGGAGTCATTGCAAAGTAGCTTGTAATAGGTTTCTACAAGTTAGTGAAGTTGAAAGCCTACAAGTGTAGGTCGTGGTTTTTTGATCCCCTTGTGTGGAATTTTCCACGTAAAAATCCTCTGCCTTATTGACGTACTGTTTTATTAGCATTCTCAGCAGAAACTTGTAGAGGACGAGGTACTCTAATGTTTGGTGGACTCATACAAACTAACACTGACTCATGTGCATCTACTCTTTCACTCATTTTTGCATTCGACCCAATAACCTGCTGTATCATTGCCTCGAGTCTAGCAAACCCATCTTCCTGTCTCCCACCATGTTGCTGCTGAGGAGGATGATAACCCTGCTGCTGATTTTGATTGATGTATCCTTGTGGCCTTTGGTAGGGCACCACATTATTGTGAGGTTGCATGCCTCCCATATTTCCATTGTTGTGTTGTGGCTGGACTGGCTTGTATGGCTGATTCTGTTGGCCCTAATTCTGACCACCCTGTCTCTGGCCCCCATAATTAGACACATAATTCATGTTCTCAGGGTAATGATGATGATCACTTTCTGCATTCCACTGGCTACCAATTGGCTGACTAATGCAAGATGTGCATAATCCCCCATTGGTTGTATCTGCGATGTGCACATGCTGCTTCTGCCCTAACTCTTCCACCTTTTTGGTGAGTATGCTCATCTGTGTCATTAAGGTGGCCATATTTTCAGCAAGAGTGTTAGATGTATCTAAGGGTACCGAGTGAACTACTAGAGTGATAGGTGCATTCCTGGTTGTCCACCCTGAATTCTGTGCCATCTTGTCATGCAGGCTCTGACTTTCTCTCCATGTTTTGCTTAAGAATTCTCCACCAGCTAAATCATCAACATTAGCCTTCACTCTATCTGTCAGACCCATGTAAAACCACTGCCCCAACATCTGATCTGGAATATCGTGGTACGAATATATAACCAACATCCCTTTGAATCGTTCCCATGTTTCTTGTAGCGTTTCCATTGGTTTCTGTCTGAAGCTCAAAATTTCATTAATTTGCTGAGCAGTTTTGTTGGGTGGATGAAACTTATTCATAAACTGCTTGACTAACTCCTTCGAAGTCATGATGGAATTAATGGGGAGTGAATTTAGCCAAGTCTGGGCAGCTCCTGTCACTGAAAATGGAAACAACAACAGCTTTATTGCTTCCTGAGTTACGTTAGGCTGCCTTTGAGTTTTGAAGATTGACAAGAAATTCTTCAAGTGCTGTTGAGGATCTTCAATGTACGACCCCGAAAATAGTCCCTTATTTTGCAACAAGTGTAGTATGTTGTTTGTGATTTGAAAAGATTCGGCATGTATCTGCGGGACTAATATCATTGTGGCCAAATTCTCTATTGTGGGTTGCGCCTAGTCATATAGAGGAGCCTCCGGCACTAGAGGTGCCACTACCTGCGCAGCTGGGTCTACCACGTTATCCTCATTGTTGTCTCTGTTTTTACCTCGTCTGCCATGTCTGGTTCAGGTTGTTCAGTTGATTGTTGTTGTTTGTTTTTCGGGTTGGCCCGATTCAAGGCCTTGAAAACATTCTCGGGGTCTGACAATGCTTCAAACACTTCACCAGTTCTCGATGAGTTTCTAGGAATGCATCTATACAACCAAGTCAACAAACATTAAAATTTCAATGTATGGATTGAAAATAGAGAAAACTGACTACACTAAGAACTTTTTGTATTTCTTTCAACTGTAAGTGATCACACCGTTAATTCCCCGGCAAAGACACTAAAATTTAATCATGCCCAACTATGCCTTATAAAAAGGACACGCGGTCGTTGCAAATATAATCCGAGTATTTAGCCCTGAGTCGAATCCACAGGGAATTAACCTACCAATTACTTTTGTCGGACTCACTGAATTCTTCATAATCAACTTCCCAGATATTTTGAATAACAATTGGTGATATTTTTACTAACTATAACTGAATGAATTTAAGTAACTAAAAGCTAACTATGACTGAGTTATAAACAAATAAGAGAAGGATCTAAGGTTGCGATTTCCCCTATTAATGGAATCCCTTCCTGTTATGTTTCGCATAGACTTGCCTAATATTACTTATCAATCATGAGCACTCTTACTACTATAAATCTCTCCCAAGTAATTACGACAACTTACTAGACGCACTCTCCCGAGTTACGCTAGCTGACTTTTCTTACAGCTCACTTAGATCGCACCCAAGGTTTCGTTATCCCTAATCCCACCTTTAAACCCTAGGTTATTGATTCCTCATATACTTTGGCAGTGGTGTTGTTCAACAACTACCTAAATATGCACTCTCTCTCGAGTAATACATATTAAAAAGGCATAGCTAATTGAGGATCCTGTCAATTAACTACAACAAGAACATAGTTAAATATATGGAGATTAAACTGGGCAAACTATATTAACACAACAAGAAGTTCATCCCTCAACAGGTTCCATCAAACCCTAGACTAATTAATTAGCTACTCATAGCAAAGCAAGATAAAACCTAGAAGTATTCATAATTCACAACTAATGATAACAAGAAGATGATTGAAAAACTCTAATAGTGGCTTGATCTTCTCACACTTGTTCTTGCCTCTAATTCAGTCTAAAAACAAGCTTAACCTTTGCTTGGGCTAGTTTGTTGAGTTTATAAAGGGTTAGGATAAGTTTCCCCTGATTTACACTTTAGTCCCCAAATTTCTGGGCGATTACACAGTCGACCGCAACCGCGGCAGAACGCGGTGTGATCGCGGTGAAATGCATCCATTCTGACTCACTCATTTGGCCTACCGCGTTCCAGCCGCGGTCACGGTGGCCCCTTATCCAGTCATCCTTTGCCTCTTTCTTGCTTATTTTCATTTGGGTTCTTCTTGATTGGCCTTATATCCACATTATTGACTCCAAAACACTCCATAGTCTCTTCCTAACTTGGATTAGTTCCTGTAAAGCAAAAGAACACCAATTAGAGTATCATTTTGCATTTAAAACAACAATAAAGTATGGTTCATTTATAGTGTAAATAGCATCTATATAGCCTACTATCACCTGTCAACCAAATCACCTCAGAAACTACTACTATCATGCTTCTATACTCAGCCTCTACTAAGCTTCTACTCACAGTATGTTATTTATTTGATTTCCAAGAAACAAGTAAATCTCCTTATTTCATAACATACCTAGTGACAGATCTCCTAGTGTTTGGATAGGATGCCCAATCACTATCACAAAATGCAGTCAATTGTGTACATGAGGTGCTTCCTGGTAGAATTCCTTATCCTGGTGAGCCTTTGAGATACCTTACCAATCTAAGGGCAGCCTCCTAGTGTGAAGTCTTGGGTTTCTGCATATATTGGCTAAGAACCTACACAACAAAGCTGATATCTGGCCTGGTGATAGTGAGATAAAGCAGCTTCCTAATCTGTTTTTGATAAGGAGTGATATCTATAAGCAAAGGATCATTAACACCTCCCACATGTTCATCATAGTCGACAATATTGAGCTTTGTATTCACCTCTAGTGGTATGTTAACTGGTTTAGCACTACTTAAGCCAACATCTGAGATCAATTCAAGTGTGTACTTCCTTTTATTGAGAATTATACCATCATTTGATCTCAACACCTCAATTCCCAGGAAATACCTTAGCTCACCTAGGTCCTTCACTTTAAAATTTTTATGCATTGTACCCTTGGCTTGCTCAATCAGTCTTCCATTGTTACCACTGATGAGAAGATCATCTACATATACTAAGACAATGACAATTTCATCATTTTCTTTTCTGGTGAATAGATAATGATCATAGGGACTCTGAAGATAACCTGCTTGTTGGAGAGCATCTGTGATCTTTATATTCCATTACCTTGAAGCTTGCTTCAAACCATACAATGATTTGAGTAGTTTGCAGACTTTATACTTCCCCTGACTTTGAAAACCCTAAGGCAGATCCATATAAACATCCTCTTTTAGGTCTCCTTGTAGGAAACATTATTGACATCCATATAAAATAGAGTCCAATTCTTGGAATCTCTAACACCGATTATTATCCTCATAGTCACCATCTTAGCAACAGGTAAGAAGGTTTCATGGTAATCTAATCCTTCCTGTTAAGTGTAGCCTTTTGCAACTAGCCTAGCTTTTTATTTGTCCACTTTTCCATTTGGCTTATACTTGACTTTATATACCCACTTTGAGACTACAACCTGCTTCCCTTTAGGCAAGTCAATAAGCTCCCAAATGTGGTTTTGCTCTAAAGCATCAACTTCCTGTTGCATTGCTTCAATCCATTTCTGATTTTGAGATGCCTCTTTGAAGTTTCTAGGCTTTGTGGGTGTTGAAAATAGGCTCAAATACTTCTAATAGTCAGTAGATAAATGATCACATCCCACATAATTTGCAATGGAATATGAGACCCCCCTTTTGTAGTGACATAGTCCTTTAACCAAATTGGTGGCTAGGTAAATCTTTTGCCTTTATCATTCTCTGATATTTCTTCAGCTAGATTCTATACTTCTACTGGTTCCTCACTAGTCATCTCTAAATTAGACTCTGCTGGTTGACAATCATGTGATATTTTTATTGGAGAATTAGATGCAATGTGTTGTGTATCTAATTGATGATCAGCAATGTCATATGTGTGTAGTTTCTGTAAAATCATTTCCATCTTGGTGTGTTGGGCCAGGGAACTGCTGTAGTATAGGTTAAACATGATAATTCTCTTCATTGTGTGTGTGTGTCCCTCCTAAATTGGTCATTGGCATGAGTAATACATCATCTTCATTTTCAATAGGCATAGATCTGAAAGGGAAAGTTCTTTCCCTAAAGTTGACATCCCTACTGATAAAAAATATTTTAGTGTCTAAGTCGAATAGCCTGTACCCTTTTTGAGTTTTAGAATAGCCCATTAACGCTGCCTTTCTTATTCTAGGAGCTAGTTTATCAGGCCTAGGTAAGCTACATGCATAGCATAAACAACCAAAACTCTAAAATGATCCATCATTGGTTCCTTCCCACAGAGCATCTCATATGGTTTTTTTCCCTTCTAGTACTGGTGTAGGCAATTTATTTATTAGATAAAGTGATGTTTTAACACATTCACCCCAAAACTTGACTGGGATGACACCTTGAATTTTCAATGTTCTTGCCACTTCTAAAATATGTCTATATTTTCTTTCTATTGTTCTATTTTATTGTGGTGTGTAAGCACAACTGCTTTGAAGAATGATCCCAAGAGAAGTGATGAGTTCATTACATTGAGAATTGAAGAATTCTATGCCATTATCTAACCTTAATACTTTCACACATACACCAAATTGATTTCTTATCATAGTCAAGAAATCCTTAAGCACAACTGACACTTCACATTTAGATTGAAGTAAACAGACCCAAGTGTACCTACTATAGTCATCCACCACGGTAACAAAGAATTATTTTCCATTAAAAGTTGGCTTTCTATAAGGTCCCCACACGTCTACATGCATCAGCTGGAAAATACCCCTAGTGTTACTTTTACTAATAAGAAACTGTAACCTGACTTGTTTTGCTATTGGGCATACTGAACACTGCTCATGCACTGTGTTATTTAGTTTGTTCTTCAGTCTTGGTATGGGATGCATTGCTATAGCTGAGGGATGTCCTTGCCTTAAGTGACATAATTCTGCTTCATCTTCACCTTCATTACAGATGCTCCTACTGTAGGCTTTATTTCTCTTTGCAGTCTATAGAGGCCATTATTTTCTCTACCAATCCCCATTACCTTGCCATTATGGAGACCCTGAAACATATAAAAATTAGGATACAAGGTGACTGAACATAGCAATTCGTTAGTTAGCTTTACATTGAAAGCAAATTAAATTTGAAGTCTGCCACGTGCAACACATTCATGATCTTATTACTTCCTAACACCACTGTACTTCCTGCACTAGATATAGATGATATATTTTTAGTTGGTACTTGTACTCTACTATTGTGACTTTTTTCTATGCTTCTTATGTCTTCTAGCAACTCCTTGCAGGGTATAATATGGTGTGATGCCCTTGAGTCTATTATCCATTCACACAGACATAAGTCTCAGAGAGCAATGTAACAGTACTTGCAATCATGTTTGAGTTGCAATCACTTGGTGGAGGTTTGTTAAGTGATCACGCCCAACTCTAGTCCTAAAAAGGATAAGCAGTCGCTGCAAATATAATCCGATCTAAAAGTCCGGAGTCGAATCCCACAGAGAACTAAGGCTTAGCTATAGCTGTTTAATATCACTAAGAAGACAAGTTTGTACAATTATCTAAATTATAAAGATTGAGATTTATATTTCTAACTAATTAACTAGCAAATACTAGAAAGCGGTAAAATTATCAACTAACGAGACAAAGGGTTGGAGACTAAGTTAAGGAGGTCTAGAGTAATGATTTTCCTAATTGTCGGAATCCTTCCAGCTGTGTTCCCTACAATTTTGCCAATGTATTCTCTACTGATCGTGAGCACTTTAGGTGCCGTAATTTTCTCTCGAGCAACTACAATAATTTAATAGACATATTCTCTCGAACTACGCTAGTTGTCTTCACTAACCGCTCATTATGACCACATCAAGGCTTTGTTATTTCTATACCTACCTTTAAACCCACTATATTAATTTCTCACATACGTTAGGAGTGACGTTGTTCAACAGCCACCTAAATATATATCCTTTCTCAAGCAACACATAATAAATATGCACAGTCAATTGATGGACATTCAATCAAGTGAAATAAACATGTAGTTGAACAAATAGATAAATTCAAAGGCTAAATTATATTAAAACATAACAAGAATTCATCCTACAGAAGGTTCTATCAAAACTCAAGATAACAAATTAGCTATACATAATAGTATGCATAACTACAATACTAGAATTCATAACCAATAATGGAAATAGGAAGAAGAAAGTGAAAAACTCATGGAAGAATTCTCCGCCTTGCTCCTAGTGTGTTCTTGCCTCCTTAGGTCCAAAGTGTGTCAAAAGTCCTCAAAATACCATTTTTTCCATATATATATACACCAAGTAGGGTCAGGCCCAAACAATTACACCTTCTCCTATGTAAAAAAGGACACTTTTCCCGAACAGGACATGCACGGCCGTGCACCTGGAAAGGAGCCCGCGCACTTGGCCGCACACATTTCACACTTTCTACCCCATTTGTGCGGTTAGTGTGTGGCCGCGCACTTGCCGTGCACTTTTCACCCTGTTCTGTTGGGAATTTTGAAAAACAAAAAAACATGAAATTTGTAGACCTTTGAATTATCTTTGCAACCATATATTGTGAGCGCAAATGGAGTTCTGAGCGAAAAGTTATATCCATTTTACTAGACAGTGTGTAATATGCCTACTCGATTCTTCGTTCGTTCTAACTATCATCCGCTGATCCCCGAACACGATCACGGCTTAATTCCTTGGGCTTTTTCGCAGATTTCAAAGCTCCAAATCACTTGAATTCATTCCATAACATCTACATAGCTCAGAATCACTCCTACAAGGCATAAAACACACAATTAGTGCTAAACACTAGCGATTAAAGCTCAAACTCAATTAAAGTGCAGTAAATTAGAGTGTAATAAGCGACTAAAATACGTAATTATAGCCTTCCTCAACACCCTACACTTTATATAGAGACACATTTTTAAACAATTCTCCTAACTTATCATACCAAAAATATTTAAAATAGACTAAGCACAAAAGTGTAACATCTTCACCTCAATATTTGACTCATAAGTACCACGGATTATTCACAACTCGCCCACTTACTCTAACATAGAGATCACTGACATTATCTTTCCTTCATGAATCAAGTTCCCTCACACAACAAAAGAGAGTAGTTCCACACAATAAAATTTAAGAGCACTTAGGAATTCAAGATAGAAAGAATTCACTCACTCTCAAAAATAACATTCATATGCCATAAAAGATGCACCATAGGCTTGCCCGTAGTGTACTACTCTACTAATCGAGCTCATTCAGTCTAGGATCAAGTAGGACTTTATTTGGTTGTAATGTAGGTTGTGGGACAGGTAGGATACATTTAGATATAATAGTGACTACACCTCCCTAAGCATTTTAATACATATACTTTAACATTCAAACCTCATACTTATGTCAAACCAGACTCCACGTTCACATTAATGTATATTACTCCATACTTCTTTAAGCACAATTACATCAAGAGTCACCACTTATCAAGGAATTTTTTTTTCACAGCAATACAACTATTT
The DNA here is from genome assembly GCF_000393655.2 of Nicotiana sylvestris. Lineage (NCBI taxonomy): Eukaryota > Viridiplantae > Streptophyta > Magnoliopsida > Solanales > Solanaceae > Nicotiana > Nicotiana sylvestris. The sequence continues at coordinate 31,268,071 of NC_091061.1, forward strand.
TTTTTCTTTTTTTAATTCAAGCAGCTCTTACTTTTTCAAAATAGTGCACCTTTCTCCTTATTTCATTAGTTCCACTCAAAAGCCAAATCAACTACCCCACACTTTAACTTTTACAAAGTTCATAACAATTCAAGTGCTCGTGAGGTTAAAAGGTTCAAATAGATGGTTAATTCAAACAAATGGTAAGGCTTGTAATGTGGTTGCCAAAGAAATATGATTATAGGCTCAAAGGGGTTAACTATGATACATAACAATTAGGCAGATAAAATATACATTTTTGTTTCAACAAAGAAATGCCTATATCATTTTCAAGACTGAACAAAATTACTATTTCGCTTTGTAAACACACGGGGCAAGTTCTAGGCATCAAATACAATGCATAGAATAACACTCAAACCTCACACACACATGGCACATAACTCACTAGTCAAAGCAGTTAAGCAAATTTAAAATCATACAATTTAAGGTACTTATACAAGAGAAAAAAATTGAGCCTAAGCGTGACAACCAAAGTACTCACTATTCTCAAGGCATAACAAAGTCAAGAGATATTGATTCAATTCAAAAAACAGCACAATGGCTCCTATTCCTAAAAAAAATTAACTAGACCCGGTTCAAATAAAACCCTTGGAAAAGAATCGCGGCACAAAGAAAAACCAAGTGGGTTGCTACATTACCTATAAAGAAAATCTTTTTGTACTTTTTCTTTAGACTTAAATCCCTCGAGAAAATTGTCTAATAGATCCATCGTCGGGAAAAATCCAATCTTTTAAAAATGTATTATTCAATTAAACTAACACAGCTAAAGTAGCATAGAAAGTCACCCAGACAATTTCCTCACCCCACACTTAAAATTGTGCATTGTCCCCAATGCACATCATAACTATAAGAGGGTAAAAGAAACTCCCTGGTAAGACAAAGGCTGAAGCACTAGCAGCTCATGGGGTACTCTGACTTCTCCCAGGCATACTTAGTTCCAACCATCTGGCTTGTTGTTGCATCCTTCCAATAGCTTTGCTTTCCATGCTCCTGAAAAATCAAAATCGACACTACAAACATAATACAATTAAAGAAATAAAAAATAAAAGAAAGCAATAAAGCTGGGTTGCCTCCCAACAAGCGCTTGATCCAAGTCGCGGCACGACGCAAATCACTTTTTGCCCTCACCTCGAGCTTATGAATTGAACTCCCAATTTGGATCCAAGTTTTCGGCTATGCTCCAGGGGTGGAGGAACAAATCTAATTGGTCCAAGCAACCATTATACTATTCTACACTTCTTGTCTTTTAGATGAGGTATGTAGTCCTGTCTTTTCGGCAAGAAAAATTCCAGAATGTAGACACCTTGTTCCTCATTCCTTGACTTATCAATCGGCTCGGATGACTCTATTTCCATATCGTCATCCAAGAACAATGTAGAAAAATATTTGGAGTGAGGACCAATGCGCTCACACACATAAACTTCAGGACTTTCAGCATCCTCAACATCAATGATACTAGAGTCAACAAAATTTATATCCCCAATGTCCTTGGCTGACTCTAGTCTCACTTCTACAACATCGACAACCTCAAATTGTTGTTGGCTAGGTTGTTGATGTTCTACTCTGACCTCCTCAATTAGCACCTCAAATTCACGCTCTTCTTGCCTCTTATCCCCAAAATTGGCTTGTTGCGCATTAAAAGCTTCAACCACTTGACTCACTTGAGCCTCCAAGTTGCGAATAGTTGCCTCTTGCCTTTCTATCTGCAATTGTTTCTCATTATTTTGTTTCAGAAGGCACTTTAATATGTCCTTCATCTCCTTCAGGTCTGCATCCCCAGGTTTTTTGTTCCTGTTAACTTCACAAAAAAAGGTAGAACCATCATAATAAGGGGTTGGGCGAAGATAAGAAATATAAGCACAACCATGAAAGTGACCATTTTTACCATCACACACATTCCACAAATAAGATTGATTTGGTGCACATAACTTGCTCTCAAAAATATTTTAATAATTTTGACACTGGTGGTTTCTTTCACAATATGTATGAGGGTCAATAGTAGAATTATCTACACCTAAATTCCCATAATTTCAGGATGTCATGTTTCTCAAATCAACAGTTATAATATAAAAAAATATGGAAAATAAAATAAAATAAAAGTTCAAACTTGAAACCTAGCAATATATACAACTACACCGTTAGTTCCCCAGCAATGGCGCCAAAATTTGATCACGCCCAACTCTAGTCCTAAAAAGGATAAGCGGTCGTTGCAAATATAATCCGGTCCAAAAGTCCAGAGTGGAATCTCATAGATAACTAAGGCTTAGCTACAACAGTTTAATATCACTAAGAAGACAAGTTTGAGCAATTTTCTAAATTTTAAAGATTGAGATTTATATTTCTAACTAATTAACTAGCAAATACTAGAAAGCGATAAAATTATCAACTAACGAGACAAAGGGTTGGAGACTAAGTTAAGGAGGTCTAGAGTTATGATTTTCCCAATTGTCAGAATCATTCCAGCTATGTTCCATACAATTTCGCCAATGTATTCTCAACTAATCGTGAGCACTTTAGGTATCGTAATTCTCTCTTGAGAAACTAAAAAAAATTACTAGACATATTCGCTCGAACTATGCTAGTTGGCTTCATCTAACCGCTCACTATGACCACGTCAAGGCTTTGTTATTTCTAAACCTACCTTTAAACCCACTGTATTAATTTCTCACATACGTTAGGAGTGACGTTATTCAACACGCACCTAAATATGTATCCTTTCTCAAGCAACACATAATAAATAAGTGCCTTTCAATCAACAGAACTAAACACGTAGTTGAATAAATAGATAAATTCAAAGGCTAAATTATATTAAAACATAACAAGAATTTATCCTACAAAAGTTTCTATCAAAATTCTAGATAACAAATTAGTTATTCATAATAGTATGCATAACTACAATACTAGAATTCATAACCAATAATGGAAATAGGAAGAAGGAAGTGAAAAACTCGTGGAAGAATTCTCCGCCTTGTTCCTAGTGTGTTCTTGCCTCCTTAGATCCAAAGTGTGTCAAAAGTCCTCAAAATACCGTTTTTTCATGTATATATACCAAGTAGTCAGGCCCAAATAATTACACCTTCTCCTATGCGAAAAAGGACACTTTTCTCGGACAGTACATGCGTGGCCGCGCAACTGGAAGGGCGCCCGCACACTTGGCCGCACATATTTCACAATTCTGCCCCATTTGCGCGGCCGCACACTTGTCGTACACTTTTCACCCTGTTCTGTTGAGAATTTGGAAACACTTAAAACATAAAATTTGTATACTTTTGAATGATATTTCCAACCATATATTGTCCAGTCCAAATGGAGTTTTTAGAGAAAAGTTATGTGCATTTTACTAGACAGTGCGCAATATACCTACTTGATTCTTCGTTCGTTCTTAACTATCATCCATTGATCTCCGAATACGATCCCGACTTAATTCTTTGGGATTTTACTCAGACTTCAAAGCTCCAAATCACTTGAATTCATTCTATAACATCTACATAGCTCGAAATCACTCCTACAAGGCATAAAACACACAATTAGTGCAAAACACTAGCGATTAAAGCTCAAACTCAATTAAAGTAAACTAAATTAGAATGTAATAAGCAACTAAGATATGTAATTATAGCCTATTATTATTAATCAAGCTCATGAGTTGTGAATACTCTTCGTCAGTAAAAAAAAATGCCCCTGCATCTAATTCTCACCTGCTACATTGTTGATGCAAGCCTTATAACCTCCTCCTGTCTGTGTTCTGCTACTAGACTGCCCAAGAGTTCCACCAAATTGACCATTTTTCTTCTTACTTTTGAAGTTTGGGGGTGACCTACAATCTTATAGCATTTTTTCTTCAAATGACCTTTATAACTACAGTATTCACATATCATGCCTGGTCTTCTTGGTTTGAACCCTTGTGTTTTTCTTGGTTTGAACCCTTGTGGTGTCCACAACACCAAGCTACCTCTCGCACTTTTCCTGTGTGACAATTGCATAAGCTTCATTTACTGTCACCACTGGCTTCCTTCAAGTATGTTGCTTCTTACGTTGTTGTAACTTTCATTCAATCCTATAAGGAATTATAGAAAACGTTGCGACTTCAAGAGTTCAATAGATGGCCTCGCTTCCTCACAATCACAGTATGATAAAGGAGCCAACACATCCAAATCACCCCACAGATCCTTCATCTTAGTGTAGTAACTTGTTACTGTGTTCGTTCCTTGCCTCATTATTGCTATTTCAGCCCAGAGGTGATAAATTCTCGTCAAGTTTGAGCGATAAAATCTCTCTTGGAAATCGTTGCATACTTTCCTCGCATCTGACGCATAGACAATACTTGGCATTGATTCATTTGAAACTGTACTTCCTATCCATGACAACACTATTGCATTGCATTTTTTCCATTGCTCAACCAATTCCCCTATGTACCTAGCCTTTACACACGATCCATCCACAAAAAACCTAGTTTGCCCGCTGCTCGCGAGGCCAATTTCATTGCTCAGCTCCACAGGGCATAATTTTCTGGCCCTATGAGCTTAATTGGAATTAAAACTAGCCCCAAAGTATCTCTAGCTTGAAGGTATAGTGGATGATTGTGATCAAGTGAGGCCACTTCATTTTCTGTCATGTCTGCCTCCCGAGCTTGAATTTGTTCTTATTCGGTAGGAGCTTTACACCGGAGTTCACACCTCACGGTCGCCTCTCTGATACCATATTAAATTGAGGTTGAACTTTGTGAATCTCAGCTCAATTGACAGAAATGGAAGAGCTAGGGTTCATCTACGAAGAGGAATATTCTGGAATCTAGAGGAGAAACTGAGAGGAAGAATATCTAATTTTCATTACACAAAATGCACAAGACAGAGACTTTTATACAGCTACATTTGGCCGGATCAGATGCAGAGGCGGATGTAGTGTACTGTCTACGGGTTCAATTGAACCCATAACTTTTGACACAGAGTAAAAATTTATATGCAAAAATTGCAAAAATAATAGATATGAAACCATAACTTTAAAAATATAATGGTTTCAATGTTAAAAACATTAAAATTGAACCCATAGAATTTAATCCTAGATCCGCCTCTGATCACGTCCACTTCATGTGCCACTCACTAACCGACTATCAACAGTGTTAATTAACGGATATAACTTACTACTTAATCTTCTCACTATTTTAATATATACTTAACCATATGATGTCTTTTAAGAAATTGTGCGAGTTTAATTCAAATATGATAATACCACACCATATTGTGAAGAATATCTTTTGTCTAACTTAACGTATCATCGAAAGTCCACTTTTTTTTTTTTTTTTGGTTAATTCCCGGTAGATATCGTTAGAGAATAAAATCGATACTTTGATTCGAAGAGAAATGAAAGCACGTCCAAGTTGATCACTTTTGGAAAACAACTTTAGGTGTCTCCTTTTTGTGTTTTGATATTTCTGTGTCTATAGGCAATGCATAAAAGCATAACTTCTTTACTTGGATAAAATACACGTAGACTTGCCACTCATTTATCGGCTACCCCTACCTAAATCCTTATCATAAATACCCCATTCCAAGTCATACACATGCATTTAACATGCATCTTCTTGATTAAAAAGAAAAAAAAGCATATATTTCATTATAAGAAAAGCAAAAAAGAAAAAGAGAGAGTACACATTGCAATTTGCAAGAGTATATGCATGAAAAAATTTATAATATTAAAATTAAGGGGTTGATGAGGCAATTTTACCCGATAACGAAAGCAGGATTTTCACGAAAGAGATTCAAAAAATAAAAAAGGTGAACACGCAAAGAAACTAAGGGAATTCAACATCTGCTATATATATATATATATATATATATATAAAGATTTAACCTTATATACACAATGTAAGTTTCGACAAAGTGGATTCAATCCTCTTCCGTTCACCGAGCTCCACCCCTCATTGTACCTACACAAGAGTTTAACGTAGGAAGTTAATGGAAGAGTTAAGGAAGAGCTTTGAGTTTAAATATATTGTATGCACTAACAATACATACAAAGTATTTTTACCTTATTAGGTTAAGTTGATCTACAATTTAATAGGTATATAATTTTTTTTATAACAAACTCAATATGATAATCTAGAAAAATGATAAATAGCCTGCAATTATAACATGTTAAATTACATGCACAAACATTGTGAATATTTATCTCAAGATGAAAGATTTTTGTTGTAGTGTGTATGGGTTCATCTCGGAATATATATAAATCCAATATGTTAGCACTTCAACTTTGTGATTTTCATTTTCCGTTTTAAATGAAAAAATTGATATAAAAGAGTTTTCTTATGCAATTTAGCGAGGTAGTAAATTAACAGCCCTACATGTTTGTCTTGAAACAGAAAATTTCTATATTTGCTGACAAGGATCCCATATATCCTACCTGGCTTTCTTCTTTTGACTTCAAAAACTACTAAAAAGTTGTTTTTAAAACCAAGCGATAAAAGGGGCTCCCAAAAAAGCACAAGTAACATGTGAAGATAGAATATATAGCTTTGTAATTATTGATAATAAAATAATAATAATAATACTTTAATACATATATTACTTCTATGATGATTTATAATTTATATTCGGTGACAAAATAATAAATTTCTTATAATATGAGAACGTATTTAAATATGGTGAAGAAGCTTACTTACATTATTTCCAGGTTACTTATTTAATTTATTATGATCAGCAGTTATATGTAATAACCTTGTAAATGATATGTATGTTAAAATAAACTTTACAGTATCATTAAATAAAAGTTAACTTTTTGCGGGGAAAAAAACATGCACGAAAAATGAAGAAAATTGTATATCATGTCAGCAAAACATTAAAAGAAAAGAAAAGAAGAAGAAAAAGAGCCAAAAAGTCAAGCCACCGTCGAGCATAAGAATAAGAAGCTAAAAAGGTAATCCACTCGGTCACTGATGTTGATTGTGGAGTTTGACAGCATTGTATATTAGTAATTTAGTATTAGCAAATAGTTGTTTTTTTTAAAATGTACTATTAGATTTTTTTTTATAAAAAAAATAGCAAATAGTGCGTTTTCTTTTCTGTTCTTGCCCAGTTGTTTTATGCATTAGCTTCTACTCGTAGTAGTTGTCGAGAAGTTCCTCTTAAAAAGATTAAAAGAGGCAGGGCTATAAATTAACATATTGATGAAACAACAAAAAATAGGTCACTTACAAACATAAGTTGTTTGAATTATACTTTAACCTTTCTACTCCTACTTAAAATTCTTAACAATACAAAGACAAAATTAAGTTGAAATACTTGAAACTGTTGTCCACCATAATCGAGAAGATGTGGAGTTCGAGTTCAACTTCGCAGTGGAATACCAAAATTTTTTGTAAGCGGTATATATCTAAAAGAGTGAAAAAATGAATTCTCATTGAATTATCGGCTAATGTGTCTCCATACTGTTAAATTTGCAATTATATGATTTGCTTATTATTGACACATGTGTGTATATTTATTAGTTGTACAAGTGAGTTGGTAGTTATGTACAGTTGTAGGTGTATGTAGTAGGTGTACATAGTATAAATACTGTACTGTATTCATTTTTCTCCTGTATCATTTTACATTTTGAGCCAAGCTCATTCTTTAGTGAAATAGAAAATAAGCTGCCAGAAGTCCCTTGTCTATGGCATCTCTCGATCGCCATTAGAGCTCACTCGAGGTGAGCTCATCCTCTTCATTTCCTCTACTGCTTTGTCATGGTATCAGAGCGAGACTCTCGATCTTAAACTCAGTTGGTCAATTTTCCTTCCTGTTGGAAGCGTATCCCTACGGAGTGTTTATGTACGAATATAAAAAAAATTCCAACTTTTCCTTTCAAATCGATCCTTGATAATTATGGCTCTTGATGAAAACACAATGGATTCGACAAATCCGGCCTTGGATTCGACAAATCCGCTCTACATGCATCCATCTGAAAGCGTTGGTTCTATGCTTGTACCGGGACTTTTCGACGGATCAGGATATAGATCGTGGAGAAGAGGAGTTCTAAGAGCTCTCTCAGTGAAGAATAAAGTAGGATTCATAAACGGGAAGTGCAGAAAGCTAGATCCACAGGATCCTAGCTATGATCAATGGGAACATTGCGATGACATGGTCACATCGTGGATCCTAAATTCTATCTCAAAGGACTTGGCGGATAGTCTACAGTATGTTAATGATGCTCAAGAATTTTGGAAAGAACTTGAAAACAGATATGATCAACAAACAAATGGGGAAAATTGTATCAATTGCAGAGGGAGATAAATGATTTGAGTCAAGGAACCCTAGACATCACTATGTACTATACTAAAATGAAGAAATTTTGGGAAGAACTAAACACATTGAATACACACACTCAATGCAAATGCAATTGCACATGTGGTGCTAAGGCGAACATGCAGAAAGCTGAGCAAGATAGAAGGCTGATTCAATTTTTAATAAGACTAAACGAAGTCTACACTATAGTCAAGAGAAGTATTTTAATGATGAATCCATTACCCTCACTCGCACAAGCTTTTTCAATTCTCATCCAAGAGGAGAAATAAAGAGAGGTCAAGACAAACAATCAATTGGTGATTGAATCTACTGCCTTGAGTGCTAAGAGATCAGGAGGAAATCACTTTAGGACAAACTTTGGTCAACAGACAAACGTTGCAGACAACACTGGATATATGAACTACAATCAATAGGGAAACAGAATTGGAAACAACAACTACAGGGGAGGACACTTTGGGAATAGGCCACGACCTTTTTGTGACTATAGTAAGAAGTCAGGTCACACTAAGGAAAGATGCTACAAGTTGCATGGTTATCCTCAAGATTCAAGGTTTAACAAGGGAAAGAGAATTGTTGCCAATGTACATGGAACTCAAGGAGAGAATGTCATTGAAAGTGGACATGGAAACAATGGACATGCACATGAATAAGACAAAACTATGCAGAATCTTACTAAGGAACAATATAATCAGCTAGTGAGCATCCTGTAGAACTTTCATGCTGGAAATGCAGGAAATGAAATGAAAGCATGAGCTGTGAATTTTGCAGGTATCTCAGCTTATTCAACTCATTTTGATTCGGGTTCTAACTCATATGAATGTTCTAGGTCTGTTACTGATTCTTGGATACTTGACTCTGGGGCATTAAACCATATGACCTATAATAGATCCATATTAATCAATGTGAAAACCTTAGTTTACCCTTTCCTGGTTACTTTACCTAATGGTTATAAGGTGAAGGTGACATTGATGGGAGATATAGTAATGAGCCCTAAGTTCACTCTGAAAAGAGTTCTCTTTGTTCCAGTTTCAAATTCAACCTAATCTCAGTACATTGCTTGACAGTTCAATTTGATTGCTTTCACCAAATTTGTTTGCATTCTTCTGCAGGCCCCTTCACTGAAGAGGTCTCTGGTAATTGGTGAAAGTAAGTATGGTCTGTATCTCTACAAATCAGATTCTTGTAAGTCCAACACTTCAGATTTCTGCAAGTCTAATTCCCTAGTCTTTGATAATTCATCTAGTGCATCAAATAATGGTAATGTAATCACTCAATCTACTCCATCTAGTATAACCAGTAGCAGTAGTGTTAGTCCACACTCTGTTTCACACATTGCATCTAGTTTACATAATTCTTCTTTCCCTACTACATCTAGATCACACACTTCCTCTTCTGAATGTAATAAGATTGTCACCAATTCTCATGTGCAATATGAAGGAAATATTAGTCCTACTTGCAATGCATCTATGAATAATAAATATATGATTAATCTCTTGTGGCACAATAGATTGGGATGTATACCCTTTGCCAAAATGAGAGGTATTGAGTCAATACCCTTTCAATTTTCACCAAACAGTCCTTTATCTGTCCAATATGCCCAATGGCTAGACAAATAGACTGCCATTCCCAGAAAGAACTACAGTAAAAACCAAGATCTTTGAAATCTTATATGTAGACTTGTAGGGGACCTATTATGTGCCAACACATGATAGGAATAAGTACTTTATCACCCTAGTAGATGACTACAGCAGGTGCACTTGGACATACCTTCTTAACTGCAAGAGCAATGCCCTACAAGTAATCAAGGCTTTCTCTACCATGGTGAAAAACCAATTCAACTGTTCCATTAAGATCATTAGAACAGATAATGGCCTTGAGTTCATAAATTCTGAGATTGCTTCTTTCTTGCAGTCTGAGGGAATTATACACCACAAAACATGTCCCTATACACCTCAACAAAATGGCATAGTCGAAAGAAAATACAAGTAACTTTTGGAGACAGCCAGGGCACTGTTGTATCAGTCCAAAGTCCCCATGCAATACTGGGGAGAATGTATCCTCACCTCAGCATACTTGATTAACATACTCCCTTCTACCACTCTCAAAAATAAATGTCCACTGGAGCTACTATACAAAAGAAAACCCAAATACTCTCACCTCAAAACCTTTGGATGCATCTGCTTTCCTACAAACCTAAAACCTCACAAAGATAAATTTGAATCTATTCCTTATCTCATGTCTTTGTGGGATATCCTTTTGGGACAAAGGGCTACAAGGTACTCAATCTAGTCACAAAGAAAATTTATGTTTCAAGGGATGTTGTATTTCATGAAGGTGGTATTTCCTTTTTCTTTTCACTCTAGTTCTGATAGAGTCTTTCCTTCATTTCCACAAGTAAATGCAGAATTAGCACAAGAACTATTCCCTTCTCATAGGTCAACATCTATTCCTACTTTTTCTAGTACATCTCTAACAACAATGTCAACTGATCCTTCATCACCAGGGGCAAGAGAACCTAACCCTCATGTGACTTCAAGTTCAGAAGAACAATTTTCCTTATCTGATAACAATGAAACTCGTGAAACTCTGCCTAACAATACTCCTAACTCAATAATACATGAATCTAGTGAAGATTTAGGAAGGCCATCCAGAACCCTCAAAGTCCCCACTTACTTGAAAGATTACAACTATTTACTACCCAAATTACAAACAAATCATCCTGACTCTCCCTCTAGTAATAACCAAAGAACCACCTCTCTTTCCTTCAATGTATCCATACCCAACGCCCAATATGGCTCACTCAATGTCTTGAATTTTGATAGTCAGCAACTGATCAAAACTATCTCCCATGAGACTGAACCCAGTTCATATGAGGAGGTAGCTGCTAATCCTGTTTGGCAGGCAGCTATGAATCAAGAGTTTGAAGCCCTTTATGCCAATCATACTTGGAGTCTTGTACCTCTTCCAAGTGGAAAAAGGGCAATAGGATGTAAATGGGTATACAAGGTGAAGCACAAGGCAGATGGGAGCATAGAGATTGAAAGCAAGGCTAGCAGTGAAGGGATACACTCAAGAGGTCGGGGTAGACTACATAGAAAATTTTTCACCAATAGTTAAAATGACAACTGTTAGGGCTCTAGTTGGGATAGCAATAAAGAAAGGCTGGGACATTTTTCAATTGGATGTGAATAATGCATTTCTTCATGGAGATCTTCATGAAGAGGTATACATGGAATTACCTCCAGGTCTTGTTGTAGAGAGGTCAGACTTAGTATGCAAATTGAACAAGTCCTTATATGGATTAAAGCAAGCAAGCAGACAATGGTATGAGAAGTTGACTAAAACACTTTGTTCCAGGGGATACACACATTCTTTATTAACTATTCCTTGTTTTAAAAAAAGCATGGAGATTCAGTAGTGTTTGTGGCTGTCTATGTAGATGATGTCCTGATAATAGGGACTGATTTGCAAGAAATAGAAGCATTAAAGGTCTACTTACATAAGACCTTCAGAATAAAGGACTTAGGAAGACTACATTATTTTCTGGGACTAGAAATTCTGTATAAAAGTGATGGAGTATGGGTATCACAAAGGAAATTCACAATGGATTTACTATCAAAATTTGATTGTATGAAGTATTCTGCCTTGACCTCTCCACTAGATCCCACAGTCAAACTAAGTGCAGAGGAGAGTCTTTGTTGCCTGATCCTTTACACTTCAGAAAACTGGTGGGAAATTGAATTACCTGACTAACACAAGACCTGATATATCCTATAGTGTGCAGCGTTTGATTCAGTATATGCAAAGTCCTAGGGAGCCTCACTTGAAGGTTGCATATCATGTGCTGAGATATCTCAAAGGTGATCCGAATCTAGGGATCTTTTTATCCAACAATAAAGATTACAGAGTTCGAGCCTTTTGTGATTCAGATTGGGCAGCTTGCCCTAACTCAAGAAAGTCAGTTAGTGGTTATGTTGAATTGCTAGGTGATGGACCTATCAGTTGGAAATCAAAGAAGCAACACACTATCTCATTGTCCTCAACAGAAGCAGAATATAGAGCTGCCAGACAGGTTGTGGGAGAATTAGTATGGTTACTGAGGTTACTAGCAGAATTGACAGCCCCCTTGACATTTCCTGTGACAGTCAAGCAGCACTGCATATAGCCACAATCCTTTGTTCCATGAATGCACAAAACATATAGAGGTGGATTGCCATTTTGTGAGAGATCAAGTACACGAGGAGCTCATTACACTGCACCACATTTCCACGAATGAACAGCTGGCTGATATCTTCACTAAGCCCTCACAAGGGTGAAACACTACAATTTACTCAGCAAGTTGGTTGTGAGTTTCTCTCTTCCAACTTGGGGGGGGGGGGGGTTATTGACACACTTGTGTATATTTATTAGTTGTACAAGTGAGTTGGTAGTTATGTACAACTGTAGGTGTATGTAGTATAAATACTGTACTGTATTCATTTTTCTCCTGTATCATTTTACATTTTGAGCCAAGCTCATTCTCTAGTGAAATAGAAAAGAAGCTTCCAGAAGTCCCTCGTCTATGGCATCTCTTGTTCGCCATTAGAGCTCACTCGAGGTGAGCTCATCCTTTTCATTTCCTCTACTGCTTTGTGATTTGCTTATATCATAAAATTAATAAAGACTGTATCCCATCTGATACATATATTATTCTGATGTTGAAGCATATTTTGGCTCTGGTAAGCTTTTAATGATGGATGTACTAGATGTCATTATTAAGCTTCCAATTGGGAATCTAATTTCTAGTCTTTCCCTCCTTTTCGTCCAGTTTCCACCAAAAGATAAAAAGTTGGGTATCTAAAAAATATCGAGATCCTTTCACCTAATGCATTAAGATTTTACTTATGGTGAATAAACGTAATTTAACTTACTATAATAAGTTGTCCGTCTTATTTTTCAAGCAACTCATTTCACAACTAGATCAATCGGTTTTGTGGCCATTCTAATTATTTTAGTTTTATAATTTGCGGAGTTATTTTTTTCCATTCAAATTGTAGGGGTTATGTTGAACCATTTTCTCTACGCACCTATTAGGAGAAATTATTTGTAGCCAGGGGTGGAGCTAGATGGACGGAAAAGGATTCTTTCGATCGAAAATTATACTTTGTATATAAGATTAACTTTTTTCGATGATATATATTAGATGTTAAATCCTTTCGCTTATTCACAGTTTTTGAATTACTTTGGTGAAAAATCTGTTTCCACTACTGCTTGTAGTTATATTTTAGGAGACGTGAAACGTGTAAAAATTCTTTTTATATGTTTTGAAAATTGAATTTATTGTTATTATGACCTTGAGAAAAGGGTAAACAGTTGATACTGTATTACATAGAATTTATGAAATCTTAACTTTCACACCGTTTTAGACTTTACTTGAAAAGTAGCAGGAAAAAGGTTCTTGTCCTGATCCAGAGATGTTAACTACCATAATCTATCTCCATTTCAGCAAAGAATCTCAATCCCAAAAGTAGCCATAACACTTTTGACTTTTTCAACCTTAACCGCCAATTCCAGCCGGAACCAACCTTAACCGCCAACTCCACACGTAGAGTGTGGTCAAATACCAAAATTTAGTGATTTTTTAACATAAACATCTATTTCGTCGGAAATATTGAGATCTGATGAACCCGTTGTTGAGAGTTGCATCTGGCACTGAATAAAGGGTCTATGTTTAATATTTGTAGAAAATTTAGTTGTTTTTGACATAAAGATCTATTTCGTCTAGAATATGGAGCACTGATGAAGAGTTGCATCCGGCACTGAATATGATGGAATGGACGGGAACTCTCCACCCTTAATCAAGGTCTTGAGTTCAAGTCTCTAGAATAAGAAAATTTCTAGTATGAAACGTTTCTCCTTTTACCGGCTCTATGCGACCTGATCTTACGTAATGCAAATCTAAATTAGTCGGATCAATGAATTTCAGACGACAAATACATTTTTAAATACCCACTAGGAGGGGAAGGAGTTGTTTGTACATTTTGTATAAGCCGTTTTCTTGGATAAAAATCCAAACTTTTCTTTCTTAATTAATAACTCCTAGAATAATTAAGATGCAAGACAGGAATGTAAGAAACTGAAGGAGGCTGCAATTTGCAAAGGAGAATACAAAGAACAAAAAAAGCTACTCTATCCTCTATTTTCCTCTTCAATTTCCCTTCTATGGGAATTGGATTTTGGCTGGTTTCAATATCACAGCCACCATTTCTAAAATTACTTCCTTCATCAAATATACCCCTATGAAATCCAAGACCCTAGTATAAAGCCAAATATTCTTTTTATAATTAATCACTTTTCGACTTTATTATATCTACTATATAAAAGACATTATAATTTTGCCCAAATTTGCTACTTTCTTAGCTGAGCATTCAAAAACAAGAATCAGAACATAAGTACAATAACAAGAATACAACTCATCATCACCATTTTTCCTCCTTTCAAAGAATGCTTTCTAATACTTGCATTCTCTTTTTCTTCTTCTTCTTAATCTCCTTATCTCCTGTTATTATAGCTACCTTTAATCGTACTCTTCCTTATCAACACCCCTTTCCTGAAGCTGTTGTTCAAGAAGTAAAGAGGTAAAATGGTTTTTTTTTTTTTAATTCCTCACCTGTATTTTGCTCATAACTGCCTTTTCTCTTCTGAATGTCTCTTTTTTTTTCCGCATATTATTCAAAATTTTAATCTTGGTTTTGTTCATATTGCATACACAGCTTTCTTGAATTCACAGGCAGATACACCTTGCACTAAGCGGTGTCACGTGACATTGCTTCATCGAAATTTTTAATAAATATTTATATATAAATAGCATACAAAATGAAGATATTGGATATAAATATAAAAAAACAACACCGTTTTTCATTATAATGATTTATTCATTTGTTTTAAATTTTGACATCGCTTACCAAAATTTTGCGTATGCCCGTGCTTGAATTGGTCTTTTTGCTAATAATTTTTGTTGTTGCAGAATTAATACACAGTATATCTTATATTTTTCCTTTTTTTTTGGTGATAGGAGGGTGAATGAATCCGTTGCAAGAAGACAAATACTCGATACCACAGTAACAAATTTCCAATGTTTTACAGGCAATCCAATAGACGATTGCTGGAAGTGCGACCCAAACTGGGCCAACAACCGCCAGCATCTCGCCGATTGTGCCATTGGGTTCGGTCACGGTGCAGTCGGAGGAAAAGGCGGTCGGTATTACCTAGTCTCCGATCCCTCCGACTTAGACACCGTGAACCCAACCCCAGGAACTCTCCGGCATGCGGTGATCCAAGACGAACCTCTGTGGATCACCTTTGCCGGAGACATGATCATAACACTAAAACATGAACTCATGATAAATAATTACAAAACCATCGACGGCCGCGGAGCTAACGTGCATGTTACAGGGGGTGGATGTATAACGTTACAATATGTATCAAATGTGATCATACATAATATACATATATACAATTGTGTTCCATCTGGAAATAGTAATATAAGGCAAAGTCAAACTGAAGTTGGATGGAGAGGCATGTCAGATGGTGATGGAATTTCCATATATAGCTCGAGGAATATTTGGATTGATCATTGTGCTTTGTCTCATTGTACTGATGGCTTAATTGATGCTATTATGGGATCTACTGCTATTACTATATCTAATAGCTATTTCACTCACCATGATAAAGTTATGCTTTTGGGACACGATGATCGTTACTTGCCTGATTTCGGCATGCAGGTTAGATTCTTAATTACCTTTTTAATTGTTTTGTAAATTGGGTTTTAAAGAAATTTTGAGTTTGTTAAGATGTCACAGTTTGAATTTAGTTCGTCTAGAAGATAGTTCAGAGTCAAAATATCACAATTATTTATTGTTGTCTAGGTAGACCTTTCATGTTATTTTAAAGTATGTGCCGGGAAAAAATTTAAATCTCAGTAGCCTCTTGATCACTGTTATTTATATGAATCTTTTGGTACCAATATGGAAAATTAATAATATTTGTAATTCTCCCTTTCTTCTTTTTGTCTAAAGATGAACTTTGAGGTTTATATTTTCAAATAACATGAAAGGTCAACTTAGAGATGCCCACGTGGTCGCTAGGTCATGGTAGTGACAATTAAATTCGTCTATAAGATGTTCTGACGTTTAAAGTAAGATTATTTGATTTGATATAAACACTGAATGGGTTAAGTCCGAGGGTCTATTGGAAACAACCTCTCTATTCTCACAAGGTAGGGGTAAGGTCTGCGTACATACTATCCTCCCCGGACCCCACAGTGTGGGATAATACTGGGCATGTTATTGTTGTTGTAGTATTGAATAGGGTAAGCATTTTCCCTTCCTCTATACACTAATAGTTATGTGAACAAAAAGAATTGTTTGTGTGTCACATTGTTTTTTCATTTTTTATAAAAGATGAAAATTTTGAATCTTGATATGTAATCATCAGGTGACAATAGCTTTTAATCATTTTGGACAAGGGCTGGTACAGAGAATGCCAAGGTGTAGAAGAGGGTATATACATGTAGTCAACAACGATTTTACAGAATGGCAAATGTATGCAATTGGTGGTAGCGCTAGTCCCACCATTAACAGTCAGGGCAACCGTTTTACTGCACCTGAGGACCCTAATGCCAAGGAGGTAATTTATTTTTCCATAGTACTAGCAATGTGGATATTTTCCATTAACGAGAGCGATCAGTGTCACTGAAATTTGAACTCGTACTCTTTGAATCTTATGAATGTAAGTAGGTGACGAAGCGAGTTGACACAAACGAGAAAGATTGGACTCAGTGGAACTGGAGGACGGAAGGGGATGAAATGGTAAATGGAGCATACTTTGTTCCTTCAGGCGATGGACTTAGTAACCAATATGCATTGGCATCAAGTATGGAGCCTAAATCTGCTTTTCTCATTGATCAACTCACCATGAATGCTGGTGTCCTTGGTGTTCCCAGGTAAAATGAATATGAAATAATGTGTTGTTTATGAAATGTACACTTTTAAAGTTATTTTGCATATAGCTATATGTTCTTAAACTTGTCTAAAGTCATCAATAAAACCTTGTAATACCAATCTATGTTTCTCGGACTCTCCGAAAATGTTGTCGGTATGTGTCGAATCCTCCAAAAATACATTATTTTTAGAGAATCCGACACGGGTGCGATATCATTTTGGAGAGTCCATTGAATCAGAAACCTCATAAAGGTTTTGAACCCCTTGACCACTGAGAATTGACAAGTATTTTGGGACGGAGGGAGTTTAATTTATAGAGTTGACCTATCTAGGGTGAAACTGAGACAAAGTTAACATGTTGATTTATACAGTGGAGAGAGTATATGATTCGAGGAAAAAATAGTGGAGGTAAATGCATCCATTACATCTTTCCTTTCCGTTGCCTATGGACAAAAACAAGGATAAATTTGGAAATGAACGAAACAAAGAATATAGGAAAATGATAGGAACAGAGAATAGATTACCAAGTTATGCTGCATAGGTCCATGTGATAGTGCTGGCTTTCGCCTTTCAGAATCTAGAAGCTGACCACAACCCCAAAGTAGCCTAGTTGGAGTTCTCTTTTAGGCCTTTTTTCAAAAAATAAAAATAAAAATCAATAAATCCTTAGAGGTGAGTGGCACACGGTTTGAAACTTGGCTGATAATAAGTCAATTCGTCTGCGTTTTTTTTTTACTTAAATAACATGTTTTTATGTGCAGCGGTGTTTGAAGCGATATATGCCTAACCCACACATCTCACGATATACTTTTACCACTAGATCAATAACCTGAAGGCCTTTTAGGCTACTTTTTTTAAATTACCTTTTTTTTTTTTTATAAAAGTAGTATCTAGACAAGCTTACACCACACTTGAGTATTTCGGTGAGTATCGAGCAATCTTGCCTGCCAAAACTTAAGCATATGAGAAAAAGTCAGCTAACATTTTTTAAATTTTGCTAGGATAAGACTAGTCTTTTTTAGGCCTTTCTGGTGCAACTCTCAGTCATTTAAGAAGTCACTTTTAATAGTACTCCTTGCTTTATCCCTACTTCTCATTACCTATTCTTTTAAGCTATTCTTTTAAGGCTTGTTTGATACAAGGGATAAGGGATAATTAATTCCGAAAATAAATTTGAGATGCATTTATCCCATGTTTGATTGGAAAAAGATCATGGTATAACTATTCATGGGATTAGTTATTCCGGGATTGTAGTATTTTTTTTATCCCCATGAAAGAGTGGGATAACTAATCCCGAGATAATTAATAGGATAATTTGTTTCCAAACCAAACGACCCCTTAGCTATTCACAGGCCTATCTCCAGTTAAAAGGCTTCAACGAGAAGAAATAAAAAACTGTTTGTTTCTTATAACAAATTTCTAGTTAGTTCTGACCACTCTTTATTATGATTGTACCATTTCCCCATATGCACTTTCTCATCATCTATTTGATAAATCTGTCAGACCAATAGTTGGAATAACATATTGATAAACTAGCCCCCCACCCAAAGGAAAAATCGAAATTTTGTTCGTGTCTTCTGTTAGCATAACAAACCATCTGCCTCTACTCATTTACTAAATGCAAGTATAGCATGGTAATGGACTCTTCTATTATACAACAGGGATACCAGTGTGGCCATGTCATATGGTGGGAGAACCAGAACCACCGTCGGAACCAACCAGGGTGGCGGAGCTAGGTCTAACGACGGTGATGGCGACTTCTTAGAAAAGGTATTTGGGAGCGTTGCAGCGGCAGGATCATCATCACCACCTTCAACCACAACTATCCTGTTGTCTCTTCTAATTTTGTATGTTACCACCAACAATGGTGGCCTATTGACATTGCCATTAATACTATTACTATAGTAAACTTAGGATGTGAAAGATTGTAATACTATTCTATAAAGAATGTATCTAAAGAAAATTTTCTACTTTATAATATCAGTAAGAGGGGTTCCCACTTCTTGTACATAACATAACTAATTGATAGTAAATCAAGAGGGATTATAGGTTCTGAGGTTACTAACTATAGCTTCACCAGCAATTATGGTCTCTAACGTTTATCTTAAAACATTATCTTATATATGAATCTTGCAACATAAGTATGATTATTGCAATGTTAGTTTCTTGAAGATCAAATCAAACCCAAGGCCAACTCTTGGGGGTAAATACAATGTTGCCCGGACTCTAAGAAATGTTGTCGCACACATGTCGGATCCTCCAAAAATGCACTACGGAGGATCCGACACGCACCCAGCAATATTTTCAGAGAATTCAAGCAACATATTTAGGAGATTCTCTCAACTGAAATGAAGCCAAACATAATCAAGAAGATCCCCAAAAAGTTTGTGTGTGGTAGTTTAAGCAAGCTAACTTCTGAACAACCCATTTCCTTCTATAGTTGGAAAATACTCTATCTAATCACCTAGCTGTCATGTTCAAAGTCCTACTCTTTAACCTCTCCATCTCCAACTTCCAGTCCCCCCCCCCCTCACCCCCAAAAAAAAGGCGCAAACGAAGAGTGAGATGCAACTTGTTTATATAGACGCTATCTCCCCAACAATAAGACATACCATTCACTTTTCTCCTTCTATTGTTTTTTTCCTTTTAAGACGGTGGTGTCCAGGCCAGTTCTCTCTTTTTATTTTTATTGTTTCCGGGATACCCCCGCTGGAATATAGAGGGGGAGGGGGCGTTGGAGGGCCAGTAGACACCTTGAAGATTTGTTTGCTTTGAAAAACTTTCAAGAGAACTGCTACAAGTAAGTTGCTTATAGAACCAGAAGAAAAAAACAACAGTCAATTAGCAGATTCTCACTATCAAAACGTACTTCCAACAAAATTCAAGGGCAATAAAGAAACCACGGAATAATAAATTTCTTTTCCCATTTCCATGTCCTAGAATAAGGTAGTGGGAGGAGGGGTGGGGTGGGGTGGAGGTGATCATAAAAACCAGAAGTTTGATTATTGGTTAGTCCTAAAATGCTAAAGAATAATCGTCTTTGAATAGCTAAAATAAACAAAACTTCCACATTATATCTGCCAAGGAACGATAACACAATGTCCATACCTTCAGCCTGCCTCGCTCAAATTATAGAAAAGCAGTTGGAAGCATGGAAAAACAACTCGGAGCAAATCAGCTTCAGTTTGCAAAGTCAAAAACCATCACCGTGCATTGTTTGACGTTCTAAGCATTCTGGTTAATGAGAGAGAGGAGTACTACTCGCACAGAGCTCAGCTGGAATTGATAAGCTGTTCCAACATGTTCTACCTGATCAGTTCCGCAGCTTCTTCCAATTTCTTCCAAGTCAGCTCGCGCTGCTCCACAACTCCGCTGGCACCGGCTGCTCTTTCATTGTGTTGCTTTTCACACTCTTCAAAAAGTTCGGAATCCATCTCCAAGAACATTCTCCGGACATTGGAGGTCAGACCGTGAACTGCCTGATTCCAGTGACCAAACATATTCCTTTCTAATGGCTCAAAGATGATTGGCAAAATTGCACGTCGATTCTGTGCGATCAAGTCTACTATATGCTCATTGTTCCATAAGAAAAGAGCTCGCTCAGCAACCTGCCATGCATAAAATCTTTGGATCATGATTTCATTTTTCATGCAACCTTCTGAAGCACCAACACAAGAAACATTCAGAAAAACAAACTATTACAGACCAAAATGCCATAACAAGATGAGACGCCATACTAAATAAGTAATGATATCAGCTCTTCAAATTCAGCAACTATTTTCAAAAAATAGTACATTTTCCTATGGCCTTCAGTAGTAAGTACCCTGTCTAAGCCTACCATTTTGGTTACATTTCACCTTAGTTCTCATGGCATAAAATTCAAATAAATAGGAACTCTGTGTATTCCGGAATAACAGAAGTCACCCATTACATACATTGTATGTAGTTCGACTATGCATAAACTCAAGCGCAAAAAATGGTAACAATACTCATGTGTGGATGAAGTATCAATAGGATATAGTGTGAACTCAAAATCAGTGAGATAAGCAACAGTAGTATACTCTAAATGCTAGAATTTCAAGTTCATCAAGAACAGAACACTGCATAATTCTAGAAATACATCAAAACAAAATAGCTTAGCTTGTAAATTTTATATTAGAAGCTCCAACATATAGCTCTCAGGTAGCATAACGTGAAACAATAAATGTGCCAGAAACAGTCTTTGACGCAGTCCCATTCATCAAGCCTGGCCACTTTGGAACATATCTTATAATACAATAATACCTTTTAAGTTGAAACAACTCAATCATAGTACGTACATACAATGGACTAAAACAGAGTATTCTTAAAAAGTTTGAATAAGGGACAAACTTTTGACAAGTAAACTGGT
Organism: Nicotiana sylvestris; assembly: GCF_000393655.2. Taxonomy (NCBI): domain Eukaryota; kingdom Viridiplantae; phylum Streptophyta; class Magnoliopsida; order Solanales; family Solanaceae; genus Nicotiana; species Nicotiana sylvestris. The sequence continues at coordinate 31,289,757 of NC_091061.1, forward strand.
TCATTTTAGAATATTGTCTGCTGAGTGCTTAAAATTCGGATTCTTGCATTGCATTAAGTGCTCGAAAGTAAAGGCACTCAGACATCAGTGTATGGATATAATAAATTGCTAAAGAAAATTGGAGTTTCACTAACATAAATCTGTTATAGTCTTATGGTTGTCAACTTTACAATTAAAAGGAAGATAGAAGCGCTTCACTAGCTTAAACTAGGCATGGTCAACCCAATACGTGAGCACAAAGGGGGCTAAAGGTAAAACATATAATCCTTATACTTATCGTCTTATCCCATCAAAAGATGCTATAAGTATATCTACGCTGCAGAATAAAGTCATTCCTCGTTCCAAATTGAAACACCTCGACTATCCACAATGCTTTAGTGTCTCAGTATCAAGCATAACATTTTGAATGGAAATAATATGTTTAACCTTTGCGGAAACGTGCCACAAAAGTAAGTGTCCTTGGATCATAACACCCTAAAAAGAGCAATAAGTCATAGTTTATTCAAAAATGATATCCAGTAAAAGTTATGCTGCCTCATATGGCAAACCCCTTCTATTATTTTGTTATGGTGATAGCAACTGTGAACGTGATTAGTCCAATACGGTGATTGGAAGGTTATAATTCAAGGAAATACTTCTTTATGTGTTACTTCAAAGAGAAACAAAATCAGTCAAATCGTCAACTTCTCAAAAAGAACTCCAATCATCTGGTTACTAGTTTCACGCTAGGCGATTGATGTAACTTTTTTTAAATAATGGCAAACCCCTTCTATTATTATGTTATGGTGATAGCAACTGTGAACGTGATTAGTCCAATACGGTGATTGGAAGGTTATAATTCAAGGAAATACTTCTTTATGTGTTACTTCAAAGAGAAACAAAATCAGTCAAATCGTCAACTTCTCAAAAAGAACTGCAATCATCTGGTTACTAGTTTCACGCTAGGCGATTGATGTAACTTTTATTTACATAACAACGGATAGGTAAAACTTGAGGGGATTTTTTGACTTAGGTTAAAGAAACTGCATTTCAGAAGCTAGAAGAGAAGACAAGCTGAAGCCTTCAATCTCAATTCCAGCCCATTTGGGCTGTCAAAATACTTAGTCCCTTTGAGCCTTAATTGATTGTCAACTAGTCAAGATATCTCCTAAATGTCATTTCATGAATTAATGCATATTAACTCGTGCATCAAAATATTATCAGCATTCAAACTTAACATTTAACCTTCTGCTTTGAAAGCCGACGACCAGTCTGAGGCACAGTGTTTAAGAAGAGGCAAAAAATATTTTGATTTAGAGAAAACAAGCTTTTCCCCGCCATCAAACTGGAAAAATAGTTCACCTTAGTTGCAAAAACTAGTACCCTATTACATTGTGCAAACTTCGGTTTATTTCAAGTTAAGCTCCATGCTTGCAGATTGTCATGCAAAAAACTTTTGAGTTTTTTCCTTTGCAATTATCTTGCATTAGATTTCTAAATTGTAAGTCCAGAAAGTACAATTAATATCTTAGGAATCACCAGCCGACCAGCAAATGGAGTAAAGGAAAGCTGTATGCAACGAACAAGCATCAATAAGCACACTCAATGTTTTCACAAACAAGTTGGCAATAAACTAAATTCACATGTACAAGTACACTCACCTCCATATTCCATATTCATAATTTTTCCCAGCAGAAAGTTGGGGGCCTAGGGGCACTAGGTTAATTGGATATAAGATTCATTGCTCCAATTAATTGCTTGATTCTGGGAGAAATAGTAAATTATGCATCTTCAAAGCAAAGGACTTCTAAACTACTGACTACTGCGGCTGTTTGTACATGAAGAACATAAGAATGAGATGCGGATTCAGTTTCCCCTTAATGTCTTACAATTAAGAAAAAGATTTAATAATTCTTAAATGTCATAATCATTTTCTCACGATTAGACAAAAACAACTACAGCTTGTTTCAGTATTGTGCCATTCGTCAACATATTTGACTAATATGAAATCAAGTTCCAAATGATTAGCTGGCATCTCGGATAGTCAAATGTGATAATTTTACGTCAAAGGTGGAAACTATCTCAAGTATCACTTCGCTCTAATGCTTTTATCAGCTTTAGGAGCATATTATTTCCGCATTGCAACCTATTATACGGGTGCATCAGCTATTATATAGTTATATCGCATTGATTTAAATGTATCATCAAACGCATAGATATCATCACTAGGATCACTCGGTAAGTAAATGATTTTTTTTTTTGGACTCATGTTTTTACATAGAGAAAATGACACAAAATCATTGAACTGCAATTTCCTCTATTAAGATTTCCAGATAGGGCTTCTCAACTTCTTCTTCTTTTCTTTTCATAAAATAGTCAATTTTCTGATAGTTACAAAATATAATATTTCTTAAGTAATCAAGTCATGAATTTTATACTTAAAAACATAGTTCCTTCAAACAACTACGCCTCAGTCCCACAAAAGAAATCATGAAGATACAAGACCGAAGAAGATCCACAATGATTAGTTCAGCCCGTACTCGACAAATATGCATAAGAGATAGAAATGTGGTGAGCATAGGAATACTATTATTCACAGACCTGAAAATGGGGACTATTGATGCTTCGTCCAAGTTGCTTGAAAAGAGGAACCAAACAATGCTGAAATTCAGCTGGCTGTGTACCTTCCAGTACTTCTTCTAATTCATTAAGAAAGAGAACCTCCTTTCCACAATTAGTAATTGGCCAGTATTTTAGCAGCCCTCTGATGACGATATCTGCCAATCTGTAATCTTTCTCAACAAATTGAGCAATGCAGTAGGACAGCTGATGGTGATATGCAGAAACACATTTAGGCTTGTGGAGAGGAATAAGCGCCCGAACAAGAAACAACTTATGCTCTTCTTTCATTGGCAGGGCAAACCCATTTATTACACTTCCCAGAATCTCTAGCAACTCACCGATACCATTATGCCTCTCCGTCTCAAATATAAACCTGTAGAATACATTGTTTATTGCGTTCCTTATAAATGGGCGATGAACCATGAATTTCCCATATATGCGGTGAAGAATAGTCTTCAAATACTCCCGCTCTCTAGGATCCTCTGAATCAAACAAGTCGAGCAGTTTCAGCACAAACGAGTGATCAAGATATCGCTTGGCAACCTTGGTATCCATTTCGGACGACATCACGTACCTTAACAGTAACTCATACACTAGTTGCAAATGAGGCCATGACGGATCAAGATACATTTCATCCTCATCCTCAACACCTTCTAACCCAGTATTCTCGTGCGAAGCAGGAGGCAGACATCGGAAAAGATTGGCAGATATCATCCTAACTAACTCTTCCTGCATTATTTCGTTCATTTTACACGAGCCCGATTGAACTAAATCAATAAGCTCAGTGAGTGTTTGCCTCTTGATCTCCTTTTGTCTAGCACACTTCACCGTATCCGAGAAGTCAAATTGCACACAGCAAATTTGGAGCTTCCGGATGAACAAAACATGGCGTTCGGAAAGTGCAACCTCCTTCAATAAGGGCAAGACTTCAACCACACTAGGATCTGCTGTGGCATTTGCCAAGGTAACAGGCTGTGATGTCACAGCGGATGTTGCTATCCGTGAAGCGTGATCAGCAGTCACATTAGGCAATGAGGTCGGTATTGGAGGCTCCACAGCATCACCTTTCGAGCTTTTCTTCCCTCTTTTTATTATCTTAAACATAACTCTAACCTATTTCAACAGAATACTAAATGGGGTTCTGCTAATTCACAATTATTCTCTACACCTCTTTCACAAGAATTATTAAATCAAACAAATCCCTACCAAATCAATAAAAAGGAATCATCTTTTTTAACTTTAATACAAATTCCTCAAAAGGGTATTCAAGAAATCTAATTTACTGCAAGAATCTGAAATCTCAGATCAAAATTAAATCTTTTTAACAATACATGCCAGAGTGGGGGCTAAAAAGCAAGAACCAATCAGCAAAATGTAAAATGGTATATGAAAAAACACATTTTAAAAGTGTAAGTGGGGGAAAGATTTGATTTTGATATCAGGGAATAAAGAGGGGAGTGGAAAGAGGTACCTGCATAGTATTGGGTTGAGGAAACTGAGAGATCCGAGAAGAGAGGGATGAAGAAGGAGAGAACATTTGTGCCTTTTGAGTTCTGAGTATGTGAATGTGCTGGTATATTTTGAGGTTATTAAATATTTTGATTATTTAGTAAGACGTTGAAAAATAAAACATAAACAAAAATGAAAAAATTGTGTGTTGTTATAAAATAAAGACTATAAAGTAAAGACAAGTACAGAGAGAAACTGATATATTATTCAACTTCAAATTGATGTACATAATGAACTGAAATCTCTTCTATTTATAGAAGAAAGGAAGCTGTTGTGTAAGCTGCTACACAAGCTGTTGTGTAAACTGCTACTTCAAGTTGCTGTGTAAGCTGCTATTGCAAGTTGCTATGTAAGCTGCTACTATACCAGATATGGATAATCTTCTACCTAGGGTAATGTTTATCCATAACCGTGTACCGAAGTGATAAGCTTCTTCAGGAAGCTTATTTCCAATAGAGTACTAAATAGATAAACATATTTACGGTAGAGTCCCATATGGATAAGCTTCTTCAGGAAGATTATTTACAACGGAGTACTAAATGAACATCCATAATATAATATATTTATAACACTCCCCTTGGATGTTCATTAAAAGATAATGCGTCTCATTAAAACCTTACTAGGAAAAACCACGTGGGAAAAAAACCTAGTGAAGGAAAAAGAGTACACATATTTAGTAATACGCATTGCTAGGTGCCTCATTAAAAACCTTATAAGGAAAACCTCATGGGAAAAAACCTTAGTAAGGGAAAAAGAGTGCATTGCGTATTTTACTTCCCCTGATGAAAACCTTGTTTCAAATATTTGAGTATCCGCATTCCAATCTTGTATACCATCTTCTCAAAAGTTGAATTTGGCAAAGATTTAGTGAATAAATTTGCTGGATTATCACTTGAACGGATTTGTTGCACATCAATGTCACCACTTTTTTTAAGATCGTATGTGTAGAATAATTTTGGTGAAATGTGTTTCGTTCTATCTCCTTTTATAAATCCTCCCTTCAATTAGGCTATGCATGCAGCATTGTCTTCGTATAAAATTGTGGGTCTTTTCTCACATTTCAAACCACATTTTTCTCGAATAAAATGAATTATTGATCTCAATCATACGCATTCCCTACTTGCTTCATGAATAGCTATTATCTCAGCGTGATTTGAAGAAGTAACAACAATAGATTGCTTTGTGGAGCGTCATGATATGATAGTACCTCCATATGTAAATACGTAGCCGGTTTGAGATCGAGCTTTATGGGGATCAGATAAATAACATGCATCTGCATTACCAATACGATCTGCACCACTTTTGTTAGCATTAGCAAGATAAATAAGTGCACCATCTACACCGAGATAGAGTATTTCAGGACCAAGGAGCTTCTCATTCTCTTCTAGAGGTTGGAACGGATCCTTATTCACTTCAAGTGATTGAATATTCATTGGTGTACTTAATGGGTACACTTTGTCCATGTAAAAGTATTTTTAAGACCCTCTTGGAGCTCTTCCGGAGTTCCAATAAGATTTATGTCACCAACATAAATAGCAAGTGTAACAAATTTTGATGACATTTTCTTTATAAAAATACATGGACAAATAACATAATTTATGTAACTTTCTTTCAGCAAATATTTACTGAGGCGATTATACCACACGCGCACAGATTGCTTTAAACCGTACAAAGATCTTTATAATTTGATCGAGTACATTTCTCAAGACTTTGAATTATATGCTTCGGGCATTTTCAATCCTTCAAGGATCTTCATATAGATTTAGCCAAATAAGTCATATAGGTTAAGACTTGTATCTAAATGGTATGACATCTTCAAGTGTCTGGACTGCTAGTCCGATCCTCACAATCGTTTACAATATTGTGCACTATATTGTATTAAATATATCGTCGACGATCATTTTGTGTCAGTTCCGAAGCGACATAACTTGTGGAGATCTCATCACTTTCTTTATTTTCAGGTACCTGAACTTTTTCGGGAGTTTCATGAAATGTTATGTCGTGGGCTCTTCTAGAGCTTATTTCCTCCTCATTATGATCATTTTGATCATTAGCTCCTACTATTTGTCAAGGATTGTTACCGTTGGAACCGATTGGTCTATCATGCTTCATGCGTACAGTAAACTCTATCCTTCAGGGACTTTAATTTTAATAGGAGCATTTGCAGCTGAAATATGATATTTAATTTTGGATCAACAAATGCTTCTGGCATTCGACTTGAATTATCTTCTAAGTGAGGATCATGATAATTCGATTCATATAGCATATTTTTCAACTGTTTATTCCATCCCCCAAATGTTAGAAAAACTAACATATATCCCCAATCATCTTTGGGAAACATATCTTTGTGTATTATGGTAGAGAAATTAATCATATACCACGCAACAAAAGATAGTAAAAATATTTGGTTTCTGATCCTAAACCAATTGTGAAGGGAGGACTTATCATATATTGTTGATCTGATGCATACAAGTGCTGCTATATGCAATTTAGAAAATCTTAGACCAACACATGAAGCTTTGTTCTCATAAGCAATGGTTTAGCCATTAATAGGAGGTATTCAATGCTAAACCAGCTTGGATATAAACCAGCATTATCAAGATGAACTGTCTTGATTTCATAATCTGAAAATTATGCTCTTAATCGAGAAAAGCAATTCCAAATGCCAAACTGCAGGTTGACAATAATTACACATGTAACCATCTCATATATGCACCTATAAGTGGTTCACATGATAGGTGAACGGGCCCATATTCACCTTTTATATATTTCAGAATCAGGGGTCTTAGTCCCAACTTTAGCTGGTATAATCAATTCATTATGAGAACAAGCAACACATGAGAATTCCTGAAGAATCTTCTAGTTCTTTAGTATATGCTTATCTGAATTCTCAAATAGCTCATTTAAAAATGGCAAATGAAAACTTCAAGTTTATCATGTCATGTGCTATCTCTTAGTAAACTTCTGGTTTACTATGGCATAAACTTTTGCTTTAGTAAACTTCTGGTTTACTGTGATACATGATATAGTACAAATTAAAGAATAAGGCGGGTAACTTCTCACATACATATTATTTTACCCCCTATGATTGTGGAAACATGAAGATTATCAATCTTCCAATCATTTGTAGTCTCAATATGATGGCCATTTGTATTAGTAAACTTCAGGTTTACTACAACATATGTTTTGACCATAATCATATAATATGAATGACATATTTGTATATAAGCTCTTCGAGAGCCTTCATTTATTATCCACAATCTAATATTTATCTGGCACTACTGGTGTCATGTATTCTTTAGGCAAACATTTAGCTCTTCAGGAGTTGTTGATACATTTTGTACTATCAAATATTGCTCAGACACTGCTGGTGTCATGAGAGAAAATCACAATCAAATAAACAATGTAAAACAATTGTTTAAGCACACGAAAACTCTTCTTCATAATATTTTTCCACTTCAGGAGGCAATTTCAACTGTGTTACTTCTTCAGGAGCAAATTTAAAATACGAAATATTGAGTATATATTCTCTCAATTATATTAACTCTTCTGGAGGTGAATTGTAATGTATTCACATCAAGAGCGCGTTCATATTTACCCGACTTATTAGTATTGTCACATTCACTTCAGGGAATGGATTAATATTATCAAAAGTTCTCATCCTTCAGGAAATCGAACATAATTATCTGAATGCGCATTAATCACATCAAATTGTGATGCCTCAACCTCTTTTAAAATATTTACTACTTCAGGAGCAAATCGAGGCGTGCATTTAATATAGAGAATATTTATGTAGCTTATCTTCAATTGTAACCATAGAAAGCCTAAATTATCACTTCTGGTGATCATAGGCATATACCACTTCTGGTAGTTAACAAAATATAATTACAATGAGATATACGAAATATAACCACTTCTTGTGGTTGTATATTTCTTGCAAACTCTGCTAGAGTTTAAGTTGATCTAATAATGTTATCCATATTCTTCAAAATGACATAAACAAGATATATTATAGTAAACATCATTATCAAATCATAATTTTTCTTTATGTACAACAATTACATAACCATACTATCTATTACAAATAACAAAAATTAAAATATTTACATTTCTACAGATTCACCACCGATTACATGACTTGTTTCTCCTTCTGGGAGTGCAAGGTAATCAGTTACATTCAAATGCATAAAGTCTAAATTATCTTCAGAAATAAAATTTGCTTCAGCGTTTTTCTCTGTCTTCTTTAGGGAGGCTTGATAAAGCTCAACCAGGTGCTTTGGCGTACGACAGGTACGTGACCAGTGCCCTTTTTCTCTACATCTATAGCATGTTCCTTCCTTTTCCACTGCTGGTGGTGAGGAGTGTTCTTTGGTGCATTATTATTACCATGATTAGAGTTTCTTTCCCGACCACGACCATGACCACGACTGGGGCCACGACCTTTTCCACGTTTAGCCTGGTGGAAGTTCGTCTCATTCACTTCAGGGAATGGACAAGAACCAGTAGGTCGGCTTTCATGATTTTTCATTAATAGCGCATTATGTTGCTCGGTTATAAAAAGATGTGAGATAAGTTCAGAATACTTTTTAAATCCCATCTCTCGATATTGCTGCTGCAGGAGCATATTCGAGGCATGAAAAGTGGTGAAAGTTTTCTCCAACATATCATGATTAGTATTATTATCACCACATAATTTCAATTGGGAAATAATTCTAAACATAGCAGAATTATACTCACTGATAGATTTAAAATCTTGTAGCCTTAGATGAGTCCAATCATATCGTGCCTGTGGAAGAACGACCATCTTCAGGTGATCATATCTATCTTTCAAATTATTCCACAGTATGACTGGATCTTTAACAATAAGATATTCTATTTTCAAGCCCTCATCAAAGTGATGACGTAGGAATATCATTGCTTTGGCACGGTCTTGGTTTGATGCCTGATTTTTGTCTTTGATGGTGTCTGCCAGACCCATCGTATCAAGATGAATTTCAGCATCAAGCACCCAAGACATGTAGCTTTTGCCCAATATATCCAGGGCTACAAAGTTTAGAAAGATTTGACATTATTTAGGAAAAGAAAGTTCTTACCTCAGATACTTTCAAAATATTTGCTCGAGATGGCAGAGTCTCGTGTTGATAACGTGTTATTAAATAAAGACTATAAAGTAAAGACAAGTATAGAGAGAAACTGATATATTATTCAACTTCAAACTGATGTACATAATGAACTGAAATCTCTTCTATTTATAGAAGAAAGGAAGCTGCTGTGTAAGCTGCTACGCAAGTTGTTGTGTAAGCTGCTACTACAAGCTGCTGTGTAAGCTGCTATTACAAGCTGCTGTGCAAGCTGCTACTGCAAGCTGCTGTGTAAGCTGCTATTATACCAGATATGGATAATCTTCTACCTACGGTAATGTTTATCCATAACCGGGTACCGAAGTGATAAGCTTCTTTAGGAAGCTTATTTCCAATAGAGTACTAAATAGATAAACATATTTACGGTGGAGTCCCATATGGATAAGCTTCTTCAGAAAGATTATTTACAACGGAGTACTAAATGAACATTCATAATATAATATATTTATAACATGTGTCTCTTTTGGCCTTGTCTTTTTTGTTTTTGTTTTTTTTTGAGTGTTTTTTTTGCCCTTGACTACTTCAAAATTGGATATTTGGATTCCAAAAACTAGTTTTAGTTTCTTAAATATTTTGCATTATTTTTAAACTTTCTTATATACAGAAACTTCAAACACACACACACAAAAGAGCCAAATTAAAATTTAGACATATTTAAGAAATTATATTAAAAAAATGCTTATGAAAACATGGAAAATAAGAAAATAACATGTGATAACATATTCTCTTCATAAGAATATTTCGTTGAGATAATTTCACATATACTCTGTTGCACCTTTTATTTAAGAGATCTTTTAACACAAATTATGAATAAATTGCACAAAAGTCCTTTACTCTATTTGCAACCCCTAGCTTTCATAATAAACTAATGCACTCCTTTGATCATAATTTCAGACGTTTTTATGTCTCATAGTTAACAGAGAAGTAAGAAAAACAACATAACATCATTCAAATTTATCTCTATATGAAATTATAATTCCTAAATAACATTAGCAAGTGAGAAAGTAATGCTAGAAGAGAAGTCCTTCTTTTCCCTAGATTCTCTTCAAGAATATTTTCACTACCAATCCAAGCATTCCATATTCAGTTTTTTCTTTTTTGAAGGAAAATGTGGGGAGAGTGCTACACTGCTATATCAATATGTGCTAATAAAACAAAGCATATAAGGATTAAGGAGAACAAAAACCATTTGATTCGATCTTTTAAAAATAATAATAATAATAATAATAATAATAATAATAGAAGTCAGGCCCTCATCTTGGTTTGGTTCGGGTTCCGTTTCCAAATCGATCTCTCATGGGCCAGGCCAAGCTTAGCTGATCGTAAAAATAGCACGGTATAGCCAGTTTTCGGACTGGTCATTTAAAAATAGCCAACGTTTACGAAGTCAATGAAAAATAACCACTATTTTGCTACAACAGAGACCGGTCAAGCATAATATACTGGAGTTTGGTGCACATGTGTATGAACTCCACCATATTATACTGGACCGGTATACTTTGCTGACTCCGGTATAATATACTGGAGACTGGAGCACCGGTACTCCAAACTCCAGTATATTATACTGGACAATTATACTTGCTAGAACTCCAGTAGATTATACTGGAGTTCTAGTGTACTTATGCTGGAACTCCATCACATTATGCTGGAGTTCCAGCATACTTATCCCGGAACTCCAGTATAATATGCTAGAGTTCAAGCATACTTATGCTGCAACTCCAGCATAATATACTGGCGTATTTTCCGGGTTTTGAACAGTGTTTTCGCTCAAATTTATCTTTACATGAAAAATGGCTAAATTTCGATTACTTTTGAAACTGAGCTATTTTTGAACGATCCGTTGTAAATCTGACTATTTTTGAATTTCTCCCTAGCCGACCTCTATTTTGGTTATTGGGCAGGGGCCCAACCTCTTTTTGAGTTGGGATTTTTTCATTATTATACACTATTTGAAACTTTATTATCTTCAATGTTCATATTTAGTTAATTACCCGACATAAATAAATTTTGTTTACAAAAATATATACAATCCACCTTAAAAGACTTTCAATTCATTATTTATGCATTCAATCAAGAATGTATTTACACCATTTTCCTTATTATCTTCTATTTAAGTCATTTTGGACATTTTGGATAGATCACAGCACCTGCACAGGAATAGTTTGGAAGGAGTCAGCACCAAATAGCAAATGGAGTTTTTTCGTACACTAATAAATAGAAAGTCCTCTAAAAGGATAAACACTTTCTGACGTGAATAATAAATGGATAGCCACAAGCCTTAAATCAATGAGCTCAATTTAATGACATATGAGACAAAAGAAAAGGCGCAGAATCGGATCTAAAGAATTTGGTTAATAGACTGTAATTCAAAGTAATTTTTTTTGTTAGGTTTGAATTTATAAAATCAATTTTATCTGTTTCTAACTCTCTATCCGTACAGAGGCGGCTCAAAAGCATTGGAGCCTAAAGCCAAACTTTATTAGGAGGCCTCAAACTATAAAAAAAAATCATATTGAGTAATTTGATTAATGCTATTGTCACGACCCTAACCCCGAACCCGGTCGTGATGGCGCCTCTCGTGAAGACAAGGCCAGCCAGACCAAAACAGAACACCTCATTTAAACAGTTAAATACCATAAATAGTTCTCAAACATGACATAATAACCATAATTTGCAAAAATAACGATAACGACAGTAGAAACCATCCCGACACAGCCCAAACCAGGGTGTCACAAGTCATGAGCAACTAAGAAATCCGGATACAAGTCTACTGAACACTAAATCCGCTATAATAGTTCTGAAAACATGAAAATGATAAGATAAGGGAGGCACGGGGCTGCGGACGCCAACAACTACCTCGTAGTCTCCGAATCACTGCCTGGACTGGGAGAATTAGCACTAAGGAGCGGACTCTACGATGCCTGAATCTGCACACATGGTGCAGGGAGTAATGTGAGTACTCCGACTCAGTGAGTAATAATTATAAATAGTGGCTGAAAGTATGAAAACACGTAAAGGCACAAAGCAATTCCATATCAAGCAGTAAAATCACTTAAGGCAGTAAATCAGTGAAGAAATCAAATGAATACCTTTTTAAAACAAGTAAAACAGGAAATTTTAACAGGTAAATATCAAGTAGAAATCCGCCCCTCGAGCACAGTATCAATCGCTCAGAACAGTATCATCCCCTCGGGCTCACTCTCAGTATAGTATCAGCCCCTCGGGCTCACTCTCAGTACAGTATCAGCCCCTCGGGATCACTCTCAGTACAGTATCAACCTCTCGGGATCACTCTCAGATCATAATGGGTGTCCGCGCTCACTGTGAGTGTGCAGACTCCGGAGGGGCCCCTTACGGTCCAAGCGCTATATCAAGCCACCTCGTGGCATCATCACTCGGCCTCACATCACTCAGCACTCGGCCTCACATCACTCAAGCCACCTCGTGGCGTATAAAGTATCTCAGGCCCTCGGCCTCATATCACTCAGCATATCCTCATATATGGCCCTCGGCCTCACTCAGTGAGCTTCCAAAAGCTCTCCTCACACTCATTCGACCATACAAATGAAACACCCTTCTGAGTCACCTTGGTCAAGGGCGATGCGATAGATGAGAATTCCTGAACAAACCAGTGATAATAGCCTGCCAAGCCAAGAAAACTGCGAATCTCTGTGGCTGAGGACGGTCTGGGCCAACTGTGAACCGCCTCTATCTTCCTCGGATCAAGCTGAATTCCCTCGTTGGACACCACGTGCCCCAAGAAAGCCACTGAACTGAGCCAAAACTCACACTTGGAGAACTTTGCATAAAGCTTCTCCTCCCTCAATTTCTACAACACAACTCTCAAGTGCTCTGCGTGCTGCTCCTGACTATGAGAATACACTAGGATATCATCAATGAATACTATAACAAACAAATCAAGATAAGGCCGGAACACGCTGTTCATCAAATGCATGAATGCTGTTGGGGCATTGGTTAGCCCGAAAGACATAACTAGAAACTCATAATGACCATATCTGGTCCTGAAAGCAGTCTTAAGAATATCTGAATCCCTGATTTTCAACTGGTGATAGCCCGAACGGAGATCAATCTTAGAGAACACTCTCGCTCCCTGAAGCTGGTCAAATAAATCATCAATGGGAGGCAAATGATACTTGTTCTTAATTGTTACTTTGTTCAATTGCCTATAATCAATGCATATTCTCATGGTGCCATCCTTCTTTTTCACAACTGGCGCACCCCAAGGTGACACACTAGGCCGGATGAACCCCTTATCTAGGAGTTCCTAAAGTTGTTCTTTCAATTCCTTCAACTCTGTTGGTGCCATACGATACGGTGGAATAGAGATGGGCTGAGTGCCCGGCACCAGGTCAATATCAAAATCAATATCCCTGTCCGGTGGCATGCCCGGCAGGTCTGCAAGAAACATATCGGGAAAATCCCTCACAACTGGGACAGAATCAATACTGGGAGCCTCAACTCCGACATCCCTCACAAACGCTAGATATGAAAGACAACCCTTCCCAACCATACGTTGGGCCTTCAAGAAAGAGCACTCTACTAAGAACATAATCAGTCACACCACGCCACTCGATCTGAGGTACACCCAGCATAGGCAAAGTGACTGTCTTAGCATGACAGTCTAGAATAGCACGACACGGAGATAGCCAATCCATGCCCAAAATGACATCAAAATCCACCATGCTCAATAGCAATAGATCCACTCGTGTCTCCAGACCCCCAATAGTTACCACACATGACCGGTACACACGGTCTACAACAATAGTATCGCCCGCTGGGGTAGATACATGAACAGGTAAAACGAGAAACTCACGGGGCATACCCAAATAACAAGCAAAGTATGATGACACATAAGAAAAGGTGGAACCAGGGTCAAATAATACAGATGAATCTTTGTGCCAGACTGAAACAATACCTGTAATGACAACATCTGAGGCAATGGCCTCTGGCCTACCTGGAAGTGCATAGAAACGGGCCTGACCGCCCCCTGATCGACCTCCCCCTCTGGGGCGACCCCTGGCTGCCTGACCTCCACCCCTAGCTGGTTGGGTGGGTGGTGAAGTAACTGGAGCAGAAATTGAGGGCTGACCCCTTTGTTGAGACGAACTAGCAACACGACGAGGACACTACCTCCACACATGCCCAAACTCTCAACACTCAAAACAACTCCCAGGTGCTGGAGAAAGGGACTAAAGGGAACCCCTTGCACCGAAGTGACTAGCTAATGCACTCGGCATAGAAGAACCCTAAGCCGACGGGGCACGAGATGAACTTTGAGCTGGGAGAGCGCTGAGTGAAGGATGGCCCTTCTGAGACCCATGATAACCACGACCTGAGCAGGCTTAAAAGAACGAACCCTACCATGCTGAAATTGTCCCCTCGAAGGAGCACCACTGTAACTGCCTGCTCCTCGAGGCCTCTTGGCCTCCCTCTCCTCTCGATCCTGACGGCGAACCGTCTCAATCTCGCGAGCGATATCAACCACCTCCTCGAACATAGCACCTAACACTCTCTCTATGGTCTTAAGAATACGGAGATGGTAGTTAAGGCCATCAACAAATCTCCTGATCCTCTCACGATCTGTCGGAACCATCCAGACGACATGACGAGCCAACTCAGAAAACCTCGACTCATACTGTGACACAGTCATATCCCCTTGTCGCAACCACTCAAACTGTCTACGTAGCTCCTCTTTGCAAGACTGCGGTACATACTTCTCCAAGAAGAGGGTGGAGAACTCTTACCAAGTGAGGGGCGTTGCACCAACTGGCCTACGCCTCTCATACTCCTACCACCAAGTGAAGGCAGCCCCACTAAAATGAAAGGTGGTAAATGCCACACCACTAGTCTCAAGAATCCCTGCTGTACAGAGCATCCACTAACACTTATCAAGAAAACCCCGGGCATCCTCGCCCTCAGCACCACTGAATGACGGAGGCTGGAGTCTACCAAACCTCTCAAGCCGATGCTGCTCATCATCCGGCATAACTGGCACAACAAACTCCTGAGCTGGTGCAACCGGCTGAGCTGGAGGTGCCCCCGATGTCTGTAGTCCCTGCACTACCTGCTCAGGTGTGCGAGCAGCGGGGGTCGGATTGCCTCCCCCGGCCTGTGAAGTAGCTGCTGCTGTAGTGACTGAAACTGCCTGAGCCAGGCCAGTGCAAACTGATAAGATCTATGCCAAGGCCTCCTGAAGACCCGGAATCACGATGGGCACAGCTGGTGCCTGATCTGGTGCAGCTGGAGCATCCATAGCTGGAGTCTGATCTGGAGATAGGGCAGCTGGTGGATCTACAGGTGCTGCCCTCGCTGCTCTGCCTCTGTCGCGACCACGACCGCGTCCACAGCCTTTGGTGGTCTCAACTGGTGGCACTGGTGGTCGTCCACCTCGTCCGGTAGCTCGCGTCCTCACCATCTGTGAGAGAATAGGATAATAGAAGTTTAGTACTCGGGCCACAAGTTCGCATGACAAGAATTTCAAGAATATGAAGTTTTTCCAAAAGGTTCTGCAGCCTCTCGAGGATAAATACAGACGTCTCTGTACCTATCCACGAGACTCTACTAAACCTGCTCATGACTCGTGAGACCTATGTAACATAGGCTCTGATACCAACTTGTCACGACCCTAACCCCAAACCCGGTCGTGATGGCGCCTCTCGTGAAGACAAGGCCATCCAGACCAAAACAGAACACCTCATTTAAATAGTTAAATACCATAAATAGTTCTCAAACATGATATAATAACCATAATTTGCAAAAATAATGATAACGACAGTAGAAACCATCCCGACACAGCCCAAACCAGGGTGTCACAAGTCATGAGCAACTAAGAAATTAGGATACAAGTCTACTGAACACTAAATCTGCTATAATAGTTCTGAAAACATGAAAATGATAAGATAGGGGAGGCACGGGGCTGCGGACGCCAACAGCTACCTCGTAGTCTCTGAATCACTGCCTGGACTGGGAGAATCAGCACTAAGGAGCGGACTCTACAATGCCTGAATCTGTAGACATAGTGCAGAGAGTAATGTGAGTACTCCGACTCAGTGAGTAATAATTATAAATAGTGGCTGAAAGTATGAAAACACGTAAAGGCACAAAGCAATTCCATATCAAGCAGTAAAATCACTTAAGGCAGTAAATCAGTGAAGAAATCAAATGAATACCTTTTTAAAACAAGTAAAATAGGAAATTTTAACAGGTAAATATCAAGTAGAAATCCGCCCCTCGGGTACAATATCAATCGCTTAGAACAGTATCAGCCCCTTGGGCTCACTCTCAGTACAGTATCAGCCCCTCAGGCTCACTCTCAGTACAGTATCAGCCCCTCGGGCTCACTCTCAGATCATAATGGGTACCTGCGCTCACTGTGGGTGTGCAGACTCAGGAGGGGCCCCTTACGGCCCAAGCGCTATATTAAGCCACCTCGTGGCATCATCACTCGACACTTGGCCTCACATCACTTGGAACTCGGCCTCACATCACTCAAGCCACCTCGTGGAGTATAAAGTATCTCAGGCCCTCGGCCTCATATCACTCAGCATATCCTCATATATGGCCCTCAGCCTCACTCAGTCCGAAAATCATCACAAGCCCCTCAGGTATTAGTAAAATAGTAATTCTCAGCCCAAAACATCTTTTAGAAATATCATTTAAGTTTCAAATATGAGTAAAAGTGGCTGAGTTTGTAAAACAGTAAATATCAAAAGGACTGAGTTCAAGTAATAAGTCAAAACAGTGAGGAAATAGTGATAAAAATCTCCGAAGGATTCAAATAGTTGGCACGAACCCAAATATGGCAATCAGCCTAAATCGTGATGATAACAAATAAATTTCAGTCAAATACGCGGTAAAATCATCAATCGGGATGGACCAAGTCACAATCCCCAGTAGTAAAAGACCCCACGCTCATCATCCAGCGCGCGTCTCACCTCAATATAGCACTACGATGTGTAATCCAGGGTTTCAAACCCTCAGGACATCATTTACAATCATTACTCACCTCGAACCGGCTACAACTCTAGCTCGCGATGCCTTTGCCCCTCGAATTGGCCTCCACGCACGTCGAATCTAACCAAAACCATCACGAATACGTCACAATATGCTAAGGGAACAAAACCCAAGCAAAAACAATCGAAAATATCAAAAATTCCAAAATTAGCAAAACCCGAGCCCCGTGCCCACTTCTCAAAACTTAGAAATTTTCACATCATTAGATTCCTCGTCTCCCCACGAGTTCATACATACCAAAATCACAAGAATCGGAGTTCAAATGACCCCTCGAATCCTCAATTTAAGCCCTCTTAAACTCAAGCCCTAAACCTCCATTTTTCACCCTTAATTTCCATGATTTCTAGCTCTAATCCATGATATAATAGCATAGGAACAAGTTTTAGGTCCACAATCCTTACCTCAATGAAGTTTTCTTGAAATCCCTCTCACAAATCGCCCAAGAAGCACCCAAGCCGAGGTAAAAAATGGTGAAATGACCCAAAATCTCGCGAATGCTCTTTTAATTCTACTGCCCAGTTGTTCCGCATCTGCGGCCTCCATCGTCGCTTCTGCGGCACCATTCTACGGTAATACCTCTGCGGAAATCACTTAGGGGACAGGTTCCGCATCTGCGTTCCACAAGCCGCATTTGCGACCCCGTAGGTGCGGTCCATATGCCGCATCTGCGGTCCCTGGTAACTTCTTCCCAAATCGCTTCTGCAGCTCTTCTTCCGCATGTGCGGCACCGCACCTGCGGTCCTAAATCCGCAGGTTAGGAAATACCAGAAGCAGCAATCTTCTAAATTCTCTTAAGTCCAAAATCTTCCTGTTAACCACCCGAATTGACCCCGAGGCCCCCGGGACCTCAACCAAAATCACCAACATGACCCAATACCTTATTCAAACTTGTTCCAATCATCAAAGCACCTCAAACAACATCAAATTACTCAAAACACATCGGATTCAAGCCTAATTTTTCTAAAAACTTCCGAAATACGTTTTCGATCAAAAGCTCAACCACACCACATCCAAATGATCTAAAATTTTGCACACACATCCCAAATGACATAACGAAGCTATAGCAACTCTCGGAATTCCATTCCGACCCCTGAATCAAAATCTCACCTATCAAGCGGAAATCACCAAAATACTAACTTCGCCAATTCAAGCCTAATTCTACACAGGACCTCCAAAATCACTTCCGATCACACTCCTAAGTCACAAATCACCTCCCGAAGCTAACCGAACCATCGAAATTCACATCCGAGCCCTCTAACTCATAAGTCAACATCCGGTTGACTTTTCCAACTTAAGCCTTCTTAAAAGAGACTAAGTGTCTCATTTCTTACCAAAACCACACCAAACGCAAACCAATCAACTCGACCACATAAAACACGGATAAAGAAGCATAAAGAAGCAAAAATGGGGGAAACAGAGCGGTAATTCATGAGACGACTGGCCGGGTCGTCACATCTATATAGTTGATATATGTGCATTCTGATAAATAATAAAAAGTAATATGCTACTATGAGATAAGAAAATAAATATTAAGTGTAAATAGAAAGTTAGAATAGTAGAATATGATCTTATAATTCGATATTAGAACAAAATTCTATTATTTTAATTTGTTTGTTGTAATGCTTGAGGACTTAAAAATAATGGATTTTTTTAAATTCATCCCTTGTTTTTAAGAGAAAGACAGCTTAGTAATAAGAAGGAAAAAAGTGAATATAAAATATGAGTTTTATAAAATATTAATATTAGAATATAAATTAACTATTAGTCAACATCTATCACATTGACAAAATAATTCTTTTCCTATTTTATGCATCTCTTATAATCTTTTACCATAGATATTTAATATTTCTTAAAGGAAATTACCATAGAATTAATATATTAATTCTAAATTGGGGCCCCAAAAATTTGTTGGCCTAAAGCCATTGCTTCATTTGCTTGGCCCTTGAGCTGGCACTGTATCTGTACAATTTATTCCATTGTCAGTTTGTTAACATATTATGAATTCGTTTATATGCACACAATTTATTCATGGGAATTTTTTCGTATACTATCCAATTAAATACAACTACAATAACATACAACTTAAATACAAATTTTATACAAAAACTATGCAATATGTCTTTTGTATATTTTGTATCTGATTTATACATAGTAAAAATAAATTTCATACAACTAATTATATATTATACAATTTATCTACAATCTACAACTTTCACACATTATTTCTACCCAGTTAAATACAACTACGATAACATATAACTTAAATACAAATTTTATACAATATGTCTTTTGTATATTTTGTATCTGATTTATGCATAGTAAAAATAAATTTCATCCAATTAATTACAACTTATCTATAACTTATTTATAATTTTCATACATTATTTCTACCCAGTTATATACAACTACAATATCATACAACTTAAATATAATTTTTATACAATATTGTTCAACTTTCATACAATATTTAAATAAAAAAATATATACAAACAACATAATACAATTTTTCTACAACTTGACTACAATTTCTGTAGTATAATGTATGTCATGTCTTCTTCTTCTTCTTCTTCTTCTTCTTCTTCTTCTTCTTCTTCTTCTTCTTCTTCTTCTTCTTCTTCGAGTTTCAATATGAAATTCAGCCAAAATCAAGTCTAATCTTTACCAAAACACCCTCAAAATTAAAGTATAAACTCCAAACCATATTCTCAATTGTTTGCAACAACACTCAATCCAAACAAATAATGATTTTTCAATACCCAAATTCGAATTCAAAGCTTCAAAACTTTTTAATGGCTGTCAATGGTGGAATTGTTGTTCTCTTTTCCTTTGCTTTACATTGCTGGAATTAGGGATTGAGAGATAGAGAGAAACGTAGAGAGAATTCCTAATTGTTTGCAACAACACCCAATTCAAACAAATAGTATTTTTTGAAAACCCAAATTCGAATTCAAAGCTTCAAAGCTTTTTAATTGTTGTCAATAGTGGAATTGCTGCTCTCTTTTCCTTTGCTCTACATTACTGGAATTAGGGATTGAGAGATAGAGAAAGAGCGCAGGAAAGAGAGAGAGAGAGAGAGAGAGAGAGAGAGTATGAGGGAGAGAGAATAAGGATGAAAAATAATTGATTCCTAATATAAAGGGATATTCATTTAATTCCTAAAGTGTATATAATTGATAAATTTGTATATAGGAGGTAATTAAACGGAAACTTGAGTGGGGGGAGGGTAATAAGATTTCTAATAGTGTATAGGTATGTAAAAATCCCTTTTGAGCTGGTCTAGTTCGGTTCGTGGGTCAGACTAACATGTGGAAATAGCGGTCACTTTTCCGCCTTGTCTTTGAAAATAAAGAAATATATTTTTAGCTGTTTTCAAAAATAATAGCCAATAAAAAATATATATTTATATATGTATATATATTATATACATATAACATACATCTTTTATACATTTTTTAACTGATAGATGTCATTAGTTTCGGTCCAGCTGCCAATTTTATATTTTTCCCTTGAAAATGGTCACTATAATGGAATTTCAAATTTCAGAGGTGAAACTCCATGATAATGTTTTGGAGTTTTATATGTGAATGTGAAAATATATCGCAATGGCTATTTTCAATTAGAGGGGTTGAAAAGAGGCTTCTTTGTGAATTTTACCCAACTAACCCACTTGTTAGTGATAGCACAGGCTAATCAACTTTCGGATTGATAATTAAAAAATAGCCAGCGTTTGTAAAGTTATTGAAAAATAGCCAGCGTTTGCTGCACACAGAAAGTTCTGGCAAAATATACTGGAGATTGGTGCACCTGTATATGAACTTTCAACATATTATGCTGGAACTCCAACACACCGAAAGTTCCAGCATAATATACCGAAGATTGGAGCACATGTGTATGAACTTTCAGCATAGTATATTGGAACTCCATTATATTATGCTGGAACTTCAATATATTATGCTGGAATATTTTTCGGATTTTGAACAGTGTTTTCGCTCAGATTTATCTTTACATAAAAGGTGGCTAAATTTCGATTACTTTTAAAACTATAGCTATTTTTCATTTACCACTTATAAATCTGGCTATTTTTGAATTTCACCCACTTGTCATGCACCTCTCTTATGCGTAACACTTATTTTGCACCTTTGCTACATTGATTCCTTCTAGTTGCAATGCATACACCAGTAACACGTCATGCGTCTAGCTGGTTTTTATGTCAAAATATTCATTTTATTTATGACATTTTATTTTTGCTATTATTATGTGAGTAAATGATTTATTGTTATATTTCATCGTTCTCAAAACGGCAAGGGGTCAAATATATTCTTGTACTATGAGAAAAGATTTAACTACCCTTTATTATATTTTGGGTCCAAATATATTCCTGCCGTAATACTATTGGTTCAAATATACCCATCTTATGTTAAGTTTGTTCAAGGTGGATATCCAATCCCATGTGGCACTGATATTTGATGAGGTAGATGCCACATGACATGCCACCTCAGTGCCCCTAATCAATATATAAAAGACTAAAATTTGAAATACAATATTTTTTCATGGTAACGGTAATGGTGGCAATAGTGATGGAGGGGAAGAAAATTTTAATGGTAGAAGGGAGGGGTAAAATATATTACGGACGCTGAGGTGGCATGTCATGTGGCATCCACCTCATCAAATGTCAGTGCTACATAATATTGAATGTCCATTTTGGACAAACTTAATGAAAAAGGGGTATATTTGAACCAATAGTATAACGACAAAGGTATATTTCGACTCAAAGTATAACGAATGTTACATTTAAACTTTTTTCTGATAGTACACGATATATTTGGCCCTTTTCCATTCTCAAGATCACAGTAAAATAAGACCACAATGCATAACACATTATGCTTATTTTCGTGGAAGTGATATCCAATATTGTGAACTAGAGTTAATTTAAATCTTGATATGAACCAAATGTGATGACCCGAAAGTTCATATTATATTTTAGAACTCAATTCCGCACCTTTAAGCCTTAAAATCTCATTTTTACCCTTCTGGATTTGAGTGCGCAGTCCGAACGTGTTTCTAGAAAGCTTTTATGTTGAAGGTTGATAAAAATAAGGAATTTTGCTTTAAATTCCTCATTTGAGTTACCTTTGGTCAATATTTTTGGTTAACGGACCCGCACTCGTATTTTGACAGTCCCGATGAGTCCGTATCGAAATATGAGACCTAGTATACCCGGAATCGAATTCGGAGGTCCCTAACCCGATTATGAATTTTTATAGAAAATTGAAAGTTTTAAAATTTATTTGTTTTTAAGAAATTATTGATGTTTGATCTCGTTGGTATCGGGTCCGTATTTTAATTTCGGAGCACGGTACAAGTTCATTTTAATATTTAAGATATGTCTGTGAAATTTGGTGAGAAACGGAGTTGGTTTGACATGATTCGGACGTCCGGTTGTGAAAATAGAGATTTCAAAGCTTTCTTGAAAATTTAATTTGATTTGGTGTTCAATTCTTAGTTCTAGATGTTGTTTTGGCAATTTGATCTCGGGTGAGTAAGTTCGTATGATATTTTTAGACTGGTGTGCAGTTTTGGTTTGGAGTCCCGAGGGGCTTGGGTGTATTTTTGGATCTTTGGTTGAGAGACTAGTAAAGTTAAGAAATTTGGGAGTTTGACCATGGTCAATATTGGGTAAAGACGACCTCTTTTCAGTGTTTTGAGTGTGCGAGCAGGTCCGTAACGTGTTTTATGATTGAAATTCATATATAGTTTGTGTCCAGGAGATTCCGGATGAGTTTCGGGGTGATTTCGGTTCATTGCGGAGAAGTTTGTACGTAAATACTGTTCATTCGCAACTGCGAACCATTTATGGCAATTGCAAAAACAGTATTCATTCGCAAATGCAAAGTTTTGTTCGCAAATGCGATAGCTGCAGCTGAACAAAAGATGACTTAGACGGGATTTTTGATTCATTTCTCAAATTTTCAAAACCTAAATCACAAGAGGCGATTTTTCAAAGAACTTTTCTTCCCCAAATCATTGGTAAGTGATCTTAAACTAATTTCTTTCAATCTTTCACTACTTTTTCATAAGATTCAACCAAAAATCTAAGGTTTTCATGATGAAATTGGGGGTTTTGGGTAGAAACTAAGGATTTGATAAATTGGAGATTTAGGCCTCAAATTGAGGTCGGATTCCAAAACTAATTATATAACCGGGCTTGGGGGTGAATGAGTAATCTATTTTTGGTCCAAATTTCGGGTTTGGACCAAGCGGGTCCGGGTGTTGACTTTTGTTGACTTTTTCAAAAATGGCCAAAATTGAATTATTTACAATCGTGGGTAGTTCCTAAGGCTTTATTTGAATTGCTTGGTTGGTAATTTGCTAGATTCTATTGGTCCGAAGGCTTATTTGAAGGAAAAGTTGTGATTGAGCTTTGAGTTGGCCGTTAGAGCGAGGTAAGTGTCGTGGTTAACCTTGGCTTGAGGGATTAGGTATTATTTGCCTATTTGCTACGTGTTTGGATGTTGAGTACAACGTATAGGTGAGGTGACGAGTACGTATGCGTTGTTGTCGAGTTATAGCATGCGAGTAAGTCATATTCTTGTAACTGTTGTATTCTCTGATCATATTGTTCATGTTTAGACTAGTCGACTGCTATGTTGATCCTTCTTATCATGTTTACGAATTTTGGTATTGATTGAGTATTGACTCAAGGTTGAGGTTGACATGGTGGAACAAAATGTTGAAGAAAGACTTGTTATTGACATTTCTATCTCTGTGTTGTTATTGTTCATTATTTTGGTGAGGGAGAGTGTTAATGCACGAAGGGTGATATCGTGTCGTTTCTGTTAATTATATGGTGAGGATGAGAGTTAATGCACGAAGGGTGATGTCGTGACATGATATGTGAGTGTTAATGTACGAAGGGTGATCCCGTACCATGTTTTGTGAGTGTTAATGCACGAAGGGTGATGCTGTGTCATTTCTTTTGTTTATATGGTGAGGATGAGAGTTAATGCACGAAGGGTGATGCCGTGTTATTTATATTAATTATTATGGTGAGGTTGATAGTAAAAGCACAAAGGGTGATGTCGTGCACTTGTTTTTACTGTGTTTAATACTTTCATTGGTGCAAAACATATTGTCTGCTATGGTTTTTTGTGACGACCCGGCCGGTCTTCTTAAGAATTAACGCCCCGCTCCCCTATTAACTGCTTTCGTTGAGTTTATTTCTGCTATTTTGATTTGCCAGGATGTTCGGTTTTAAGTTTTGGAGAGTTTTGGGACACTTAGTCCCTAAATGAGAGCTTAAGTGTTGGAAAGTTGACAATAGTCGGGACAGTATGAAGACGGCCTCGGAATGGAAATTCGATGGTTCCGTTAGCTCCGTTGGATGATTTTGGGGTTAGGAGCGTGTTCGGACTGTGTTTTGGAGGTCTGTAGCCAATTTAGGCTTGAAATTCCAAAGGTTGAATTTTTGAAGTTTCCGGTTCAATAGCGAGATTTTTATCCCAGGGCTGGAATGGAATTCTGAGAGTTGCAGTAGTTCCGTTGTGTCATTTGGGATGTGTGCACACAATTTCAGGTCACTCGGACGTGGTTTGGTTGGGTTTTTGATCAAAAGAAGAATTCGGAAGATTTTAGAAACTTAGGCTTGAATCCGATGTGTTTTGGTTGTTTGGATGTTGTTTGAGGTGTTTTAAAGATTGATATAAGTTTGAATAAGGTTTTAGGATATGTTGATGCCTTTGGTTGAGGTCCCGGGGGCCTCGGGGTGATTTCGGATGGTTAACGAGAAAATTTAGAAAATGTTGCAGCTGCTGTATTTTTGCTGTTTCTGGTATTTTCGCATCTGCGGTTTGGGGACCGCAGATGCGGCACCGCAGAAGCGGCTAAGGGACCACAGAAGCAGATTTTGGCCTTTCCTTCAGGTTCCATAGATGCGGAAGGGACACTGTAGAAGCGGTGTCACATCTGCGAAAATCTAATCGCAGACGCGGTTTCTGGTATTTAAATGAAAGTCGCAGATGCGACGAAGTTTCCGCAGATGCGGTCCCAGGGTCGCAAATGCGGGAATCGCTAGGCAGAACATATAAATAATTGGCTTCGCAAATTTGAGCTACTCTTTCTCTATTTTCATCCGGGTTTGAAGCTTTTGAGAGAGATTTATGTGATAAAAGACCTAATTAGTGGTGAGAAATTGGGAAAAAATGGTTAATTAGGGTTTGAGTTTAAGAGGCCTTTAAATGAGGATTTGAGGGGTCATTTTGACTCCGATTTTAGTGTTCTTGTTATGTATAGATTTATGAGAGTACGAGGTTTTCGAAAATGTAAATTTCACCCAATTCCGAGATGTGGGCCCGAGGGGTATTTTGGTCATTTTACATAATTTCACGTATTAGCTTAGACTTTAATTGTAAAATCAGTTACTTGAAGTGTTATTTACATTATGCAATTGAATTGAATAGATTTGAGCCATTTGGTGTTGAGTACTCGTAGCAAAAGCGTGGTTTCAGGTTGACTTTGAGCCGGTTCGAGGTAAATGGCTTGTGTAACCTTGTGTGGGGGACTTTCCCCTTAAGATATGATATATTTGATAATTGAAATACCTTGTACGTGAGGTGACGAGCGCATACTTGAGCTAATTGTTGAAAATACGGTTTTTCCTTAAGTATTTCAATTGAGTTCTTTTTCCTGTTTTATTCTACTTGTGAATTTAGCATGTTGCTAGTTTAGAAAAGCATGCTTAGTTGACTTAATTGCATTTTTTGCTTAAACTGCCTTAATTGCATTATGTGAAGCATGTTAGTCTAGAATTAACTATTTACTTGGTACAAAATTTAGCTTAATCGGGTATTGTTGTGTTGTTGCTGTGTGTTTTTACTTTGGGACTACGGGATGGCATCCCGGGAGATCCCTTGTATGTATTTATGATCTGAACTGAGGTGCGGGATACCAAGAGATCCCTGGCAAGTATATTGAGGATACCAAGAGATCCTCGGGATACCGAGAGATCCGTAGCATATATTGAGGATACCAAGAGATCCTCGGGATACCAAGAGATCCTTAGCCTATATTGAGGATACCAAGAGATCCCTAGCATATATTGAGGATACCAAGAGATCCCTAACATATATTGAGGATACCAAGAGATTCTCGGGATACCAAGAGATCCCCGGTTATCATCCTTGTTATGAGCGGTACTTCCTTATGGTTTGCCTTCATCTCTGTTTCCATTATTGTACTCTTATTATCCTGTGTAGATTCTTACTTTAGATTCTCAATTGTACTGCTTATCTTATCCTGACATATTTATATTTATTTAATCTCAATAAGGCCCTGACCTTCCTTGTCACTACCCAACCGAGGTTAGGCTTGGCACTTACTAAGTACCGTTGTGGTGTACTCATGCCCCTTCTGTGCATATTTTTCATATGCAGATCCAGGTACCGCTACTCAGGCCTACCATCCTTGAGAGTGGCAACTGCTTAGAGACTTAGAGGTACATCTCCCACATCCACAGACCGAGAAGTCCCTTTCTATTCATGTTTTTAGTATTTGGCCCTTCTGTACCTATGTTTTTATTAGACAAAATTCCGGAGTTAGAGTTATGTAGTATTTCTTTTTCTTAGCTTGTGATTCGTGGGTTTCCGGGTATTGGATTTAGATATTGGTTTTGATATCTATATAAATATGGTGTATGCCGAGCGACACATTTAACACTGTTATTGCCTTATTTCTGTTTTTAAATTGTCTTACTTCCGCAAGTTTTGGTTATCTTCCGCAAGTTTGGGCTTACCTAGTCGTAGAGACTAGGTGCCGTCACGATGGTTCATGGAGGGTGAACCGGGGTCGTGACATTTCTTTACTGTTATAGTTTTCTTCATTTTGTACTCTCATCAGCATGTTTCCCCTCCCGTTATTATCCATTCAGCTTCTAGTAGTTGTTATTGTGCTCGTATATTATTTAACTATGCAAGTTTATGAATGTGTCTTGTCTTATCCTCGTCACTACTTTGCCGAGGTTAGATCGACACTTACCAGTACATGGGGTCGGTTGTACTGATACTGCACTGTGCACTTTCTGTGCAGATTTTGGTACCGGACCGAGTTGACCCTGAGTCTAGCTACTGGCTTTATCTATTCGGAGACCTAAGGTAGACCTGTTGGCATCCGCAGGCCCTAGTGTCCCCTTATATGCATTTCCTTTACTGTTTCATTTATTTCGAAAATAGTTGTATTTCCTTCAGACACCTTACTTATAGCTAAATCTTAATAGTTCGTAGATCGTGACACCATATTTCTGGGTAGTTGTGTATAAGTATCACAGTTATTATGGATTTCTGCGCTTTTCTTTTTACCTTGTTAAGGCTTATTTGATGTTTATCACTGAAATTCTTAAGTATTGGCTTAATGATTCTCTAATGTTGGCTTGCCTAGCAAGTGAAATGTTAGGCGCTATCACGGTCCTGACGGTGGAAATTTTGGGTCGTGATAAGTTGGTATCAGAGCACTAGGTTGCCTAGGTCTCACAATTCACGAACAAGCTTAGGAGAGTCTAGGGGATCGGTACGGAGACGTCTGTACTTATCTCCTAGAGGCTACAGAGTTTAGGAATAATTTCACTTCTATTCTTCTCTGCCGTGCGATTTTGTTTTCTCCGTGCTAATCAAACACTTCTACTTTTGTCCTTCGCAGATGGTGAGAACACGTACCACATCTTCAGTAGAGCAGTAGCCAGAGCCCTCAGTGGCAGCTCCGACGAGAGGCAGAGGTCGAGGCCGAGGTCATGCCAGAGGCCGAGGCAGGGGCTGAGCTCAGCCCCGAGCTCGAGCAGCAATACCAGCAGTGGGGACTTAGGTTGAGTTTGATGAGGAGGTTCCAGCCCAGACTGTTCCAGTAGGACCAACTTAGGTCCTGGAGGGGTTCATTGCCACTCCGGGTGCTTTAGGATGCCTTGGTCCATCTAGTGGGACTTATGGAGAGTGCGAACTAGACCGACATATTTCCTGTGGCACCAGCCGTCTCCCAGGTTGGGGGAGGAACACAAACTCCCACTACTCACACTCTGGAGCAAATGGCTCCCCAGTTTCAAACTCCAGTAGCCCAGCCAGTTGGGTTAGTTCAGCTGGGGGTTGCAGTACCGACCTGTGATGGATCAGCTATGTCTGTTGATGCTTTATAAAGGTTGGGCAGGTTTACCAAGCTTTTTCCAGTTCATTTTAGTGGTACATCTTCAGAGGATCCGCAGGACTATCTAGACATTTGTCATGAGGTGTTACAGAACATGGGCATAGTAGAGACCCATGGTGTTGATTTTCCTACATTTCAGTTGTTGGGTTCCGCCAAGAGATGGTGGAGGGATTATATGTTGACCAGACTAGCTAGGTCGCCTGCTCTTACTTGGGACCAGTTCTCTCAGCTATTCCTCAAGAAGTTCCTTACTATCACTTAGAGAGAGGACTATCGGAGACAGTTCGAGCGTCTTCAGCAGGGCTCTATGTCTGTTACTCAGTACGAGACTTGATTTGTGGATTTGGACCGTCATGCTATTCTTTTGCTTCCTACCGAGAGAGAGAGAGGGTAAGGAGTTTTATTAAGGGACTTGCTCAGCCTATCAAGTTGCAGATGGCTAAGGAGACTGGAAGTGAGATTTCTTTTCAGACGGCTGCCAATGTTGCTAGGCAAGTCGAGATAGTTTTAGCTTAGGGGAGTGGTCAAGGATTTGACAAGAGACCTCGTCATTATGGTGGGTTTATGGTGCCTCATCTTGAGGCAGGGGTTATTTTGGTAGAGGCCCCCTCCCAGGGCATTTCATTCAGAACTCCAGGCATCCCACGGTGCTTCAGGTGGTCATGGCCCTCATATGCATTATTCTGATCACTTAGCCTACAGTGCACCACCAGCTTCTATTAGTACACCTCCACTCCAGAGTTGTCAGGGTGGTTATTCAGGTCGACAAAGTAAGTTTCAAGGTCAGCAATCTCAGCAGTTGAGGTCTTGTTATACTTGTGGTGATCCGAGGCACATTGCCAGATTTTGACCTCGAGCTTCGAGTAGTTCTCAGCATTAGGGTTCCCGTTCTATGGTTCTGGCACCAGGTGTCGCGCCCCCTTTTTCTCACAAAATCTGGTTTCGACATTGGCAACTCCTTTTAAGAAGAGAAGGAATTGGTTATTGAGAAAGTTGCTACCAAACAGATTAAGGTGCGTTAGGGCACCTATTGCAAATGACTCAAGTTTTACTAGTTGCGTCATCAAAGATCGGGTAAGGGATCAAATTACCTCGAGGAGAAGGGGTTAGGCACTCCTCGAGGTCCACAACGGTGGGTCCCGGTCGAACATAAACTATGTGAATTAGTCTAATAAAGAAGAAGGGAATTATTTAATAGAGATGGGGGGTCCTAAGTTTCTTAGCCTAAAGGATCACCACGTGAAACATAAATAATACTTCGTAACTCCCACAAGACGGGGGTGTTACTCATATTATTCAGCCGGCACAAACTATCATTTCCTGCTACCCGATTACTATCTTTAAGTTATTTACCTAAAGCGCTCTAATCAATTCTAACTCGTATCCTATGCGTGCGCTACCCATCCCTTACCTATGGTCCTGGAGGCATTGGGACTTCTATTTTGGATGTTTCTAGACTCAACTTAGGTTGCTCAAAATTTTAATGCTAGGTGACATACAAAACAAGTTGGACTTTTCATACAAGAGCAGATAAAGGTTCAATTTAGCCTCTACACATTAGGCAGCTCATGCATGCAAACAGATTGGCGTATCGACAATTTTAACAGTTAAGGTTGTTAGGTCCTATAGGCATGATTTCTATGTGATTCTGGATTTTAATTATACTGGCAGTTTACGAGAAACAATTTGTAGGTGACTATGTAATTGCCTATTGATTACAATTAAAAGTGTTTGAACCTATAGGCATGTTATCTAAGTGACTTATTCAGCAGTTGACAGTGATAACAACAAAAATGCTCAGAATTATTTAGTTACTCCTATAGGCATATTTCTAGTGGCATTTAGCAAGACGCTATGCAAAGTTCCAATTTTAGTATTTGGCACAAATGATAGTTATCCCTATAGGCATGAATTCTACTTTTGGTGATTGAAACTTCTTATTAATTCCTAGAGATATGCATATTAACTAAGCAAGTGTGATAATTAATTAAAACCTATAGACATGATTTCTAAAGAAGCAGTTTTGAGTATGTTGTAAGTTGAACTTGGTTATTGCATTTCTTATAGGCATGGTATCTAATCATGCAATGGAAAACCTACACATTTAGACAAGTTTTCAGTGGAATATTTCTCGGCGTAAAGTAAAACATATAGGCAGGTTATCTAACAATAATAGTGAACACCTGTAGACATGCTATCTAACATGTAATAGCAGAAAGACCTATGGGCATGTTATCTAACATATAATAGCAGAAAGACCTATATGCATGTTATCTAATATATAATAGCAGAAAGTCTTATGTGCATGTTATCTAACATATAATAGCAGAAAGACCTATAGGCATGTTATCTAACATATAATAGCAAAAA
This sequence comes from Nicotiana sylvestris, assembly GCF_000393655.2. Taxonomy (NCBI): domain Eukaryota; kingdom Viridiplantae; phylum Streptophyta; class Magnoliopsida; order Solanales; family Solanaceae; genus Nicotiana; species Nicotiana sylvestris. Next base: position 31,320,593 of record NC_091061.1, read on the forward strand.
GACCTATAGGCATATTATCTACCCCTTTCATACAGAATGTCAAATAAGCCCATTTCCCAATTTTATTATTGCCTCCAATTGTATTTACTAATAATTAATACAAACCAGAATCGAATGAATAAATTACAAAGTATATAGACTATAGGAAGCCTACAGCAAGCCTAAATAGAACTGGACAAGACATGCCCTTCAATCCATAATATCTCCAAAAGCTAGTGTTCATAGTGACCAACAATGACTGGTTCATCTTTTTTTCAAGGATAAGCATACCAAGCCCAATCCTCTAGTGTGTCAGAGTTCCCAAGGGCTTTATGAACCCCAGGCAGTGCTCACACTAGAGTAGAAAGATCAGAACCAATTCAAGGAAAACTATGACGTGTCAGAGTTCACGAGGGTCTCCTAAGAACCCTGAGCAGTGCTCATACCAGGAAGGCCAATAGATAGTACTTAGATTAATTTGGCTTTCAGCCAGTAAAGAATTAGGATTCAGAAGAGTGCATTACAAGATTGGGAAGTACACTAAGGGATAGAATCAAACATAGAATAAAGACCAAACTTTGAAACTGAGCAGACTTAACAAGTTTGAAAATTAACAAAGTCATAAACTGATAATGACCAACTCATGAGCATGCTTTCATAAAAAACATTATAGAATTCAGATTAGGACAAATCATAGAAAAGGGGTTCATTAATCAATTAATGAGTCAATAAGCATATTAGTTATCAGCTAGAACTAATAAAGAGGTTATAGCATGGAGGATATAGAATCATGATAACAAATTTAACAACTAAAGTGCGCATAGTGAACTAGTTTAAAAGGTATCGAAGCATTCTCAATATTAAAAGATGGTCTTGAGTTATACATGATTAAACAAGTTTTATCAATTAGTCTACTGAGTTAAACATGTCTAAAACACATATAGCAATGAGTCCAATAACAATAGCATACTAAACAAGTGACACAGTAGAGAAGTTTCAACAACTTACTAGTTCAGATGAAACAGAAAGAAGTTTAGCAATGCAGCAATGATCATCAACAGCAGCAAACAATAGAAGATTTCTGGCCTTGGCTTCCAACCGGCCAGGATTGGAAGCCAATGCCAGAAATCAAAGCAGAATGATAACCATATGTAGTTTTAGTGGTGAGAAATACTCGAGTTCTAAGTCTGTCTGAAGGGGAAAGAGGGGAGGGATTTAAATAGCACTAGACTAGAGACCACAAATAAGGTAATAATCAATCAAGGAAAGCACCTAACAGTTAATTAAGGAAAGAAAACTCAGAACCTTATTTAAGGTAATCCAAAAGTAACAAGTGCATAACCGCGTAAAACATATAGTTAGAGATTTTAACACAGTAATTAGGGACTCAAACAGATTTAGAGAATCAAAAACTCCTAAGTTTATGGTAAGTAAAATTGGTTAACAATTAATGGCAAGGATTATAAAAACAGATAGACAGAATCCATGAAGGAAAAATTGAAATAAGGAATCAAAAATCCTAATTTTTAGGGTAAGTAAAATTGACGGAAATAATCAAAGGAAAAGCTATGATAAAGATGCATAGAAACATTAAAGATTGAACCAGATTTTGTTCGATTTTTAAGAATCAAAAATCCTATTTTTTAGGGTAAAAAATTAGTTAGAAATATCTACAAAAAATCATAATGGAGATGCACATAGATAGATATACGGAAATATTAAAGAGAAATATTTAATAAAAAATAGAAAAACTATAACAGATCTTGAAAGATCTACACCCTAGCTTTATGGTAAATGAAGAATCGAGAAAATCTCAGAGATTCACACCATAAAGAGATGAAGAATGAACATAAATGGAAAGAAGTGTAGGTTCGAACTAGATTTGGTTCAAAGCAAGAGAGATCTACTTTTCATGTTAGGCAAGTGATTATGTAATACATAATTGGTTAACCAGTAAATTGGAGACTGCCAATAAGATAAGGAAATCGTCTATGGATTCCATCTCTGAGTTGGAATCGAAGGGGAGTAGGATTACGATGCTAGGGTTTCAGAGAAGAGGAGAGCGTTTAAGATTTTAAGGATGGCGGATGGTAGAGAATGGGGGGGGGTTAGGGTTAGGAGTGGTTAATTAAAGGGTTAAGTAAACAGGGGTCATTGATCTTGAAAGATCAACGACTAGGATTAAAATGAAGGTTGGGTCGGGTATAGAAATGGGTCACCGGTTGGGTTATTGGGTTAGGGGTCATTTGGTTTGGGCTGAGATGTTGGGCTGGTGTATTTCAAGTAATTTGGCTAGGGGTTGGTCCGAAATAAGCTTAAAAATGGGCTATTATTAAAATACCCAATTTTAACTAATAAATAATTTGTAAAATAATAATAAAATATCCATTTGTACATAAAACAAGTTAAACTAGTTATTTAATACTATAAAAAGTATAAAAGGATTATTTTGGAATAATTAAAGTAATGATAAGAACGTATAGGCTATTATTGCAAATGTGCAATTTTGGCCTTCAAAAATGTAAATGCAATTATGGCAAATATGTTAAAAATATTTAAAACATAATATGGGTGTAAATGGTGAAATTAGATGATAAAATAATTGTAAAATATTTTGTGAGGTAATTAATGAGTTATTTATATGATAAAATGCAAGAATAAATTGATTTAAAGCCCTTTAGAAATTATAGGAAATTATGAAAAAATGCTTACATATGTTCATAAATAAAGTGATGGTGCATATGCACTATTTTAAAAGTATATATGTATATTTGAAAAACACAAGGAAAAAATTGGGTATCAATAGTTGCCCCTCTTTACCCGGGAAGGATGAAAGAGTTGTCGGGTAAAGAAATGATGACCGATTTTGATCAAATGGGGTGTTTTGAAAAATATAGGCCGAGCCCTAGTTTCTGAGCTGCCTACATATCCCTGGTTTTACAGGAATTAGTCCATGTGTAGTTCTGGATCTAATGGTGAACGAAACTGATGGAATTGTTATAGGAACGGTTGTGTGTTTCGGAAAGGGTTCTTTTGAGTAGGATAGTATCGGATGAATTTATGCAATCTCACGAATGTAAATTTGAGATGTTATGGATGTATTACATGGCAGATATCTGAATGGTCATAGGGTAAAGCGAGTAATTGACAAGAGTCCATTACGTTTAAATTAATGGCAGGGTGTGAATGGTATGAGCGGAAACCGGAGCGAAGGTTGCTCCTGTTCAAAGAACGGTTACCTCCTGAGTTACCTGCAAAAACTTAAAACACAATGCACGCAAATATATATAGGTTATTATGACAATTTAAACATGATACAAATTCCCTTTGGACCATGAAGATTGTCTTCAGACAGTGAGGATGGTGTCCTTAGACCATGACGTCCTGGGCCACGAATCGTGAGATAAGGGATTCACATGCCATGAAATGATGTTCTCAGGCCATGAGAATGGTGCCTCTGAACTATGATGCCTTTGAATAATGATGTGCAGTATTGAAAGATCCTCATGCCATAACATGGTGTCTTCAGGCTATGAGGATGATGCCTTCGAACTATGGCGCCTTCAGATAGAGACATGATGATGGATCATATAAGCAAAACAAGATAGAGCTTAGTCTTTCATAGGATCGGTATAGAGCTTAGCCCCAGAAAAGGCAAAATAGTGCTAGGTTTCAGATAGTGTAACATTCAGCATTAGACAAGGAAAGGTAGAGCTTAGCCTTATGTAGAGGCATGGCTTAGCCTCATGCAAGGAGAGGAGATAATGCTTAGTCTCATGCAAGGGAAGGCAGTGCTTAGCCTTATGCAAATTGGGAGGCAAGGCTTAGCCTCATGCAAGATACGAGACAATGCTTAGTCTCATGCAAGGAAAGACAGTACTTAGCTTTATGCAAATGAGGAGGCAGGGCTTAGCCTCATGCAAGATTCGAGACAATGCTTAGTCTCATGCAATGGAAGGCAGTGCTTAGCCTTATGCAAACGGGGAGGCAGGGCTTAGCCTCATGCAAAATTCGAGACAGTGCTTAGTCTCATGCAAGGAAAGGCAGTTATTAGCCTCATGCAATAAAGGGAGACAATGCTTAGTCTCATGCAATAGACAAATAGCAAGTAGGAGAAGAATATTTCTTAGCTGGAGATATATTTGTGTTTGGCGGCCTTGCCGTTATGAAGATAGTGATTTTGGTATGCGTATACTTGTGAATGCTCCTATAATGTTCATTGTGCCTGCATCCAAAGAAAAATTATGATTTTTTCGGGGAAGGCTGGTTCGTGTCTTCGCCTGCTTGCTTTGCTTTGCTCTGGGGATCCTGTTTGAGTTATCCTAGGTAATATCTGGCTGTCATAGAAATAAAATGTTTTTGAAAAATATGCGTGTATTTGATGAAATAGAGTTATTTGGAAAACATAGTGGTATGTAATATCAAGTAAATTAGATGAACCAATGACTGTGACACTTTAAGAGACATTGCGACTTCCTTGCATTAGAATTTTGAGGGTCCTCCTCAAAATCCTGCCCCTATTTAGCAAGTGATCCTTCGGCCGTTCTGCATGTGACAAAGTTTGTTGGACTTTCTCCTGAATTTTTAGAATCCTTCTCAAAATTCTGCCCCAGTTACTTAACTGATTCTCTGACTGTCATATTATGACATCGACTTGACTTGTTCCGGAATTTTGGGGGTCCTGCTCAAAATTCTGCCCCAGTTTCTGGTTGTGGGGTAAAATGAAAATTTTATTGAAATTTGTCCGAACCACATGGCTACCTACGTATCCCCTCTTAAATGGGAATCAGGTCAAGCATAGTTCAGTTACATCAGATGAAGAAATGCAAACAATTTAAACATAGTATCTCTTGACTGCATTCATATTGATAGGCTTTGGCCAAACTTCTCCGTCCATTTATGCGAGTCCAAGTGCTCCTCCTGTTAGTACCCTGTGAACCATGTAGGGTCCTTGCCCATTGGGCGAAAACTTTCCTTTGGCTTTATCTTGGTGTGGGAAGATTCGTTTCAACACCAGCTACCCTAGTGTGAACAGTCTAGGTTTGACCCTTTTGTTAAAAGCTCTAGATATTCTGTTCTGATAAAGCTGACCATGACATACTGCATTCATCCTTTTTCTGTCGATAAGAGACAACTGTTCATAGTGACTCCTTATCCATTCTGCATCACTAAGCTATGCTTCCTGTATAATTGTCAAAGAAGGAATCTCGACCTCGGCGGGAATGACAGCTTTAGTACCGTAAACCAGCATGTAGGGAGTTGCTCCGGTTGATGTGCAAACCGTTTTACGATATCCCAATAAGGCAAATGGTAATTTCTCGTGCCATTGCTTGTGGTTGTCTACTATTTTCCTCGGAACTTTCTTGATGTTTTTGTTTGCGGCTTCCACGGTTCCATTCGTTTGAGGTCGTTATGCTGTGGAATTCTTATGCTTGATCTTGAAGGTTTCACACAAAGCTTTCATTAAATCACTATTGAGGTTAGCGGCATTGTCGGTAATTATGGATTCTGGCACCCCGAATCGGCAAACAATATGATCCCTGACAAAATTTGCGACGACTTTCTTGGTTACAACCTTGTAGGATACGGCCTCAACCCATTTTGTGAAGTAGTCTATGGACACTAAAATGAACATGTGCTTGTTTGAAGCGGCATGCTCAATTGGACGGATGACATCCATTCCCCAAGTGGCAAAAGGCTAAGGTGCACTTGTTGCACTGAGTTCATTTGGTGGTACCCGTATCATATCTGCATGTAATTGACACTAGTGACACTTCTAAACATACCTGATGCAGTCTATTTACATAGTCATCCAAAAGTATCATGCTCTTAATATCTTCTTGGCTAGAACGAAACCATTCATGTGCAGCCCGCAGGTTCCGGCGTGTATCTCCTCGAGCAATCTGGAAGCTTCTTTGGCATCAACACACCGTGATAATCCTAGGTTTGGAGTCCTTATGTACAGAGTTCCTCCACTTTGGAAGAAATGATTGGACAATCTCCGGAGCATGCATTTCTGAGGATGATTTGCATGCTTCGGGTATTCTCCTCTTGCCAAGTAGTCCTTGATATCGTGAAACCAGGGATTTCCGTCTGTTTCTTCTTCAACATGAGCACAATAAGCTGGCTGAATATGGATCCTTACTGGAATGAGATCGATGAAATTCTTATCTGGATGTTGTATCATGGAAGATAAAGTAGCCAGTGCATCTGCGAACTCGTTCTGGATTCTTGGAACATGTTTGAATTCTATCTTCGTGAACCTCTTCATCAATTCTTGCACATGATATAGATATAGTAGTATCTTACTATTCTTTGTAGCCCATTCTCCTTGAACCTGATGTACCAGAAGATCCGAATCACCAATTACCAGCAACTCTTGTATATTGATGCAAGCCTCATATTCTGCCATATTGTTGGTGCATGGTAACCTGAGCTTCACGGACACCGGATAATGTTGACCTGTCTCTGACACCGAAACTGCTCCAATACCCACTGCTTTGAAATTTGCAGCTCCGTCGAAAAATATACTCCAACCGTCATAGGTTTCGGTAATATCTTCTCCTACAAATGACACTTCTTCATCAAGAAAATACATTTTCAATGGTTCTTATTCCCCTCCTACAGGATTTTATGCAAGATGATTTGCTAAAGCCTGTCCCTTGACCGCTTTCTGAGTCACATAGACAATATCAAACTCACTCAACAATATCTACCATTTGGCTAGTTTCCCTATGGGCATTGGTTTTTGAAAGATGTATTTCAAGGGATCCATCCTCGATATGAGGTATGTAGTGTAGGCACAGAAGTAGTGCCTCAATTTTTGAGCAATCTATGTCAAGGCGCAGCAGGTACATTCGAGCAAAGAATACTATGCTTCATAAGGTGTGAACTTCTTACTCAAGTAATATATGGCATGCTCTTTTCTTTCCATCTCGTCATGTTGCCCCAAAACACAACCGAAAGCCCTATGTAGTATGAACAAATAGAGTAGCAAAGGTCTACCAGGTTCCAGCAAGACCAAGACTGATGGCATGGATAGGTATTCCTTGATTCTATCGAAAGCTTTCTGACATTCCTCAATCCATTCGTTGCAACATCCTTTTTCAACATTTTGAAAATTGGCTCACAGATCACGGTCGACTGTGCTATGAATCGACTGATGTAATTGAGACACCCTAAGAAACTCATCACGTCTTTCTTGCTCTTTGGGGGTGTCAAATCTTGTATGGCTTTGACCTTTGAGGGGTCCAATTCAATCCCCCGATGACTGACGATGAAACATAGCAATTTTCCAGTAGGAACTCCAAAACCACACTTTGCAGGATTCAGTTTCAGATTGTACCTTTGAAGAAGATTAAAGAATTTCCTTAAATCTGTTATATGATCTGCACTTCTTCTGGATTTGGTGATGATGTCATCCACGTATACTTCTATTTCCTTGTGAATCATTTCATGGAAAATGGTCGCCATGGCTCTCATATAGGCGGTCTCTGCATTCTTCAGGCCAAATGGCATCATTTAGTAACAACACATTCCCACAGAGTGATAAAGGCTGTTTTCTCAGCATCTTCCTCATCTATCCAAATCTGATGGTATCCTGCGAAGCAGTCCACAAAGGATTGTAGTTCATGCTTGGCACAGTTGTCAATCAGTATGTGTATATTGAGTAACGGGAAATCATCTTTGGGACTTGCTTTATTTAAATCTCGATAGTCAACGCATACTCTGACCTTCCCATCCTTCTTTGGAACTGGCACGATGTTGGCCAACCATGTAGGATATATTCGACCACTCTGAGAACTTTGGCTTTGATCTGCTTGGTGACTTCTTCTTTGATTTTTAGACTCATATTAGGTTTGAACTTTCTAAGTTTCTGTTTTACAGGCGGACACATCGGATCAGTAGGTAGTTTATGAGCCACTATAGACGTGCTCAAACCAGTTATATCGTCATAAGACCATGCGAAAATATCCTTATACTCCTTCAGGAAACGGGTGTATTCTTCTTTTTCTGATGGTGAAAAATGGATACTTATGCGAGTTTCTTTGACTGTCTCAGAATCTCCCAAGTTGACTATCTCAGTTTCGTCCAGGTTAGACTTAGGCTTATTCTCAAAATTATCAACTTCTCTAACAATTTTCTCAGGGATTATATCTTCTTCTTCTACTTCTTTTGAATCACTATCCTTATGTTGCATTGCCTCATTACATGTCACAATTCTTGGTTCATCAAGATAAGTAATAATAATGTTGTAGAGGAAAAATGTAAAAGATAATAATAAATACTAAAATAACAATGCATTAATTAAATCTCGAAAATATCAAAACAGGTACGGCTCAATGACTCGAGCAATTATTTCAAAACAAAATGCGTCTTAAAAAGACATACTGGAAATATCTTAAATGCTTAAAATGGCTTTTAAAAAAACAGGTCATGCTAATTGCCAGGCTACCCTAGAACTTGACGGCCCGGGATGGTGCAGCAGTCCAATTGTAACGACCCGAATTTTCATTTTAAAAATTTGCGTCTCGTTCAATGGCTTAAGACCTTGAGAAGCTTCGTAATACACATTATGAAAAATTCGAAGTTAAATTTAAAGTAAAATCAAAATCTTATTTTTGAAGCTCAAATGGAAAGAGTTAACCGAAGAGTTGACTTTTGAGAAAACGACCCTGAAACGGAATTTAATGATATCAATAGCTTCGTATGGTGATTTAGAACTTAGATGTGTGTCCGAATTTGGATTTGGAAGTCCATAGGACAATTCGACGCATTTTGGCGAAATAAGAAAGTTGACGTGTTCTAATTATATTATCTTATATGTGGAAGAGGTCTATTACCATGATGAATACCAATTGGATATTATAGCAAGTGTAAGAGGGGTACTATAAGATATATGGGGTCTAAGGAAAGTCCTAAGTCTAAGCCAAGTTGGAAAATTTCATAATAGACTAAAGTTGTAAATGAGTACGCACAAGACCTCACTTTGGATGAGCATATCTACAGATATATAAAGATTTGTGTGATGAACAACATATAAATTTAAAGCTCTGTGAGTCTAGTTTCCAACACATCAAACCGTTCGTCATTTGGAGGTGTATACAGAAAGTTATGACCATTTTACTAGACTTGTATCATATGTGCGGCCAGGTGCGCGGCCTGAGCGCGACCGCGCATATTCAGAAGTTTCTGCCTCGTGAGCGTGGCCTTAGCGCGGGCGTGCTAGTAGAAGACCTCTAAATACACCTAAGGACGGGGAAGGAGAGGATTTAAGTCATTTTTCTAGACTAGGGCATCCTCTCCATCACCCATTCCGTCAAGGCTCCAATTACACGGCTAAAGTGAGTTTTTAAGTGTGTTTTTATGGTGATTTCACTTCTCAATCACTAGTTACAACATGGTTTTGATTGGATTTCATAGGATTTCTTCAAAATTTCAAGAACACCTTAAAGTTGTCTTTCAAGTTTTGGTCTACAAGAGGTAATCTTTCACCCTTAGACTTACATATATGGAGTTATTATGGAATTATGAGTATGAATCAAGTATTACAACTTATGGTATGGTGATTGGAAATCATAAATTCTCAATTTAAATACATGATCATGGTAGGGATTTAAAGGTGATTATTTGATGGAATTTTTGTTGGTTGGGTGTGAATGGTTGATCACCCATATGATGTTAGGAGTATAAAATTGTTAAAGAATAATGGTGGGATGAATTGTTGGTAAATTGTAGTAGTTGGATGAACTAATTCTATGGTTAAGAGATGTAGTCAAATGTGCACACCTAGTGTTTGATGAAATGCCTAAATGAGGTAAACCCACGAAAATCCTCCTAATTATGGGTCGCTTTTGTATGATTCAAAATAGATTGAAGTTGCTAGAATTTTCGGAATATTGTAGTAAGGTAAGAAAAGCTCAAGAAAGATTGGAGCCGTCCGGAGGTCGTTTCGCGCAAGAATGCTATTTTGGAATATCGGACTAACTCCGTTAAGGTAAGTATCTTGTCTAACCTTGTGTGGGGGACTACCCCTTAGGATTTGAGTCCTCTATGCTAATTACAGTCCGTGCACGCGAGGTGACGAGCGTGTGCTCGGTCTTATTTGTGGGAGAATTGCCCTTTAAGATTCTTAGATCCTTATGTTTATTATGTGAGAAATATTCAGTTATAATTGAGTTACCTAATGGTATGATTTACCACTATGTGCTCCATACAATGTTGTTGGCCTTCCTCTAATTCTTATCTGTTACTTGGACTTATTTGCCTTAACTGAAGTAACTGTTCTCCTTATTATTTTGTTATCTCTTAATTGGAAATTCCTCTATGACCCCGTGTATATATGCTATGTGTCCAAAATGTTGTGATTGTCGGTGTAGTTATCACGTGCTTATTATGTCTTGTTTTGTTAAGGTTATTGCACTTCTTGGTTTCTCCGTGATTCTCTTGTTGCCATGTAATCATACTATTGGTGGCGAAATTTCCTTGTGATTGGATTGTTGGATATTATTCCTTACGATATTATTTCCCTTGCCGGGATACTATTGTTGTGGTATTGTTCCGTTGCCGGGATGTTATTGTTTGGGATTCTTTTATGATTGGTGTTGATTAGTATAATGGGATCGGGTTGCACGCCTGCAACAAGATATATGAAATAGAATCGGGTTGCACGCCTGCAACAAGATATATGAAATAGAATCGGGTTGCACGCCTGCAACAAGATATATGAAATAGAATCGGGTTGCACGCCTGCAACAAGATATATGAAATGGGATCGGGTTGCACGCCTGCAACAAGATATATGAAATGGGAGCGGGTTGCACGCCTGCAACGAGACATGAGAAATGGGATCGGGTGGCATGCCACCACGGTAACATTTGTAATGGGATCGGGTTGCACGCCTGCAACAAGAAAGAATGAAAGTGAATATTGATTCTTATGGTGAGAACGAGAGTAAAAACACGAAGGGTGATGCCGTGTACTTTCTGTTTGCTATGTTTATTTGTTGTTACCAATTTAAGTGTTTTAACTATTTAGATTCCTTTACCGCTGTGATCCTTTGTGAAGGAACCTCATCGTGTTTTCAATACTTCAAATTTCAATAATTGCTTCATCTTCAATTCATTTAGTTACTCAATTAAATTTTCTTAAACCGTCTGAGGTTGTATTTTACTTAAAAATGGAATGTCTACTAAGTTAATTTTTTAAATTCCTTGTTAAATGTAATATTTCATCCGATGTTGTACTTTAATTGAAAATGGTAATTTCTTTTTTAAATAATTTCTAAAAATAACTTCATCTTTTCTTGTTGAGTTCCTAATTGGTTTAGAAGTTGTACTCTACTTATGTTAAGTAAATGAGGCTCCTTGAATATTCTTAATTGTATTGGGTTATGAACCCTATGAACTGAGTAACATGAGCACGTTGTTGCGCAAGGTGAGACAGAAACATGTGGGCACCAGGTGCGGGGAAAAATATGATGATTTTGTTTAATGGCACGTGAGTTTCCCGTGCGGTTGTAATAGAAATATGGGCACGAGATGCCGTAAAAATATGAAAGTGGGCTAAGACCTATATTATTTATGATTATGAAATGAGGCGTCACAAGGTGACCTTACTCGAAAGAAATATGTTTGAAAGATGTTTATTTGAAGGATTTATAGGTGAAAGGTTTATATTTGAAAAACTTGACTAATTGATTACACTTGTATTCATTATTCGTTGAGCAATATTTATGGTGTTCTTGTTGCCCTGCTATTTATGTCACTGGTTGAATAATGTTTCCATCGTCGTTAATTGCTTCATATTATTTTTGTATGCTATATTGCACAGGTTATTAGACTAGTGAGTGTCTTGACTATACCTCGTTACTACTCCACCGAGATTAGTCTTGATACTTACTGGGCACCTCCGTGGTGTGCTCATACTACTCTTCTATACATTTTTTTTGGTATAGATCCAGGTAATTGATCGTTAGTGGCTGTATGGATCGTTGCGGTGGAGACTCAAGTTAAACTTGTTGCAGCGTTTGCAGGCCTCAGAGTCACCTTCAATTGTACTTATTTCTATATGTTCCCTTCTTTCGGAATAGTGATGTATTTATTTTGTATAACTACTCCTAGAAAGGATTATGACTTGTACTACCGGTTTTGGGAATTGTAATTTGTTCAGAGTAATTTAATTTAAAGTTAGAAAATACGCATATTATTACAGTAAATGTTAGGCTTACCTAGTTTAGAGACTAGGTGCCATCATGACTTCTTTGGAGGGATTTTTGGGTCATGACACCAATTCTTGAGAACAACTCCCTTCTCTATGGTCTGAATGGTGAGGTCTTCTTCCTCTTCCTCTTCCTCCTCAACTATTGCATTGCAGTCCATGTATTCATCATCCAAAAATAGATCCCTTAGGCCAGCTAAAGCCTCATCTTCTTCAGATTCCCATATCATACCAGTCTATTGAAATATCTGATGCAAATACGGTATTGGCTGTTCAAGAGGGTAATAGGGGCCCTGCCATAGTAGCGACCAATCATCGTACTCCTTCCAGGTGTATTGATACCCAAGTCTAAAGGTAGTACCGTGACGTTTTGGTTGTATTGGCTTAGTGATACCCTGGAGATTCTTACCGAGACCCTTACCGGGTTCATACCCTGTCCATAATAGTATGCTTTCGATCTTATTACTCTACCACTTGTCGTTCTCTATCGCATTGACACACCCGATGCGATGGTACATTTCTCCACCCAACTTCCTTCTATTCTCGACGACTGGAACAGTTTGATTGGTGTAGATGGGATTACTTCCGTCACCATGAATGATCACCTCCTAGTGGTTCCATTCGAACTTCATAACCTGGTGTAACGTAGAAGCTACAGCTCCAGCAGCATGTGTCCAAGGTCGTTCCAACAAAAGATTGTACATAGTAGATATGTCTAATACTTGAAACTCAACATCAAACCAAGTCGGGCCTATCTGCAAACAAAGGTTGATTTCCCTAATTGTGGACCTTTGAGACCCATCAAATGCTTTTACATTCATACTCCCTTCTCCTATCTCATGGAAATCTTTACCCAACCATTTCAAAGTAGTTAATGGACAAATGTTGAGGCTCTAACCCCTATCTATTAGGACTTTGGCGATGAATTTGTCCTCAAACTGTACTGTGATGTGTAATGCCCAGTTGTGACTCAGTCCTTCAAGTGGTAGTTCGTCTTCGTGATAGGTGATCTTGTGGCTCTCCAATACTTGCCCTACCATGTTGGTCATCTCTCCACTGGTGATATTGTTAGGAACATAAGCTTCATTCAATACTTTAATTAACGCATTCCTATGCGTCTCTAAATTCTGTAGCAGCAACAAAATGGAAATCTGAGCAGGGGTTTTGTTCAAATGATCCACTACAGAGTACTACCTTGCTTGCACTTTCCTCCAAAGATCATCCGGGCCTGTTTCAATGATAGGCTGCTTGGGAGCAGCTTTTTTACTTGTTCCTCCCAAACGCTCGGGTGTGTAAACCCTGCCGGCCCTGGTCATGCCTTGTGCGACACATGTTTCTCCCATTTTCCCTTTCCCTTTCCTTCTCGCCTTTGCAGCATAGTCCCATGGTATAACATTAGAATTAAAGGACGGTGTGGCAACTACCATCACAGTGAAGGGCGTGGTTACTTCCACCTCAAACAAAGCTGGTGCGGCTGAGGGCGTTGTTGCTTTATCCTCAAATAGAGTTGGCGTGGCTATTTCAACCTTAATTGGTGACTGAATTTGCACTATAATTGGTGTAAGAGTGATTGGAGGTACTGTGGTTTCGTCCCCTTCATGAATGAGTCCAATTTATCCTTCTGGATCCCATTCTTTATCAGTTTCTATCACACCCCCTCGCCCCTATGATCCGGGAGAGGATTGTTGCGAACATTTGGTGCAACCTTTTTTGCTTGTATAACTTTGGTGTCAATCAGAGTCTGGGTCTTATATTTCAAAGTGTAACATCCATCAATAATGTGTCCCTTCATGCCCGAGTGATAGGCACATGTCTTGTTCGGATTGACCCATCGGGAAGAGTTTTCCATAGCAACAATGGGAATGGGGGTGACATAACCGGCAACCTTCAGTCTTTCATACAACTGATCGATGGTTTCAGCAATAGGAGTGTATTGTCTGGATGGTCTGCGATCGAAATTTGGTCTGGGTTTCTGGTAGTTTTGGCGGGTTGGTGGTGGTGAGTGGTAATATGCAGTTTGTTTGTTATAAGTATGGTAGGTGGTGGTGGGTTGTTGGTATGTGGGAGGTGAAGGCTGATATGTGGGTGGCGAGGTTTGGTATGTGAGAAGAGATTTTGGTTCCTAGGCTACCATCACGGCTCCCACTTCTTTCTTTTTGGATATACCCTCGGACTGCAAAGCTTTATTCGTAGCCTGTAATGCCTCAAAATTAGTTACCATTCCGCTCTTGATTCCTTCTTTAATTCTTTCCCCCAATTTAATGATGTTAGAGAACTTGTGATTCTCAATAACCATTAACCATTCATAGTATTGTGGATCCTGGGCCCGAACAAAGAATTTGTTCATTTGCTCTTCTTCCAATTCCGGCCTTACTTTTGCAGCTTCCGATCTCCACCGAGTAGCATACTCGCGGAAAGTCTCCATTGGCTTTTTCTTGAGATTCTGGATATAGAAGACATCTAGTGCATTCTCTGTATTAAACTTGAATCGATCCATGAAATCTGATGCTATGTTTACCCAACTAACCCATTTCTTTTTATTTTGACTGATGTGCCAAGATAGGGCGTCTCCAGTGAGGCTCCTCATGAACAGTTCATGCGAATTCTTTCATCTTTTCCAACTCCTATGAGCTTGTCATAGTATATCCTTAGATGCACCTTTGGGTCACCTGTTTTGTCAAACATCTCGAACTTAGGAGGTTTGTAACCTTCTGGCAGTTCTACGTCCGGCTGAATGCACAGATCCTCGTAGTTCAATCCCTCAATGCCTTTACCCCCTTCGATACCTTGGACTCGACTTGTGAGTTTTTTAAGTTCCTCTGCCATGTTCTTGATGAGTAGGTCTTTCTGGCGAATTCAGGTATGTATAAGTTTTGTTGAGGAGTATGAGGTAAGGTTTTGACATATATGGGGTTGCTTTGATGAACTCTAGGGATTTGGATTTAGTGGTGGTCGTTGGTCGAGTTTTGAGGATCGGGAATAGGTTGTGGTGCGTTCTGAGAAGTGTGATAGGTAGTGGTTTGTGGATACTGGGTTGGTTGATGACGACGTTGTGGAGGAGTTGGCACCGGTGGAGGATTGGGATTTTGAGGTGGTATGACATACTGGTGAGGTGCGGGTGGATTTTGTGGATGCTGGTTCAGTGTATTTTGGGGAGGTGCTGGGTTCTTAGTATTCTTTTGGTTGATGTCGGGGACCTTCAAGGTAAGGGAGATATTTGCCAAGTTCCGGACCTGCTCAAGTTCCCCTTATACCTCCAATATCTTTTGTTCCAATCTCAAAACCGAGTCATTTAGTGCCGGAGTGCTTTGACCATCTGAAGTTTTAGCGTTGTCTTCATGCGTGGCATTGTCTTCCCTGATATTGCTTGTATCGTTCATTCTAGCCTTTCCCTTGCTTTTAGGATCGTTTGGAGGAGGGGGAGGTGGAGGGCCTCTTGATCTGGTATGATATGTTGATGATGCCAATATGCATGAACCAACTTTAGGGGATGAGAATAAACAAATCAATAAAAAGAAGAAAACAAAAAGGTAAACCAGTAAGTGAGGAGTATTAAAAGTGTCACGACCCAAACCCCGCTCCGGTCGTGATGGCGCCTCCGTGAAGACAAGGCCAGCCAACAAACTCATATCGCCTTTTCAAAAATAGTTAAACATTAATAAACAGTTTGAATATGATTTAATGATATAATTAACGGAAGCACAACCTAACAGAGCCCTAACCGGGGTGTCACAAGTCACGAGCATCTACTAGGGTATATATACAACTGAAAGCGTGGAGTGTACAAATACAGACTAATGAAATGAGGAGAGAGAAAAGCAGTGCTGCGAACGCGGGCAGCTATCTTGCTTAACCCTGATGACTCTGCCTCCGATCAGCCAAAACATACCTGAATCTGCACACAAGGTGCAGGGAGTAATGTGAGTACTCCGACTCAGTGAGTAATAATAAATAAAGACTAAAGGCAAGAAATCACGCAAAAACACAAGGTATTCCATACTGAAGCAATCAAAATCACTTTAAACAGTAAAGCAGTGAGAAATCAAGTGAAAATCCCTTTTTTTCCAACAAGTAAAGCAAGTAGTTTACAAGTGAGTAACAAAAATGATAGAAATGTAAACAGCCCCTAGGGCAAAACATGTACAACAAACCGCCCCTCGAGCATAATATTAATAGAACCAGCCCATCGGGCTCAATACCAGAATAGTGCCAGCCCCTCGGGCTCAATATCAGAATAGTAACAGCCCCTCGGGCTTAATATCAGAACAGTAACAGCCCCTCGGGCTCATCACTCAGCATAATGGTCAGCCATTGTTACCTGACCAACTTTCATCAAACAGTGTCATTGTTACCACTGTTTCAAATCACATGGGTACCCGCGCTCACTGTGGGTGTGCAGACTCCGGAGGGGCCCCTTACGGCCCAAGCGCTATATCAAGCCACCTCGTGGCATCATCACTCAGCATATCCTCACATCACTCAAGCCACCGCGTGGCATATAAAGTATCTCAGGCCCTCGGCCTCATATCACTCGGCCTCACATCACTCAAGCCACCTCGTGGCATAAATAGTATCTCAGGCCCTCGGCCTCATATCACTCGGCCTCACATCACTCAAGCCACTGCGTGGCATATAAAGTATCTCAGGCCCTCGGCCTCATATCACTCGGCATATCCTCACATATGGCCATCGGCCTCACTCAGTCCGGAAATCATCATAAGCCCCTCGGGCATTTGTAAAACAGTAGTTCTCAGCCCAAAATACCATTTAGAAATATCATTTGAGTTTTCAAATCTACATAAAAGCAGCTGAGTTTGTAAAACAATAATTATAAACAGGACTGAGTTTAAATATAAGTCAAAACAGTGAGGAAATAGTGATAAAAATTCCCGAAGGATTCAAATAATTGGCACGAAGCCCAAGTATGGCAATCAGCCCAAATCATGATGATAACAAATAAGTTTCAATCAAATCGTAAAATCATCAATCGGGATGGACCAAGTCACAATCCCCGGTAGTAAAAGACCCTGCGCTCATCATCCAGCGCGTGTCTCACCTTAATATAGCATTACGATGTGCAAATTCGGGGTTTCAAACCCTTAGGACATCATTTACAATCATTACTCACCTCGAACCGGCTAATCCTCTAGCTCGCGATGCCTTTGTCTCTCAAATTGACCTCCGAATGCCTCGAATCTAGCCACAATAATTTGATTCAGTTAATAAAAATTATAGGAATTAATTCCATATGAAATTCTACATTTTCCATTAAAAATCCGAAATTGCACTCAAAATTCGCCCGTGGGGCCCACATCTCGGAACCCGACAAAAATTACGAAATATGAAACCTCATCTAACCACGAGTCCAACCATACCAATTTTACTAAAATCCGACATCAACTCGACCCTCAAATCTTCAAATTAAACCAAGAGGGTTTTCAAGATTTTTCCAACTAAAATCACCAATTAAATGTCAAAACTAGTAATAGATTGGGGTAATCTAACCAAAATTAAGTTAAGAACACTTACTCCGTTATTTTCTCTGAAAATCTCCCGAATATCGCCTCTCCCCGAGCTCCAATTTGGTAAAAATGGAAAATGGGACGAAGTCCCATTTTCAGAACTCAACATTCTGTCCAGAATTTCCGTGGTTACTGTTCACGCATTTTACTGTTCATATGTACTGTACACGGGGTACTGTACAGGGATACTGTTCATGTTTACTGTACATGGTACTTACACGGATATTGTTCGCGCAGGTGCGGTTACTGTTCACACGTGCGAAAAATGCAGAAACTGCCGAGAAAATTGCAGCAGCTTTTCTTTTCACTAAAAGGCTCTAACTCCATCATACGAACTCGGAATTCGATGATTCTTGTTCCTATGAGTCACAAATAATAATACGAACATAGTCCTTCAGTCGAAACTCAATTCGGAGCTCATTTGCTCAGTTCAATACCCATTTCGCTCGTTAAACAATTAACTCATGTTTCGTGTCAAAAACCCAATCGCGACTTGATGAAATTAGACCAAACTTTCCAGATCAGTCCTATAATCATTATGAAAATTCCGAAAGTCTCGAAATCAAATTTTAATCTCTAAGAATTAATAATGGACCTTTGGATCATTACATGCTTATGCTCAAAACGACAAAATCTTCCAAAAACTCTTCCAAAACATATCCGAGCCTCATCGGACCCCGACCAAACACGCCAACACACCCCATAACATAATTCAAACTTGTTCCAACCTTCGGAACGCTCAAAACAACATCAAAACATCAAATCACCCTCGAATTCAAGCCTAAGAATTTCAAAACTTCCGAAATCCGAATTCGATCAAAAAGTCAACCAAACGACGTCCAAATGACCTGAAATTTTGCACACACATCAAAAATGACATAACGAAGCTACAACACCTCTCGGAATTTCATTCCGACCCTCGGATCAAAATCTCACCTATCAACCGGAATTCGCCAAAATATTAACTTTGCCAATTCAAGACAAATCCTTCCACGGACTTCCAAAATGTGTTCTGATCGCGCTCCTAAGTCATAAATCACCCAACGAAGCTATCCAAATCATAAAATTTCCAATCCGAGCCTATATACAAATAAGTCAACTCTTAGTCAAACCTTTCAAATTCAAAGCTTTCAACTGAGACTGTTCCTTCAAATTCATTCTGATTTTTCCTGAAAACCAAAACCAATGATCTACATCAGTCATAATACGTTACACAGGGCAAGTCATGCCCGGGAACTGTCGATCAAAGTGCAAAAGTTCAAAACGACCGGTCAGGTCATTACATCCTCCCCCACTTAAACACACGTTCATCCTCGAACGTACCCAGAGCTGTTCTAAAAGCCCACTAATCGCTAAATAACCTTACCATGCATATAGCCGGGGGTTATCCCATGTCACCCTATCTCATATAGGTCCGATAACACCGTTTAACTAAAATTACACAATCCAATCTAGCCCATAAACCATAGAACCACATTTTCACTTCTGAAACCATCAATACGATCAAAACCTCACACCTATACTTTGAATAGACCCGAACTAGCTGTAGTAACCCATGCCTGCAACCTCAGGAGCAATCCCTTGATATACCAATAACTCTAACACTTGTAGCAATAACCTCTATTCACAACAGCTGCCCATAACAACCAAATACCGATAGAAAACCTCCTATCAGCTAAAGTCTCATTCCAACACTTTCATATACTGCCAACGATAAATGAAACACACAATAAACCATAACCATTTCTCAGATCAACCATTCATGAAGCCATTTCTCCTCTGGCAATTACCATAGCAAATTTGTTTTTGAACCGAACCTCAATGTTTACCCATCAAACATGCTGAAATCGAATCCGTTTATTTTCATTAATGATCCCAACGATCTCCTCTGACCCAACACACTACCCTGGTGACATGTCACACCAATAGAGGCCTAAGCCATATCTAGCATAATACGCGCACCAATAAGCAACGGTCCGAACATACTCAAATCATGAAAATGACTCAAATGAACGAGTTGTACCTCAAGCTCACCAGTACCACCACAACGCAGGGCTGAGAACCCGTCTCACATCATAGAATAGGACACACGAATCTAACCCGCAAGGTCATATCTCCACATAGCTTCGCTACAATGTGCGATCCTATCCAAACACTGCTCCACATGGGACACCTCAAGTTACTATGCTCAAAATTGACAACCACGCACAATTTGACGTCTGGAACCAAAGCAAATCATTACACCAATGGTGAAACAAGTAACATATACCACGCAAACCCGATAGGACGTAACCGATACACCATTCAACGAGCAACACCCAATTACTCTTCCCGCTCGACTTCCACTATGAACCCCATTAGAACCGCACCATATGTGCCCAAAACCAATAAATCATAATATCTCGCAACACAGAAAGGCAACTCATAGATCTCCCCAGATCACTAATAAGCTCAATAACGGTCGAATCAACCTATCCCTCAACAATACAATTCGGGGCCAACCAAGCCGACTCGAGCTAGAACACGCATCCACATTGGCCTGCCAATGAACTCCTTACCAAGGAAGCCTAAAGTTGCTCCTTCAACTACCATAACTCCTGCCGGAGCCATACGATATGGTGCCCGGCATCACATAAATACCGAAATCCACAACCTCGCCCGATGACATGCCCGGCCACAAGAAACGCTTCCGAAAAGTCCCTCAACACCGAAACTGAATCAATGGTAGAAACCTCTGCACTGACATCCATCACGAAGGCCCAATTAAGAAAAGCAATCCTTCCCAGCCATCCGCTGGGTCTATGAAATATAAACCACTCCACTAGAACATAACCCGAAGCATATCACCACTCAACCTTTGGCATTTCCAACCTAGCCCATAACGTAATAGTCCAGAATAACCCAACACTAAGACAATCAATCTAAATCCCCAATATCACATCCAAAATCTAACATACCAAGCAAAGAAAGATCCACTCGGGCCTCCAAATCTCGGTAGTCACTAAACAGTGCTGATACACATGATCTACAATCACAACATAGCCTGAATATGAGAACTTCCGTCTCCACGTCCATACGGCACATGAATCACCATATCCTATCCCAATTTCACCGTCCGAATATATGCCACACCTCTAATACCCAATTATTCCACTATAGATACTCTAAAATTTCCCTATGCCACCAAGCAAACCCGAATATCACCAGTCGATCTAAAAAGAAGGTGCCACAATACTACCGAAGTGCTATCAACTTAATAACATTGCCCTTTTACTAAAACATAGACTCTCGTCAAATCATTTCCAATTAGCAGTACCATTTCCTTAATCATCTGAGGCTACCCGCTGCCTAAGAGTTTTATGAACTTCCTTTCAGAACTGAACTGTAACTCATCTAGCCAAGAACTTCCATTGATCCCATCTAGAAGAAAAATCATTACATATCCTATGCTTCTCACACTCGGAGAAATTGCACCTCTCCAACCACGGTAGAAATCAATAAGAACTCTCCCAATTCCATTTGCACAAATTCAACTGCCAGGACTGAATCCTTCTAACTAGACCAAGCTAAGCAAGCCATCAAAACCCAAGAGCATTGATGCAAAATAGCTGTAAGAACTCATTACCTCTAACACATACAAGGAATTAATCATATCCTTACCATACCAATTTGGTCTACTATCAAGATACCCCATCTATCTAAATTCCTTCTGATTCATCTTCAACTTGATATTCCTTCTTGCTGTAGCACCACAATTTCCTCAACCTAGGCCTATCACACGAAACCCAAGAATAAAGCTACACCGTCTAAGGCTCCTAAGCCGCTGAATACTCTTTAAGTGCTCCCCAAAGCCATTACCTTCACCTTCCCAATACTGATATATAGAATCCCATAATTAATATAGAAAATACCACAAGTCTTGCCATCTTCCACTGAAAACTCAGTTTCTATCCATAAGTACAACTTAGAAGCCTCTAATTAATGCATGTAGAGTTTTGAACACAATAGGACCATTCTCTAGAGTCATCCACACTACTCAAACCGTAGTTATATTGATTAAACGAACCGAACAACCTGTGTTTCATTAGCACTCCGACATTGCAGAATGTGAACTTATTCCAATATAACCAAGCAACTTCCTGCTCTATGCACCGAGCATCGTTACCAACCACAACTCAAGTCATTCCCCAATTCTCGTACACCCATAAAGCATAACATAGCCTTTATTGAAATTTCCTTTACTCGAGCCACAACTGATTTACAAATACGCCTCAAACTGGAACCATTAGAGCACATAACCGTGCAATCAACTATTCAATAGCGGATTCCCCCACTTGGCTCGAAGCCATAGATCAACACACGATCAATAACTCATAACGATTATACTCTATTGATGCCATGATACCATAATGAGATTAAACTCAAATCTTTTATAAGCTTGTGAAAACACAGATCATCTAGAATTTTAACTCTTCTGCAAATCTCGCATTCCACTCTCGCAACAGTTACACCCACTCACGAAGTGACCCAATTTAAGTTGCAACACATATCCTTCACTCGCAAATCTAACAGACACATAAGGATCGTACAACCTCAGAACACTTCGCATGAGATAACCCACCTTCTTCGCCTTAAACTAACATTTATGTATACCTTCCACCGTCATAACCATTACGCAGTCACTTAGTCTTCCTGAGTCTAAACTCATACCGCAACATGAAATTTACTTCACTCCCAACTAGGACACATGAAAAGACTCTTTGCACACCCATAACTCGGGGCTATACCTCAAATCAAGATGGATACATCTCGCAGTACTAACATACTCATCACATAGTTATCCAACCATCACTCATACTAATAGGGACACTACCAAACATATAAGTTCAAAAATACTTGCTCACACAATCAGCACCTCGGTGCTCAAGTCATAGGCAAATATTCGGCCTCAAGTCCTCCAGACTGGCCCAACATCAAACTCACAGAGAACACATCTCGCCCCTCGGTCGGGGAATCACAATCCATCAAGGCACATCTGATACTGAGCACTCAGGCGGGCAACGAACGCGTGGAAGGAATTCGAAGAGTTACATTTCAAGCTGAATCAATAGACGCACGATAAGAATTCAAGAATGTGAAGTTTCCCTAAAGGTTCTGCAGCCTCTCGAGGATAAATACAGATGTCTCCGTACCGATCCGTGAGACTCTACTAAACCTGCTCATGACTCGTGAGACCTATGTAACCTAGGCTCTAATACCAACTTGTCACGAACCAAACCCCGCTCCGGTCGTGATGGCGCCTCTCGTGAAGACAAGGCCAGCCAACAAACCCATATCGTCTTTTCAAAAATAGTTAAACATTAATAAACAGTTTAAATATGATTTAATGATATAATTAACGGAAGCACAACCCGACACATCCCTAACTGGGGTGTCACAAGTCACAAGCATCTACTAGGGTATAAATACAACTGAAAGCCTAGAGTGTACAAATACAGACTAATGAAATGAGGAAAGAGAAAAGCAGTGCTGTGAACGCCGACAACTACCTTGCTAAACCCTGATGACTCTGCCTCCGATCATCCAAAACATACCTGAATCTACACACAAGGTGCAGGGAGTAATGTGAGTACTCCGACTCAGTGAGTAATAATAATAAATAAAGACTGAAGGCAAGAAATCATGCAAAAACACAAGGTATTCCATACTAAAGCAGTAAAATCACTTTAAACAGTAAAGCAGTTAGAAATCAAGTGAAAATCCCTTTTTTTCCAACAAGTAAAAGAAGTAGTTTACAAGTGAGTAACAAAAATGATAGAAATGTAAACAGCCCCTCGGGCAAAACATGTACAACAAACCGCCCCTCGGGCATAATATCAACAGAACCAGCCCCTCGGGCTCAATATCAGAACAGTGCCAGCCCCTCGGGCTCAATATCAGAACAGTAACAGCCCCTCGGGCTCAATATCAGAATAGTAACAGCCCCTCGGGCTCAATATCAGAACAGTAACAGCCCCTCAGGCTCACTCTCAGAATAGTATCAACCCCTCGGGCTACCTCACAATCACTCATATCAGCCCCTCGGGCATAGTATCAATCACTCAGAATAATGGGTACCCGCGCTCACTGTGGGTGTGCAGACTCAGGAGGGGCCCCTTACGGCCCAAGCGCTATATCAAGCCACCTTGTGGCATCATCACTCAGTATATCCTCAAATCACTCAAGCCACCGCGTGGCATATAAAGTATCTCAGGCCCTCGGCCTCATATTACTCGACCTCACATCACTCAAGCCACCTCGTGGCATAAATAGTATCTCAGGCCCTCGGCCTCATATCACTTGGCCTCACATCACTCAAGCCACCGCGTGGCATATAAAGTATCTCAGGCCCTCGGCCTCATATCACTCGGCATATCCTTACATATGGCCCTCAGCCTCACTCAGTCCGGAAATCATCATAAGCCCCTCGGGCATTTGTAAAACAGTAGTTCTCAGCCCAAAATACCATTTAGAAATATCATTTGAGTTTTCAAATCTGCATAAAAGTGGCTGAGTTTGTAAAACAATAATTATAAACAGGATTGAGTTTAAATATAAGTCAAAATAGTGAGGAAATAGTGATAAAAATTCCCGAAGGATTCAAATAATTGGCACGAAGCCCAAGTATGGCAATCAGCCCAAATCATGATGATAACAAATAAGTTTCAATCAAATATGCGTAAAATAATCAATCGGGATGGACCAAGTCACAATCCCCGGTAGTAAAAGACCCTGCGCTCATTATCCAACGCGTGTCTCACCTCAATATAGCACTACGATGTGCAAATCCGGGGTTTCAAATCCTCAGGAATCATTTACAATCATTACTCACCTCAAACCGGCTAATCCTCTAGCTCGCGATGCCTTTGTCTCTCAAATCGACGTCCGAATGCCTCGAATCTAGCCACAATAATTCGATTTAGTTAATAAAAATTATAGGAATTAATTCCATATGAAATTCTACATTTTCCATTAAAAATCCGAAATTGCACTCAAAATTCGCCCGTGGGGCCCACATCTCGGAACCCGACAAAAATTATGAAATATGAAACTTCATCCAACCACGAGTCCAACCATACCAATTTTACTAAAGTCCGACATCAACTCGACCCTCAAATCTTCAAATTAAACCAAGAGGGTTTTCAAGATTTTCCCAACTAAAATCACCAATTAAATGTCAAAACTAGTAATAGATTGGGGTAATCTAACCAAAATTAAGTTAAGAACACTTACCCCGTTGTTTTCTCTGAAAATCTCCCGAAAATCGCCTCTCCCCGAGCTCCAATTTGGCAGAACTCAACATTATGTCCAGAATTCCGTGGTTATTGTTCACGCATTTTACTGTTCATATGTACTGTACACGGGGTACTGTACAAGGATACTATTCATGTTTACTGTACATGGTAATGTAGACGGATATTGTTCACGCAGGTGCGGTTACTGTTCACACGTGCGAAAAATGCAGAAACTGCCCAGAAAATTGCAGCAGCTTTTCTTTTCACTAAAAAGGCTCTAACTCCATCATACGAACTCGGAATTCGATGATTCTTGTTCCTATGAGTCAAAAATTATAGTACAAACATATCCCTTCAATCGAAACTCAATTCAGAACTCATTTGCTCAGTTCAATACCCATTTCTCTTGTTAAACAATTAACTCATGTTTCGTGTCAAAAACCCAATCGCGACTTGATGAAATTAGACCAAAATTTCCAGATCAGTCCTATAATTCATTATCAAAATTTTGAAAGTCTCGAAATCAAATTTCGATCTCTAGAACTAAAAATGGACCTTTGGATCATTACATGCTTATGCTCAAAATGGCAAAATCTTCCAAAAACTCTTCCAAAACATATCCGAGCCTCATGGGACCCCGACCAAACATGCCAACACACCCCATAACATAATTCAAACTTGTTCCAACCTTCGGAATGCTCAAAACAACATCAAAACATCAAATCACCCTCGGATTCAAGCCTAAGAATTCCAAAACTTCTAAAATCTGAATTCGATCAAAATGTCGACCAAACGACGTCCAAATGGCCTGAAATTTTGCACACACATCACAAATGACATAAAAAAGCTACAACAACTCTCAGAATTCTATTCCGACCCTCGGATCAAAATCTCACCTATCAACCGGAATTCGCCAAAATATTAACTTTGCCAATTCAAGCCAAATCCTTCCACGAACTTCCAAAATGCATTCCAATTGTGCTCATAAGTCATAAATCACCCAACAAAGCTATCCAAATCATAAAATTTCCGATCCGAGCTCAGATACAAATAAGTCAACTCTTAGTCAAACCTTTAAAATTCAAAGCTTTCAACTGAGACTGTTCCTTTAAATTCATTTTGATTTTTCCTGAAAACCAAAACCAATGATATACTTCAGTCAGAATACGTTACACGGGGCAAGTCATGCCCGAAAACTGGCGATCAAAGTGCAAAAGTTCAAAAGGACTGGTCAGGTCGTTACAAAAAGTTTGCTTGCAGTATTTAAACACATATTGCGAAATAAATTCGCGTCCTAACTTGGGAACCTCATTGTGCCCGAGGTAGGCCTAAGCGACATATAGATTTGGAGAAAAATTAATGCCAATAAATACGTCATTTCATTAATGTGAAAAAATAAACCGAATCTCTAATAAAACGACAATAACAATAAAGAGTCACTAATGGTATTTGCCTTATTACAACCAAAGCCTAAAACGAGTCTAGCAAGTAAAACATAATTTCTAATCTATTTGGTCTCAGAGGGACCTTTTCCATGCTTGGCCTTCTTTGCTCCATCGATCAAGTTCCCCAGGTTGCGCATGTCCAGCAGCAGATACGCCCTTTCTAAGAGACCTCCTTCGTTTCCATCCATGTTTTGACAGCCTGTAACCCTGTTTCTCATTTTCCCTTCCAGTTCCATCAATCCCTGTTTTAAATACTCCAACCTCTCTGTTGATTTAGTGGTGATTTCCCTCCATTCATTGATTGCTTCCATGTCCGCTTTGTGCTGTTCCAAATGTCTGGCCTTAGATT
This sequence comes from Nicotiana sylvestris, assembly GCF_000393655.2. Taxonomy (NCBI): domain Eukaryota; kingdom Viridiplantae; phylum Streptophyta; class Magnoliopsida; order Solanales; family Solanaceae; genus Nicotiana; species Nicotiana sylvestris. The sequence continues at coordinate 31,347,381 of NC_091061.1, forward strand.
CAAAAATCTCTTTGCGTAACCTCCTATATTTGATTTGGGCCTCGGCAACGTTGTCTATGACCCTATTCCCCAAATCAATCCCTGGCTTGACTTCTTCCGCTATGTCATCGACCAACCATGATGGATAAAAGTGCACATGGCTCGCATGGTATCGATCTGGCTCGATGGTATCCTTCTCCACCATGAGCTTTATATGCCACATGTGTTGCACCTCGTACTTGAATGGAATAGCATCACCTTGGAAATCCGCTTTGTAGTGAACCATCTTGGAGACTCGGGGTATGACTTGTTTCCTCCTAACTTGTCTCATGACCCTAATATGAGCATAGGGATAGATACCCCTCAACCTAATTAGCACTAAATGAGGAGCATCTCTTGACCTGATGATAAACTCGCTGGTAGAGAACCACCCAAACATCCAATGGACCTTGTTGGCCGTCAAATTGCTAAAGAAGTGCACCCAATCCACAGAATTTTTCGATTGTGCAAATCTATCTAGGATGAAAGTCATTCTTTTTGGATGGTGAAAAGCTATGTGGTCATTCCATGGTCACCGCAGAAATTCCTGGCGGTACTGTCCTCTCTGAAGATGCTCCAACAACCATATTTACAGTAACAAGTTGCAGCCCTCGAAATGTCTGAATCCCTTCTTGTAGCGGTCCAAAGCTCGGTATATTTATGCCACGATCATTGGGATGATAGTGTAAGTTTGTCCCTCAATTCCTTCCATTAGGGCCTTAGTAACCATAGCCTAACGGGTGTGAATCCTTTCTCCATGCATTGGGAATACCATCATCCCTAGAAAACAGACAATGAACACGAAAACCCGATGGTGGGTCCAACCCAATGAAGTAATAGCAAACTCATCATGGTAAAAGTGATAGGATTTGTTGTTTCTGTAATGTGCGTAGAGGTAGCAGAACGATATATAAGACTTCTTTTAGCAAACTAGCTCATCATTCTTTCTAAAATCCATCATTTTCAGAAACCTTCGGGAAGTGCAATTCTCAGGTACCAATAGACCAGGGCTATCCCAAGGAAGTCCAGCAAAGCCCCATATTTCCTCTAGAAGGGGAGTCATCTCTATATATCCGAAACGAAAAACAACCCTCTTTTCATCCCGGAACGTAGTAGCAGCCTCGATCAGTATATTGTTCGGTTGAATGTCTAGCAAAGAAGGTAAATTCCCAAGAATTCTTTTCACGTTGTTTTTGTCGCTTGGTGCAAGATTTTCCCACCAATTTAGCAGTAAAGGTGGAATATTCCGAACCATGCCGAACCTGGGGACCTCATGCCTCATTTCTGCAAAATAGATAAAGTTAGCCTTTGCCCCCTCCAGATTCAGCTATTTTCACACTGATGATCAACATATTGGCATGTTTTTCTCCAAATGATGCACAAATCGTGATTATGTCCCTTGGGATTGTAGAAATCCTGGCGGACTTTGGACATGGTTTGTCTTAGTAAGTTATTGTGCGGACAACGTTCTAACTCATACTAGGTTTAGACATGATGCATGCACAACTGCTTTTAGACTGGGTTTTCTAGAAGAGTCTAGACTGGTACCCTCAAGCGGATAACTTGAGGGGAAAGGCACGGAACCGTCAGTTTCACCGATGATCGACTAGTTTTACCGCAAATAAGCCTTTCCAAATTTAAAGGGTGATTTTAGGAAGAGCGTAGACACTCATCAAGTACAACTATGGTATTAATACGCACGAGTAGAATATGATGCTGAGCATGCTTTATGCAAAGACAAAATAACACGTTGCCAAGCATTTTTACGTTGAAAGCAATAAATCCAGTATTGAATGGAACGTAAAGACATAAAAGAAAGGAAAACAATGAAGAAGTTAGTTCGCGTAATGAGAGAATAAAGAAAATAAAGGGATAAGGATTGGGGAAAGACATGATATAGCGAAATTAAAAGTTTGGAATGAGTGAACATGATTAGAAGATAAGGGAAAAATACGTTGTAATCAAATCAAACAAGAGTTGCATATGAGTTCATATAAAGGGGAAATAGGGAAAGGATGTGCATGTAGGAATACACGGGAAAATGGGAGTGGGAGATTCAGGTAACAGCAAAATAACAAAGACACGCTTATCAGGGGAGACTAATTCACAAAGATCAAGTTCGTAATGGTAAGAGCCTAAAAATATCCCCAGCAGAGTCAACATGCTATCGCGCCCCCTTTTTCTCGCGAAATCAGGTTTCGACATTGACAACTCCTTTTAAGAATAGAAGGAATTGGTTATTGAGAGAGTCGCCACCTAACGGGTTAAGGTGTGTTAGGGCACCTATTTGAAATGACTCAGGTTTTACTAGTTGCGTCATCAAATATCAGGTAAGGGCTCAATTACCTCAAGGAGAAGGGGTTAGGCACTCCTCGAGGTCCACAACGGTGGGTCCCGACCGAACTTAAACCATGCAAATTAGTCTAATAAAGAAGCGAGGGAATTATTTAATAGGGATGGGGGGCCTAAATTTTCTAGCCTAAAGTATCACCTCGTGCAACATAAATAATAATTCGTAACTCCTACAATATGGGGGAGTTACTCATATTATTCAGCGAGCATAGACTATCATCTCCTGCTACCCGATTACTATCTTTAAGTTATTTACCTAAAACGCTCTAATCAATTCTAAATCGTATCATATGCGTGCGCTACCCATCCCTTACTTATGGTCTTGGAGGCATTGGGACCTCTATTTTGGATGGTTCTAGACTCAACTTAGGTTGCTCAAAATTGTAAAGCTAGGCGACATACAAAACAAGTTAGACTTTTCATACAAGAGCAGATAAAGGCTCAATTTAGCCTCCACACATTAGGCAGCTCATGCACGCAAACAGATTGGTGTATCGACAATTTTAACAGTTAAGGTTGCTAGGTCCTATAGGCATGATTTCTATGTGATTCTGGATTATAATTATACTGGCAGTTTATGAGAAACAATTTGTAGGTGGCTATGTAATTGCCTACTGATTACAATTAAAAGCGTTTGAACCTATAAGAATGTTATCTAGGTGACTTATTCAGCAACTAACAGTGATAACAACAAAAATGCTCAGAATTATTTAGTTACTCCTATAAGCATGCTTTCTAGTGGCATTTAGCAAGATGCTATGCAGAGTTCCAATTTTAGTATTTGGCACAAATGATAGTTATCCCTATAGGCATGAATTCTACTTTTGGTGATTGAAACTGCTTATTAATTCCTAGAGATATGCATATTAACTAAGCTAGTGTGACAATTAATTAAAACATATAGACATGATTTCTAAAGAAGCAGTTTTGAGTATGTTGTAAGTTGAACTTGGCTATTGCATTTCCTATAGGCATGGTATCTAATCATGCAATGGCAAACCTAAACATTTAGATAAGTTTTAAGCAGAACATATCTTGGTGTAAAGTAATACCTATAGGCAGGTTATCTAACAATAATAATGAAAACCCGTAGACATGTAATCTAACATATAATAGCAGAAAGACCTATAGGCATGTTATCTAACATATAATAGCAGAAAGGACTATGGTCATGTTATCTAACATAAAATAGCAGAAAGACATATAGGCATGTTATCTAACATATAATAGCAGAAAGACCTATATGCATGTTATCTACCCCTTTCATACAGAATGTCAAATAAGCCTATTTCCCTATTTTATTATTGCCCCCAATTGTATTTACAAATAATTATTACAGATCAGAATCTAATAAATAAATTACAAAGTATATAGATTATAGGAAGCCTGCAGCAGGCCCAAATACATCTGGACAGGCCAGGCCCTTCAATCCACAATATCTCCAAAAGCCAGTGTTCATAGTGACTAACAATGACTGATTCACCTTTGTTTCAAGGATAAGCATACCAAGCCTAATCCTCTAGTGTGTTAGAGTTCCCAAGGGCTTCATGAACCCCGAGCAGTGCTCACACTAGAGTAGAAAGATCAGAACCAATTCAAGGAAAGCTATGGACCAAATCCTGGGGTGTCAGAGTTCACAAGGGTCTCCTAAGAACACTGAGCAGTGCTCACACTAGGAAGGCCAAAGGATAGTACTTAGATTATTTTGGGTTTCAGCCAGCAAAGAATTAGGATTCAGAAAAGTGCATGATAGGAATGGGAAGCACACTTAGGGATAGAATTAGACATAGAACAGAGACCAATACTTTGAAACTGAGCAGACTTAACAAGTTTGAAAATTAACAAAGTCATAAACTGATAATGACCAACTCATTAGCATGCTTTTACAAAAGACAATACAGAATTCAGATTAGGACAAATCATAGAAAAGAAGTTCATTGATCAATTAATGAGTCAAGAAGCATAGTATATCAGCTAGAACTAATAAAGAGGTTATAGCATGGAGGATACAGAATCATGATAACAGATTTAACAACTAAAGTACACATAGTGAACAAGTTTGAAAGGTATCGAAGCTCTCAATATTAAAAGATAGTCTTGAGTTATACATGATTAAATAGGTTTTATCAATTAGTCTACTAAGTTAAACATGTCTAAGACACATAGAGCAATGAGTCCAATAATAAAAGCATATTGAACAAGTGACATAGTAGAGAAGTTTCAACAACTTACTAGTTCAGATGAAACAGAAAGAAGTTTAAAAATGCAACAATTAGCATCAACAGCAAAAAACAATAGAAGATTTATGGCCTTGGCTTCCAGCTGGATAGGAATAAAAGCAGAATGATAATAGTATATAGTTTTAGTAGTGAGAAATACTCGAGTTCTGAGTCTGTCTGAAGGGGAAATGAGGGAGGGGTTTAATTAGCACTAGACTAGAGCCCACAAATAAGGTAATAATCAATCAAGAAAATCACCTAACAGTTAATTAAGGAAAGAAAACTCAGAACCTTATTTAAGGTAAGCCAGAAGTAACAAGTGCATAGACGCGTAAAACATATAGTCAGAGATTTTAACACAGTAATTAGGGACTCAAATAGATTTAGGGAATCAAGGACTCCTAAGATTAGGGTAAGTAAAATTGGTCAACAATTAATGGCAAGAATCATAAAAACAGATAGACAGAATCACTGAAGGAAAAAATGAAATAAAGAATCGAAAATCCTAATTTTTAGGGTAAGTAAAATTGATGAAAATAATCTAAGGCAAAGCTATAATAAAGATGCATAGCAACATCAAATATTGAACCAGATTTGGTTTGATTTTTAAGAATCAAAAACCCTAATTTTTAGGGTAAAAAAGTTAGTCAGAAATATCTACGAAAAATCATAATAGAGATGCACATAGATAGATATACTGAAATATTAAAGAAAAATATTTAATAAAAAATAGAAAAACTATAACAGATCTTGAAAGATCTGAACCCTATCTTTAGGGTAAATGAAGAATCGAGAAAATCTCAGAGATTCATACCTTAAAGAGATGAAGAATGAACATAGATGGAAAGAAGTGAAGGTTCGAACTAGATTTGGTTCAAAGCAAGAGAGATCTACTTGCCATGTTAGGCAAGTGATTATGTAATACCATAATCGGTTAACCAGTAATAGGATATGGCCAATAAAGTAAGGAAATTGTATATGGATTCCATCTCTGAGTTGGAATCGAAGGGGAGTGGGATTACAGCGCTAGGGTTTCAGAGACGAGGAGTGCGTTTAAGAGTTTAAGGATGGCGGATGGTAGAGAATGGAGGGGGGGATTAGGGCTAGGAGTGGTTAATTAAAGGGTTAGGTGAATGAGGGGCATTGATCTTGAAAGATCAACGGTCAAGATTAAAAGAGGGGTTGGGTCGGGTATAGAAACGGGTCACCGGTTGGGTTATTGGGTTAGGGGTCATTTGGTTTGGGCCGGGATGTTGGGCTGGCGTATTTCAAGTAATTGGGCTAGGGGTTGGTCTGGAATAATCTTTAAAATGGGTTGTTATTTAAATACTTAATTTTAACTAATAAATAATTTGTAAAATAATAATAAATAAATAATAAAATATCATTTGTGCATAAAACAAGTTAAAATAGTTATTTAATACTATGAAAAGTATAAAAGGATTATTTTGACATAATTAAAGTAAAGATAAGTACATATAGGCTATTATTGCAAATGTGCAATTTTGGCCTTAAAAATGTAAATGCAATTGTGGCAAATATGTTAAAAATATTTAAAATATAATATGGGTGTAAATGGTGAAATTAGATGATAAAGTCATTGTAAAATAATTTGTGAGGTATTTAATGAGTTATTTATATGATAAAATGCAAGAATAAATTAATTTAAAGCCCTTTAGAAATTATAGGAAATTATGAAAAAATGCTTACATATGTTCATAAATAAAGTGATGAAGCATATGCACGATTTTGAAAGTATATATGTATATTTGAAAAATATGAGGGGAAAATTGAGTATCAACACCAGGTGCTTCACCGCTCGCTCAGCCAGCTAAAGATAGAGGTCAGACAGCTAGAGGTGGAGGTTGGGGCATTAGAGGTAGAGGTCAGGCTGTTAGAGGTGGAGACCAGCCAGTAAGGGTCCGTCCTCGAGATGTAGTTGAGAGTGGTGGGGCCCAGCCCCGATGCTATGCCTTTCCAGCCAGGCTTGAGGCTGAGTCATCTAACGCGGTTATTACAGGTACGGTTTCAGTTTGCAGTAGAGATGCCTTGGTTCTATTTGATCCGGGTTCTACTTATTCTTACGTATCATCCTATTTTGCAAATATATTTGGTTGTGCCTCGTGATTCTTCGAGTGCTCTTGTGTATGTGTCTACACCCGTGGGTGATGCTATTGTTGTAGATCGTGTTTATCGTTCGTGTGTGGTTATCATTGGGAGTCTTGAGACTCGTGTAGACCTCCTACTTCTTGATATGGTTGATTTTGATGTCATTTTGGGTATGGATTGGTTGTCACCTTATCATGCTATATTGGATTGTCACGCCATGATGGTAACCTTAGCCTTGACGGGGTTGCCTTGATTAGAGTGGAGAGGGAATCCTAGCCATTCTACCAGCAGGGTTATCTCTTATGTGAAGGCTCGGCATATGATCGAGAAAGTGTGTTTATCCTATTTGGCTTATGTCTATCATCCTAGTACGGAGGTTCCTTCTATGGATTCTATGCCTGTTGTTCGTGCATTTCCAAAGGTGTTTCCTGTAGACCTATCAGGAATGCCACCCGACAGGGTTATTGACTTATGTATTAATTTGGCTCCGGGCACTCAGCCCATTTCTATTCCGCCATACCGCATGACTGCGCCAGAGTTGAAGGAGTTGAAGGAAATGAAGGAGCAATTGCAAGACTTGCTTGATAAAGGCTTCATTAGACCGACTGTCTCGCCCTAGGGTGTGCCCGTGTTGTTTGTGAATAAGAAATATGGATCGATATGGATATGCATAGACTATCGGCAGTTGAACAAAGTCACCGTCAAGAACAAGTATCCATTGCCAAGGATTGATGACTTATTTGATCAGTTTTAGGGTACCAAAGTGTTTTTAAAGATCTATTTGAGGTCTAGCTACCATCAGTTGAGTATTAGGGCATCCGATGTCCCTAAGACAGCTTTACGGACTCGGTATGGGCATTATGAGTTTCTAGTGATGTCATTTGGGGTGAAAAATGCCCCAACAACATTTATGGATTTGATGAACCGATTGTTCAAGCCCTATCTGGATTCCTTTGTGATTGTGTTTATTGATGATATCCTGATCTACTCCCGCAGTCGAGAGGAGCATGAGCAGCACCTTCAGATCATTCTTCAGACTTTGAGACACAGCTAGTTATATGCTAAGTATTCAAAATGCGATTGGTTGAGTTCAGTTGCTTTCTTGGGTCACGTTGTATCGGCAGAGGGTATTCAGGTGGATCCTAAGAAGATCGAGGTATTTCAGAACTGGACTAGAAGCACATCAGCTACAGAGATCCGGAGTTTCTTAGGATTAGCGGGTTATTACCGTCGATTTGTGGAGGGGTACTCATCTATAGCAGCCCCGTTGACTAGGTTGACCCAGAAGGGTACCCCGTTCAGATGGTCAGACGAGTTTGAGGCGAGGTTTTAGAAGCTCAAGATTGTTTTGACTACAACGCCGATGTTGGTTTTACCCACAGGTTCAGGACCGTATACAGTATATTGTGATGCATCTCGTATTGGACTTGGTGCGGTATTGATGAAAAATGGCAAGGTGATTACATATTCGTCGCGGCAACTGAAGATCCACGAGAAGAATTACCATGTTCATGATCTAGAGCTGGAAGCCATTGTTCATACGCTGAAGATATGGAGGCACTATCTTTACGGCATGTCATGTGAAGTATTCATGGATCATCAGAGTTTGCAGTATTTGTTCAAGCAAAAAGAGCTCACTTTGAGGCAGAGGAGGTGGTTCGAGCTATTGAAAGACTATGATATCACCATCTTGTATCATCCCGGGAAGGCCAATATGGTGGTCGATGCTTTGAGTAGGAAGTCAGCGAGTATGGGCAGCCTCGCGTACATTCCAGTCGGTGAGAGACCGCTTGCTTTAGATGTTCAGGCTTTGGCCAATCAGTTTGTGAGGTTGGATGTTTCTGAGCCCAGTCGTGTTTTTAGCTTGTATAGTCACTCGGTCTTTATTGTTTGAGCACATCAGTGAGCGGCAATATGATGATCCTCATTTGCTTGTCCTTAGGGACACGGTACGACACAGTGATGCCAAGTAGGTTACGGTTGGAGATGATAGAGTTTTGAGGATGCAGGGTCGTATTTGTGTGTCTAATGTGGATGGACTTCGTAAGTTGATTCTAGAGGAGGCCTACAATTCCCGGTATTCTATTCACCCGGGCACCGCCAAGATGTATCGGAACTTGCAGCAGAATTATTGGTGGAGGAGGATGAAGAAGGATATAGTTGCATATGTAGCTCGATGTCTATATTGTCAGCAAGTAAAGTACGAGCATCATAGACCTGGTGGTTTGCTCCAGAAGATAGAGATTCTTGAGTGGAAGTGAAGCGTATCACTACAGATTTCGTTGTTGGACTCCCACGGACTCAGAGGAAGTTTGACACAGTTTGGGTCATTACAGACAGGCTGACCAAGTCAGCGCATTTCATTCCTGTGGCATTCACATATTCTTTAGAGTGATTGGTAGAGATTTATATCCGCGAGATCGTTCGTCTTCACGGTGTGCCCATGTCTATCATTTCTGATCGAGGTACGCAGTTCACCTTGCATTTCTGGAGAGCAGTACAGTGTGAGTTGGGCACGCTGGTTGAGTTGAGCACAACACTATTCAGATATTAGAGGATATGCTCCGCGCTTGTGTTATTGACTTTGGAGGCTCTTGGGATCAGTTCTTGCCACTTGCGGAGTTAGCCTACAACAACAATTATCAGTCGAACATCCATATGGCTCTCTATGAGGCTTTATATGGTAGACGGTGTCGATCGCCGGTTGGATGGTTTGAGCCGGGGGAGGCTCAGTTATTGGTTACAGATTTAGTACAGGATGCCTTGGATAAGGTTAAGATCATTTAAGATAGAGTTCGCTCAGCTCAGTCCACGCAAAAGAGTTATGTCGACCGTAAGGTTCGTGACGTTGCATTCATGATCAGAGAGAAAGTGTTGCTCTGTGTGTCACCCATAAAGGGTGTAACGAGATTTGGAAAGAGGGGCAAGTTGAGCCCTAGGTACATCGGGCCTTTTGAGATTCTCCAGAGAGGGTGAGGTGGCTTACAAGCTCACATTGCCACCCAGTATGTCAGGAGTTCATCCAGTGTTCCATGTGTCCATGCTTTGGAAGTATCACGATGACCCGTCCTATGTGTAAGATTTCAGCTCCATCCAGTTGGACAAAGATTTGAGTTACGAGGAGGAGCCGGTGGCTATTCTAGTCCGACAAGTTCATCAGTTGAGATCAAAGAGTTATCCTTTAGTTAGAGTGCAGTGGAGAGGTCAGCCCGTCGAGGCAGCTACTTGGAAGTCCGACTCGGACATGCGGAGTAAATATCCCCACCTTTATCCCAGCTCAGGTACTTTTCTATGTCCGTTCGAGGACAAACGATTGTTTTAGAGGTGGAGAATGTGATGATCCGAAAGGTCATCTTATATTTTAGAACTCAATTATGCGCTTTTAATCCTTAAAAATCTCATTTTTACCCTCCTCGATTTGCGTGCACAGTCCGGACATGTTTCCGAAAAGCTTTTATGCTGAAGGTTTATAAAAGTAAGGAATTTTGCGTAAAAACCTCATTTGAGTTGACGCCGGTCAATATTTTTGGTAAACGGATCCGGACTCATATTCTGACAGTTCTGGTGGGTCCGTATCGAAATATGGGACCTGGGCGTATGCCCGGGATCGAATTTGGAGGTCCCTAGCCCGAGTTATGAATTTTTGTTGAAAATTGAAAGTCCAAAAATTTATTTGTTTTTAAGAAATTATTGATGTTTGATCTCATTGGTATCGGGTCTGTATTTTGGTTTTGGATCCCGGTACAGGTTCATTTTAATATTTAAGATATGTCTGTGAAATTTGGTGAGAAGCGGAGTTGGTTTGACGTGATTCGGACGTCCGGTTGTGAAAATAGAGATTTCAAAGCTTTCTTGAAAATTTAATTTGATTTGGTATTCAATTCTTAGTTCTAGATGTTATTTTGGTGATTTGATCGCGCGAGCAAGTTCGTATGATATTTTTAGACTGATGTGCACTTTTGGTTTGGAGTCCCGAGGGGCTTGGGTGTATTTTTGGATCTTTGGTTGAGAGACTAGTAAAGTTAAGAAATTTGGGAGTTTGACCATGGTAAATATCAGGTTAAGACGACCTCATTTTAGTGTTTTGAGTGCGCGAGCAGGTCCGTAGCATGTTTAATGATTGAAATTCATATATGGTTTGTGTCCGGGAGGTTCCGGATGAGTTTCGGGGTGGTTTCGGATCAATTCAGAGAAGTTTGAGTTTTGCTAGTTTCTGGTGCGACATTGTTCATTCGCAATTGCGAACCATTTATGGCAATTGCGAAAATACTGTTCATTCGCAGATGCGAAGTTCTGTTCACAAATGCGATACCTGTAGCTGAACAAAAGATGACTTAGGCGAGATTTTTGATTCATTTCCCAAATTTTCAAAATCTAAACCACAAGAGGCGATTTTCCAAAGAACTTTTCTTCCCCAAATCATTGGTAAGTGGTCGTATACTAATTTCTTTCAATATTTCACTACTTTTTCATAATATTCAACCAAAAATCTAAGGTTTTTATGGTGAAATTGGGGGGGGGGATAGAAACTAGGGATTTGATAAATGAGGAATTTCGACCTCTAATTGAGGTCGGATTTCAAAATCAATAATATAACCGGTCTCGGGGGTGAATGGATAATCGGATTTTGGTCCGAATTTCGCGTTTGGACCAAGCGAGCATGGGTATTGACTTTTGTTGATTTTTTCAAAAATAGCTTAAATTGAATTCTTTACAATCGTGGGTAAATCCTAAGGCTATATTTGAATTGTTTGGTTGGTAATTTACTACTCCCTCTGTTCCAGTTTATGTAAACCTATTTCCTTTTTGGTCCATTCCAAAAAGAATGACCCCTTTCTAATTTTTTGTAACAATTTAGCTTAAACTTACAATTTTACCCTTAATGAGAATCTTTTATAACCACACAAATAATTTGTGCCCATTTTTGACTGATTTAGGACCACAAATTCCAAATGTCTTCATTTTTTCTTAAACTTCGTGCTCAGTCAAATAGGTTCACATAAATTGAAACGGAGGGAGTACATTCTATTGGTTCGAAAGCTTGTTTGAAAGGAAAAGCTGTGATTAGGCTTTGAGTTGGCCGTTGGAGCGAAGTAAGTGTCGTGGTTAACCTTGGCTTGAGGGATTAGATATTATTTACCTATTTGCTACGTGTTTGGATGTTGAGAACAACGTACAGGTGAAGTGACGAGCACCTATGTGTTGTTGTCGAGTCATAGCATGCGAGTGAGTCATATTCTTGTAACTGTTGTATTCTTTGATCATATTGTTCATGTTTAGACTAGTCGACTGCTATGTTGATCCTTCTTATCATGTTTACGAATTTTGGTATTGATTGAGTATTGACTCAAGGTTGAGGTTGACATTGTGGAACAAAATGTTGAAGTAAGACTTGTTAATGACATTTCTATCTCCCTGTTGTTATTGTTCATTATTTTGGTGAGGGAGAGTGTTAATGCACGAAGGGTGATGTCGTGCCATATTTTGTGAGTGTTAAATGCACTAAGGGTGATGCCATATCGTTTCTTTTGTTTATATGATGAGCACGAGAGTTAATGCACGAAGGGTAATGCCATGTCGTTTCTGTTAATTATTATGGTGAGGTTGAGAGTAAAAGCACAAAGGGTAATATCGTGCACTTGTCTTTACTGTGTTTAATACTTTCATTGGTTCAAAGCATATTGTCTGTTGTGGTTTCTTTACTGTTATAGTTTTCTTTATCTTGTACTCTCCTCAGCATGTTTCCCCTCCCGTTATTATCCATTCAGCTTCTATTAGTTGTTATTATGCTCGTATATTTTTTAACTGTGCAAGTTTACGAATGTGTCTTATCTTAGCCTCGTCACTACTTCGCCGAGGTTAGACTCGACACTTACCAGTACATGGAGTCGGTTATACTGATACTACACTCTGCACTTTCTGTGCAGATTTTGGTACCGGACCGAGTTGACCCTGAGTCTAGCTGCTGGCTTTATCTGTTCGGAGACCCAAGGTAGACATGTTGGCGTTCGTGGGCCTTGGTGTCTCCTTCTATGCATTTCCTTTACTGTTTCATTTGTATCGAAAACAATTGTATTTCCTTCAGACACCTTATTTGTAGCTAAATCTTAGTAGTTCGTGGATTGTGACACCAGATTTCTGGGTAGTTGTGTATAAGTATCACAGTTGTTATGGATTTTTGCGCTTTTCTTTTTACCTTGTTATGGCTTATTTGATATTTATCACTAAAATGCTTAAGGATTGACATAATGATTCTCTAAAGTTGGCTAGCAAGTAAAATGTTAGGCACCATCACAGTTCCGACGGTGAAAATTCAGGATCGTGACACCAAAAGGAGAATGGCATAATGAATGAGAAATATTTCCAACTTTTGATGTTTACAACAATAACAATAACAACAAATTCAGTATAATTCAATAAGTGGGGTCCGATAATGTGTATGCTGACTTTACCTGTTATGTTTCGGATAGACCAACTTTTGGATATTTACGTGGTAAAAAATAGTTGGCCTGGATTGCATCTTCTTGTTTCTAATTCCAATATAGTTTCAAACATTTAGTTGTATAACGAGGCACATGTGTTTCCCTGTTAGCGCTGCATATGATAAACATAAAGAGATAACATCCAGTTTCAACACAAATGGAGAAGTAAAGAGATAATTATTTGGGGAGATAAATGTGTCAAAGAGTCGAACTGGCCTAAGTGAGCAAGGAAAAAGATGCAAAGTTGGTTCTCCTATAAAAAATAAAGATAAAGGGTAATCTTACTAAATCTCTTGTCTCAATTGCAGCTAAGTTAGAGTGGATTATTTCTTTCTAAAAAGTGCTTATCTTATAAAGTTAAAGGTGTTTGGCCAAATTTTTAGGAAAAATAATTACTCTTAAATAGTACAAGTAAAAGATTTTTTTTTAAAAACGGCTCTTTCCTAAAAGTACTTTTGGAATTTTGGCCAAGCTGAAATTAATATTCTAATATTGGCAAAAGTGCTTTTCAACTTGTTTAACCAAACACAAATTGTTACTCTATAATAGTAGGTTTCCCCAAACTTCTAAAAAAAAGCTTATTTTGAGAAGTACTTTTAAAAGTGCTTTTCTCAAAAGTATTTTTTGTGAGAAGCAGTATGTACTTGACTAATTAATTTAAAAAACACTTGTGTGCAGCAATTAGTGTTTGACCACGTTTTTAAGAAGTGTTTCTAAGTATATTTTTTTCAAAAGTACTTTTCAAAAAAATACTTTTGTGGTGAAGCTGCTTTTTTTGCTTTTACTCAAAATCACTTTTTTCCCGGCAATTCAATTTTGAAAAAAAAATTATGCTTTTGGCATTGAAAAGCTTGGCCAAACATACTAGTATAAAAGTGTTGTTGCAAAAAATAATTCTGACCAAAATACACTTTTCAAAATAAATAGATTTTAAAAGTTTTGATATGGGCTATAATTCTGAATGTTGAGCCAAAATTTTGGTAAAAATAGCACGGTATAGCCAGTTTTCGAACTGGTCATTCAAAAATAGCCAGTATTTACGAAGTCAATGAAAAATAGTTGCAACAGAGACCGGTCCAGTATAATATACTGGAGTTCGGTGCACCTGTGTATGAACTCCAGCATATTATGCTGGACCGGTATACTTTGCTGACTCCAGTATAATATACTGGAGACTGGAGCACCGGTGCTCCAAACTCCAGTATATTATACTGGACAATTATACTTGCTGGAACTCCAGTGTATTACGTTGGAGATCTAGTGTACTTATGCTGGAACTCCATCATATTATGCTGGAGTTCTAGCATACTTATCTTGGAACTCCAGTATAACATGTTGGAGTTCAAGCATACTTATGCTGGAACTCCAGTATAATATACTGGCGTATTTTTCGGATTTTGAACAATGTTTTCACTCAAATTTATTTTTACATGAAAAGTGACTAAATTTCGATTACTCTTAAAACTGAGCTATTTTTGAACGATCAGTTGTAAATCTAGCTATTTTTGAATTTCTCCCAAAATTTTGAAAGTTGAATTGCCAGAAAACATTCATTGTTCGCCCCAATCAAATTGCTCTTTCTACTAGAAAAGAATATACTTCCCATCGAGGCGGCTCAAATGCGATATCAATGGTAGTATAAAATTCAATTAAGTACTTAGATTTTATAAAACATACTAAATAAATGTAATTGGTGAATATGACTTGTATCTCATATCTATTGAATTTCACGTTGGCTAGAGTTGTCAATATGGGCGGGTCGGGTTAGCCCAACCTATCCTACGTGGGCTTTAGCAATTAACGGATTGGGTTGGACTAGTCCACCATTTTAATGGGCCTTATAATGGTCAGCCCACCTCAAACGTATGTGGGCTGCGGGCCTCACGGGCTTGCCCATCATTTTATTAAATATAATTTTATATTTTTTCTTTAAGCTCTAACCTAAAAAGATAAATATTTAAAAGTAAAAAAAATCTTATTGGAAAAATTTCACAAAACTTAATAACTTTTTATACTGTTCAAATATA
The DNA here is from genome assembly GCF_000393655.2 of Nicotiana sylvestris. Classification (NCBI taxonomy): domain Eukaryota; kingdom Viridiplantae; phylum Streptophyta; class Magnoliopsida; order Solanales; family Solanaceae; genus Nicotiana; species Nicotiana sylvestris. The sequence goes on from NC_091061.1 coordinate 31,362,588, forward strand.
TGATAAATACTAAAAAGGTAAAAAGACAAGACTAATATTTCATTCACTATAAGTCAAAACTCAAAACAAACTATTCAAGAGAACGTCCATTATGCTACGGGATATCCGACACATCATCTTCATCAAACACATTTGAATCCGCTTGTGAGAAAGTTATCTTAATATCTTCACTTTCATCTACATCTATAATTCGTATGCAATATTAATTAATTAAATATTAAGAATAATTAAAATTTTAAAACTAATTAACGTTTTAAAACTTTGATCTTTTAATATGATAAGCTTAATAAACTTTAAGCTTGGATACTCTTCTTGATATATTTTGTGTCGTATAATTTTTATATTTTATATATTTTAAATACATATTTTTATTAGGCTCATGGGCCGGCTCGGCCCATCCTCGCGGGACACATGCTTACTTGGGTCGGGCTTAAAAGCCTCAATTTTTAAATGGGCTCCAAAAATTCTAGTCTAGCCCTTCTAAATCACGGGTTGGGTTGGCCCAACGGTCTAAGCCCATATTAAAGGCAAATAGCACGGGCTAGCCAGCTTTCGGACTGGTCATTAAAAAATAGCCAACGTTTGCCAAGTCATTGAAAAATAGCCACTATTTTGCTGCAACAGAGACCGGTCCAACATAATATACCGGAGTTCGGTGCACCTGTGTATGAACTCCAACATATTATGCTGGGCCGGTATATTTTGCTGGCTCTAGTATAATATACTGGAGTTTCAGTATATTATACTAGAGTTCCAGTATACTATGCTGGAATTCCAGTATATTATGCTGGAATATTTCCTGATTTTGAATAGTGTTTTCGTTTAGATTTATCTCTGCATGAAAAATAGCTAAATTTTGATGACTTTTGAGACTGTGGCTATTTTTGAATTTCTCCCCTCTAATGTTGGCTCGAATCACTCTATATATCAATGTGAGTTTAACAGTAGTATATGCCTCATTGTAGATTATGAATCCATAATGGAAGGGTCCATTATATTATAGCCTTTAATTAGGGAAAAGGATATTATATAGCTGCTCTCACAATAATAGCCGAAAAAATGTATATTTTTTGTATATAAATACATTTTGTATATTATATACAAATTACACACTTTTTTGGTTACCAAATGTAAATAGTTTCTGACACCGACTTAAAGTAAAAAAAGCCCTAATTAACTTCATAAATGGGGTGATTTGTACAAATAGGACACTTTGGGTATCACTCTTGATTTTTTGACCTCGTTTGCTTCATGGGGACCTCACTAGTGGAATTTTACTAGGTCGTTGTTGTTGTTGCTTCATATGGAGAATTTAAGGATTAATTTCACAAATGATCATATAACTATGACGTTTTTTCACTAAAGTCATATAACTTTGTTTTCTCACACAAAAGTCATATAACTATGACTTTTTTTTCCCTACTAAAGTCATATAACTTTATTTTCTCACACAATAGGTCATATAACTATGACTTTTTTTCACTAAAGTCATATAACTTTGTCTTTTCACACAAAAATTATATAACTATGATTTTTTTTACCAAAGTCATATAATTATGTTTTCTCACACAAAAATCATAAATTTTTTACTAACTCATACAAAAATTATAGTGATCGAAAAATATAATTTTTCACTAGTATTTTCTTATTTTGTAGATTTTTATTTTCTTATTTTCAGCGTAATAAATAATAATCCAATTAAAATAGGAATGACTTGACCCGACCTGGCCTACCCGACCCAATACTCATATGTATAAATTAAAATAATACTAAAAGCGAATAGTAAATCCTTCAAAACATGATACTTCTATTGTTTATTTTTCTTTTCGAGATTTTTATTCAAATTTTATAGCATTTTTATTTCAAGTGCTCTCTAATTATAACTTTTATTTCTTTATTTTTTCTCAGAATCTCATGTATTTCAAATTGAATTTTTATGGGAAAAGAATTCATTTTTAGTAAATAGGAATGACCCAACTTTTAATTTATATATATGAATATTGGGTCAGGTCGGATTGAGTCATTCCCATTTTAATTTATTATTTATTAGACTGAAAATAAGAAAATAAAAATATACAAAATAAGAAAATACTAGTGAAAATTTATACTTTTCAATCACTATGATTTTTGTGTGAGTTAGTAAAAGTTTTATGATTTTTGTGTGAGAAAACATAATTATATGATTTTGGTAAAAAAAATTATAGTTATAAGATTTTTGTGTGAAAAGACAAAGTTATATGACTTTAGTGAAAAAAGTCATAGTTATATGATTTTTATGTGAAAAATAAAGTTATATGACTTTAGTAAAAAAAAATCATAATTATATGACAAAGTTATATGACTTTAGTGAAAAAAAAATCATAGTTATATGACCATCCGTGGAATTAACCTGAGAACTTTAAGTTTAACAAGTATTGCCCCTTGCTTGTTTTGTAGGCAATATTTTTTACTTTTGACCTTAAAAGTTTACACAGAGAGTAAGCTGGGGTCAAAAAAATCAAAAACAATTATTTTTAAGGTTATTGAGTGTAATTTCCTATCATAAATATATGGTTAGATTCCCTCTTCACTTATAGTGGAAACATGCCATTAAGATTTTCAACTCCTTGTATGCAATTTTTTCCATATATCAATGCAGGACCATTTTAAATATTACAAGTGGATCTAGATCTCCTCAATATTCGAAGCAACTTCTCGTCGTACAATAAACAAATAGAATATTTGAGACAATTAACATGGCTACTAACCCACTCGTTAAGTCAAACAAGCAGAACACAATTATCCAAAAATAAAAATTATTAAAAGAACAAGAGTTACAAATAGCACCTATATATATATATATATATATATATATATATATATTACAAATAGCACCTATATATATATATATTAAAGCAAGAAAGTTATCATATATAATTGACATTATGGTTAAGCCAAGTGGTGTGACGACCCAAAGGGTCATCACTTGCTTTCAGTTGATTTTTGTGTCTCCGGCGCCTTGAAAACCTCATTATATTTGCCTCGATTTGCGTGCACAGTCCAGGCGCTTAGCCGGAAAGCTTAAATATGAAACTCTGTGAAAAATGCTAAGTTTTGATGTTAAAATGAATAAATTTGACTTCGGTCAATATTTTGGGTAAACGAACCCGGATCCGTGATTCGATGGTCCCGGAGGGTACGTAGTAAAATATGGGACTTGAGCGTATGCCCGGAATCGAATTCTGAGGTCCCAAGCCCGAGAAATGAATTTATAAGTGAAATTGTTTTCAAAAATTGTTTAAGGAAATTTGAAATGAAAACTGATTAGAAAGCAATGATATCGGGCCCGTATTTTTGTTCTGGCGCCCGGTATAGGTCTTATATATGACTTGAGTTATTCCTGTGAAATTTGGTTGAAAACGGACGTCGTTTGACACGATCCGGACCTTAATTGAGAAATTTGATGTTTAAAAAAAGTTTTGAGGGGCCAGCGCGGCCGCAGTCGCCTTTGAGCGGTCCGCGGTGGAGGCTGTGCGGCCGCAGTCGGCCTTGTGCGGTCCGTACAGGGTGCTGAACTGCAGGTCTTCAGGTACGCTAGTGCGGCCGCGGTCCATTTGATGCGGTCCGCACTAGGGGTCTGAAAGGGGTATAAATGGGACGACCCAACCCGTCGTCTCATTGGTTACCGCTCCATTTTTCCCATTCTCAGCTTCTTTATGCTTTATTATCCGTATCTTATGTGATCGAGTTGGTTTGGAGTGGTTTTGATAAGAAATGAGACACTTAGTCTCTTGTAAAAAGGCTTAAGTTGAAAAAGTCAACTGGACGTTGACTTATGAGTTAGAGGGCTCGGATGTGAATTCTGACAGCTTGGTTAGCTCCGGGAGGTGATTTGTGACTTAGGAGTGTGATCGGAAGTGGTTTTGGAGGTCCGATGTAGAATTAGGCTTGAATTGGCGAAGTCAGTATTTTGGCGAATTCCGGTTGATAGGTGAGATTTTGATCCGAGGGTCGGAATAGAATTCCGAGAGTTGTTGTAGCTTCATTATGTTATTTCTGATGTGTGTGTGCAAAATTTCAGGTTATTCGGACATCATTTGGTCGGGTTTTTGATCGAAAGTGTATTTCGAAAGTTTTTGGAAACTTAGGCTTGAATTCGATGAGTTTTGGGTAATTTGATGTTGTTTGAGGTGTTTTGATGATTGGAACAGGTTTGAATTATGTTATGAGTTATGTTGGCATGTTTGGTCGGGGTCCCATGAGGCTCGGATATGTTTTGGAAGAGTTTTTGGAAGATTTTGGCGTTTCGATTATGAGCATGTAATGATCCAAAGGTCTATTTTTAGTTTTAGAGATTGAAATTTGATTTTGAGACTTCCGAAATTTTGATAATGAATTATAGGAGTGATCTGGAAAGTTTGGTCTAATTTCATCAAGTCGCGATTGGGTTTTGACGCGAAACTTGAGTTAATTGTTTAACAAGCGAAATAGGTATTGAACTACGTAAATGAGCTCCGAATTGAGTTTTGACTGAAGGGATATGTTCATATTATTATTTTTGACTCATAGGAACAAGAATCATCGAATTCTGAGGTCCCAGGCCCGAGAAATGAATTTTTGAGTAAACTTGCTTTCTGAAAATATTTAAGAAAAATGGAAATGAAATTTGATTAGAAAGTGATGGTATCGAGCCCGTATTTTGGTTTCGGCACCTGGTACAGGTCTTATATATGGTTTAAGCACTCTCTGTAAAGTTTGGTTGAAAACGGACGTCGTTTGACGTATTTCGGACTCAAAATGGAAAATTTGATGTTTTATGAAATTTGAAAGAATTCTTGGATTTTAAAGCTTAATTCGTGGTATATGACGTTATTTTGGCGATTTGATCGCACGGTTAAGTTCGTAGGATGTTGTTGAGTTAGTGTATGTGTTTGGTTAGGAGCCCCGAGGGCTCGGGAGTGTTTCGGAGGTGTCTCAGAGTGATTTCGGACTTAGGAAAATTGGAGAAAATTGCAGAAATAGTACCCCGTGAACAGTACCGTGTACAGTACCTCGTGAACAGTAACACGCGTGAACATTAGCCGAAAATTCTGGACAGTGTAAAGAAAGAGCAGTCCGATTTTCTTTCATTTTTTGGACTTTCAAGCTCGGATTCTGGGCAATTTTGAGCGAGAAGTTATGGGAATTCTTGGGGTAAGTGTTCTTGACTCTCTTGTGATTATATTCCATGAATAAATCTTTATTTTTGGCTTTAGATTATTGATATTTGAAGAGAAATGGATGATTTTCTAAAATTCCCTAAAGATAAATTTTTAAGATTTGAAAGCCAATCCGATGTCGGATTTAGGTAAAATTTGTATGGTTAGACTCGTGGCGAGACAAGGAATCCGATGATGTTAATTTTCTGATTTTTCGAGACATGGGCCCAGGGCTCGGGTTTTGTCAAATTCGTGAATTTGATATTTTTCGATTGCTTTCGATTGGGTATTGTCTCTTTAGCATAATGCGACATATTCGTTGTGATTTTGGGCAGATTCGTCGCACGAGAAGGGTAATTTGAGAGGCAAGGGCATAGCGAGCTAGACTTTGACCGTCTTGAGGTGAGTAATCGATGTAAATGATGTCCTGAGGGTTTGAAACCCCGGAATTTCACATCGTAACGCTATATTGAGGTGATTTGCACGCCGGATAACGGGTGTGGGGTAGCACCATTGGGGATTGTGACTTGGTCCGTTCCGAGAGATGTTTTTACCGTGTTTTCTACTTGAACTAAATTGAGAATCATCCTTACTTAGATTTGATTGTTACATTTGGGCTTCTTGCCAATTATTTGAATCCTTCAGGGATTGATATCACTGTTTTCGCATATTTTGCATATCATTTGATCTCAGTCCAAGGTTTTAAATACTGTTTTGCAAACTCAACCATCTTTCTAAGATTTGAAAACTTAAATGATATTTTTAAATGATATTTCGGGCTGAGAACTACTGTTTTACAAATGCCCAAGGGGCTTATGATGATTTCTGGACTGAGCATGGATCGGGCTGCGCGCCGCAGCAGTGTTATATTGATATTGAGGCAGAGAGACTGGTTGATTACATTGATATTGAGGCCGAGAGCCTGGTTGATTACATTGATATTGAGGCCGAGTGCCTGGGTGATTATACTGAGATTGATATGAGGCTGAGGGCCTAGATTTGATGCCACGAGATGGCTTGATATTGCACTTGGGCTATAGGAGCCCCTCCGGAGTCTGTACACACCCCCAGTGAGCGCCGTCGACGATAAATAAATGGATGGCTCGGGCTGCACGTCATAGTGGGTACTAGAGTGTACCATCATACGCATTGCATTGCACTCATGTATTTGTTTTTATCTGTTATACTTGTCTCAGTATTTGGTACTCTGACTTAATTGACTTGTTGCTTCACTATTTGTTGTTCTAAACTGCCAGTTATAGTTTACTTTGTATTTTTCCATGATTTCTTATTCTCAGCCTTTATTTATGTTTATTACTCACTGGGTCGGAGTACTCACATTACTCCCTGCACCTTGCGTGCAGATCCAGGTACACCACAGGCTAAGTGAGGAATTGTTTAGCTGAGCAGGCAGTATCCGGGAGTATTGAGGTAGCTGCATGGCGTTCGCAGCCTTGATCTCTCCCCTCTATCTCTATCTTTTATTCCGTATTTTTCCTAGACAGACTTGTAATAGGTGGATATTCTGTATTAGAGGCTCATATTCGTGACACCGGATTCTGTTGGGCTATGGTGTGGTATTTTAATTGGACTTCCGTAGATTTTATTATTAATTATACACTTGAATGAAATGACTTAGTAAATTCTCTGTGATATTTATCTATAATCTGAATAAGAATTTAGGATAATGTTGTTGAATGGTCAGGCTTGCCTAACAGTGTGTTGGGCACCATCATGACCGAGGTTGGGGTCGTGACAATAAATAAACGGGAATTTCAGTTATTTTTCACTTTTCAAAACCCCAAAAACATAAGAGGCGATTTTTCAGACAAAGTTTTCTCCAAAACGTTGGTAAGTGATTTCTAACTCATTTTCTTCACTCCTTAACATCTTTTAACATGATTTCAACTTCCAATCAAAGATTTTCATGGGGAAAATTGGGTGTTTTGGGTAGAACCTAGGTTTTTCTAAAATTGGGGATTTGGACCTCAATTTGAGGTCCGATTTCAAAACAAATTATATATTTGGATTTGTGGGGGAATGAATAATCGGGTTTTGGTCCGAACCTCGAGTTTCGACCACATGGGCCCGGGGGTGATTTTTGACTTTTGGGTAAAACTTTAGAAAACTCATTTTCATGCATTGGGGTTGATTCATTTAGCACTTATTGATGTAATTAAGTAACTTATGACTAGATTCGAGCGGATTGGTGGTGGAATTGAGGGGTAAAGCTATAATTGAGACTTGAGTGGTGTTCAAGGCATCGAGGTAAGTGTTTGGTCTAACCCTAGCTTGAGGGATTAGGAGTTGAGTCATACTTGCGACTTGCTTCTTGTTGAGTACGATGTATAGGCATGGTGACGAGTATCTATACGTTGGTGTCAAGCATGACCGTGGGTCTTACATTGGAAGTTGTTGTGTTCTTGAATGACACTTTGTATGCTTTAATTAATGATCTTCTATGATTGAGCATTTCCATTAAATGAATTGAGTATTAGCTAAGTGAGATTGGTTATAGCTGATTCTCCCTTGCCGGGATGACTATTTCGATATCGTTGTTCCCTTGCCGGGAAGTTATTATATAACTTATGTTCCCTTGCCGGGATTTCTTGTGATTGTGTGAGGAACTGTAAAACGGAGCGGGTGGTACGCCTACCACAAGATTATGAAATGGGAATGGGTGGTACGCCTACCACAAGATTATGAAATAGGAGCGAGTGGTACGCCTACCACAAGATATTATGAAATGGGAGCGGGTTGCACGCCTGCAACAAGATGGAAATTGAAAGTGAAAGCTGTCGTTACTTCTCTTTATTCGTGTTAGAAGTTATATTGTTAGCTTCCTTGTTATTTCTTGTTATTTTGTTTTGTCAGCTACCCCCGAAGCATGTTCCCTTTCCCCAACTTTAATTGCTTATTACTTGTTACTTTCCGCCATATGTTATATAACTGCACAGGTTTATCTGGAGTTTGGTCCTAGCCTCGTCACTATCTCGTCGGCGTTAGGCCAGGCACTTACCAGCACATGGGGTCGGTTGTGCTGATACTACACTCTGCACTATGTGCAGATCCCGAAGCAGCTTTCGGAGAGTAGTTGGAGGGCTTCCTTTAGTCCACTCGGAGATCCAAGGTAGACTTGTAGGTGTCCGCAGGCCCTGGAGTCTCCCTCTATCTCTATTTCCTGTTTCATTTCCTTTGTTCAAAAACAGTATATTGTATTCCTTCAGACCTTGTATGTAGAAACTCTTAGACAGTCCGTGACACTGTGACACCAGGTTTTGGGGTATTTGAGTTTTTAAAAGTTGTAATAGACGTAGCCTTCAGATATTTCATGGTTATCCCCCTCTCAATTATTTAAGTTCTGTTGTTTTAATGTTATTGCACGTAATTGTAAAAAGGAAGTAATTTGGTAAGGAATTAGATAGTTAAGGGTTGGCTTGCCTAGCTCTCATCAGTAGGCGCCATCATGACTCCCGAGGGTGGAAAATTCGGGTTGTGACAAGTTGGTATCAAAGCTCTAGGTTACATGGGTCTCACAGTTCACAGACAAACTTAGTAGAGTCTGAGGGATCGGTATAGAGACGTCTGTATTTAACCCCCCAGAGGCTACAGAGTTAGGAAAACTTCACATTTGTTCTTTCTTGTCGTGCAGTTCTGTTTCCCAATACTGATTGAATTTCTACTCCGTTCTTTCATAGATGGCGAGAACACGCGCTTCCTCATCTACCTCTCAATATCCCGAGCCCCCAGCAGCAGCTTCCACTAGGGGCAGAGGGCGAGGTCGAGGTTGTGCTAGAGGCCGAGGTAGGGGAAGAATTCAGCCCTGAGCAGCAGCACTAGTGGCGGAGCCTCGGGTTGATTTTGAGGAGGAGGTTCTGGCCCCAACAATTCCGGTTGGCTCAGCTCAGGTCCCAGAGGGGTTTATTCCTACCCTAGTTCTTCAGGACGCTCTAGTCTGATTGGTGGGCCTCATGGAGAGTGTTACCCGAGCAGGTTTGCTTCCTGTAGCACTAGCCATCTCTCAGGCTGGAGGAAGGGTTCAGACTCCTGATACACGCACTCCGGAGCAGGTAGCTCCCCAGATTCAGACTCCAGCGGTTCAGCCAGTTGGAGCAGTTCAGCCGGGTGCCATAGCTCAGACTGGCGATGGAGCGATTATGTTCGCCGATGCTTTGTGGAGGCTGGATAGGTTCACCAAGCTCTTCACTACTACTTTTAGCGGTGCATCTTCTGAGGATCCCTAGGATTTTCTATACAGCTGTCACGAGGTTCTCAGGAACATGGGCATTGCTGAGACCAATGGGGTCGATTTTGCTATATTTCGCTTGTCTGGATCCGCCAAGACTTGGTGGAGGAATTATTGCTTAGCTAGGACAGTTGGGTCGCCATCTTTGACTTGGGAGCAGTTTACAGTATTATTTCTGGAGAAGTTTCTCCCCGTTACTCAGAGAGAAGCCTATCGGAGGCAGTTCGAGCGCTTCCAGCAGGGTTCCATGACGGTCACCCAGTATGAGACCAGGTTCATCGACTTAGCTCGTCATGCTCTTGTCATACTTCCAACCGAGAGAGAGAGAGGGGGTGAGGAGGTTTATCGACGGTCTTATTCAGCCGATTCGTCTTTAGATGGCCAAGGAGGCCGGGAGTGAGATCTCTTTTCAGGAGGCGGCCAATGTGGCCCGTAGAGTTGAGATGGTTTTGTCGCAGGGAGGTGGTCAGGGGTCGGATAAGAGGCCCCGTCATTCAGGCAGATTCAGTGTTACCTCATCTGGAGGTAGAGATTCATATGGGAGAGGCCATCATCCTAGGCCCTTTCAGTCAGCTCTTCAGGTTTCTCACGGTGCTTCAGGTGGCCGTGGTTCTCCGATTCAATATTCTGATCAGCAGTCCTTTAGTGCACCCCCAGCACTTATCAGTGCACCGCCGCTTTAGAGTTTTCAGGGTCGTCAGCCCCAGCAGCCAAGGGCTTGTTTTACTTATGGCAACACGAGGCACATTGTTAGGTATTCCCTCGAGCTTCGAGAAGCTCTCCGCATCTGGGTTCCCGTGCTATGGTTCAGGCACTAGATGTTCCACAGCCCGCCCAGCCAGCTAGAGGTGGGGGTAAAGGTGCTAGAGGTGGAGGTAGAGGTCCTAGAGGTAGAGCTCAGGAGTCCAGCCAACTGCAGGCTGTCCCAGAGAGGTAGTTCAGGGTGGTGGGGCCCAACCCCGATGTTATACTCTCCCAACCAGGCCTGAGACTGAGGCTTCAGATGCAGTTATTACAGGTATGGTTCTGGTTTGTGATAGAGATGCTTCAGTGTTATTTGATCCAGGGTCCACCTACTTGTATGTGTCATCTTATTTTGCACCGTATCTGGTTATGTCTAGTGATTCATTGATTGTTCCCGTCTGTGTGTCTACACTGGTGGGAGATTCTATTGTAGTTGATCGAGTCCATCGTTCTTGTATTGTGGTGATTGGGGGTTTTGAGACTCGTGTAGATTTGTTGCTTTTAGACATGGTCGATTTCGATGTCATACTGGGGATGGACTGGCTATCACCTTACCACGCTACCTTAGACTGTCATGCCAAGAATGTTACCTTAGCTTTACTGGGTATGCCTCGTTTAGAGTGGAGAGAGACTCCTGGTCATTCTACCCGTAGCGTTATTTCTTATGTGAAGGCTCGGCGTATGGTCGAGAAAGGGTGCTTGGCCTATTTAGCTTATGTTCGTGATTCTAGTGCGGAGGTTTCCTCTATTGATTCTGTGCCCGTTGTTCGTGAGTTTCCTGAGGTATTCCCTTCAGACCTGTCGGGTATGCCACCCGACAGGGATATTGACTTTTGCATTGATTTGGCTCCGGGCACTCAGCCCATTTCCATTCCACTGTATCGCATGGCCCCGCCAGAGTTGAAAGAGTTGAAGGAGCAGTGGCAGGACTTGCTTGAGAAGGGTTTCATTAGACCTAACATTTCGCCTTGGGGTGCGCCGGTTTTGTTTGTTAAGAAAAAGGATGGTTCGATGAGAATGTGCATTGATTACCGACAGTTGAACAAGGTCACCATCAAGAATAAGTATCCACTGCCGAGGATTGATGATTTGTTTGATCAGCTTCAAGATGCCAAGGTATTTTCAAAGATTGACTTGAGATCTGGCTACCATCAATTGAGGATTAGGGCATCCGATGTCCCTAAGACAGTTTTCCGCACTCGGTACGGGCATTATGGGTTCTTGGTTATGTCATTCGGGTTGACAAATGCCCCAGCAGCTTTTATGGATTTGATGAACCGAGTGTTCAGGCCTTATTTGGACTCGTTCGTGATAGTCTTCATTGATGATATCTTGATATATTTCCGCAGCCAGGAGGAGCACGAGCAGCATATCAGAGTGGTTCTTCAGACTCTGAAGGGTAGTTGGTTATATGCTAAGTTCTCGAAGTGTGAGTTCTGGTTGAGTTCAGTTGACTTCCTGGGTCATGTCGTATTAGCAGAGGGTATTCAGGTTGATCCGAAGAAGATTGAGGCAGTCAAGAAATGGCCTAGACCAGCATCAGCTTCAGAGATTCGGAGTTTCTTGGGATTGGCAGGCTACTACCGTCGGTTCGTGGAGGGGTTCTCATCTATTGCAGCCCCGATGACCAGGTTGACCCAGAAAAGTGCCCAGTTCAGATGGTCGGACGAGTGTGCGGCGAGTTTTCAGAAGCTCAAGACAGCTCTGACTACGACACCGGTGTTAGTTTTGCCCACAGGTTCAGTGCCTTACACAGTTTATTGTGATGCTTCCCGTATTGGGCTTGGTGCAGTGTTGATGCAGGATGGCAAGGTCATTGCCTATGCTTCACGGCAGTTGAAGATTCATGAGAAGAACTATCCAGTTCATGATTTGGAGTTGGCAGCCATTGTTCACGCATTGAAGATTTGGAGGCATTATCTATATGGCGTGGCATGTGAGGTGTTCACGGATCACAAGAGTCTTCAGTATTTGTTCAAGCAAAAGGAGTTGAATTTGAGGCAGAGGAGGTGGTTGGAGTTGTTGAAGGATTATGATATTACTATCTTATATCATCCAGGGAAGGCTAATGTGGTGGCCGACGCTTTGAGTAGGAAGTCAGCCAGTATGGGCAGTCTAGCTTATATTCCGGTTGGTGAGAGACCGCTTGCCTTGGATGTTCAGGCTTTGGCCAACCGTTTTGTGAGATTGGATATTTTTTAGCCTAGTTGTGTATTAGTTTGCACGGTCGATGGTTCCTCATTATTGAAGCGTATCCGTGATCGGCAGTTTGATGATCCCCATTTGTGCGTCCTTAGAGACACGGTGCAGCGCGGGGGTGCCAAGCAGGTTACCCTAGATGATGATGGAGTTTTGAGATTGCAGGGTCGAGTGTGTGTGCCAAATATGGATGGGCTACGAGAGTTGATTTTAGAGGAGACCTGTAGCTCCCGGTACTCTATTCATCCGGGCGCCGCAAAAATGTATCAGGATTTGCGGTAGCATTATTGGTGGCGTAGAATGAAGAAGGATATTGTTGCATATGTGGCTCGATATTTGAATTGTCAGCAGGTTAAGTACGAGCATCAGAGGCCTGGTGGACTGTTTCAGAAGATTGAGCTTCCCGAGTGGAAGTGGGAGCGGATTACTATGGACTTCGTTGTTGGACTCCCGCAAACTCGGAAGAAGTTCGACGTAGTTTGGGTCATTGTTGATAGGCTGACCAAGTCAGCGCATTTCATTCCTGTGGCAGTCTCCTATTCATCCGACAGGTTAGCCGAGATTTATATCCGGGAGATTGTTCGTCTTCATGGTGTGCCGGTATCTATCATTTCGGACCAAGGTATGCAGTTTACCTCGCGCTTCTGGAAAGCAGTTCAGTGAGAGTTGGGCAACCAGGTTGAGTTGAGTACAGTATTTCATCCTCAGACGGACGGGCAGTCCGAACGGACTATTTAGATATTGGAGGATATGCTCCGAGCTTGTGTTATTGACTTTGGAGGCTCGTGGGATCAGTTCGCCTTTAGCAGAGTTTGCCTACAACAACAACTACCTGTCGAGTATTCAGATGGCTCCTTATAAGGCTTTGTATGGTAGGCGATGTCGATCTCCGGTTGGGTGGTTTAACCGGGAGAGGTTCGGTTGTTGGGTACGGATCTGGTGTAGGAGGCCTTGGAAAAGGTCAGAATTATTCTAGATAGGCTTCGTACAGCTCAATCTAGGCAGAAGAGTTATGGAGACCGTAAGGTTCGAGATGTGGCTTTTATGGTTGGTGAGCGGGTATTGCTCCGGGTGTCGCCTATGAAGGGCGTGATGAGATTTGGGAAGAAGGACAAGCTTAGCCCTAGGTTCATCAGTCTGTTTGAGATTCTTGATCGATGTCACGACCCAATTCCCCAAACCCGGTCGTGATGGCGTCTCTCGTAAAGACAAGGCCAACCAGACCAAAATAGACCACCTCTTTTAAATAGTTAAATATCATAAGTAGTTCTAAAACGTGATATAATAACCATAATTTGTGGAATTAACGATAACAACAGTAGAAACCATCCCGACATAGCCCAAACCGGGGTGTCACAAGTCATGAGCAACTAATAGTTCCGGATACCAGCCTACTAGATACGAAATACGTTACAGAAGTTCAAGAACATGAAAATAGTAAGATAAGGGAGGCACGGGGGCTGCGAATGCCAACAGCTACCTCGTAATCTCCGAAAACACTGCCTGGACTGGGAGGATAAGCACTCAGGAGCGGACTTTGTGACGCCTGAATCTGCACACATGGTGTAGAGAGTAATGTGAGTACTCCGACTCAGTGAGTAATAATCATAAATAATGGCTGAAAGCAAGAAAACACGTAAAGGGACAAAGCAATTCTATATCAAGCAGTAAAATCACTTAAGGCAGTAAATCCATGAAGAAATCAAATGAAGTTCCTTTAAACCAAGTAAAACAGGTAATTTAGCAGGTGAATAACAAGTGGAAATCCGCCCCTCGGGCACAGTAACAATCACTCAGAACAGTATCAGCCCCTCGGGATCACTCTCGGTACAAGATCAGTCCCTAAGGCTCACTCTCAGTACAGTATCAGCCCCTCGGGCTCACTCTCAAATCATGATGGGTACCCGCACTCACTGTGGGGGTGCAAACTCCGGAGGGGCCCCTTACGGCCCAAGCGCAATATCAAGTCATCTCGTGGCAATAAAATGTATCTCAGGCCATCGGCCTCATATCACTCAGCATATCCTCATGTATGGCCCTGGGCCTCACTCAGTCCGAAAGTCATCACAAGCCCCTCGGGCATTAGTAAAACAGTAGTTCTCAGCCCAAAACATCATTTAAAAATATCATTTAAGTTCAAATACGAATAAAAGTGACTAAGTTTGTAAAACAGTAAATATCAACAAGACTGAGTTCAAGTAATAAGTCAAACAATGAGGAATTTGTGATAAAAATCCCCCCGAGGGTTCAAATAGTTGGCACGAAGCCCAACTATGACAATCAGCCCAAATCATGACGATAACAAATAACTTTCAGTCAAATACGCGGTAAAATCATCAATCGGGACTGACCAAGTCACAATCCTCAGTAGTAAAAGACCCCACGCTCATCACCCAATGCGTGTCTCGCCTCAATACAGCACTACGATGTGCAATTCGGGGTTTCAAACCCTCAGGACATCATTTACAACCATTACTCACCTCGAATCGGCTAATTCTCTAGCTCGCGATGCCTTTGCCCCTCGAATTGGCCTCCACGCACGTCGAATCTATCCAAAATCAGAACGAATATGTCACAATATGCTAAGGGAACAAAGCCCAAGCGGAAACAATCGAATTATCACAAAATTCCAGAAATTGGTCAAACCTGACCCCTGGGCCCATATCTCAGAATTTGACAAAATTCACAAACTAGAATCCTTATACTCTCACGAGTCTATCCATACGAAAATTATCCAATCCCGATACCATTTGGTCCTTCAAATCATCATTTTATATTTTTGAAAGATTTCACAATTTTCTTCCCAAATCACGAATTCAATGATAGATAAGGCCGGAACACGTTGTTCATCAAATGCATGAACGCTGTTGGGGCATTGGTTAGCCCGAAAGATATCACAAAGAACTCATAATGACCATATCTGGTCCTGAAAGCAGTCTTAAGAATATCTGACTCCCTGATCTTCAACTGGTGATAGCCCGAACAGAGATCAATCTTGGAGAACACTCTCGCTCCCTGAAGCTGATCAAATAAATCATCAATGCGAGACAAAGGATACTTGTTCTTAATTGTTACCTTGTTTAATTGCCTATAATCAATGCACATTCTCATTGTGCCATCCTTCTTCTTCACAAACAAAACCAGCGCACCCCAAGGTGACACACTAGGCCAAATGAACCCCTTATCTAGGAGTTCCTAAAGTTGTTCCTTCAATTTTTTCAACTCCGTTGGTGCCATACGATATGGTGAAATAGAAATGGGCTGAGTTCCCGGCACCAGGTCAATACCAAAATCAACATCCCTGTCCGGTGGAATGCCCGGCAGGTCTGCAGAAAAACATCTGGAAAATCTCTCACAACTGGGACAGAATCAATACTAGGAGTCTCAGCTCCAACATCCCTCACAAATGCTAGATATGAAAGGCAACCTTTCCCAACCATACGCTGGGCCTTCAAGAAAGAGATCACTCTACTAGGAACATAATCAATCACACCATGCCAGTCGATCCGCGGTACACCCGGCATAGCCAAAGTGATGGTCTTAACATGACAGTCTAGAATAGCACGACACGAAGATAACCAATCCATGCCTAAAATGACATTGAAATCCACCATTCTCAATAGTAATAGATCCACTCGGGTCTCCAGACCCTCAATACTCACCACACATGACCGGTACACACGATCTACAACAACAGTGTCGCCTACCGGGGTAGATACATGAACAGGTAAAGCAAGAAACTCACGGGGCGTACCCAAATAATGACCAAAATATGATGACACATAAGAAAATATGGAACTGGGATCAAATAATACAGAGGCATCTCTATGGCGGACTGAAACAATACCTGTAATGACAACGTCTGAAGTAATGGTGTCTGGCCTACTTGGAAGAGCATAGAAACAGGCCTGACTGCCCCCTGATCGACCTCTCCCTCTAGAGCGACCCCTGGCTGCCTGACCTCCACCCCTAGCTGGCTGAGTGGGTGGTGAAGTAACTGGAGCAGAAGTCGAGGGCTGACCCCTCTGCTGGGAAAAACTAGCAATACGACGAGGACACCCCTCCATACATGCCCAAACTCTCCACACTCAAAACAACTGCCCGGTGCTGGAGAAGGGGACTGAAGGGAACCCCTCGCACCGGAGTGACTAGCTGACACACTCGGCATAGAAGAACCCTGAGCTGACGGGGCACGAGATGAACTCTGAGCTGGGAGGGCACTAAGTGATGACTGGCCCTACTAAGTACCATGATAACCATGACCCGAAGATGCCCCACGTTAACCTGGGCGGGCTGACTAAGCAGGCCTGAAAGAACGACCTCTACCATGCTGGAACTGGCCCCTCGAAGGAGCACCACGGTAACTGCTAGATCCTCGAGGCCTCTTGGCCTTCCTCCCCTCCTGATCCTGACGGCGAACCGTCTCAATCTCGCGAGTGATATCAACCACCTCCTCGAACGTAGCACCCAACACTCTCTCTCTAGTCATCAGAATACGGAGATGGTAGTTAAGGCCATCAACAAATCTCCTGATCCTCTCACGATCTGTCGGAACCATCCAGACGGCATGACGAGCCAACTCAGAAAACCTCGACTCATACTGTGACATAGTCATATCCCCCTGTCTCAACCACTTAAACTATTTACGCAGCTCCTGTCTGCAAGACTGCGGCACGTACTTCTCCAGGAAGAGAACGGAGAACTCATGCCAAGTAAGGGACACTGCTCCAACTAGCCTACGCCTCTCATATGCCTCCCACCAAGTGAAGGCAGCCCCAGAAAACTGAAAGGTAGTAAATGCCACACCACTAGACTCAAGAATCCCTGCTGTATGGAGCATCTGCTGGAACTTATCCAAGAAACCCTGGGCATCCTCGCCCTCTGCTCCGCTAAATGTCGAAGGCTGGAGTCTACCAAACCTCCCAAGACGACGCTGCTTATCATCCGGCATAACTGGCACAACAAATGCCTGAGCTGGTGCAACCGGCTGGGCTGGAGGTGCCCCAGACATCTAAAGTCCCTACACTACCTGATCAGGTGTGTGAGCAGCGGGGGTCTGATTGCCTCCCCCGGCCTGTGAAGTAGCTACTGCTGTAGTGGCTGAAACTGCCTGAGCCAGGCCAGTGCAAACTGATAAGATCTGTGCCAAGGCCTCCTGAAGACCTGGAATCACAATGAGCACAACTGGTGCCTGAACTGGTGCTGCTGGAGCATCCATAGCTGGAGCCTGATCCGGAGCTAGGGCAGCTGGTGGATCAATAGGTGCTGCCCTCGCTGCTCTGCCTCTACCACGACCACGATCGCATCCACGGCCTCTGGTGGTCTCAGTTAGTGGCACTGGTGGTCGTCCACCTCGTTCGGTAGCTCGCGTCCACACCATCTGTGAAAGAATGGAATAACAGAAGTTTAGTACTTGGACCAACAAGTTCACGACAAGAATTTCAAGAATATGAAGTTTTTCCTAAAGGTTCTGCATCCTCTCGAGGATAAATACAGACGTCTCCGTACTGATCCGTGAGACTCTACTAAACCTGCTCAAGACTCGTGAGACCTAAGTGACCTAAGCTCTAATACCAACTTGTTACGACCCAATTCCCCGAACCCAGTCATGATGGAGCCTCTCGTGAAGACAAGGCCAGCAAGACCAAAATAGACCACCTCTTTTAAATAGTTAAATACCATAAGTAGTTCTAAAACATGATATAATAACCATAATTTGTGGAATTAACGATAGCAACAGTAGAAACCATCCCAACACAGCCCAAACCGGGGTGTCACAAGTCATGAGCAACTAATAGTTTCGGATACCAGTCTACTAGATACGAAATCTGTTACAGAAGTTCAAGAACATGAAAATAGTAAGATAAGGGAGGCACGAGGGCTGCGGACGCCAACAACTACCTCGTAGTCTCCAAAAACACTGCCTGGACTAGGAGGATCAGCACTCAGGAGCGGACTCTGTAACGCCTGAATCTGCACACATGGTGCAGGAAGTAATGTGAGTACTCCGACTCAGTGAGTAATAATCATAAATAATGGTTGAAAGCAAGAAAACACGTAAAGGCACAAATCAATTCTATATCAAGCAGTAAAATCACTTAAGGCAGTAAATCCATGAAGAAATCAAATGAAGTTCCTTTAAACCAAGTAAAACGGGTAATTTAGCAGGTGAATAACAAGTAGAAATCTGCCCCTCGGGCACAGTAACAATCACTCAGAACAGTATCAGCCCCTCGGGCTCACTCTCAAATCATGATGGGTACCCGCACTCACTGTGGGGGTGCAGACTCCGGAGGGGCCCCTTACGACCCAAGCGCAATATCAAGCCATCTCGTGGCAATAAAAAGTATCTCAGGCCCTCGGCCTCATGTCACTCTGCATATCCTCACATATGCCCCTCAGCCTCACTCAGTTCGAAAATCAACACAAGCCCCTCGGGCATTAGTAAAACAGTAGTTCTCAACCCAAAACATCATTTAGAATATCATTTAAGTTCAAATATGAATAAAAGTGGCTGAGTTTGTAAAACAGTAAATATCAACAGAACTGAGTTCAAGTAATAAGTCAAACAGTGAGGAATTAGTGATAAAAATCCCCGGAGGATTCAAATAGTTGGCACGAAGCCCAAATATGGCAATCAACCCAAATCATGATGATAACAAATTAGTTTCAGTCAAATACGCGGTAAAATCATCAATCGGGACTGACCAAGTCACAATCCTCAGTAGTAAAAGACCCAACGCTCATCACTCAGCGCGTGCCTCACCTCCATACAGCACTACGATGTGCAATCCGGGGTTTTAAACTCTGAGGACATCATTTACAACCATTACTCATCTCGAACCGGCTAATTCTCTAGCTCGCGATGCCTTTACCCTCTAATTGGCCTCCACGCACGTCGAATCTATCCAAAATCAAAACGAATACGTCACAATATGCTAAGGGAACAAAGCCCAAGCGAAAACAATCGAATTATCACAAAATTCCAGAAATTGGTCAAACCCGACCCCCGGGCCCACATCTCGGAATTTGACAAAATTCACAAACTAGAATCCTTATACTCTCACGAGTCTATCCATACGAAAATTATCCAATCCCGATACCATTTGGTCCTTCAAATCATTATTTTATATTTTTGAAAGATTTCACAATTTTCTTCCCAAATTCCATCCCAAATCACGAATTAAATGATGAATTCAATGATAGATTCATGTACTCTAGCCAAATCTGAGTTAGAATCACTTACCCCGATGAATTTCTTGAAAACCCTTCGAAAAATCGCCACAATCCAAGCTCTCTAGGTCAAAATATCAAATAAAATCCAAAACCTCATATTTATAGAATACCCCACATATTTCCACCTCCATAGGCCACGCAAAATCGACCGTGGTCCGCACAAAACCAGTGCGGTCCGCACAAGCTTTCCTCTGCAGTAACAGGCTTTAGTATTTTGGACATATCTTTCGCTACAGATGTCCAAAGTGCAATATCTGTATCTTTCTGGAAACTAGACACAAAGGGCTACAACCTTTGTTTTTGAATCATCTCAAATTTCCTTGTAGAACAAAAGATATGAGCTTCCGAAATAGGACCATCGGAATGTTCTTCACCGCGGCCGCACACCATTTTGTGCGGTCCGCACAACACCTACCGTGGCCGCACTTCATTTTGTGCGGTCCGCACAACACATACCATGACCGCACTTCTTTTTGTACGGACCGCGCGGGTGAGTTCCGAGGCCTGCAACCCTTCTGGACCTGCTACAGCTATGATTTTCGGCCTAAAACATCCCGGAACCTACCCAGAACTTCAAACCAATTGTACCAACACATCCCATGAGATTGTTCAAACTTGTTCAAAACTTCAGAACGCTCACAACAACATCAATCACCAATTTAACATAGGATTCAAGCCTAAGAACTCCAAGAACACTTAAATTATGCTTTCGATCAAAAAGTCTATCAAATCTCGTCCGAATGACCTAAACTTTTGCACACACATCCCAAATGACACAACGAAGCTACTGTCACTCTCGGAATTCCATTCCTACCCCTATATCAAAATCTCGCCTATCAACCGGAACCGCCAAAATATCAACTTCACCAATTTAAGCCTAAATCTTCTCTACAACTCCAAAACCCATTCCGATCATGATCCTAAGTCACAAATCACCTCCCGAAGCTAACCGAACCATCGGAACTCACTCCCGAGCCTTCTAACACATAAGTCAACATCTAGTTGACTTTTCCAACTTAAGCCTTCTTAAAAGAGACTAAGTGTCTCTTTTCTTACCAAATCCTCTCCGAACTCGAACTATTCAACCCGATCACATAAAACATGGATAAGCAAGCGTAAAGAAGCTAAAATACAGGAAAATGGAGCGGTAACTCATGAGACGACTGGCTAGGTTGTCACAATCGAGTGGGAGAGGTGTCTTATAGACTTGCATTGCCGCCGAGCTTATCAGCCGTGCATCCAATGTTTCATGTGTCCATGCTTCATATCACGGTGATCCATCCCATGTGTTAGATTTCGGTGCTATCTAGTTGGACAAGAACTTGTCTTATGAGGATGAGCCGGTAGCTATTCTAGACCGGCAGGTTCGACAGTTGAGGTCGAAGAGTTTTTCTTCGGTTCGTGTTCAGTGGAGAGGTCAGCCTCCTGAGGTATCGACCTGGGAGTCCAAGTCCAATATGCGTAGTCGTTATCCTCATCTTTTCCCAGACTTAGGTACTTCCTTCTTTTGTCCGTTCGAGGACGAACAATTGTTTTAGAGGTAGAGAATGTGACGACCCAAAGGGTCATCACTTGCTTTTAGTTGATTTATGTGTCTCTGATGCCTTGAAAACTTCATTATAGTCACCTCGATTTACGTGCGCAGTCTGGGCGCATAGCCGGAAAGCTTAAATATAAAACTCTGTGAAAAATGCTAAGTTTTGATGTTAAAATGAATAAATTTGACTTCAGTCAACATTTTGGGTAAACGGACCCAGATCCATAATTCGACGGTCCCGGAGGGTCTGTAGGAAAATATGGGACTTGGGCGTATGCCCGGAATCAAATTCTGAGGTCCCAAACTCGAGAAATGAATTTTTAAGTGAAACTGTTTTCAGAAATTGTTTAAGGAAATTTGAAATGAAAACTGATTAGAAAGCAATGGTATCGGGCTCGTATTTTGGTTCTGGCGCTCGGTACAAGTGACTTGGTCATTCATGTGAAATTTGGTTGAAAATGGACGTCGTTTGATGCAATCCGGACCTTAATTGAGAAATTTGATGTTTAAAAGAGTTTTGAGAAATATCATTGATCTCGAGGTTTAATTCGATGCTCGTGATGTTATTTTGTCAATTTGATTATACGAATATGTCCGTAGGATATTTTTGAGGTTGTGTGTATACTTGTGTTGGAGTTTCGAGGGCTCGTGTGAGTTTTGAGTAGGTTCCGGGATGCCTTAGGCTTAGAAAGTCAGGTGTTGCAAGTTTAGGAAGCTGCAGCCTCTGAACCCTCTAGTGTGGTCCGCGAGAAATCGCGTGCGACTGCGGATGGGCCAGCGCGGCCGCAGTCGCCTTTGTGCGGTGGAGGCTGTGCGGCCGCAGTCGGCCTTGTGCGGTCCGCACAGGGTGCTGAACTGTAGGTCTTCAGGTACGCTAGTGTGGCCGCGGTCCATTTGATGCGGTCTGCACAGGGGATCTGAGAGGGGTATAAATAAACGGGAATTTCAGTTATTTTTCACTTTTCAAAATCCCAAAAACATAAGAGGCGGTTTTTCAAACAACCTTTCTTCTCCAAAACATTGGTAAGTGATTTCTAACTCATTTTCTTCACTCCTTAACATCTTTTAACTTGATTTCAACTTCCAATCAAAGATTTTCATGGGAGAAATTGGGTGTTTTGGGTAGAACCTAGGTTTTTCTAAAATTAGGGATTTGGACCTCAATTTGAGGTCTGATTTCAAAACAAATTATATATTTGGATTCGTGGGGGAATGGGTAATCGGGTTTTGGTCCGAACCTCGGGTTTCAACCAGTGGGCCCGGGGGGTGATTTTTGACCTTTGGGTAAAACTTTAGAAAACTCATTTTCATGCATTGGGGTTGATTCATTTAGCACTTATTGATGTAATTAAGTAACTTGTGACTAGATTCGAGCGGATTGGTGGTGGAATCGAGAGGTAAAGCTATAATTGAGACTTGAGTGGTGTTCAAGGCATCGAGGTAAGTGTTTGGTCTAACCCTAGCTTGAGGGATTAGGAGTTGAGTCATACTTGCTACTTGCTACTTGCTTCTTGTTGAGTACGACGTATAGGCATGATGACGAGTATCTATACGTTGGTGTCAAGCATGACCGTGGGTCTTACATTGGAAGTTGTTATGTTCTTGAATGACACTTTGTATGCTTTAATTAATGATCTTCTATGATTGAGCATTTCCATTAAATGAACTGAGTATCAGCTAAGTGAGATTGGTTATAGCTGATACTCCCTTGCCGGGATGACTATTTCGATATCGTTGTTCCCTTGCCGGGAAATTTTTATATTATTTTTGTTCCCCTGCCGGGAAGTTATTATATCACTTATGTTCCCTTACCGGGATTTCTTGTGATTGTGTGAGGAACTGTAAAAGGGAGCGGGTGGTACGCCTACCACAAGATTATGAAATGGGAATGGGTGGTACGCCTACCACAAGATTATGAAATAGGAGCGAGTGGTACACCTACCACAAGATATTATGAAATGGGAGCGGGTGGTACGCCTACCACAAGATATGAGAAATGGGATGGGGTTGCACGCTTGCAACAAGATGAAAACTGAAAGTGAAAGCTGTCTTTACTTCTCTTTATCTGTGTTAGAAGTTATATTGTTAGCTTTCTTGTTATTTTGTTTTGTCAGCTACCCCCGAAGCATGTTCCCCTTCCCCAGCTTTAATTGTTTATTACTTGTTACTTTTCGCCATATGTTATATAACTGCACAGGTTTATCTGGAGTCTGGTCCTAGCCTCGTCACTACCTCGCCGGGATTAGGCCAGGCACTTTTACCAGCACATGGGGTCGGTTGTGCTGATACTACACTCTGCACTGTGTGCAGATCCCGAAGAAGCTTTCGGACAGTAGTTGGAGGGCTTCCTTTAGTCCACTCGGAGACCCAAGGTAGACCTGTAGGCGTCCGCAGGCCCTGGTGTCTCCCTCTATCTCTATTTCCTGTTTCATTTCCTTTGTTCAGAAACAGTGTATTGTATTCATTCACCTTGTATGTAGAAACTCTTAGACAACCTGTGATACTGTGACACCATGTTTTGGGGTATTTGAGATTTTAAAAGTTGTAATAGACGTAGCCTTCAGATATTTCATGGTTATCTTCCGCTCAATTATTCTGTTGTTTTTATGTTGTTGCACCGAATTGTAAAAAGGAAGTAATTTGGTAAGGAATTAGATAGTTAAGGGTTCGCTTGCCTAGCTCTCATCAGTAGGAGTCATCACGACTCCCGAGGGTGGAAAATCCGGGTCGTGACAAGTGGCAAGCTAATAAATGTCAATAGTATATGGTAACTTTATTCTATACTAGTATTAGTACCCGCGCGGATGCGGGGACATTAATCATGTCAAATATTTAAGTTATTTGAATTGTATTTTAGTAATCTTAAAATTTACACTTTCTCAGTAAATATAGATAATTATTGGATATTAACTACATAAAAAATTAACTATTTATTCTATTTTTTTTATATCATTCTTGCTGGTGTCATTGGATCCTAAAAATAGTTAGGAAGCAAAATAATAACTCATATTTATGGCAAAACAATCAAATGTTGAGATAATGAATGACTCTTTGGATAAGACTTAACTCTTTTACTACTACTTGAACTCTTATTTGGTGTGTTGATATCTCTTAAAAAATATTTCTTTCTTAAAATTTCAGTTACTAAAATATTATTTTTCAATAATAATTATTTTTATAATAATATAATTGAAAATATTATTCTTAATTCAAAACTCATTTTAGTTGATTATCTAAAAATATAAAAAATTCTTTAGCTAGTGAATTGTTTTTACTCTATTTTGATAGTTGACATTAACCATGTTAAATATCTGAGTTATTTGAATTATATGTAAATAACCTTAACATTTAAACCTTCTAAATAATTACAGATAATCATCAGATATTAATTAAGAAACACTGCATGCAAAAAGACTAACATTTTCTCAATTTTCGTAGTGATAATTTTATTTTTGCATTGTTCTCATAGGTGTCATTGGAACCTAAAAATAACCACAAAGTGAAAAAATAACTCATATTTATGGCAAAGCACAAAGGTTGACACGATATAAACGATTCTTTGATTACGACGTGACTCTTATACTACGATTTGAACTCTTATTTGGTATGATTTTATCTTTCAAACAATATTTCTATTTTGAATTTTCAATTTCTAAAACTACATATATTATAATAATGATTAACTTTATAATGATGCAAGTGAAGATATTATCATTACTTTAAAATTTACTTTAATCAGCTATCTAAAATTTAAATGATTCTTTGGCCGGATTTATTTCAGTATGACTCCACTTTAAGTTTATCGATATCTCTAGCCCCGGAATTTGAATTTTTAATACCCTATATATACAAAAATTTTGTTCTTTGAATCATTAAATGTTAAATTAGTTGATTATTATTATAAAATATTGCATATATTGTCTTAAGATTGTCAAGTAGTTTATTTTTCGATACCATACTTGGCTTAACCTCAATGCAAACTACTAAAATGGCATTCCAATTCAAATTCGAATATCATATCAGCTTGTTAGTAATAGTGATTTTTAAAAACGATATATAATGTAAATTAAAAAATATTCTAAGATATCCTTATCTTATAATCTATGTATTTGAGTTGGAAAAAATATATATTTGAAATCGATGAGATTAACTTTCAAATTTTTTATGTTCAACAAAGATGAAACATAAGAAGAAATTTATTGTCATCTTTTATTTCTCGTTTTTAGATCTTTCTAACATATTTTTTTCAATATTTATTTTCTTTTATCTTATTTTTTATGTCATTATATTTTTTGTTACAAAAAATTAACTTATTTCACTATAAAAGGATGAGTTTTAATAAAATATTGTCTACATATGAATTTTAATTATATTTTTACTCTTTGGTTGAAATTGTTTCATATTTTTCTTTTGGCTTTATCTAATCAGCCTAAATAGGTGTTCACCTGGCCACTTAAATTAAAAAATTGAATGATGTGTAATTTATATATAATCCATATATAATATGTATATAATCGTGTGTTATCGGTATATATCTATTTATATTAGCTATAAAAAGTAAACAATAAATATGGCCGGATATTATGTAAATATTCCATAAGATTTCAGTTTTTTGAGTTTATCCATGATATAACTTCTATTATAAATAATTATAAAACTCTCTACTAATGTTTAAAAGTATCTTATCTTTTTATTATCTTTGAATTAAAAAAATTAAAGACTTTTTTCGAAATAATTTGTTTACATTTAAAAAAAATTCACGTCATACCAATTTTTTCTTTATATATACTCTTTGTTACACTTAAAAGTCATTATAGAAACTATTAATTAGAAACCAATTTCTCTCTTGTTGAGTTTGAAAACAAAAACCTTTCACATAATCTAATGATTCCAAACTAATATTCTTCAACGAAAAAAATATTATATCCTTGCAATATTGGCCTAACTACAGCTAAATGAAGGGGTTTCAGCTTCTACCCTTCAATTTCTTGAATGTGCTAAATTGAAATTAATGATAGTAATTGTATTGCCAAAGTTTTGTTATTTGTTTGATGTCCATTTATGCAAATTGACTCTTCAAACAAATATTCTTCAAGAAGAAAAAAGAAATAACTTTTTTTTAAGTTGACTGATTTTGTGATGTTTCTTTCTCCAGCATGTATGTTTACTTTATTATATATGTAAGTAAACTTTTATTTGGTTTTGTAAACTCTTTTTTGTTATTTAGATAAATATAGACGTGTACCCTATATATTAAATTTATTTTAAAAGAATTTCGTTTTATTCAAATATAGCTACAGAGTTTCAAAGAACTATACTTATAGGATTTTAAATGTGAAAGAGTTTTATAGTTATATGGAGTAGTTTTTTTTTGCTAGAGGCGAAGTAGTATTTAAATAATTAGAAAAAATAACAAAAGTTCCTAACATGATTGCATATGATAACATGATAAAAAAAAAAGATAAATTTTATTTTTAATTTAAATTCGAATTTTAGAACTTTATATATAAATTCAAAATTATCTTTCAATTCAAATATATATATTCTATTTGTATTTAACTAAAATAGTCAAATATAGAATAAAGTCACCATATACTATTGACATTTATTAGCTTGTCACTTGGCTTAACCAAAATATCAATTATATATGGTAACTTTCTTGCTTTAATATATATATATATATATATATATATATATATATATATATATATATATATATATATATATAGAGAGAGAGAGAGAGAGAGAGAGAGAGAGAGATTCTTCCATATTTTTCTTTTGGCCTTATCTAATCAACCTAAATAAGTGCTCGCCTTACCACTTAAATTAAAAAATTGAAGATTTTGTAATTTATATATAATCCACATATAATATATGTATAATCGTGTGTTGCCAGTATATCATCTATGGATATTAACTATAAAAAGTAAACAATAAATCTGGCCAGATATTATATAAATATTCTATAAGATTTCAGTTTCTTGATTTTATCCATGATATGACTTCTATTATAATAATTTAAAAACTCTACAAAATTCAAAAATATCTTATCCATTTATTTTTAAAATTACATTATATTAAAAAATAATCCCATTTTGAAATAATTTGTTTACATTTAAAAATAATTCATGCCATATCAGTTTTTTTAAATATATTTTTTGTTACACTTGAAAATTGCTATAGAAACTATCAATTAGAAACCAATGTCCCTCTTGTTGAATTCGAAAAAAATAATTTTTCACATAATCTAGTGATTCGAAACTGATATTCTTCAACAAAAAAATATTAAACTCTTGCAATGCTGGCTTGACTGCAGCTAAATGAAGAGGTTTCTGCTTACACCCATCAATTCCTAGTAGGTGCTAAATTAAAATTAATAATAGCAAATATATAGGCAAAATTTTATTATTTATTTGATGTCCATTTATACCAATTGACTCTTCAAACAAATGTTTTTTCAAAAAGGAAAAAAATAAGTTTTTTGAATATTGACTGATTTTTGTGATGTTTCTTTCTCGAGCATGTAGGTTTACTTCATTATATATGTAAGTAAACTTTTATTCTATTTTTAAGCTCTTTTTTGTTACCTAGATAACCATAGACGTGTATCCTATATGTTACATTTATTTTAAAAGAAATTCAATTTATTCAAATCTAGATATATTGTATTAAAGAACTTAATTATAGGGTTTTAAATGTGAAAAAGCTTTATAGTTATATGGAATAATTTTTTTTACCATGGGCGCAATAGTATTTAAATAATCAGAAAAGATAATAAAAGTTCCTACCATGATTGCATATGATCATTAACCAAATTAAGTATGATAACTTGACAAAAAAAGAAGATAAATTTCTTTTTTATTTTAATTCAAATTTAAAAACTTTATCTATAAATTCAAAATTAATCTTTAATTCAAATTCAGTTATATATATATATATATATATATATATATATATATATATATATATATATATATATATATATATATAACATAGTCAAATATAGAATAAAGTTACCATATACTATTTGCATTTATTAGCTTGCCACTTGGCTTAACCACAATGCAATTATATATGGTAACTTTCTTGCTTTAATATATACTAGTATTAGCACCCCGCGCAAATGCGCGGACACTAACCATGTTAAATATTTGAGTTATTTGGATTATACGTAAAAAATCTTAAAATTTAAACCTTCTCGATAAATATAGATAATCATTGGATATTAATTAAGACATGAAAATGATTAAACATTTCTCAATATCCTAGTCATAATTCTATTTTTCTTTATTAGTACCATTCTCGCCGGTGTCATTGGATCAAAAAAATAGACAGGAAGCAAAATAATAACTCTTATTTATGGTAAAACAATCAAAGGTTGAGACTATGAAGGACTCTTTGGATACAACTTGACTCTTTTACTACTGCTTGAACTCTTATTTGGTGTGTTGATGTATTCTAAAATTATTTCTATTTTAAATTTTCAGTTTCTAAAATTTTATTTTTCAATAATAATTATTTTTATAACAATGTAAGTGAAAATATTATCCTTAATTAAAAACTCATTTTAGTCGGCTATCTAAAATTTAAAAAGTTCTTTAGCCAGTGATTTTCTTTCTAGTATGACTCCATTTTGATATTTGATATTAACCATGTTAAATATGTGAGTTATTTGAATTATATGTTATTAACCTTAAAATTTAAACGCTCTAGGTAATTAGAGATAATCGTTAGATATTGTTTATGAAACACTACATGAAAAAAGGCTAACATTTTCTCAAATCTCGTAGTGATAATTTTATTTTTGCACCATTCTTATTGGTGTCATTGGAATCTAAAAATATTCACGAAATAATAAGTCGTATTTATAAGCTCTAGAAAAGCACAAAAGTTGGCACAATATGAACGATTCTTTGGTTACGACGTGACTCTTTTACTACTACTTAAATTCTTATTTGGTATGCTATTATGTTTAAAACATATTTCTATTTTGAAATTTTAATTTCTACAACATTATATATATTTCAATAAAATAATTACTTTTATAAGGATGCAAGTGAAGATATTATCTTTAATTTAAAATTCACTTTAATCGGCTATCTAAAAATTTAAATGATTCTTTAGCCGGTAAATTTTATTTCAGTATGACTCCATTTTGAGTTTATCGATTCTCTAGCCACAAATTTCAAATTTTGAATACCCTATACGTATATAGATTTTTTGGTCTTTGAATCATTAAATGTTAGATTAATTGATTATTATATAACATTGCATATATTGTCTTAAAATTGCTAAGTAATTTTTATACCATACTTGGCTTAACCTCAATGCAAACTACTTAAATTCAAATTCGAATATCATATCACTTTGTTAGCAATATTGATTTTTTTTAAAATGACACACAATGTAAATTAATAAAAATATTCTAAGATATCCTTATCTTATAATCTATGTATTTGAGTTAAAAAAAAAAATTGAAATCAATGATATCTTCCAAATTTTTTACACTCAACAAAGATGAAACAGAAGAAGAAATTCATTGTCGTCTTTTATTTCTGGTTTTTAGATTTTTCATACATTTTTTCTATATTTATTTTCTTTTATCTTATTTTTTTATGTTTTTCTTTCTTTTGTTATACAAAATTAAGCTATTCGTAATAAAATGATGAGCTTTAATAGAAATTGTCTACATAAGAACTCTATTTATATTTTTTTATCTTTGGTTGAAATTTTGCCATATTTTTATTTTGGCTTTATCTTATCAACCTAAACAGGAGCTCAGCCAACCACTTAAACTAAAAAATTGAGGATGTGTAATTTAATTATAATTCATATGTAACATGTGTATAATCGTGTGTAATAGGTATATCATCTATGTATATTAGCTATAAAAAGTAAATAGTAAATCTAGCAGGATATATATGTAATAATCCATAAAATTTTGGTTTTTTGATTTTATCCATGATATGACTTCTATTATAATTATTTTAAAAACTCTCTACTAAAATTTAAAAATATCTTATCTTTTATTTTAAAAATTACATTATAATTTAAAATATAATCCCATTTCGAAATAATTTGTTTACATTTTAAAAATAATTATTTCACGTCATACCAATTGTTTTTAAATATACTTTTCGTTACACTTGAAAATCACTATAGAAACTATCAATTAGAAACCAATATCCCTCCTCTTGAATTTGAGAAAAAAATCTTTCACATAATCTAATGATTCAAAACTAATATTTTTCAATGAAAAAAATACTACACCTTTGCAATGTTGGTTTGACTGCAGCTAAATGAAGAGGTTTCGGCTTATATCCTTCAATTCCTAGAAGGTGTTAAATAGAAATTAATCAATTATATAGTCAAAATTTTATTATTTGTTTGATGTCCATTTATAAAAATTGACTCTTCAAACAAATATTTTTCAAAAAGAAAAAAACAATTGAATATTGATTGATTTTTGTAATGTTTCTTTCTCCAGCATGTAGGTTTACTTCATTATATATGCAAGTAAATTTTTATCAACTTTTAAACTTTTTTTTGTTGTTATAAACATAGACGTGTACCTTATGTATTATATTTATTTTAAAAGAAATTCGCTTTATTCAAATATAGCTATAGTGTTTTAAAGAATTATAATTATAGGATTTTAAATATAAAAGAGTTTATATGTAGTACTTTTTTTTTGCCAGAGGCGAAGTAGTATTTACATAATTTGAATTAAGATAACAAAAGTTTCTAATATAATTGCATATGATCACTAACCGAATTAAGTATGATATCATGGTAATAAAAGATATTTTTTTATTTTAATTCAAATTTAAAAACTTTATATATATATATATATATTTGACTAACATAGTCAAATATAGAATAAAGTTATCATATACTATTGATATTTATTAGTTTGCCACTTGGCTTAACTACATAATCAATTATATATGGCAACTTTATAGTTTTAATATATATATATATATATATATATATATATATATATATATATATATATAGATTTGACTATTTTAGTTAAATACAAATATTATATATATATATATATATAATTAAAAGATAATTTTGAATTTATAGATAAAGTTCTAAAATTCGAATTTAAATCTATATCTATATATCTATATATCTCTCTCTCTCTCTCTCTCTCTCATATATATATATATATATATATATATATATATATATATATATATATATATACGAAATTTAAATTAAAAGATAATTTTGAATTTATAGATAAAGTTCTAAAATTCAAATTTAAATTAAAAAGAAAATTTATCTTTTTTTATCATGTTATCATACTTAATTTGGTTAATGATCATATGCAATCATGTTAGAAACTTTTGTTATTTTTTCTAATTATTTAAATACTACTTTGCCTCTAGCAAAAAAAAAAAAAAACTACTCCATATAATTATAAAACTCTTTCACATTTAAAATCTTATAAGTATAGTTCTTTGAAACACTGTAGCTAGATTTGAATAAAACGAAATTCTTTTAAAATAAATGTAATATATAGGCTACACGTCTATGTTTATCTAAATAACAAAAAAGAGTTTACAAAACCAAATAAAAATTTACTTACATATATAATAAAGTAAACATACATGCTGGAGAAAGAAACATCACAAAATTAGTCAATATTAAAAAAAAAGTTATTTCTTTTTTCTTCTTGAAAAATATTTGTTTGAAAAGTCAATTTGCATAAATGGACTTCAAACAAATAACAAAACTTTGGCTATACAATTGCTATTATTAATTTCAATTTAGCACATTCAAGGAATTGAAATGTATAAGGTGAAGCCCCTTCATTTAGCTGTAGTCAAGCCAATATTGCAAGGGTATAATATTTTTTTCGTCAAAGAATAATAGTTTTGAATTATTGGATTATGTGAAAGGTTTTTTTTCAAACTCAACAAGAGATAAATTGGTTTCTAATTGATAGTTTCTATAGTGACTTTTAAATATAACAAAGAATATATATATATAAAGAAAAAAATGGTATGACGTGATTTTTCTTTTTTTAAATGTAAACAAATTATTTTGAAAAAACTATTTACTTTTTTAATTCAAAGATAATAAAAAGATAAAATATTTTTGAACACTAGTAGAGAGTTTTAAAATTATTATAATAGAAGTTATATAATGGATAAACTCAAAAAATCGAAATTCTATGGAATATTTATATAATATCCGGTCATATTTATTGTTTACTTTTTATAGCTAATATAAATAGATGATATACCGACAACACACGATTATACACATAGTATATATGGATTATATATAAATTACACATCATTCAATTTTTTAATTTAAGTGGTCGGGTAAGCACCTATTTAGGCTGATTAGATAAAGCCAAAAGAAAAATATGAAATAATTTTAACCAAAGATTAAAAATATAATTAAAATTTATATGTAGACAATTTTTATTAAAACTCATCCTTTTATAGTGAAATAAATTAATATTTTGTAACAAAATAAATAATAACATAAAAAATAAGATAAAAGAAAATATATGTTGAAAAAAATGTTTGAAAAATCTAAAAATGAGAAATAAAAGATGACAACAAATTTCTTCTTATGTTTCATCTTTGTTGAGTATAAAAATTTTGAAAGTTAATCTCATCGATTTCAAATATTTTTTTTTCAACTCAAATACATAGATTATAAGATAAGGATATCTTAGAATATTTTTTTAATTTACATTATGTGTCATTTTAAAAAAATCACTATTACTAACAAACTGATATGATATTTGAATTTGAATTGGAATGCAATTTGAGTAGTTTGCATTGAGGTTAAACCAAATATGGTGTCGAAAAATAAATCACTTGACAATTTTAAGACAATATATGCAATATTTTATAATAATAATAATAATAATAATAATAATAATAATAATAATAATAATAATAATAATAATAATAATCAACTAATTTAACGTTTAATGATTCAAAGAACAAATTTTTTGTATATATAGGGTATTAAAAATTCAAACTTTGGGGCTAGAGATATCGATAAACTTAAAGTGGAGTCATACTGAAACAAATCCGGCCAAAAATTCATTTAAATTTTTAGATAGCCGATTAAAGTGAATTTTAAATTAAAGATAATATCTTCACTTGCATCATTATAAAGATAATCATTATTATAATATATATAAAGTTTTAGAAATTAAAATTTCAAAATAGAAATAGTTTTTGAAAGATAAAATCATACCAAATAAGAGTTCAAGTCGTAGTATAAGAGTCACGTCGTAATCAAAAAATCGTTTATATCGTGTCAACCTTTGTGCTTTGCCATAAATATGAGTTATTATTTCACTTTGTATTTTTAGGTTCCAATGGCACCTATGAGAATATTGCAAAAATAAAATTATCACTACGAGAATTGAGAAAATGTTAGTCTTTTTTCATGTAGTGTTTCTTAATTAATATCTGACGATTATCTATAATTATTTAGAAGGTTTAAATGCTAAGGTTATTTACATATAATTCAAATAACTCAGATATTTAACATGGTTAATATCAGATATCAAAATGGAGTAAAACAAATTCACTAGCTAAAGAATTTTTTATATTTTTAGATAGCCAACTAAAATAAGTTTTGAATTAAGAATAATGTTTTCAATTATATTATTATAAAAATAATTATTATTGAAAAACAATGTTTTAGAAACTGAAATTTTAAGAAAGAAATATTTTTTAAGAGATATCAACACACCAAATAAGAGTTTAAGTAGTAGTAAAAGAGTTAAGTCTTACCCAAAGAGTCATTGATTGTCTCAACATTTGATTGTTTTGCCATAAATATGAGTTATTATTTTGTTTCCTCACTATTTTTAAGATCCAATGATACCGGCAGGAATGGTATCAAAAAAGAAAATAGAAGAAAGGGTTAATTTTTTTCATGTAGTTAATATCCAATGATTATCTATATTTACTGAGAAAGTGTAAATTTTAAGATTATTTACATACAATCTAAATAACTTAAATATTTAACATAATTAGTGTCCGCGCAACCGCGCGGGTACTAATACAAGTTATAATTATCACATCAAGTTTGCTATAAAGAGTTACTCCCTCCGTTCAATTTTAGTTGTTCATTTTGATTTTGTACTCCCTTTTAAGAAAAAATAAGGAGTACTATAAACTTCTAGCCGCGCCAGAAACTATTTACATTCAGTAGCTGAAAATGTGTAAAATTTGTATAATTTATATATATATATATATATATATATATATATATATATATACAAAATATATATTTTTGGCTATTATTTTTGAGAGCGGCTATACAGTATTATTTCCCAAAAAATAAATGAAGTATGTATTTACAATTTTACGTATAATAATAATAGCATTTCCAAAAGTCTTGAGAAATAATTTGGGGAATGAAGTATTTAATGATAAGGGTAAAATAAGACAAAAACAATTATCTTTCTCTTGATTTAGTATAGTGGACAAGTAAAAGTGATATTTTTAGTATAGTGGACAAGTAAAAGTGAACGGGGGGAATACGCATATGTGATGAATTCTGCGTTTTGAGGCCTTAAAATCCTATTTTAGCATCACCTCGATTTGCATGCGCAGTCCGGGCGAGTAGCCGGAAAGCTTATATATGAAAATCTACGAAAAATGATAATTTTTGACTATAAAATGAATTAATTTGACTTCGGTCAACGTTTTGGGTAAACGGATACGGACCCGTGATTTAACGGTCCCGGAGGGTCCGTAGGAAAATATGGGACTTGGGCGTATGCCCGGAATCAAATTCCGAGGTCCTAAACCCGAGAAATGAATTTTTAAAGAAAATTATTTTCTGAAATTGTTTAAAGGATTTGGAAATGAATGTTTATTAGAACATGTTAGTATCGGACCCGAATTTTAGTTCCGACACCCGGTACAGGTCTTATATGTGATTTAAGATAATTATGTGAAGTTTGGTAAGAAATGGAATCCGTTTGACGTGATTCGGACCTTAAATGCAAAATTTGATGTTTTAAGAAGTTTTGAAAATTTTCATTGATTTTGAGGTTTAATTCATTGTTTAAGGGGTTAATTTGTCGATTTGATCGCACGGATAAGTTCATATGATGTTTTTGAGTTAGTACGCATGTTTGATTTGGAGCCCCGAGGGATCGGGTGAGTTTCGGATGGGTTTCGGAAGGTTTTGAACTTGGAAAAGATTGCAGGTTTCCAGTTTTCTGGTGTGCTGGTGTGTTCTTCTTTGCGTTCGCGGAAGGATTCTCGCGAACGCAAAAGGTTAGTCAGGCTGAAGGAATTCTCCTTCTACGCGAACGCGCGACACAGGATGCGAACGTGAAGCCTTAGGGGTGTTTCCCTTCGCGAACGCGGACCTGCTATCGCGAACGCGAAGGCCTTTGGGCCTGGGGAGGGGGGAAGGGAATTTTGTGCTACGCGAACGCGGCCACTGGCCCGCGAACGCGAAGGCTCGGGGAGTCAAAGCTCCGCGAACGCGAGCCCAATGTCGCGAACGCGAAGGTCACTTAGGCCCAACTCTTCGCGAACGCGATAAAGACCTGTCCAGTGATTTTAAAACAGAAGCCAAATCGGGATTTAATCAAAATTTCATAACTTATTTTTCCAAACTCCAAATTGGGCGATTTTTGAAAGAGGATTTCACCACCAATTCATAGGTATGTAATCTTAGACGCATTTTCTTCAATTTCCATTAACACCCATTAGATTTCTAAGCTTAAAATTATGTTCTTAAGGGTAGTAAATTAGGGATTTGGGTAGAGTTAGGGCTTTTGTATAATTGTGATTTAGACCTCGTTTTGGGGTCGAATTTTGGAACTAATTATATATTCGGGCTCGTGGGTGAATGGGTGATCGGGTTTTGGTTCGAACCTCGTATTTTAACCAAGCGGGCACGGGGTCAATTTTTGACTTTTTGGAAAGAATGATGGAAAAGTTGTAATTAAGCATTGGAATTGAATTGTTTAACGTTTATTGATGTTATTAAGTCAATTATATCTAGATACAATTGATTTGGAGCCGAATTCAAAAGGAAAAGCGGTGTTTGAGGCTTGAGTTGGCCGTGGAAGTTCGAGGTAAGTGTTCGGTCTAACCTTACCTTGAGGGATTAGAAGTTGTTCCTATTTGCTATTTGATTCTTGTTGAGTACGACGTATGGGCGTGGTGACGAGTATCTATACATTGGTGTCGAGCATGATCGTGAGTCTTAAATTGCAATTTATTTTATGTTCTTAAATAGTACTATGGATGCTTTAATTGATGATTCTCGATATTGAGCAAGAATTAAGTTTGTTTTCGTGGAAATTAGTTATGATTGAGTATTGACGTTAGCTGATATGAGTAGAATTTGGGTTAAGATTGGTTATAACTGTTTCTCCCTTGCCGGGATGTATTTACTTTTACTGTCGAATCCTTTGTCGGGATAGTGTAGCTTATTGTTGATCCCTTGCTTGGACTCTTGGTATGGTTGTTTCTAAAGGTATATAAATGTCATGTTGGATCGGGTTACATGCCGCAACAATACTATATATGGAACGGGTTGCACGCCGCAACAATGTTATGTTGGATCGGGTTGCACGCCGCAACAATACTATATATGGAACGGGTTGCACGCCGCAACATTGTTAAGTTGGAACGGGTTGCACGCCGCAACAATGTTATGTTGGATCGGGTTACACGCCGCAACAATGTTATGTTGGATCAGGTTGTACGCCGCAACAGTGATATAAATGGATCGGGTTGCACGCCGCAATAGTGTTAAATGATAGGGATCGGGTTGCACGCCGCAACAGTGTTATTATGGTTTTGTTGTAAATCTTGAATTGTTCTCTCATATTTCTCTTAAGTTTATGCTGGATTCGATATTTCCCCCATAGCATGTACCCCTCCCATGTTAATTGTTTATTCCTGTTTATTTTTCGTTGTATATTATATAACTGCACAGGTTTATCTGGAGTTTGGTCCTAGCCTCGTCACTACCTCATCGGGGTTAGGCCAGGCACTTACTAGCACATGGGGTCGGTTGTGCTGATGCTATATTCTGCACTATGTGCAGATTCTGGAGCAGCTTTTGGATAGTAGCACTTGGGGAGCCTGCCTTCAGTCCAGCCAGAGATCCCGAGGTAGTCTTGCAGGCGTCTGCAGGCCCGGCGTTGTCTTCTACTTTATTGTGTACTCTATTTTCATTAGATTTCGAGACAAATTGTATTTCTTTCAGACATTTATTGTAGTAATCTTAGTCCGTCCGTGATATTGTGACACCGGATTCCGGGTAGATATGTGTGTTGTCATTATCGTACTGGCCTTGGTTATTATATTAGATTAAGTCTTCCGCTCGATTTCATTTATCGTTAATATTTAAATGTTGGATACCTGTTAATTCATATTGTTAAAAAGGGTTAAAAATGAAAGAGTTAGAAATTTTCTATGTTTAGTGGCTTGCCTAGCTTCTACGAGTAGGCGCCATCACGACTCCCGAGGGTGGAAAATCCGGGTCGTGACAGTATGTAAGTCATCAACTTAACGTGATAATTGTTTTTTATGGTCAACTTTCTCTACAACAGCCTTGTTTGTTCTGATATTTTTTGCCTAATATAGTGAATTTTGTTATAGAGTACATATATTATAGTATAATATAACAATTAGTTCTGAGAAAAATTTAACTTTTATATAGTGAATGACGGTTATGTAAAGATATTTTTATAGAGATGTTTCACTATTGATGCGCTTAACTCTAACTCTTAATTAAGACCACTTAGGAATCTTGATATTTGATCTCTAAGGACATCTAAAACACACCCGCGCGCACACAGTGACATAGTGTGATGACCCAAAAGGTCATCACTTTGGGTCATCACTTGTTTTAAAATGAAACTCCGTGTTCTGAGGCCTTGAAACCTCATTTAGAGTCACCTCGCTTTGCTGCGCAGTCCGAGCATGTAGTCAGAAAGCTTAAATATGATAATCTGTGAAAAACGATAAGTTTTGATTGTAAATGAGTTAATTTGACTTTGGTCAATATTTTGGGTAAACGAACCCGGACCTGTGATTTGACGGTCCCGAAGGGTCCGTAGGAAAATATGGGACTTGGGCGTATGCCCGGAATCATATTCCGAGGTCCCAAGCCTGAGAAATAAATTTTCAAAGAAAAAAATTGTTTTATGAAATTGTTTAAAGAAATTTGAAATGAAATTTGATTAGAACATGATAGTATCGGGGCCGTATCTTAGTTTTGGCGCCCGGTACAGGTCTTATATATGGTTTAAGACATTTCTGTAAAGTTTGGTTGAAAATGGATGTCGTTTGACGTGATTCGGACCTAAATTGCTAAATTTGATACTTGATGAAGTTTGAGAAAAAGTTCTTGATTTTGAGGTTTGATCCATTGTTATTGAGGTTGTTTTGGCGATTTGATCGCACGGATAAGTTCGTATGATGTTGTTGAGTTAGTACGTATGTTTGCTTAGGAGCCCCGAGGGCTCGGGTGAGTTTCGAGTAGGTTTCGGGATGCCTTAGGATTAGAAAGTCTGATGTTGCAGGTTCAGGATGTTGCAGGCCTCTGAACCCTCTAATGCGGTCCGCGAGAAATCACATGCGACCGCGGAGGGGCCAGCGCGGCCGCAGTCGCCTTTGTGCGGTGCGCGGTGGAGGTTGTACGGCCGCAGTCGCCTTTGTGCGGTTCGCACAGGGTGCTGAACTGCAGGACTTCAGGGAGGCCTGTGCGGCCGCGGTCCATTTGATGCGGTCCACACAAGGGGTCTGAGAGGGGTATAAATAAACGGGAATTTCAGTTATTTTTCACTTTTCAAAACCCCAAAAACATAAGAAGCGATTTTTCAAACAACCTTTCTTCTCCAAAACGTTGGTATTTCTAACTCACTTTCTTCATTTCTTAACATCTTTTAACATGATTTCAACTTCAAATCAAAGATTTTCATGAGGGAAATTGGGTGTTTTGGGTAGAACCTAGGTTTTTCTAAAATTGGGGATTTGGACCTCAATTTGAGGTCCGATTTTAAAACAAATTATATATTTGAATTCGTGGGGGAATGTGTAATCGGGTTTTGGTTTGAACCTCGGGTTTTGACCATGTGGGCCTGTGGGCGATTTTGACTTTTTGGGTAAAACTTTGAAAAACTCATTTTCATGCATTGGGGTTGATTCATTTAGCATTTATTGATGTAATTAAGTAATTTGTGACTATACGAGTGAATTGGCGGTGGAATCAAGGGGTAAATCTATAATTGAAGCTTGAGTTGTGTTCGAGGCATCGAGGTAAGTGTTTGGTCTAACCCTAGCTTGACGGATTAGGAGTTGTGTCCTATTTGCTATTTGCTTCTTGTCGAGTACAACGTATAGGCATGGTGACGAGTATATATGCATTGGTGTCAAGCATGCCCGTGAGTCTTATCTCGTGATTTTCATGATCTCGTTGTATTATTCATGCCTTGGTGACGATTTCTATTTGTTGTGTAAAGAGTTGTGACCTATGAACATTGAGGAGCGTGGGCTCCAAATTATATAACGAATTGTGAAAGTATAAGTTATAATCGAAACTCTAGAGAATTGGCTCGAGTTGTGAAGTAAAAGTGAGAAAGAGAAGAGACCATTATGTTACCCCTTGTCGGGCTATTATTGAGGTGAGGTTCCCTTGCATTGTGTTCTTAATTGATATTACGGACGTTTAGGATGACGATTCTTCGTGTTAGGTGTTGTAACAAATTTGGTTATAGCTGGGTAGTTAGGTGTTGTAACAAGTTTAGTTATAGCTAAGATAGTTAGATGTTGAAACTAGTTGAGTTATAGTTTAGTTATAGCGGTTTCTCCCTTGCCTGGACGTATATACTTGTACTGTTGAGTTTTCTTGCCGGGATAGTGTAGTCTATTGTTGATCCCTTGCCGTGACGGTTAATTATAATTATTGTTGACTGTATATTTGGAACGGGTTACACGCCGGAAAATATATTATATTGGATTGGGTTGCACGCCGCAACAGTTATATATGTGGATCGGATTGCACGCCGTAACAGATATTATATTGGATCGGGTTGCACGCTGCAACAATTATATATGTGGATCGGGTTGCATGCCGCAACAGATATTATATTGGATCGGGTTGCACGCCGCAACAGTTATATATGTGGATCGGGTTGCACGCAACAATAGATATTATATTGGATCGGGTTGCATACCGCAACAGTATTGTTATCGTATTGATTGTAGACATCGAGTGTTCTTCCATACTTTATTAAGTTTCTGATAGAATTGATATGTTTCCCCGGAGCATATTTCCCCCTCCCTTTAAAACTTTTGTTACTTGTTTATATTTCTGATGTATATTATATAACTGCACAAGTTTATCTGGAGTCTGGTCCTAGCCTCGTCACTACCTCGCTGGGGTTAGGCCAGACACTTACCAGCACATAAGGTCGGTTGTGCTTATACTACACTCTGCACTCTGTGCAGATACCAGAGCGGCACTTGATCAGCAGCAATAGCTCGGGAGCCAGCCTTGAGTCCACCGAGACACCGAGGTAGCCTTACAGGCGTCCGTAGGCCCGACGTCTCCTCTATCTTATTATGTATTTTGTTATCTCAAGTATTCCAGACAAAAAGTGTTATATTTCTTTCAAACGGTTGTATTTAGTACTCTTAGTAGTCTGTGGATATTGTGACACCAGATTCTAGGTAGATGCATGTATTGACTTTCGAAACATTCTGGTTTTATATTTATTTAAGACTTCCGCTTAATCTCATATTCCGTTGTTATTTAACTGTTTATTTCCTTATTAATATAAGCTGTAAAAAGGATTAAAATAGAAGAGCTAAAGATTTCTAAGTTCGTGGCTTGCCTAGCTTCTACGAGTAGGCACGCTATCACGACTCCCGAAGGTGGGAAATCCGGGTCGTGACAAGTTGGTATCAGAGCTCTAGGTTATATAGGTCTCACAATTCACGGACAAGCTCAGTAGAGTCTGAGGGATCGGTACAAAGACATCTGTATTTATCCCCCAGAGGCTATAGAGTTAGGAAAATCTCACATTTGTTCTTTCTCGTCATGCGGTTTTGTTTCTCAATGCTAATTGAACTTCTACTCTGTTCTTTCGCAGATGGCGAGAACACGCGCTTTCTCATCTACCGCTCAGCAGCCCGAGCCCCCAGCAGTAGCTCCTACAAGGGGTAAATGGCGAGGCCGAGGCCGTGCCAGAGGCCGAGGTAGGGGTAGAGCTCAGCCCCGAGCAGCAGCCCTAGTAGCAGAGCCTCAGGTTGACTTTGATGATGAGGTTCCAGCTCCAGCAGCTCCGGTGGGCCCAGCTCAGGTCCTAGAGAGGTTTATTGCTTCCCCAGTCCTTCAGGAAGCTCTTGTCCGATTAGTGGGCCTCATGGAGAGTGTTACCCGAGCGGGCTTGCTTCCTGTAGCACCAGCCATCTCTCAGGCCGGAGGAGGGGCCCAGACTTCAGCTACTCGCACTCCGGAGCAGGTAGCTCCTTAGATTTAGACTCCAACGGTTCAGCCAGCTAGAGTAGTTCAACCGGTATGGTAGCTCAGACCGGTGATGGAGCGGCTATGTATGCTGATGCTTTGTGGAGGCTGGATAGGTTCACCAAGCTCTTCACTTCCACTTTCAGCGGTGCATCTACTAAGGATCCCCAGGATTATCTAGACAGCTGCCACAAGGTTCTTAGGAACATAGGTATTGTTGAGACCAATGGGGTTGATTTTGCTACATTTCGCTTGTCTGGACCCGCCAAGACTTGGTGGAGGGATTATTGCTTAGCTAGAACAGTCGGATCGCCAGCCTTGACTTGGGAGCAGTTCACACAGCTATTTCTGGAGAAGTTTCTCCCCATTACTCAGCGAGAGGCTTATCGAAGGCAGTTTGAGCGTCTCCAGCAGGGTTCCATGATGGTTACCCAGTATGAGACTTAGCTTGCCATGCTCTTGTCATACTTCCTACCGAGAGAGAGAGGGTGAGGAGGTTTATTGATGGTCTTATTCAGCCGATTCGCCTTCATATGGCTAGAGAGGCTGGGAGTGAGATCACTTTTCAGGAGGCGGCCAATATGGCCCGTAGAGTGGAGATGTCCTGTCGTAGAGAGGTGGTCATGGGTCGGATAAGAGGCCCCGTCATTCAGGTAGATTCAGTGGTACCTCATCTGGAGGCAGGGATTCATATGGTAGAGGCCATCCTCCTAGGCCCTTTCAGTCAGCTCTTCAAGTCTCTCACGACGCTTCAGGTACTCGTGGTCCGCAGATGCGGTATTCTGATCAGCAATCCTACAGTGCACCACCAGCTCCTATTAGTGAACCGCC
Organism: Nicotiana sylvestris; assembly: GCF_000393655.2. Classification (NCBI taxonomy): domain Eukaryota; kingdom Viridiplantae; phylum Streptophyta; class Magnoliopsida; order Solanales; family Solanaceae; genus Nicotiana; species Nicotiana sylvestris. The sequence goes on from NC_091061.1 coordinate 31,405,060, forward strand.
GCTACAGAGTTTTCGGAATGGTCATTCAGGTCACTAGGGTCAGTCTCAGTTTCCTCAGTCACAACACTTAGGTGGATGTTATAAGTGTGGTAAGTATGGTCATATCAGGAGCGCTTGTCCGAGATTGGTGGGTACTCAGTTGCAGCAGCAGGGTCCCCATGCTATGGTTCAGGCACTAGGTGTTCCACAGCCCGCCCAGCCAGCTAGAGGTGGGGGTAGAGGTGCTAGAGGTGGAGGTAGAGGATTTAGAGGTAGCGTTCAGGCCGCTAAAGGTGGAGGCCAGCCAGCTGCAGGCCATCCTAGAGATGGAGCCCAGGGTGGTGGGGCCCAGCCCCAATGTTATGCTCTTCCATCTAGGCCCGAGGTTGAGGCTTTAGATGCGGTTATCACAGGTACTATTCTGGTTTATGATAAAGATGCTTCAGTGTTATTTGATCCAGGGTCTACCTACTCGTATGTGTCATCTTATTTTGCACCGTATCTGGTTATGCCTAGTGATTCATTGAGTGTTCCTGTTTATGTGTCTACACCGGTGGGTGATTCTATTATGGTAGATCGAGTCCATCATTCTTTTATTGTGGTGATTGGGGGTCTTGAGACTCGTGTGGATTTGTTGCTTCTAGACATGGTCGACTTCGATGTTATATTGGGAATGGACTAGTTATCACCTTACCACGCTATCTTGGACTGTTATGCCAAGACTGTGACCCTAGCCTTACCGGGTATGCCTCGTTTAGAGTGGAGAGGGACTCCTGGTCATTCTACCCGTAGTGTTATCTCTTATGTGAAGGCTCAACGCATGGTCGAGAAGGGGTGTTTGGCCTATTTGGCGTATGTTCGTGATTCTAGTGCTGAGGTTCCCTCTATTGATTTTGTGCCCATTGTTCGTGAGTTTCATGAGGTATTCCCTTCAAACTTTCCGGGTATGCCACTCGACAGGGATATTGACTTCTGCATTGATTTGGCTCCGGGCACTCAGCCCATTTCTATCCCGCCGTATTGTATGGCCCCGCCTGAGTTAAAAGAGTTGAATGAGCAGTTGCAAGACTTGCTTGAGAAGGGTTTCATTAGGCCGAGTGTTTCGCCTTGGGGTGCGCCGGTGTTGTTTATTAAGAAGAAGGACGGATCGATGAGAATGTGTATCGATTACCAGCAGTTGAATAAGGTTACAATCAAGAATAAGTATCCATTGCCGAGGATTGATGATTTGTTTGATTAGCTTCAGGGTTCCAGGGTATTTTCGAAGATTGACTTGAGATCTGCTACCATCAATTGAGGATTAGGGCGTCCGATGTCCCTAAGACAGCTTTCCGCACTCGGTACGGGCATTATGAGTTCTTGGTTATGTCATTCGGGTTTATAAATGCCCCAGCAGCTTTTATGGATTTGATGAACCAGGTGTTTAGAACTTATTTAGATTTGTTCGTGATAGTATTCATTGATGATATTTTGATATACTCTCGTAGCCGGGAGGAGCACGAGCAATATCTCAGAGTGGTTCTTCAGACTTTGAGGGATAGTCAATTGTATGCTAAATTTTCGAAGTGTGAGTTCTGGTTGAGTTCAGTTGCATCCCTGGGTCATGTTGTGTCAGCAGAGGGTATTCAGGTTGATCCAAAGAAGATTGAGGCAGTCAAGAACTGGCTTAGGCCAGCATCAGCTATAGAGATTCGAAGTTTCTTGGGATTGGCAGGCTACTATCGTTGGTTCATGGAGGGATTTTCATCTATCGCAACCCCGATGACCAAGTTGACCCAGAAGGGTGCCTAGTTCAGATGTTCGGACGAGTGTGAGGTGAGCTTTCAGAAGCTCAAGACAACTTTGACTACGACACCGGTGTTGGTATTGCCCACAGGATCAGGGCCTTATACAGTTTATTGTGATGCTTCTCGTATTGGGCTTGGTGCAGTATTGATGCAGGATAGCAAGGTCATTGCCTATGCTTCGCAGCAGTTGAAGATTCATGAGAAGAAATATCCAGTTCATGATTTAGAGTTGGCAGCCATAGTTCACGCATTGAAGATTTGGAGGCATTATCTGTATAGCGTGGCATGTAAGGTGTTCACGGATCACAAGAGTCTTTAGTATTTGTTCTAGCAAAAGGAGTTGAATTTGAGGCAGAGGAGGTGGTTGGAGTTGTTGAAGGATTATGATATCACTATCTTATATCACCCGGAAAAGGCCAATATGGTGGCCGATGCCTTGAGTAGGAAGTCAGCCAATATGGGCAGCCTTGCTTATAATCCGGTCGGTGAGAGACCGCTTGCTTTGGACGTTCAGGCTTTGGCCAATCAGTTCGTGAGGTTGGATATTTCTGAGCCTAATCGTGTATTAGCTTGCACAGTCGCTCGTTCTTCTTTATTGGAGCATATTGTGATCGGTAGTATGATGATCCCCATTTGCATGTCCTTAGAGACACGGTGCAGCGCGGAGGTGACAAGCAGGTTACCCTAGATGATGATGGAGTTTTGAGATTGTAGGGTCGAGTGTGTGTGCCAAACGTGGATGGGCTTCGGGAGTTGATTTTAGAGAAGGCCCATAGCTCCCGGTACTCTATTCATCCGGGCGCCGCAAAGATGTATCAGGATCTGCGGCAGCATTATTGGTGGCGGAGAATGAAGAAGGATATCGTAGCATATGTGGCTCGTTGTTTGAATTGTCAGTAGGTCAAGTACGAGCATCAGAGGCCTGGTGGGTTATTTCAGAGGATTGAGCTTCCCGAGTGGAAGTGGGAGCGGATCACTATGGACTTCGTTACTGGACTCCCGCAGACTCGGAAGAAGTTCACGCAATATGGGTCATTGTTGATAGGCTGACCAAGTCAGCGCATTTTATTCCTGTGGCAATCTCCTATTCATCCGAGAGGTTAGCTGAGATCTATATCCGGGAGATTGTTCGTCTTTATGGTGTGCCTGTATCTATCATTTCGTACCGAGGTACGCAGTTTACCTCGCGTTTCTAGAGAGCAGTTCAGCGAGAGTTGGGCACCCAGGTTGAGTTGAGTATAGCATTTCATCCTCAGACGAACGGGCAGTCCGAGCAGACTATTCAGATTTTGGAGGATATGCTCCGAGCTTGTGTCATTGACTTTGGAGGCTCGTGGGATCAGTTTCTGCCTTTAGAAGAGTTTGCCTACAATAATAGTTACCAGTCGAGTATCCAGATGGCTCCTTATGAGGCTTTATATGGTAGGTAGTGTCGATCTCCGATTGGATGGTTTGAGTCGGGAGAGACTCGATTGTTGGGTACAGATCTGGTTCAGGAGGCTTTGGACAAGGTCAAGATTATTTAGGATAGGCTTCGTACAGCCCAGTCCAGGCAAAAGAGTTATGCAGACCGCAAGGTTCGAGATGCGGCTTTTATGGTTGGAGAGTGGGTATTGCTCCGAGTGTCGCCTTGAAGGGCGTGATGAGATTTGGGAAGAAGGGAAAGCTTAGCCCTAGGTTCATCTGTCCGTTTGAGATTCTTGATCGAGTGGGAGATATGGCTTATAGACTTGCATTGCTGCCGAGCTTATCAGTCGTGCATCTAGTGTTTCATGTGTCCATGCTTCGGAAATATCACGGCGATCCATTCCACATGTTAGATTTCAGCACTGTCCAGTTGGACAAGGACTTGTCTTATGAGGAGGAGCCGGTAACTATTCTAGACCGGCAGGTTCGTTAGTTGAGGTCGAAGAGTTTTTCTTCTATTCGTGTTCAGTGGAGAGGTCAGCCTCCTGAGGCATCGACCTGGGAGTCCGAGTCTGATATGCGGAGCCGTTATCCCCATCTTTTCCCCGACTCAGGGTACTTCCTTCTTCTGTTCGTTCGAGGACGAACGGTTGTTTTAAAGGTGGAGAATGTGATAACCCAAAAGGTCATCACTTGTTTTAAAACAAAATTCCGTGTTCTGAGGCCTTAAAACCTCATTTAAAGTCATCTCGATTTGCGTGTGCAGTCCGGGCGTGTAGCCGGAAAGCTTAAATATGATAATATGTGAAAAACGATAAGTTTTGATTGTAAATGAGTTAATTTGACTTCGGTCAATATTTTGGGTAAACGGACCCAGAACCGTGATTTGACGGTCTCGGAGGGTCCGTACGAAAATATGGGACTTGGGCGTATGCCCGGAATCGAATTCCGAGGTCCCAAGCCCGAGAAATAAATTTTCAAAGAAAAAAATTATTTTCTGAAATTGTTTAAAGAAATTTGATTAGAACATGATAGTACTGGGGCCGTATTTTGGTTCCGGCGCCCGGTACAAGTCTTATATATGGTTTAAGTCATTTCTGTAAAGTTTGGTTGAAAACGGACGTCGTTTGACGTGATTCAGACCTAAATTGCTAAATTTGATACTTGATGAAGTTTGAGAAAAAGTTCTTCATTTTAGGTTTGATCCATTGTTATTGAGGTTATTTTGGTGATTTGATCGTACAGATAAGTTTGTATGATGTTGTTGAGTTAGTACGTATGTTTGCTTAGGAGCCCCGAGGGCTCGGGTGAGTTTCGAGTAGGTTCCGGGATGCCTTAGGCTTAGAAAGTCAGATGTTGCAGGTTCAGGAAATTGCAGGTCTCTGAACCCTCTAGTGCGGTCCGCGAGAAATTGCGTGCGACCGCGGAGGGGCCAGCGCGGCTGCGTTCATCTTTGTGCGGTACGCGGTGGAGGCTGTGCGGCCGCAGTCACCTTTGTGCGGTCCGCACAGGGTGCTGAACTGCAGGTCTTCAGGGAGGCCTGTGCGACCGCGGTCCATTTGATGCGGTCCGCACAGGGGGTCTCAGAGGGGTATAAATAAAAGGAAATTTCAGTTATTTTTCACTTTTCAAAACCCCAAAAACATAAGAGGCGATTTTTCAAACAACCTTTCTTCTCCAAACCGTTGGTAAGTGATTTCTAACTCACTTTCTTCACTCCTTAACATCTTTTAACATGATTTCAACTTCAAATCAAAGATTTTCATGGGGGAAATTGGGTGTTTTGGGTAGAACCTAGGTTTTTCTAAAATTGGGGATTTGGACCTCAATTTGAGGTCCGATTTCAAAACAAATTATATATTTGGATTCGTGGGGAAATTGGTAATCGGGTTTTGGTTCGAACCTCAAGTTTTGACCATGTGGGCCCGGGGGCGATTTTGACTTTTTGGGTAAAATTTTGGAAAACTTATTTTCATGCATTGGGGTTGATTCATTTAGCGTTTATTGATGTAATTAAGTAATTTGTGACTAGATACGAGCGAATTGGCAGTGAAATCAAGGGGTAAAGCTATAATTGAAGCTTGAGTTGTGTTCGAGGCATCGAGGTAAGTGTTTGGTCTAACCCTAGCTTGAGGGATTAGGAGTTGTGTCCTATTTGCTATTTGCTTCTTGTCGAGTACGACGTATAGGCATGGTGACGAATATCTGTGTGTTGGTGTCAAGCATGACCGTGAGTCTTATCTTGTGATTTTCATGATCTCGTTGTATTATTCATGTCTTGGTGACGATTTCTATTTGTTGTGTAAAGTTGTGGAAAGAGTTGTGACCTAAGAACATTGAGGAGCGTGAGCTCCAAATTGTATAACGAATTGTGAAAGTATAAGTGATAATAGAAACTCTAGAGCATTGGCTCGAGTTGTGAAGTAAAAGTGAGAAAGAGAAGAGATCATTATGTTACCCCTTGTCGGGCTATTATTGAGTTGAGGTTCCCTTGCATTGTGTTCTTAATTGATATTACGGACGTTTAGGATGATGATTCTTCGTGTTAGGTGTTGTAACAAATTTGGTTATAGCTGGGTAGTTAGGTGTTGTAACAAGGTTAGTTATAGCTGAGGTAGTTAAATGTTGAAACTAGTTGAGTTATAGTTTAGTTATGGCGGTTTCTCTCTTGCCGGGATGTATATACTTATACTGTTGAGTTCCCTTGCCGGGATAGTGTAGTCTATTATTGATCCCTTGCCGGGACGGTTAATTATAATTATTGTTGACTATATATTTGGAACGGGTTGTATGCTGCAACAGATATTATATTGCATCGGGTTGCACGCCGCAACAGTTATATATGTGAATTGGGTTGCACACCGCAACAGATATTATATTGGATCGGGTTACACGCCGAAATAGTTATATATGTGGATCGGGTTGCACGCCACAACAGATATTATATTGGATCGGGTTGCACGCCGCAACAGTTATATATGTGGATCGGGTTGCACGCTGCAACAGATATTATATTGGATCGGGTTGAACGCCGCAATAGTTATATATGTGGATCGGGTTGCACGCCGCAACAGATATTATATTGGATCGGGTTGCACGCTGCAACATCATTGCTATCGTATTGATTGTAGACATCGAGTGTTCTTCCATACTTTATTAAGTTTCTGATAAAATTGATATGTTTCCCCAGAGCATGTTTCCCCCTCCCTTTAAAACTGTTGTTACCTGTTTATATTTCTGCTGTATATTATATAACTGCACAGGTTTATCTGGAGTCTGGTCCTAGCCTCGTCACTACCTCGCCAAGGTTAGGCCAGACACTTACCAGCACATGGGATCAGTTGTGCTGATACTACACTCTGCACTCTGTGCAGATACCGGACCGACACTTGATCAGTAGCAGTAGCTCGGGAGCCAGGCTTCAGTCCACCGAGACATCGAGGTAGCCTTGCAGGCGTTCGCAGTCCCGGCGTCTCCTCTATCTTATTATGTATTCTGTTATCTCAAGTATTCGAGACAAACAGTGTTATATTTCTTTCAAACGATTGTATTTAGTACTCTTAGTAGTCCGTGGATGTTGTGACACCAGATTCTGGGTAGAGGCATATATGGACTTTCGAAACATTCTGGTTTTATATTTATTTAAGACTTCCGCTTAATCTCATATTCCGCTGTTATTTAACTATTTATTTCCTTGTTAATATAAGATGTAAAAAGAATTAAAACAGAAGAGCTAAAGATTTCTAAGTTCGTGGCTTGCCTAGCTTCTACGAGTAGGCGCCATCACGACTCCCGAATATGAAAAATCCGGGTCGTGACACACAGAGACAAACTCGCACTGCTAACGGGCTTCTACTTAATTCCATAAATTACGTCAAAATGCCAATTAAATGTGGATGAAGGTTTGAGTACTTCAAAGTTCTAACTAATGATATTGCAATTATGTTAAAAATTCCGAAAATAGCTTTGTAAAAATTTGATACAGTCAAACCCCTCTATAATAGTCTCGTTTATTTCGATATTTTTTGGATGTTATAGTAAAGTGTTTTTATAGAGAACATATATTAAAATATAATATAAAAATCGGTCTCGAAAAAATTTGACTTTTATAATGAATAGTTGTTATATAGAGGTGTTGATATAGAAAGATCTGACTGTATTTGAAATCTAGATATATGATGAAATATCAGATTACATATGTACCAAAAAATTAATAGAAACAGAATATCATGGAAAAAAAAGGAAACATAAATAATTAAAGAAATTCCATCTAGTAGACAAAGAAGAAAGAAAAAAAAATACTGACAAGTAAAAGAGAAAACTTCAAAATTTCTTCAAAACCAACAAATATCTATTCTTTCTTTACATATTTCAACCTTTTTCCTTTCCTTCTTCAAAATTCTAATCTATACTTTAGGAGAACTTTTATTTTGAAGTAGACCACCAAAATTTTCTGCCATAACCATTTCTTTTTCAGCCACTTTAGCTTCCTCCCTAAATTTCTTGTAAATATCATTCTTGTAAAAATTCCTAGTCCTCAACACCAAAATTATTGACACAAGAGCTCCAAGAATTGTAACTGCTGTAATAATAATAAAAGCCAACTTAAAACATTCAGCCCCAACACATTCCAAATCTTCACCAATTTTCCTACTTCTTCCCAATGCCTTCATCTGTTTTTCTGCTTCTTTATCATATAAATGTCCAGCCAACCTTACATTTAGCACATATGCACCAATTGGACTTGCCACTGATCCAAAATTATACAAAGTTGAGTAATATTTCAACCCAAAAAGTTCTGAAATTATGGCATATAACAATGGCCATTGTGCTCCAAAGCAAAATCCTATGACTATAGATGCAATATATAGGCCACCGCGAACGTCGAAAGCAATGAGAAGATGGCCAAGACAAGAGATGATGAGTGTTATTGTGAGCATAAGGGGTCTAGGAAATTTGTATTTTGACAAGAAATGTTCTGAGAGGAAACCAGACGCAACTCTTCCTAAATAATTCCATATACTAACAAGTGACACAAATGTACTAATGCTTGTTTTTGGATAGCCTAATGATGTTCCAATTTGTCCCAAGTTGTCGATTGCTGTTAATGTCCCTCCAACACCACAAATCGTCGCGAAAAATAGTATTAACATGTCAATACTAAAAAGGGTTTGTAGTATAGTGTAATCCTCACCTCTATCCGGTGCACGAAAAACTGTTTTCCAACACGAAACTGTTTCTTGATTTTTTGAAATGGTGGCAGAAGAGGGTGTTTGTGGCTGAATTTGGGGCTGAGCAACTTCAGAATTTGGCTCCTCAGTTACCAATTTAACTTGTGAAATACTTTCCAATGCTTGTTTCTTGGTTTTCCAAGAATCAACTTCTTCTTTTATAACAATACCAAGTGGTAAACAGAGGAAAAACAGAACAATAGCTGTGCTCAAACCATACTCACTTTGTTTAAAATCTAGCCTTTTTTGAAGTATGATAATCAACATGAGAAATCCAGCAAGGCCAAGAGATATGTATAAAAACCTATAGAAAACTTTCATCTCATGTGCAATCCGAACAACTTTCATTATACGAATTATACGTAGAAACACAAAAGAAACAACAGCAGGAAGCCAACCAATAAGTAGAATAAGAGACTTAGATTCATTACCATAAATTGCATGGTAAATTTGTGTCAACATTGCACCACTTAAGCCAACATAACCCTTCAAAAGTCCAAGAACCGCGCCACGGCTTTCTGGGAAATTCTTGACACAAGTTACTAAAGCTCCAGTATTGGCAAAAGACTGAGAATTTGCACCAATACAAATGTATACACACATATGCCAAACTTTAGGTTTTGGAATTTTTTTGGTTACGGCTAGCCAAATCATGAAGTAACCAAAAAAGTTAAGGACTGCGCCAACTGATAAAACTACCCAAGGGGGTGTTACTTCATTGAGTAAACCAGAAAGGACACCAACATTGGATCCTAAATCTTTGAAAAAACTGAGTAAATTAAGGGTGGTTTGATCATATCCGAGCGAAGTTTTGATATCACTAGAGTAAATACCAAAAATGTAAGTTGCACCAGAGGCTGATAAGATTAGAACAGTGGCAAATACCATGAACCATCTTCCAGTGAAGACTTGTAGTGTTAGGCTTCTCATATTGGCTAGACCAGAACCACTACCTTCGACACCATAGGCCATGTTTTTTTAGTTCTTTGATAGAATGATACAACATGGGATCTTAGAACGAGGCATGTACATATATATAGTTTTTAAGTTATGTGAGCTGACAATATATTGTAAAAAAATTTACACTATCGTTGCGATTGAAATTTGAGCTGATTATAACAGGTTCCTACTCTTGGAGCAACGTACAAGTTGTCTTTGTGTGACCTATAGGTCGGGTGTTCGAGCCATGGAAGCAGTCATTAATGCTTGTATTCGGGTAGACTATATACTTCACACCTCTTGGGATGCAATCCTTCCTTGTATTCTGCCTGAATACATCATATTTTGTGTGCTTAACAGTTCTTACTATATTTCCCAGGTTATCATGTCAAGCTTCATAGAAAAAGTTAATTGTTGTGGGTCAACTTAATCAGATAGTTAAAACAGTTACGTACACTATTATTGTATAGAACATAAACTAATAGATATACGGATTTAAGTTATTTACATTGTTGGTGCAAATAATTTATGCACGGTTAACTAGTTATAGCAGGTTGTTACTCTACTTTCTTCTGCTATAAAGAATTACATGTTGTACACTGTCAGCTTAAACTCTATATATAAATATCATTAGTGATGCAGAAAATGTAGATTTCTATGTAAGTCTTGCCGCACCCCACGCCTACTTCTTCGGGGTATGGAGTGTGGGAAAGAGATATAGTAATATATAATACATGAACTTCAATTCATAGTTGACTTTGAAGCCAGACTCTTGGATTGGTAAGATGGAGAGAGAAATATACTTTTGGGTAAAAAAGATCGATAGAAATGGAAGATTAAAAGCCAGTATTGCTGACTATATTTAGAGTAAAATCGATTTTATCCTTCACTACAATTTTTGTAGCATATTTTGAACTTTTTTTAATAGAAATTGTGACTCATGATAGTAATTTGATGTTCTTATCTACAATTAAGTTTTATTCTTAAAGTATGCGAATTTATATCCCAAATTAGATGCTGGAGGGAGGGGTATTTATTTTGGTCGGTCTTGAACCTCAACATTGGGGTAAAGACACATTTATATATATATATGTATATCAATAAGAAGATGAGTTGTCAAACCGTAAGTTTTACATGTGAAAATTTACAAGAGTTTTTGTTTTTGGTTTTTCATCAGTGTCCGATATCCGCATTGATACATGACTAATTTAAATTCACATCGAAAATTTTTATTTTGAGTAAAATGCTTTCTATCAAAGACAATTTTGTAATCAGAACTTGAACATGAAACCTTTGGTAAAAATGAGCATATTTACCGCTACATCATAACTATTAATGATAAAATTTAATCTACTTTAGGAGTATACATATGGATAATTGTTTACTAGGTGAAAGACATTGTATATATTTGGTTTATGGGGAAGAATACACTACGCTTTAACCACTTAATGCTATTGTCCTTCTTGTTTGCTTCTAGCTTCTTCTTGATAATCAAATGATGATTAATAAAAATTGATCTGACATGCAAATCTGATTTATGATTTGCTTTGTCTTTCCTCTGATCTATTTTTCGATTCGAATTTAAAAGTGAAGTAATAAAGGGAGATATGGTGAAACTTTAAAATATTATATACTAATGAGTAGTTCTCGGATGTTAAAATAAGAAGAGAGAAAGAAAAGTTATTTCATTAAGAAAAATTAATGTAAAAAATAACCCTTTTAGTTATTATTGTACAAGCAACAAGCCAACAACAACAACATGAACAAATTAAACCTAGTGAAATTTTACAAGTTGGTTCTGGGAAGTACCGTGTGTACGCAAATTTTATCTTAGGGAGGTAGAGACCAATTCCGAATGTCACGATCCGAATTTTCTACCGTCGAAACCGTAATGGCTCCTAACATTGCACTCGCTAGGCAAGCCAACGTTGCAGAATTTTACACTTTTTTCTTTTGTCCATTTATAATTAAGGTCTAATAAAACCATTACAGCGGAAATAAAAATGAAAGTGCATGATTTATCTAATTACTCTTATACTATTAACGAAAACAGAAGTAAATACCACCCAGAAACTGGTGTCACAACTCACGAACAGTCTACGAATATTACAAGTAATGGTCTGAAAGAAAATACATCTGTCTTGGAGAAAGTAAAACAAAAATGATGTAAAGATAGGAGGGGACGCCAGGGCCTGCGGACACTTGCAGGAGTATCTTGGGTCTCTTGAATGCAATAACAACAACCAACCTCACGACCAGCCACTAGCTCTGAAATCTGCACAAGAAGTGCAGAGTGCAGTATCAGTACAACTAACCTCATGTACTGGTAAGTATCGAACCTAACCTCGACGAAGTAGTGACGAGGCTACGGCGGGGCATAACAATATATATAACATGCAACAGTTTATACTAAGACAAAAAAGGAATTATAGAATGAAATATAACAATGACTTGCATCAAGTAAAAACGGGACCCAGACTTTCTATCAATACTCAGCTATAACCAGTCCTTAAGATATTTTCAACAACACAATAATGAATCTCAGCAGAAAAGGAAGAATGCATAAATATCACCTAATGCTGCGCGCATCCCGATCCCACCATATAATCAATAACAGTACAGATATTTACCCTTATTTCTCCTTGCTGCGGCGTGCAATCCGATCCCACCAGTCCACCCTTATTACTCCTCAATATGTACATCACCCTTAATCCTCTTGTTGCAGCATGCAACCCGATCCCACCTATGCACCCTTATTACTCCTTGTTGCGGCGCGCAACCCGATCCCACCAGATAATCACATTCACCTTTATTCCTCCTGTTGCGGCGTGCAACCTGATCTAAATGTATATCAACACCAATCATAAAATAACGACAAGTGTTTCACAAGTTAACTCAAATCCTCCACAACACTTATACCTCAAACCAACACAATAGGATATCACTACAATTATGAAACTTCACCAGTTAACACTACACAACAAGACCAACCAAAGTGTACCATGAAGTACCAACAAACCAACTTTAACCAACAAGGTAATAAAATGAAACTACGAAATAATTAATACTTCAATAGAGAAAACAACAGTTAACATGAAGCAATTAGACATGGAAACATTTATGAGCAAGTAACAATTAAGAGAGGAAATAATACAATAGGAAACAGGGAAAGCAACAGGCTAAAATGATAATTTGGTGGTGCATAGGTACTCGTCACCACACCTATACGCCACACACATGGAATTTCACATAGCAAATAAGTCGGGGATCCCTAATCCCTCAAGTCTAAGTTGGACCAAACACTTACTCAAGCCAACGGGTATTTCAAAGGTCAATTAACTCTTTACCTCTCGATTTCACCACCAATTTACTCGTATCTAGTCATAATTAACTTAATAACATTAATAAATGCTAGATAAATCAATTCCAATGCATAATTATAGGTTTCCCAACAATTTCTCCAAAAAGTCAAAACCCAACCTTGGGCCTGCTTGGTCCAAACTCGAAATTCGGACCAAAACCCGATTATCCATTCACCCCCGAGCCTGGATATACAATTAGTGCTGGAATCCGACCTCAATTTGAGGTCTAAATCCCAAAATTTCGAAATTCCTAAATTTTACCCAAAAACACCCAATTCCACCACGAAAAACCCTAGATTCTAGGATGAAATCTTGTAAAAGATGAAATAGATTGGAAGAAATAAGTTAAGAATCATTTACCTATGATTTGGGGAAGAATTTGCTCTAGGAAAATCGCCTCTTGGAGTTTAGGTTTTGAAAATTTGAAGAATGAATGAAAAATCTCATCCAAGTCTCATTTACCCAGCTGCAAATGTCGCAATTGCGACCTGGGCTTCGCATTTGTGAAGCCCGCAAATGCGAAGGAGGCATTGCAAACCTATCTGACCATCTGAACAGGGCACCCTTCTGGGTCAACTGGTCATCGGGGCTACTATAGATGAAAACCCATCCACAAACCAATGGTAATAAACCGTCAAACCCAAGAAACTTCGGATCTCTATAATTGATATGGGTCTAGGCTAGTCCTTGACTGCCTCAATCTTCTTAGGATCCACCTGAATACCCTCTGTTGATACAACGTGACCCAAGAATACAATTGAACTCAATCAAAACTCACATTTTGAAAACTTAGCATATAACTGGCTGTCTCTCAGAGTCTGGAGAACGACTCAAAGATACTGCTCATGCTCCTCTCGACTGCGGGAGTAGATCAAGATATCATCAATAAAAACAATCACAAAGGAATCCAGATAGGGCTTGAACACTCGGTTCATCAAATCCATTAATGCTGCTGGGGCATTTGTCAACCCAAATAACATCATTAGGAACTCATAATGCCCATATCGAGTCCGAAAAGCTATCTTAGGGACATCGGATGCCCTAATCCTCAACTGATGGTAGCCAGATCTCAAATCAATCTTCGAAAACACTTTGGCATACTGAAGTTGATCAAATAAATCATCGATCCTCGGCAATGGATACTTGTTCTTGATGGTGACTTTGTTCAACTGCCGATAGTCTATGCACATCCTCATCGAACCATCCTTCTTTTTAACAAATAACACCGGTGCACCCCAAGGCGAGACACTAGGTCTAATAAAACCTTTATCAAGCAGATCTTGCAACTGGTCCTTCAATTCTTTCAACTTTGGCGGGGCCATACGGTACAGAGGAATAGAAATGGGCTGAGTGCCCGGAGCCAAATCAAAGCAAAAGTCAATATCCCTGTCGGGTGGCATCCCTGGCAGGTCTGCAGGAAATACCTCTGTAACTCACGAACAACTGGTACGAAATCCATGGACTGCACTGGAATTACGAACATAGGCCAAATAAGCCAAACACCCCTTCTCGACTATACTCCGAGCCTTCATATAAGAAATAACCATGTTGGTAGAATGTCCAGGAGTCCCCCTCCACTCCAATTGAGGCAACCCCGGCAAAGCTAAGGTCATGGTCTTGGTATGACAATCCAATATAGCATGATAAGGTGACAACCAATCTATCCCCAAAATAACATCGAAATCTACCATATCGAGAAGTAGGAGATCTACACTAATCTCAAGACCCCCAATAACAACCACACACGAACGATAGACATGATATACAATAATGGAATCCCCTACCGGTGTGGACACATATACTGGAGCACTCAAAGAATCACGAGGCACAACCAAATATGAGGCAAAATAAGAAGATACATAGGAGTATGTAGACCCTGGATCAAACAGAACTTAAGCATCTCTACTACAAACCGAAACAGTACCTGTGATAATAGCATTGGAGGACTCAGTCTCAGGCTTGGCTGGGAAAGCATAACATCTGGGCTAGGCCCCACCACTCTGAATCATATCTCTGGGACGGCCTCCTACTGGCTGACCTCCACCTCTAATGGCCTGACATCCACCTCTAGCGGGCTGACCCTAACCTCGGGCTCCCTGATAGCTAGCTAAGCGAGCGGTGTCGGTATCATGGCACGAGAACCCTGTTGCTATAGCTAAATACGCACTAATCTCGGACAGGTCCTCCGGATATGCCCATACTCACCACACTCAAAACACCCATCATGATACTGCGGCTGAGAAAACTAAGACTGACCCGGACGAGCTGGTTGACCGCGATAATAACTCCGAAGAGGAGGTGCTCTGATAGGAGCTGGCGGTGCGCTATAAGCTGTCTGCCTTGAAGGAGGTACATGTCACACCTCCTTTTCGCGCGCCCGACCTCGAAGGGTTAAATGCGCGGGTGGAGTTTTTCCAATTTAAGTGACAATATTCGAAATGGGATTATTTATTCAGAGTCGCCACTTGGGAAAGGTTTGGCTTTTGGTGTCCCAAGTCACCGGTTTATCTTGAATCCCAAATCGAGGAAATTTTAGACTTTTCCAAATGAAGTCTGCGAACCAGAAATTCTAAGTAAGGAATTCTGTTGACCCGAGGGAAGGTGTTAGGCACCCCCGAATCCCGTGGTTCTAGCACGGTCGCTTAAATTGTTATAATGGCTAAATATCTGATTTAAATACATGTTGTGACTTATGTGCTTTTATTAAGCTTGAACCGCTTCTATTATTATCATTTATTTTTATGGAATTGCAACGTCATGAAAATGCATCTCGGACCACGTCACAATCAATGCACCCGTAGTTGTTAACACATTTTGACTCCGTTGAGACTTGGATTTGGGTCACATCAATGTGCACCCGATTTTAAGAATATAATTTACTTAAAGTCGCGCTTAAAGAATCTAAACGCGTTATTATCTTTGGGGAAGGCAGTGGAATTCACTAAAACCGTCCCTCCCAAACTCTAAATATTTATCATTGTCAATTATTGAGGGCCCCGCAATTTGTATTTTTATTTGGCGAGGCTCGTCTCATTATTTTAGAAGTGCATCCTACAGTGACTACATTTCTATTATTTTGTTTCCAGAGATAGAAGAACGAAAAATATATGCTAATTAAAGTATATGTCTTGGCCTAAATCGGACTCCTATCAATTTCTGATTAATTACTTATAAAGTAAGAAAACATCATGCCTTACGAAAATACTTTGGTCGAACAAAAGATTACATATGAGATTGATAAATGCAATACTTAATCCGAACATTACATACGAAAATATTTCTTGTTGAACTTAACTGAACTTATTTGGGCTAGATTAAAGGATAACTAGCAAAGTAAAATGTTTTAATTTGACAAAGAATCATGTACTAGTTAACGAAATACAACACTTAATCCGAACACTTTTCGAGTTGAACTTAACTAAACTTACGTGGACTAATCTTGACTAAAAAAAACTAAATGAAACAGGAACAGTATCGTATAAGGTCGAAATATACATGCCCATATTAACAAACAAACTACCGAGCTAAAACACAACAGGATAAACTTAGTCGAATATCAGTACATGCTCTTGAACTGCTGAATTATAAACTAATCAATTTTCACAGGCCTGTTAATGTACTATGAATATTACAGCAAATGCTTGAACTTCTTCAACCTTTTTCATTTCATGCTTTCAAACTGTTTCAATTACATCAATATGGGACTTGAAATGTGTACCTGAAAATGCTGAAAGTACAAAGGAGAAGAAGAAGAAGATGGGGGAATCAGCAACAGCAAAAAGCAGAATTAACAGTAGCAACAGGACAAAAATGCAGCAGCAATAGTGAGCAAGATAGCAGCAGCAATCAGAATAGCACAACAGAAAGGATTCTGTTGCGAGATGGAACTAGAGTTGAAGAAGAAACAACCAGATGAAACAGCACACAGTGTGATACCCCAGACAGTCCAATTCCAGAATATACCAAATGCAACAGAACACTAATAATAATCTCGATTGAAATCTAGAAGAAGGGACACTGCCTAACGTATTGACAATAAATGAACTTCAGACAAACAAGACCAAGTTTCTGATTTCTTAATCTGTTTTTATCTCTTTCTTGCTCTCTTTCTATTCCTGCCAACTCTTTCTCTTTCTTTTCTATCCTCACAATGTATGTATTTCAAGCTTTCTCTTCCAAAACTCCTCACAGTGTATTTTCCTTCTCCCCTCTAATCCTCTCTATATCCTCTGATTCTCTGATTCTATCCTGTATATCCCAATCCTGTCTCTCCCCCTAATTTTGTCTGCTTTTTATCTCCCAGGTCCTCTTCCTTTATAAGCCTCAACACCATCTCTTTTAACAGCCTGTTTTCAGAATGTCACAGTACCCCTCCCATGTGTCTTTTACCTTTTCAGATCCCAATTAGTTATTTAAGTATATAACCTCCTTCAACATTCCCTGGCAGACTTACTTTTAAAAGGTTTAATACTTTTTAAACTTAAAGCAAGGTATGGGCAGTAGAATATATCTGACAGCATATGCTGTCAAATTGTTTAAAACTTAACAAAGACCTTTTATGCAGGCTACAGGCTGTGCACAAAGCACATGAGGTGCACCAATGCACATGCTGTGCACGAGTGCACATGCCTCCCAATTCAGAATTTAAAACAAACATCCCTTTTTTACATTACTGATCAATTCAACAGCTATAAGTAAACAAAAACTGGTTCTTAATTGACTCGACACATGCTTAGCAGAAGTAAGTCGATTTGTTATTGTTCGGACAGTTGAAACTAATTGACGACACATGTCGATTCGACTATATTAGCATTAACATACACAATCGTAACCAAAAATCAGACATTTAACAGTATCGACCCATAATTCGAATTATACTGACTGAGCAAAGTGGTACTCGAGGAACCAATTGCTCAGTCAACATTTGAAGCTCAATTATTGTTCAACAAATACATATGTCTTATCAGAATAGGAGGGGGGGGGATTTTAGACAAACAAACAGAGGTTCAGGCAAAGCGGTTGAAGCACAGTTGATAGAAGTCAAGGATAGAAAACGAACAGACCCTTACAACAATCAAACGAATCAAAACAACTAAGAAAAGAAAGAGACTCACCTTAAACCGCAAAAATCAAAACCTTAACTCGGACTTGGTCAGGCCTTTCTTAAGGCTGAACGGACTTTAAACGAAGTGTTTCTCAGATGAGAAACACTTTGATTAAAGTCCATTAGACCTTAATCTCTTCGGTTGAACCAGTGACGGAGGAACACAAAACTTTCAAAACTTAGATCTGGGATTCAGGCTTCCCTGATCAGATTCGGACCAAACCAAGTATGGTTTGGTCACGAGGGGGGTTTGGGGAGTGTCTGGTATGAATTTGAAGCAGATCGGTGTAGATTAGGTTCCGACTCGAATCTTCAAATGAAGATTCGAGAAGGTGGGATAAGATTCGAAGCGTGTGGTTGGTAGATTTGGGTTCAGGATGGCATGGGGGTTCTATGGTGTTAAGGGTAGGGTCACCGGCGTTCATGCCGCCGCGTTCCTGGTGAAGGGAGATGGGGGCGGCTCTAGGGTTCCGGGGTTCTTTGTGAGGATGATGAAGGGCAGGGGTATTTGGACAGGGGGTGGGGTATGAGGGGCAGCTTATATATGGAGTGAGTGGATGGACCTCAGCCGTTGGATGAGGCATGACGAAGGGCCAAGATCCTTCCACTTGAGGGAAACGGTGTCGTTTCAAGTGTTAGGGGCAGAGTTGGTTCGGGTAACGGGTCGGGCAAATGGGGTTATGGGTGAGAGATCCGGACCGTTGGATCAGCTTGGTTTGAATGGTTGGGATGGATTGGCATTGAAACGACGTAGTTTTGGTGTTAAACTACGTCGTTTTGATGCCTGGGGAGTGGGCTGTGTGGACCGGTGGACTGGGCTATTTGCTTGGGTTCCAGATTTTGAAATGGGCACGGCCCAAATTCATTTTACAACAAATTTTTGTCTTCTTTTTCTTTATTTCTAATTTCCTAAATACACAACCTAATTAAATAAAACTAAGCACCACTAATTAACACTTAACATATTTATTTCACGCGTATAAAATGTTAAAAGTAGGCAAAATTAAACACGGCAACAAATCAGGACAAAAGAAAAAATGCGTATTTTTGTAATTTTCCATCTAACAAACGGGTCATGGTTTAAATTACGCATGACACATACATTTTTAATTCTTTTGGAGCGATTGTCGCGTAAAACAAAAATCACGTGCTCACAGCTGCCCCTCTTTGTTCGGAAACACGAAGAGTTTTCGTGCAAAGATAAAGTGAGCGTGTATGAGCGATTTTTGCCTATGGACTACTCCGTATGAAGCATGTTTTTGAAAGATCTGACCGAATCTTGCTTCAAAGATTTCCTACATATCCTGGGCTAAACAGGAATCAGGTCAATGTAGTTCGGGAAGTTTTGGTAGCTGGGACTACCATGGGATTGCAATGCTTGCTGCTACTGCTGTTGCTGTTGTCACTGCTACGTCACTGACCGCCTTATTACAACCAAACGAAAATTGGAAAATGAACTAACTACTTATATGCATGTCAACTGCTAGTTACAAGATTCCTATCTATGATTCTTTTACGACTTAATCTTGGGTCTTAGCTGATTCTGCTTGTAGACTCCGATCTGAATCTTGATTTGCGAGTTGCGGTGACTTGTTTAATCTCCGGGATACCGAATAAAATGTGACTGGCAGAGTTCAGGACCTTAGTCAAATGTTGGAGTCGATCTGCTTTCCCTTCACTCTGATATCTCGGGATATCTTCTTTTGTCTTTTTCTTCTTTGATTCCGAACTGGGATTCATCTCGTGGGTCATTTCGATCCATGTGGCTCGAGGTCAGACCTGCGGGAGAAAACAAACGAACGAAGTTTTCTTCCCCAGTTTCACTAGGGAAATTTCGTTAATTATTCACCAGGAAGTTCATAAAATTGATGAAAGAGGATATGCATGCTCAGTTCAGGGTTGGAGCCCTAATACCGACTAGTTGGGAAAGGTTCAGTTCAGGGTTTAAAACCTTAACGCCGAACAAAGGAAGAATTCAGTTTAGGGTTTAAAACTCTAACGCTGATTGCGTGAAAAGCTCAGTTTAGGGTTTAAAACCCTAATGCTAGCTAAAAGGAAAAAGTTCAGTTTAGGGTTTAAAACCCTAATGCTGACTAAAAGGAGAATTCAGTTTAGGGTTTAAAACCCTAATGCTGATTGCATGAAAAAGCTCAGTTTAGAGTTTAAAACTCTAATGCTGGCTGAAAGGAAAAAGTTCAGTTTAGGGTTTAAAACCCTAATGCTGACTAAAAGGAAAATTCAGTTTAGGGTTTAAAACCCTAATGCTGATTGCATGAAAAAGCTCAGTTTAGAGTTTAAAACTCTAATGCTGGCTGAAAGGAAAAAGTTCAGTTTAGGGTTTAAAACCCTAATGCTGATTGCATGAAAAAGCTCAGTTTAGAGTTTAAAACTCTAATGCTGGCTGAAAGGAAAAAGTTCAGTTTAGGGTTTAAAACCCTAATGCTGACTAAAAGGAAAATTCAGTTTAGGGTTTAAAACCCTAATGCTGATTGCATGGAAAAGCTCAGTTTAGAGTTTAAAACTCTAATGCTGGCTGAAAGGAAAAAGTTCAGTTTAGGGTTTAAAACCCTAATGCTGACTAAAAGGAAAATTCAGTTTAGGGTTTAAAACCCTAATGCTGATTGCATGAAAAAGCTCAGTTTAGAGTTTAAAACTCTAATGCTGGCTGAAAGGAAAAAGTTCAGTTTAGGGTTTAAAACCCTAATGCTGACTAAAAGGAAAATTCAGTTTAGGGTTTAAAACCCTAATGCTGATTGCATGGAAAAGCTCAGTTTAGAGTTTAAAACTCTAATGCTGGCTGAAAGGAAAAAGTTCAGTTTAGGGTTTAAAACCCTAATGCTGACTAAAAGGAAAATTCAGTTTAGGGTTTAAAACCCTAATGCTGATTGCATGAAAAAGCTCAGTTTAGAGTTTAAAACTCTAATGCTGGCTGAAAGGAAAAAGTTCAGTTTAGGGTTTAAAACCCTAATGCTGACTAAAAGGAGAATTCAGTTTAGGGTTTAAAACCCTAATGCTGATTGCATGAAAAAGCTCAGTTTAGAGTTTAAAACTCTAATGCTGGCTGAAAGGAAAAAGTTCAGTTTAGGGTTTAAAACCCTAATGCTGACTAAAAGGAAAATTCAGTTTAGGGTTTAAAACCCCAATGCTGATTGCATGGAAAAGCTCAGTTTAGAGTTTAAAACTCTAATGCTGGCTGAAAGGAAAAAGTTCAGTTTAGGGTTTAAAACCCTAATGCTGACTAAAAGGAAAATTCAGTTTAGGGTTTAAAACCCTAATGCTGATTGCATGGAAAAGCTCAGTTTAGAGTTTAAAACTCTAATGCTGGCTGAAAGGGAAAAGTTCAGTTTAGGGTTTAAAACCCTAATGCTGACTAAAAGGAAAATTCAGTTTAGGGTTTAAAACCCTAATGCTGATTGCATGGAAAAGCTCAGTTTAGGGTTTAAAACCCTAATGCTGATTAGCTGGAGATAAAGCTCGAGAATACTACACGATCTATTTTTGAGTTTTCTTGTTTTAATAGAAGATAAAAGGGAGTTTTGCGGGAACTTACCTTTTGAGTGAATTCCTTATTGCCGAAGTACTTCCTGTACCCGTGTACCTTCTTCTTTGGGCGACACCTGCTCCTTGCACGGTTGTCTTGGATTAGACCTGTTTCAACCTTCCAAACAAATAATCATTTGTTAGTTCGGGAATGACGGCCGGTTTGGTGACCTTGATCGTTCCCAGTTGCTTTCTCGCGTCTTTGTTTCTGTTGTGAAATTCCGCCATTGATTTGATTCGAATGGCGAGACCCTTCTAGACTGTTCAGGCTTGTATTTCCAGATTCTGTGATGATTTGCCTCGTAAGGCCTCTTTTTTTCTTTTTGTCCCGTTTTGATTGAAGGTTCTCAACGGGGATTTTATTGGAGGTGTTCTGTGGGAACTTGTACAAAAGGAAGCTATGTGGGGGGAATATTTACAAAGTGGATTCTTTGTGCGGATTCTGTACAATGGGGTATGCTGGGTTTTTGTTTCAAAACGGGTTTCCCAGGGTTTGTTGGGGTAAGCTTGTTGGGGAATATTTACAAAAGGACTCGCTGGGGATGTGCTGATGAAATTCCAACGGGGAACTTTTTTTTTTTTTTACTGTACAAGACTCTGTTGGGATTTGTACAGGGGGAGACTCTGTGGGGATTTGTCCGAAGGTGGACTTGCTGGGGAAGATTTCAAGATTTCTCTCTTTTTCCTTTACTCCGGAACACCATCAAACGTCATGATTCATCATGCTTGGGTAATCATATCAACGAGATGAGGTGCTTTCCTTCATGAGACGGGATTCCGTGCAAACAAACCATGCCACCTACTCTTTCCGGTGTGTCCTGAACTCGGGGTTAAAATGCAAAAGGGATTCGAAAAGAAACAAAGCAGGGGAAAACAAATCAGAAAAGGAATACCCTTTTCGGGACGAGAAAGACTTATCTGAGGAAGATAACGCTGGCTTTAAATGACATGACATGCTCTTTGGACTGGACGTCCGACCTTCCATGAACTTGCGTTTTCCTGAACCAGAACAGATCTGTGATTCCAAAACCGGTGGAACTTTGCCGAGACCTTCTTGGGGTGGCGTCATTCCTTTTCGGCCAACAGCGCCCTTTGCGGGTTTTCGCTGGCTGACCTCTCTCATTTCTCTTCCTGTCATCGCTTGATAGCACTCTTTGCGAGTTTTTACTAAACAAGCTCTCTCATTTTGGTTTCTCTACTCCCGTCGCCTCGTGGTGCCCGAAGGTTTTCACCGCCGAGACTCTCTCATTTTATCTCTCTCAATTCAGAGTGTGCTGGTCTCCATTTGTGACGCTTATTGGTTCCCCACCATATTCGGTAATTGATTTGAAGGCTTGTGCTTGGTAAAGAGAGGTAGATGATACTAACTTCTAAACTGCTCGACGTGCCCCGGTTTCAATTTCAGGGTGAATGGGATTTTATTGTTGGTGTGACTGAACCTCAGGGAGAGGCTGCCTACGTATCCTTTCGGAATCAAGTCAAACGTAGTTCAGGCCTCAATCAATTTTGTTTTTTTGTTTTTTTTGTTTTTTTTCTCTTTTTTTTTGTTTGTTTTTTTTTGTTTTGTAAGCGGCTCAAAAGTTGGTAGAGAGAATTGGGTAGTGTTTGGGGAGTAGTGGGGAATAAACACCTTCGCCATTCTCAACGTGTCAGGACCACTGGAGTATGATTTAGACGTAATACCTCTTGACTGCATCTGCATTTACTGCTGTGTCGGGGTCATTTCCTTCGATATCACCTAAATACAATGCTCCTCTTGGCAATATTTTCCTTACGATGTATGGGCCTTTCCAATTTGGGGCAAACTTTCCTTTTGCTTCTTCATGATGCGGCAGAATACGCCTCAGTACCAGCTGACCTACTTCGAAATTCCGGGGTCGGACTTTCTTGTTGTAAGCACGGGCCATCCTTCGTTGGTATAACTGTCCGTGACAAACTGCGGCCATTCGCTTTTCATCAATCAACGTCAATTGCTCCAGTCGAGCCTTAACCCACTCGCTGTCTTCGATTTCTGCTTCGACAATGATTCGAAGCGAAGGAATCTCTACCTCTGCCGGTATTACAGCCTCGGTCCCATAGACCAAAAGATAGGGAGTCGCTCCCACCGATGTGCGTACCGTAGTGCGGTACCCCAATAATGCAAAAGGTAACTGCTCATGCCACTATCGGGAACTTTGGATTGTTTTCCTCAAAATCTTCTTGATGTTTTTGTTTGCCACTTCCACAGCACCATTGGCCTTTGGCCGATAAGGCGTGGAATTCCTATGCGTTATCTTGAATTGCTCGCATACATCTCCCATCAAGTGACTGTTCAAGTTTGCTGCGTTATCTGTAATGATAGTCGCAGGAATACCGAAGCGACAGATAAGATTTGAGTGTACAAAATCCACCACAGCTTTCTTGGTGACCGACTTGAGAGTGACAGCTTCTACCCATTTTGTGAAGTAATCGATGGCTACCAGTATAAACCTGTGTCCATTCGAAGCCTTTGGTTCAATCGGTCCAATGACGTCCATGCCCCAAGCGACAAATGGCCAAGGAGCGGACATGGGATGCAGTTCCGTGGGAGGTGCATGAATCAAATCACCGTGCACCTGACACTGATGACACTTCCGGACAAAGCTAAAGCAATCCTTTTCCATGGTCATCCAATAATAACCTGCTCGGAGGATTTTCTTCGCTAAGACATACCCGTTCATGTGAGGTCCGCACACACCTGCGTGTACTTCGTGCATGATCTTTCTCGATTCCTCGATATCGACACATCTTAGGAGATTGAGGTCCGGGGTCCTCTTATATAACAATTCACCGCTTAGAAAGAAACCACTTGCATGTCGCCTAATGGTCCTCTTCTGATCTCCAGTAGCATGCTCTGGGTATTCTTGCGTCTTCAGGAACCTCTTGATGTCATGGTACCAAGGCTGCGTATTTGATCCCGCCTCAATTACACTGCAGTAACCGTGTCTTTCCTTGATTTGGATTTCCAAAGGATCGACGTGGGCGTTGCCCGGGTAGGGTAGCATTGAAGCCAAAGTAGCAAGTGCATCCGCCAGTTCATTGTGACACCTCGGAATGTACCTGAATTCTATTGATGTAAAGCGCTTGCTGAGGTCCTCCACATGTTGTCGGTACGGGATAAGTTTGACATCCCGAGTTTCCCATTCGCCTTGAGCCTGCCGGATGATCAGGTCAGAATCTCCCATAATCAGCAAGTCTTCGACATCTTGATCGATTGCCATATGCATGCCCATAATGCAGGCTTCATACTCGGCTGTATTGTTTGTGCAAAAGAAACGCAGTCTAGCTGTGGCGGGATAATGCTGACCGGAAGGCGAGATCAAAATTGCCCCAATCCCTACACCCTTGGCGTTCACGGCTCCGTCAAAGAACATCTTCCAAACATGAGCTTCTTCCGAGATCACTTCTACGGTGTTTACCTCTTCATCTGGAAAGTAGATATCTAATGGCTGGTATTCCTCATCGACCGGATTTTCGGCCAAATGATCAGCTAACGCCTGGGCTTTCATGGCCGTGCGAGTGACATAAACTATGTCGAATTCCGTAAGCAAGATTTGCCATTTAGCCAGTCTCCCAGTAGGCATTGGTTTCTGAAATATATACTTCAAAGGATCCAACCTGCTTATGAGGAATGTAGTGTGGGCTTGGAGATAATGTCTCAGCTTTTGAGCAACCCATGTGAGAGCGCAACATGTCCTTTCCAGCAGAGTGTATTTGGCCTCGTAGCCGGTGAATTTCTTGCTCAAGTAGTAAATTGCTTGCTCCTTCTTTCCGGTTATGTCATGTTGCCCGAGGACGCAACCGAAAGAGTTCTCCAAGACTGTCAGATACAAGAAAAGTGGCCTTCCTGGTTCCGGAGGGACCAAGACCGGGGGATTCGAAAGGTACTCTTTGACTTTATCAAAGGCTTCTTGACATTCGACTGTCCATTTGATCGCCGCGTCTTTCCTTAACAGCTTGAAGATGGGCTCGCACGTGCTCGTCAGCTGGGCAATAAACCGACTGATGTAATTCAACCTGCCCAACAGACTCATCACGTCCTTCTTTGTTCTCGGGGGAGGTAGGTCTCTGATGGATTTTATCTTAGTTGGATCTAGCTCAATTCCTCTCCTGCTTACGATGAAGCCCAAAAGTTTGCCCGACGGAACTCCGAAAGCGCATTTGGCTGGATTTAGCTTCAAGTCATACTTCCTTAATCTCTCGAAAAACTTCCTCAAGTCTTGGATGTGATTATCCTGCGTCTTGGACTTGACTATCACATCATCCACGTACACCTCTATTTCCTGATGCATCATGTCATGGAAAATGGCAGTCATGGCCCTCATGTAAGTAGCCCCAGCATTCTTCAGACCAAATGGCATGACCCGGTAACAGTAGGTGCCCCAAGGCGTGGTGAAGGTAGTTTTCTCGGCGTCCTCTTCATCCATCAGTACCTGATGATACCCAGCATAACAATCTACAAAAGACTGTATCTCGTGTTTGGCACAATTATCAACGAGGATGTGGATGTTGGGCAGCGGGAAATTATCTTTAGGACTTGCTCTGTTCAGATCTCGGTAATCTACACATACCCGAGTTTTCCCGTCCTTTTTCGGTACTGGAACCACATTCGCCAACCATGTTGTATATTGGACTACCCGGATCACTCCCGTTTTCAGCTGCTTGGTGATCTCCTCTTTAATCTTGTCACTGACCTCCGTTTTGAACTTTCGTTGCTTCTGTTGAACTGGAGGACAATCAGGATGAATCGACAATTTGTGAACCACTAGATCGACACCTAGTCCCGGCATGTCATCATATGACCAAGCAAACACGTCTTTGAATTCAAACAAAAGTTGAATTATCGCCTCTCGCGTTTTCTTGTCCGTGTGAATGCTTATCTTGGTCTCCCGGATTTCTTCCGGGGTTCCTAAATTTACCGGCTCAGTGTCATTCAGATTTGGCTTAGGTTTATTCTCGAAATATTCCAACTCTTGGTTTATCTCCCTAAAAGCCTCTTCCGCATCATATTTTGGTTCTGGGTTCATTAATTCGTAGTTAAATAACTCATTGTGATCTGGGCGTGAAGTCCGCAAGCATGTCATATTTAAAGCCGCATTATTAGGACTGAAAAGAAAGATAAAAGGAAAAAAAAAAGTAACAAAAATCAGAACAGAAGAAAGAATAGGAAAGCAACGATGATTTTTTTTTTATTTTTTCTTTGGAAAGTTGGAAGACAACAATGTTTACAACTAGGAATTCAAAACAACAATTGAAAAGAAGAAAACGTTCAAGTTATGCCCTGGAGATAACTTGTGACACAGGAAAGGTGGCAGGACAGGTCTACCCGGACTTCCGTCTAGTCGGGAATGGCGTAGCCTCCCAGTTTTGGAGTTGGGCGCTCGGCCCCATGTACAGCATCTTGGCGGTGCTTGTGCCTTCACCTGGTTGAACCATGTGGACCTCGTAGAGCATCTCTCTCATTGCCCCACATACCTCCTCAATTTCCTCAGTTGTGAAGACCTCATCATCTTCTTCTTCAATGTACCTCGGACTGATGAAAGTTGCATATAAATCCGGCAGTGACTGAGGTAGCTTCCATCCCTCATTTCTCCTTTTCTTTGCCCATTCTTCGTCTGCCGGAGTAGGTTTGAAGCCTAATCCAAAAGGTTTCTTGATGATTGGCAAAGTAATAAGTTCTGTTATTCCCTGAAGGGTTCGTCCAAGCCCCTTCCCTGGCCTAAATCCGTGCCGGATCATCTCTTTGGCCACCATAAACGAGGCGTTAGACAAGAAAGGCTGGGGGCAGGGTATTCCCTCTTCGTGCTGTTCTGCCAGTACAACCTCGAAAGCTTGATAGACCGTATGTTCGCTTCCTTCTCTTGGTTCAAGGTACGGGATGGATGGGTCCCGATAAATGGCATGCTCGTCTTCCCCATGGACTACGATCTCTCGGTCTTCGAACTCGAACTTCACCATCTGGTGAAGAGTGGAAGGAACGGCTCCTGCCACATGGATCCAAGGTCTGCCAAGGAGAAAATTGTAGGATGTGTCCATGTCGATCACTTGGAAGGTGACTCGAAATTCGACTGGTCCTATGACCAACAACAGGTCTATTTCTCCCATGGTATCTCTCTTGATGCCGTCGAAAGCTCTTACGCAGACATTGTTGGGTCGGATTCTTCCTGTCCCAATTTCCATTCTTTGTAGCGTGGAGAGCGGGCAAATGTCAACACCTGATCCCCCGTCCAACATTACCCGCTTGACATAGTAGTCCTCGCATTTAACTGTTAAATGCAAGGCCTTGTTGTGTGCTGCTCCATCCGGGGGTAAATCATTCTTACTGAAAGAGATTTGGTTGACGGCGAAGAATCTTTCTGTCATCCGCTCTAGTTGCTCCACCGAGGTTTCAACTGGTACATATGCTTCATTCAGGGTTTTCAGCAGGATCTTTTGATGCTCGGTTGACCTCATCAATAATGACAGCATGGATACTTGCTCAGGGTACTTGCGCAGCTGATCTATCACTTCGTAATCCGGCATTTTCATTTGTTGGAAGAACACTTCCGCTTCCTCAACACTCACGGGCTTCTTTGGCGGGAAGCGCCTTTGTGTGGCGTTGTTCAGTTCTTGGGTACTTGAATACTTTCCAATGAAAGTATTTTCTGGAAGTTCTCCCATGACCTCTTTTCCTTTGTACATCACCAAAGTTTTTTGATAATTCCATGGCACTGTGGACGGGTTGGTCATTGGCTTTTGTGGCACGCGTCCGATAACCACTGGCTCATTCAGCCGAGGTGGTTGAATCGTCCCCCGGACCACATAGGCCCTTTTTGGCACGTACATAGGTTTTGTCTTTTTGATCCCGGATTTCTGCGTCTTCTCAGCTTGACCTCGTGGTATGTAAAGAACTCCCCCTTTTGCTGGTACCACTTTCTTCTCTAACTTCTTCTCAAGCACTGTCTTTATAGCTTTGGCTTCTTCCCCCTTTTCTGGTTTCTGGTCCATTTCGAGCCTCTTCCCCGTGTCGACAATGGCAATTATGGCTTTCAAAGCAGGGTCGAACTCTTTGTCTTCACAAATCATGCCGATCAGCGGCCCATTATTGTGAGCAGGTAGTGGATTGTTAGTTACATTCGGGATCTCCTCGTCCCTTAGCACTATCTTCCCTTGCTCTATCAGATTTTCGACCACTCTTTTCAATGACCAACAGTCGTTTGTATCATGTCCCTCGGCCCCTGAATGATAGGCGCATCTGACTCCGGCTTTGTAAGAAGGCGATGTTGGGTTTTGCCTTGTTTGGGGAATTGGTTGCAAGAAACCCAACTGGACTAGCTTAGGGAACAAAGTAGAGTATTGTTCACCGATGGGCGTGAAAGTCCGTCGTCGAGGTGGCTCCTGGGGGCGGTAGTTATTCTGCGGGGGTTGTGGGTTATAGTGGTTGCGGTAAGGAGGCTGATTTCTGGGAGGTGGAGCTGGGCCTCGGTTGGCTTGTTGTGGTGGATGGTTATAAGGTTGGGCATTCATGACCATATAAGGCTGATGAGCATATGCCAAATTTGAGTGGGGGTAATAGTGTTGTGGGGCTCTTTCCGGAAAATGGGGCCTGGGATGACGATACTCCCTTGCTTCAGAGGCTGCCATAGTCGTTTCTTCCTTCTTCTTCCCCCTCGTCGTTCCTCCAGACCCGCTTTGGACGGCCTGGGAAGTTGCCCTTATGGCTGCTTGACTCAGAATCCTACCCGTTTTCAACCCATTTTCCACCATCTCTCCAATCTTGATCGCTTCCGCGAATGGCTTACCCATGGCCGACATCATGTTTTGGAAATAGTCAGACTCTTGAGCCTGGAGAAAGGTAGTGACCATTTCCACTTCATCCATGGGAGGCTTTACTCTCGACGCCTGTTCACGCCACTTAATAGCATACTCTCTAAAGCTTTCTGAAGGCTTCTTCTTCAAATTCGACAGAGAGTTTCGGTCTGGCGCAATGTCGATGTTATACTGGAATTGTTTTACAAAATCTCTGGCGAGATCATCCCATATATGCCATCGGGACATTTCCTGATCCATATACCATTCCGAAGCTATCCCTACTAGACTTTCCCCAAAGTATGCCATTAGCAGTTCTTCTTTTCCGCCGGCTCCCCGCAATTGGTTGCAGTATTTCTTAAGATGTGCAATAGGGTCACCGTGCCCATCGTATTTCTCAAACTTTAGGGTCTTGAAACCCGTCGGCAGGTGCACGTGAGGAAACATGCACAGGTCAGCGTAAGAGACGCTCTTTTGTCCGCTCAATCCTTGCATATTCTTCAAACTTTGTTCAAGGCTTCTCATCCTTTTGGCAATCTCATTTTGTTCTGCAAATCCAGGGTTCTGATCCTGCCCGGGTGCAAGCTCGCACTGAGGCGGTAAAGGATTAGTATTGGTAGCGAACCTAGTTGGTTCCATTGAGAACGATGGGGCTTGGAATGTAAAAGATGATGAGTCAAAAGCTTGGCTTGTATGTGGTAGGTTGTGCCGTAACCGGGCAAGGCGATGCAGTAAAGATGTTCATGCTTGCATCAGTGGCCGACATTCGGGGATGAGGCTCAGAAAGTGATCCAGCAGAGAAGGCGGAGGTGGCTGGGTACCCAAATGGAGTAGCAGGATAATTTATGGGGACATTGGACGTTCCACTTGACCTGGAGAATAATTCAGGGAATCCGGGGACGACACTTGGCGGCTCTTTCCCGTTGTTCCAGTCGTCCAGCATTTCCAACATGCGGAGCCGTAGGATTCTATTTTCCTCCGCAGTTGCGGATTCAGGTGTGAGGACGGCTGAGATTGAGCTCTCCTCAGAAACAGGGATCGTTTGCAATGGAATTTCTGAAGACATTTCCACACTTCCTTTTGACCTGGTGAAGTAAGTGTGAGTACTGCTTCTGGCCCTAACAACAGGTAGTTGAACACTTCTCCTTGACCTCGTGAAATATGAGTGCGAGGCCAGACTTTCACCAAACCAACCGTCCTTCCAAAAACCCTGAAAAAATGCTCAATGACAAACGCACGGTTAATTTGTAGCAAATAACAGATAGTTAATCTCACGTTGGGCATGATGCACCTATACAGTTAAGTGAATTACTATATGTTCGCTACGAGAGCATGCGTCATTCCGGCGTTTTTGTTTGTTTTTCTTCCCCTTTTTTTCCTTTTTTCTTTTATTTTATTTATTTTGCAGTAAAAGAAATGCGACCGGATCCGATGAGGATTGCCTACGTATCACGATACCTACGTGAATCAGATCATTACGTAGTTCGAATAACACAAATGAGCGTGAAAGAAGCAAACTCTTTATTATTGAAGCAGTCTATTACAAACTACATTCTGCAAAAGAAAAATCAAACTTTGAAAATAAACCTAGATTCAAAATAGACTAAAAATCACCCTGATGGGAAAAACGAGCAGAAGATGCTAAGATACAGATTTGACCTATAAATGCATTATGGTTTTGAAAATTGGTGTCCGCGGGGCATCGTTCGGCCTCACCGCGGTCCTAGGCGTGAGATCCCTCTCAAGTTTCTCTAGCTCGTGCATAGTCTGCTTGACATAAACCATTACTACCGAGAGGAAGGTAACACTGGACATGTTCTCACATCGTAGACATCGTCTGGTGATGGCATGGGCAATGGCCTTGATCCTATCTCTGGTTTGTTTCTTCTCTACAAGCAGGCGTTTTATCTGATCGTTGCATATCTTGAAAACTTGAGCATCTTGTACATGTTGATGCTTCAGTCGCCGTACTTCCAACTTCATCTGGGCTATTGAGTCATACCAGTATCTGCTCTCAATTTGGAAATCCTTGGCCTGATTAGCTGCTTTGATCTCAAGTGCAGCCATCTCTCTCTTTATTTTAGCAACAGTTTTCTCGTGGTCGTCTTCCAATTGATTCAGGTATCGACGATGCTTATCTGCTTTTGTATCCCACTGTGCTTTGAGCTCTGCTATGGCGTTTTTAGATTTCTCCAAACCATCTTGCCATTCTCTGATCTCGCTTTTTAGCCTTTTTATCAGGTGCTCGTCTGATCGACGCCTTGGCTGTTTATCTGCATCCAACCTTATCTATTTGATCTGGGCTCTGAGCATCTCATTTTCTTGAATTAACCTGTTCCGCTCTCCCAGATTGGTAGCAACTTGCACGTTGTGTTCATATTTCAAGTTTTCCCCTTGTTGCTTTAACCTGCTGATTTCGGCGCAATAGCCTCTTTCTTTTGCTAACCAATCCCACTGCTTTTGTGATGATTCGGTAAAATTCCGGATGTGGGGTCTCTTAGCTGGCCTTTCATGCTCAAGTTCCCTTCTGTACCATGCAAGGTAACCTGGCGCCGTTTCTCCTTTGGCTCGATCCCGCACGCAAGTATCTGACTTCAAATATTGACCCTCATTCCAGATTTGGCGAATCTTTGCTTCTGGGAACTGTCCGTTAGGACTTATCTCAACTACTTGAGTGCTTAGATCTTCCTCATGAGGTACTGTCTGGCATCTTCCGAACTGTCTCAAAACTCGGCCGGGTGCGTAAGGTTGAATGCTCTTAAGCCCCATCAGCAAGAAATGAGTTTTAGCCGCCGACATATATAAGATCTCATCAACAGGCAACCATCCCAACGTCCATTGTATTTGGCTGGCAGTAAGAGCTTGCAAGAACGAGGTCCATGCCAGGACTCCTTTGGGCCAAATGATCTCTTTGGTTCTCGTGTAAGATTCTTCTATGCGGGTCTTTTCCGGGGAACCATGGCTCAAAATCTCGGAATGATGGCAGAGGTGCTCGGTCATCCATATCTGTAGGAGCAAGTTACAACCTTCGAAGAAATTTCCCCCAGCTTTACAAGCTGTGAGAGCTCGAAAGATGTCGGATACCACCATAGGCGCGAGAGTACTGTCACTTTGCGTGAGTAAAGTGCTGACGACCCCAGATATCTTTAAATCAATGTTTCCATCTTTCCTTGGAAATACCAGAAGACCCAGGAACAATATCATGAACGCTACCCGTCTGTGCTTGTCCCACTTCTGACGAACTCCTTTGCTGCACAGTTTGTTGATTGGATTATTGAATCCCCCCTCATGACCGTACCTATCATATATGAAGCATGGAGTACAAAATCCGGCTGCCAGATCCGGGTTGTGGACTGTTCTAGGTATCTTCAATGAATCTAGGAACCGATGTACCGTGACGACTCTTGGGGCGACCAAGTATTTTTCTCTCAAGGGAAGCTCAGTATTCCCGATGTATCCGGCCATTTCTTCCAAAGTTGGGGTGAGCTCAAAGTCAGAGAAATGGAAAACATTGTGCGTCGGGTCCCAATAGGTAACCAAAGCTCTTATGATATCTCCCCGAGGCTGGATTTCCAACAGACCCACAAGACCTTTCAGATATTTCTTAACCTCATTTTGTCCTTCAACACCTAGATCATTCCACCATAGCCGTAACTTGACAGGGATTTTGGTCATTATTGAAAAATGTTCATTTTGCATCGTGCTCATCCTGCACATTTATTAAGGTGATTTTAACAAAAATGACTGACTCAAAATATTTTACAGAGGGGACCAAGCTTTGAACACGGCCTTTAAGCACTTCGGGGACGAAGATTTTAAGGCTGTGTGGGTCTAAAAATGCTAAACAAAACCCAAAAGTGGCTATTTATGCAAAGTCAGCCTTCCGGCGTCCCTTTCGGGAACATTCGGCTATTCATGACAAAACAACGTCACCCTATTTATTTACGACTCTTTTTATCGTTTTTTTTTTTTAAATTAGAAAACTCAAAATCGCCAACACGACCTTTCAACGCCTAGGGGACGAAGATTTTAAGGTTGTGTGGGTCAACTGGACTAAACCTTAAAAATGACCCAAAGGTGGCTGTTTATGCAAAGTTAGCCTTCCGGCGTCCCTTTCGGGAACATTCGGCTATTTATGACAAAACAGCATCACCTGACTTATTTATGACTCTTTAAAAATTTGAAACATATTTTTTTTGATTTTGGCTATTTTAGCAAAATGGGGTTGAACCCGACGAGGGTTGCCTACGTATCTCACATCCGGTGAGAATCAAACCGGCGTAGTTCGGGCATATCGTAAAAATAGGAAAACTCGAATAAACCTAGAAATCAGGAATACGTATTTTTATATTTATTTATTTTTTGAAAAGAGATAAAGATTAAAGGAACTATTTTTTTTTATATTTTTTTTTTATTTTTTTTAGAAAAAATTTGGACTATTAGTCTGAATTCGTAAAAGGGGTACTACAAAAGAAACAACACATTTTTAAATTATGAATTTTCGATTTTTTTTTTTTACTTTTAAAATAAATACCTTTTCTTTTTTCTTTTTTTGATTTTTGAAAGTGATAAAAGAAAATTTTTATATTTTTTTTTAATAACTCTCAATAAATAAAACAGTTTTTTAGAAAAATTCCGGCGAGGTTTTGACACTACTTGGACATTGGTTTTATTTTCCAAAAATAAGTAATTATCTCCCCTACGCTGCTATTTTCCCTTCTTTTTTTTAAGAACCGGTCGACATGCGGAACCGAAGCAAATAAATGCACAACATAGATAGGAATGCAGCATGATGGTCTTTTCCATTTCAGGTTGCCTGTCCTAGACGGACCCAACCCCTGTGTTGAGTCCCCTAAGTCAAATGCAATATGATGCAAATAAGCGTTCCTACTAGGGATCCGGCATGAAGTTTCGTTATACTAGGTTTAAACCTTGGTATTTGTTCTAGACTGTGTACCCGAGCGGACAACTCGAGTCGAGGAGGGGGCTACGTACCGGGGACCCGCGAGATCGTCCGGCTTTGTAACTTGTCCGACCTCTTTCTTATTTCAGGTATTGACACTAACAGAATAGGGAGTCTCGACCAGCGAGCTTCTCCCCGGAGGTAAGAAAAGAAGGGTTTCGGCACAGTTTATATACAGTTCAGATAATATCAAAAGCGGTAAAAGACAACATTTAGCACTTTTATGCAAAACATGTAATAAAGATCAGATAATAAAGCCAAATATAACAATTATTCTAAGCTCGAATTCTTGGACCCTGAACCAGTGGTTCTGGGTCACCGTCCCCAGCAGAGTCGCTAGAGCTGTCACACCTCCTTTTCGCGCGCCCGACCCCGAAGGGTTAAATGCGCGGGTGGAGTTTTTCCAATTTAAGTGACAATATTCGAAATGGGATTATTTATTTAATTCAGAGTCGCCACTTGGGAAAGGTTTGGCTTTTGGTGTCCCAAGTCACCGGTTTATCTTGAATCCCAAATCGAGGAAATTTTAGACTTTTCCAAATGAAGTCTGCGAACCAGAAATTCTAAGTAAGGAATTCTGTTGACCCGAGGGAAGGTGTTAGGCACCCCCGAATCCCGTGGTTCTAGCACGGTCGCTTAAATTGTTATAATGGCTAAATATCTGATTTAAATACATGTTGTGACTTATGTGCTTTTATTAAGCTTGAACCGCTTCTATTATTATCATTTATTTTTATGGAATTGCAACATCATGAAAATGCATCTCGGACCACGTCACAATCAATGCACCCGTAGTTGTTAACACATTTTGACTCCGTTGAGACTTGGATTTGGGTCACATCAATGTGCACCCGATTTTAAGAATATAATTTACTTAAAGTCGCGCTTAAAGAATCTAAACGCGTTATTATCTTTGGGGAAGGCAGTGGAATTCACTAAAACTGTCCCTCCCAAACTCTAAATATTTATCGTTGTCAATTTATTGAGGGCCCCGCAATTTGTATTTTTATTTGGCGAGGCTCGTCTCATTATTTTAGAAGTGCATCCCACAGTGACTACATTTCTATTATTTTGTTTCCAGAGATAGAAGAACGAAAAATATATGCTAATTGAAGTATATGTCTTGGCCTAAATCGGACTCCTATCAATTTCTGATTAATTACTTATAAAGTAAGAAAACATCATGCCTTACGAAAATACTTTGGTCGAACAAAAGATTACATATGAGATTGATAAATGCAATACTTAATCCGAACATTACATACGAAAAGATTTCTTGTTGAACTTAACTGAACTTATTTGGGCTAGATTAAAGGATAACTGGCAAAGTAAAATGTTTTAATTTGACAAAGAATCATGTACTAGTTAACGAAATACAACACTTAATCCGAACACTTTTCGAGTTGAACTTAACTAAACTTACGTGGACTAATCTTGACTAAAAAAACTAACTGAAACAGGAACAGTATCGTATAAGGTCGAAATATACATGCCCATATTAACAAACAAACTACCGAGCTAAAACAAAACAGGATAAACTTAGTCGAATATCAGTACATGCTCTCGAACTGCTGAATTATAAACTAATCAATTTTCACAGGCCTGTTAATGTACTATGAATATTACAGCAAATGCTTGAACTTCTTCAACCTTTTTCATTTCATGCTTTCAAACTGTTTCAATTACATCAATATGGGACTTGAAATGTGTACCTGAAAATGCTGAAAGTGCAAAGGAGAAGAAGAAGAAGATGGGGAATCAGCAGCAGCAAAAAGCAGAATTAACAGTAGCAGCAGGACAAAAATGCAGCAGCAATAGTGAGCAAGATAGCAGCAGCAATCAGAATAGCACAACAGAAAGGATTCTGTTGCGAGATGGAACTAGAGTTGAAGAAGAAACAACCAGATGAAACAGCACACAGTGTGATACCCCAGACAGTCCAATTCCAGAATATACCAAATGCAACAGAACACTAACAATAATCTCGATTGAAATCTAGAAGAAGGGACACTGCCTAACGTATTGACAATAAATGAACTTCAGACAAACAAGACCAAGTTTCTGATTTCTTAATCTGTTTTTATCTCTTTCTTGCTCTCTTTCTATTCCTGCCAACTCTTTCTCTTTCTTTTCTATCCTCACAATGTATGTATTTCAAGTTTTCTCTTCCAAAACTCCTCACAGTGTATTTTCCTTCTCCCCTCTAATCCTCTCTATATCCTCTGATTCTCTAATTCTATCCTGTATATCCCAATCCTGTCTCTCCCCCTAATTCTGTCTGCTTTTTATCTCCCAGGTCCTCCTCCTTTATAAGCCTCAACACCATCTCTTTTAACAGCCTGTTTTCAGAATGTCACAGTACCCCTCCCATGTGTCTTTTACCTTTTCAGATCCCAATTAGTTATTTAAGTATATAACCTCCTTCAACATTCCCTGGCAGACTTACTTTTAAAAGGTTTAATACTTTTTAAACTTAAAGCAAGGTATGGGCAGTAGAATATATCTGACAGCATATGCTGTCAAATTGTTTAAAACTTAACAAAGACCTTTATGCAGGCCACAGGCTGTGCACAAAGCACATGAGGTGCACCAATGCACATGCTGTGCACGAGTGCACATGCCTCCCAATTCAGAATTTAAACCAAACATCCCTTTTTACATTACTGATCAATTCAACAGCTATAAGTAAACAAAAACTGGTTCTTAATTGACTCGACACATGCTTAGCAGAAGTAAGTCGATTTGTTATTGTTCGGACAGTTGAAACTAATTGACGACACATGTCGATTCGACTATATTAGCATTAACATACACAATCGTAACCAAAAATCAGACATTTAACAGTATCGACCCATAATTCGAATTATACTGACTGAGCAAAGTGGTACTCGAGGAACCAATTGCTCAGTCAACATTTGAAGCTCAATTATTGTTCAACAAATACATATGTCTTATCAGAATAGGAGGGGGGGATTTTAGACAAACAAACAGAGGTTCAGGCAAAGCGGTTGAAGCACAGTTGATAGAAGTCAAGGATAGAAAACGAACAGACCCTTACAACAATCAAACGAATCAAAACAACTAAGAAAAGAAAGAGACTCACCTTAAACCGCAAAAATCAAAACCTTAACTCGGACTTGGTCAGGCCTTTCTTAAGGCTGAACGGACTTTAAACGAAGTGTTTCTCAGATGAGAAACACTTCGATTAAAGTCCATTAGACCTTAATCTCTTCGGTTGAACCAGTGACGGAGGAACACAAAACTTTCAAAACTTAGATCTGGGATTCAGGTTTCCCTGATCAGATTCGGACCAAACCAAGTATGGTTTGGTCACGAGGGGGGTTTGGGGAGTGTCTGGTATGAATTTGAAGCAGATCGGTGTAGATTAGGTTCCGACTCGAATCTTCAAATGAAGATTCGAGAAGGTGGGATAAGATTCGAAGCGTGTGGTTGGTAGATTTGGGTTCAGGATGGCATGGGGGTTCTATGGTGTTAAGGGTAGGGTCACCGGCGTTCATGCCGCCGGGTTCCTGGTGAAGGGAGATGGGGGCGGCTCTAGGGTTCCGGGGTTCTTTGTGAGGATGATGAAGGGCAGGGGTATTTGGACAGGGGGTGGGGTATGAGGGGCAGCTTATATATGGAGTGAGTGGATGGACCTCAGCCGTTGGATGAGGCATGACGAAGGGCCAAGATCCTTCCACTTGAGGGAAACGGTGTCGTTTCAAGTGTTAGGGGCAGAGTTGGTTCGGGTAACGGGTCGGGCAAATGGGGTTATGGGTGAGAGATCCGGACCGTTGGATCAGCTTGGTTTGAATGGTTGGGATGGATTGGCATTGAAACGACATAGTTTTGGTGTTAAACTACGTCGTTTTGATGTCTGGGGAGTGGGCTGTGTGGACCGATGGATTGGGCTATTTGCTTGGGTTCCAGATTTTGAAATGGGCACGGCCCAAATTCATTTTATAACAAATTTTTGTCTTCTTTTTCTTTATTTCTAATTTCCTAAATACACAACCTAATTAAATAAAACTAAGCACCACTAATTAACACTTAACATATTTATTTCACGCGTATAAAATGTTAAAAGTAGGTAAAATTAAACAAGGCAACAAATCAGGACAAAAGAAAAAATGCATATTTTTGTAATTTTCCATCTAACAAACGGGTCATGGTTTAAATTACGCATGACACATACATTTTTAATTCTTTTGGAGCGATTGTCGCGTAAAACAAAAATTACGTGCTCACAGTACATAAGGACCACGACCCCCTGAAGCTCCATGGGATGTCTGAAGTGCTGAATGAAACGACCTGGGAGGATGGACCCTATCAAAAGTACCTCGGCCTCCAGATGAGGCCCCACTGAATCCACCAGAGTGATGAGGCCTCTGGTCAGACCCCTGACCATTCCCTTATGATAGAACCATCTCTACTCGTTTGACCACATTGGCTGCATCCTAAAAAGAAATCTCACTCCCTATCTGCTTAGCCATCTGCAATCTGATAGGCTGAGCAACACTACTACAAAAAAGGTCTTTGGCGAAAATAAAAAAAGGGAATTTGCGGCAATAACAATAGCCGCTATATCATTTAACGACCATTGATCTTTAGCCGATGAAGCCAGGGTCGCTAAAGCCTTTAGCGGCATTTATCACAAAAGCTGATAAAAGGTATGACTTATTGCCGCTAAATATAATTTGCTTTAATGGCAATTGTTTGCGAATATTATGATGGCTGTTAAATCTAAGCTAAAACAGCTGCTAATGTTTTTTTAGTGTCCATTTTTATAGCCACTAAATTCAAAAAAAAATTGTCGCTAAAAGTCCATACTTTTAGTGGTAAATGTTTTGTGGCAATTAAAATGGCTATAATATCCCTTCTAAAAACGTATTAGTATGCCCTTTTAGTATCCATTTTAATGGCTAGTAAATTCAATTAAATTGCCGCTAAAAATCATCTTTAGCAGCAATTATAATGGCTACAATATCTCCTGCGGAGATATCACAATTTTTCCTTTTATAGTCCATTTTTATAATCGATATATCCTATTAAATTGGCGCTAAAAGTCACAAGCTATAATGGCAATAGTTTAGCCACCATTAATAATAGATAATACATTCGTTCAAACAAGGTTCCAAATAACAAAACATACTAATATTAATTCATAAAAACATAATGTATCTCATTAAATTTTAACAAACAAAAGAAAGTACTAATCGAAAATATTACTACCACAGTAACTCAAAAAAACTTATACTATTTGAAAGAAATAGCTAATGTCATTATATGACTAATTCCAACGAATATAATCTTCAAGTAATATTTGCAAATCTTCATCATATTGAAATTTTTGACCCGCTAAATTATCGATCATCAGACTGTATGACCTGAAATTATAAAATAACTATGTCAATAGATGAAATATATGAGCATTGTAGATGTACGCATAAGCAAGCAAATCTTCTTCAACTAGCAGTCACTAAATATAAAAGGAATGCAAGCTAGAGAAGATCACACCAACGTAGAAAGCAAAAATATATAAAATTTATGCAAGACTTGGCGGATTTCATTTAAGAAGACGCTATAGATCTTCTGTGAACCTCAATTTTTGTGCTGTTAAAACACTGCCCAAGCTATAAAAAACGTACTGTAGAATAACAGTTTAATTTTTGGTCTCAAAACCAGCTCAAACTATCCAAATTTTCCAGTTGAATTTCAAAACCTAATGTTAACCAACTAGTTTAAAGCTGCTGTATATTGAAAATAATGCAGGAGAAACTAGTTCACAACTGAAGATTACTACTCTGCTAGCTTTCAATGAAGAACCAGTTCATACAATCCAAACAGAGATATAATAACATACAGTAATCTTAAGTAATTCTATTTTTACTAACTAAAGTTAAAACATTTCACTGACCAACAGTCTGGGGAAATTTGTATTTTCTGATCACAAGTCACGACTACTCTCGCAAATAAAAGGAAGAGAGAGCAAGAGGG
This sequence comes from Nicotiana sylvestris, assembly GCF_000393655.2. Lineage (NCBI taxonomy): Eukaryota > Viridiplantae > Streptophyta > Magnoliopsida > Solanales > Solanaceae > Nicotiana > Nicotiana sylvestris. The sequence goes on from NC_091061.1 coordinate 31,445,175, forward strand.
TTTTGGGGGGTGGGGTGGGTTTTGGGGGATGGGTAGGTCGGGAGCAATACTCATTTCTTAGAACGATCAATTTAACATGCTTGTTTCTAGTCATACACTCAGAATGTTTGATACATTTCATGATACTCAACTCTTATTCTGGATTTAGGACAGCAGAAGACACATATATGCTCAGCTTTTGGTCCAAACTTTGCAGTACATCATAGCTATGAATGAAATAATAGGCAGTTATTAATACAACCAGCATTGTAGATGCTTTTTTTATTTCGTAATAGCTTTCAGTATTCATACATGTCAGATATCTATATTTTTAACTGACAAACAAAATTAATCATACTTTCAGGAGCAAAGAAGCTGCTCAGTTAAAAAGATTTGAACATCTAGAGATGGCTATATACAACATTCAATCAGATGTATATGAACATAGTAGATAAAGTAGCTTTGATCAGAGACCTACTGACACCTACTGACAGTGGGAAGTAGAAGACACATTTTTTTAAGTAAGGAATGTCTGTTTTATTCTATTTAAGAAATTAACTCAGTTAACAAACCTTTTCCTCAGGAAATGTCTTTCCAGCAGAAATCTCCCCATTTAATAGGAAAGAGATGTAATAAGTTTGAAAGACATGTAATAATATTTAACAAATGAATATATGAAATCTTTAAAGGAAGAAGAAAACGTTTATATACTAAGATCATAAAAGAAGATTTGTTTAATGATCTACAGTAAAAAAAACTAAAACAGTAGTGAGCTAAAGGATAAAGATGAGTAGTACCGTGAGAAAGTGAAGTATTTCCAGCAATAATAAGTATAATAACTTATACAGTTAAGCACTTGAGAGATGCTCTGAAATCTACTGAATAATAGTATCATGAAAAAATAACAGAAAGCAAAAAAAGTATATGTTTCAACACTAAATATATGTCAACAGGTAAGTTTTTCCTAAAATATGGAAATGTTGAAGATTTATTACATCAATGCATAAATTAAGCTATAGATGGATCATATTAAACTTATTATTCTTAAAATAGTAGGTACTCAAGATGTGAGAATGTTATAGGTGACATTTAGACTTGAAATAAATGAAATCTTCATATATCAATTAATAGTTCTGTTTCATTTTGGGTAATCTTATTAATTTGTTCTTTCACTTGAAATATTTTCTAGTTTACTATTCGTGTATATTAATTAATTTGTTCTGTTCTACTTTGAACATACACTAACCACTGACAACAGTGATTGCTCAACCAAGTCATTCACATAATACAAAGACCAAATGGATTACCAAAAATAATACCTAATTAAAACAAATAACATTTATCTTTCCAGTCTTGTCACTAGTACATTTTCTGTACAATGGGTAAAAAGGAGAGCAAAACTTATTCACCGCATTTAGGTTGCATGTCATTTCTCTTAATTTAATTTGTGGTTACAGGTTCATTGCAGCTAAATAATGGAAACTTCCTATCATTTAACATATTGAAAGAGATTCAACTAGTGTTAAATGATGAAAAAGACGGAGTATTATAAATGCACGATAAGTGTCCTACAACAATTCAACTCTTTGGAACCTACTGATAACTTAATGAAGGATTTACCCATTTTCGCTCTCCTCTGCTCGCAATTTGGAGTAAATTAGATTGAGTATTATCTTGTTGACATGAGAGCATCATTACATTTGTGGCATCTCTTGGTTATTTTTAAGTGTAAGGCTAAGCAGAGCAATTTATTGGTGGGTGGTGAGTGGTGACTAATAACAAAGGTGACCAAGCTTATCCATACTCTTTGCAGTTTGTTGTTCTAATTCAAGTACATGCTTAGATTAAATAAATGATGTCGGGACATAAATCTTACTTCTGTAACCTGCTTACATACTTCCTGTCGGCAATAGCGCATGTATTCCTAAGGATTCGGCTAAAAGAACTAAATTTGGTCATCAATGCCAAGCACTCTAAGATGCGAGGCTAAGATCAACAAGTTTATCTTTGGCTGCAAAAATGGAGGAATGAAAAGTGCCAACGTTAACAGAATATCCCAAGGAAGAATACATTTTTGAGAGCAGAGTGATTCAGAGAATGGAGCTCTTGGTACTTAATACACTGGAATGGAGAATGGGGTGTATCACTCCTTTTAAATTCATAAATTATTTTGTATCAAGATTTTTCAAAAATGATTCAAGGAAATGTGTGATCTCTAGAACTGTGGAAATCATCTTTTGTGCTCTCAGAGGTAATTTTGATTTCTCATTCAAAGTCTAGTTTTCTGATTTAGTCAATAATAATTTTTTTAACCATTAAGCAGATATAAAGTTAATGAGTGTGAGACCATCAATACTCTGAAAGGCCTAACCAATCACAAAGCTATTCTCTCCAATGAACATGGAATTCACATATTGTAGTGAACTTTATTCACAAGCAAAATTCCAATCCATTATAATCTAGGAAAATAACATGAAGAATTCTAATTGACACTAGCGCAACTGTCAAATACTAATGAGATTTTTACAATCAAGACTGAAGAATGAGATGCTGAGAGTGAAGAACTACTTGGTATAAGAACCACCTGTTTATTAGCTTATTTCTTCAGAAAAAGAATGACTATCAAGTGTTAGATAATACCTAAGCGAAACTAGTCTTAACATCTTTTGTATTTCTAGCCTTGTTAGAAGTATATTTGTTTTTGTACACTGGACACAAAAGAAAGCAAAACTTACATACATCATCTACGACTGTGGTGTCCTTAATTTAATATATGATTGTAGATTTGTTCCAGTTAAACAAAGGAAGACTAATACCTAATAGAGACTTTCTATCACTTAACAACCTGAAAGAGATTCAACTACCGGTAAGATGATGAAAAGACAGAACCTTGGGCCACCTAAATGAGTATCATCATTGATCTTGGGACTAAATATTACTAGCTCCAAGTGAACATTTACCATACGAGCTACCCAAATTCACACATGATGTTTCTGTCACTTAAGAAGTAAACAAATTCTCGAAGCCAGCTTATGTCATTTGCTTACCAAGGAACAACTCAATACAACTATCTACAAGGAAGATAGGTCTTTTAGAATCCAATAAGAAAGTCATAATTCATTTTGCTTCACGCAAATCCTTGGCGCCTTGTTTGGATAATTGAGTGAAGGCAAGGTCTACCAATAAGCAAAAATGCAAAAGTAGTTCTACTGAAGAGTTATTAAGAGGACCTTCTTTGACATTTGATGCTACGTACACTACATGATGCATAAATAGTTTGGAAAATCGAATATTGATCTACATTCTGAGACAAAGATCGTAGACTAAATGTGCTCTTAACACATTAGACAATTATGATGTAATACTGACCAGTTGACCCCATTAAAGCTAAAGGAAGCTCTAAATTGTAATTACCCATTTAGTTCACAACATTTTATCTGCTCCTGCCTTAGCACCACCTCTCCTTCCCCAAAACCAGGAAAAAAAAGGGAACGATTGATAATGCTTGATATAATACAGATATCATAGTCATCTGACTAAGAAGGCATTGATAGATCGAATCTAATTTGCACCAAGGGGTATTCTTGCTCTTACATTTTTTCAGCTGTTGTTTTACGGCACCATCTGCAGACAGTGAATGGCCTCTTAACTACAATCTCACACCAACAACCATTCTAATAGTGCAAGGCTCAAAAGAGACCAACTAAGTATTCAGATGTTATATTCATAAGTTTTAGCATTACAACTTACAACCTACTTAAACAAAATCATTCTATTCCAAAAGTTGTGATACATCAAATTAAATAGAAATATGCGCAAGTGGCAAGTATATCAGTAGCATTAGCAGCTCAATTAGATACATCACAAAATTAATAGAAACCAACAAACACACAAGTGTTTATAGAACATGCTTCACCGTGTTTAGAATTTTCCCTACTTACTAAAACTAGTCAATTCATTGAGGGTTAGCAGGCCAAGGGACAAAGAAAAAGGGAGTTGTGCTCCCTTATTTTTTGGAAGCTTTAAGTTATCCAGATTGTTGCTCTACGTGTAAGGTCATGTCATTGTCATTAGATTGCTACTACTAGTTCATTTAGCAATGAGAAGAGCTGAAACTAGTAACTCAGGAACTACATTGTTACCTACTGCATATGGATCAGATTTGCAACTATACATTGTGGTTAATAAACCTACTACATAAAGGCAATTGGAACAGCAATCACAATAAAATTTGCAGATACCCTGACAACAGTGAAAGGGATATGCAATTTACCACCAGCTTCAATCACAATACCATTCTAAGAACCTCAATTTGGAATGTGAAACAGATTCAATCACAATACCTCTCCACAGCCACAACATCTTTTCTTTCCCCTCCCAAATACACTAAAATAGAGCAAATTGCATTGAAGACATAATATATATAAGTAAACGGAAATTTGTTTTCTGCTGCTAGTTACACTATATAAACCAGTTAGCACAAACAACTATCAATTAGAGAAAACAACAAAAACAGCTATCAATCAAAGAAAACAAAAAAACAGCAGCAAACAAAAAAACAACAATAGAGTAATAGAGGAAGAATCAATTCAATCAATCGACTATCAATCTAACATCAGGCAGATATCACAAACAACTTAGCAAACACAAAAAAGCTATACTTTCACAAATCCCAAAACGCCATAGTTGGATATCAAAAATTAGAAATTGGTACCTGGTAAGCAGAATTTTTTGCCGATAGACAAGAAATTGAAGGAGAAGAATGATTACTGCAATAATCTTGAAACCTACACAAAAAGAGAAGTTGGAAACGGATGAGAAAGAGAAGGTTGACAACGACGATTGAGAATATTCGAGTAGCATCAACCCAAAATCAATTGTAAATCGATTTCAAGAAACCTGCTGGGTAAGAAGAGAAGTTACCCGTGGATGGTCGGAGACCGTGGCAGGGCGGAGACTGTTGCAGAATATTCTTAAGCACGTAGGTTTTGCTACGGTGTGCCTCACTTTCAAATTGCTTTCCTATGGCGACTGCATGTGTCCTTCAAATTAAAGAGAATATATTTTCCTATTATTTTCTAATCGGAGGGAAGTCCAAAAAATTGGAGGGAAAGATTTCTTTTTTGGTATGGAGAGAAACTTAAAATAATAAAAAATTTGATTTCAATTAGTGCTTTTTAGCGGTAATTTTTTTATTGCCGATAAAAGTATATCTTTTACTGGCTAATGATCATGTGCTGTTAATATTTTAACTTAAATAATTCATTAGCGACAATTACACTATTGCCGCTAAATAATTGCCGCCAAAGACCTTTTTGTAGTAGTGCAAGTCCATCAATAAACCTCCTCACCCTCTCTCTCTCCCTCGGTGGGAAGTATAAGAAGAGCATGAAAGGCTAAATCAACAAATCTGGTCTCGTACTGAATGATAATCATAGAACCCTGCTGAAGGCGCTCGAACTGCCTCCGATAGTCCTCTCTCTGAGTGATAGGGAGAAACTTCTCCAGAAATAGCTGAGAGAACTAATCCCAAGTCAAAGCAGGTGACCCAACTGGTATAGCCAAACAAAAATCCCTCCACCATTTCTTGACGGAACCTGACAGACGAAAAGCAGCAAAGTCGACCCCATTGGTCTCCACTACCCCCATGTTCCGCAACACCTCGTGACAAATGTCCAAATAGTCCTGGGGATCCTCTGAAGATGTACTGCCATAAGTAGTGGTGAAAAGCTTGGTAAACCTATCCAATCTCCATATGGCCTCAAACGACATAGCTGATCCATCGTCGGTCTATGCTACAACACCCGGCAGAACTACCCTAACTGGCTGAGCTGCTGGAGTATGAAACTAAGGAGCCATCTGGTCCGGAGTGTGAGTAGCGAGAATCTGTATTCCTCCCCCAGCCCGAGAGATGGCTAGTGCTACAAGAAGTATGTCGGACTGAGTAACACTCTCCATAAGGCCCACTAGATGGACCAAAGCATCCTGAAGTACCAGGGTAGCTATGAACCCCTATGGAACCTGAGCTTGCCCTGCTGGAACGGTCAGGGCCGGAACCTCATCATCAAACTCTACTTGAGGCTTCGCCGTTGGTGGTGCTGCTGCTCGAGCTCTAGGCTGAGCCTTGCACCTGCCTCGCCCTCGTCCTCTACCCCTCGTAGGAGATGCCGCTGGGGGCTCGAGCTACTGATCAGCTGATGAAGAGGCACGTGTTCTCGCCATCTGCGGAAGAATAGAGTAGAGAGTTCAATTAGTATCGAGAGATCAATCCGCACGACAGAGATGAATAGAAGGGAAATTGTTCATAACTCTGTAGCCTCTGGGGATGAGTAGAGACGTCTCCGTATATCCCTCAAACTCTACTAATCTTGTTCGTGAATTGTGAAACCTAGGCAAACTAGTGCTCTGATACCAACTTGTCACAACCCGAATTTCCTATCGTCGGGACCGTGATGGCGCCTAATATTGTACTCGTTAGGCAAGCCAACATTGTAGAATTTTACACCTTTTTGTTTTGTCCATTTATAATTAAGGTCTAATAAAACCATAACAACGGAAATAAAAATAAAAGTGCATGATTTAACTAATTACTCTTATACTATTAACGAAAACGGAAGTAAATACCACCCAGAAGCTGGTGTCACAACTCATGAAAAGTCTACGAATACTACAAGTAATGGTTTGAAAGAAAATACATCTATAAAATAGAAATGATGTAAAGATAGGAGGGGACGCCAAAGCCTGCGGACGCCTACAGGACTACCTTGGGACTCCTGAATGCAGTAACAACAACCAACCTCACGATCAGCCACTAGCTCTGAAATCTGCACAAGAAGTGCAGAGTGCAGTATCAGTACAACTAACCTCATGTACTGGTAAGTATCGAACCTAACCTCGACGAAGTAGTGACGAGGCTACAGCGGGGCATAACAATATATATAACCAGCAACAGTTTATACTAAGACAGAAAAGGAATTACAAAATGAAATATAACAATGACTTGCATTAAGTAAAAACAGGACCCAGGCTTTCTATCAATAATTAGCTATAACTAATCCTTAAGATATTTTCAACAACACAATAATAAATCTCAGCAGAAAAGGAAGAATACATAAATATCACCTGATGTGGCGCGCTTACCGATCCCACCATATAATCAAAAATAGTACAAATATTCACCCTTATTTCTCCTTGTTGCGGCATGCAACCCGATCCCACCAGTCCACCCTCATTACTCCTCAATATATACATCACCCTAATTTCTCCTGTTGCGGCGTGCAACCCGATCCCACCTGTCTACCCTTATTACTTCTTGTTGCGGCGCGCAACCCGATCCCACCAGACAATCACATTCACCTTTATTCCTCTTGTTGCGGCATGCAACCCGATCCAAATGTATATCAACACCAATCATAAAATAAAGACAAGTGTTTTACAAGTTAACTCAAATCCTCCACAACACTTATACCTCAAACCAACACAATAGGATATCACTACAATTATGAAACTTCACCAGTTAACCCTACACAGCGAGATCAACCAAAGTGTACTATGAAGCACCAACAAACCAACTTCAACCAACAAGGTAATAAAATGAAACTACGAAACAATTAATACTTAAATAGAGAAAACAACAGTTAACATGAAGCAATTAGAATATGAGCAAGCAGCAATTAAGACAGGAAACAATATAATAGGAAACGGGGAAGGAAACATGCTAAAATGATAATTTGGTGGTGCATAGGTACTCGTCACCACACCTATACGCCACACACATGGAATTTCACATAGCAAATAATTCGGAGATCCCTAATCCCTCAAGTCAAAGTTAGACCAAACACTTACCTCAAGCCAACGGGTATTTCAAAGCTCAATCATCGATTTACCTCTCGATTCCACCACCAATTCACTCTTATCTAGTCATAATTAACTTAATAACATCAATAAATGCTAGAGAAATCAATTCCAATGCATAATTATAAGTTTTCCAACAATTTCCCCAAAAAGTAAAAATCTAACCCCGGGCATATTTGGTCCAAACTCGAAATTCGGACCAAAACCCGATTACTCATTCACCCCTGAGCCTGGATATACAATTAATTTTGGGATCCGACCTCAATTTGAGGTCTAAATCCTCAAATTTTGAAATTCCTAAATTCTACCCAAAAACACTCAATTCCACCATGAAAAATCCTACATTCTAGGATGAAATCTTGTAAAATGATAAAATAGATTGGAAGAAATAAGTTAAGAATCATTTACCTATGATTTGGGGAAGAAATTTCTCTAGGAAAATCGCCTCTTGGAGTTTAGGTTTTGAAAATTTGACATGAAAAATCTCGTCCAAGTCTCATTTCAGCTGCAGATGTTGCAATTGCGACCCGGCGAAGGAGGCATTGCAAATGTGAACCCCTTCTCACCTCTACATTGTTCGCAAATGCGAGAAATAGTTCGCAAATGCGAACATGGGCAAGACTGCATTTGCGACCATGTGATCGCAAATGTGAAGAACACTGCTCCCCAACTCCATCGCAAATGCGAGATGTTGTTCACAATTGCAAACATTGACCTCCACAGCTACTCTTTGCAAATGCGATGAGTAGGTCTCAAATACGAACTCATCAGTGGTCGCAAATACGAGGCTTTGCGAGATCAGAGGCTCTACAACAGAACTGAAGTATACCAGCAAAATTTCTAAGTTCAAAACACTCTGTAGCCTATCCGAAACTCACCCAAGCCCCAGGGCTCCAAACCAAACATGCACACAAGTATTAAAACATCATATGAACTTGCTCACGCAATCAAATCGCCAAAATAATACCTAGAACTACTAATTCAACATCAAAACACATGAAATTTTCAGGATAGTTTCAAAACTTCAATTTTCTCAATCAAAGGTCCGAATTACATCAATTCACTTCCGTTTTTCACCAAATTTCACAAATAAGGCTTAAATATCATAACGGACCTAAACCGGGCTCTGGAACTAAAATACGGGTCTGATACCAATGAGATCAAACATTATTCAATTTCCAAAAACCATTATATTTTCAGCTTAACAATTTTATTCAAAAATTATTTCTCGGTCTATGGACCTCGAAATTCAATTTTGGGCATACGCCCAAGTCTCATAATTTAGTACGGACCCTCCGTGACCGTCGGAATAGGGGTCCGGATCCATTTACCCAAAACGCTGACCGAAGTCAACAAAATTCATCTTTTTAAGCCAAAAATTATCATTTGTTAAATTTTTCACATAATGGCTTTTCGGATACGTGCCCAAACTGTGCACACAAATTGAGGAGAGACAAAATAAGATTTTTAAGGTCTCAGAATATGAATTCGCCCTCTAAAACAAGAGATGACCTTTTGGATCATCACACCTAAACACCCTAGGCTCGAGAGGATATTATTTTACAAGCAAATTCAAAATTATTTGTAAAATAATTTTCCTTCCAATTATAGCTGTTATACCCAACTTGTTAACATATATTAACAAAAACCATTATATCTGGTTAAGAATTTAATTAAAAATGAATAGTGGTAGTAAACCAAATGGCCACTTAATAATTAAGAAATCACATTCAAGCTCGCTTTCATTCTTAAGTCAGTCTCTCCATTCATTTTTACTTAACCATTTTTAACTTTTCATGCCTCTTAGTAAATAATAATTATAGTATGTAGTTTACCTTATAACCCCTCGTAATGATAGCATTTTAAAGAATCTTAGGAAATAATTTTAGAATTGAGTAATTAATAATAAGAGTAAAATAAGAAAAAAAGTTGTCTTTCTCTTGATTTGCTAAAATAGATAAGTACTCCCTCCGTTCATTTTTACTTGGCACGTTTTGACTTTTCATGCCCCTTAAGAAATAATAAATGAAGTGCATAATTTACCATGATACTCATATTAATTGATGCATATTTTTATTGGATTTGAGAAAATAATTTGAAATGAGTAATAAATACTGTGGGTATAACCGAAAAAAAATTGTCTTCTCTTGATATGCATAAACTGACAAGTAAAAATGAAAATCTATTTTTAGTATACATGCCAAGTAAAAGTGAATGGAGGGACGTAAAAGTTAAAATATATTTTTAGTATAATGGACAAGTAAAAGTGAATGAATGAAGTACGTATAAATTATGGCTGTCCAACGGGATGGGTCGTCCCGTCCCACTTCATTTTAAACGGGATGGGCCAATGTTAAACGGGACATGGGATGGGACGGGACGACCATTTCGTCCCATTTGTCCCATCCCATTTCATCCCGTTTCGTCTCGTCTCGTCCCGCCTGTCCCGTCCCATCCCGTCCCGTCTCGTCCTGTCCCGTCTGTTCCGCCTGTCCCGCGAGTTTTTATGGTATATTTGTGGAATTTCTGTTGTATTTGGTAATTATAAAACAAATTCAACTTATGCACCGGCCATTAATGAAATGATTGCAAAATTTAAAAAGTATATTTTCTCTATTCCCCAAGTTTATTTAATTTCTACAATACTTAACCCATATTTAAAATGAAGAGGTGCAAAGGGATTTGTTCGTAAAATTTATCAATTCAAGAAAATGACAACCATCTCTCGAAGACTTCCAAGCTAACATATATTCTTGTGCTAGAATCTAGATCAATGTTTGATAAATATAAATCTATGGAAACAACAGGTGGTGAAACTACTCCCTCTACTTCTAAGTCTAGAGTAGAAGTTCTATAGGAAGATATGAATTATATAACATGTTTTGATTCCTCTATTGATGATGAACTTGATTCTTAGCATCGGAGAATGCTTTTAGCGTAAATATTTCAAATCGGAGATCATAGAGGCCTGGTGGTTGCGTAGATTATGTGCTCTTCAAAAGAATTATATTTGTATGTGAGATTTTAAAGTTCTATTAATAAAATAACAGGCTCTAAGCGTTGAATTTTTTTATGAATTGTCTTAGTTACTTAATACTTTGAAATTATATTAAATAAATTATAACTCTATTATAAATTTAAAATTACTAGAATATTTCATTACAGGTCTATTGTTTTAATATTTTATAATTCTTTACTTAGTTTTCTAATTTCCGTTTTAACATTTAAGTTTATTAAATAAGTCAAAAAACTAGCCATTGCAAACTTTAAAAACTTAGTCATTTTCAAAAAACTAGACCTTTTTTTATATAAAAAGACTGCACTTTAAGGCCCGCGAACCCGTCTCGTTCCATCTCGTCCCATCCCATTTGTTAGCGGGACGGGATGGGCCGACCGTTTTGTTCCGTTTCGTCCCGTCCCAACACCGTCCCGCTTAAATGTCGTTCCGTCTCGTTAATTTGGTCCCGTCCCGTTGGACAACCATAGTATAAATAATGAATAAATGTCATTTCAAAACCACTTTCCCCAAAAATTCAACATGCACAACCAGTGTAACAATAATGTGTTATAACCAACTAGGGTTGTGGTAGAGTAGTAAATGCTCCTTCATTTTTAACCAAATGTTTCGGGTTTGAATTCTGGGTACAGATACGAAGCCAGAATTTGAAGCTTATGAGTTCGGAGTTTTAGTCATTTTAAGTTACTGGGTTCTAAATTAATAATTTATACATATTCAATGAATTTTTTAAGACAAATATATAGATTGGATCAAAGTGACTGGGGTCGGCCGAACTCATACTCGATGGGCTAGCTCCGCCACTGCTTGGGTATGGAGTCGTCTTTATTAGGAAGAACTTTACCCCCAAATGTGAAACTTTCCGGCTCGAATTTGGATTTAATCGGGTTCCAATACGGGTACCGCGTGAAAACCAAAAAAATACTTTATTATAGAAAAATTATAGAAAGTAAACTAGAAAAGTTACAAAAAGAAAAAGATTTGTGACAAGGAAAAGGGACCAAGTTGAGCTAAAAAAGAAGTTGAAGACCACAAATAAAAATACCTCGCATCTGGACATGTGTTCTATGTGCAGAAAGCATACAAAACAGATTTTTGATTTAACGGATCTTTCCTCTTTTTCTTTTTGGACAAACAATATAGAAAACATTTAATTTAATAGCGGATCTGCAGCACATTTTATGCACGTCCAAAATAAAAGGGAAATAAGCTGTCACATAAATTTGTCCGATTTTTTTTTCATACTTTAATGTTATATGGGGCCTTTTACTCTTCTATTCTTGTTTGAAGTAGAATTAATACCTCCTGAAAAATGGCGGTGTGGAGAGAGAAAAATTACATTCTTAAACGCTAGCGAAGAGCAAAAATATGTAAAAAAAAAAAGAAAATTGACTAAATTGAAACTTGAGAGAATAATCTAAACCTAGGCCGACTACGGACTACCTACGTTAGTTTAGAAACTATATCCCTGATATAGTGTCGAGAAGCAAGAATAAAAATAGTGCTACTACAGATCTAATTTTAGTCTAACGTCAAATCGTAGTTGTACTTTAATTGTTACAACTCATTCTTATTATTTAACTTCTTGTATGATCACTCTTGAATTCAATTTACATCACCACTTGAAAGCATCATCTAAAGAAGTCCTTTAAACATAAGAGGAATCCCATAATGTTTTTGGGATTTTAGTAAACTATATAAAATATATAAAATTTCTTAGTAAGCCCTTCTAGGTATATTAGTTGCCATTGAACGATGCAATTTTTTTTAATCTATTTAAAGTGATAGTGATGCATCGTTTTGACTTGGGATCCCGACCCTATCCAATGATATCGAAACATAACCAAATGATGATTAGTGTCGGGGCATTTGCATCTATACCCGTTTTTTGTGTCACATTTTAACTTGTGCCCTCTTTGCAAAAAAAATTGCAAGCGTACTCGCTTTTTCGCATAACTTCAGCATACGAGGCTGAAGTAGCAAAAGCAATCACGCAAAACTTCAGCATTCTAGTAGCCGGGCCGGAAGTTCAGCTGAAGTTTTTGTGTTGTAAATGGGAAACTCCAGCTCTAGAGTTGAATTTTTTACCACCTATTAATATTACATACTAGAGCTGAAGTTTTTTTACCACCTATTAATATTACATACTACAGCTGAAGTTTCCAGTTACAACACAAAAACTTCAGCTCTAGAGCTGAAGTTTTTTTACCACCTATTAATATTACATACTAGAGCTGAAGTTTTTGTGTTGTAATTGAGAAACTTCAGCTCTTTGGAAACTCAATTCCATCTTGGTTGTGAAATTCTCTCTTATAACTTGTTCATTTGTGATTTCCGAAATGGGCAATCTCCTAATACCAGATGGTGTTCCCTCTCCAACTCAAGACGTTGAAACACTCAGGAAATCCTTCAAAGGATCTTTTTTCTTTCTCTTTTTCACAACTAAGATGGAAATACATTACTCCTGCTTGCTAATGCATAAGCAGATTTTATTAATGTTAACCAAGCACAATAGAATGATGATACAGCAGAAGAAACAGATAAATATTTCACTTCCAAAAAAGAAGCAGAGTTTTGGAACCTGCAGGAATCAGAATTTAGCTTGATAAAAATGATTCTAGTCTTTGAGAATTGAGAGGAGTAGGAGCACAAAGGAAAACGAAGAGGAGAAGAAGGAGGAGAAAAGGAGCTGAAGTTATTTAAGAAGTGGGTACAAGTTAAAAGTTTTAAAAAAAATGGGTATAGGTTAAATGGGGGTGACCAAATAGGGCGCCCCGTGCAATTTTTACTTAATGTCGTAACGCTATAATAGGACAAGCAGTTGATACAGTCAAACTCCTCCATAAAGGCCATCCTCTGTAATAACAATTCACTATAACAACTAAGTGTTTACCCTTAAAATGGATAACAATTGAATTTGTACGAGTTTTTAAGGATACATAGAGTAATCTAATATTAATAACGTTAGATAAGCAAATAAAATTAGAACAAATAGTCAAACCAATAATGATAATGAACCCGGGCTCGGTTAAAGGCTTAACGAGAAGCTTGCCTTCGGTTTCGAACCAATGCTTATGAAGAACTTATAAACCAAAACAAGAACTTTGAACAATCCTTTAGAAACAGAGAAAAATAGATGTATATTGCCTCGGTATGCTTATTACCGAGAGTCTATTGAATAATAAACCTCCTCTTTATATAGTGGGGGAGTTTTACCCTAAGTACAATTCTAGAAAATGTAAAGAACTTCATTTTCATAAATTACTGATCAACCGCTGATACAGGCTGAGATTCATACTGTGATATCTAGTCGGGCACGGATATTACGGCCCTTTGTTAATCGTGTGTGGACCTTTGGCAATGCTTTTCGAGGTTTCGTTGTTCGAATCAGGTCGGGAGGCATGGTCTTGATGGCTGCGGGGGGAGAGGGGCATGTCCGCTCTTCGTTCGCCCCACCAGGAAATCGGGATGCTCATCCCCGGTTTTACCCGCATATAGATAGTCCCCTCATTTCTCAGAGGGTAGGTTCGTCGAAACTATGAGAAACGATACATGTTTTCCGGTTCCTTCTTCCGTACGTTATAATAGAAATGACAAAGAAGCTGAAACGTCCGTTCTGACTTCGGAAACGTGTCAACCATCGGCTTGTTGCCTCCGAATGCGAAGCGACGCGAACTTTTTCTATAAAAGCTCCTATCCTTTGTTCTTTTCCTACTTTCCAACCAAGCTTCTGCCTTCGATCTTTCAAGTTATTACTAACTTTCTTCAAACTCTCACATCTGCATCCTTGTTCTTCAAGTTTTCTTAGTAATTTCTAGGTTTTAACCTAGATTTTCCCCAAATCATTACACTCAACTCTTTATATGTTCCTTTTTCTTCAAATTCTCAAACCATTCTTAATAGAAATGGCAAAAACATCTAAATCAGTTGCTCAACAGGCTGCTTCTTCATCCCAACCGACCGCTAATATCGAGGCGGTCATTCCTGAAACAGTTCCCCTCGAGACGGCTGCTCCTGATGTGGTTGTCGACGAACTGGCCCCCGAGCCTCCCTTGAAAATGTTTATTCTCGGGGGCTGCTCAACTGCAGATGACTTTAAGGTCGAGAAACCCTTATGCAAACAAGACCGGGGTGAAGGAGCATCAAGGTACATATGCTTTGTGACTGAATATGTCCTTCCTGTAGTTCGAAAGAACTGTAATTGGGAAGTTAAGGACGTAGTAGTCCCCTGGGCCGAGGATGCCATTACTACCCACGTGGAGGGGTACTTAAGTGTTTACACTTACCCCTTCACACTGGGCCCGGTGGGCCTAGTTGTTTTGGATTTTTGCAAGAGGTACAAACTGTGCCTTCGGCAAATCCATCCGTCTCTATGGAGGATCGTGATCCTCCTTCGTTACTTCATGAACAAGATTGAATCTGGTCGGTTCACCATCGATCATCTTCTCCGTTTGTACAATCCCCAAATTTTTCGAGGGGGAATGATAAAGCTTACTTGCCGGGCCAGCAAAGCCTCATTTTCTAACATTGATGAAGACCGAAATCGAGGCTGGTAGGGAAGCTTCGGTCGGGTTAAGATCAAAGACTTGATCCCTTCCGAGTCCATGTCATTCCCTGAGAAATGAAATGCATCTTGTAAGTACAGTCTCTCCTTAAGCATTAATTTTTTATTCATTTCCTTTCTTCTCATTCGTACTTATGGTTGTGCAGTTGTTGTCTGGGTTCCAAATGTTATCCCCCGGTTCAAGGAATGGATCGAGGGAAACTGCACATAGATGACGTATCCGAACGCGCATGGAGCAAGCTTTCGAAGGGTCGATAGGAGGCCTGTTCTCATGGTAAGGTCTTTCCCCAAATGGTTTATGCCTTTTAAATTACATCATACTGACTTTTCTTCCCTCTTTTTTGTAGGTTTGCCTAAGACCACCGAATATAAGACTTTGTAAGCGGACGGGGATGTATCCTTGTCCGTTGATCCCTTCGTTACGGGACAGCCCGGGGATGCCACCGGGGAAAAGAAAAAGAAGAAAAAGAAGGCTTCGGGCTCCCTGAGCTTAGAGATAAAGCCAAAGAAAAGAATGGCTCGTAAGCCAAAGAAAAGCTCCGGCTCCCGAGTCACAGGACTCGGATTCGCTTCTTCGGCTTAGGTATGAGTCCAAAGAAGATGATATTTTTGTGGCCCATGGGTCGACCCCTCCCGAAGAGTAGGCAGAAGCCAAGGGGATATTCGTGAGGCCGATCTCTCTCAGACTCGAGAGATTGATGTGGAGACGAGGGATAAGACCCTTCCGGGATGCCGGCTTCACTTTGGAGGAAGCACCCGATTTAAAAGAAATTTCAGAGACGCCCTCATACACCGTATCCATGCTCGAGGAGGCCCAAGAAGGAAAGGAGAGGTCCAATAAAGGGGTTTATGGCACTGACGATCCTCTACATTCCTTTTTTGATGGTGTGGACCCATCCATTTGGGAAGATTTTTCTGTGCTAGGCAACCTGGAAGTTCCGAAGAAAGACACATCCTCAGAGGCTGGTGGGTTAAGTTCAAGCCCAAAATTGATCAATCAATTCCTTGCTTCGAGTGTGGACCCAGTCGCAAGAGATCGGTTATTCTTACCATCCCAGAGGATGCCTGAGTTCTGTCTGCTCCCGTGGGAGTAGAAAGCTACTTCCGATGCTTGGTGACCGAGGAAGACTAGACAAAAATGAATGAGGTGAACGTATCGTGCCTTTTCAATGAGGCTCAGCATGCGCTGAACTGGGTAAGACATCATTACGCCTTTTTGAATTTTACTTAAGTTTCTCTCAAATCTTTCATTGTTTTGCATGCCTCGTTACTTCATCACGAGAGATTTATCCGGTACCGGGTCGAGGTCAATCAGCTCGAGCACGAAGTCAAGGAGTAGGCCCCAAAAAGAGATATGTACAAGCTCCTCAATGAGCAATAAGATGGGGCCATCAAGGACCTTCAGGCCAAGCTGGACAGGGCTTCGAAGGAAGTTTCAGCCCTGAGGCGGTAGCATTCCGACATGCTCAAAAAGGTAAAGTTTTTTTAAGTTAGTAACATGGAATTAGTCATGGTGACTAATGACCAAACCTCGCAAGTCCATCAGAAGATCGACCAGATCGACCAACTCCGAGCTGAAATGAACGAGGTCCAAGCCATGGCCGATGGTTGGAAGAGCAAAATGGATCGGTTGGCTTCAGAGAAGGAAACCTCCCAGGCATAATTGGCATCGGTAGAGATTCAACTTCGTGTAGCAAAGGAGAAAGCGGATAAGCAGTCCTAGCAAATTGACGAACTCCAAGCACAATTGAGCTTGACTCTAGCTGAACGGGACGCCTTCGGTAAGGAATACGAAGCCATAAAATCAAGTTGGACACAACCTCCACTGATGTTGAAGAGATGGTAGCCAAGTACAAGGCTAATGTTGAAGCATCTGAGACCCGCCCGAAGACCAATGCTGAATATATGAGGCAGTTGTCCCGAAGGGAGACCCTCGAATAGATCCATGCTTGAGGTTTTGACCTGTCAGCCGAGATCGAGGAGGCTAAGAAGCTTGAGGCCAAGGCAAAGAAAGTTTTTGAGCCCGAGGGTGTAGAGAACTCTGAAGGTTCCGAGGGATCCGAAGGCTCTAACGATTTTGGTGCCAAATTGAGCCCCGACAGAGATCAAGCATGAATCCTTAGAATTTTTTTGTGTATATTTTGAGGCTGTTTTTGACGGGCCTTTATAAAAATATTCCGGAATATATAAAAAAAATTCCTCTTCAGCAATTTTGAGTCTCCACTTTTTTAGCACCTTTTCATAATTTCCATTCTTGCATATATTTCTAATTCCTTAGCATAGAATCGAATGTAGTAATAAGACGTTTGCTTTTCGAAATCCCGAATACAGCCTGACTTCAATGCAACTTTGTTTGCTCGAGACTTTGAAAATTCGGAGTAACCGGAAGTTTTTTCAAGATGCTTAAGTATTTTTAGATGATGCTTTTGTCGAGCGTAACCTCATAGAATGTTTCGAATTTTTATGAAGGCCTTATGTTTTGATTACAGACTTCAGACGTCTCTGAATCGTTTTAGGGTGGTCGTGGCCTTTTAGGTTTAGGAACTACCAAATAGGTTTTGTGCCTCCAGGATTTGATAGCCCGAGTTACCTGAACTTATTTTCAAACGGCAGTCCCCGAGTAGGGGTAGCCCTTAGGCTTGATAGTTCCCGAATAGGGATAGACCTTAGGCTCGAGTAGGGGTAGCCCTTGGGCTTGACAGTCCTCAAATAAAGATATCCCTTAGGCTCGATGCTTTAAGAGGGTGGAATATGTTATAGCAAGGTGGAAATTTTCTTTCATTTCTGTGTGTAAAATACCTTATCAAAAGCATGTAAAATCTTGTATTATGGATAAGGTGGCCTATGCGGGCACAGTTCACTTGACCATTTGTCCCTTATAATAAATCCTACCCACCGAGCCTGAGCTATTCAAGTACAAAGTTTCCTTCTTCCCTTACTAAGAAACTTAACCCAAGGGTGATGGCCCTCAGTATTTGAGGCCGATCTCGAGAGAACTTAGATACTATTGATGCGATCATTGACTCCTATTTAAACTGGTTTTCGAATCTAAGTTAGCACGATCCGTTGTTGCCTCGTTAAAAACCTTGCTGAAAAACCATTTGGGACAAAATCAGTTCAAGGGAAAAAGAGTGTGACGCGTGCTTTCAGACCTAATAGTCACGTTCCCCTTTGGCTATTTCCTGCAAGTGTTAGTCCGATTCATAATATTATAAAAGGGTAAATGAGATCGTACCTTAGCAGTAGTACCGGTTTTAAGTGCATCACATTCCAGTTTTTCGATAGTTGTACATTGTTTCCTGCTCCAAGTTTATACGAGCCTTTGCTGGTAATCTTGATGACTTAATATCGTCCCTCCCAATTCAGCCCCAGCTTCCCCTCATTCAGGTTTTGGGTGTGCGGTGTTATTTTTCTTAACACCAAGTCCCTGATCTTGAAGTGTCGGAGGTTGGCTCTTCGATTACAATACCTTTCTATTCGTTGTTTCTGGGCACCCAGCCGGACTAGGGCGGCCTCGTGTCTTTCATCCAATAATTCCAGGCTCGTGCTCATGGCCTCACTTTTGATTCCTCGGTTGCGTATCGAAACCTGAGGCTTGGTTCTCCTATTTCGATCAGTATTAATGCTTCAACACCGTAGACCAATAAAAATAGAGTGGCCCCGGTACTAGATTTCAAGGTTTTATGGTATGCCCATAAGACTTCGGGTAAAATTTCCTTCCATTTCCCTTTGGTATCGGTCAAGCTCTTCTTCAGGTTTTGAAGTATGGTCTTTTTTGTTGGTCTTGTTTGTTGATTTCGCATGTCCTTTCCCACTAGGGTGATAGGGTGTTGATAAGACCCTTTTGATCTTGTGATCTTTGAAAAACTTGTTTACCTTGTTGCCGATGAATTATTTTCCGTTATCACACACTATCTCGGCCAGTATCCCCAACCGACATATTATGTGGTCCCAAATGAAGTCAATGACTTCTTTCTGCCGGACTTTCTAGAATGCTTAAGCTTTGACCTATTTAGAAACATAATCGGCCATAAATAGTATGAATTGGGACTTACCGGGTGCCCATGGCAGGGGACTGACGATGTCCATTCCCCACTTCATGAACGGCCATGGGGACAAGACCGAATGTAGTAGCTCTCCGGGTTAATGGATCATTAGTGCGTGTCTCTGACAGCTATCGCATCTTCATACAAATTCCTTTGCATCTTTCTCCATATCGATCCAATAGTAGCCAGCCCTGATTACCTTTCGAACCAAAGATTCCGCCCCCGAATGATTTCCGCATGTGCCTTCATGAACCTCTCTTAATACATATTCGGTATCTCCTGGTCCCAAGCATATGGCGAGTGTGCCATCAAATGTTCTTTTGAACAAAGTACCTTCGGACAGGCTAAACTTGGCCGCCTTCGTGCAGAGCTCTCAGGTAAGGATCCGAGGGTAACTTCCCTGTATTCAAGTAGTCTATGTACTTGTTTCTCCAATCCCAAGTTAAACTTATTGAATTTATTTTGGTGTGGCCTTTTTCTACCACCGATTTCATAAGTTGTACGACTGTTCCTGAACTGAATTCATCGTCATCAACAGATGACCCCAGGCTAGCCAGAGCATTAGCCTCGCTATTTTGATCTTGAGGCACGTGTTGAAGGGTCCATTCCTTGAATTGATGCAGCGTTACTAGGAATTTGTCTAAATACCTTCGTATTCGTTCGTCTTTTACTTCGAACGTCCCATTAACTTGATTTACCACAAGGAGAGAATTGCATTTAGCTTCGACCACCTCAGCCCCAAGGCTTTTAGCTAACTCGAGACTTGCAATCATGGCCTCATACTCGGCCTCATTGTTAGTCAATTTTACAATTCGAATAGACTACCTAACTATGTTTCCCGTAGGCGGCTTCAACACGATACTGAGTCCAAACCCATTTGCGTTCGAAGCACCATCCATAAAGAGGGTCCAGATTCCTAAGGAAGTCCCCGAGGTTAACAAAAATTCCTTTTTTACTTCGGGAATCAAGGTCGGCGTAAAGTTGGCCACGAAGTCTGCCAAGATTTGTGATTTAATGGCGGTTCGAGTTCGATATTCAATATCGTGCCCTCTAATTTCTACTGCTTATTTGGCCAACCGACCTAAGAGCTCGGGTTTCTGCATAATGTTCCTTAGCAGGTAAGAGGTTATGACACATATAGGGTGACATTTAAAGTATGGTTTCAACTTTCTGGAGGCGTTTAGAAAAGTGAGCGCCAAACTCTCCAGGTGAGGATACCTTGTTTCGGCCTCACCTAGAGTTCTACTAACATAATAAACAGGAAATTGCATACCTTCCTCTTCCCGGACTAGGACTCCACTTACCGCCACTTCGGATACTGCTAAATAAAGGTACAGTTGTTCATCCGCTTGCGGAGTATGGAGTAGGGGTGGATTCAAAAGGTACCGTTTGAGTTCTCCCAAGGCTTGTTAGCACTCTGGGGTCCAAGAGAAGTTATTCTTCTTCTTCAACAGTTGGCTTTTGTCTGAGGACCTCCATATGAACTGGCTCAAGGCGGCTATATGCCTAGTTAGCCTCTGAACGGCCTTAACTCTATCCACCATGGTGATGTCTTATATGGCTTTGATTTTATTAGGATTAATCTCGATTCCCCAGTTAGATACCATGAACCCTAGGAATTTTCCAGATCCAACCCCGAATGCACATTATTTCGGGTTGAACTTCATATTGTATCTTCTCAATATGTCGAAGGTTTCCTGCAAATGTTTCAAATGGTCCTATGCTCACAGGGACTTAACTAGCATGTCATAATTATAAACTTCCATTGATTTCCCTATTTGTTCTTCGAACATCCGATTTACTGGGCGTTGATAAGTGGCATCGGCATTCTTTAGTCCAAATGGAATTACATTATAACAGTACGTGCCAAACTTGGTGATAAAGGAAGTTTTTTCTTGATCGTCCAGGTCTATCCAAATTTGGTTGTACCCGGAATAGGCGTCAAGAAAGCTGAGTATCTCATGCCCGGTCGTCGCGTCGATCATGCGATCAATATTAGGCAAAGGAAAAGAGTCCTTAGGGCATGCCCTGTTCAAGTCTTTGTAATCTACGTACATTCTTAACTTGTTTCCCTTTTTAGGTACTACCACTATGTTAGCTAACCATTCCGGGTTACTTAACCTCCCGAATGGAACCTATTTTAAAGAGTTTAGATACGTTGTCTTTGATGAATGCATGCTTGACTTCGGACTGAGGTCTAACCGGAAGTAAATTCAGATCCAACTCAACTTGTGAGTGGTTATCTCCGGCAGGATTCCTGTCATATCAAGATGGGACCAAGAGAAACAATCTAGGTTAGATATAAGGAATTTAATGAGTTTTTTCCTGAGCTCGGGAGTCACCCCTGTGCCCAGGTATACTTTCTGATCGGGCAAATATTCGATCAATGTGACTTTCTCCAGCTCCTTAACTGTTGATTTGGTGGCATCGGAATTATCAAGGGCGATGAACAACCTAGGGACTCCATAATTGTCATCTTCGCTTGCTCCTTGTTGCTCTAATTCGATCGGGACCAGTATCGGTCATTGCTATTTGGTTTTTTTCCTACCGATCGGCTCTATGTTTTTTAATGTTGAGAGTGCGGACATCGGGATCACTTCATCGACTCTGATTTTTGATTAGTACTTGTTATGGACATCGGTCCAAGTTACTGTCGGGTATTCTATCAAGTTCTGTTTCAGCTATTGTGAAGCCAAGAAGCTTCACGGGTTGAGTCCTTAGGTGAACGCCTGAACGGCCCAATTGTCCGCAATCGGGGACAGATCCATTCTTCCATTTGAAACCTCGATACGAAGTACCTGAGTTTTCGTTATCTCTTTATTTTACTTTGAAAAGGTCTGTGTCACGACCCAAACCAATGGGTCGCGACGAGCACCTGGTACCTTACCCAACCGAGTACTAACATAACATATCTTTTCATGTCATACTATCGTAGATAACTGAGCCGGAAGGTTGCCGTGAGATATATAGAATACAACATGTGATACCAACATATACATAAGATATACGGGCATATAAGACCAAAATAACCACATGTATACTGAACATAGGCCGACAAGACCATATATTCTTTTACGTACATGACATCTGTCTACAAGCCTCTAAGAATACACATCTAAATCATACTAATCAAACAAGAAACTCCAAAACAAATGGAGCGCACCAGCAACTTCTGCTGAGTTGATAGCCTACTTAGAGGGCTCTCGACCTGTCTATCGGGATCTGCGGGCATGAAACGCAGTGTACCCAGGGAAAAATGGACGTCAGTATGAATAATGTACCGAGTATGTAAGGCACATAAATAAGTACATAAAAATCATGGAAGAAATATAGAGTAAATGACTCAACTTGTAAGTCTAGATAACTTTGTAAATCATGTAATAATTATGGTGTCATGCATATGCATATGAATGTCATGGCGTGCATAGGTATATTTTCATAACATCATCAGGCCTCTGAGGGCATCCCACCATATCATCTTGGCCACTGTGGGCAAAATCATCAGCGTATACCAGTTGATCAGATGGTGGCGCGTATATAACGCCTTAACTTTTTCTCATATCCCATGTACATATAATATACATATATACGTGTATATAACATCATCTGGTCATGGGTCAATGTACATGTATAAATATATACAGTACATGAAAAGTACGTCAATAAAATCTCTTGAAATGTCATAAGGCCATTATGCCTTTGATTAATGTCATGAAAAGAATATCTCAGCCAAACTGAATACCTATGTACATTTTTCAACAGTAACAAAATCTGGAAAGGACATTTCACTTGTACATCTAACTTTTTGTTAGAATCTTTCTTAAGATAAAAAAGTCAAAGATCTAGTCTTAAACTTGGTGATGAAATCTCAAAAGTAGAAATGAAAAAAGGCAGATAAAAGGCTGGTTGTCCATAATAGAATATCGGAGAAAGAAAATTTTATGTGATTAAGAGGTGTTCTAATTTCAGTAATTCTACACATAAACCTGTGTGGTCGTGCAAAACAATTTCTAGTTGCAGCTTGAAAGTCAAGCAACTTACGTATTTTTAAGACTCATGAATAGATGATAGAATAATATGACACATGGGAGAATAAGAATATACACATCTTTAACATTTCTACCAATAGAGTAATTTATAGAAGTTGTGCATTTGCTCGTTTCGTTTGTATCGTATGGATCATGCCAAAAAGAAAGAAGGGATTACCTTAACATATCTGAGCCGATTCACTTAACAATCCCTCTAACACACGTTAATTGAGACAAATCACGTAATGGCGGATCGAAATAGAGAAAAATTCGTATGATATTCTTGAGAAAGATTATACCGTGTTCTCTTAGAATTGCATCTTACGCTGCTATTATATAATTCCAAATTGTGTTACAGAACATGTAACTTGCTAGTATGGCGTTGAAACCCATATAGGCTGCCATGGAATTGTAGTATAATGAAAGAAGTAAAGAAGAAGGACATGACTTTAATTTAGGGGCCAAGTGAAATTGAATAGATTGTAAAGAAATGGAATGAATAGGATTAATGTTTCACTTTAAATGGGAACACACGTAGTTTACAAATACAGTAGTACTTTTCTTAAGACATGGATACGTGTTTTATGAGTTAATTCTTATCTAAAAGTCTTGATTAAGCTTATCCACAAAAATTCTTTAATTAATTTGTTAATCTCCTACTAACCAATAATTAATCAATTATTCCCGTAATTAAGAATTATCCTAAATTACTTAAAATATTGCTCATTTTTAACATACCTTATACACCTCTCTATCATGTCCATATGGTACCATGTATGATACTAGTCCATAAATATCGGGTATTTTAGCTCGGGCCATATTTTATCCGAAAATGTCAAACTTCGACGAAATTCATTTTCTTCGATTTGCTTACCCTCTCACCTTCACCAATTTACTCATCACTTACTTAAAATAGCATAATGCTTATAATCACAAAATAATTTTATTCCCGAACTTGCGTCGATTAACCTACGACGAAACTTTAAAGTTCAAAAATGCGGGATGTAACATCTCATTTCCGAGCTTCCATTAATTTATTTATGGCATACTTTCATGTACGAAAATATAGGGTGTAATATTATTCCCCCCTTTGGAACATTCTTCCTCGAATGTTGACTGATGCACTTATCATTTTCATAACTTATGCCTTTTGAATACTTTAGTACTCTCATTGCCATCTAGGCAATCGTTCTTTGAATAATTCCAAAGTCTAGGGCATTCCCCCTTTAGTCCTCCTTCTCATACCACGACTTGTGGTCGAAATCTTTCTAATCTCGTAACTGTTGCTACCTTCTGTCATAGATCAGTTTATCCATCCATATGACTTTTCTGCCATAACTCTTACTTTGATATCGCTACCAAGGTATACTACCAAACTCCAGGTTACTTTCGTTGCTTATCCCATATGTATGAATCTAAATCCTTTAATGCTTCCTCATTATTGTTCATCTTAAGAATGACGGCCTACTCCCATATCATACTTTGTGACTTTGTCCATCCATTGTTGATTTACTTCAATATTGATCTATAATCTACCACTGATAACTTGAAACCTATTACGCAATCGCTAGGGCTCACGTTGAATCGTGGAACATTTGAAGTGATTTTCATGATTCACATGGGGGAGATACGATACTATACTTCATAATCGTATTTCATAGCATCCCAATGTGATTTACCTTACGTGGGTAAATTAATCTTGTACACTTCATGAATCCCTTTATTCAAATCAGTACTTAATCGAAGGCTCAAACGTCATCTTTTATCTACCACAATTACACCTTTATTCTACTATCAGGGTAGCATTCCATCTCTTTTAAATGGTACTTATGATGAGTAACTCCTTTGAATTTATTCAAGCTATACTGAGCTTTCTATAACTTCGAGAAATCATCAGCTCTCTTGTTTTCATGGGCTTTAATCCCGAGAACTTATCTGTTTCTCGTCACCTTCTCACTCACCCTTTTCTGTCCTTATTCCTGTCTTATCTGCTTCTTCGAGGTGTGTGTCCTCTAACCGGGTCTGACCTCTACCTCAAATCGCCAGGACTCGAACTTATTGCCCAATTTAAGACTTTGAAATCGGGCTCCTTGATTTTGACAGTATACAGATAGTCCCCGCGTTTCTTAGAATGAAATGATATGAAACGATTTGGATTCCTGAAGCCCTTAGTGATGATGTCATCCTCGTGATGCCAGCGTGCGAAGTGATCGAAACATCCCATCGGCCCACTTCCCCAAAAACATTGAATGCACGCCAGCATTGGTCGACCGCTAATGCCACCTAACCGTCACTGCCCCTCTATAAATATGAGATGTTTCTCTAAGAACTTTACCCTTTCTTCAATACTTTCCCATCTTCATCTCTTTCTTCAATTACTCACTTCCTCCGCCTCTTTAAGTGCTGGAAAACACCAAGCTCTTGCCGGAAACACCTCATCCCTGTGCACCTGCAATCTTTAGCTTACAACCATGGTTAAAACTTCCAAGACAGTCCCCAAAAAGGATAAAGCATCATCTTTCTCCGTCTCCCGGCCGGCCAAACCGGTGGTGCTGCCAACATTTGAGGAAATCACCCCTGGTGATTAAATCATCAAGAAGGACTTTGGTATCGAGAATCCTCCCGATCTCGAAGGCCGATGCGAGCACGTATCCCGATATATTAGCCTGATAACGGAGCATCTCACCAAGGAAGTAAAGAAGGATTGTCGATGGGGAGACGAGGTCGAGGTTCAGATCCCGAGGCCTGATGAAAGCATAACTACCCACAATGAGGGGTTTTTGAGTGTTTACACTTACCTCTTCACATTGGGTCCTCTCGATCCGGTGGTGATCGACTTCTGTAAGACGTACGAAGTCACCATTGGTCAAATCCACCCTTCCTTTTGGCGTATCATGATCATCTTGCGGTACTTTTCTGAAAGGCCGAGGGTTTGGAATTCACCCTCATCCACCTAGTTCAGTTGTATCGTCCCCAGTTATTTCGATGGCTTATCAAACTGCAACGCCGAACAAAGAAATCCTTCTTTGCCAGCACCGACGAACCCAAAGACCGGGGTTGGATGAGCCGGTTCATTAGAGTAAGAACTTCGGACATCATCCCCGAGGAAAAAATGTCATTCCCGGAGAAGTGGAACTTTAACCGTAAGTAAAGTTCGTATTTCTTGTATAGATTCATATTCTTTCATTTTCCATAACGCCCCTATCTTTCTTTTGACAGCCAAAGCTTGGGCACCCCTAGCGGTGCCCGACCTCGAGGATTGGATCAGAAAGTTAGCTGTCACTTCTTCCTACGACAAGCGTAAGTGGCGCGAATTAGCGAAGGGCCAGTAGGAGGCCAAGAATCAAGGTAAGTGCCTTTCTATAGTTTAAACACTTTCCATACTGTTGGAGATATTTTTACTTACTCACACTTTCTTATGCAGGCCTTAGAGATGCGTCTGAGATGAGACCGGCCCCGCCCGGGGAAACAACCAAGCCTTCAAAAACTAAGCTCGAGAAGGACAACAAAAGAAAAAGGGTCTCGAAATCCGAAGACCCCCAAGACAAGAAAACCTCCACTCGAAGGATGCGGAAAAGGTTTGCTCAAACGGGCACAGACTCGGCCCATGACTCCCCGGATGGTGAGGAAAATGATGAGGAAGAGTCGGCGTTGGTGACTCGGACCAGGAATCCAGTTGAGTCCACCGAACCTTCCGAACTAGAAAATCCATCCGGTGGTGAGGATGCCCAGAGGGAAGAAACGGGCAAGGCCCGGATGTCCCCGGAGGTTGAGATTGTCCCTCCGCCTTCAGCAACAATGCCAATGGGGGTAAACGTTGAGTCCCCCAATGCTTTGAGAACCACTCGGGGCCACGACAACAGGTCATTTCCTCTCTTTGCCGATTTATTCCGAGGGGGCAATTGAAGAAGCCAACGCTCTGCCTAAGCCCGATCCAAACAAAGTCATCGAGGACGATCCTTTCTAGGGTTGTTACGCTAGAGTAATCCAATACAAGTGATTAATGCGTTAGATAAGCAAATGAAAATTTGAACAAATAGCCAAACCAATAATGATAATGAACCCAGGCTCGGTTAAAGGCTTAACGAGAAGCTCGCCTTCGGTTCCGAACCAATACTTATGAAGAACTTATGAACCAAAACAAGAACTTTGAACAATTCTTTAGAAACAGAGAAAAATAAATGTATATTGCCTTGGTATGCCTATTATAGAGAGTCTATTGAATAATAAACCTCCGCTTTATATAGTAGGGGAGTTTTACCCTAAATACAATTCTAAAAAGGTAAAGATCTTCCTTTTCGCAAATCACTGATCAATCGTTGATATGGGGGAGATTCATGCCATAAAATCTGGCCATGCACGGATATTACGGTCCTTTGTTAATCGTGTGCGGACGTTTGGCAATGTTTTCCGAGGTTTCGTTGTTCGAATCAGGTCTGGGGGCATGGTCTCGATGGCTCTGGGGGCAGGTGTTTTGTTCGGGCTTTTGATACGAGTGGCTCCTGGCTTCGATTTCGGCTACACGCAGCTATGTCCTCTCTTCGTTCACCCCACCGGTAAATAGGGGTGCTCATTACCCCTGATTTTACCCGCATACACCAAGTTTTCTTTAGAACTAATTTTTCATGTTATGTTATAACATATGTGTTTAATAACAGGACTTTACTACGGCAGCCAAAAATATTCGAATTTTTTTCATGTATGGATAGACTACGCTCTTTAATCACCACTTGAAAGGGAAAGACCCTCTTCTCCTTCTGCCTGTGACATATTTGGAACTGTTTTCGACAGGGAAAAAACAAATCTGGAACTGTTTGATATCAACCATACATGAAAAAGGAGAAGGTATAGTATGAACTTTGGGAAAACTAGTATATATGTATCCACGAAATAATGGAAAAAGTAAAGGAAATATCTCCCGCGTGAACACTTGTTAGGATTTACTAACTTGCTATAAACATTAATTAAACGTGTGAATTTCCAGACAATGCTATATCTACTGATTATTCATATTTCATTACAAAATCTTCCTAGCACTCGGACAATGCAAATTTCAATCTTCACTTGGTGCTTCTTCACTATACAGACGGCTAGCTTTAGGCCTAGCACTAAAAAAAGGTGTAATTGATTAGTTCTAACATTTGCCTTATCCAAAAGGGATGGGCCAGTGTCCATCGATCTGGTGGATCTACTTTTAGTCCAATTAATACAAATAGGGATATATTTCCACAACAATGATAGCATATTAACCATTACCTACTATCTTGGAAAACTCCAAGGACACTTAGCTTGTTGAAAGTGGAGGCCTTTCAGATCCCCAGAAGACGTTATTATAAATTCTCTACTTGTACATCAGACAAAGTATATAAAATTTAACTATTACCATATTTTCTCTCTTAGTCAATTATTGTAGAGGTTTTGGCCAAATCCTCTCTGCATTTTGTAATTACAATATATGGGCCTCAAAAAGGTTATGGCCTAGATTGGTAACTTTCATTGTACTTTTGCAAGAAAAATATGCTTAAGGTCGGTCCAAATGGTCAAACCTACTTCATAATGCAGTAACAAGACACATATTCATGCGCCCCTACCAACTCTTAAAAGGGATAAGACACAAATAGGTGATCGAATTCACAGTTTATTTTGGTATACATAGATTATACACACACACACACACACATATATATATATATATATATATATGTATATATCGAGTATTTTTAGTTTAAGCAATTGGATAACGCCCTTTTGAATATAGTGTGGAAGGAAGATATTGGATAAGTACCCGTATAGCCTCACAATTTTGTTTCGTTGGGCTAGGCTTGTGTGGGCTGGGCTAGGCAAACCTACATTGACAACTCTATCAGCTAACTCTGGTGGAAAATGGATAGAGTGATTGAATTGAGGCGTGGATCCTTGGAAACAATGAGGAAATGCTTGAATTGGAGAAGGATGAGGAATCTCTAGCATATGTATCTCCAAATCCTGGGGTCTAAATGCCCCTTGAATTTGTTCAATTTTATTGGATGTCCTCAAATTGAAGCACTAAGGATTGGTTTGGTTTGGTTAAGATGTTAGTTATGCAGGATTATAATAAAGGAAGATTGTTTATGCAATGAACAAGAATGAAGGGATAATATTGTGCATAATTTATATTGAAGAGACTTTTACGAATGGTTTACTTACTTTGCAGGCATTTTTGTCTTTAAAATACTTTTACCACGCATCTCTAACACGTGAATTCTTATACCACATTCTATCTCACATAAAATAATTCGAAACTTAATATGGGTTTTAAATGAAAAACCATACAAACTTAAGCCTGACTCCTTCCTATCACAGACAGATGTAATTAAAAGAACCCGAATTGCCCTTAATGAATGTTAACATTCGACAACTTAAGTAAAATCAAAATCGTCCACGGACTACAGATAAAACCAAATTTGTAGAACTTTTTCCCTCGGCGGCCAGACCTGTCGTCTAGCTCGAATTTCTTGCAGACTGCAACGAGAAAAGATAATATCAGCCATGAGGAAGAACCTGTTGATATTTTGCTTAATATAAGTGCTTCATATAACAAAAGGAAATGTATTAAGCTTACAAGTAGTTCATGATCTCCCATAATCTCATCAATTAACTCTTGTAATGGCTTGTCGGCGCTATTTTCAACTAGAGCAGCAAAGACGGGATCCTCAAGCCCTGTGCAGAAACAGGAGTATGACCAGAGGCCAATGGAGCTAGTATTTTCGACATGGCACATATCTATATATGTGAAAACCATTAAATTTTCAACAAATATTAAATTATGAGCCCAAAATTTAAAATTTTGAACCCCTCAAGTTTAAATCCTAGATTAGCCTCTGAGCATGTAAAAGATCATTTTAGATGCGACATTAAACTGAAAAAGAAAGTTGATAAAAGATGAAAAAACAATCTACTATTGTATCAGTTGAATGCCTTAATTGTCATTGCTACGGAAAGAACATCACCATATATCGAAGGATTTGCATTTGCAAGATGTAGTGTGAAATGTTATGCCTTCGCAGATTATAGTATGTTGTGCATTCAAGGAGCAACCAAAAAAAATCCTTCCACTCATGTGTTTTCATAATAAATTATTCTATGATAATCTGTTTCTCCACCTAGATCTCAAGATAATGCTGTATTGAGGCAGTACAGTGTTTAGAAATACTGGATTTTCCTTTTCAAACATTTTTAAGAGAACTGGCGCGCAGTTCTGTCCTGCAGGCAGAAGTTTTATTTGTTTTTCAATGAGTTTTTTCTGTTTAGACATAATTGTTTGGTCAAGTTGAAGACCTCGGCTGTGAATGCAGAAAGAAACGATTTACCACTTTCTTCGAATGCGTCAATAAACATCATCATCTCCTCTCCCGTAAGGCCAGACAGGAAGCAAATTCGTGGAAGCTGTTTAGCTATCTGCATAAAGGATACCTCCTCATTAGAGTAATGATGAGTCTGTTGCTTAGACGAGCAATTTCCGATTCTTATGACAGTTTATTAACTCAGGACAAGGCACGGATAAGCATATACTAAAACAACAGCAGCACGGCAATTACAAGATAGTTGGGGCCTGCTATATGAATCCTCAGTATCCTATGTCGCTCCATTTGGAGCCAGAGGCGGATCCAGAATTTTAAGTTTATGGGTTCCTATAACAATCTCAAATTAATCTACATGATAACTGGACCAACGAACTGGGTTCCAAGCTAAATATTCTTATACTTTTAATGATTATTTTAGTACAAATACAGGATCTATGCAAAAGTTACTGGGTTCACGGGAACCCATAACCTTTGCTCTAGATCCGCCTCTGTTTGGAGCTGCTTCATTTTGATACTCAATAGTCTGGTTCTTTAACAGCGGGGTCTCAACATTCTCTACTGACATACAAATCCAAACGGATTAAACAGACTTTTAGCAAAGACTGGAACTAATGGCCTACCAGTGTAACTTCACTTCAATCCTAGCTAGTTTGTGTTTCCTATATGCATCTTTTGCTTCCAATGGTAACCTATTGCAATGATCAGCATTAAGATCAGTAATCTTTCAGTTTGAAAGACTACTTGTTCGATTAGCTGAATTGCTAGACTACAATATCTCGATATTATTTACAAAATCTCCAAAATTTTGAGCAATCATAAAACTATTTTTTACTATATACTACACAAGTTAAATGTTTAATACATAGGGATTTTATTGTACTATTTGGGACGCTTACATGAGTTAGTGAAGAAAAACGAGCCAGAACACACATACCTTCAGACCTAGGGTCAGGAAGGAAAAATGCTGATATATACTCATAAGAGGCTTTAGTCTATTTCACAGATCAAGGAGGCGGTAATATGCTTTTTTAACTTTAAAAAGTAACAAAAATTAAGCAGCATATTCACATGTTCTGCTGAACAAATTAGGGCTTAGGTTTCGAATCATAATGTTTGCAAGCTGTATCTTCTATTTACTATTTTATTCTTGGTAACCGAGAAATCCACTGTTTACAAGTTTCGAAACTCAGTGTATAATAGACCCGTCTTGTACCTGTCTCCACTTAAATACTATGATTGGCTCACTAGCCAGGACTCGAACTCGTGACGTATGCTTACCATACATCATGCCCTGTGCTACCTTTTCCATTTAACCAAATCCCTGGGGGCTCTTCAGTTTACTATTTTTTTCTTCTTCTACTGAAAAATGTTTGTTTCTCGAAAAACTGAAGCTCAAAGCACGGCCAAACACTAGTTATATTCATCCATGATCATGTCAACAGTGGGTGTATGCAATGGTGTGTGCCATTATTGTACTAGATATAAGAAGATAATCTCACATCTCAACAGCCCGGTGAGTGCAGAAGCACAATGATCTATCAAAGAATTCAGTTGACTGACCTTTGAAGCATCCAAATTGGGCTGTTTCGTATTTATTGCTTCCCAAAGTGAGCGAGAAATCATGTCTTCGGTACAAAAAATGACCTGCAGCATATATGTTTATTAAATGTAACTTCGAATTGAAATTCAAGAAAATGACATTTAGAAATGCACAATACCATCAACTACATGAAATTTCTGGTTAGACAAAAAGAAACGCACAAGAGCAATGAGATGTCTAGTGAAATTTACCTGAAGGAATTCACCACCCATCTCCTTCAGAAGTTGTTGTATCTGCAACAAGGTAAGCGTATCAGAATCAGTTATGGATTCTAATGAATATCTAGGACGCAATTTTAGTTGCTGTTCTAAGTTTTTTTCCAACAAGCATGCTGCACTGACCCCAAAATTACTAGCATTAAGAGGGAACCTAAACAAAAGAGGAAGATCTAGAAGGAAAAAGCAGTTGAGAAGAGTGACCTAATTCTTCAGCATATGAAAAAGAAAATGCAGTTCATCCTCCTATGAATATCAAATGAAAAATAATACAGACACTCTATGAATATATAATCGTCCACGTGTTATAGTTTATCAAAATTGATTTTACCTTTGCTGCCTCGTCCACTTCAAATCCCAGCAACAACAAAGCCTGTGTAATCAGTAATTCACGACGTGTTGATTTAAGATTAGAAATTGAGCAAAATATACCAGAAAATCACAAAATACGTGCTAATCTTTCTAGAAAACTTTTAGCTTGAAAGGATAACATTTGAAGGCCATCCAAAAATCGCCATCAAGTATTGGCTCTTATACACCATAGTATACAGTCATTAAAGCAAGATATACTTCCCTTTGCAGTAACTTCTTCACTAGAACAAAAATAAATTTTGATACATCTTAGAAGATACAGAAAACTCAAAAATTTCAGCTCCTTCAGAAATGCCAGGAAGTTCGAATTCTGATAGCTGATTTCAACATTTAAAAATGAAAATATTACACACATTTATGTCCATGTTTGTGTCCATAACAAAATGATAAAATACAGATAGAAATGCTCCCGCTCATTAAACTAGTACTCAAATGAGCTCCACATAGGAAAAAGAAGATAAAGAAGCTGTCCGCAACTTAGGCAAAGAAATACTTTATTGTACTGCATTGGATAACGAGTTGCACATCTTCTTTGCCAGATATTAGGCAGGACACTTGTTGAGCCCTAGAAATGTAATTCTCTCCACTTATATTTCCTTGGTTGAGAATATAACTAAAACATGTATTTTCTCACACAATTTCATAGCAGTTCCCACATATCTTGTTCCTATTGGAAGTTGCCTTTTTAGAGGATCAACCAAAACAAATGGAAAGATGAAAAGAAATGACTGATGCTACTGTAAAATAACTAACCAGAACTTACAGGTGGACCATATTTTGGATATTCAGGATTTACAGAAACAAACTTAGATTCTTCATCAGTAATCTCAGAGGGAAGGCCTGAAAAAGAGGGCATTGCGTTAGAACGAAATGGTGAACAGAAATTGCATGAACAACAAAAACAGATGCCAAATAGGCAAAAGTTATTCAAATAAACAGTAGCTTCAAAATCTCATCTACAAAGTTAATGATAGAAAATAACATGATGAGAGATAGAAACTCATTTGAAAACATAGATTGTTACAGCTAATTCTATTTAACCATAAATTCAGGGGATCATAATGTGTAGATCCTTCCAGCTTTTGTATATTTAATTATAAATTTTGCATCAAATCTCAACACAAACAGATATATGTTATTAGATATAAAATTCCTCTCATATTGATAAACCTATTCGCTGTATCGACGTGCCAATTATCAGCTTTTGGAGTTAAATTAGGATTACATGAAACGTTCTTTTAAAAAAAATTATAAGTTAAGAAACTCTAAGAAAAGTACAAGTTGTTGTTCTTCCCTTTTTCCTAATGACAAGAAAGATTATGTGAAAAGGTAAGTAAAAATTGTTTGGTTGATTCTCGGGAAGCAAAATAAGAGAACAATTTGAAATAAAAAGATCTTTTTTTTAAAACTAGAAACCTGGTTCTACCCCTACCTTTAATGTCACAATCCTATATCCTCGAACATCAAGCCTCCTATTGTAATATACCAATCAAATGGAAATCAAGCAGAAGCTCAGTTCCTGATATAATGTCAAAGTCGACAAATCTATTACCATTGTAATCATAGACGGCTATCTAGTATTTCACACTTGGCATTTGCTACACCTAAACTAGGATGTTTCAGATGTTGCATTAAACATGTGCACAAAATCTGCATTAAAAACAATTAGATCTAGTATGTCGTCATCAGTAGCAATTTGAAGCCGTTCTTACTTCTAATAAAAGGAGTTGATCATGGACTATTGGTAAGCCAGGGATGGAGCTAGAGTTTTGGTTACAGATTAGGCCGAACCCAGTAGTTTTGGTCCAAATCCTGTATTTGTCTTATGAAATTCATTGAATATGTACAAATTATTAATTTTAGAACCCAATAACTTAAAAAACTGGAATCCTGAACTCATAAGCTTCAAATTCTGCCTCCACCTCTGGCCGCATTAAACAAGAAGTTTGAGTACATTATTGAAGGTAGTTGGAGATAATTAAAGGTAAAAGTGGAAACTTTTACAGAGTGGAACAGATAGTTAAAGAAATCATTCATACAGATAACATCAAAAGATTAGTTTAAATTGCTAGACTCTATTAGATTTCAAAACATTTTACTCCCCCATCCTATTTTACATGACACCATATATCACTATTTAGCGAATCAAACTTTTCCTTTACCGCAATTCTTTCGAATGTTTCCTAAATACTTTTAGATTATAATTTCTAGTACTGTTAGATTTTAAATACTTTTTTTTTGAGCCGAGGGTCTTCGGAAACAAGCTCTCTACTCCCTCAGGTAGGGGTAAGTTCTGCGTACACACTACCCTCCCCTACCCCACTAGTAAGATTTTACTGGTAGTTGTTGTTGTTGTTAATGTTGTTTATGTAGTTTCCAAATAAGAAAATTTATCTCCAATAGCTGTCAAAACTATGTCCAAAATTGACACCAAAAAAGAATTTTTTGACCCTCCTAATCCTAACCCCATCATTCTTTATCTTATGAAGCCACAATCTTGCACTCTTAAAAATATCAATTCTTTAACCAAAATACAAACTCAATCTCTCAAGTGGGAAAAGAAAAGCGGTATATTTCATATGAACAAAAGAACAAGAATTTAGATGCAAAAATAAAGAAGGAGAAAGACAAGATAAAAGTAGACTTACCATCAGAAGCTGCTGCTATGGGAAGGTGTTGCTTAAGCCTCAAATGGTGGCCATTTTGGGTGGAGAAAAAAGCTGTTATATGGGAATTCTTGATATAATTTGGTAAAATTGGTTGCTTATTACAGTTCAATCTACTGAAGAAGTTTCCATAGGTTAAGCTGATTGAAGAAGATGCCATCACTTATTTTTTCCACCCTTTATTTCTCTATCTATTTACTTACAACTAAGTAGTAGTGCTATTTACCGTTAAGAGCGTTATCTGTTTGCTGTTCTTTTTTCTTTTTTATTAGTATTATTTTTTAACTTCATGTCTATTGCATTATTTTCTTTTTTCTCTTTATAGTGAAAATTCCAATTTACAACTTCAAATAAAATGGTTCATTTTTTTGGCTCAACATATTATAATGGCTTTTTTGACTAACCATTTTGTTTCTTCCTTTTTTTTTTTTCCTTTTTTGCTTTTTACTCTTCTAACTTTTTAAGAATTTATTTCTAAAATAGAAGTTAAACATTATCAATTTGTATTTTCTACTTCTACCACAAATATATTTTGAGAAGTATTTTCTATATATTCATCAATATTTAAACATTTATATTTTAGGAAGTTTTGCCTATAAGTGGCATATAAGTCAGAATTTTATTTCCTTGTTCCATATTGCTACTTTGAGTTATATTTCATAACACGTTATCAGCACGAGTCTCTAACCAATTGTATATATATATCTACAAAAAATTTCCTACATCCGGAAAGATTATAATTAGAAGCCATACATATCAACACATGGTTAAATGTAAAGAGAAACTACATATGGTAAGTAATGAAATGTAAGAAGGTATGATTATCTTATACTTGTCATTCCTTTAAAATCTCATATGCACACAACTTCGTACTACACCTGTATTGCATAAGCACATATTAATATTACATCTTTTATATCACATGAATGGAATAAAATTTTCGAAGTTCTATATGTGAAAATCATAGTAGCAGTTAATTATTGATATGATGCATGTTATGGTAACCAAGGATATTTTATATAAATTGTCTTATGCATATTTATGTGTTAACTATCTTCAATCTGTCCTCCCGCTTTAAACATTTTCTTTTACTTGGATGAATATTTTTTTCTTTTGGATTTTTACACTTGCATATAGTACCAAAAAAAAGGAATAAAAAATAAAATAAAATTGGTCATATTGATTAAAAGCATAAATCATCTTGAAGAAAACAAGAAATACTTCACATCTTTATCTAGGTTGATTAATTACTTCTTTGATATTTGGAAAACAAACCAGCTATTGAGAAAGTATACTTCATAATTTATGGTCGTATCATTTGAAAGCAAACAATGATTAGTATGACTACTAGAAGAGGTATTTTTGAGTATCCATGACCTACTTGATGCTTGCTACTGACTTACCATTTTTAAGTATTTTATATGAATGATGCACAAGCTACAACTGGTAAGTTGTTACCTATAATGTCACTTTTCAGGTAATATAAATGCTGAATTTATGTATTAGTACTGTATATGTGTTAGGTGTACTTTTGATAAATTTATTCACTAATTACTTAGTTGAATTGAGTGAAGAAAAGTCATGGCGTTAAATCAAATCCAATAGGTAGGGTATACCCCGAAAACAATAATATTTTTGAGAGAGACTCAATAAATATTATGACAATGATTTTATGATCCTTTTAAACTCTAATAGAATTTAGAAGAAATATTCTGACTACAAACGGTTGTATTTCATATAGATGCTACAAATAATTAATAAAGCTTTACGCTGATTTGAGATTTGTACACTTATTTAAGAAAGCAAATTTGATTTGCTAAGTTGCAAATTAGTTGTGTATAACTTTCTTGGCATGTGATTGAAATTAAGGCTTGAGAATGAATCTCAATATTGTTTAGCCTATTATGCCATTGATTGAGGGTAAGACATCGGGATCAAGTCCTGATGCTCCATAATGATAAGAGTTGAGTTTGAGTCCCAATTTATTATGGCCTAACATGCCTTTATATTGGTAAGACATTGGGTTTGAGTCTCAATGTACCATATTGATGATATAATGATGACTAAAGAAAAATAATATATTTTTCATGAAAAGGCATGAAAATTGTCCCACTTAATTTGCTCCATTCTTGAAGTGAATGTGATAGCAGTGCATAATAAGTTTCAATGAAGACAAGTGGTTGAACAATGAACGTAGGTGTTCCAAATATCAAAATAATAATAATCATCACTATGATTATAAAAGGAGAACAATAAGGGTTCTCAAAATAGTCCTTCAAAATGTGAAGGCAATGCTTACCATCAAATTGGTATGAAAATAATAAAGCACGTCGCTAATTATGATCCATTCCTTGAAGAGAATGTGACTTGTGATAAGCATTGAGAATGCAAAGTCATTCCTAAAGTTGAATGTGGCAATATGTGATAAAAGCAATGAATAAAGACATGCAATTCATGATTATATGAATACCACACAACTCAACTCTAAGGGAGGTTTGAGTAAAATAAAGAGAATAAATATTATTGTGTGGTTACATGAATATGTCATTGGTCGCGTACATGTGGTACGCCAAATATTATTTTGACATGCCTTATAAAAGTTATTAAAGGCAAAGTTAAAGCAAGAAATAATTTTGCTTATGATGATTTTGACCATGACAATTTATTATGATATAATTTTATCCGTGAAGGAGACATTTACCATATGAATGGTATGATAAAAGATCTTGTAGTACAAAAATTGTTAAGAACTCCAAAAAACTAATTTGTTACTACCTGGATGAATAAACTTATTCATGACATTGATATTGTAAAGTCTCAAAAGAAACTTTTTGAGTTTCAAATATATAAGTCAAAATGATTGGCATATTGAGACTATAAATAAAAGGAATATTGAATATCTTTATATTTCTATAATCATACCGGGTAAATATGAAAGGTTACCCGATCTTCTTTCTATTTGTACTACATAAATATAAGCATGATGCTGGAATCATATGCCACAAGTAAACTAGAGGTTTACTAAAACAAATATTAATTGGCATGACCGGTTGACCATCTCAGTTCAATTATGATGCGAAAAATTAATTAAGAATTACATTGGCATATATTGAAGAATAGAAGATTCTTCAAGAATTCTCTTGTGCTGTTTATTCTCATGATATACCAATTAAAGGTTGGGATTGAATCCCTTGATTTCTGAAAGGAATAAAAGGTGATATATATGGGGCCAGTCACCTGCCATGTGGACCGTTTACTATTATATAATTTTAATAGATGCATCTATTTTATGGTCACATGTGCATTTGTTATCAACTTGCAGTTTGGTTTTTACAAAATTGCTTGCTCAAATTATAGAGCACAATTCCAGAATATAAATTATGATGATTTATCTTGATAATACTGGTTTAAATCCAAGTTGGTTTAGCGGAAATTGTATGCCTCCAATTATAGCTAAATCATTGGTTATGAGAATAAAACTCCCAAAAATGAAATTTGGTATGAGTTGTATTATTTAATATACACCAGCACTTGTACGCATCTAGCCAAGTTATGAAAATTTCTCCCTATCACAACCGGTTCAGGGTCAGGAACCAAATAATTTCTATATAGAAATATGAATGTGCTATATGATTTAACTATGCCACCACAATGCACAAAGATGGGTTCCCAAAGAAGGTTGGGAAATGTGTTGGTGATCCCAACATTAGGGGGAGAAAATGGATAGCTGAGAAAGTGATACGTGAAATGAATTATTATGAATACATATAGATCCTCGTACAAGAAAATATGAACTTGAAGTTCAAGTGATAATTAATTTATAAACTATTGCCAGACGCATTTGCTGATCCAAAGCTAAATGTCATATTTCAGTTGTTAATGCTCCAAATAGAATAAAGTCCATGAGGGACAGAGTCTATGGCATGCATGAAGCGTAACAGACCAATTGGTTCCAAAGATAAAACTCCTTGAAGAAGGAGAAGGGCAAAATGGTCATAATAAGGAGGCAAGTGCTCTAGAAGAGCACCACGACATAACACTTCGTAAGACCTCATGTGAGAGGCTCAAATACCTGAAAATAATGAAATAAAGAGATCTCAATAAGTTATGTCTTTATTGTGTAATAATTGAACCGATATAAAATGATCGTCGACGATATTGTTAACATAATGTAGCGCTCAATATTATTAATATTGACGAGGATCTTGAGCTCAAATCTGTCATGAAATTTGGACAGATAAATGATTGGCCAAATGAAAAATACGCAATGAAAATTGACTTCACTTGAAAAAATATGAAGTTGGGCGGATAGTCCCAACACCTGAAAGTATAAAGCCAATGGAGGTATAAATGTGTTCTTGTGCAAAAAGTTCATGTCGATAGACATAAAGACGACTTGTAACACAAGAAAATTAGTAAATATCCTTACATTGATTATATTGAGACATGTTCTCTTATGGTGGATATAATTATTTCAAGTTTTAATCTGGCAATACATGAAAACTTGTTATGCGTATAATGGAAATCATTGAAGGATTAAAATTGTTCTGAAGCATATTAATGTTTCCAAGAAATCTATTAAATAAAGCTTCAAAAATCCTTATACGGATTGAAACAATCAAGGCGCATGTGGTATAATCGCCTGTGTGAGTACCTATTGAAAGAAGGGTACAAGAATGATTCAATTTGTCCTTGTATCTTTATAAAAAGATCTGGATTTGAATTTGTTATAATCTTTGTGTATGTTGATTCAAATATCATTACAACTCCCAGGCAACTTCCTAAAGCAGTAAACTGTTTAAAGAAAGAATTTGAAATGAAAGATCTTGGAAAGACAAAATTTTGTCTTGGTCTACAAATTGAGTATATGAAAGATGAAATTTTTATCAATCAATCAGCATACACTAAAAAGATTTTAAAGCGATTTTATATGGATAAAGCACATCCATTTAGTACCCCGATGGTTGTGAAATCACTCGATATAAATAAAGATCCATTCCGACCTCATGAAAATAATGAAGAACTTGTTGGTCCTGAAGTACTATATCTTAGTGCAATTGATGTACTAATGTATCTTGCTAACACTAAAAGGCGTGACATAACATTTTCAGTTAATGTCTTAATAAGATATAGCTTTGCTCCCACAAGGAGACATTGGAGTGAAATCAAACACATATTGTGTTATCTAAAAAAGACTACCAATGTGGGCTTATTTTATGGCAATGATTGCAATCCCAATCTTGTTGGTTATGCCGATGTAGAGTATTTATCTGACACACACAAGGCTTGATCTCAAACATGCTATGTGTTTACATGTGGAGGCACTGTCATATCTTGGTGATCGACTAAGCAATCAATCGTGGCTACTTCTTCTAATCATGCTGAGATAATTTCTATTCATGAAGCAAGTCGAGAATGTATTTGGTTGAGGTCTATAATATATCTTATCCGAGACAAATGTGGTTTGAAGTGTGACAAACTACCCATAATTTTGTATGAAGACAATACAGCATGCATAGCCCAATTGAAGGGATGATTCATAAAAGGAGATAAGACAAAACACATTTTACCAAAGTTATTTTTCACACATAATCTTCAAAAGAATGGTGATATCAATGTGCAACAGATTCGTTCAAGTGATAATATGTTTGATTTGTTCACCAAATCTCTACTGACGTCAACCTTCAAGAAACTGGTGTACAAGATTGTGATGCGAAGGCTGAAGGATGTGAACTGATGCTCTCATCAAGGAGAGTTAATACGCGGTGTACTCTTTTTCCCTTACAAGGTTTTGTCCCACCGGGTTTTCCTTGCAAGGTTTTTAACGAGGCAACCAAAAGGCGTATTTCTAAATATGTGTACTCTTTTTCCT
Source organism: Nicotiana sylvestris (assembly GCF_000393655.2). NCBI lineage: Eukaryota > Viridiplantae > Streptophyta > Magnoliopsida > Solanales > Solanaceae > Nicotiana > Nicotiana sylvestris. Next base: position 31,486,730 of record NC_091061.1, read on the forward strand.
TCATTAGGATTTTTTTCCCATAGGGTTTTTTCCTAATAAGGTTTTAACGAGGCACATTATTTATGGACATCCAAAGGGGAGTGTTATGATAAATATCATATTATGGTGGATGTCTACTCTTCCTCCATGATCTTCATGTCAAATGCTTAATGACATATTCAATGACATATTTTCTATATTCAATGACATATTTTCTTTACTTTTCATACTTATATAAAAGCCTTGTAATAGATAGGAAAATACACACAATTAAAGAAAAAAATCTCTTCCTTCTCTCTATCTCCATTTCTTGTTCATGTTTTACTAAATTGCTTTTATTTCCTTGTTCCATATTGCTACTTTGAGTTATATTTCATAACTGACAAATTATTTTTAGGAAGTATTGATGAGAAAATAATAAAAGTGGTCCCTTATATTTTAGAGTATGTTTGAAGTAGTCCTTAAATATACTCCTGGACCAGTTATGGTCTATTAAATTGGCCAAAAAAAAAAGTGAGTACTTTTGATCTTCTTCATATATTTTTTTAAAAAAAAACTTTTTTGTTAGATCTAGCGATAATTATGGAAAAAGTAAGATTAACAAAAATTCAAATTTAGAGGTGTAAATTTTTGTAGTTTCTGTTATTCTTGTTTTTTTAATCTATTTCTGTTGTTTAGTTTATTTTTTAAGGTGTATTTTTGCTATTTTTGTGAATTTCTTAGGTTAGTTTTTCGTGTTGGAGTTTCTGTTGTTCTTTTTTTTTTAATCTATTTCTGCTGTTTAGTTTATTTTTTAAGATGTATTTTTGCTATTGTTGCGAATTTCTTATGTTAGTTTTTCGTGTTGCAGTTTCTCAAAATTAACGGGATTTTTCTGATTTTTATGGTTAATTTTTTGTCCCTCATAGTTTCTATTAAATCTAAGGCTAGAGTTTGTTAAAAATTTAGGGGGGATCAAAGTACTCACTTTTGACAAATTTAAAGGACCAAAACAGTTTAGGAGTATATTCAGGGGACTATTGTGATATAGTTTGACTAAATACGAAATTTAAAAAAAAATAAGTACTTTTGAAACTTGTAGTCATAAAAGTTTAAATTATAAAAAACTTTATGGGGTCATATTATTTGTGTGGTTATAAAGTTTTTCATTACAAATAAAATTAATAAAATAAAAAGTAAATATACCATTACTTTTGTAACGACTAAAAAAAGTTATGTCATCCAAATTGAAATGAAGAGAGTAGTACCAGTTTTTTTTTTTTTTTTCAAAGTATTGAATATAAATAGAAATCAATTTTTATGAGCTTTGGACAGTCAAACCACGCCCAAAAAGGTAATTTGGCTTTAATAGTGTTTGTTAAGGTTATCACTTGCCTGAAGGTATAGACAAAATACTGAATCTCTATAAACCTGAAAAGGAAAATAAAATAAAAAACAAATAATGGGGAAATACAGAAACAAGCAGGACTCGCAGGAGAAAGCTTCAATTCAGCTCACAATCTGAAGACAAATGTTGATATTTCTCTTTTCTAGTTTGATCTGTAAGTCAAATATGGCATCTTTTTTCATAATACTGTACTACCTCTATGCAAATGTAAGGGGAAAAAAAAAAAAGGAAACCTTTAATTGTGTTGTCTTTTTTAATAGCATATATTTTATAGACAAAATTAGCTAGAGATTTGATTTTGAGAACTGGGTTCTTGAATCTTGGCTGGTTATACATTTATTGACTGAACTGTGTTGAATATTTGATTTTGGGGAATTTGAGGTTTATTGACTTCGCATATAATTTTGTTTTTGCTCATTCATTTCCAATTTATAGTAATTTTTGCTAACTTAACATGTATTATAGAAATGATTATGCACACATAATAGGAACTTTAAAGAAAAAATTTAGTGGCATTGTATTAGGAGGTGCACTTTGGGGCCGACTAATTTGGATTCGCATTGTGAAGTGCATTTTGGAGGTAAAGGACTCCCTACGAAAGGCAATTTCACTCTTAGGGCTCGAATCTTTGGGGGTACTTACCCAGAGGCGAAGCCAGGAAATTTATAGGTTCTGAATTTGCTACAGAACCCAGAGCTCGTCTTAGTTACTGGGTTCATAATTAAATATTTATACATATTTAATAAATTTCCTAGTATAAATACAATGTTTAAGCAAAAATGACTGGGTTCGGCCGAACTCGTACACTACAGGCTAGCTCCGCCTCTATACTTACCCACCCACCACAACCGGAAACCTCTGTATTTGGTTTCCGGCATGTGACACTGTCTATCAACTTCAAATTGGCTATCAGTGGAAATGACCAATGTTCGAGTAAGATGTTCAATGAAAAAGGCACAATTCTATCTTTTATTTTTCTTAAGAAAATCATGTGTGACCAATTGACGTTTTCCTACCTTGCGAAACAAATTTTGAGTCCGGTTAGTAAAATGGAGCACAGTTCTTGTTTCCTAGATTGTTCACAAAATAAGGAATCATGAGAAGCTGCAATTTCAAGTTGATGATTTTCTTAAGAGACGAATGATAATGGATTGAGTACAGATTATGTGGTTGCTTGGTAACATTAGCTACCAAGCATTACACCCCCTTGGGGTGCGGCCCTTTCTCGGACCCTGCGTGAACGCGGGTTACTTTGTGTACCGGGCTGCCCTTTTTTTGGTAACATTATTAGCTAAATTCTTAAACAGTCCATATTATCACTTTGGGCCATCTTGATTGATTTTTATTATTCAAATAAACAGTGTGCAAAAGTGAACTTCTTTACTCTCTTTCTTCTATGGTCAAAGAACTTTTTTATTGGAGATATTGTAGTTGAGCTCTAAATGGTGCTCGGAACAAGACGGCAACATGAAGGGTCACTTTCTGAAACTTTTTTCCCTGATAGGTATGATTAGAAAAACAATCAGCATCCCAGTTGCAGATCCATTTGGTTGCCCAAACAAGAACTGTTCTTTAGTCCTTAGCATTACCCTGTGTAGCCTTTGAGTAAGTTAACTTAAGAAAAGGAAAGATATCCATAAGAATAAACGAAATCAGTTTTATCTTTATTTTACATATGATAATAAAGGCATTAGAATTGTTTCCCATATTCATTTGTTCGAAATGAATCCGGTGGACCTTAGCTGCCGGTTGAGCAAGCAGTGGCAATGATTCTGAAATAAATACAGTTTTTATTATCATTTAACTTGTCATAGAAGTCCATAAAAGCAGCTCAAAAAGAAATTCACAGAAATTTACTTGTCCTGCCTAGGAACATATTACTTGTAATGTGTTATATTTATTGCCTATTAGATATTTGATGCTGTTTTCTGGATATTTTGAATTGTGAAATACCTCTGGGGTAATGGGCTTCAGCATTCAAATTAATCTTTTCAACCATTGAACTAAAATTGCCGACTGGCTGTACTTCTTCTTAAGTTTCTGGTGATGTCAAAGTAGTGTGCATCACGAAGTATTTAATTTTGAGAAATCTGGTGAAATATTACACATAACACCAGTTTGTACATAATGTACTTAATTCAATTTTTCCGAAGGATGATGATGAAGGTTGTTATATGTGTAACCTAAACCACGGTTGTTATGCTTTCGTTGGTGTCAATGTTTCCTGAAAATGCTGTGTTTAAACTAATTAGCTTTGTTTATTTTAAGTTCAACTTATACCCGTCTAATTGTTTTCTCACACCATTAGTGATGATGAACATTTGGCCTACAAGAAAATGCATGAATTTTCCACAGTGGATGGCTTTGTAGAGATAACCGAATCCTTGGCCGACATGATAAAGTTCATTGCAAATGAGCCTGCGGCGGGGCTTATCTACATTCAACAGCATACCCAAAAAGCAGTGCCTAACCTTATTAATCTCAATAACAATGTTGAGGAGAAATCTCGTCAACTGACTTTGCACACGGCGGATTCAGAAGATTCTATCATCATTGTCAGGTCAATGAAAGAGTCTGGCTTTCCAATTGCTAATGAAATGATTAAAGATCTCAGACATTCTCTAGCTGTCATGTCCGCAAAGCAGCCCAAAAGAGGATTTATGAGTAGACCAAGTTCAAGTTTCCGGATAGGGAGAACTATCTCTTGGAATCCTGCTACTTGGGATCATAACACAGGTACAGAACAAGATGGTGAGAGGAATGCTGGTTATATTTCAAACGTTTTCAGGTCGGCAAAAGAAAAAGCTAGTAGCTTCAAGTGGCCTCAGTTGGAGTCGATAGAATCTGGTTCTAAAGCAGCCAAGAATGAAGCATCTTTGTCAGACAAAGATGAGCAACCTGTGGCCTGTTCTAATGATGCGCTCTCAAAGCCAGATGCCAGCTCTTGCTCGAGAGGACAAAGATGAAGAGTTTTCATTGTCAAGTCAAACTACCAATGAGCTACAACAAGTGCAGGTAAATAAAAGCATGTCCCTTGATCAAATTCTGTCTGTATCAGAAAATTAACAATGAGGAGTTTAGGTCGAAAGAGAAGAAAAACTTGAGGAGTGGTCGGGAGGACGGGCAATCATAATGCTGTTCCTGGAGAAGATAATTAGCAGTAAAGGGCTTTAGCTTGATATAGCTTTGAACCGGAAACAATTCTTTTTCTCTGGAAGGGACTTCATTCGTACCATATTTGACGAATCTTTGTACCAAAACAGGAAATGTAAAAGTGAGAGATTATCAGTGTTCGAAAGAGACGGGAAAAAGAAGCTTGAATCTACAATATATTCTAATTGTCTTTGTACCTTGAGGAGTCTAAAAGGGCAGCCCGGTGCACTAAGCCCCGCTATGTGCGGAGTTTGGAGAAGGACCGGACCACAAGGATCTATTGTACGCAGCCTTACCCTGCATTTCTGCACGAGATTGTACCTTGAGGAGTCTATCTTTGTAAATTGCTTTTAGTTTATTCTCCGGACCGTAGTTTGACTGTCAGCTTCATAGTTCAAACTGATAAGACAAACCTAAATCCACAAGCAGCTTATGCCATTAATCAAAGCTCTTACCCATGTAGTTTGCCTATTAATCTCAAGGGATTGGCCCAGTAGAGTCAAAGGTCAGGTGTAAATTGCTTGCTTATAGAACTTGGCATTTCCACACAAGTAGCTGCAATGTGTACAATTTTACACATTATATTTTCTTGAAGTATATGGAAGCAGTTCAATGATTAGGAATTCATTTTGCATGTGACCTCACTTGAACTTGCATCTGAGATAAACCACTAGAATTCCAATTTATATTGCATATTTTCCACTGCAATGAGCTGCAACTCCATCCAACTGAAGCCGCTAAAGGGTGATCTTTTAACTTGATTTATCAAGATTTATTATATATCGGCATCAAATAATTGGTGTAGCATGTGCAATGATATGGTTGTGGCGCGAATTACTCTTGTGCACCTACATCATTCAGTTGTGCAAGCCCGCCCCTCATGTTGTTGAAGAATTGAGCTTATTGCGCAGCTGGTTATTGGAAGCTAGCAGTTGGTTGTAGCATTTAATCCCACAACTAGAAAAGGATTGCTTCGGGGTAACTGTGGTATGACTTAATGTCGAGTAGTCGCTGTAAGCACGTGATTTTTGCTTCACGAAAAAACTACTCCAAAAGAAATCGAAAATTAAAACAAATTTCCTTGGTGTACAATTTTTAGAATTTGCGTGGCATTTTTGGATAATTATTTGTGTTTTTATCTGTGAATGTTTATCCTATTTTAATTAATTAAAATACAAAAACAAAAATATGTTGCATGCATATTTAGGATTTGATTGTGTATTTAGGAACTAATCGAACCATAATTTGGTTTTAAAAGAAGAAAATCACAAAAATATGCATTTAGTCTATTTTATGTCATTTAAAGTGTGTCATCGTGTGATTTTATTTTAATTAAATGTTTTAACTTGTGTGCTAATTGTTGTTAAGAGTTAATTAATATTTTGTAGTTTAATTTTGGTTTTACAATTTATTTTTAGAATTTTTGTTAATTATTAATTAAAAGAAGAAAATGAAAAGAGTTGAAAATATAAGGCAAATCGGATTTGGGCCAAAATTTTAGACCAAAAATAAGGCCCAAACATTCAAAAGACCCGGTCCATTTCAGCCAGTCCCTCAGAAGACTCGAACGACGTCGTTTCTGAGTCTCAAATCTGGGCCGTTGATTTGTTTCAATCAAACGGTCCAATTCAGCCCCTGCATAATTGAAACGACGCCGTTTTAGGTGATCAAATCTGAGTCGTTCATCTATCTTGATCCAACTGCCTCAAGGCCTCCTCTATACCCGACCCATTTTCACCTAAGGTCGGCCCAATTTCGTATAGAGACCAAACGACATCGTGCCATTAAATGAAACGATTCAGGCCGTCGATCGTGCTTGATCGAACGACCAGTATCAAACGACCCTGCCCCTATATAAACTCAACCTCCTACCCCAGCCCCCCTAACCAAACACCCCCCTTGTCTTCCTGTTCATCGTCTCAACTCAGAGACTGAACCAAACACCCCTCACCGAAACCCTAGCTGCCATGACACCCCACCGCCTAAAACCCGACAGCAACAACGCCTCCGGTCACCAAATCAACACCATAAGACCATCAGACCACCCTCGCTCCAAATATGTTAACCATCTGGCTCGAATCTTCCTGAAACTCCTCGAATCTTCATTTGAAGATTCGAGCCAAACATGAACCTACCCCAATCCACTCCAAATTCATACCAGGCAACCCCCAGACCTCCCTCATACCATAAATGACTTTGGTTCCGTTCAAATCTGCCTAGAAAACGTTCGAACCCTAAATCGAAAACCAGGAACCCTAGAAATTCCAAATCATGGAATCCGTCCAAATTAAGTGAGGATTTGGGGTCTAATCGACCTTAATCGAAGTGTTCTCAGTTGAGAACACTTCGACTAAGGTCTGTTCGACCTCAAAGTGTCCGAGTCCGAGTTCGAGCCTGGGTCCGTATAGTTCTGATGTTCTGAGGTATTTTTCTTTTTCCCTTGTTCTGTGTTCATGTTTTTTTTATCTGTGTATCTGTTTAGTTTAGTTTTGTTGATTTTTTCATTCTTTATCAATTCATCTTCTCATCCCCAGTGACCTTTTTATTTGGTCAATTTTTCTGTTTGTTGATTAATTGTACCTGTTATAAACTACACATTCGATTTGATTAATGTCGTCGAATAATTAGTTTCATAAGTCCCCTGTTTTGTCCAAAGCCATGAATCACCTTGTTTATATGTTTGATTCTGTTTGTTGTTACCAATTGTGTATGTATAATCGATTAATAAGTTGCGTCGATTAATTAGTTTCCTGTTAGTCCCTGTTTCTGTCAATACCACTGAAATTACCCGTGAATTGCCTGATTCTCTGTTTCTGATTGTTTAGTGTCAATTGTAATATGTAATCGATTAATTAAGCTTCGTTGATTAGGTCGTTCGTATAGTTTGAATCATTTGGCATTCTGTCGTTTATGGTTTTTCAATTGTTAGTTGGCTGATTAATTAAGATTCTGTTTGATTATAAGCATTGTTCTGAATCATTGAAACTCTTGTATTTGATGTATTTTTCTATCTTAAATTACTAGCTAAAATTGGTTTATAGCTGTAGTAATTTAGGTGATCATCTGGGAATTAGTTTAGTCAATGCTTAGCTTTCCTCCTTAGGTGAGTTGGTACAGCTGATGGGTAGTAGTTTCAGTCGTAATTTAAGGAGTAATTTGGGAATGTGGGACCCTCAATAATTAATAGACAGGCTGCTAAGGGCTTAATTGAGAAAAAGGTTAGTGGATTTGAAAAAGAGAGGGGACAATTTCAAGTGGGATTGAATAGTTAATAGACCACTAATAGTGGAAGACCATTTTTTAAGTTTTGACTATCCATCAGGGCCTAAAGATCCGGCAAAGATAAGGGGATTGAAAGACTTAGAGAATAAAAAAATAAATAAAAAAAAGAAAGGGGCTTAGACATTCGGCCATAAAAAGGGGACAAAGATAGACTTGAAGGGGGGGGAGTCAGAATTTAAGGATTAAACATTAACTGGTCTTTCAATCTAAAAAAGGTGAGTAATTTAAGAACTAAAAACTGAAAGAGTGAGGTCTTGCTTTGACTACTGAAAATTAGAATTAGTGTTGGTTTTTTTTTGTTGAATTGAAGTTCTGAGTTTCTTTCCTTAAGAGTCTGAAAGACAGAGAGTCAGAAATCGATTGTCCTATTGCATTTCTGGTTTACTTTGTTTCTGCCCGTTGATTGATGTTGGTGTTTCTGGGCTTTCATTTGGTTTCTTCCTTGAGTTTGGTTGGTTATTTGTTATTGTTTCATTGGGGTGTTGCTGGAATTCTGCTGGTTTTATTAAACACTGTTACTTGGCTATTCTGTTTCCGTTACTGTTGTTGTTGCTGTGTTGTTGCTACTGCTCTTGCTGATCTTTTTCTTCCTTTTCCTTGTGGTCCCTTTCCAGGTACATATTTCTGAGATTAGTTCTGATGTGACTTCAAGCTGCAAAAATGCTGAATTAAAAGGCTTAACAGATTGCCTATTAAAGTGTGTTCAATTAATGTATTAGAATGTACATTAGGAAATATTGTATATGTTTATGCTCATCTTAGATATGTATTTACATTGTACAACTATACTAAAAATTGGACTGTACCAAGAACTATTCTAAGTAGTTTGAACTGTTTTCTATATGCCTATGGGTACATGAATTGATAGATAGTCATTACTGGAAATTATTTTGATTTAGTTTAATTAGTGAAATATAATTCTGAATTCATGCAAACTGGAATAGAAATGAGTCAAAGCTTGTGAATTTTTAATCATGTTAGTAATGGAGATCTGTAAATATTAGGCAGAATAAAAAATGGCCAGTAATTTTGTAGAATCAGTAGGCCCACTATATTTTAAGTTAGGATCGTAGTAGTAATTGCTAAGATCATTAATCCAATAGGCATGAGTTGAGTTCAAACAAGACGAGTTAACGATTAAGTTTAACAAACTTTCGAATAAGCATTAGTGATTAAGGTTAATTCTAGTTTCAAATAGTTGTAAACAATTAATTCCAACGGTTCAATTCATCTAACAATGTGGGTTTAAATTAGTTAGAGGATAATTAGTTTATTTTGGTAATATTATTTGTAAATTCCGTATTCTATTTATAATTTCAATTTTAGTAATATTCAATTATAGAATAAGGCATGAAACAATCTCCCTTTGTCTCGATTGCAATTTTCAGTTTGCATTTGTCTTAATCCGATAAATAAGTAGCGGCCTTTTCAAGCATGTAATTAACTAGGATTTTTCTCTTTTTTAGAGACGAACTTAAATAGAAAAAATGTAGTCACTTTAGGATTATCCTTTTAAAATAAACGAGATGAGCCTCATCAAATAAAACGCACGAGCTGCGGGGCCTTCAATAATTGGTTAATAATTGTATAGACTTCGGGATCGACCACTTAGTGAATTTCACGGCTTTTTCCCAAAAATAACAATGTGTTAGTCTCTTTAGGCGCGTATTTTAATAATGTTATCTCCCTAAATTCGGGTGCACATTTATGTGACCCAAATCCAAATCTCAACGTCGTCGAAACGTGTCAATAACCACGGGTGCATTGATGTGACGTGGTTCGAGACCCGTTTTCACGACGTTGTAAGTCTTTTTTAAAAAAAAAATAACAATAATAAAAGCGGTTCAAAGTTAAAACTGGCACATAAGTTCATAATTGTTAAAATAAGATAATTAAGCTAAATACGATAGTTGAGCGACCGTGCTAGAACCATGGAACTCGGGAATGCCTAACACCTTCTCCCGGGTTAATAGAATTCCTTATCCAGATTTCTGGTTCGCAGACTGTAATACAGAGTCATTCTTTTCCTCGATTCGGGATTAAAACCGGTGACTTGGGACACCATAAATCTCCCAAGTGGCGACTCTGATTCTTAAATAATAAATCCCGTTTCGATTGTCCTTTAATTGAAAAAACTCCACTTACCCCTTACGCCCCTGCGGGCGCAGGTAAAATGGAGGTGTGACAGCTTTGGCGACTCTGCTGGGGACCCGAACCCAGAATCTCTGGTTCAGGGTTCAAGAATTCGAGCATAGAATAATTGTTATTATTTGGCTTTATTTATTATCTGATTTTATTATATGTTTTAGCCTAAATGTGCAAAATGTTGCTCTTACCGCTTTGATATTATCTGAACTGTATATATAAATTGCTACGAAATCCCTCTCTTCTCTCTCTTGAGGAGTGCACGTTGGTCGTGACTTCTTTCTGTTAGTGTCATATCCCAAAATAGAGCGGGGATTCGAAGGAGTTGCAAAACCGGATGATCTTTTGGTTACCGGTACGCAGTTCCCATCCTCGGCTCGAGTTGTCCATTCGGGTAAGCCAGGTCTAGAACAAAACACCCAGGATAAACCTAGTATAACAAAACCTCATGTCGGATCCCTAGTAGGAACGCTTATTTGCATCATGTGCACTTGACTTAGGGGACTCAACACAGGGGTTGGGTCCGTCTAGGACAAGCGACCTGAAATGAAAAAGATCATCCTGCTGCATCCTGTTTGTTTTACGCATTTATTTGCTGCAGACTTGCATGCTGACCGGCTTTTGAAAATACTGGAATATCGGAAAAAGAAAAAGAAAATAGCGGTGTAGAGAGATAATTACCTTTTTTAAATAAAAAAAACAATGCCCAAATAGCAAACTCTGCCAAAATTTTGAGAAAATGAAAAAATATTTTTTTTAGTGTAATTTATTTAAACAAGTCTTGTTTTCAGAATTAGTTTATTTTCGTTGCCCGAACTACGCCGGTTTGATTCTCGCTGAATGTGAGATACGTAGGCAACCCTCATCGGGTCCAACCTCCTCTTTTGCAAAAATAGCCAAAAATGTCAAAAATTTTAATCTTTCGTCATAAATAAGTCAGGTGATTCATTCTTGTAAAAATAGCCGAATGTCCCTAAAAAGACGCCGAAAGGTTGTTTTTGCGAAAATAGCCACTTTTGGTCATTTTCAATGTTTTGTCCGGCTGGTAAAACACAGCCTTTAAATCTTCTTCGAAGTGCTGAAAGGCCGTATTGACAAGACCGAAGTTTTATTTTAATGTGTGTCAATTTTAGTTTATTCTTTCTTTGAGTCCAATGAGTGTTAATCACCCCAAACAAACATACAGAATGAGCCTGGGTCAAAGTTTGCCAGTAACAGTTAGGAGCAAGATCCCTTTGGAGTTGCGCTTGTGGTGGGAGGATTTGGAAAAGTCAGAGCGAGATAAGATCAAACTACATCTGGGAGGTCTCACCAGTTTGTTGAACGTCAGACCCAGATGTGACATCATAAAGGCTTTGGTTACATTTTGGGACCCGGCCCACAACGTATTCCACTTCTCGGATTTTGAACTCACCCCAACCTTAGAAGAGGTAGCAGGTTATATGGACATTACTGAGGGGCTAAGGCACAAATATCTGATTGCTCCAAGAGCCGTCAATTCGCACAAGTTCATGGATCTGCTGAAGATAAGCAAGGGAGTCCCGTACTCTGAATTGGATAGGGGTTTTTCTACTTTGCAGTTCATATACCGGAGGTATGGGAATATAGGAGGGTTCGACGATCTGGAAAGCGGGGTTTGCAGTATAGGGAATCAGACAAAATGGGATTAACATAGGCGGTTCGCCTTCATGGTAGCATTCTTGGGCATTGTGGTGTGTCCTCGGAAAGACAGAAATATTGATTTGAAGGTGGCTGGAGTCGTCAAGGTCCTGATTACCAACACAAAAGCACACTTGCCCCTATGATAGTGTCCGAGATATACCGAGCTCTCACAGCCTGTAAAGTTGGGGCAGATTTTTTCGAAGGATGCAATTTGTTATTGCAGATATGGATGATCGAGCACTTGAGTCATCATCCTCAATATACAAGCTATAGATCTACAAACGAAGGTTGCATTGAAAGATATAACACGAGGGTTTCAGGGCTCAAATTGCCAGAAGGGTCTGAGGATTGGGTATCTTGCCTTCGTACCATCACTGCAGCACAAATAGGGTGGACATTGGCTTGGCTTCCTGTTGAAAAAAATGTGTACATGCCCGCCACGGGTCCTTACTTCCTCTTAATGGGACTCCGAAGCATTCAGTCTTATGCGCCTTACCGGGTGATGAGGCAGTTAGGGAGGTGTCAGGTGATACACCCAGATGAAGATCTCAGTATTTATGCAATCGAGGTTGGTATCAACGGCCAATTTCATGAAGAAGCCGTTCGTTCTCTATGGAATGAATGCCAATATTTAACGGTAAACACTCGAGTGCGCGACCTATCCAGAGGTGAAGTCTCACCGGCTTATATCGCCTAGTACAGGAACAGAGATGTTGTAAGAGATGAGCCAGAACGACCAGCCAAAAAACCTCACATTCAAGAGTTCATTGAGGCATCGCAAGAACCGTGGGACTGGTTGGCCAAAGAGCGGAAATACCGGGCCGAAATAGGCAAGCTGAAACAACAAATTAAGGATCTGAAATTTGAGAACAAGGTGCAAGTTGTTGCCGATGAAGGAGAAAAGAACAAATTAGCCCGGGAAAGCGAGATCCTCAAAGCTCAAATTCGGGAAATGAAAATAGTTTCCAGAAACCCGAAGAGAAGCCGGGCTGATGAAAAGCTCATAAACGGTCTGAAGAAGAAAGTCCTCGAGTATCAAGAAGACCTGGAAAATCTAAAGTTGGTCTAGCGAGAATCCAGGTGAAATGGAAAAAGAAAGCAAAACATCGAGCACTGTCTATGCAACAAATGAAGAGGGACTATGAAAGGAGCATCGCTCTATTGAGAGAAACAATATCCACTCTCGAAGGGCGGATCTTCAGACAAACCCGAGATTCCAGAGCAGAGAGGAAGCGCTGCTATGATCTAATGGCCCGAATGGAGAAACAAGTGAATGAGTTTCAGGATCAACTCCTTTGCAATGCTCAAATGTTGGGGACGCGGAATCAACAAATAGAGCGATTGCTTATGGAAAGGGACAGAATCAAGGGAAGAATCGACGATATCGGGCACTACATCACCATAAAGTGCCTAGCTTGTGAGGATATGTCCCGCACCACCTTCCTTGCTTCAATAATGATTTATGTCCACCAGATCATGGAAGATTTGAAGGATCTGCAAAGGGACCTTGCACCAAAACCCGCGGCAAAGCCGAACGACGCCCCGCGGGCGCCAAAATTCAAAACTCTTGAAACATTCATAGCTTGAGTCTGTATCTTCCTTATCTTCAGAGTCTGTTGACCGTCGGAGTTTGTATTCCCGTTTTGGCATAAAATTCTGTAGTCTGTATCAAGTCTGTTAATTTCCTTTCAAAAATGTTTTGTCTTATAATAAAACGTTTTGCTAGTAAAGGTTGAAAAATCCAAAAATAGTGTCTTTATTTTCCGCACTTGTGGCAGAACTACGCCCGGTCTGATTCATGCGGGGACATGATATGTAGGCAATCCACATAAGATTTGACCATCACTAAAAAGGAAAAGAAAGAAAAGGCATTGTGAATAAAAGAAAGGAAAAAGGACATAAAAAGAAAGAGTAAGTCGGGATGACGCATGCAATCGAAGCAAAAACATGTTAGAAATGGTTAAACTGCCTAGGAACATTGCATTCCCCAATGTGAAATTGCAATATGTGTTAAACTCTAATGCTAACAAGTTTGTTGTTTATATCAGAGAAAGCTTTCGAAACAGTTAGCTCGTTAGAACGTTTTGGCAGATTACCATTACCATACAAGATCTAAAGGGCCCATTCCGGAAAGTATGTCTGGTTCGGACAAAAGTGTTGAGGAGGAAAAAATAGAGATGCAAATGATGAAGGAGGAAGTAGACAGGTTGAGACAAGAGATAGTTGGGATGCACCTAGCCTGGGCTAAGGGACAAACATCACCAATACTTCCCCCTACTCCTACCCTCTCACCAGCTCGGACTCCGAAACACCCTTCCACTGGTCCATCAACGAGCTTTCCCATCGCCCAATACTATCAGGGGGAAACTTCCTATAATCCCCAAGCTTCACCACCCAAACAAAACCCTCCTCCACAAACTGTTCCTGTTTTCGTGGCACCTCCACCGGCCACATTGCAAAAATTATCTGATGAACCAGTGTTTCAGGTTCACGACAACCAATACTATCCTCCCGAACTCACCTTCAAAGCACCCGAGCCATACACTTACACCCCTCACCTTCAGCTCCCGACAGAAACTGAGAGGCCAGCAAAGAATCCAGAGCAGGACGAAGTGCTCCGTAAAGTGAAAAGCCTGGAGCAATCCTTCAGGAATATGTATGGATTGGGCAGCCAAGTCAGTGTGGCCTATAAAGATTTGTGTCCTTTCCCCGATGTTCAATTGCCGGCAGGTTTTAAGATGCCAAAGTTTGATCTATATGAGGGACATGGTGATCCCATGGCACATCTACGAGGTTTCTGTAGTAAGATGAGAGGGGCAGGTGGAAAGGATGAGCTGCTGATAGCTTATTTTAGTCAAATTTTAAGCGGGTCCGCACTGGAATGGTACACGAGGCAGGATCCGAGCAGGTGGTATACCTGGGACGATCTAGCACAAGCATTTGCAGGTCATTTTCAGTATAACCTTGAGATCGTCCCCGACCGTCTCACACTGTTGAAACTTGAGAAAAAGCCTGGAGAGAGCTTCAGGGAATTCGGATTCAGTTGGAGAGAACAAGCAGCAAGAGTCGATCTACCAATGAGGGAAGGTAAAATGGTGGACTACTTCTTACAAATTTTGGAGCCAACTTACTTTGGCCACCTAGTGACGTCTATTGGTAAATCTTTCAACAAAGTAGTAAAAATGTGCGGTATGGTTGAAGAGGGACTCAGGTCCAACAAGATAATGAGTTATTCGGCAATCAAGGCCACAACTCAGGCTATCCAAAGCGGCACGGGAGGTGCGCTCGGGAAAAAGAAGAGAGAGGAGGTCGCAACAGTCGAAGCAGGTACTTGGTCCAGAAAAATAAAGGAAATGGGAACTACGAATTTGACCTGATTCCTCAAAGAAGGATACGTAGGCGCCTCACGGCTCGGTCATAGTGTAACAAAAAAAAATCCCCAAGCAAGAAAAACTGGGGGCAGAAGTTGTGTTTATAATTTTGGGAAAGAAAGTTGATTCCAAGAGTTGTAATGTTTTACCCATCAAAATTATTTTGAACCTCTTGTTACCCCTTTTCTTTTAACCATACACAAAAGCCCATATTGATGTCCAAAAAAGACCTCCCGATCAGTATCTGAGAAGTGCCAAGTCAATGCAAATGGAAGTCGAGAATAACACTCTGATCCCCTGCAAAGAAGGAGATCATAAGCTGGAAATGAATTGATAGCCGAAAGAATCCCCAGCAAAGAGAGTCATATCGACAGCACTCCAATCCCCAGCTGAAAAATAAAATAAAACGAGAGAGTCTTATCGGTGAAAACCTTCATAGGCACCATGAGGCGACGGGAGTTGAGAGAAATGAGAGAGTCTTATTAGTGAAAACCCCTCGAAGGGCACTATGAGGCGACAAGGCAAGATTGGCGGAAAGGGTCCACATTTGGCAAAGAGTTGAGTGTTTATTTATCCCTAGCAAGATGAGGTCGTCCGAAAGATTGATTGATACGAATAGACTGGGTTGATTAGTCTGGAATGCACGACATGATCTTTGGGATCGGTTATATCATTCAGATAAGTCCTTTTCTTTCTTTTTCCCCAGCATTTGAAGACTTTTCTATTTTTTTGAAATCATCGCTTTTTCATTTCTTGGTTTAAAGATTTTACCTCCTTAACAGTTTATTTTTGAAAAGGATTTTCAGAGCTTACTACCAGTGGCCAAAGTGGTGCAAAGCAAAATGCGAATAGGACAGGCCAAAGCTAAGACGACAAAGCGAAAAGAAGTTGGTCGCAAGACCAAATGATGAACGAGTCTAGACCCCAAGAGGACCAAATTTCCAGGGGAAGTTGGAGAAAAACAGAAAGAAAAATAGTTGAAAAGTTATGGATCAAATTCCAAGAGGATCCCCAGCAGATTTGCAAGATACAGGAACAACTCCGACAGATTCTCGACCAAGTTCCGCAATGGTCGGACAACACAGAGCGGGGAAGGAAGAGAAAAGAAAAACCATCCCCAGCAGGAATATCATCCCCAGCAAATAATATCATCCCCAGCAAGTTTTGTAGCAAAGCAGGGAAAAGAAAAGGGGAAAAATCATCCCCAGCAGAAGTGGCGCGACCACTCACCACGTTTTAAACTAACAAAATTTTTTTTGATTTAAAGCAGGGAAAGGAAATAGTATTGACTGCAAGAAGATATGGCCACAAAGAAGATTATCAAACTAGGGCAGAAAATTTTCTCTCATTACGAAAATTTTCTTGAAATAAGAAAGCAATCTTGGAAGAAGCAAGATAACCCAAGTTTTAAGGGTAGCGGTCTTTGAATCAGTATCATCCCCGCCATTATTAAAGGGAGGAGAGTAACTAGTCTTAAAGAAGGAAGATAATTCCCCAGCAGTGATATCCCCGGCAGGTTTCAGAGAAGTGAAAACACCAGCTTGAGGAAAGTAGTTCCAAGTGGAAGGAAGGCACCAGCTTTAAAGGAGGTAGTCTTTGAAGAAGGAAAATGACATATTTGTGAATAAAATATCGGTGTTATCCCCAGCAGTTTTCAGAGGAATAAAACACCAGTTTTGAGGGAAGCAGTTGAAAGAAGATGATTCAAGTTAAAGGAGTCAGGAGCCCGCCTGGAGAATGGAGGTGTTGTATTTTTAAGGAATTGTTGAAGTCAGGAGCCCGCCTGGAGAATGGAGGCTGAAATTTTAAAGAAATCGTTGAAATCAGGAGCCCGCCTGGAGAATGGAGGTGTTAAAATTTAAGAAAGTTGTTGAAGTCAGGAGCCCGCCTGGAGAATGGAGGCTGAATTATTTTTAAGAAACTGTTGAAGTCAGGAGCCCGCTTAGAGAATGGAGGCTGAATTATTTTTAAGAAGCTGTTGAAGTCAAGAGCCCGCCTGGAGAATGGAAGCTGAATTATTTTGAAGAAGTTGTTGAAGTCAGGAGCCCGCCTGTAGAACGGAGGTTGTTAAATTTTAAGTTGGAGTCAGGAGCCCGCCTGTAGAATGGGGGTGTTTATTTTAAAGTTGAAGTTGAGAAGTCAGGAGACCGCCTGTAGAACGGAGGTTGTTATATTTTTAAATTGTTGAAGAAGTCAGGAGCCCGCCTGTAGAATGGAGGTTGTTATATTTTAAATTGTTGAAGAAGTCAGGAGCTCGCCTGTAGAACGGAGGTTGTTATATTTTTAAATTATTGTTGAAGTCAGGAGCCCTCCTGGAGAATGGAGGTTGTGTCATCTTTCAAAAGTCAAGTTGGAGTCAAGAGCCCGCCTGCAGAACAGAGGAATACATTTCAAGATCAAATCAGAAGTCAGTAATGCGGAGGGTTACAACAAAAATCCCCAGCATAACAAGCTTTAATGTAGGAAGCAGTGTCCCCAGCAGACAGAACGAAATGATAAAACTTGTGTTCAGAAAAGCAAAAGGCCAGTGTCATTCCCAGCAGTTTTCGGAAGAAAAATCACCAGAGGAAATACAAGCTGACAAGAAAGCAAGGCAACCAGAGCGAGTGGAAGATAGATAAGATTTTGTAATTCCTAGTTTAGTCTAGCCTCTTGTTTTCTTTTGAGCACAATGTAACAAGGAGATCGGTAAGCAGTAGTAACAACATGCAGCAGCAGTAACAATAAAATTGCAGTCCCATGGTAGTCCCAGCTACCAAAACTTCCCGAACTACATTAACCTGATTCCCTTTTAGCCAGAGATATGTAGGAAACCTTTGAAGCAAAGGTTCGGTTAAACCTTTTCAAAAAATGCTTCACACGGAGTATTCCAACGGGCAAAAATCGCTCGAATCCGCTCACTTTATCTTTGCACGAAAACTCTTTGTGTTTTCGGACAAAGAGGGGCAGCTGCGAGCACATGATTTTTGCTTCACGAAAAAACTACTCCAAAAGAAATCGAAAATTAAAACAAATTTCCTTGGTGTACAATTTTTAGAATTTGCGTGGCATTTTTGAATAATTATTTGTGTTTTTATCTGTGAATGTTTATCCTGTTTTAATTAATTAAAATACAAAAACAAAAATATGTTGCATGCATATTTAGGATTTGATTGTGCATTTAGGAACTAATCGAACCATAATTTGGTTTTAAAAGAAGAAAATCACAAAAATATGCATTTAGTCTATTTTATGTCATTTAAAGTGTGCCATCGTGTGATTTTATTTTAATTAAATGTTTTAACTTGTGTGCTAATTGTTGTTAAGAGTTAATTAATATTTTGTAGTTTAATTTTGGTTTTACAATTTATTTTTAGAATTTTTGTTAATTATTAATTAAAAGAAGAAAATGAAAAGAGTTGAAAATATAAGGCAAATCGGATTTGGGCCAAAATTTTAGACCAAAAATAAGGCCCAAACATTCAAAAGACCCGGTCCATTTCAGCCAGTCCCTCAGAAGACTCGAACGACGTCGTTTCTGAGTCTCAAATCTGGGCCGTTGATTTGTTTCAAACAAACGGTCCAGTTCAGCCCCTGCATAATTGAAACGACGCCATTTTAGGTGATCAGATCTGAGCCGTTCATCTATCTTGATCCAACGGCCTTAAGGCCTCCTCTATACCAGACCTATTTTCACCCAAGGTCGGCCCAATTTCGTATAGAGACCAAACGGTGTCGTGCCATTAAATGAAACGATCCAGGCCGTCGATCGTGCTTGATCGAACGGCCAGTATCAAACAACCCCGCCCCTATATAAACTCAACCTCCTGCCCCAGTCCCCCTAACCAAACACCCCCCCTCGGCTTCCTGTTCATCGTCTCAACTCAGAGACTGAACCAAACACCCCTCACCGAAACCCTAGCCGCCATGACACCCCACCACCTAAAACCTGGCGGCAACAATGTCGTCGGTCACCAAATCAACACCATAAGACCATCAGACCACCCTCGCTCCAAATATGTTAACCATCTGGCTCGAATCTTCGTGAAACTCCTCGAATCTTTATTTGAAGATTCGAGCCAAACATGAACCTACCCCAATCCACTCCAAATTCATACCAGGCAACCCAGACCTCCCTCATACCATAAATGACTTTAGTTCCGTTCAAATCGGCCTAGAAACGTTCGAACCCTAAATCGAAAACTAGGAACCCTAGAAATTCCAAATCATGGAATCCGTCCAAATTAAGTGAGGATTTGGGGTCTAATCGACCTTAATCGAAGTGTTCTCAGTTGAGAACACTTCGACTAAGGTCTGTTCGACCTCAAAGTGTCCGAGCTCGAGCTTGGGTCCGTATAGTTCTGATGTTCTGAGGTATTTTTCTTTTTCCCTTATTCTGTGTTCATGTTTTTTTTTTATTTGTGTATTTGTTTAGTTTAGTTTTGTTGATTGTTCCATTCTTTATCAATTCATCTTCTCATCCCCAGTGACCTTTTTATTTGGTCGATTTTCTGTTTGTTGATTAATTGTACCTGTTATAAACTACACATTCGATTTGATTAATGTCGTCGAATAATTAGTTTCATAAGTCCCCTGTTTTGTCTAAAGCCATGAATCACCCTGTTTGTATGTTTGATTCTGTTTGTTGTTACCAATTGTGTATGCATAATCGATTAATAAGTTGCGTCGATTAATTAGTTTCCTGTTAGTCCCTGTTTCTGTCAATACCACTGAAATTACCCGTGAATTGCCTGATTCTCTGTTTCTGATTGTTTAGTGTCAATTGTAATATGTAATCGATTAATTAAGCTTCGTTGATTAGGTCGTTCGTATAGTTTGAATCATTTGGCATTCTGTCGTTTATGGTTTTTCAATTGTTAGTTGTCTGATTAATTAAGATTCTGTTTGATTATAAGCATTGTTCTGAATCACTGAAACTCTTGTATTTGATGTATTTTTCTATCTTAAATTACTAGCTGAAATTGGTTTATAGCTGTATTAATTTAGGTGATCATCTGGGAATTAGTTTAGTCAATGCTTAGCTTTCCTCCTTAGGTGAGTTGGTACAGTTGATGGGTAGTAGTTTCAGGCGTAATTTAAGGAGTAATTTGGGAATGTGGGACCCTCAATAATTAATAGACAGGCTGCTAAGGGCACTTTGACTATCACAAAAAATTGTGATACTTTTTTGTTCAACACCAAGCTCCTTTAGCAACCCCTGAAGCCAAATTGTCTCTTTCACAACCTCTGTAATAGCCATGTACTCCGCTTCTGTTGTAGACAAAGCAATTGTTGACTGCAAAGTAGACTTCCAACTAACTGGTGCCTTTACAAAAGTAAACACATAACCAGTAGTTGATCTTCGTTTGTCCAGATCACCCGCAAAATCTGAGTCACAATACCCAACTACAGACTGATTGCCTTCCTGCTCAAAAACTAACCCAACATCTACAGTATTGTGAATATACCGTAGAATCCACTTCACAGCTTGCCAATGCTCCTTTCCTGGATTATGCATATATCTGCTAATAACTCCAACAGCTTGTGAAATGTCAGGTCTCGTACAGACCATTGCATACATAAAGCTACCAATAACATTTGCGTATGGTACCGGCTTAGTCTTCTCATCTATGCCAAAACGCTGCAGTACTCTCTTCAAATATTCTTTCTGAGATAATAGAGTTTCTTTGAACGTCTGTCTCTTATTATCTCCATGCCAAGAATTTTCTTTGCCTCACCCAGATCCTTCATCTCGAACTCCTTCTTCAGTTGAATCTTCAACTTATCAATTTCTTCCGAATTCTTGGAAGCTATCAACATATAGGATAAGATATATAAAGGAACCATCTTTAAGCTTGCGCAAATACACACAATGATCGTATTTGCTTCTCTTGTACCCTTGCCACAACATAAACTCGTCAAATCGCTTGTACCATTGTCTAGAAGATTGTTTCAATCCGTACAATGAATTTTTAAGTTTGCACACCATATTTTCTTTTCCAACAACTTTGAATCCTTCTGACTAAGTCATGTAGATTTCCTCATCCAAGTTTCCATGTAAAAACGCAGTTTTTACATCCATCTGAACTAGTTCCAAATCCAACTGTGCTACCAAAGCCAACATAATTTTAATGGAGAAATGTTTTACAACTGGAGAAAACACTTTATTGTAATCAATTCCCTCCTTTTGAGCATATCCTTTGGCCACCAATCTTGCTTTGTAGCGAACATCTTCTTGGTTAGGAAATTCTTCTTTTTTTGCAAGTACCCATTTGCACCCAATTGCTTTCTTTCCCTTCGGGAGATTGGCCAATCTCCATGTATGATTCTGATGAAGGGACTATATTTCATCATTCATGGCAATCCTCCACTTATATTCTTCTGAACTTTGGACTGCGTCTTTATAAGTGGTAGGAACATCATCAGCTACAATTGAGGCGGCACAAGCAACCGTCTCTATAAGACGAGCAGGTTTTGTTATTGTCATTTTTGGCCTGCTAGTCGCAATTGATTCAAGTTGTTGTTGATGTTCCTGAGTTGGAATCTCCCTCTCTACTGGCTCTTCTTCCAAAGGATAATCTTCATTTGTTTCCTCCTCTGCTTCTTGTGTAGGAAAAATAAATTTTCTTCAAACTCCACCTGCTTAGAAGCACCCTCATTTTGTTTGGTATCTTTTGTTACCTTATTTACCATAGCAGATTCATCAAAGGTAACATCCCTGTTGAATATTACTTTCTTTGTCAAGGGACACCATAAGCGATATCCTTTGACTCCAGAAGTAATCCCCATAAAAATAACCTTCTTTGCCCTTGGATCCAATTTTGACTCTGTCACATGATAATATGCAGTTGAGCCAAACACGTGCAAAGAGTCATAATCTACAACAGGTTTTCCATACCATTTTTCAAATAATGTCTTGCCATCAATAGCAGCAGATGGTAAACGATTAATGAGGTGGAATGCATATGTAACTGCCTCAGCCCAAAATTCTTTGCCCAAGCTAGCATTGGACAACATACACCGTACCTTCTCCAGCAAGGTCCGGTTCATACGTTCTGCCACTCCATTCTGTTGTGGTGTATATCTGATAGTGAAGTGTCGGACGATGCCATCATTTTCACAGACCTTATTAAATTGATCATTTTTGTATTCACCTCCATTGTCTGTGCGAATACATTTGATCCTCCTGCCTGTTTGACTCTCCACCATCATTTTCTATTTGAGAAAAATTTCCAACACTTCAGCTTTGCTCTTCATTGTATACACCCACACTCTTCGGGAAAAATCATCAACAAAGGTTACAAAATAGTGCTTCCCACCCAATGAAGGTGTTTTGGAAGGACCCCAAACATCAGAGTGTACATAATCCAAAATACCTTTAGTATTATGGATTGTTGTACCAAATTTAACCCTTGTCTGTTTCCCTTTGACACAATGCTCGCAAAATTCCAAGTTGCAAGCCTTTACTCCTTTTAACAATCCTTGATCTGATAAAGTTTTCAAGGATTTACCTCCAGCATGTCCCAAGCGCATGTGCCATAGCCTGGTTGCTTCTGCCTCTTTTTCGTTACTGGATGTTACTGTCACTGTCCCAATAATTGTACTACCGTGATAACGGTACATGTTATTGTTCTTCCGATTGGCCTTCATTACCACTAGTGCACCGGAGCATACTCTTATCACTCCACTTTCTGCAATGATTTTGAACCCTTTTGATTCTAGGGCTCCCACAGAGATGAGATTCTTCTTCAAATCCGGTACATATTGAACATCTTTTAATGTTCTGATCATTCCATCATGGTTCCTTAATCATATTGAACCAATGCCATATGAGGTAAGAGGGTTGTTATCCGCTGTGTGGATGATTCCATATTCTCCTTCTTGAAAATTCACGAACCAGTCCCTGTTGGGACACATATGATAGCTACAAGTCGAGTCCATCAACCATATGTTTGATGATGTTGATGGCTCTGTTGTAATTAATGAGAAGTTCGAATCATCACAATCAGCTACATTTGAATCCATAATGGTCTTTCCATTGTTATGTTTGGCCTTATTCTTCAACTTCGGACAATCTTTCTTCCAGTGTCCCTTTTCTCGACAAAAGGCACATTCATCTTTGATGGGTCTAGATCTTGACTTGGATCTCCCCTTCTTTGTCGTCATTTGATTTTGAGGACGACCCTTCATAACCAGTGATTCTCCTTCTCCGCCCTTTTGTTTTTCTCCCTTTCTTTGTTCATAGCTGTATAAAGCTGAACAAACTTCTCTGAGAGAAATTTTGTCATTCCCATGGAGTAGAGTAGTTTCAAGGTGCTCGTACTCATCAGGAAGTGACCCCAACAACATCAAGGCCAAATCACCATCATCAAAAGTTGCATCTATATTTTGCAAATCTGTGACCAACTTATTGAAACTAGTGATATGTTCGTTCATTGTGGTACCAGGAACATAGGTGAAGCGAAACAGTCTCTTCTTCATGTACAATTTATTTTGACTGTTTTTCTTCAAAAGTTTATCCTCTAGTGCTTTCCATAATTTACTTGCAGAAGTTTCCTTTGTGTATGGATATTTCTGCTCTCTAGCAAGGTAGGATCAAATGGTACCGCAAGCAACGCGGTTGATAATTCTCCAATCTTCTTCTCCAATAACATCTGGTCTTTTTTCTTCAATGGCAAGATCTAGCCCTTGTTGAAAAAGGACATCTAGAACCTCGCCTTGCCACATCCCAAAATGTCCTGATCCGTCAAAAATTTCTACCGCAAATTTTGCATTTGACACAATTCTTGTCATAAGCGAAAATGCCAATGATGACGTATTGTTGACACTTGATGTAAATTCTTCTTGTTTATTGTCTCCCATCTTTGACGCAAATATTATTTAATAGCTGACGACACAAATCAAGATTATTTTCTTTCTGGTGTGGAAGATCAGACTAAGCTGCAACCACTCAGCATACGCAGACAGAATCTTGACTCAGTTACCAAGATAAATCTTTTCTGATGTGGAAGATCAGACTATGCTGCAACCACAAAGCATACTTAGACAGTACCTTGGCTCTGATACCAATTATTGCGTAAGCCAAATGTATATAGTGTGTATGAGTCACAACTACTATATCAAATATTATGACAGCCACCAAATAATAAATAAAACAATAAAGGAACAATAAAAGGAACACCAGAATTTACGAGGTTTGGCCAATTTTGCCTACTTCCTCGGATACAACCAATATTTTATTCCACTCCAAAAATACAAGTGAAATAATACTAAAGAGAGAAGATACAAATGCCTTAAGAAGATAAGAAGACAAATGAGAAGTGTATTTAAATCCTAAACATTAGGCCTCCTTTTATAGGGAAAAATTACCAAACCCAAATTGTCACCCACCGATGTGGCACTTTTGACAATCAACATATCATACAATTTTTTTCTTCTTATGCTACTTCTTGACTTTCTCTTTTTAAGTTCAAAAAGAGTTTAATTTTACAATATCAAATTAAATTCCTTCGTTATAACAAGTAATTATCTTATTTCTAAGATTACAATTTACAAATCTCACTTTTTACGAGGGATACCAGTAGATATCTTTACGGTGATTTAGTAGTACAAAAATGACCTAATATTGTAAAAATATGGAATACATACATTTTATGGATCTATATTGCTTTCAGTGCACTAATTTCTTTTTCCCCTCACTCGGACAAGAGAGAGAGCTCCATAACAAATTGGCACCTCACAATTCCAGAATTCCTATACTAACTTCCTAAAATTGATATATACAAAGGGATTACAAGGCCTTAGGTATAATTCAGTGGAGTCCTTGCTTCCACTGGTTTTAACCCACTGTTGAGATATGAAATATGTACAGGGCTTGAAGACAATGAGTAGGGAGCAAAGGAGTTGAGCTGAAGATAGCATCCTTAGCCGCTGCCAACCATTGTCACCTATAACTAGATCCCAATCACCTGCAAGCGACAACATCAAGGTCAAAAATCTGTAAGTTTTTCGCACTGGCATAAATCTGGGTTCTTTTAATGCTAATTTGCTATGACAAGAACTAAGAATAGTATAATTGTCGAATATAAATGCTCAACTACTATAAGATTTTAATGAGCAAAGAGAAAAGATGGCATAAAGATAATTACCATAGAAGAGCCAAGCAATGCAAAGTTTCTACTCCCACAACATCCATGTGTGATTTTTTTACCAACAACCAGAATTTGCGCTGGGACATGTAGCTGTGGTATCTTGATAAGTATTTGATGCATGGATAGAACTACTACCATTAGCCAATATTATTCCTCCAACACTAGGATTCGGAGGGGTAGAACCAGTGACACCAACCCCAGACTTATCACCAATGCTTGAATTTGGAAGCACAGATCCATGACCACTACCCGGTGGTTTAGACCCAATGTTGTCATTTACGAGAATATGCGAACTTGGAGGAAGTGCAGATCCCTTATCGCAAGCTGGTAGAGACGCCAAGTTCTTATTTTCCAGAGGCATAGAGCTAAAGCTGCTGCCGACTACATTAGTTCTGATATCCCCAGCAGATAAAGTGGTTCCACTGCTTCTGCCAACTATTTTAGCCTTTCTGAGAAACAAGTTTAAAAGGGGATCCATGAAAAAACTGATATTTCAGTCTGAAAAAGAAAAGGAAAGGATGTACTAGAGGAAAGAAATAGGAAAGAGGAAGCTAAAGAGAGAGGAAACGACTCATACCTGATTATTTTTTGCTTGAGAGTGGTTGCTCTTGACTTTGCAACACCTTATTAAGCACAAAATATAAGAAAATATTAGGCTCAAGAATGATATATGCCACATCTGCAAAAAGAGAAACAGACAAAGCTGGCACAGGCTCCCCCCCCCCCCACACACACACACACGCGCACACACACAGAGAGAGAGAGAGAGTAAGATGAACACTTACACACACATACATATACATTTATATGTATGTGTGTGTGTGTATGAGAGAGAGAGAGAGAGTAAGAAAGACAACAACCAGATTTAAGGGTAAGATAACTGGATCCAGGTTTGCGCTTGCCCCTCTCAGCCTTAATTGAAGCAATTATCGAATCGGCGGATGACCCCAAACCTTTTCTACCAACCAGTTTTACCCCAAGCTTCTCAGAGAGGAAATTCAGCCTCACCTCATCACCCCCTCTGACCTCTCTGAGTTCTAGGGCTTGCTTCTTGGATAACAGGGTATAAACATGAAGCTCTTGCTGGTTATTAAAATGGGACTGAAGCTGCTGAAAAAGTGACTTATTAGAATGATGTTGCTCAGTCCTCGTCACATCATGATTTGTCTTTTGTGATCCATTAAAAGTCACCCTCAAAATTGCTGCTGACTTAACATCAGAATGCTTTCCAGCAAAAATTACAGAAAAGCTGCCAAATTCCAAGTCTGGTTCCCTAAATAAATCCTCAAGAAGAGAAGCATAAGAATAAGCATTCTTTGATGGTTTTTTCTCAACCTTCAAATGTGATGTTCTAACACTAGCGTGGTGGGCCATGTTTGCAGCTTCTCTAAGCCCAGTAAGAAATGCTCCATGCATAGTGGCTGGATAGCGCCTAGTAGTGGCCTCACCAGCAAAGAAAAGCCTTCCTTCCCCCACAGTTTCTGCTAAAATGTCATAGTCATCTCCTGATGCCCCCACTGCAACATTTGAGTAGGAACCGAAGCTGAACGGATCACTACCCCATCTTGTACAGACAGTTTGGATGGGCTCTGGGACTTCAATTCCTTGTGGTTCATATATACCTGATCATAATGCCCAAAATCTCATTACTACAGTAGCTCCATGACTATAAGAAACATTGATACCACGCATCATGAACCAGAAACTTTGAAGAGGGCACTAAGTTTTGTCTTTACTAAATTGATCCATATTCAAATATGTATGCCTATTCAGCAGCAAAATAAAATGGCAGGCGATGAAATCAACTCTCAAGTATAGAGTTGAGATGCGACTTTAAGAGGTAAAACTAAAAGATTTCTCTCTTTTTCCAATATGTTTCTCTAGTGTTCCCCTGTTTTAGGGAGAGACTGGAAGCTTAACAAAGCAACATTACCATGTAGGGGTTATCTATTTTCTTTTCTACTTTAAATACTATAAGCTCTTTCTTTTTTGTTGATAGGTAAACAAAGGCTAGTTCTTAAAGCAGTATACACATAAACACCCTTTGTCAAAATTCCATTATCTACTTCTCCTTGAAGTTGTCATCTCGAACCGAGAAAATTTTTTCCAAAATTTTCATTACTCTATAATATCATATAACCAAATATTTAAAACAAGAAGACGTCTTTATTATACTACTGATACAAGTAGAGATTACAGCTATCTATGCAGGTGCTTATATTCCAGAGCTTCTCACGTCTCAATCAAGACGATAGATAAATGCTTCAAAATGAAACTCACTGAATATGAAATGGTCATGGCACAATACTCTTTCAATAGCTTAACTCTAGGCCAAGATGAATCCACTCCTAAAGAAATTATTTCTTATTTTTCTGCTCACTACCTTAAGAAAAAGAGAAGAAGAATAAGACTTTGGTATATAGAAAGCAAAGTTACAATGGAACATGGCTTTTACCTCTTAAAATATGAAGAACTTTCGTCACTGCATCAGTAGGGGGCATGATCTCAAACTTGTGTGCAGCTTCTCCAGCGACTAAAGCTAACAATAAGGGCCCACCAGCAACTGTTGCGTAGCTAAAAAACAGAAAGAATTCTCCCCGACTACTAGAATCATCAACAACATGACCAAACATATCAACATTGGTGTCCCAAAACACACATGGGAAAAGCATTGCAACCTTATTTAACAATCCAAACCCCAATCTTTTTATTGCATCCAACTTCCGTTGAGGCAACTCTGGGATGAACTTGATAGAACCACTCTTCAAAACTCCAAGAGGAACAGTGCACAATGCCATATCTCCCTCAAATACTTGCCCCCCAGCAACAACTTGCACACCTTCACTACCATAACGAATGGAATGCACAGTTTTTCCAAAAATAATAGGCACATTTTCAGCCAGTGCCTGAATTAATCTTCCATTTCCACCGGGCAAAAAGCAGTGATCCCCTCCCATATCATAGATGTCATCTTGGTCCCAAAATGCCAAGGAAAGATTAGAAAGCAAACCTGCATTTGCATATTCCAGATTTGCCAGATGCCAGTTAAACAAGCTCATCTCCTCATCATTCACCGCATCACCCAAAACCTCTCGGAAAGTCTCCAATGCCGCTCCAAGAGAAACATCCTGAGAAACCTCTTGCCTGAACTTGCTTGCCTTATCCAAAAGCCTGTTATAAGCAGCCTCAACCTTTTGATCCAAATCCTTGTCTACTGGCTTTCCATCAGCACGATAGAGCGGACATTCACCTCTCACCTTATGAAGCGTATACGATAACTGTCGCGCCAAGATACCAAGCGGATTCCCTAGAGTACCTGTCAAAACACTCCCTCCTAAATCAGCAGCTGCCACCTTATTCCCTCCTTCCATCTTTTTCGTATACACCCTTCCGCCTGCACGCTTTCTTCCCTCCAAAACAATAACCTTAAAGCCCAAAGACATCAGCTGCCTCGCAGCTGTCAACCCAGCAAGTCCTGCCCCGACAATAATCACTCTACCCTTACTTGGCTCAGCTAAAATCCTCTCCTTAATGGCCGGCGCAACCCCAAAATTAACATACCCACGTGATACCAAATAGTTATAAGCAGAATCCAATAACCCATAAAAATGTTTAGGTATAACATCAAAAAACATATCTTTTGTCACCCAATGCGACACATTTTCACGCCATTTTGTAATAATATGATTTCTGATTAAAATGTAATTAAGCTGTTCTATCCCACCAACTACAGAAACAACCCCAGCTTCAATTTCATCATCAGTTAACACGTCAGCTGGAAAACCAGCAGATAATGCAATTAAGGCCTCAGAAGTTGAATCTTTGTTTATGCTAATAATCTCATCAGAAACAACTTGTGTTCTTGCACTTGAGCTACTACCAACATCAGAATTAAGGTTTTTATTCAAAAAATTGGAACTCTTTGTTCTTTTCTTCCTGGGGGTAGAGAAGGGAAGAGAATGATTTGTGATTGAATCGGAATTGGGATTAGGGTTTGGAATAGAATTGAAATTGGGAGCAGAATTGGGGTTAGAGTTTGAGTTAGGATAATGAATTGGGAATTGGAGGGGATTGTTATTAGTAATATAAGGGGAAGTATGATGAGAATTTTGCTGATCCATTACCGTTGTGTTTTCTGCAACTGTATCAGAGCAGCGAGAGAAAGAAGAAGGGCTCTGAGAATCTGAAGAAAGGGTGATCCGATTTCTATATTCGGGTCAGGCAAGCCGGGTTCGGGTTTGTGGATTTTTGGTCCTAACCAAATGAAGAATAAAGAAAAAATGGCTCTCCTGGGGCTATTGATTTGAAATATTGATGTATTTTGGTTCTTGACAACCAAGCAAAGAAGGTGAAAAAAACCAAAGGAGAAAAGACAATTTAATATTGACAATTTTAAATTAAATAATGAGATTATTGTAAGAGTAAAATTGACTATACACAAGAATAATACATGTGCAGTATATCTCTGAATTTTTTGTGTCTGAAGTCTGTTTACAACTTCTAATAATACCCTCATTTATTTCCTTTCAACATTCCCCAAAATTTTATATGTATATAACTATTTACATTAACCACTTAACTTGACAAGTTGAAACTTTATTTTTGCTTTCTAGATGATATATTAAACATAAACAGATAATACTGTAAGAAATAATCAAAATGATAAGAAGATTGAATATTTTTTACCGTGAAACCTAACTTAATGAACTGAGACAAGATAAAATAAGTATAAATAAAATAAAAATGAAGCGGAACTATCTTCTTTATTTACGTACAAGCCAAGGGCGGCCATACCCTAAAACAAGTGAAGCATTTGTTTTACAACTTGTTTGGATGGTTGTTACATATTGTATTTGTATCGTATTGTTACGTTAAATACGATGTTTGTTTTGATTGTTACTTAAATTTTATTGTATCGTATCATTAAATTCGTTTTTGCGTAACGATGAAATGTGTCACTTTATGTAACGACCGATTTGGTGTGATCATGTCATTACTTTTTTCTTTTTCTCTTATCTCACCCTTTATTATTATTAAATAATTTTATTTTATTATTTAGACTAACTTTTTATATAATAATTTTACCCTGTATCATAATTTTTCTTTATAAATATTACAAGTTTATTCCTTCATATTGTTAGTGTGTAATATCATGAAACAACGACAAACGATACAATCTATCCAAACATTATATTCATTAATTGTGACGACCCAAATGGTCATCACTTGCTTTCAGATGATTTCTGTGTCTTCGAGGCCTTGAAAACCTCATTAGAGTCACCTCGAATTGCGTGCGCAGTCCGGGCGCGTAGCCGGAAAGCTTAAATATGAAACTCTGTAAAAAAATGCTAAGTTTTGATGTTAAAAGGAATAATCTTGACTTCGGTCAACATTTTGGGTAAACGGACCCGGATCCGTGATCCAACGGTCCCAGAGGGACCGTAGGAAAATATGGGACTTGGCGTATGCTCGGAATCGAATTCCGAGGTCCCAAGCCCGAGAAATGAATTTTTAAGTGAAATTGTTTTCAGATATTGATTAAGGAAATTTGAAATGAAAACTGATTAGAAAGCAATGGTATCGGGATTTTGGTTCCGGCACCCGGTACAGGTCTTATATTGACTTTAGTCATTCCTATGAAATTTGGTTAATAACGGACGTCGTTTGACGCGATCCGAACCTTAATTGAGAAATTTGATGTTTAAAAGAGTTTTGAGAAATTTCATTGATCTCGAAGTTTAATTCGATGTTCGTGATGTTATTTTGGTAATTTGATTACACGAATATGTCTGTAGGATGTTTTTGAGGTTGTGTGTATACTTGGGTTGGAGTTTCGAGGGCTCGGGTGAGTTTCGAGTAGGTTCAGGGATGCCTTAGGCTTAAAAAGTCAGGTGTTGCAGGTTCAGGAAGCCACAGTCTCTGAACCCTCTAGTGCTGTCCGCGAGAAATCGCGTGCGATCGCGGAGGGGCCAGCGCGGCCGCGGTCACCTTTGTGCGGTCCGCGGTGGAAGCTGTGCCGCCACAGTCGCCTTTGTGCGGTCCGCACATGGTGCTGAACTGCAGGTCTTTAGCGAGGGGCCAGCGCAACCGCGGTCACCTTTATGCGGTTCGTAGTGGAGGCTGTGCGGCCGCAGCCCATTTAATGCGGTCCGTACTGGGGGTTTGAGAGGGGTATAAATAAACGGGAATTTCAGCTATTTTTCACTTTTCAAAACCCAAAAAACATAAGAAGTGATTTTTCAAACAACCTTTCTTCTCCAAAACGTTGGTAAGTGATTTCTAACTCATTTTCTTCACTCCTTAACATCTTTTAACATGATTTCAACTTCAAATCAAAGATTTTCATGGGGAAAATTGGGTGTTTTGGGTAGAACCTAGGTTTTTCTAAAATTGGGGATTTGGACCTCAATTTGATGTCCGATTTCAAAACAAATTATAAATTTGGATTCGTGGGGGAATGGGTAATCGGGTTTGGTCCGGACCTCGGGGTTCGACCACGTGGGCCCGGGGATGATTTTGACTTTTTGGGTAAAACTTTGGAAAATCTATTTTCATGCATTGGGGTTAATTCATTTAGCACTTATTGATGTAATTAAGTAACTTGTGATTAGATTTGAGCGGATTGGTGGTGGAATCGAGGAGTAAAGCTATAATTGAGACTTGAGTGGTGTTCAAGGCATCGAGGTAAATGTTTGGTCTAACTCTAGCTTGAGGGATTAGGAGTTGAGTCATATTTGCTACTTGCTTCTTGTTGAGTATGACGTATAGGCATGGTGACGAGTATCTATGCATTAGTGTCAAGCATGACCGTGGGTCTTAAATTGAAAGTTGTTGTGTTCTTGAATGACACCTTGTATGCTTTAATTAATGATCTTCTATGATTGTGCATTTCCATTAACTGAACTAAGTACCACCTAAGTGAGATTGGTTATAGCTGCTTCTCCCTTGCCGGGATGACTATTTCGATATAGTTGTTCCCTTGTCGGGAAGTTATTATATTACTTATGTTCCTTTGCCGGGATTTCTTGTGATTGTGTGATGAACTGTAAAAGGGAGCGGGTGGTACGCCTACCACAAGATATTATGAAATGGGAGTGGGTGGTACGCCTACCACAAGATATTATGAAATGGGAGCGGGTGGTACGTCTACCACAAGATATTATGAAATGGGAGCGGGTGGTACGTCTACCACAAGATATTATGAAAGGAGAGCGAGTGGTACGTCTACCACAAGATATTATGAAATGGGAGCGGGTGGTACGCCTACCACAAGATAGTATGAAATGGGAGCGGGTGGTACGCCTACCACAAGATATTATGAAATGGGAGCGGGTGGTACGCCTACCACAAGATATTATGAAATGGGAGCGGGTGGTACGCCTACCACAAGATATTATGAAATGGGAGCGGGTGGTACGCCTACCACAAGATATGAGAAATGTGATCGGGTTGCACGCCTGCAACAAGATGGAAACTGAAAGTGAAAGTTGTCTTTACTTCTCTTTATCTGCGTTAGAAGATATATTGTTAGCTTCCTTGTTATATCTTGTTATTTTGTTTTGTCAGCTACCCCCGAAGCATGTTCCCCTTCCCCAGCTTTAATTGTTTATTACTTGTTACTTTTCTGCCATATGTTATATAACTGCACGGGTTTATCTGGAGTCTGGTCCTAGCCTCGTCACTACCTTGCCGGGGTTAGGCCAGACACTTACTAGCACATGGGGTCAATTGTGCTGATACTATACTCTGCACTATGTGCAGATCCCGGAGCAGCTTTCGGAGAGTAGTTGGAGGGCTTCCTTCAGTCCACTCGGAGACCCAAGGTAGACCTGCATGCGTCCGTAGGCCTTGGCGTCTCCCTCTATCTTTATTTCCTGTTTCATTTTTCATACTTCAGAAACAATATACTGTTATTTTTTTCAGACCTTGTACGTAGTAACTCTTAGACAGTTTGTGACACTGTGACACTAGATTTTGGGGTATTGAGGTTTTTAAAGTTGTAATAGACATAGCCTTAAGCTATATAATTGTTGACTTCCACTTATTTACTTAAAATTCCGTTGTTATCATGTTATCGCCTCGTGTTTGTTAAAATGAAGCAATATGAAAGTGCAGTAGGTAGTTAAGGTATGGTTTGCCTAGCTCTCATTAGTAGGCGCCATCACGACTCCCGAAGGTGGAAAATCCGGGTCGTGAACAAGTTGGTATCAGAGCACTAGGTTACATGGGTCTCACAATTCACAGACAAACTTAGTAGAGTCTGAGGGATCGATACGGAGACGTCTGTATTTATCTCTCAGAGGCTACAGAGTTAGGAAAACTTCACATTTGTTCTTTCTTGTCGTGCGGTTCTATTTCCCCAATACTGATTGAATTTCTACTCCGTTCTTTCATAGATGGCGAGAACACGCGCTTCCTCATCTACCGCTCAGCAGACCGAGCCCCCAGCAATAGCTTCCATTAGGGGCAGAGGGCGAGGGCGAGTAGGGGCAGAGTTCAGCCCCAAGCAACAGCACCAGTGGCGGAGCCTTAAGTTGATTTTGAGGAAGAGGTTCCGACCCTAGCAGTTCTGGTGAGCCCAGCTCAGGTCCTAAAGGGGTTTATTGCTACCTTAGTTCTTCAGGACGCTCTGGTCCGATTGTTGGTCCTCATGGAGAGTGTCACCCGAGCATGCTTCCTGTAGCACCAGCCACTTCTCAGGCTGGAGGAGGGGCCCAGACTCCTGCTACTCGCACCCCAGAGCAGGTAGCTCCTCAGATTCAGACTCCAGCGGTTCAACCAATTGGAGCAGTACAGCTGGGTGTGGTAGCTCAGACCGGTGATGGAGCGGCTATGTCCGCCGATGCTTTGTGGAGACTGGATAGGTTCACCAAGCTCTTTACTGCTACTTTCAGCGGCGCATCTACTGAGGATCCCTAGGATTATCTAGACAGCTGCCATGAGGTTCTCAGGAACATGGGCATTGTTGAGACCAATGGGGTCGATTTTGCTACATTTTGCTTGTCTGGATCCGCC
The DNA here is from genome assembly GCF_000393655.2 of Nicotiana sylvestris. NCBI lineage: Eukaryota > Viridiplantae > Streptophyta > Magnoliopsida > Solanales > Solanaceae > Nicotiana > Nicotiana sylvestris. Next base: position 31,520,854 of record NC_091061.1, read on the forward strand.
AAGACTTGGTGGAGAGATTATTGCTTAGCTAGACCAGCCGGGTCGCCATCTTTGACTTGGGAGCAGTTTGCAGTATTGTTTCTGGAGAAGTTTCTCCCCGTGACTTAGAGAGAGGCCTATCGGAGGCAGTTTGAGCGCCTCCAGCAGGGTTCCATGATTGTCACCCAGTATGAGACCAGGTTCATCGACTTAGCTCGCCATGCTCTTGTCATACTTCCTACCGAGAGAGAGGGTGAGGAGGTTTATCGACGGTCTTATTCAGCCGATTCATCTTCAGATGGCCAAGGAGGCCGGGAGTGGGATCACTTTTCAGGAGGCAACCAATGTGGCCCGCAGAGTTAAGATGGTTTTGTCACATAAAGGTGGTCATGGGTCGGATAAAAGGCCCCGTCATTCAGGCAGATTCAGTGGTACCTCGTTTGGAGGTAGAGATTCATGTGGTAGAGGTCATCCTCCTAGGCCCTTTCAGTCAGCTCTTCAGGTTTCTCACGGTGCTTCCGGTAGTCGTGGTCCTCCGATGCAGTATTCTGACCAGTAGTCCTTTAGTGCACTACCAGCACCTATCAGTGCACCACCACTTCAGAGTTTTCAGGGTCGTTAGCCCCAGCAGTCGAGAGCTTGTTTTACTTGTGGAGACCCGAGGCACATTGCTAGGTATTGCCCTCAAGCTTCGAGTAGTTCTCCGCATCAGGTTCTCGTGCTATGGTTCAGGCACCAGATGTTCTACAGCCCGCCCAGTCAGCTAGAGGTGAGGGTAGAGGTGCTAGAGGTGGAGATAGAGGTACTAGAGGTAGAGCTCAGGCCGCCAAGGGTGGAGGCCAGCTAGCTGCAGGCCGTCCCAGAGAGGTAGTTCAGGGTGGTGGGGCCCAGCCCCGATGTTATGCCCTCCCAGCCAGGCCCGATGCTGAGGCTTCAGATGTAGTTATTACAGGTATGGTTCTGGTTTGTGATAGAGATGTTTCAGTGTTATTTAATTCAGGGTCTACGTACTCGTATGTGTCATCTTATTTTGCACCGTATCTGGTCATGCCTAGTGATTCGTTGAGTATTCCTGTTTATGTGTCTATACCGGTGGGTGATTCTATTGTGGTAGATCGAGTCCATCACTCTTGTGTAGTTGTGATTGGGGGTCTTGAGACTCGTATGGATTTGTTGCTTCTAGACACGGTCGACTTCGATGTTATATTGGGGATGGACTGGTTATCACCTTACCATGCTATCTTGGACTGTCATGCCAAGACTGTGACCTTAGCTTTACCGGGTATGCCTCGTTTAGAGTGGAGAGGAACTCCTGGTCATTTTACTCGTAGCGTTATTTCTTATGTGAAGGCTCGGCGTATGTCGAGAAGGGGTGCTTGGCCAATTTAGCTTATGTTAGTGATTCTAGTGCGGAGGTTACCTTTATTGATTCTGTGCCCGTTGTTCGTGAGTTTCCTGAGGTATTCCCTTCAGACCTGCCGGGTATGTCGCCCGACAGGGATATTGACTTTTGCATTGATTTGGCTCCGGGCACTCAGTCCATTTCTATTCTGTCGTATCGCATGGCCCGCCCAGAGTTGAAAGAGTTGAAGGAGCAGTTGCAGGACTTGCTTGAGAAGGGTTTCATTAGACCTAGCATTTTGCCTTGGGGTGCGCCGGTTTTGTTTGTTAAGAAGAAGGATGGTTCGATGAGAATGTGCATTGATTACCGGAAGTTGAACAAGGTCACCATCAAGAATAAGTATCAACTGCCGAGGATTGATGATTTATTCGATCAGCTTCAGGGTGCCAAGGTATTTTCAAAGATTGACTTGAGATCCGACTACCATCAATTGAGGATTAGGGCATCTGATGTCCCTAAGACAGCTTTCCGCACTCGGTATGGACATTATGAGTTCTTGGTTATGTCATTCGGGTTGACAAATGCCCCAACAGCTTTATGGATTTGATGAACCGAGTGTTCAGGCCTTATTTGGACTCATTCGTGATAGTCTTCATTGATGATATCTTGATATATTCCCACAGCCAGGAGGAGCACGAGCATCATCTCAGAGTGGTTCTTCAGACTTTGAAAGATAATCAGTTATATGCTAAGTTCTCGAAGTGTGAGTTCTGGTTGAGTTCAGTTGCATTCCTAGGTCATGTTGTATTAGCAGAGAGTATTCAGGTTGATCCGAAGAAGATTGAGGCAGTCAAGAACTGGCCTAGACCAGCATCAACTTCAGAGATTCAGAGTTTCTTGGGATTGTCAGGCTATTACCGTCGGTTCGTGGAGGGGTTCTCATTTATCACTACCCCGATGACCAGATTGACCCAGAAGGGTGCCCAATTCAGATGGCCAGACGAGTGTGAGGCGGGCTTTCAGAAGCTCAAGACAGCTCTGACTACAGCACCGATATTGGTTTTGCCCACAGGTTTAGGGCCTTATACCGTTTATTGTGATGTATCTCGAATTGGGCTTGGTGCAGTGTTGATGCATGATGGCAAGGTCATTGCATATGCTTCGAGGCAGTTGAAGATTCATGAGAAGAACTATCCGGTTCATGATTTAGAGTTGGCAGCCATTGTTCACGCATTGAAGATTTGGAGGCACTATCTATATGGCGTGGCGTTTGAGGTGTTCACGGATCATAAGAGTCTTCAGTATTTGTTCAAGCAAAAGGAGTTGAATTTGAGGCAAAGAAGGTGGTTGGAGTTATTGAAGGATTATGACATCACCATCTTATATCACATGAGAAAGGCCAATGTGGTGGCCGATGCTCTGAGTAGAAAGTCAGCCAGCATGGGCAGTCTTGCTTATATTCCGGTCGGTGAGAGGCCGCTTGCGTTGGATGTTCAGGCTTTGGCCAATCGATTTGTGAGATTGGATATCTCTGAGCCTAGCCGAGTATTAGCTTGCACGATCGCTCGTTCTTCATTGTTGGAGCGTATCCGTGATCGGCAGTTTGATGATCCCTATTTGTGTGTCCTTAGAGACACGGTGCAACGTGTGGAGGTGCTAAGTAGGTTACCTTAGGTGATTATGGAGTTTTGAGATTGCAGGGTCGAGTTTGTGTGCCTAATGTGGATGGGCTTCGAGAGTTTATTTTAGAGGAGGCCCATAGCTCCTGGTACTTTATTCATCCGGGCACCGCGAAGATGTATCAGGATTTGTGGCAGCATTAATGGTGGCGTAGAATGAAGAAGGATATTGTTGCATATGTGGCTCGATGTTTGAATTGTCAGCAGGTTAAGTACGAGCATCAGAGGCCTGGTGGACTGTTTCAGAGGATTGAGCTTCCCGAGTGGAAGTGGGAGTGGATTACTACGGACTTCGTTACTGGACTTCCGCTAACTCGGAAGAAGTTTGACGCAGTTTGGGTCATTGTTGATAGGCTGACCAAGTCAGCGCATTTCATTCCTGTGGCAGTTTCCTATTCATCCGAAAGGTTAGCTGAGATCTATATCCGGGAAATTGTTCGTCTTCATGGTGTGCCCGTATCTATCATTTCGGACCGAGGTACGCAGTTTACCTCGCATTTCTGGAGAGTAGTTCAGCGAGAGTTGGGCACCCAGGTTGAGTTGAGTACAATATTTCATCCTCAGACGGACGGGCAGTCCGAGCGGACTATTCAGATTTTGGAGGATATGCTCCAAGCTTGTGTCATCGATTTTGGAGGTTCGTGGGATCAGTTTTTGCCTTTAGCAGAGTTTGCCTACAACAGCAGTTACCAGTCGAGCATCTAGATGGCTCCTTATGAGGCTTTATACGGTAGGCGGTGTCAATCTCCGATTGGGTGGTTTGAGCTGGGAGAGGCTCGGTTGTTGGTTACGGATCTGGTTCAGGAGGCCTTGGACAAGGTCAGGATCATTCAGGATAGGCTTCGTACAGCTCAATCTAGGTAGAAGAGTTATGCAGATCGCAAGGTTTGAGATGTGGCTTTTATGGTTGGTGAGCGGGTATTGCTCCGAGTGTCGCCTATGAAGGGCGTGATGAGATTCGGGAAGAAGGGCAAGCTTAGCCCTAGGTTCATTGGTCCATTTGAGATTCTTGATCGAGTTGGAGAGGCGTCTTATAGACTTGCATTGCCACCTAGCTTATCAGCCGCACATCCAGTATTTCATGTGTCCATGCTTCGGAAGTATCACAACGATCCATCCCACGTGTTAGATTTCAGCACTGTCCGGTTGGACAAGGACTTGTCTTATGAGGAGGAGTCGGTGGCTATTCTAGACCAGCAGGTTCAACAGTTGAGCTCGAAGATTTTTCCTTCGGTTCGTGTTCAGTGGAGAGGTCAGCCTCCTGAGGCATCGACCTGGGAGTCCGAGTCCGATATGCGTAGCCGTTATCCTCATCTTTTCCCCGACTCAGGTACTTCCTTCTTCTGTCCGTTCGAGGATGAACAATTGTCTTAGAGGTGGAGAATGTGATGACCTTGGGTCATCACTTGCTTTCAGTTGATTTCTGTGTCTCTGAGGCCTTTAAAACCTTATTAGAGTCGCCTCGAATTGCGTGCGCAGTCCAGGTGCGTAGCCGGAAAGCTTAAATATGAAACTCTGTAAAAAATGCTAAGTTTTGATGTTAAAAGGAATAATCTTGACTTCGATCAACATTTTGGATAAACGGACCCAGATCTGTGATTCAACGGTCCCGGAGGGTCCGTATGAAAATATGGGACTTGGGCGTATACCCGGAATCGAATTCCGAGGTCCCAAGCCCGAGAAATAAATTTTTAAGTGAAATTTTTTTCATTGATCTCGAGGTTTAATTCGATGCTCGTGATGTTATTTTGGTAATTTGATTACACGAATATGTCCGTAGGATGTTTTTAAGGTTGTGTGTATACTTGGGTTGGAGTTTCGAGGGCTCAGGTGAGTTTCGAGTAGGTTCCAGGATGCCTTAGGCTTAGAAAGTCAGGTGTTGCAGGTTCAGGAAGCCACAGTCTCTGAACCCTCTAGTGCGGTCCGCGAGAAATCGCGTGCGACCGCGGAGGGGCCAGTGCGGCCGCGGTCGCCTTTATGCGGTCCGCGATGGAAGCTGTGCGGTCGCAATCGCCTTTGTGCGGTCCGCACATGGTGCTGAACTGCAGGTCTTCAGCGAGGGGCCAGCGCAGCCGCAATCGCCTTTATGCGGTCCGCGGTGGAGGCTGTACGACCGCAGTCCATTTGATGCGGTCCGCACTGGGGGTCTGAGAGGGGTATAAATAAACGAGAATTTCAGCTATTTTTCACTTTTCAAAACCCAAAAAACATAAGAAACGATTTTTCAAACAACCTTTCTTTTCCAAAACGTTGGTAAGCGATTTCTAACTCATTTTCTTCTCTCCTTAACATCTTTAACATGATTTCAACTTCAAATCAAAGATTTTCATGGGGGAAATTGGGTGTTTTGGGTAGAACCTAGGTTTTTCTAAAATTGGGGATTTAGACCTCAATTTGATGTCCGATTTCAAAACAAATTATAAATTTGGATTCGTGGGGGAATGAGTAATCGGGTTTTGGTCCGGACCTCGGGTTTCGACCACGTGGACCCGGGGATGATTTTGACTTTTAGGGTAAAACTTTGAAAAACTCATTTTCATGCATTGGAGTTGATTTATTTAGCACTTATTGATGTAATGAAGTAACTTGTGATTAGATTTGAGCGGATTGGTGGTGGAATCGAGGAGTAAAGCTATAATTGAGACTTGAGTGTTGTTCAAGGCATCGAGGTAAGTGTTTGGTCTAACCCTAGCTTGAGGGATTAGGAGTTGAGTCATATTTGCTACTTGCTTCTTGTTGAGTACGACGTATAGGCATGGTGACGAGTATCTATACGTTGGTGTCAAGCATGACCGTGAGTCTTAAATTGAAAGTTGTTGTGTTATTGAATGACGCCTTGTATGCTTTAATTAATGATCTTCTATGATTGAGCATTTTCGTTAATTGAACTGAGTACCAGCTAAGTGAGATTGGTTATAGCTGATTCTCCCTTGCCGGGATGACTATTTCGATATTGTTGTTCCCTTGCCGGGATGACTATTTCGATATTGTTGTTCCCTTGCCGGGAAGTTATTCTATTACTTATGTTCCCTTGCCGGGATTTCTTGTGGTTGTGTGATGAACTGTAAAAGGGAGCGAGTGATACGCCTACAACAAGATATTATGAAATGGGAGCGGGTGGTACGCCTACTACAAGATATTATGAAATGGGAGCGGGTGGTACGCCTACCACAAGATATTATGAAATGGGAGCGGGTGGTACGCCTACCAAAAGATATTATGAAATGGGAGCGGGTGGTACGTCTACCACAAAATATGATGAAATGGGAACGGGTGGTACGCCTACCACAAGATATGAGAAATGGGATCGGGTTGCACGCCTGCAACAAGATGGAAACTGAAAGTGAAAGCTGTCTTTACTTCTTTTTATCTGCGTTAGAAGATATATTGTTAGTTTCCTTGTTATTTCTTGTTATTTTGTTTTGTCAGCTACCCCCGAAGCATGTTCCCCTTCCCCGACTTTAATTGCTTATTACTTGTTACTTTTCCGCCATATGTTATATAACTGCACAGGTTTATCTGAAGTCTGGTCCTAGCCTCGTCACTACCTCGCCGGGGTTAGGCCAGGCACTTACCAGCACATGTGGTCGGTTGTGCTGATAATACACTCTGCACTGTGTGCAGATCCCGGAGCAACATTCGGACAGTAGTTGGAGGGCTTCCTTCAGTCCACTCGGAGACCCAAGATAGACCTGCATGCGTCCGTAGGCTCTGGCGTCTCTCTCTATCTCTATTTCCTGTTTCATTTTTCATACTTCAGAAACAGTGTACTGTTATTTTTTTTCCAGACCTTGTATGTAGTAACTCTTAGACAGTTTGTGACACTGTGACACCAGATGTAGTACAATACAATACAATACAATACGATACGATACACTATGAAACGACATGCAATAACTATCCAAACAAGATGTAAGGCCCCGAAAATTTAAGGCCCCAAAATTACTACTTCTCTATATATAGTCTATATGTAATTATTTCTTAGTATTGATAAATTTAATTATTTATTTTTATATTACTTTTTAATAACTTAATATCTTCCTCTAAGTATTATAACAAAATAGTTTTCTACCAATCTTAGTTTATGTTTTTACCGAATTATAATTCTCTATTTATTAGTTAGTCACGTAAATATATCTAATAATCTAAGTTATTATTTATTTTTCCCACATAAATTATACTCCCTTCGTCTTAATTTATATGAAGGTGTTTGATTGAACATGGAATTTATGAAATAAAGAAAAACTTTTGAAATTCGTGATATAAAACAAGGGACTGACTAAAAAAAATGTATCACATAAGTTGGGATGGAGGAAGTATGTTTTATTATGGGTTCTCTCATTTTAGTTGTGATACAATCAACGTTAAACTGATTCAAATTTTTGTACTTTATAAAACCAAGTTCTCGTTTTTTTTTCCGTTTCACATACTCACTTGTCTAATTTTTTATAAAATGATGCTCAATATATATAAAGCCTCTTATTAAGGCTTTGCTTTAGGCCTCCGATGCTATTGAGCCGCACCTGGGAGCAAAAACTCTATTTACTTGAGCGACTCTTGCCATACTAGCAAGTTTTATTCATGTTTATGCCCATTGATACAACAACTTTACAACATCGTGTCATTTGAACAAAATTCTATTAAAAAGAACTACTTTTCTCAATAAATAAAATTGTTTTTTTTGTAGTAAATAAGTTGGAGATTTAGACTTTTCTTTTATTTTCACTACTTTCATTTTTTTGTAACATAACCTTAATTTTACATGCACACTAATATTTTTCTTACACTACTTATGGAAGAAAGGCTTTTATTTATAGGTGTAGGATTTCTTTTATGTTTGTAAACAAGATGGCAGTAAGATATTGTTACGTTAAATACGATGTTTGTTTTGATTGTTACTTAAATTTTATTGTATCGTATCATTAAATTCGTCGTTACGTAACGATAAAATGTGTCATTTTATGTAACGATCGATTTGGTGTGATCATGTCGTTACTTTGTCTTTGTCTCTTATCTCACCTTTTATTATTATTAAATAATTTTATTTTATCATTTAGACTAACTTTTTATATAACAATTTTACCCCGTATCATAATTTTTCTTTATAAATATTTCAAGTTTATTCTTTCATATTGTTGGTGCGTGATATCATGAAATAACGACAAACGATTTAATCTATCCAAACATTATATTCATTAACGATACGGTACTACAATACAATACGATACGATACATTATGAAACGACATGTAACAACCATCCAAACAAGATGTTAGGCCCCAAAAATTTAAGGGCCCCAAAATTACTACTTCTCTATATGTAGTATACTACTATTTATATAATTATTTCTTAGTATTGATAAATTTATTTATTTATTTATTTATTTTCATATTACTTTCTAATAACTTAATTTCTTCCTCTAATTATTATAAAAAAATAGTTTTCTACCGATCTTAGTTTATGTTTTTACCAAATTATATTCTCTATTCATTAGTTAGTCACGTAAATATATCTAATAATCTAAGTTATCATTTATTTTTCCCACATAAATTATACTCCCTCCGTCCTAATTTATATGAAGGTGTTTGACCGGACATGAAATTTATGAAATAAAGAAAGACTTTTGAAACTCGTGATATAAAACAAGGGACTAACTAAAAAAAAAGGTATCACATAACGGAGGAAGTATGTTTTATTATGGGTTCTCTCATTTTAGTTGTGATGCAATCAACGTTAAATTGATTCAAATTTTTGTACTTTATAAAACCAAGTTCTCATTTTTTTTTCGTTTCACATACTCACTTGTCTAATTTTTTAAAAAACGATGCTCAATATATATATATATATATATATATATATATGTGTGTGTGTGTGTGTGTGTGTGTGTGTGTGTGTATAAGGTCTCTTATTATGGCTGTGCTTTAGGCCTCCGATGCTATTGAGCCACCCCTGGGAGCAAGAACTCTATTTCCTTGAGTGACTCTTGCCATACTAGCAAGTTTTATTCATGTTTACGCCCATTGATACAACAACTTTACAACATCGCGTCATTTGAATAAAATTTCATTAAAAAGAACATCTTTTCTCAATAAAATAAAATTGTCTTTTTTGTAATAAATAAGTTGAAGATTTAGACTTTTATTTTATTTTCACTACTTTCAATTTTTTATAACATAACCTTAATTTTACATGCACACTAATATTTTTTCGTACACTACTTATGGAAGAAAGGCTTTTATTTATAGGCGTAGGATTTCTTTTATGTTGTAAACAAGATCGTAGTAGGGTAATAAACATGTGTTAATATGAGCCGTGGATTATTTAGTCAGAAATAATTAGGTGGATAATAAGTAAGTGATTGAAAGAAATAAAGGACAAACTTTAGATCATGGAAGCACATGAATTAGTGGTTATAAAAATATTATGACCACTATCTAGTTTTATAAGATTATACTTTAATATTAATTTTTTTAATAAATGTACATCTCTAACACAAGTTCTATGCGAGCCAAAGACTATTTTGTTATTCACCACTAGTTAATTTTGCTGCGCATCGTGCGATGAGATACCAATGCATTCATAAACTGATTTTGCCTTATAAATTTAATTGAGATAAAAGTCATAAATGTTGTATCGAGAAAGATGCAAACTTGAAAATAAAGAAGATAAAGAAGAAAAACCCTTGAAAACGAAGATAAAAACTACAAGATTACAAAAATTCAAAAGGCTACACTATAACAATAATAGAGTTACAATAGTTTTCCAAATTAGCTACCCAATAAGTACCAAACACCGAGCAACAAGAGCAATAACAAATCAATTGAAGAAAGAGGAGAAATCACAAAAAATAGAGCTACTATTCAAGGCTCGAAATCGGATGCTACAGGCTTCCAAATCCGATCTCCATCACTCAAATAAAAAATCAAGATGTTAGCAACACTCAGTCGAAATTTCAGCTACTCAGTCGAAATTTCAGCTTGATCCAACGGTAAACGAATCGAAAAATGTAATTTGAAATTGGTTGTTCGTAATAAAATTTGCAGTAAAACGAACTATTTTTCATATCTCTTGAAGGATGCTCTATCAAAAAACATTCTTATGTGCTAAAGTCTATAATTATCTATAATTACTTTTTTGTGACATTAACTATTAAATTAAATATGTCAGGATTTAGAAGAAATTGTCCTTTATGAAATTACTGATAAAAGATTGTTACATTTTCCCTTTTTCCCTCCTTCCAAACAAGGAGTTGTGTAATCTATGTACATCCAAACAAAACCTTATGGACACTGTCAAATTCCCCCAATTGCTATAAGGCTAAAAATAAATTTTAAAGAACCTAACCCTAACGACACCGTATTCCTAATTGTGCCTCGCCGATTCTCAACTCCACCTCCGTCGATCTCTTCTCCGGCGATCTTCTTCTCCGTTACCCCTCATCTCGCTCTTTGTCACTCTCTCTCTCTCTCTCTCTCTCTATACACACACACACGCAGAGAGAGACACACACATACATTCATTGCTCATTGCCTCGACTTGCTGGTTTAACTGGTACATTCTCTCTCTGTCTCTCTAAATATATACTCCTATATAAATATATACACACACACTGTGTGTGTGTTTTGTGCTTTAAAAATTGTTACTTTTCCTCTTTGCCAATATGGTTTCTATCCTATCATAAAGTTGATTTTTTCCTTTTTCTTTTATGTTGGTCTTTTGGGCTTTTACCTAGTCATTTCAGTGACTGGGATTAGATTAAAATTTGGTAATTTGTAAGTTCTTTTTTTACATTTGTTTCTTCATTCAGACTAGTGGTAATTTGTAATATATCTAGTGATTCATATAATTGCTCCAACTATTTTGGGACTGAGCAATAGTTGATTGATTGATTTGTAGTTATATTTCGTATGGTTTATCCTAATTGTTTAGGACCGATGCATAGATGATTGATTCATTGATTGATCAAAAGTTACTGAGGGCATTAGTAGTTTGATATTGGCAAACAGTAACAGAGCCATGATTTTCATTAAGGGGTGTCAAAATTTGAAGAAGTAAATATACGAAGAAGTTGAGGGAGTTCAACACATAGTATATACACGCCCCTTGGAGCTATGTGGCCCCGCCACTGCTTGCAACATTGTATTGAAGTCATGATATCAGCAAAAACATATGTAAGGGATGGCAATTTCAATCATCTGAAAATAGTTACAGCATCATTTAGTATGTATTTGTGTTGGACTTCTGATAGAAAACAAAGTCTGGTTTAAGTGCAAACAGTGTTAGTAAAATGTCAATTCACTCTGCATTGGCATTTTACACTGCTAACTCCCAAGATTAACCAGTGAACACACCGTTAGAGAATCAAGTAGGAAAGTGTTAGTAAAAGCTTGATTTTCAAGTACGAATATGAATAAAGTAACTTTACCGTTATTTAGAATTCTTGTGAAAACAGCGAAGAGCAGAATACAATGGAAGCAAAGAATCCATAAGATGATATTAACCAGTGGGGATTAAGGCTCTTTCACTAGGTCTAGCGTTTAACACATGTATTTTAGTTATATTAGTGACTGTTTGACTCTATAGGATAGATGTGAGATTTAGATAATCCCTAATTTAAGAGAAATCATAGTTTGTCCTTAAAGTCAAATTTTGAGTAGTGAAATGAGACGGACCCAAGTGGAGTGGAATGGATATAGAGAAGTCACATAGCGACTGCAAATAGTTTTGGGTTGAAGCGTAGTTGTTGTTGAATTGTTGTTGTACCGTAATAGTTCTCTGGACAATGTCCTCTCTAGTCACCTTTTAATCCACAGTTATTTGGAATTTCCTTCTCCATAGGTACCTTTCAGCAAAAACCGCTAACAGGAATGATTGTGTAAACAAAATAAGATAAGTTAACTTCGTAATAAGAGTGGTTATAATTCTTTGCTATAATGTGAGATCAATAATCTTCTTTTATTTTCTTGGTAAGCAACTTCAGTTTTACATTTTTCCTTGACTTACATAATTCCAAAATGGAAATTGGGAAGCATTCAAAACTTTGTTTATTTCAATACTCACATTCCTTTTTAGATAGGAATTTAGTTAATAATCCTAGTGATTGGCAACAAGAGGATGGTAATCCCCATCTCCTTAATCAGGACTCGTGAAGTTCCAGTCACTTCTTTAATCCTAGGTACTTTTTTAAGCAGTTAGGTCTCTGACTGAAGAATTGGAAAGTTCAAATAAACATAATCTACTTTTTGGAGTCCGTCATAAGATAATTTCTCACCGAACAGGAATTAGCACCGTCATGGTGCAATAAATTGAAATTACTTACATATATTTACAAAACACATTGCATTTCTCACTGAGCAATAGGAAACCTTAATAATTTATTACTTCTACATCCGATTGAAGTTGATATTTCACAATAAAAAAATAAGGAACTAGTAATTTTAGTGGAAAAAAAAGCAGGACCTAGTTTTTACTTTACATTTTATTTTAAGGTAAATAATGCTGTATATGCTACTTAAGCTTGCTCAGGAGTCAGGACTTCAATGGCCTACGAGCAATGAACTCCTCACCTTAGTTCATTTTTTATTTTTATTTTCTGGAAAGACCCTTATGTTCTTGCTGAAAAAGTAAAAATGGCAACATGTAGCTAAATTTGAGAGCACTGTTTAAAACATATTTTATTTTTAAAAACTATTTAAAGTTTAGTCAAATATAGTAAACTATAGATAGTTTCTCTCTCTTCTTCCTCCGTCTCCTTTTAGACCTTGGAGTCTAAGATTTTGAATTGCCAACGCCGATGGCCGGGGGTGGGGGTGGCAAAACCCACAAAAATTTCAGCCTGTCTCGCCTGGCCCCATAAAGCTATTTTTTCAGTTTTCAACCCGCCTCGCCCCACCCCACTTAAATTTTTTGTTCTTTTTTTTTTCTAAAACAAACTAGTTTGATATTTTATTATTTTATAAAATGGAGAGTTTAATATTATTCAAGGAATTACGTTTTTCTCTTTGTCGTAGTGTGAAATTAGATGCTCGTACCAAGTAATCTCATTAGTAGAAACATAATTTTTCAAATGTATAAAGCTAAACCACGCACTGCCCATGAAATAAGAGAGACAAGATTCTTTCATCTAATCAGTCAGTTGCTATATGCATAATACATTCCTTTTCAATTTTGCATTCATCCTTAATTAGGAATATTTAATTACTACCCGCAAACAACAAACAACAACAACAACGACCCAGTATAATCCCACAAGTGGGGTCTGGGGAAGGTAATATGTACGCAGACCTTACCCCTACCCCGAGGGGCAGAGAGGCTGTTTCTAGGAGACCCTCGGCTCAAGAAAGTAACAAGAGACGATATATTAGTACGATCAATTGACTCATAATAAAATAACATAAAATACAAAATAATAGTAATATAAGAAATGTAGGAAATATAGAAATACTAAAAAGATGAAAGGTGGAAGGTATAATAACATCCCGCCGATAAAGCCCTGCATCAGTAGCTGACCAGTAGCATCCTAAGATTAACTCCTAACTGGCTAGTCTCACTCTAGTGTGCTGCAGAAATATTCACAACTTCCCCTAACCTACAACCTTAATGCTCGACCTCCACAATTCCCTGTCAAGGGCCATGTCCTCAGTAATCCTAAGTCGCGCCATGTCCTGCCTAATCACCTCTCCCCAATACTTCTTAGGTCTCCCTCTACCTCTCCTCGTGCCCACCACAGCCAGTCGTTCACACCTCCTCACCGGTGCATCAATGCTCCTCCTCTGAATGTGCCCGAACCATCTGAGTCTTGCTTCCTGCATCTTGTCCTCCATGGGGGCCACACCCACCTTCTCTTGAATATCTTCATTCCTAATCTTATCCATCCTTGTATGCCCGCACATCCACCTCAACATCCTCATCTCTGCTACTTTCATCTTCTGGATGTGTGAGTTCTTAACCGGCCAACACTCGGTCCCATACAACATGGCAGGCCTAACCACTGCTCTATAAAACCTACCTCTTAGTAATAGTGGCACTTTCTTGTCACACAGGACTCCCGATGCTAACCTCCACTTCATCCACCCCACCCCTATACGGTGTGTGACATCCTCATCGATCTCCCCGATCCCCTGAATAACAGACCCAAGGTACTTGAAACTACTCCTCGTAGGAATGACTTGAGAGTCAAGCCTCACTTCCACTCCCGCTTCCGTCGGCTCGGCCCCAAATTTGCACTCGAGGTATTCCGTCTTCGTCCTGCTCAACCTGAATCCTTTAGACTCAAGGGCCTGTCTCCAAACCTCTAGCCTCTCGTTGACGCCGCCTCGTGTCTCGTTAATTAGAACTATGTCATCAGCAAATAGCATGCACCATGGCACCTCCCCTTGAATATGATGAGTTAGTGCATCCAACACCAGGGCAAATAGGAAAGGGCTGAACGCAGACCCTTGGTGCAACCCCGTAACAACCGGAAAATGCTCGGAGTCGCCTCCTACTGTCCTAACCCGTGTCTTAGCTCCATCATACATGTCTTTAATCACCCTAATGTAGGCATCCGAGACCCCTTTAACCTCTAAGCAGCTCCATAAGACCTCCCTAGGAACCCTGTCGTACGCTTTCTCTAGATCAATAAACACCATGTGGAGGTCCTTCTTCTTATCCCTGTATTGTTCCACCATCCTCCTAATAAGGTGGATAGCTTCTGTGGTAGATCGCCCCGGCATGATCCCGAACTGGTTGTCTGAAATAGACATTGTCCTTCGCACTCTCATTTCTACCACTCTCTCCTAGACTTTCATGGTATGACTCAGTAATTTTATACCTCTATAGTTGTTACAGCTCTGGATATCACCTTTATTCTTATACAACGGAACCATTGTACTCCACCTCCACTCTTCAGGCATCCTATTAGTCTTGAATATAACATTAAACAACCCAGTAAGCCATTCCAAGCCTGCTCTACCCACACACCTCCAAAGTTCAACTGGAATTTCGTCTGACCCGGTAGCTCTGCCCCTTCGCATCTTACGCATTGCCTCTATGACCTCATCGACCTCAATGTCCCTACAATAACCACGGGGATTGTCGGCCTTCCTCAAATCACCTAGTACAATATCCTGATCCCCTTCTTCATTTGGAAGTTTTTGAAAGTAGGTCTGCCATCTCCTCTTAATCTGGTCATCCCCCATCAACACTCTGCCGTCATCATCTTTTATGCACCTCACTTGGTCCAGATCCCGAGCCGTCCTCTCTCTCACCTTAGCGAGTCGGAATAACTTCTTCTCCCCGCCTTTGTTCCCCAGTTCCTCATACAAACGAGCAAAAGCTGTTGTCTTAGTCTCCGTTACTGCCATCTTCGCCTCCTTCCTAGCTACCTTATACCTCTCCTTGTTCGCTCTCTTCTCCTCCTCACTGGTGCTCCTTATTAACCGTAGGTAAGCCGCCTTCTTTGCTTCCACTTTACCTTGGACAACTGCATTCCACCACCAGTCTCCTTTGTGGCTACCGGTGCGGCCCGAAGATATCCCTAACACCTCTCTCGCCGCCTTCCTTATACAGTCCGCCGTCGTCGACCACATGGTGTTTGCGTCCCCCCTACTTCTCCAAGCTCCCATTACCGATAACCTTCCTTCCAACTCCTGAGCTTTATCTTTAGTCAAAGCGCCCCACCTAATCCTCGGGCGGCCTCGTACTGACCTCTTCTTCCTCCTTATCATAATACCAATGTCCATCACCAAAAGCCTATGCTGCGTTACAAGGGTCTTACCTGGGACAACCTTGCAATCCTCGCACAACCTTCTGTCGCCTCTCCTGAAGAGGAGATAGTCAATCTGAGTTTTCACCATCGAACTTTGGTAAGTAACCAAATGCTCCTCCCGTTTCGGAAAACATGAGTTTGCAATCACTAGATCGAATGCCTTGGCAAAGTCCAACAGCGAAATGCCCCCTCCGTTCCGCTCCCTGAAACCAAAGCCGCCATGCACCTCAGTATAGCCACCCGTAGACGACCCAATATGACCATTGAAATCTCCTCCTATGAATAACCTCTCGGAAGGCGGAATATTACGAACGATGTCATCCAACCCCTCCCAAAAGCGCCTTTTAATCTCCTCATCTAAGCCTGTTTGCGGCGCGTACGCGCTAACGACATTTAAAGTATACTCACCCACCACCAATTTAATAGTCATTAGTCTATCATTCACCCGCCTGACCTCTACCACCGACTCTCAAGATGGTTATCTACCAGGATACCCACTCCATTCTTACCCCTCCGGACTCCAGAGTACCATAACTTATACCCATCCGCATTTTTTGCCCTCGATCCAACCCACCTAGTCTCTTGGACACCTGCTATATTAATCTCTCTTCTGAAGGATCTTCGCCAACTCTATAGACTTACTCGTTAGTGAACCTATGTTCCATGACCCGATTCTCAACCTATAGGCTCCCTTGCCCCCTCTACCTCCCCTGCCTCCCGTCCCTCCCCTGACCCCGGTCCCACACTCTGCCCCACACTCTGCAAAATAAAGCTGAAATAAAACAAATTTTAAAAGCTTTATAACCATTTTTAACGGTTCATAATGTATTTCACTGCTACGTTTCTCGATATGAACACTCTAAAATAGTAACCATCATCGTTTTCAAATATGAAAAGATTAAAAATAAAATAATTACAAGATAAATAAACAAGAATGCTTACTAGGAAAAGACCGAAAGTTAAATTGCTAGTAAACAAGAATGTAAAATTGTAGTTGAAGTGATTGCCTTGTTTCAAAAAAAGACAAAGCTGCCCCGCATTGAACCTGTGTTAAACCTGCAGCCTGCTTTAAAAATTTTAAAAACTGTTTTAACCCGTCCCACACCCACATAAGAGTAAAATCGCCTCACCCCGCCCCGCCCCGCCCCACATCAAATAAAACCTGCCTCGCGCCGCACCTGCTCTACCCCATTGCTATCCCTACTTCATACCAGATAGTCTGATATTTTAACTGCAAAAATCAAACATCATGCTTTTCGCCTAAAACTTCATTCTTCAAATTGAAGGTTACTTTAGACCGTCGTTAAATTTTAAAAACTTTGTAAATTCTGAAAAAAGTCATTTTAAAAAGGGGTTTTTACATATGTATACTACATATGAAACTTATTTACCCTCCCTAATCAAGTTATAACTTAATTATATGGTCATATACAATTTACCAATTATATACAAAATAGTTTTAAATGAGACTCCCTTAATTGTACCCCATTAATTTAGTAAATCCCACAATCGCAATACCTTTTTTCTCTTTCTCTCTTTGAAATCAACCCTTTTTCTAGAAGGTTTTTTCTTCTAAAGCTCATATTTTTTCTAACGATGGCGAAGAAAGGGATTAATCTTTTATCTATCTAAATTTTCCATGGCTGGAGTTTTGATCTTTTCTGGGCTTTCCCTTTTCTTGTTGGTGTTCCGATATCGGGCTAGCAGTATATGGATATTAATCAATAAATTTTGGAGTTATTTGATTCTCCACCATTGACAATCATTAAAAAAGCTTTGAAGCCTTGATTTCAAATTCAGATTTTTCAAAAAACATTATGTGTTTGGATTGGGTGTTATTGCAAACGATTGAGAATAATATTCTATGGAGTTTATATCTCGATTTGTAGGATATTTGGCGAAGATTAGATTTGATTTGGCTGGATTTTTAGATTGGAATTCGAAGAAGAAGCAGCAGAACACACCACATACAAAATATATACAAAAGATATATTGTATAAAATTTCTATGAAAATTGTATTTAAGTTGTATGATATTGTAGTTGTATTTAACTGGGTAAGTATACTCTATGAAAGTTGCAGATAAGTTATAAATAAGTTGCATACTGCATTATTAGTTGTATGAAATTTGTTTTTAGTATGTATGATGTTGTAGATATATCAAATTTTGTATGAATTTTATTTTTAATTTGTATCTTGTTGTACCATACATTATTCTTTAAATAGATAATTATGGCAAAGAGAGAGGAAGTTGCACTAATTATGGCTTAAAATAGGTAACACACAACTGGAAGGAGTCTTATTTAGATGGAAGGACAATTTGGACGTTGTTCCCTTCAGTTACGCCCTTTTCCAAGCAAAGAATCCCCTAATTTAAGGCATTAATAATGGATTGTATATAAATTATAAGAAAAATTTATTTAGGGCGGGTAATATACAAAATTTGGACAATTTTGATAAATAAGTTTCAAATATTGTATATGAAGGAAAAAATCTATTTTAAAAAGCGGCTATTTGTGTGATTCACTCCTAAAAAGCCCCATTTAAGAGCCCAACATAGCCCATTTTGAAAAGGCCATATTCAACTTGGACTATATTTCCACAAGTTCACTGGATGAGAATTAAGCATGTCTCAATCATCGTCGTGCTCGTAACATCTCTTTGCTCACACTTTACTGACAGGAAAGAAAGCTCGAGAGATCGATCGATCAAATATGGCGCAAGTTCCCAATTTGGATAACGCTCCCATAAATCTGAAATCTCTAAGGTACAAATACTTATACATAATGTACTTTAATGCTTATGCATATGTATATCCCCAATTGATCATTCTCTCTCAATTGTCTTACAGAGATCAATCGCTGAAAGAACTTATTACGGTTTTGAAGAACGTGAGTTTATTTATATAATTTGGATTTTTAAAATTTTCCTTTTTATTAATATTTGAAAAGTTTAACCGAAAAGTTGAAACTTTAATTGAATTTTTTTGTTTGGAGTTGCAGATTAGGGGGAAAAAGTGTTTGGTAATTGATCCTAAGCTTGGCGGGTCACTCTCTCTTATTGTACAGAGCTCACTTCTCAAGGCAACTCTCTCTCTCTCTCTGATTTTGTGGTATACAACAAATCATTACATTGAGGGTAAACTGTAAAGTGAGAAGTTTATAGTTAAATTATTTTTAAATTTAGAAATGTATCATTATTTTGGGATAGACTAAAAAAAGTGTATCACATAAAATAGAATGGAGGAAGTGTATCACATAAAGTAGAATGGAGGGAGTAATAATTTTGTGTGGGTATAAGACTTTTGAAACTTGTGGCATTATATTCTATAACATTTGTATGATTCATGGTTCGGTTTCGGTTGGTTTTCTCCTAAAAGAAAACTTGAAAACCAAACCAATTATGTCAGTTTTTCAAATATTGGAACCAAACTAGTTTAATTGAGTCGGTTTTGTTGGTTTTTTCGTTTTTTTTGTCTGTTTTTTTGAAGTGTATGTGAAATACGCTGTCAAACACATTCCACCGATTATATTCTAGCATAACACTACCAAGCCTATTATTCTTTAAGAAAAATTGTATTTACCAAGACATCTTGATGATAATTGAACTGAATAGTAATGAATAATTGAAGGACTCAATTAATGATAAGTTGTTCTTAACATGAAATAGATTCTTGGACTTATCTAAATATAGATAATAAATCAAACTAGAAAATAAAGGCAAAGAACTAGATTACAAACCAAGAGTGTAAAAGATTAATATGTTCCGACACATTTTAATTTTTTTTATATAAAAATATACATATATGTGTATAATTATAATTTCTACATAGGTATTTACATAGTTAGTTTGGTTTGGTTTGGTTTTTTCCGTTTATTTTTTGCTTAAAACCAAAACCAAACCAAAATTTTTGTCGTTTTTTAAAATTAAAACCAAAACCAAAACCAAAAATATGTTGAATTTTTCTTTGGTTTGAGTCGGTTTTCAGTTTGGTTTGGTCGGTTTCCAGTAAACACCCCCATTATGGTTACAAAAGCTTCTCATTAAGGGTAAAATAGGAAATGTGAATTTAATTGTCTTTGTCATTCTTTTGTGGAATGGGTTAAAAAAAGTAATACTTATCACATAAACTAGGATAGAGGGAGTATTCAGTTTACTAATTTTTTAGCTGAATTTTTGAGTTTTTGCAAAGAGTTTATGTTAGCTGTCTTTGCAAAAGAAAGTTTCCGTGGTGAAAATTTCCCTAATTTTTTGAGTTTCTAAAAGAAATGAAATATTGAGTTAAAGAGAACTGTTATTTTGCAGTGGTATTGGGTAACAAACATGTTGATACTGTGTTCTTTTTCACACTAATTATTATTATTATTATTTTTTTTTTTTTTTTGTGTTTTTACACTTGTAAACAGGAGCATGGGGCCGAATTGAGGCATCTTAATGCGGAACCAGTTCAAACTGATTGCACGAAAGTAGTTTATCTAGTCAGAGCTCAGCTTGACTTGATGAAGTTCATTTGCTCACACATCCATAATGATATTTCTAAAGGGATTCAAAGGGAGTATTTTGTTTATTTTGTCCCTCGTCGTGCAGTTGCATGTGAGAAGGTTAGCCTTTTTTTGAAAAAATCTTAATAAACTTCTTTAAGAATTTAGTTTGGCATGTATTTCTCATTAACAATTGTATATAATTTTTGACAGATACTTGAGGAAGAAAAAGTTCATCACTTGTTGACTATAGGGGAGTATCCCCTTTATCTTATTCCACTGGATGAGGATGTATTATCATTTGAACTTGATGTTGCTCACAAAGTACGTCTGTTCCTTGCATTGATTCAAGGAAAAGGTTATGTACTTTTCTAAAGATTGGCATATGTAAAAATAGTTACATTTATATGACAGGAGTACCTAGTTGATGGGGACACTACCTCCCTGTGGCACATAGCAAAAGCTCTCCATAAACTCGAGGTGCTTTTTATGTTTACTCGATAGAACTAACTACTATTGGAATCGGTTTCATTGTTTTTGGGCAAAGTAGGTTCAGCATAAACATTAGCTAACAGCCTTTTGTTTTCTGAGAAATGTAGTTTTCCTTTGGAGTGATTCCAAATGTGAGGGCCAAAGGAAAAGCATCAGTTTGTGTTGCTGACATTTTGAATCGGATGCAATTGGAAGAACCTGTGAACACATCTGAGGTAACTCAAAATCTTAAATCTACTAGATCAATATCATACATAAAAAAAATAATGGGCACCATGCATTGTCACAAAATAATACCAATTCGTTCTTTCACTGCAGATGGGTGTACCTGAAATAAATACTATCATCCTCTTGGACAGAGAGGTACCACGTATTTTTTGTCTTCCCCTTGGCACTACCCCTCCTCCTCTCTCAGTATATGCATTTAATGTAGTTATAAAAAGTATTACCGTGTGGCTTCATCAGTTATTTGATAAAGAGAAGGCTTCATTATAGAATTTTTCTGAAGGTTCAGGCTAGTTTGGAGTAGGTGTTTATTGCCATTCTATTGGGATAATGAGAGAGTGAGACTCAGTTTTCTCATAAAACAAAGGTGAGAGGAAAGGGGTTTGGCTTTTCTGAATGGTATCATGTCCAAAAGTAGTTGGTCTGCTCTAATGACACAGTTCAAAGCATGAGGTAATGAAGGAAATCTTTTAAAATTGAGTACCTTTTCTTGCACTGATCCGTTGATTCATGATCTCAATTTTCTCCTTTGAAGATAAAAAATGCTGGGAAGGGGAACATCTTATCATAGTCTTTCAGCTTGCTTGAGTGGAAAATTGAGGAACTTTTTTATTTCTGAATTCCGACTTTGGCTAAAGCCTGAAACTTCAGGATTTAAGAATTGGAAAAAAGCATTCTCTTTTATTTGTCTAGTGTACAAATAGTTGAGCATTCTTCAGGTCTAATCTTGCTAGTTCATAAAGTTTTACTCCTTTTGTCTCTGATCCTCACGGTCAGTTAAGTGCTCTGGCGCTTGAGTTTTATTTATTTTTTTGAACCTTCATAGTTGTGGAAATACTATAGTTAGTGTATCTTTAGTTGTTTGGGACACTATTCTTTTGGCCTTTATGTCCATTTGTCACTGTGGTTGTAAGACTTTCCTGGGATTGTGCAGGTGGATATGATAACTCCAATGTGTTCGCAGTTAACATATGAAGGGCTGCTGGATGAGGTAAAAGTGATGTTCTTAGGATTGCTATGGATCTATATCTTTAGGAAACCGTTTAGGCAGCAGTTAATGGTTGTATAATATGTCTGCTGCTTATAGAACATTAAACAGACTATATGCTGTGAGAATTTTAAAAGCTATCTCTAATAGGCTTCATGCAGTTTCTTGGTATCAATAATGGTGCTGTGGAACTAGATGCATCTATTATGGGTGTCCAGCAAGAAGGCAAGAAGATAAAGGTTCCCCTTAATTCAAGGTAAGCTAGTTTCATTGGTATTAAACTAGTTTCATTAAAAAAAAAAAGAATGTTATACTTTTTTGGGGGGAGGGGGAGGGGAGGGGGAGGGGGAGGGGGATAATGCAGTAATTTTATTGATGTAAATGAGAGACTCTTGTATACAAGGAGTGTGCGAAGTGCAGAGCACAATAAATTCTTGTGTGATTTCCTAGTGATCTACCTCATGCTTCTTTTATGTGCTACATGATAATGCCCTTGATTCTCATGCATGCAATTTCTTCTGTTATATGGTATTCTCTCATATGGATTCCAGGTCTTTGTCATGCCAATGTATAGTCAGATGTGACCACTGGGAAATACACATCTACTATTTTTTGTCTCTTTTTAAAAGAAAAAAAGAGTTGTCTTATTTTGACGTTTTCTCCGTGCCTTAGACGTTTTATTTCTCTGTTTGAAATATTAATTCATTGCCTTTGTAGTGACAAGTTGTTCAAAGAGATACGGGACCAGAACTTTGAAGTTGTTGTCCAGGTTGATTTATTTTCTCGCCATCTTCTAAGTTTTAACAAATTCTAGGCGTCTTCAGCATACCTATCAATCTATCATGCTCTATCATAACAGTCAACTCGCACGTCTTCTTCCTTGGTCTTCTGTTTCTTTAATTGTCATTTGCAGTACAATTGCAGGTTCTACGTCAAAAAGCAACTTCCATGAAGCAAGATTACTCAGAGATGCAGACTACGGTTAGTCAGAGATCTTACAAGTGCATGTCTTAGCCTTGCCCTTGTTACATGATTTGACTTTTGTAGTAGTTATCTGATCATCTTTTGCTTGTGCAATAAAATAGAATAGCAGTCTGGAGCAATATATATATAGTTCTGGACCACCTCAGTGAGATGCTTAATTTGTGGTTCCTGAAAAAGAAAAAAGAAACTGAAATCTAGTGATTCATTTCCGTTTAACTCCTAAAGGTCTTAGGTGCTTGTTCAATAATTGACTTTTATGTTACGTTGTGTATTACATATAGACCCAGACAGTCTCCGAATTGAAGGATTTTGTCAAAAAGCTGAACTCATTGCCAGAAATGACTGTAAGAGTTCTTTTCTACTGTTTGATTATACAACTACTTTAATGACATTAGCAGTGTTATAATACTATTGGTTTTCTGTTCCAGAGACACATAAATCTTGCTCAGCATTTAACTACATTTACATCCAAACCTTCATTCCTTGGCCGACTTGATATGGAGCAAACTCTTGTTGAGGCTGAAAGCTATGATATGTGAGTAAAGTTGAACTTTTCATTCTGCTATTTGTATTTACTCTGGTAGTCTTATACCATTTCAACCTTTCAGTTCTCTGTTATAATATTCAATGGGTACTCGAAAGCTCTGTTACATGGAGTGCTTGGCTTCAAATATTGGACAATTGTAAATTCAAGTCCAGTTTTTGTTCCTAGAACAAATTCTTTGCATTGCCATGTAATAGATTATTTGTGCTTGTGAACAAGGGTGTCCTTCAGTTCTCACTCTTTCTTTCTTCTCTCTTTTTTTTTTTTTTCTTTTTATTGTGTAGTAAGGAAAATGCTTATTCAATCTGGAGATGCATAGCATTCTTGGCCAGTCCATACTGAACCAACCTAAAGAAAATGAAGATATCCTTCTCAAAAATGCCAGTCTCCACACTAACTACTTAGAGAAAAATGCCTGCAATACCATCAACTAGTCTTGCACTTAAATCAACAGTTTTCTTGCCATTTACAGAATTAATCAGAAACATTACTGTTACTATTAAATTCTTTTAATTTTTGATTTCATTGTCGGGTTGCTTTTCAAGCAATTGTAGACCATTGGAGGAAAGGATGAGCAGAAAGAGGTGATATGGGCTGGAGGTGCGAGAGAGGGGGTGGGAGGGGGTCTTGGTTGTGTTCTACCATTTTCCTTTCTTCTGGGGTGATTGTCTTCATTTTCTATTTGTTTACTTTTTGGTCACTGGGTAAATGCAGATGCTTTGAGTACATTGAGGAAATGATCCATAAGCAAGAGCCACTTATCAATGTTCTACGTCTTCTTGTCCTGTTCTCAATAACAAATTCAGGGTTGCCCAAGAAAAACTTTGACTATTTGAGGCGAGTCAACTCTAGCAATAGCTGTTTTATTTATACTTGACATGGCTTCCATGTTTTAGGTATCACCACGCGAACCTCTAACTGATGTCTTCAACTTCATCTCTTTTGATTAGGCGAGAACTGCTTCACAGCTATGGTTTTGAGCATATAGCAACCTTGAATAATTTGGAGAAGTCTGGATTGCTTAAGAAACAGGTTCCTTCATGAGTTTTCATCAACTATATTGCTTGTTAAATTTGTCAGCATTGTTCTCTCTATTAACTTACCTCATCATTGCAGGAGACTAAAAGCAATTGGGTAACAATTAAACGTGCTCTGCAGCTCGTAGTGGAGGATATTGATACTGCTAAGTATGATATTTTTTTGAGCTTGATAAAAAATTCATCTCGCTTCCCTCCCTTGAAACTTGAACAATGTGGCTATGTATTTAAAACAGGTTCTTGCACAGCTGTCATTATCATCACTATCTTACCATTGCAATCATTGTTAACTTTAAATTTGATCTCTGACAAATACAGTCCCAACGATATCTCCTATGTCTTCTCTGGGTATGCACCTCTCAGTATTCGCCTGGTTCAACATGCAATTCGATCTGGGTGGTGAGTTTTTGTTCTTAAGAGATTTGCTGTGCTATGTCGCCTATCTGAACATTCCTAATTCAAATAAACTGTGGTTTGATTGTGAATCTGGCTGCTTTGATGATTTTGATTAGATCTCCTTGTGATTTACTGGAAGAAGATACTTCTATTCTATATATAAACCTAGAGTTGGCCTTCATTACATTGAGAAGTTGTCATGGAATTAAGTCTTCTGCAAGAAAAGTTCACTAATTCCTCTTTGCAGTTAGAAATCTTACCAATGTTTCAGTAATTGATTTCCTTCCTCCACTGTCCCCCATGTGGGTGGATAACTCCCCAATCTCAACAAATGTAGTTTGGAGCCAAGAGCTAATTTCTTAATCTCAGTCCCACTATTTATGACATCTGGAAAATTTTATATTCAGGCGGCCGATTGAAGAAATATTGAAGCTGCTGCCAGGTCCACACTCAGATATTAAGAGGGTAAGCTTTAGCTTTCTGTTTATATTTTGTTCTTCACATGGATTTTTCCATCTTTTGATCATATTATCATGGCATACAACTCTTAATCTGTTGTTTTTGCTTGTTTCTCCACAGGGTGGATTTTCCAGCAGTCCGTCATTGGACACATTAAACGGGTCTTTGCATGGCTTGGACAAGTATGTATTAAAGAGCATCCACTTACTGGCTCTGTAACATTCCCTGGCTTATAAAGCACTGACAATAAAGTAAATGAAGTTTTTAGATGCATGCTTACCATCATAAGTTAGCTCAGAAAAGCCAATACGTGGAGAGAACTCTGTTTGGTTGTAAACTTAAGGTTATATTGATAAGAGATAGTATGAATAATGTTTTCTAATTGGATGAAATTGAAGCGAGGTAAATGAAGGTGGGACCTGTATAGTGTGATCAGACTGAAAAAGCACATAAGTGGAGAGATATGTTTGGTTGTGAATTTTAGGGGTGATATTGACAAGAGGTCGTGTAAATCATGTTTGAATTTAGATGAGAATGAAATAAGGAAATGAAGGTGGGACCTGGTGCTGTGGTCTTGTTCGGGAAATATAACTGTATAGGTTCAAGTTACCTGGAAATCAGTTGTCTGCAAAGTCTCTGACAGGGCTTGCTCTAAGTGGAAATTTATGGTTGTACCATGAATGGGATGATATACGCAGAGATGGACACCCAAGTGATGGCTGCCTATGTCATGTTGTTTTGTTGCATTTGCTGCACCTTATTGTATTCTGTCTTTGCTCTTATCTTTATTTGATTGAGGAAGCATTTGAAATGCTGCTGGACCTTATATTTCATTATGCTAATTCATGCAAGCATCAAGCTGAAAATTTCTTTTATCATCTCTGGCCAGTATTAAACCTTCTAATACCATTGATGATGTTCCAGAGTTGTTGATGGAAGGCGTTCTTTGATTCTTGTTGTTTTCATTGGCGGAGTGACATCTGCAGAGATCTCTGCTCTTCGTTTCCTGAGCGGCCAGGTCAGTCTGATAAGTTGTAATCATGTAAATTTATTTTTGATGACCTGTAATCATGTAAATTTATTGTCGTATTCAAAGTATCTCAGATGGTATTGGAGATTGCTCCTTTGGAAACATGCTATGGAAAAGGAACCAAAAAATTAAAAAGGATAAATTTAGAGTATTCTGATATTCAATGCATGATTTTCGACCAGTGCTCCAATTCTAAATGCTGTAATAACTGCATTCGTTAAATCAGTCACTTGGTCTCGTTGCTGATCCCCTGCTTCCTCTTATTTATCATTCTCAACCTCTTCAATGAATTCCATTTGTGCTAATGCTAGTTATGCTGTTACAGGAAGGGATGGCATATGACATAATTGTAGCAACTACAAAAATTGTCAATGGAAGCACATTGACAGAAACATTTGTGGAAAAATTGGGTTGACTTGCTACGTTTTTTTTGGTCGATCATCTCCGGGAAATCTCTGCTGCTTGTGTGATAGGGATGCATAGTTTTACTGCTGAATTATATGTGACATGAGAAGATTGAGTGGACTTCCCGTTCCTAAGATATTTCTCTCGTGGCCATTTGTCAACATTTTTTCTGCACGGGTTTGTACGAACACAACTGTGTTATCTTTATTGTGGTGTAGGCTTAGAACGCCCTCTGTGTGCTTCGAGTGGCAGCAGTCCTATTTCTAAGATTGGAGTTTTCTGTTACCTATATTATGTTTGGTTCTTTCGAGCAACGTAAGAACAAGATGGTGGATTTATTTGTTTTTTTCTATCTATATTTTTCAGAACATTAATCGATATAAATGGCAGCCTGGTGCATTAAGCTCTATCACAAGTATTTATTGTACGCAACCTTACCTTGCATTAGAGGTTGTTTTCCGGAACATGTGGAAATAATAATGGAATATCCTAGCTATAAACACTGTTTAACACTTGGTCCCAAGTCACAAACAAAAAGTAAGTAATCCATGAGGGATCAATGTACAAAATGTTCTACCTTATCCCGAAAAAAAAAATATGTTCATCATGTTCTACGTTGATCTTGCCGTTTTCATTAGCTATATATATGGCGACTTGTTTGAACATATTAATTTTGTAGCGAACGAAAATTCATTTCCACAATTACAGCACACTGTTTTTAAATGAAAAAAGTAAATAATTAAACGTCATAAGCTCATGCGAGTTTCAATTCTAAAAAAAGTTTGCGCCGCTTGGGTAAAGAAAAATAGACATATCTTTATGATAAGGTATTAATTAATAATTTAGATATTGTAACTATAACTTGCATTCATTGTTTAAAATTCAAAAAATATACATATATATTCAACATCCATATTTAAACCCCTAATAGACTTCGTAGGACCAGTGGAGTAGGCAGAATTTTTCACAAGCAGTGTCAATGTTTGAAGAAATAAACAAAAGAATAAATCACTATAATGATAATCGGTGTCGTTTTCTATATTTATACCCAATAATTTCATCTCTCTATATTTATATTTAGTAAAATTCTGGACCAAGCGATCTAAGGGTGTGTCCGTACCTGCGTAGGACTGTAAACATAATGAAAAATAAAGAAGAAACAAGATGTCTTAAAATGAAAACCCCAAAGAGAAGTCTTGAGTACGCAAGAGAGGCATCTATTTCTCCTTCAAAAGGCCCATGCAAATTCTTTGTGAATTGTTGCCTCTTCTTCTGGGGTGAAATAACATGTGATATCATTGAATATCTTACATATAGCCTTAGGCGACTTGTTCTTGATCCTATCAGCAACTGCATGAGTACAAAGCTCAAGCAAACTTTTAATTTCAAGGTAATTTGTAGCCAATACAATTTTAAAGATTGATTATAAGCTAGTTTTCACTAATTCCTTATCGTAGTTTTTGACTTGTTGTTCTTCGTTTGAAACCGAGACCTCTGCATACTTCTTGAGGTATTTGATGATTTTGACTAGTGTTTTACTGTTAACATTCTGGAGTGGAAGATGTTAGTAGAAAAATCGTCTTCTACCATGTTCTTGATTGTTATGGACTCAATGGCTATGGATTCTTCAAGTTCAAAATCGTCACCATTTGAAGACTTCAAGATTAAAACCCTCTTCTCTGTTGTTGGTGATGAAAACATGAAAAAATCTTTTTGGCTAGGAAAAGGCAGAAAAGAAAAGAATAAAACTAGATCAAGAAGGAAAAGTTGGGCGTTGGTATGTATTTATAAGGTTTGTTTAGCTTTGGTGAAACTTTAACTTTTTTCCCCTCCTTCCTTCTCATTCTACAAAAAATCAACTTATGGCATCCGAACACCTCATAAGAAGAGTATGCGAAACTTTGAGGCAAGAAATTGAAGATTCTCTCTTCATTCATAGCTCAAAGTCTCAAACTCTCTCTTCTCCCTTCAATTCGTCTAATTTTCGATTCGTTCAGTCATACCTGCACGACTTAAGCTCTTCGTGTATTTGCTCCTTTTTCGCCCACTTTTCTAACTATCTAAGAAACTACGGCAAACAACACATGCACTTGAAACTATAGCCTGTGCTACCCATTACGTGGATAATGTTTGACCCAAAAGATATTTAAACCTTTTTGATTAAATCAATTAAAGAAGATGATGAGGTAAATCTTAGTCAAACATAATAAACTCCAGATATATAAGCAAATCAGAAAATAATGCATAAGACAAAATAGGGGCGGCCAATCTTATTGATATTTTTCATTTCTCCTCTCACTAATCGGTGGAAATAACTGTTTTACATCTTCCATGGAAGATTGCTTTGTCTTCTTTCTACTAAGAAGATTACAGAGGAGAGGAAAGAGAAAGAGAAGCAGCCCCTTTCCTAGGAAGGTTCCCTCCCTATATATAGTTATGGAATCTTTACTATGATCTCGGGTCAGTACACTTTCATACCACGTCTGCTTTCGTTGTTCCCTGAGTATTGTTTTTTGACTTGTCGGGTATTGTGAGCACGGGGTTTGGAGCAAATCGTGTCGTCTTCCACTGTCTTGCCGCTTGGACGGGATCTCGGTTGGGTCAACCGCAGCGGTCAGATTTTGACCAATACAGATACCACCTCTGCCCCGGTTCCAGTCGTCCTGACCGAGGACGAAGCTATGTGTTGACCACCCTTCACCGAAAAATTATAATGTGTATAGGATAAATATTACTTGTTATTAATCAAAAAAGAGACTTTGAGCATCATTGTATAGCCTATTGGCAAAGAGTGTTCATATTTTGAACACTTTTATTGCTTCGCCACTGGACTCCTGAGATATGCCAATTAGTCACATTTGTAATGTATCAAACATTGAAATTTTCAAACAGTGTCGAGAACGTGTTTTTTATTCACTATTCTATATCCATAATGTTGCACAACTCACTGTTCATCCACAGCTTAGTGGTGTCCAAGCATGTTTTAGTTCCAATAAAAAGTTTCCTTTAATGTATATTATAAGTTTTAAAGCCCAAAGACATAGAACAAAGCTTATAAAGAAAAAACTTTAAAGTTAAAGCCTACTTTAGAGAGTCGTCCATATCTTCGTCAAAGACCCATGCATGTTCCTAGAAAATCGTTCTCTTTCTCTTTCTCATGCAACTTGTCCTTCGTCCTATCTGCAACTATCTCCAATTAGCTAAGGCAAGTAATGTAGCGATAATTCGAGTAAGACGGTGCAATAACAGAAAGTGCTACTTACATGAAATCAATAACTAATGAATGCATTCAAAGTCCAAACTAAAGTGTTTAACATTTATATACTTGCACAATCATAAAAAAAATGATTAAATACATTGATCAATCAAAAGATGGAACATTAAACGGTTCGTGTATGTCTACGTGCATTTCTTGTACGTATAGATGTGCATAATTTCAAGATTGGAGCACAGAGGAGTTATGACAAGTGGTTTTTGGAGAAGAAGTGATGACCTATCTTTATAAAAAGACATATATTGTAATCTGGCAGACCATGGAATCAGTGGTATAGCCACATAGTGTGAAGGGTGTTCAGTTGAATATTCTTTATCGAAAAGTTATACTATACCATATAGAAAATTATACGATATATATGTAAAAATTATTTTTTAAACATATATACTCCCTCCGTTCCAGTTTATGTGAACCTATTTCCTTTTTGGTCCGTTCCAAAAAGAATGACCCCTTTCTAAATTTGAAAATAGTTTAGCTTAAATTTCCAATTCTACCTTTAATGAGAAGCTTTTATAACCACACAAATACTCTGGGCCACATTTTGACTTGTTTAGGACCACAAATTCCAAAAGTCTTCATTTTTTCTTAAATTTCGTGCCAAATCAAACAGATTCACACAAATTGGAACAGAGAGAGTATTAAACTTTGAACACTCTTCGTGAAAGTCCTGGCTTCACCACTGTATGGAATGCTAAGTTGCTATTAAAAACCAGCTTGGGACTTTCTAAATCCCATTAGCAATAGTCAAGGATTGAGAGACTTCATGTGCAATAAGTATCCTTACGTACTAAGTAAGGTGAATTTTCTAAAGCAACACCTTTAGTACCTGCCATATTCGAAGCAGAAGATGTGACATTAGTTTGAAAATACTTTTTTAAAGTGGCAAATATTCGGCTTTGTAATGACCCGATCAGTCATTTTACTTTTTAGAATCTTGTTTCCCTAAATAAGACTCCCCGTATATGCTTTTACTGTTTTATAACTTACGGGAATGGTTAGTTCGGGATTTGGAAGGGTTCGGATTGAAATTGGAACACTTGGTTCCTTAAGGTTGGCTAAAAAGGCTAAGTTTAACTTCAGTCAACATTTTGAGCAAATGACCTCGGAATCGGGATTTGATAGTTCCAATAGGTTCGTATGATGATTTCGGACTTGGGCGTATGCTCGGATCGGGTTGCCTAATAGTGAAAGTTGGTTCCTTCAAGGGTTTTCCTTGAAGGTTTTTAAAGTTCTTTAAATTTGGTTTGGAGTAGGTTTTGGTGATATCGAGGTCCAAATGGGATTCCGAGACCTGGAATAGTTACGTAATATTATTTAAGACTTGCACGCAAAATTTGGCGTCACTCTGAGTTAATTTGATAGGAATCGGACGTCCGGGGGTATTTTTAGAAATTTTTGAGTTCATGAGTTATCCATGCGTTTTGGCGTCTGATTCATGATTTTTATGTTATTTCAGTGTTTCGATCGCGCGAGCGAGTTCGTGTGATATTTTTAGACTTGTGAGGAGGTTTTGTGCGGAGTCCCGAGGGCTCGGGTGAGTTTTGGACGTTCGGAAGGATGATGAAAAGCTCTAGTTTTCTGGTGTTTCTGGGCTGGAGTTGCAGATCTCGCAAATGCGAAGTTTTGATCGCATTTGCGAGCACGCATTTGCGAATAGCCATTCGCATTTGCGAAGTTGGGAAGGCTCTGAGGGTTTCGCATATGCGAAGACCCTGCCGCATATGCGAAGACCCTGCCGCTTTTGCGAACTGGCCCTCTTCGCATTTGCGGAGTTTTTAGTCGCATTTGCGACCATGGTAGAGATGGCCAGCCTTCGCATTTGTGAACCAGGTGTCGCAAATGTGATATCTGCGACCTGTGCACAACTTTATTAAATGCGGCACTTAGGCCATTTAGCTCATTATCTTTCATCTCTTGGGCGATTTTTGGAGCTCTTGGAAGGAGGTTTTTACCTAGAACTTTGAGGTAAGTAATTTCTACACAACATAAGTTAAATACATAGATTATGGGTAGATTAACATATAAAAATTGGTGAAATCAACGGTTTAGATGAAAACTTAGGTTTTGAATAAAAATGAGATTTGACCACGAAAGTGGTTATGGAATTTGATAAAAATCATATATTTAACTTCATGAGGTTATGGGTAACAACTTTCTTAAAAATTTTTCGGAATCTGGGCACGTGGGCCCGGGGGTGAATTTTGGGAATTTTTCAAATAGGCTTGGAAAATCACTTTGATAGCTAGGATATGAACTTTTGAGCATGTATTGATTATTTTATATAATATTTGACTAGCTTTGAGTCGTTGGCAGTGAATTTGGGGATTGGAGCTCAATCTTGGACCGAAAAGTAGGCTTTGAGATGAAGTAAATTTCTTTTCTAACCTTGTAAGAGGGAATTAACACCATATGTGAACTAGATTAATAAGTGCTTCCATTTGTGGGGGCTACATACCCATGAGGTGACCAGTCCGTACGTAGATACTATTCATGCTTATATTCGGGTAGCTTTAGGTTCACATCATGCTATGTTGACACTATTATTTGATTATGCTTATTAATTGCCTTGAATATAGCTGAGGTTGAGGATTTCAAGATTTTAAAAGTTCTAGCTGAATTTCTTATTTTGGAAAGAATTTAGGGATATTATGATAACTTGAAAAATCTATGTTCAACCGCGTCGCAACTATATTCCGTGATCAGGGTAAATTTCCACTACTCTCATGGGTGCCGGCCGTTCATCTCGGCAGGTTAATAGATGCATCTATGGTTCGTGCAGTTCGACCCTTGGCAGTGCACACAGTATATGCATATGTATATTTGGATCGGGTCGTACGTCCTCGTCATAATTCGTGCGTGATGATACCAGAAGCCCCTTTATATTTAATATTGTTTTATTGGCTGGAGAGATTACATGGTTAAATGAAGGAAATGATTTGGTTCTTACTAACGGTGAAAGAATTTATTTATTTATTTATTTCTTGCTCTGAGTTCTATTGTCACTTATATATATCATGTTTAATTAGAATTTCATATTATTATATTGTTGGCCCATAGTAAGTGTCGAAGTCGACCCCTCGTCACTACTTCTTCGAGGTTAGACTGCATACTTATTGGGTACATGTTGTTTATGTACTCACGCTACACTTCTGCACTTAATGTGTAGGATTTGAGGCAGATGCATCTGGATATCAGTCCGGTGCACACACATGATTACCACTTTGAGGTCACGATGACATGCTTTCTGAGCCCGTTCTGCAGCTGTCAGAGTCTTTCTTTTGATTGCATTTTTTGTCTATTTCATTTCGGACAGTAGACTAGTATTCTTTTATATGTTCTACTAGATGCTCATACACTTGTGACATCAGGTCTTGGCATACACTAATAGACTTGTGGTTTTGGTTTTATTTTATGATTATGATTGCATTCAGTTGCTTTCGTGTTATTTATTTTAAATCTGTTATTTCTTAAATCTTTTTAATTTAAGGAAAGTTTAATTACTTGGAAAAATTTATATGTAAGAGCAAATCATGTGGCTAGTTCACAGTTGGCTTGCCTAGCGGCAACGTTAGGCGCAACAACATCCTATTATAGAATTGGGTCGTGACAACATGGTATTAGAGCACTAGGTTCACGTAGGTCTCAAAGGTTATGAGTAGGTCTAATAGAGTCTTGTGGATCGGTGCGGAGACGTCCATACTTATCTTCAAGAGGCTATAGGATATTAGGAAACTACTCTTTATTCATCTCCTATCATGCAGTTGATGGTGTACTAAGTTTCTTCTCTTATTCTCTCACAGATGGTCAGAACGCGCACGACAGATGTTTCGGACCCGAGAGGAGCTACTCCCCCTGTTTCTCGAGCCCGAGGCAGAGCCGAGGGAGGACCCCATCCCGAGTTAGGGGACGAGGACGCCCCAGAGTTACCCTAGTTGTTCCACCCGTGGGTCCAGAGAGGATCCCATTGTTGAGGAGCACGGCGAGCTGCCCGCAGTAGAGCCAGCCCCGGTCGATTTCATGACAACACCGGGCTTTCAAGAGGTCATGGGCAACATGCTATGTTTCATGAATTCTATGACCCATGTTGGTTTATTTATAGCAGACCCAGTCACATCTTAGGTGGGAGGGGGAGCACAGACCCTTACTGCTCAGGCTGCTGGGCATGCAGCTGCTGGATATCAGACCCCGGGCACACTACCCGTGGGCGGAGCCCAGCCAGTTGTAGCAGCTGTACTTCAGCCTAGACTTGCTGCGATTGGCGAGCCACATAAGCTACTGGATAGATGGACCAGGCTTCACCCTCCTGTCTTCGGAGGTGAGCGACATGATGATCCCCAGGACTTCATTGATAGGTGCAGGGACAAACTACACAACATGAGTATATTAGAGTCCCATAGGGTGGATTTCACTACTTTCCAGCTGGAGGGCAGTGCCCGTAGGTGGTGGCAGTCACATCTTCTCGGCAGACCAGCAGGTTCTCCTCCCATGACTTGGGATGAGTTTACACGCCTTTTCTTGGATAGGTATATTCCACCCTTTCAGAGGGAAGAGTTGCGATGTCAGTTTGAGTAGCGCCAGTAGGGTCAGATATCAGTGACCGACTATGAGGTAAGATTCTCTGAGTTATCTCGCCATGCACTTATGATACTTTCTACTGATACTGAGAGAGTATGGAGGTTTGTTGCAGGATTGCACTTTGGTATTCATGCCACTATGGCTCAAGAGGTCGAGATAGGTACTTCTTATATGCTGGTTGTGGAGATAGCTCAGAGGATTGAGGGTTACCGTCAGCGAGGTAGAGAGTATATGTAGCGGGACAAGTGGTTTCGTTTTTCTAGAGAGTTTAGAGGTGCCCGGTTGGGGGCAGAGTTCAGGTTGCATAGAGGAGCACAACAATATTTGAGAGTAGTGCTTCAGACTTTGCGTGAACAGAAACTATATGCAAAGTTCTCCAAGTGTGAGTTTTGGCTAGATTTTGTAGCATTCTTGGGGCATGTTGTATCAGGCGAGGGTATTAAGGGGAATCTCAAGAAGATTGAGGCAGTTCAGAGTTGACCTCATCCCACTTCGACGACTGAGATTGGGAGCTTCTTGGTGTTAGCAGGTTATTATCACCGGTTTGTGGAAGGATCTCATCCATTGTAGCACCCATGACTAGATTGACCCAGAAGGGTGCTCCGTTCCGTTGGTACGATGATTGTGAGGCGAGCTTCCAAAGCTCAAGACAACTTTAACTACAGCACTAGTCCTAGTGTTGCCTTCCATTTCAGGGATGTATACTTTGTATTGCGATGCTTCACGCATTGGTTTGGGTTGTGTATTGATGTAGGAGGGGTGGGTTATTGCATTGTGTATTGATGCAGAAGGGGCGAGTTATTGCATATGCTTCATATAAGCTGAAGCCCCATGAGAAGAATGATCCTGTGCACGATTTAGAGTTGGCCGCGATTGTTTATGCTCTTAAGATATGGAGGCATTATCTTTATGGGAAGTCCTGTGAGGTTTACACTAATCATTGCAGCTTGCAGCATTTGTTCAAGCAAAGGGTTCTCAATTTGAGGCAGTGTAGATTGCTTGAGTTACTGAAGGATTATGATATCACCTTTATTTATCATTCGGGCAAGGAGAATGTGGTCACGGATGCCTTGAGCAGAAAGGCAGAGAGTATGGGTAGCTTGACATT
The DNA here is from genome assembly GCF_000393655.2 of Nicotiana sylvestris. Classification (NCBI taxonomy): domain Eukaryota; kingdom Viridiplantae; phylum Streptophyta; class Magnoliopsida; order Solanales; family Solanaceae; genus Nicotiana; species Nicotiana sylvestris. Next base: position 31,556,598 of record NC_091061.1, read on the forward strand.
CATTTCGGCGGAGTAGAGGCCACTAGCTTTGGACATTCAGTCCTTGGCTAACAGACTTGTGAGGTTAGATATTTTAGAGCCCGGCCGAGTTCTTGCATGTGTTGTTTCCCAGTCTTCACTATTGGAGTAGATCAAGGCTCGACGGTTTGATGATTCGCACTTGATGGTTCTCAAAGAGACGGTACTGCAGGGTAGTGCCAATGAGGTTTCTATTGGCGGGGATGGTGTTATGCGACTCCAAGGTCGTCTATGTGTTCCTAATGTCGATGGCTTAAGGGAGAGGATTCTAGAGGAGGCGCACAGTTCTCGATATTCCATTCATCCAGGTGCTACGAAGATGTATCACGACCTGATGCAGCATTATTGGTGGCAGATGAAGAAAGATATAGTTAAGTATGTAGCTAGATGCCTAAACTGCCAACAGGTTAAGTATGAGCACCAGAGGCCAAGTAGCCTACTCTAACAGATGACTATACCTGAGTGGAAGTGGAAGTGCATTACTATGGACTTCGTAGTCGGGTTGACACAGACCTTACAGAAGTTTGATGCCATTTGGGTCATTATCGACAGATTGACCAAGTCGGCACACTTCATTTCGATTGTAACTAGGTATACTTCAGAGAGGTTGGCCTAGATTTATATTTAGGAGATAGTTCGGTTATATGGTGTACCTGTTTCCATCATATCAGATAGAGGCCCTCAGTTTATTTCGCATTTTTGGAGAGCAGTACAGAGTGAGTTGGGGACTCGTGTAGATCTCAACATAGCATTTCATTCATAGACCGACGGGTAGTCGGAGCTGACAGTTCATATCTTGGAGGACATGCTCAGAGCATGTGTGATTGACTTTAGAGGGCGGTGGGATCGATTCTTGCCTTTGACCGAGTTTTATTGCAATAATAGTTACTAGTCCAACATAGAGATGGCTCCATTTGAAGCTTTATATGGTCGGCGATATCGTTCTCCCATCGTTTGGTTTGAGCGCGGTGAGACTAAGTTATATGGTACTGATCTGGTGAAAGATGCCTTGGAAAAGGTAAAGTTGATTCAGAAGTGACTCCACACAGTGATGTCGCCCAAACTCACACCACTAATTGGGATTGTGAGGCGGTCTATGTAATTATAATACCCAACGCGAGTTGGGGTCAATTCCATAGAGAGCTTTATGTAGGATTAGGTATATACCTAGTCTAGTGTATGACGTTCCCAAGATTGCACTTCCACATATTCAGTTGTTTCTTTTCTACTTCTTGTTTGTATGCTAATGCTTGTAATTGAAAAGCTAAGATACAATGTTTTTGGTATTGTTGTTTTTCAGGTTATAAAAGATCTAGGGTTGTAACTTCCTCCTAGATGGTTACCTAACGGATTGAGAGCTTTAGGTCACGTTTGGTTGATCGGGATACAATATAACAATCACACGCGATTACTCATTCTAAACCTCTCGGTTGTTTGAGAGTGATTTTTGCCCAATTTGGCTTCTCAAATCCAAATGGGTATTTCACGAAACAAGTGATAGATGCTCAAGTCGGGTCTTACTATCTCTAGGCTCGAACCTTTAATTGGGGCTATCAATTTCTTGAGTTCACCCCAATTCCTTGTTAGCCAAGTTTTCCTAGACTTAGTCTCTCTTTCTCAAGTAGATACTAAGTCAATTAGGCATGAATCAATGTTTGCAACCATCAGTTCTAAAATTCAAGCAAGAACTAGTCCAAATATCATATACCCAATCATAAATAAGCCCTAAATCAATCACCCGTTAAGTACCCATACTAGGGTTGGGTCACAACTCTAGCTAAGGGTTTAGATACTCATGGAAAATGAAGAAATTAAAGAAGAAACTAAGATAAAATTCATAATAGATGATTAAGGGAAAAAAATCTAATGTTAAAATGTTAAACTATTACAAAGTTACCCAATACAGTAAAGAAAAACGGCTATCTATTCTCAGGTGCACAAAACTTAACCTACAAATGACAAAAAGATCTATTTATACCCAGCTAAAATTATCAATGCAGCTGTACAATTCTGTATGCGGTCTGCACTTTGAAGCTAACTTGACAGGGCGGCCTTATGCAGCCGCATAAATTAGGGTGCGGCCGCACTTCCTTTGATTGTGCGGATCGCACATTTCTGAGTGCGGCTGCACTCTTGATCTTGGGTTGGAACTTGGCACTTTCTGCGGACCACACATTTATGAGTACAACCACACTTTTGCATTCTGCGGCTGCACAATAATAGTGCAGTCCACACATCTTCAGACCCCCAAAACACAACTCTCTGATTATTGTCTTCTGCGGCTGTACAGTAAATGTGCGGTCCGCACTTTGCGAAAGAATTCTATCAGTGGATCTTGAGAGTTTTGCGGCCGCATACAGTATTGTGCAGTCCGCACTTTGGTCCTTTTTGTCTTGTTTTGGTCCTTGTCCAATTTTATTCCTTTTGAGTTAATTTTCATTTCTTTGGCTCGTTTCCCAATATTTCTACACGAAAGCACATTTCATTAGTTTTCGGGAATACTTCTAAGCAATTTTGAGCTAAAACGAAAGTAAAAGAGTGCAAATAAGTAGTCAAAATCCCTACTTATCAACTCCCCCAAACTTAAACTTTTGTTTGTCCTCAAGTAAATAAGGTAATTCCCACCTCCACAAGAAAAGAGCTATTTTAGCTAGCCTAAGGTGAATCAATCACACATCAATTGGGACCAACAACTACACACAACACGTATGAATTATCAACAATGCAATGATTTGACTTTTTGAGTACAATAGTTCTAATGTGACACTAGATCATCAAGAGTTGACTTTATTCATCAAGAAAGCTCGCTCTATCATGTAGGTCATTGTGGATCCCAAACTCCTCTTCCTCTACTCTCCATTAGCATATCTCACTTTAGAATGTAACACTCAATTCAAGAATTGTGAAAAGTTCGCTCATCTCTCTCAAAAGAATGTCACAAGTACGACTCTAAGTACCAAATGCTTGCCCCTCATGTAAATCACCACTAATGTAAGCTCACTCGACTTGAAATCATGTAGGGCTTTTTCGGGATGTAATGAAGGCTTTTGGATCAAGGTAGGACTTGTTGGAATAGAATGGGTTCATCTTTCCTTAAGCACTCCATTTTATCTTTTTGGCTCATACTTTGTCGACTCTTTGAGTCATTTTCTTTTTACTTGGGGGAACTAGAGAGACTTAATGAAACGACCTGATCGGTCGTTTTGAGCATTTCCACTTTGCTCGCCAGTTCTCAGGCATGACTAGTCCCGTATGATGTATTATGACTTATGTAAATAGTCAATTTTGGGTTTTCAGGTTAATCGGAATAGATATGGAGGAATGATTCTCAGCTTGAAACTTTAAATTTGAAAGGTTTGACCCAGTTTGACTTTTTAGTATATGATCTCAAATTTGGATTTTTCTGATTTGGTTAGTTCAGTTGGGTGATTTTGGACTTAAGAGCGCATCCGGAATGTGATTTGGAGGTCCATGGTAGATTTAGGATTGAATTAGCAAAATTGGAAATTTGGCGTTTTTTAGTCGGCAGTGGAAATCTTGATATCGGGGTCGGAATAGAATTCCAGAAATTGGAGTAGGTCTGTTGTGTCATTTGTGACATGTGTGCAAAATTTCAGGTCATTCGGATGAGGTTTGATAGGTTTTGGCATCGTGTGCGGAATTCGGAAGTTTAGAAATCTTTAGGCTTGAATCCTAGGGTGAATTGGTATTTTTGATGATGTTTTGAGAATTTTGAAGGTTTGAATAAGTATGAATGGTGATATGTGACTTATTGGCATGTTTGGTTGAGGTCCCGAGGGCCTCAGGTTGAATTCGTGAGGTTGACGGATCAAGGATGGGATTTGAGGACTTCCTTCAACTGTTATAAACGCACCTGCGAAGTGGGGACTGCATGTGCGATTATTGCAGAAGCGGCCACAGCTGAGAAGGCCAGAGACCGCAAGTACGGAAGGAGGAACGCACCAGCAGTCATCACCTGCGTGACCGCATGTGCGGGTATTTGGACGCAGATGCGGATAAGGGCGTTTAAGTGAAAACCGCAGATGCGGTTGGTTTGGCTACAGAAGCGGCGTCGCAGAAGCGACTTATGGACCGCAGATGCGGAAGTTCTGGGCAGAAAGTATATAAGATCTCCTTCGCGAATTTCAGTCCATTTTCACCATTTTTGTACGAGTTTGGAGCTTAGAGTTGTGATTTCAAGAGGGAATCGAAGGCTATCAATGAGGTAAGTTACTTGGGCTTTGTATTTTGTGTTTGTGATGATTTTTCTACTATTTAATTATGAAATTAGTGGAGGATTTGGGGTGAAGTTGAAGGGTTATGGCTTGAGTTTTGGAGAGTTTTGATTGGGGATTTGAGGGGCCAATTGAGGTCCGATTTTGATGATTTTGGTATATATAGACTCAAGAGTGAAAGGAATTTCTAGTTTTGCAATTTTTGTTGGATTCCAAGACGTGGGCTCGGGGGCTGGGTTTGAGCCAAATTCAGGATTTTTGATCTAATTTGATTATTTTCATGTGGAATTCATTCCTTTAGCATATATTGATGATAATATACTAATTCTGGTTAGATTCGGAGCATTTGGCGGCCGAATCAAGAGGCAAAGGCATCGCTGGTTAGTGTTTTTTCCGGTTTGAGTTAAATAATGATTGTAAATCTTGTCGTGAGGGTATGAAACCCCAGATTTCACATTGAGGTGACACACATGCTAGGTAACGGGCGTGTAGGCGTGTACCATCAGGGATTGTGACTTGATTCGTCCCATAACAACTATTAAGTTGCGTTTTTGACTGAAGCGATATGATATTTTTGTGTTTTAGAAAGAATTCCTATAAAGTTAGGCTGAATGCCGTGTTTGGGCCTTGTGCCAAAGCTGTTTGGACCCTTAGGGGCCTTTTTCTTATTATCCTCTCACTGTTTTGATTTAAAAATCTATATTCAATCATGCTATGTTTATTAATTTCATAACACAATCTTTATTACTTTGTTTTGACGTATAAAAATATTATTTTGGGCTATGCACCCTATTTTACTAATAGCCCGAGTGGCTTGAGAGGTTTATGACTGAGTGAGGCCGATGGCCTATTTTTGTGAGGATATTTATGGGATTGGGCTACGCGCCGTAGCATGTTATTACTGATTCATAACTGAGTGAGGCCGAGTGCCCGATCGTGAGATATTGAGACTATGGCACGTGAGTTGTCCGTGCAGATTCTGATTCATGATTTTGTGAGGCCGAGGGCCTGATTTAATTATGCAATGAGGTGGCTTGATATTGTTATTGATTTATGATTATGTGAGGCTGATGGCCTGATTGATTATGCCACGAGGTGACTTGTTATAGCGCTTGGGCTGTAGGAGCCCCTCTGGAATCTGTACACCCCTAGGGAGCACGGGTACCCTCAGTGAGTGATATGATGTTGCTGAGGGGCTGTTCTTGATCCATGTTGTGCCAGAGGGGCTGATTATTAGTGATTGTGAGGTTTGCTTGAGGGGCTGATTCTGAGTGATGTTATGCCCGATGGGCGGTTTATGATACATGTTTTGCCCGAGGGGCTATTTATGATTTTCATCACTTTTACTCTAAATTGCATTGAATCTCTGTTGAAACTGTTGAAAAACATCTTCAAATGATTTTTTTACCAAAATTAGATTTTAAACGAGATGATTTGCCTTATATACTGATCTGAAAGCATGTTGTACTTATCGAGATTTCGTGACGTGGATTTATGTGTTTCTTACTACTCAGTCTTTATTTACTTTTATTATTTACTGACTTGGCGTACTCACATTACTCCCTGCACCTTATATGCAGATCCAAGGATTGCTGGACGTGCTAGTGTGTCTTTTTTTTCATTTGTCGTAGATCTGTTGGAGTTAGTAAGGTAGATGCACGGTGATCGCAACCCTTCTTTTCTCCCTCCTGTCTTCATATAGATTGTTATTAGTTGTTTTCCAGTCTGTATATGTCTTAGTGTTATCAGACAGTCCTTTGTAGATTCTCATAACTAGTGATACCTCGATGTCGTGCTTTCTTTCCGCACTATTGTCTGACTTAATCACTTTATGAAGGTTTATTGTTAAATAGCTTGAATTTATCTTAAAAATGGAAATATTGATTGGTTTTGTTAGTGTGTCGGCTTGCCTAGTACCACGATAGGCTCCATCACGACATGGTAGATTTGGATCGTGACAAGTTGGTATTAAAGCCTAGGTTACATAAGTCTCATGAGTTATGAGCAGGTTTAGTAGAGTCTCGCGGATCGGCACGGAGACGTCTGTACTTATCTTCGAGAGGCTGTATAACCTTTAGGAAATCCCATATTCTTGAATTTTTATCGTGCGACATTTTAGCTTGAAATGTAACTCTTTGAATTCCTTCCACGTATTCGTATGCGCATATGAGCGCTTGGTATCAGCTGTGTATCGATGACTTGTGATTCCCTGAATGAGGGGCGAGATATGATTTCTTGTGTTGATGTTGGGCCAGTCTGGAGGACTTAAGGCCAGGCTTCGCCTGTAGCTTGAGCACTAAGGTGTTGATTGTGTGAGTACGTGTTTTTGGATTTATATGTTCGGTAGTGTCTCTATTAGTGGAAGTGATGACTGGATGGCTATGTGATAAGTACGATGTGACAGCGAGATGTGTTCATATGATTTGAATGTGATAAGAGGGGTCTGCTTGAGGGTAGAAAGAACTATTTAGTACTTAATTTCCATCTTGATTTGATCTATAGCCCTGAGTTGTGGGTGTGTTGAAGGATCTTTTCATGTTGTTTAGTTGGGGAGTGAAGTAGATTTCATATAGTGATATGAAGTCAGACTTAGGAAGATTAAGTGATTGCGTGATGTTTTTGATGGTGAAAGGGAATAAAGAGATATTAGTTTAAGACAAAACAGGTGGGTTATCTCCTACGGGGTGTCCTAAGGGCGTGTGATCCCTATGTTGTTTTATAGCCAATCCTCTTTTACTAGTGAAATATATGTATGTTGCAATTTGAGCTCGGGTTGCTTATGAGAGTGAGTTTGTCTGTTACAAGGATGAATGCGAGATTAGTAGATGATTTGAAGTACTCGATGGTTTTTGTTACACGAGCTTATGAAGGATTTGGTTTAATTTCACTATGGTATTATGGCAGTAATAAAGTATGGGCATTGTGAGTTTCTGTGTGTTTTGACCTATGGCTTGGAGCCAAGTGGGGGAGTCTTCTATTGATAGGTTGGTTGCGTGGCTATATGTCATATTAGTTTCAATTTGAGGTATACTGGAGGATCAGTTGTGGCTTAGAGAGATTGAGATCGCGGATGACTCGAGTAAAGGAAATTTTGGGATAGGGGTTGTGTTATGCTTTATGGGTGTATAAGAATCATGGAATAACTTGAGTTGTTATTGGCGAAGGATGTAATGTGCATGGAGCAGAAATTTACTTGGTTGCATCAAGGTGGGGTTACTTCCTGGGGTGTTGGAGTGCTAATGGAGCACAGGTCGTTTGATCCATTTGATCAGTCTAATTGAGGTTTGAGTGGAGTGGATGACTCCTGAGAATGGTTCTAATGGATTCAAGATGTATAACTAACAATTGGGGGATCTTCAGGATGTGTATTTGGCTAGAAAATTGAGGTTTACATTGAAGGGTGTCAAGACTTGTGGCATTTTTATATCATTATGGATTCTACGTATCAGTATCAGGAAGGTGAAGGTAATGGCTTTAGACTCGCAGAAAGTCTTTTCAGGGTAAGTATTTTGAATGTGGTGCTTTTGGGGATATTTAAGAGAGTATTTAGTGGCTTACGAGCCTTAAATGATGTGTTTTTATACTTGGGTCTCGTGTAGTGAGTCTGGGTTGAGGATTGCGGTATTATGGTGAGGAAGAGTGTCAATTTGAAGGTAATTCAGATGGAACTTAGATAAATAGGACATCTTGGTAGTAGGTTGGATCGGTAGGGTAATGTGTATGATTAGTTCTTTGGGTGTTTATGAGGCAACGAGTTTCTACAGTTATTTCATCGCAAGGCTCTTGGGGTTTTTAGTGACCTGCAAAGCTTTGGTGAGTTAGAAGGATTCAGTCTTGACGGTTTGGTTTCACGCGAATGAGATTCAGAGAGTTCCTGATGGTTTTCTACCACGGTTAGAGATGTATATTTTCTACTGACGTGAGGAACATGTGATGTATAGTGATTTTCCTCCTAGATAGGATCAAATGAAAAAGTTCTTGGCTAGTTGAGTACGTAGTTGCTTGTGGATCGAAGTGGATTATGAAGTTCTCATATTTATCATAGGATGGCATGGTATATGCGGTATGTTGTGCATGATTGAGATTTGCGTGTGTAAGGTCCTAGTTCAGTTCTGGAAGGAAGGTCATAAGTTCTTATGATGCATGGACAGTTTTAGATGGCTAGGTAAATAAAATTACTAACTGGTATGGTTGATCAGAGTATACATTTCAGAAAGGACGATGTGGGTGAGTCATGGATACTTCATTAGTATTGCGACATTCTCTTGTTTGATCGACCGTTGATATCCAAGTTTTCTTGGTGGCATGGAAGAATTATAGAAGTATTCCTCGTGTAATGATCGAGTATTAGAGGTGTGTTAGATATTCGGGCGGTGGAGTTGGGATCAGATATGGTGATTTGTGTGCCTTATAGATTTGGAAACTGGGAGTTCTCATAAACAGGTTATTTTGTGGATGTGGAATGTAAAGATGAGGGGGGGGGGGAAGCTAGTCGGATGTTGTACGTGCCATGATTCAATCATTGTGAACTTTTTGAGAGTTATTTATCTATTGTGGTTGACCAGAGTTGATTTGGGGTCCATTGGCAGGCCCAATATGGGTGTGTGTTCTACATCGAGTCAGATATGTTGACTCCGAACTACTATTGTCAAGGGAGGTTCCATTCGGTTGTTGATGAGCTTATTCATGTTCCTAGATTTGTTTATGAGTTACTCTTGTATGTTACACGGGATTTTGATTCGTTGATTTTATGCACAAATGATATGGTTCTATTTGGGCTTTATGGCAGAATTTGATTGAGATGAGTAATTGGGTGTTGCATGACTAATTGCGCATTGGATATGTTCTTTTGGGCTGGTATGACATTGCATCATTTACTTCTTCATGGTTATGGTGATTTACGTTTGCGCGTGGTTGATGATTTTGAGCACGGTGACTTGAGGTGTCTCATATGGACCAGTGTTTGGATAGGGTCGCGCATTGCAGCGATGATATGTGGAGGTATGATCCTTCAGGTTAGATTCATGTGTTCTGGTTCTACGATGTGTGATGGGTTCTCAGCATTGTGTTGTGGTGGTACTAGTGAGCTTGTGGTACAACTCTCTCATTTGGGTCATTTTTTTCCATGATTTGAGTGCATTTGGACTATTGCTTATTGGTGACCGGGTCACACGGGTTGTGGCTTTAGATTGTATCGATGTGTCACGTCACTAGAGTAGTCATGTTGGATGAGATGAGGTCATTGGGATCTAGAATGTATACTATCGGATTCGATTTCATAATGTTGGAAGGATAATATCGGGATTTTTCTTGGAAATTTACTATGGTCCTTGCAGAAGGAGAGGAAACTCCATGACTGGTTGATCTGAGAAATGGTTATGATTTCTGCGTATTTCCTTTCTTCATTGGCATTATACAAAAGTGTTGGAATGAGGTTTTGTTTGATAAGAGGTTTATTACCGGTATTAGGTTGTTTGAGCAGCTGCTGTGAATAGAAGTTATCGCTAGGAGTGTTTGAGTTATGTGGTATATTAGGTGATTACATATTGGGTTACAGATATGGTTTGATACAGCTTGTTCGGACTTATACAATGTATAGATGTGAGATTCTGATCTTTTAGACAATTTTGGAAGTGGAAATTTGGTTCTAAGTTTTATGGGGTAGGTTGGATTGCGAAATTTCAATTATGTTGTGCTATCGACCTATACGGGATAGGGTGATGTGGGATCACCCCCGAGTATATACACAGTGAGGATACATATCGATTTGTCGGTTTTTGGAACAACTCTGGACAAGTTCGAGGACAAACGTATGTTTAAGTGGGGGAGAATGCAATGACCCGATTAGTCGTTTTGAGCATTTGCACTTTGTTCGCCAGTTCTCGGGCATGACTAGTCCCGTATGATGTATTATGACTTATGTAAATCGTCGGTTTTGGTTTTTTGGGTTAATCAGAATAGATATGGAGGAATGATTCTCAGCTTGAAGCTTTAAATTTGAAAGGTTTGACCCAGTCTTGACTTTTTAGTATATGATCTCGGATTTGGATTTTTATGATTTGGTTAGCTTCGTTGGGTGATTTTGGACTTAGGAGCGCGTCCGGAATATGATTTGGAGGTCCGTGGTAGATTTAGGCTTGAATTGGCAAAATTGGAAATTTGGCATTTTTCGATCGGCAGTGCAAATCTTGATATCGGGGTCGGAATAGAATTCCGGAAATTGGAGTAGGTCCGTTGTGTCATTTGTGACGTCTGTGCAAAATTTTAGGTTAGTCGGATGAGGTTTGATAGGTTTTGGCATCGTGTGCGGAATTCGGAAGTTTGGAAATCCTTAGGCTTGAATCCTAGAGTAAATTGGTGTTTTGATGATGTTTTGAGCGTTCCGAAGGTTTGAATAAGTTTGAATGTGATATATGACTTATTGGCATGTTTGGTTGAGGTCCCGAGGGCCTCGGGTTGAATTCGGGAGGTTAACGGATCAAGGATGGGATTTGAGAAAGTGCTGAAGACTTCCTTCAGCTATCTTAACCGCACCTGCGGAGTGGGGACTGCAGGTGTGATGATCGCAGACGCGGCCACAACTGAGAATGCCGGAGACTGCAGGTGCAGAAGGAGGAGCGCACCTGCGGTCATCACCTACGTGACCGCAAGTGTAGGTTTTAGGTGTAGATACAGATAAGAGCGTTTAAGTGAAGACCACAGATGCGGTTGGTTTGACCGTAGAAGCAGCGCCGCAGAAGCGACTTATGGACCGCAGATGCGGAAGTTCTGGGCAGAAAGTATGTAAGATCTCCTTCGCAAATTTCAGTCCATTTTTCACCATTTTTGGACGAGTTTGGAGCATAGAGCTATGATTTCAAGAGGGAATCAAAGGGTATCAGTGAGGTAATTATTTGGGCTTTGTATTTTGTGTTTACGATGATTTTTCCACTATTTAATCATGAAATTAGTGGAGGATTTGGGGTGAAGTTGAAGGGTTAGGGCTTGAGTTTTGGAGATCTTTGATTGGGGATTTGAGGGGCCAATTGAGGTTCGATTTTGATGATTTTGGTATGTATAGACTCAGGAGTGAAAGGAGTTTCTAGTTTTGCAATTTTTGTTGGATTCCGAGACGTGGGACCGAGGACCGAGTTTGAGCCAAATTCGGGATTTTTGATCTAGTTTGATTATTTTCGTGTGGAATTCATTCCTTTAGCATATATTGATGATAATATACTGATTCTGGTTAGATTCGGAGCATTTAGATACCGAGTTGAGAGGCAAATGCATCGCGGGTTAGAGTTTTTTCTGGTTTGAGGTAAGTAATGATTGTAAATCTTATCCTGAGGGTATGAAACCCCGGATTTCACATTGTTTTACTACTTTGAGGTGATGCACATGCTAGGTGACGGGCGTGTGGGCGTGTTCCGTTGGGGATTGTGACTTGATCTGTCCCGTAGCAACTATTAAGTTGTGTATATGACTGAAACGATATGATATTTCTGTGTTTTAGAAAGAATTCCTATAAAGTTGGGCTCAATGCCATGTTTGGGCCTTGTTCCAAAGCTATTTTGACCCTTAGGGGCCTTTCTCTTATTATTTTCTCACTGTTTTGATTTAAAAATCTATATTCAGTTATACTATATTTATTGATTTCATAACTTAGTCTTTATTACTCTGTTTTGACGCATAAAAATGTTATTTTGGGTTGAGTACCCTATTTTTACTGATAGCTCGAGTGGCTTGAGAGGTTTATAACTAAGTGAGGTCGAGGGCCTGTTTTTGTGAGGATATTTATGGGATCAGGCTGCGCGCCACAACATGTTATTATTAATTCATGACTGAGCGAGGCCGAGTGCCTGATCGTGAGATATTGAAACTATGGCACGTGAGTTGTCTGTGCGGATTCTGATTCATGATTGTGTGAGGCCGAGGGCCTGATTGATTTATGCCATGAGGTGGCTTGATATTGTTACTGATTCATGATTATGTGAGGTCGAGGGCCTGATTATTATGCCACGAGGTGTCTTGTTATAGCGCTTGGGATGTAGGAGCCCTTCCGGAGTCTGTACACCCCCAGGGAGCGCGGGTACCCTGAGTGAGTGATATGATATTGCCCGAGGGGCTGTTTTTGATCAATGTTGTGCCCGAGGGGCTGATTATGAGTGATTGTAAGGTTTCTCCGAGGGGCTGATTCTGAGTGATGTTATGCCCGACGGGTGGTTTATGATACATGTTTTTGCCCGAGGGGCTATTTATGATTTTCATCACATTTACTCTAAATTGCATTGAATCTCTATTGAAAATGTTGAAAAACATCTTCAAATGATTTTTATACCGAAATTAGATTTTATACGAGATTTCGTGACGTTGATTTATGTGTCTGTTACTGCTCAGTCTTTATTTACTTTTATTACTTACTGAGTTGGCGTACTCACATTACTCCCTGCACCTTGTGTGCAGATCTAGGGATTGCTGGACGTGCTAGTGAGTGTTGTTTTCATCCGTCACGGATCTATTGGAGTTATTAAGGTAGCTGCATGACGATCGCAACCCTACTTTTCTCCCTCCTGTCTTCCTATTGATTGTTATTAGTTGTTTTCCAGTCTATATATGTCTTAGTGTTATCGGACAGTCCTTTGTAGATGCTCATAACTAGTGACACCCCGATGTTGGGGGAACTAGAGAGACTTAATGTAACGACCCGATCGTCCATTTTGAGCATTTGCACTTCGCTCACCAGTTCTCGAGCATGACTAGTCTTGTATGATATATTATGACTTATGTAAATCGTCGGTTTTGTTTTTTCTGGATAATCGGAAAAGATATGGAGGAATGATTCTCAGTTTGAAGCTTTAAATTTGAAAGTTTTGACCCAATCTTGACTTTTTAGTATATGGTCTCAGATTTGGATTTTTATGATTTGGTTAGCTCCGTTGGGTGATTTTAGACTTAGAAGAGCATCCGAAATGTGATTTGGAGGTCCGTGGTAGATTTAGACTTGAATTAGCGAAATTGGAAATTTGGTGTTTTTCGGTCGGCAGTGGAAATCTTGATATCGGGATCGAAATGGACTTTTGGAAATTGGAGTAGGTCTATTACGTCATTTGTGACGTGTGTGCAAAATCTCAGGTCATCCGTATGAGGTTTGATAGGTTTTGGCATCGTGTGCGGAATTCAGAAGTTTGGAAATCCTTATGCTTGAATCCAATGGTGAATTGGTGTTTTGATGATGTTTTGAGCATTTCGAAGGTTTGAATAAGTTTGAATGGTGATATGTGACTTGTTGGCATGTTTGGTTGAGGTCCTGAGGGGCTCGGGTTGAATTTGGGAGGTTGACGGATCAAAGATGGGATTTGAGAAAGTGCTGAAGACTTCCTTCAGCCGTCATAACTGCACCTGCGGAGTGGGGCTCACAGGTGCGATGATCGTAGAAGTGGGTGAGCAGCTGCAGAAGCGGCCACAACTGAGAAGGCCGGAGACCGCAGGTGCGCTCATCACCTGCGTGACCGCAAGTGAGGGTATTTGGAAGCAGATTCGGATAAGGGCGTTTAAGTGAAAACGTAGATGTGGTTGGTTTGACCGCAGAAGCGGCGTCGCAGAAGCGACCTATGGACCGCAGATGCAAAAGTTCTAGGTAGAAAGTATATAAGATCTCCTTCGCAAATTTTAGTCCATTTTTCACCATTTTTGGATGAGATTGGAGCTTAGAGCTGTGATTTCAAGAGAGAATCGAAGGGTATTAGTGAGGTAAGTTACTTGGGCTTTGTATTTTGTGTTTGTGATGATTTTTCCACTATTTAATCATAAAATTAGAGGAGGATTTGGGGTTAAGTTGAAGGGTTAGGATTTGAGTTTTGGAGAGCTTTGATTGGGGATTTGAGGGTCCAATTAAGGTCCGATTTTGATGATTTTGGTATGTATAGACTCGGGAGTGAAATGAGTTTCTAGTTTTGCAATTTTTGTTGGATTTTGAGAAGTGGGCCCGGTGACCGAGTTGAGCCAAATTCGGGATTTTTGATCTAATTTGATTATTTTCATGTGGAATTCATTCCTTTAGCATATATTGATGATAATATACTAATTCTAGTTAGATTCAAAGCATTTGGAGGCTGAGTCGAGAGGCAAAGGCATTGTGGGTTAGAGTTTTGTTCGATTTTGAGGTAAGTAATGATTGTAAATCTTGTCCTGAGGGTATGAAACCCCGAATTTCACATTGTTTTACTACTATGAGGTGGTGCACATGCTAGGTGACGGGCGTGTACCGTTGGGGATTGTGACTTGATCCGTCCCGTATCAACTATTAAGTTGCGTATTTGACTGAAACAGTATGATATTTTTGTGTTTTAGAAAGAATTCCTATAAAGTTGGGTTGAATGCCATGTTTGGGCCTTGTGCCAAAGCTGTTTGGACCCTTAGTGGCCTTTTTCTTATTATCCTCTCACTGTTTTGATTTAAAAATCTATATTCAGTCATGCTATGTTTATTGATTTCATTACTCAGTCTTTATTACTCCGTTTTGACGCATAAAAATGTTATTTTGGGCTGAGCACCCTATTTTACTAATAGTCCGAGTGGCTTGAGAGGTTTATTACTGAGTGAGGCCGAGGGCCTATTTTTGTGAGGATATTTATGGGATCGAGCTGTGCGCCGCAGCATGTTATTACTGATTCATGACTAAGTGAGGTCGAGTTCCTGATCGTGAGATATTGAAACTATGGCACGTGAGTTGTCCATGCGGATTCTGATTCATGATTTTATAAGGCCGAGGGCCTGATTTATTTATGCCATGAGGTGGTTTGATTTTGTTACTGATATATGATTATGTAAGGCCGAGGTCCTGATTGATTATGCCACGAGGACAATCACCTTTGTACCCATCAAGTACGGGCAGAACTTCTCCATAGAAAAGACAATAGCAAACAGCTCTTTTTTGGTCACTGTGTAATTGACTTGGGAATCATTTATGGTCTTACTAGCATAGTAGACCGGATGGAAGACTTTGTTGATTTGTTGCCCCAAAACATCTCCAACTGCTACATCACTTGCGTCATACATGAGCTCAAAAGGCAAGCTCCAATCCGGTGCGGTGATAATAAGAGTAGTTGTCAATTTGAACTTAAGCAATTCAAATGCCTTCATGCAATCCTCATTGAAATGGAATTTGGCATCCTTCTCCAAAAGCTTACACAAGGGTTTCACCACTTTGGAAAAATCCTTGATGAATCGGCGATAGAACCCTGCTGACCCAAGAAGCTTCTCACTCCCTTCACGGAAATAGGGGCAAAAGCTTAGAGATCACCTCTCTTTTGGCTTTGTCGACCTCAATACCATTCTCTGAAATTTTGTGGCCAAGGATAATGCCTTCCTCGACCATGAAGTGACATTTCTCCCAATTCAATACCAAGTTCGTCTCCTCACATCTTGCTAAGACCTTATCCAAATTGTTCAAGCAATCCTCAAAAGAATTCCCAACCATGGAAAAGTCATCCATGAAGACCTCAAGAATATCCTCCACCATGTCGGTGAAGATAGCCATAATACACTATTGAAAAGTCGTAGTGCATTGAATAACCCAAATGGCATCTGTGAGAATGCAAAAGTACCATAGGGACATGTGAAAGTAGTCTTTTCTTGGTCATCCAGAGTAATAAGAATTTGATTGTAGCCGGAATACCCATCGAGGAAACAATAGAAAGCACGGTCGGCCAACCTATCAAGCATTTGATCAAGGAAGGGAAGTGGAAAATGATCTTTTCTTGTGACTTTGTCGATCTTGCAATACTCCATACATACTCTCCATCTGGTCACCGTTCTTATAGGAATCAAATCGTTCTTGTCATTGGTAACCACAGTCATGCCTCCTTTCTTTGGGACACATTGCACCGGAGAAGTCCATGAACTATTGGAAATGGGGTAAATAACCTCAGCATCCAACCACTTTATGATCTCCTTCTTGACCACCTCTTGCATTGCTTCATTTAGCCTCCTTTGATGTTCAACGGAGGGTTTGGAACCCTCATCCAAAATAATTTTGTGCATGCAAAAGGTGGGGCTTATACCCCAAATATCTGCCAATGTCCATCCAATTGCTCTTTTCCTCCTTTGTAGCACCTCCAATGTGGACTCTACCTGTATGTTAGTCAAACAAGATGAAAGAATAACCGGTAAAATAGAATAAGGGCAAAGGAAATCATACCTGAGATGCAGAGGTAATGACTTTAACTCCAAAGTGGGAGGCTCCTCAATTGAGGGCTTTGTTGGAGGAGTCTTCCGGTTTTCAAGATCCAAGGATAACTTGTGGGGATCATAAGTGTATGACCCCATTCCTTGCAATGAATTCACACACTCCCCATAACCTTTTTTCTCCTCATCATTATCAAGGTTCAGCAAAATGGCTTCCAAATTATCCTCAACATTCATTGTGGTAGTAGCATCATCAATTATCACATCGGTCACCAAATCCATGAACAAATAAACTTCATTGCTATTCAGATGCCTCATAGATTTGCAAACATGGAAGACCACCTTTTCATCACCCACCCAGAAAGTGAGCTCGCCGTCTTCCACATCGACAAGAGCATTTTCCCTGGCAAGGAAAAGGTCTACCCAAAATAAAAGGCACCTCATAGTCCACTTCACAATCAAGAATCACAAAGTTTGCCATGAAGATGAACTTGTCAACACGAAACAACACATCATTAATAATACCCAAAGGTCTCTTTATTGTACGATCTGCCATTTGCAGCCTCATAGGTGTGTGTCTTGGTTGCCCAATTCCCAAAGTTTTGAACGCTGAGTAGGGAATCAATTTAATACTTGCCCCTAGATCACATAGAGCTTTGGCAAAATTGGTGCTCCCAATAATGCAAGAGATTGTGAAAGTGCCGGGATCTTCCAATTTTGGAGCCATTGAGTGCACAATATCACTCACTTGATGTGTCATCTTGATAGTCTCACAATTCATTGATCTTTTCTTTGTCACTAAATCCTTCATGAACTTTGCATACCTTGGCATTTTCTCCAAGGCCTCAACCAATGGCACATTAATAGACAAACGTTTCATCATATCAATAAACTTTTTGAATTGGTTCTCTCCATTTTGCTTGGCAAGGCGTTGAGGATATGGAGGAGGAGGCCTTGGCATTGGTGCCTTAGCCTTTGGCAATACCGGTTCCGGTATGTCAACAATATACTTCCTAGATGGGTTCACTTCTTCTTAAGTCTCCTCCACATTGTCATCAATAGCAATTCTCACCTCATCATTTGCTTACACTTCATTGCTTGGCATCTCATCTTCTTGTACCAATTGTTCCTCATCCACAATTTTCTTTTGACCTGAGGTGTTTGCATCCCCACCTTTTCCACTCCTTGTAGTCACGGCCATGGCATATCCCGTGTTGTTCCCACCCTTTGGGTTCACCACCATATCACTTAATAGTTCCTCTTTAGGACGAGTGTTCAAAGTTTGCGAGATTTGGCGTAATTAAACTTCCAAATTGCGATTGAAGTGTTGTGAGAGGCTAATTGAGCATCGGAGTCAGCGTTCTTCTCCATAATTTATTTGAACATGTTATCTATTCAGCCTATCTCATTGTTGGAAGAACTAGGACCTTGAGAAGGATATGGAGGTGAATTGCTCGGTTGTTGAAACATCGGAGGCCTTTGAAAACTCGAACCCCGGTTGTTGTTATTGTTGTTCTACCCTCCTTGGTTGTTACCTCCCAAATAGCCTTGATTGTTGCCACTCCAATTACCTTGGTTACTTTGACCATTCCAATTTCCTTGATTCCCTTGATTGTTCTAATTTCCTTGGTTGTTTTGATTGTTTTAACCACCTTGATTGTTTGAATTCTAATTTCCTTGATTTCCTTGTGGTTGCCATTGCTGTTGATTCGGGCCTTGATTGTTATTTATTTGCCCTTGGAAGTTATTCACATATTGTACTTCCTCCTCTAGATCATTGTATTGTCCATCTTGATCAAATCCGCTATCATCTTCCTCATAATTGTCAACCCGATTTTGCACTTGTTGACCCTTTTGTCTTCTCTTGTTTACCATCATACTAACTCCTTCCATTGTATTTACTTGCTTGGGACCTTGCACTTGTTGCAGTTGAGCTTTGGCTAGTTGATTCATTATGGTGGTCAACTCGGCAATTGCTTGCCCATGATCATGTAATTCCTTATACAAGTGAATCATATTTGGATTGCCTTGAGGAAAGTTTGCTATACTTTGCCATACCGATGAAGTATCCGCCATTTCATCAAGAATCTTACAAGCTTCTGCATACGACATTGTCATGAAATTTCCACCGGCAAGTTGGTTGACTACACATTGATTGGTAGTATTGATCCCCCTATAATAAGTTTGTTGAATCATAGCCTCCGTCATGTCATTGTTCGGGTACTCTTTTACCATAGTATGATACCTTTCCCATATATCATGCAAAGGCTCATTGGGTTCTTGTTTAAAAGCTAGAATCTCATCCCTATGAGTTGCCATATGCCCGGGAGAAAAGAACTTGGAAATGAATTTCTCGGCCAATTCATCCCATGTATGGATAGAATGATTTGGCAACCTCTCCAACCAATCCAAGGCCTTCTCCCAAAGAGAGAAAGGGAATAGCCTCAACCGCAAAGCATCCCCAAAGACGTTGGTTTGTTTTCTCCCCTAGAAAGTGTCAACAAACCCTTTCAAGTGTATGCATTTTGATTTGGAGCCCCGGTGAAGAATCCCCGTTGTCCCAACAGTGTAAGCATGACATTTGTGATTTGAAAGTTTCCCGCCCTAATGCGGGACGAGACTATGGCACTTGCGTATCCTTCATTCGGCAACACCTGGTGTGCCGATGATCTTGGAGGAAGTGGGGGGAGGAGCTGGAATGTTATCTTGAGGCAGGCAGCCTCGTCTATTTCCTTGAGGTTCAAGAGGAACCTCGTCAACTTGGTCATCATCCCCCTCATCCCCCAGTGGCACGTTTCCAAGAGGATTATTGTTGCTGAGAGACATTGTATCACCTATAATTGTTTCACAAAAAAGATTAGTAACTCGGAAGGAAAAGAAGACAAATCACATACAAAACCAAATATATAGCTAAATTCGTTTTTAGCTCCATGACAGCGGTGACAAAAATTGATGTCACCCAAATTCACACCACTAATTGGGATTATGAGGCGGTCGATGCAATTATAAATACCCAACGCGAGTCGGGGTTGATTTCACAAAGAGATTTATGTGGGATTAGGTATATACCTAGTCTAGTGTATGACATGCCCAAGATTGCACTTCCACATATTCAGTTGTTTCTTTTCTACTTCTAATTTGTATGCCAATGCTTGTAATTGAAAAGCTAAGAGATAATGTTTTTGGTATTGTTGTTTTTCAGGTTATAAAAGATCTAGGGTTGTAACTTCCTCCTAGATGGTTACCTAATGGATTGAGAGCTTTAGGGAATGTTTGGTTGATCGGGATACAATATAGCAATCACACGCGATTACTCACTCTATACCTCTCGGTACTTCGAGTGATTTTGCCCAATTTGGCTTTCTCTAGTCCAAATAGGTATTTCACGAAATAAGTGATAGATGCTCAAGTCAGGTCTTACTATCTCTAGGCTCGACCCTTAATAATTAGGGCTATCAATTTCTTGAGTTCACCTCAATTCCTTGTTAGCCAAATTTCCCTAGACTTAGTCTCTCTTTCTCAAGTAGAGACTAAGTTAATTAGGCATGAATCAATATTTGCAACCATCAATTATCAGATTCAAGCAAGAACTAAGCCGAATATCATATACCCAATCATAAATAAGCCCTAAATCAATCATCCATTAAGTACCCATACTAGGGTTGAGTCACAACCCTAGCTAAGGTTTAGCTACTCATGGAAAATGAAGAAATTAAAGAAGAAACTAAGATAAAATTCATAATAGATGATTAAGGGAAGAAAATCTAATGTTAAAATATTAAACTATTACAAAGTTACCCAATACAGTAAAAAAAAACGGCTATCTATTCTTAGGTGCACAATACTTAACCTAAAAATGACAAAAAAAATCTATTTATACCCAGCTAAAATTATCAGACAAAATTGCCCCGGCTGAGGTTGTGCAGCCGCACAATTCTGTATGCGGTCTGCACTTTGAAGCTAACTTGACAGGGTGGCCTTCTACGGCCGCATAAATCAGGGGTGCGGCTGCACTTCCTTTGATTGTACAGACCGCACATTTCTGAGTGCGACCACACTCTTGATCTTATGTTGGAACTTGGCACTTTCTGTGGACCGCACATTTATGAGTGCGGCCGCACTTTTGCATTCTGCGGCTGCTCAATAATAGTGCGGTCCGCACATCTTCAGACCCCCAAAACACAACTCTCTGATTATTGTCTTCTGCGGCCACACAATAATTGTGCGATCCGCACTTTGCGAAGGAATTCTATCAGTGGCTCTTCAGAGTTTTGCGGCCACATACAATATTTTGTGGTTTGCACTTTGCTCCTTTTTGTCTTGTTTTGGTCCTTATCTAATTTTACTCCTTTTGAGTTGATTTTCATTTCTTTGGCTCATTTTCTAATATTCTTTCAAGAAAGCACATTTCATTAGTTTTCGGGAATAAGTTTAAGCAATTTTGAGCTAAAATGAAAGTGAAAGAGAGCAAATAAGTAGTCAAAATTCCTACTTATAACCTCCCCCAAACTTAAGTTTTTGCTTGTCCTCAAGCAAATAAGGTAATTCCCACCTCCACAAGAAAAAAGCTATTTCAGCTGGCCTAAAGTGAATCAATCACACATCAGTTGGAACCAATAATTACCCACAACACGTGTGAATTATCAACAATGCAATGATTTGACTTTTGGGTACAATAGTTCTAATGTGACACTAGAGCATCAAGTGTTGACTTTATTCATCAATGAAGGTCGCTCTATCATGTAGGCCATTGTGGATCCCAAACTCCTCTTCATTTACTCTCCATTAGCAAATCTCACTTTAGAATGTAACACTCAATTCAAGGATTGTGAAAAGTTCGATCATCTCTCTCAAAAGAATGTCACAAGTACGTCTCTAAGTACCATATGCTTTCCCCTCATGTAAATCACCACTAATGTAAGCTCACTCGACTTGAAATCATGTAGGGCTTTTTCGGGATGTAATGAAGGCTTTTGGATCAAGGTAGGACTTGTTGGAATAAAATGGGTTCATCTTTCCTTAAGCACTCCATTTTCTCTTTTTGGCTCATACTTTGTCGACTCTTTGAGTCATTTTCTTTTTACTTGGGGGAACTAGAGAGACTTAATGAAACGACCCGATCGGTCGTTTTGAGCATTTGCACTTCGCTCGCCAGTTCTCGGGCATGACTAGTCCCGTATGATGTATTATGACTTATGTAAATAGTCAATTTTGGGTTTTCAGGTTAATCGGAATAGATATGGAGGAATGATTCTTAGCTTGAAGCTTTAAATTTGAAAGGTTTGACCCAGTTTGACTTTTTAGTATATGATCTCAAATTTGGATTTTTGTGATTTGGTTAGTTCTGTAATGTTTACACAACATGAGTTAAATACATAGATTATGGGTAGATTAACATGTAAAAATTTGTGAAATCAAGGGTTTAGATGAAAACCTAGGTTTTGGATAAAAATGGGATTTGACCATGAAAATGGTTATGTAATTTGATAAAAATCATATATTTTACTTCATGAGGTTATGGGTAACAACTTTCTTCAAAAATCTCCGGAATCCAGGCGCGTGGGTCCGGGGATGAATTTTAGGAATTCTTCAAATAGGCTTGGGAAATCACTTTGATTGCTAGGATATAAATTTTTGAGCATGTATTGATTTTTTTATATAACATTTGACTAGCTTTGATTCGTCGGCACCGAATTTGGAGATTTGAGCTCAATCTTGGATCGGAAAGTAGGCTTTGAGACGAGGTAAGTCTCTTTTCTAACCTTGTAAGAGGAAATTAACCCCATAGGTGAACTAAATTAATAAGTGCATCGATTTGTGGGGGCTACGTACGCATGAGGTGTTGAGAGTCCATACATAGTTACTATTCATGCTTATGTTTGGGTAGCTTTAGGTTCACACCATGCTCTGTTGACACCGTTATTTGATTTTGCTTATTAATTGACTTGAATAGAGCAAAGGTTAAGAATTTCAAGATTTTAAAAGTTGTAGTTGAATTTCTTATTTTGGAAAGTATTGAGGGATATTATGATAACTTGAAAAACTTATGTTCAACCACGTCGCAACTATATTCCGCGAGTGGGGTAAATGTTCACTACTCTCAAGGCAGCGGGCCGTTCGCCTCGGCAGGTTAATAGATGCATCTATGGTTCATGCCGTTCGACCCCCGACAATGCTCACAGTATATATATATCTATATATATCTATATATATATATATATCTATATCTCTCTCTCTCTCTCTCTCTCTCTATATATATATATATATGTATGTATGTATATTTTGATCGGGATGAACGTCCTCGGCATATTCATGCATAATGATACTAGAAGCCCTTTTATAGTTGATATTGTTTCATTGGCTTGAGAGCTTACATGGTAAAATAAAGGAAATGATTTGGTTCTTACTAAAGGTGAAAGAATTTATTTATTTATTTCTTGATCTGAGTTCTGTTGTCACTTATATATATCATATTTAATTAAAATTTCATACTATTATATTGTTCCCATAGTAAGTATCGAAGTCGACCCCTCGTCACTACTTCTTCGAGGTTAGACTGGATACTTACTGGGTACATGTTGTTTATGCACTCACGCTACACTTTTGCACTTAATGTACAGAATCTGAGGTAGGTGCATCTAGATATCAGCCTGACGCACACACTTGATTACCACTTTGAGGCTTCACGGTGAGCTGCGTTTTGATCCCGTTCTGCAGCTGCCAGAGTCTTTCTTTTGATTGTATTTTCATGTCTATTTCACTTTGGATAGTAGATTAGTATTCTTTTGTACATTCTACTAGATGCTCATACACTTGTGACACCAGGTCTTCGCACACACTAGTAGACTTGTGGTTTTAATTTTATTCTATGATTATGATTGTACTCAGTTGCTTTCGTGTTATTTATTTTAAATCTATTATTTCTTAAATCTTTTTAATTTAAGGAAAGTTTAATTACTTGGAAAAATTTATATGTAAGAGCAAATCACGTGGCTAGTTCAAAGTTGGCTTGCCTAGCAGCGGCGTTAGGCGCCATCACGACCTATTATAGAATTGGATCGTGATAGGCTTCTCCCTAGTAATGCACTATGCATAAGCTAGCTTTCTCTCGTTGCTTACTATCTAGGCACAATCCTTTTCTTAACCCTAATCATGCTTAAGACATAGAACTGAATACTTCAGAACCCCAAAGTCAATTGATCACGCCCTACTATGCCTTATAAAAAGGACAAAGCGGTCGTTGCAAATATAATCCGGTTTATAAGTCCCGAGTCGAATCCCACAGAGAACTAAGGCTTAGCTACAGTTGTTCACTATCACTAAGAATACAAGCTTGAACAATTCCTAAATTATAGATATTAAGATTCTTGTGCTTAACTAACTAACAAATTGAAATAATAAATTAACACTAAATATACTACAGGTTGGAGAAAAGATTAAGGAGGTCTAGAGTTATAATTTCCCCAATTGTCGAAATCCTTCCCGCTATGTATTCTATAATTGTGCCTAAGTATTCTCTACCGATCATGAGCGCTCTGCATGTTGTAATTATCTCCCGAGTAATTACGACAATTTACTAGACATACTCTCCCAAGTTACGCTAGCTGGCTTTAATTACAGCTCACTTAGATCGCACCCAAGGTTTCGTTATCCCTAATCCCACCTTTTAACCCTTGGTTATTGATTCCTCACATACGTCGGGAGTGATGTTGTTCAACAACTACCTAAATTTGCACTCTCTCTCAGTAATACATACTAAATAGGCACAGTTAATTGAGGGCCCTTCAATCAACCACAAGAATAATATAGTCGAACAAATAGAGAAAATACTATGGCTCAATTATATAAAAACATAACAAGAATTTATCTTACAAAAGGTTCCATCAAAACCATAGATAATAAATTAGCTATTCATAAAAGTATATGAAAACACAATACTCAAATTCATAACCAATAATGAAAATAGGAAGAAGGAAGTGAAAAACTTGTGGACGAATTCTCCGCCTTGCTCCTAATGTGTTCTTGCCTCCTTAGGTCGAATCTCCGGTCTCCTTAGCCTCCTTAGGTCTAAACTATGTCAAAGGTCCTCAAAATACCATTTTTCCATGTATATATACCAAGTAGGGTTGGGCCCAAATAATTACACCTTCTCCTATGTGAAAAAGGACACATTTTCTGGACAGGACATGCGCGGCCGCGCTTGGACCGCGCTTGGACCACACATATCCACTTTGATTCTGCCTGACGAGCGCGGCCTAATCGCGGCCACGCACGTGACGCGCATTGTTTACCCTGTTCTGTTCGAAATTTGGAAATATATAAAGCATGAACGTTATAGCCCTTTAAGGTAGCTTTTCAACCATATTTTGTGGAGCCCAAATGGAAGCCTGAGCGAAACGCTATGTGCATTTTACTAGACAGTGTACAATATGCCTACTCGATTCGTCGTTCGTTCTTAACTATCATCCATTGATCCCCGAACACGATCCTGGCTTAATTTCTTGGGCTTTTACTCAGACTTCAATGCTCCAAATCACTTGAATTTATTCCATAACATCTATATAGCATGGAATCCCTCCTACAAGGCATAAAACACACAATTAGTGCAAAACACTAGCGATTAAAGATCAAACTCAATTAAAGTGCACTAAATTAGAGTGTAATGTAGGATGCGGGATGAGTAGGATACATTTAGATATAAGAGTAACTACACCTCCCAAAGCACTTTAATACATATACTTTAACATTAAAATTCCGTACTTATGTCAAACCAAACTCCACTTTCACATTAATGTATTTTACCCCATACTTCTTTAAGCACAAACACAATTACATCAAGTGTCACCACTTATCAAGGAACTTTTTGTCACAACAATACAACTTTTTTTTTCCTTTTCTTTCGTTTTTTTATTTATTCATGTGGCTCTTAGTTTTTCAAAATAGTGCACCTTTCTACTTATTTCATTAGTTCCACTCAAAAGCCAAACCAACCACCCCACACTTTAACTTTTACATAGCTCATAACAATTCAAGTGCTCATGAGAGGTTAGAAGGTTCAAATAGATAGTTAATTCAAATAAATGGGTAAGGCTTGTAATGTGGTTGCCAAAGAAACATGATTACAGGCTCAAAGGGGTTAACTACAATACATAATAATTAGGCGGTTAATATATATATATATATATATATATATATATATATATATATATATATATATATATATATATATATATATATATATATATCTGGCTTAACAAAGAAACACCTATATCATTTCCAAGGCTAAACAAAACTACTATTTTACTTTGCAAATACACGAGGCAAGTTCTAGACATCAAATGCAATGCACAGAATACAACAACTCTCACACGCACATGGCACATGACTCACTCAAGATTGGATCATCAAGACACTCTAGTCAAAGAAGTTGAGCAAAGTTAAGAACATACAATTTAAGGTACTTATACAAGAGTCAAAAACTGAGCATAAGCGTCACAACCAAAGTACGCACTATTCTCAAGGCATAACAAAGTCAAGAGATATTGCTTCATTTCAAAACACAACACAATGGCTCCTATCCTAAAAGAAAACTAACTACACCCGATTCAAATAAAACGCTTGGAAAACAATCGCGAGCACAAAGAAAAATCAAAGGGGAATTGCTACACTACCTAACAATTTTTTTTTCTTTAGACTTAAATCCCTCAAGAAAATTGTCTAATAGATCCATCGTCGGGAAAAGTCCAATCTTTTCTATTTAAAAAAAATTCAATTAAACTAACATAACTAAAATAGCATAGAAAGTCACCCAGACAATCTCCTCACCCCACACTTAAAATTCTGTATTGTCCCCAATGCACACCCATACATACAAGAGGGTAAAAGAAACTCCCTGGTAGGCCAAAGACTGAAGCACTAGCATCTCATGAGGTACTCAAACTTCTCCCAGGCCTGGTTTTTCGTGTGGGTACTTCGCACTTTGTTCCAACCATCTGGTTTTCTATTGCATCCTTCCAATAACTTTGCTTTCCATGCTCCTAGAAAATCAAAAATCGACACTAAAAAAATAATATAATAATTAAAAAAACAAAAGAAATCAGTAAAGTTGGGTTGCCTCCCGACAAGCGCTTGATTTAACGTCGCGATTCGACGTGAATCACTTTCTGCCTCCACTTCAAACTTATGAATTGGACCCCAAGTTTTGATTCTGCTCTGTGATCATGCTCATGGGGTGGTAAAACGAATCTGACTGCCCCAATAAAATAATGTAGTATTCTGCACTTCTTGGCCTTTGGATGAGATGTGTATTCTCGACTTTCTGGCATGAAGAATTCCAGAATGTAGGCATCTTGTTCCTTACTCCTTGACTCCTCAAGTGGCTCGGATGACTCTATTTTCATATCATCATCCATACACAATGTGGAAAAATGCTTGGAGTGTGGACCAATGCGCTCAACTACACAAACATTGAGATTGTCAACATCCATAACACTAATGACACTAGAGTCAACTAAATATGTATCCTCAACATCCTTGGTTGACTCTAGTATCTCTTCTACGACGTAGGCATCCTCAAAATCTAGTACGATTGATTGTTGGTGTTCTACTCTGGCCTTCTCCTCTAGCTCATCCTCATATTTTTTTAAATCCTCCAGTATATGGCAATTTCTGCAGCCATACTCATATTGGCCACCATCCACAATGTCAACTTGTTGCGCTTTACAAGGTTCATTTAATTTATTATCTTGAGCCTCCAAGTTGTGAATAGTTTCCCCTTGCCTTTGTACCCGCAGTTGTATCTCATCATATTGTTCCATAAGGCAATTTAGCATATCCTCGATCTCTTTCAGGTCCTCATACATGGGTTCTTTGTTCCTATTAACTTCACAAGAATAAAAAGAACCATCAAAGTAAGGGGTTGGGGGAAGATAAGAAATATAAGCACAACCATGAAAGTGACCATCTTGACCACCACACATATCACACACATTCCACACATAAGATTGAGTTGGTGCACATAACTCACTCTCGGGCATATTTTGATAATTTTTCCCTACGTGGTTTCCTCCACTATATGCATAACGAGGATCAAAAGTAGAATTACTAACATCAATACTCTCATAATTCCAAGATGCCATGTCTCTCAGATCAAAAATAAAAAATAAAAAATAAATAAATAATTAAATATATAGAAACAAAAATAACAGTTCAAACTTGCAACCTAGAAATATGTACACCTACAGCTACACAATTATTTCCCCGACAACGACGTCAAAATTTGATCACACCCAACTATGACTTATAAAAAGGACAAAGCGTTTATTGCAGATATAATCCGGTTTACAAGTCCGGAGTCGAATCTCACAGAGAACTAAGGCTTAGCTACAGTTATTCACTATCACCAAGAATACAAGCTTGAACAATTTCTAACTTATAGATATTAAGATTCTTGTGTTTAACTAACTAACTAACAAATTAAAATAATTAATTAACACTAAATATACTACAGGTTAGAAAAAAGATTAAGGAGGTCTAGAGTTATGATTTCCCCAATTATCGAAATCCTTCCCGCTATGTCTTCTATAATTTCGCCTATGTATTCTCTACCGATCATGAGTGCTCTGTGTTGTAATTCTCTCCCAAGTAATTACGAAAATTTACTAGACATACTCTCCCAAGTTACACTAGCTAGCTTTAATTACATCTCACTTAGATCGCACAAAAGGTTTCGTTATCCCTAATCCCACCTCTAAACCCTTGGTTATTGATTCCTCGCATACGTCGGGAGTGATATTGTTCAACAACTACCTAAATATGCACTCTCTCCCGAGTAATACATACTAAATAGGTACAGCTAATTGAGGGCCCTTTAATCAACCACAAGAATAATATAGTCGAACAAATAGAGAAAATACTACGGCTTAATTATATAAAAACATAACAAGAATTTATCCTACAAAAGGTTCCATCAAAACCCTAGATAACAAATTAGCTATTCATAAAAGTATATGGAAGCACAATACTCAAATTCATAACCAACAATGAAAATAGGAAGAAGGAAGTGAAAAACTCGTGGAAGAACTCTTCGCCTTGCTCCTAATTTGTTCTTTCCTCCTTAGGTCGAATCCCCGGTCTCCTTAGCCTCTTTAGGTCTAAACTATGTCAAAAGTATGTCAAAAGTCCTCAAAATACCGTTTTTCCATGTATATATACCAAGTAGGGTTGGGCCTAAATAATTAAACCTTCTCCTACACGAAAAATGACACATTTTCCGGACAGGACATGCACGGCAACACTTGGACCGCATTGATTCTGCCTAACGAGCGCGGCCTGATCGCGTCCGCGAACTTGAGATTCACGCTTTACCCTGTTCTGTTGGGAAGTTGGAAAAATGTATAACGTGAAAGTTATAGTCCTTTGAGTTAGCTTTTCAACCATATGTTGTGAAGCCCAAATGGAAGTCCGAGCAAAGAGTTATGTGCATTTTACTAGACTGTATACAATAAGCATACTCGATTCGTCGCTCATTCTTAACTATCATCCGTTGATCCCCGAACATGATCCCGGCTTAATTTCTTGGGCTTTTACTCTGACTTCAAAGCTCCAAATCACTTGAATTAATTTTATAACATTTACTGTCACGACCTTAACCCTGGTCGTGATGGCGCCCAACACACTGCTAGGCAAGCCTGACCAGCTAACAACCCCAATCCATTTTCTTATAAATATCATTATCAGCTAACACAGTTAAATTGCTAAATTACCCTAATAAGAGTTTAAGACAATGGGTTAAGTATGCGGAAATTCAGACGATAATACCACTCCACAACCCATACATATCTGGTGTCACAAGTCTCGAGCCTCTAGTACAAGTTTAACAGACTAATACATAATCAGTCTAGGAAATGTGGATAAAACGAAAGGATAGAAGGGAGAGATCCGGGCTACGGACGCAGTACAATTACCTCAATACTCCCAGATATAAACTGATCGACTGAAAATCCTCACTCAGCCTCTGGGGCACCTGGATCTGCACGCAAGGTGCAAGGAGTAATGTGAGTACTCCGACCTAGTGAGTAATAAACATAAATAATGACTGAGAATAAGAAATCACGAAAAAACACAGAGTAGTCTATGATGCGGCAGTTTAAACAAATAATAGGAAGCAATAAACCAATGGAAATGAAATATGGAAATGCTACAACAAATAAGCAGTTAAGGGACAGACATATAAAGAAAATCAACACATTGAACGGTACCCTATAGTACCCGCTACGGCGTGCAACCCGATCCATAAATTCGTCGACGGCGCTCACTGGGGGTGTGCAGACTCCGGGAGGGGCCCCTTATGTCCCAAGCGCAATATCAAGCCATCTTGTGGCATCAAATCTAGGCCCTCGGCCTCATATCAATATTAGTATAACACTGCTGCAACGTCTAACCCGATCCCATAGTATCCTCACATCTGGCCCTTGGCTGTACTTAGTTCAGAAATCATATAATCCCCTCGGGCATTAGTAAAACAGTAGTTCTCATCCCAAAACATTAATTAATATATCATTTTAGTTTCAAAACCGAGTAAAAGTGGCTGAGTTGTAAAATAGTGGAAAACAGTACGACTGAGTTCAAGCAGTAAGTCTAAACAGTGATGAAATAGTGATAAAACTCCACGGAGGGTTTAAATAGTTGGCACGAAGCCAAAATATGGCAATCAATCCAAATAATGAGGATAACAAATAAGCTTTAATCATATACGCGGTAAAAACATCACTCGGAACGGACCAAGTCACAATCCCCAATAGTAAACGACCCCACGCTCACCATCAAGCACGTGTCTCACCTCAATATAGCACTACGATGTGCAAATCCGGGGTTTCAAACCCTTAGGACATCATTTACATTCATTACTCACCTCGAACCAGCAAAAACTCTAGCTCGCTACGCCTTTGCCTCTCAAATAGGCCTCCTCGTGCGTCGAATCTGACCAAAACCAGAATGAATGCGTCACAATATGCTAAGGGAACAAAGCCCAAGCGAAAACAATCGAAAAATATCAAAAATCCCGGAATTAGAAAAACCCGAGCCCCGGGCCCACTTCTCGAAACTCAAAAATTTTCACGTCAACGAGTTCCTTATCCTTCCACGAGTCCATACATATCAAGAGTTCTCAAATCCGACCTCAAATGGCCTTTCAAATCCCAAATTAAAAATCTCAAAATCCCAAGCCCTAGTTCTTCCATTTTTTTAGCTTAAGTTCCATGAATTTCTAGGTTAATTTCACAATAGAATCACGTTCTAGGTTCATAAATCTTACCTCCAATCACTTCTCATTGAATCCCTCTTCAATCTCCCTCAAAGAGCTCTCAAGATGATCAACTATGGAGGAAAAATGGCTCAAAATCGCAGATGAAATGTTTAATAAATTCATTGCCCAGACATAACCGCATCTGCGGTCCAATAGCCGCTTCTGCGGTCATTTTTCCGCATCTGCGGAATTTCACTTACAGGGCCAACACCGCATCTGCGGCTCTGAAGGTGCAGTCCCCCTTCCGCATCTGCGGTTCCAGGCATTCCCCAGCATTTCCGCTTCTGCGACCCAAAGCCCCGCATCTGCGAAAACACCAGTAGTAGCAGAAAATCTGCTATCTCCCAAGTTCCAAAACTTCCCGTTAGCCATCCGAAATCACCCCGAGGCCTCCGGGACCTCAACCAAAGGCACAAACACAACCCAATACCTCATTCAAACTTGTTCCAATCATCAAAACACCTCAAACAACGCCAAATCCATTAATTCACATCGAATTCAAGCATAAGTTTTCTAAAAACTTCCGAAATATGCTTTCGATCAAAAACCCAACCAAACCACGTCCGAATGATCTGAAATTTTGCAAAAACATCCCAAATGACATAACGAAGCTAAAACAACTCTCAGAATTCCATTCCGACCCCTAGATCAAAATCTCACCTATCCACCGGAAATCGCCAAAATACTAACTTCGCCAATTCAAACCTAATTTTACACCGGACCTCCAAAACCAATTCCGATCACACTCCTAAGTCATAAATCACCTTCCAAAGCTAACCGAACCATCGAAACTCACATCTGAGACCTCTAACTCATAAGTTAACATCCGGTTGACTTTTCCAACTTAAGCCTTCTTAAAAGAGACTAAGTGTCTCATTTCTTACCAAAACCACTCCAAACGCAAACCAATCAACTCGACCACATAAAACACGGCTAACGAAGCATAAAGAAGCAGGAATGGGGGAAAACGGAGCGGTAACTCATGAGACGACTGGCCGGGTCATCACATCCTTCCCAACTTAAACAAACGTTCGTCCTCGAACGAGTCAAGAAACATACCTGAAGCCTCAAACAGGTAAGGATATCTGCTCTGCATCTCCCGCTCGGTCTCCCAGGTAGCCTCCTCCACAGGCCAACCTCTCCACTGCACTTTCACTGAAGCTATATCCTTTGAACTCAACTTCCGAATCTGGCGACCCAAAATAGCT
Organism: Nicotiana sylvestris; assembly: GCF_000393655.2. Lineage (NCBI taxonomy): Eukaryota > Viridiplantae > Streptophyta > Magnoliopsida > Solanales > Solanaceae > Nicotiana > Nicotiana sylvestris. The sequence goes on from NC_091061.1 coordinate 31,588,529, forward strand.
ACTGGCTCCACATCAAAGGTCAAATCATCATCCAACTAAACCGTGCTGAAGTCCAAAACATGAGACGGATCTCCAATATACTTTCAGAGCATCAAAACATGAAATACCGGATGCACGCTAGACAAGCTGGGTGGCAAAGCAAACTCATACGCCACCTCCCCAATCCTCCGAAGCACCTCAAAAGGCCCAATGAACCGCGGACTCAACTTCCCTTTCTTTTCAAATCTCATAACACCCTTCATGGGCGAAACCTTCAGCAAGACCTTCTCACCAACCATGTAGGATACATCTCGAACCTTCCGGTCCGCATAACTCTTCTGACGCGACTGCGCTGTACGAAGTCTCTCCTGAATCACCTTCACCTTCTCTAAGGCATCCTGAACCAAATCTGTCCCCAATAGCCTAGCCTCGTCGGACTCGAACCAACCAACTGGAGATCTACACCGCCTCCCATACAAGGCCTCATACAGAGCCATCTAAATACTCGACTGATAGCTGTTGTTGTAGGCAAACTCTGCAAGCGGCAAAAAATTATCCCATGAACCTCCAAAATCAATAACACAAGCATGCAACATGTCCTCCAATATCTGAATAGTACACTTGGACTGTCCGTCCGTCTGAGGATGAAATGCTGTGCTCAACTCCACCTGGGTACCTAACTCTCTCTGCACGGCTCTCCAAAACTGCAAAGTAAACTGAGTACATCTATCTGAGATGATGGAAACCGGAACACCATGCTACCGAACAATCTCCCGGATATATATCTCTGCTAACCACTCTGAAAAATAAGTAGTACACACAGGAATGAAGTACGCGGACTTGGTCAACCGATCCACAATCACCCAAATAGCATCAAACTTCTTCAAGGTCCGAGGAAGTCCAACCACAAAGTCCATAGTGATCCTCTCCCACTTCCACTCGGGAATAACCATCTGCTGAAGCAAGCCACCCGGTCTCTGATGCTCATATTTTACCTGCTGACAGTTGAGATACCGAGCTACAAATCCCACAATATCTTTCTTCATTCTTCTCCATCAATAGTGTTGCCCCAAATCCTAATACATCTTCGTGGCACCCGGATGGATAAAATACCGCGAGCTATGGGCCTCCTCCAGAATCAACTTTCTAAGCCCATCCACATTGGGCACACAAATTCGGCCTTGCATCCTCAACACACCATCATCGTCGATGGTCGCATCTCTGGCATCATCATGCTGAACCCTATCCTTAAGGAGAAGCAAATGCGGGTCATCATACTGGCGCTCTCTGATGTGATCATATAAGGAAGACCGAGAAACCACACATGCCAACACCCGACTGGGCTCCAAAATATCCAACCTTACGAACTGATTGGCCAAGGACTGAACATCATTTGCAAGGGGTCTCTCTCCAACTAGAATGTACGCCAAACTCCCCATACTCACTGCCTTTCGGCTTAAAGCATCTGACACTACATTGGCCTTTCCCGGATGATACATGATAGTTATATCATAATCCTTAAGCAACTCTAACAATCTTCGCTGCCTCAAATTAAGATCCTTTTGCCTGAACAAATGCTAAAGACTGCGGTGATCAGTGAATACCTCACAAGATATGCCATACAAGTAATGCCTCCAAATCTTCAATGCATGAACTATGGTAGCCAACTCCAAATCATGAAAGGGGTAGTTCTTCTCATGGGGCTTCAACTGACGAGAAGCATAAGCAATAACTCTACTCTCCTACATCAATACACAACCAATCCCAACTCTTGAAGCATCGCAATACACAGTATATGAACCTGAAGCTGATGGAAAAACCAATACCGGAGCTATCGTCAAGGCTGTTTTGAGCTTCTAAAAACTCTCCTCACACTTGTCCGACCACACAAATGGAACACCCTTCTGAGTCAACTTGGTCAAGGGCGATGCAATGGAAGAGAATTCCTGAACAAACCGGCGATAATAGCCTACCAACCCAAGAAAGCTACGAATCTCTTTGGCTGAGGACGGTCTAGGCCAACTCTAAACTGCCTCTATCTTCTTTAGATCAACCTGAATACCCTCGCTGGACACCACATATCCTAAGAAAGCCACTGAACTGAGCTAAAACTCATACTTGGAGAATTTTGTATAAAGCTTCTCCTCCCTCAATCTCTGCAATACAACTCACAAACGCTCCGCATGCTCCTCCTGCCTATGCGAGTACACCAGAATATCATCAATGAATACAATAACGAACGAATCCAGATAAGGTTGAAATACACTGTTCATCAAATGCATGAACGCTGCTGGGGCATTAGTCAACCCGAAAGACATGACAAGAAACTCATAGTGACCATATCTAGTCCTGAAAGAAGTCTTAAGAATATCTGAATCCCTGATCTTCAACTGGTGATAGCCCGAATGGAGATCAATCTTAGAGAACACCCTCGCTCCCTGAAGCTGGTCAAATAAATCATCAATGCGAGGCAAAGGATACTTGTTCTTAATTGTTACCTTGTTCAATTGCCTGTAATCAATGCACATCCTCATTGTACCATCCTTCTTCTTCACAAACAGAACCAGCGCACCCCACGGTGACACACTAGGCCGAATGAACCCCTTATCTAGGAGTTCCTGAAGGTGTTCTTTCAATTCCTTCAACTCTACTGGTGCCATACAATATGGAGGAATAGAAATGGCTGAGTGCCCGGCACCAGGTCAATACCAAAATCAATATCCCTGTCTGGTGGCATGCCCGACAGGTCTGCAGGAAAAACATAAGAAATATCCCTCACAACTGGAATAGAATCAATGCTAGGAGTCTCAGCTCCAACATCCCTCACAAACTCTAGATATGACAGACAACCCTTCCTAACCATACTCTGGGCCTTCAAAAAAGAGATTACTCTACTAGGAACATAATCAGTCACGCCACACCACTCCACCACGGTACACCCGGCATAGCCAAGGTGACTGTCTTAGCATGACAGTCTAGAATAGCATTACATAGAGGTAACCAATCTATGCCCAAAATAGCATCAAAGTCCACTATGCTCAGTACCAATAGATTAACTCGGGTTTCCAGACCCTCAATAGTCACAACACATGACCGGTACACACGGTCCGCAACAACAGTATCGCCCACCGGGGTAGACATATGAACAGATAAAGTAAGAAACTCTCGGGGCGCACCCAAATAATGAGCAAAATATGAGGACACATAAGAATAAGTGGAACCGGGATCAAATAATACAAAGGCATCTCTGTGGCAGACTGAAACAATACCTATAATAACAGCATCTGTCCTGCTTGGAATAGTATAGAAATGAGCCTGGCCACCGCCTGATCGACCTCCCCCTCTGGGGTAACCCCTGGCTGCCTGACCTCCACCCCTAGCTAGTTGGGCGGGTGGTGAAGTAACTGGAGTAGAAGTCGAGGGCTAACCCCTCTGCTGAAACTGACCATCATGAAGTCGAGGGCACTACCTCCTCATATGTACAAACTCTCTGCACTCATAACAACTACCCGGTGCTGGATATGGGGACTGAAGGGAACCCCTCGCACCGGAGTGACTGGCAGATGCGCTCGGCGCTGAAGAACCCTAAGCTGATGGGGCATGAGATGAACTCTAAGCTGGGAGGGCGCTGAATGAAGGTTGGCCCTACTGAGACCCATGATGACCACGACCTGAAGATGCCCCACGATACTCTGGATGGGCCGACTAAGCAGGCCTGAAAGAACGACCTCTACTATGCTGGAACTGGCCCCTCGGAGGAGCACCACTATAACTGCTCGATCCTCGAGGTCTCTTGGCCTCCCTCTCCTCTCGCTCCCGACGGCGAACCGTCTCGATCTCACGAGCGATATCAACCACCTCCTCGAACGTAGCATCCAGTACTCTCTCTCTAGTCATCATAATACGGAGATGGTAGTTAAGGCCATCCACAAATCTCCTGATCCTCTCACGATCTGACGGAATCATCCAAATGGCATGACGAGCCAACTCAGAAAACCTCATCTCATACTGGGACACAGTCATATTCCCTTGCATCAACCACTCAAACTGCCTACACAGCTCCTCTCTGTAGGACTGCAGTACATACTTCTCCAAAAAGAGAGCGGAGAACTGCTGCCAAGAAAGGGGTGCTGCACCGACATGCCTACGCCTCTCAAAATCCTCCTACCAAGTAAGGGCAGCTCCCGAGAATTGAAAGGTGGTAAATGCCACACCACTAGACTTAAGAATCCCTACTGTACGGAGCATCCACTAACACTTATCAAGAAAACCCTGGGCATCCTCGCCCTCAGCACCACTGAACGACGGAGGATGGAGCCTACTAAACCTCTTAAGACGACACTGCTTATCATCCGACATGGGTGGTACTACGAACTCCTGAACTGGCGCAACCGGCTGAGTTGAAGGTGCCCCCGGCATCTGTGGTCCCTACACTACCTGCTCAGGTATGCAAGCAGCGGGGGTCTGATTACCTCCCCCGGCCTGTGAAGTAGCTGCTGCGGTAGTGGCTAAAACTGCCTAAGCCAGGCCAGTGCAAACTGATAAGATCTGTACCAAGGCATCCTGAAGACCCGAAATCACGATGGGCACAGCTGGTGCCTGAACTGGTGCCGCGGGAGCTTGATCCCGAGCTAGGGCAGCTGGTGGATCAACAGGTGCTGCCCTCGCTGCTCTGCCTCTGCCATGTCCACGACCGCGTCCACGACCTTTGGTAGCCTCAGTGGGTGGCACTGGTGGTCGTCCACCTCGTCCGGTAGCTCGCGTCCTCACCATCTATGAGAGAATAGAATGACAAAAGTTTAGTTCTCGGATCAACAAAGTTGCATGACAGAATTTCAAGAATGTGAAGTTTTTCCTAAAGGTTCTGCAGCCTCTCGAGGATAAATACAGACGTCTCCGTATCGATCCGCGAAACTCTACTAAACCGGCTCATGACTTGCGAGACCTATGTAACCTAGGCTCTGATACCAACTTGTCACGACCCCAACCCCGGTAGTGATGGCGCTCAACACACTGCTAGGCATGCCTGACTAGATAACAACCCCAATCCGTTTTCTTATAAATATAATTATCAGCTAACATAGTTAAATTGCTAAATTACCCTAATAAGAGTTTAAGACAACGAGTTAAGTATGCGGAAATTCAGACGATAATACCACTCCATAACCCATACAGATCTGGTGTCACAAGTCTCGAGCCTCTAGTACAAGTTTAACAGACAAATACATAATTAGTCTAGGGAATGCTGATAAAACGAAAGGATAGAAGGGAGAGATCCGGGCTGCGGATGCCGTGCAACTACCTCGATACTCCCGGATATGAACTAATCAACTGAAAATCCTCACTCAGCCTCTGGGGAACTTGGATCTGCACGCAAGGTGCAGGGAGTAATGTGAGTACTCCGACCCAGTGAGTAATAAGCATAAATAATGACTGAGAATAAGAAATCACGGAAAAACATAGAGTAGTCTATAATGCAGTAGTTTAAACAAATAATAGGAAAGCAATAAACCAATGGAAACGAAATATAGAAATGCTACAACAAATAAGCAGTTAAGGGACAGACATATAAAGAAAATCAACACATATAACGTTACCCTATAGTACCCGCTGCGGCGTGCAGCCCGATCCATAAATTTCGTCGACGACGCTCACTGCGGGTGTGCAGATTCTGGGAGGGGCCCCTTACGGCCCAAGCGTAATATCAAGCCATCTCATGGCATCAAATCTAGTCCCTCGGCCTCATATCAATATCAGTACAACACTGCTGCGGCGTGTAGCCCGATCCCATAGTATCCTCACATCTGGCCCTTAGCCGTACTTAGTTTAGAAATCATATAAGCCCCTCGGGCATTAGTAAAACAGTAGTTCTCAGCCCAAAACATTAATTAATATATCTTTTTAGTTTCAAAACCGAGTAAAACTGGCTGAGTTGTAAAATAGTGGAAAACGATACGAGTGAGTTCAAGCAGTAAGTCTAAACAGTGAGGAAGTAGTGATAAAACTCCCCGGAGGGTTCAAATAGTTGTCACGAAGCCCAAATACGGAAATCAATCCAAATAACGAGGATAACAAATAAGCTTTAATCAAATACGCGGTAAAAGTATCACTCGGGACGGACCAAGTCACAATCCCCAATAGTAAACGACCCCACGCTTGCCATCAAGCGCGTGTCTCACCTCAATATAGCACTACGATATGCAAATCCGGGGTTTCAAACCCTCAGGACATCATTTACATTCATTACTCACCTCGAACCAGTAAAAACTCTAGCTCGCTATGCCTTTGAGTCTCAAATCGGCCTCCTCGCGCTTCGAATCTGACCAAAACCAGAACGAATACGTCACAATATGCTAATGGAACAAAGCCCAAGTGAAAACAATTGAAAAGTATCAAAAATCCTGAAATTAGCAAAACTCTAGCCCTGGGCCCAATTCTCGAAACTCAAAAATTTTCACGTCAACGAGTTCCTTATCCTTCCACGATTCCATACATATCAAGAGTTCTCAAATCCGACCTCAAATGGCCTTTCAAATCCCAAATTAAAAATCTCAAAATCCCAAGCCCTAGTTCTTCCATTTTTTTAGCTTAAGTTCCATGAATTTCTAGGTTAATTTCACAATAGAATCACGTTCTAGGTTCATAAATCTTACCTCCAATCAGTTCTCCTTGAATCCCTCTTCAATCTCCCTCAAAGAGCTCTCAAGATGATCAACTATGGAGGAAAATGGCTTAAAATCGCGGATGAAATGTTTAATAAACTCACTGCCCAGACATAACCGCATCTGCGGTCCAATAGCCGCTTCTGCGTTCATTTTCCACATCTGCGGAATTTCACTTACAGGGCCAACACGGCATCTACGGTCCTCTCGCCGCTTCTGCGACTCCGCAGGTGCGGTCCCCCTTCCGCATTTGCAGTTCCAAGCATTCCCCAGCCTTTCCGCTTCTGCGAGCCAAAGCCCCGCATCTACGATACCGCATCTGCGGTCCCAAACCGTAGGTGCGAAAACACTAGTAGCAGCAGAAAATCTGCTCTCTCCCAAGTTCCAAAACTTCCTGTTAGCCATTCGAAATCACCCCGAGGCCTCCGGGACCTCAACCAAAGGCACCAACACAACCCAATACCTCATTCAAAACTGTTCCAATCATCAATACACCTCAAACAACGCCAAATCCATCAATTCACATCGATATCAAGCCTAAGTTTTCTAAAAACTTCCGAAATACGCTTTCGATCAAAACCCAACCAAACCATGTCCGAATGACCTGATATTTTGCACACACATCCCAAATGACATAACGAAGCTACAACAACTCTCGGAATTCCATTCCGACCCCCGGATCAAAATGTCATATCCACTGGAAATCGCCAAAATACTAACTTCGCCAATTCAAGCCTAATTCTACACCAGACCTCCAAAACCAATTCCGATCACACTCCTAAGTCATAAATCACTTCCCGAAACTAACCGAACCATAGGAACTCACATCCGAGCCTGCTACCTCATAAGTCAACATCCGGTTGACTTTTCCAACTTAAGCCTTCTTAAAAGAGACTGTCTCATTTCTTACCAAAACCACTCCAAACGCAAAACAATCAACTCGACCACATAAAACACGGCTAACGAAGCATAAAGAAGTAAGAATGGGGGAAAACGAAGCGGTAACTCGTGAGAAGACTGGCCGAGTTGTCACATTTACATAGCTCAGAATTCTTCCTACAAGGCATAAAACACACAATTAGTGAAAAACACTAGCAATTAAAGCTAAAGCTCAATTAAAGTGCAGTAAATTAGTGTGAAATACGCGACTAAAATACGTAATTATAGCCTATCATCAACACCCCACACTTAAACCATTGCTCGTCCTCGAGCAATCAAACTACACTTTATATAGACACGACTTTTTTTTAAAAACAATTCTCCTAACTCATCACACCAAGAATCTTTAAAATAGACTATGCACAAAAGCGTAACATCTTTACCTCAAGATTTGACTCACGAGTACCACACATTATTCACAACTCACCCACTTACTCTAACATAGAGGTCACTGACATTACCTTTCCTTCATGAATCAAGTGCCCTCACACAACAAAAGAGAGTAGTTCCACACAATAAAATTTAAGAACACTTAGGAACTCAAGATGGAAAGAATTCACTCACTCTCAAAAATAACATTCATATGCCACAAAAGATGCACCATAGACTTGCCCGTAGTGTACTACTCTACTAATCGAGCTTATGCAACCTAGGATCAAGTAGGGCTTTATTTGGTTGTAATGTAGGCTGCGGGATGGGTAGGATACATTTAGATATAAGAGTAACTACACCTCCCTAAGCACTTTAATACATATACTTTAAGATTAAAATCCCATACTTATGTCAAACCAAACTCTGCCTTCACATCAATGTATTTTACCCCATACTTCTTTAAGCACAAACACAATAACATCAAGAGTCACCACTTATCAAGGAACTGTTTTTCATAACAATACAACTTTTTTTTTCCTTTTCTTTCTGTTTTTATTTATTCATGTGACTCTTGCTTTTTCAAAATAGTGCACTTTTCTCCTTATTTCATTACTCTCAAAAGCCAAACCAACAACCCCACAATTTAACTTTTACACAGCTCATAACAAATCAAGTGCTCATGAGAGGTTAGAAGGTTCAAATAGATGGTTAATTCAAATAAATGGGTACGACTTGTAATGTGGTTGCCAAAGAAACATGATTACAGGTTCAAAGGGGTTAACTATGATACATAATTAAGCGGTTAAAATATATATATCTACCTTAACAAAGAAACGCCTATATCACTTCCAAGACTAAACAAAATTACTATTTTGCTTTGCAAACACACGGGGCAAGTTCTAGACATCAAATGCAATGCATAGAATACAGCAACCCTCACACGCACATGACACATGAATCACTCAAGATTGGATTACCAAGACACTCTAGTCAAAGAAGTTAAGCAAAGTTAAGAACATACAATTTAAGGTACTTATACAAGAGTTAAAAACTGAGCCTAAGTGTCACAACCAAAGTACGCACTATTCTCAAGGCATAACAAAGTCAAGAGATATTGCTTCATTTCAAAACACAACACAATGTCTCCTATTCCTTGAAAAAAAAACTAACTACACCCTGTTCAAATAAAACCCATGGAAAAGAACTGCGGCACAAAGAAAAACCAAAGTGGAATTGCTACACTACCAAACAAAAAAAATCTTTTTTTTCTTTAGGCTTAAATCCCTCAAGAAAATTTTCTAATAGATCCATCGTCTTGAAAAGTCCAATCTTTTCTATTGAATAAAAAATTCAATTCAACTAACTTAACTAAAATAGCATAGAAAGTCACCCAGACAATCTCCTCACCCCACACTTAAAATTGTGCATTATACCTAATGCACACCCATACATATAAGAGGGTAAAAGAAACTCCCTAGTAGGCCAAAGACCGAAACACTAGCATCTCATGGGGTACTCAGACTTCTTCCAGGCCTGGTCCTTCGTGTGGGTACCTCACACTTTGTTCCAACCATCTGGTTTGCTATTGCATCCTTCCAATAACTTTGCTTTCCATGCTCCTAGAAAATAAACAATCGACACTACAAAAATAATGTTATAAAAAAATAATAATTAAAAAAAAAATAAATCAGTAAAGTTTGGTTGCCTCCCGACAAGCGCTTGATTTAACGTCGCGGCACGACGTGAATCACTTTCTACCTCCACTTCTAACTTATGAATTGGAACCCAAGTTTTTATTCTGCTCTGTGATCATGCTCCTGGGGTGGTAGAACGAATCTGACTGGCCCAATAAAATAATGTAATATTCTGCACTTCTTGGCCATTGGATGAGATGTGTATTACAGGCTTTCTGGCACGAAGAATTCTAGAATGTAGGCATCTTAATCCTTACTCCTTGACTCCTCAAGTGGCTCGGATGACTCTATTTTCATATCATCATCCATACACAATGTGAAAAAATGCTTGGAGTGTGGACTAATACGCTCAACTACACAAACATTGGGATTGTCAACATCCTTAACACTAATGAAACTAGAGTCAACTAAATATGTATCCTCAATATCCTTGATTGACTCTAGTATCTCTTCTACGAGATCGGCATCCTCAAAATCTCGTTCGATTGATTGTTGGTGTTCTACTCTGGCCTTCTCCTCTAGCTCATCCTTGTATTTCTTTAAATCCTTCAGTATAATGGCAATTTCTGCAGCCAATTCATACTCATATTGGCTACTATCCACAATGTCAACTTGTTGCACTTTACAAGGTTCAATTAATTTATTCGCTTGAGCCTCCAAATTGCGAATAGTTTCCTCTTTCCTTTGTACCCGTAGTTGTATCTCATTATATTGTTCCATAAGGCAATTTAGCATATCCTCGATCTCTTTCAGGTCCTCATACATGGGTTCTTTGTTTCTATTAACTTCACAAGAAAAAAAAGAATCATCAAAGTAAGGGGTTGGGGGAAGATAAGAAATATAAGCACAACTATGAAAGTGACCATCTTGACCACCACACATATCACACACATTCCACACATAAGATTGAGTTGGTGCACAAAACTCGCTCTCGGGAATATTTTTATAATTTTGCCCTGCGTGGTTTCTTCCACAATATGCATAACGAGGATCAAAAGTATAATTACCAACATCAAAACTCTCATAATTCCAAGATGCCATGTCTCTCAGATCAAAAATAAAAAATTAAAAATAAATAAATAATAAAATATACAAAAACAAAAATAACAGTTCAAACTTGCAACCTAGAAATATGTACACCTACAGCTACACCGTTAGTTCCCCAGCAACGACGCCAAAATTTGATCACGCCCAACTATTCCTTATAAAGAGGACAAAGCGGTCATTGCAAATATAATCCGGTTTACAAGTCCGGAGTCGAATCTCACAATGAACTAGGGCTTAGCTACAATTGTTCACTATCACCAAAAATACAAGTTTGAACAATTTCTAACTTATAGATATTAAGATTCTTGTGTTTAACTAACTAACTATCAAATTAAGATAATAAATTAACACTAAAGATACTACAGGTTGGATAAAAGATTAAGGAGGTCTAGAATTATGATTTTCCCAATTGTCGGAATCCTTCCCGCTATGTCTTCTATAATTTGGTCTAAGTATTCTCTACCGATCATGAGCGCTCTGCGTGTCGTAATTCTCTCCCGAGTAATTACAACAATTTACTAGACATACTCTCCCCAGTTACGCTAGCTGGATTTAATTACATCTCACTTAGATCGCACCCAAGGTTTCGTTATCCCTAATCCCACCTTTAAACCCTTGGTTATTGATTCTTCACATACGTCAGGAGTGATGTTGTTCAACAACTACCTAAATATACACATCTCCCGAGTAATATATACTAAATAGGCATAGGTAATTGTGGGCCCTTCAATCAACCACAAGAATTATATAGTCGAACAAATAGAGAAAATACTATGGCTCAATTATATAAAAACATAACAAGAATTTATCCTACAAAAGGTTCCATCAAAACCATAGATAACAAATTAGCTATTCATAAAAGTATATGAAAACACAATACTCAAATTCATAACCAACAATGAAAATAGGAAGAAACTTGTGGACGAATTCTCCGCCTTGCTCCTAATGTGTTCTTGTCTCCTTAGGTCGAATCCCTGGTCTCCTTAGCCTCCTTAGGTCTAAACTATGTCAAAAGTATGTCAAAGGTCCTCAAAATACCGTTTTTCCATGTATATATACCAAGTAAGGTTGTGCCCAAACAATTACACCTTCTCCTACGAGAAAAAAGAAAAACATTTCCAGACAGGACGTGCGCGGCCGCACTTTGACCGCGCTTATCCAGTTTGATTCTGCTTGACGAGTGTGGCCTGAGCACTGCCTGATCGTGGCCGTGCATGTGACGTGCACTTTTCACCCTGTTATGTTAGGAATTTTGAAATATGTAAAACATGAACATTATATCCCTTTAAGTTAGCTTTTTAACCATATGTTGTGGAGCCCAAATGGAAGCCTGAGCGAAACGCTATGTGCATTTTACTAGAGAGTATACAATATATCTACTTGAGTCATCGTTCGTTCTTAACTATCATCCGTTGATCCCCGAACATGATCGCGGCTTAATTTCATGGGATTTTACTCAGAATTCAAAGCTCCAAATCATTTGAATTAATTCAATAACATCTACATAGCTCGAAATCCCTCCTACAAGGCATAAAACACACAATTAGTGCAAAACACTAGCGATTAAAGCTCAAACTCAATTAAAGTATAATAAGCGACCAAAATACGTAATTATAGCCTATCATCAACACCCCATACTTAAACCATTGCTCGTCCTCGAGCAATCAAACTACACTTTATATAGACACAATCTTTTTTAAACAATTCTCCTAACTCATCACACCAAGAATCTTTAAAATAGACTAAGCACAAAAGCGTAACGTCTTTACCTCAACATTTGACTCACAAGTACCACACATTATTCACAACTCACCCACTTACTCTAACATAGAGGTCACTGACATTACCTTTCGCTCATGAATCAAGTGCCCTCACACAACAAAAGAGAGTAGTTTCACACAATAAAATATAAGAATACTTGGGAACTCAAGATGGAAAGAATTCACTCACTTTTAGAAATAACATTCATATGCCAAAAAAGATGCACTATAGGCTTGCCCGTAGTGTACTACTCTACTAATCGAGCTTATTCAGTCTAGGATCAAGTAGGACTTTATTTGGTTGTAATGTAGGCCGCGGGATGGGTAGGATACATTTAGATATAAGAGTAACTACACCTCCCTAAGCACTTTAATACATATACTTTAAGATTAAAATCCCATACTTATGTCAAGCCAAACTCCGCCTTCACATCAATGTATTTTACCCCATACTTCTTTAAGCAAAAACACAATTACATCAAGAGTCACCACTTATCAAGGAACTGTTTTTCACAACAATACAATTTTTTTTTTCCTTTTCTTTCTGTTTTTATTTATTCATGTGACTCTTGCTTTTTCAAAATAGTGCACCTTTTTCCTTATTTCATTAGTTCCACTCAAAATCCTAACCAACCACCCCATACTTTAACTTTTACACAGCTCATAACAATTCAAGTGCTCATGAGAGGTTAAAAGGTTCAAATAGATGGTTAATTCAAATAAATGAGTAAGGCTTGTAATGTTGTTGCCAAAGAAACATGATTACATTCTCAAAAGGGTTAACTACGATAAATAGTAATTAGGCGGTTAAAATATACATATCTGGCTCAACAAAGAAACGCCTATATCACTACCAAAACTAAACAAAACTACTATTTTGCTTTGCAAACACACGGGGAAAGGTCTAGACATCAAATGCAATGCACAAAATACAACAACCCTTACACGCACATGGCACATGACTCACTCAAGATTGGATCATCAAGACACTCTAGTCAAAGAACTTAAGCAAAGTTAAGAACATACAATTTAAGGTACCTATACAAGAGTCAAAAACTAAGCCTAAGCGTCACAACCAAAGTACGCACCATTCTCAAGGCATAACAAAGTCAAGAGATATTGTTTCATTTCAAAACACAACACAATGGCTAGCTACACCCAGTTCAAATAAAACCCGTGGAAAAGAACCGCGACACAAAGAAAAACCAAAGGGGAATTGCTACACTACCTAACAAAAAAAAATCTTTTTTTTTCTTTAGACTTAAATCCCTCAAGAAAATTGTTTGATATATCCATCGTTGGGAAAAGTCCAATCTTTTCTATTGAAAAAAAACATTCAATTAAACTAACATAACTAAAATAGTATAGAGAGTCACCGAGACAATATCCTCACCCCACACTTAAAATTGTGCATTATCCCCAATGCACACCCATACATACAAGAGGGTAAAAAAAACTCCTTGGTAGGCCAAAGGCTGAAGTACTAGCATCTCATGGGGTACTCTGACTTCTCCTAGGCCCGGTCCTTTGTGTGGGTACCTCACACTTTGTTCCAACCATCTGGTTTGCTATTGTATCCTTCCAATAGCTTTGCTTTCCATGCTCCTAGAAAATAAAAAATCGACACTACAAAAATAATATAATAAAAAAATAATAATTAAAAAAACAAAAGAAATCAGTAAAGTTGGGTTGCCTCCCGACAAGTGCTTGATTTAATGTCGTGGCACGACGTGAATCACTTTTCGCCTCCACTTCAAACTTATGAATTGGAACCCAAGTTTTGATTCTGCTCTGTGATCATGCTCCTGGGGTGGTAGAAAAAATCTAACTGACCCAATAAAATAATGTAGTATTCTGTACTTCTTGGCCTTTGGATGAGATGTGTATTCCAGACTTTCTGGCACGAAGAATTCTAGAATGTAGGCATCTTGTTCTTTACTCCTTGACTCCTCAAGTGGCTCGGACGACTCTATTTTTATATCATCATCCATGCACAATGTGGAAAAATGCTTGGAGTGTGGACCAATGCGCTCAACTACACAAACATTGGGATTGTCAATATCCTTAACACTAATGACACTAGAGTCAACTAAATATGTATCCTCAATATCCTTGGTTGATTCTAGTATCTCTTCTACGAGATCGGCATCCTCAAAATCTAGTTCGATTGATTGTTGGTGTTCTACTCTGGCCTTCTCCTCTTGCTCATCCTCGTATTTTTTAAATCCTCCAGTATAATGGCAATTTCTGCGGCCAATTCATACTCATATTGGCTTCTATCCTCAATGTCAACTTGTTGCGCTTTACAAGGTTAGATTAATTTATTCGCTTGAGCCTCGAAGTTGTGAATAGTTTCCCCTTGCCTTTGTACCTGCAGTTGTATCTCATCATATTGTTCTATAAGGCACTTTAGCATATTCTCGATCTCTTTCAGGTCTTCATATCTGGGTTATTTGTTCCTATTAACTTCACAAGAAAAAAAAGAACCATCAAAGTAAGGGGTTAGGGGAAGATAAGAAATATAAGCACAACCATGAAAGTGACCATCTTGACCACCACATATATCACACACATTCCACACATAAGATTGAGTTGGTGCACATAACTCGCTCTCGGGAATATTTTTATAATTTTACCCTACGTGGTTTCGTCCACAATATGCATAACGAGGATCAAAAGTAGAATTACCAACATCAAAACTCTCATAATTCCAAGATTCCATGTCTCTCAGATCAAAAATAAAAAATAAAAAATAAATAAATAATCAAATATACGAAAACAAAAATAATAGTTCAAACTTGCAACGTAGAAATATGTACAACTACAGCTACGCCGTTAGTTCCTCGACAACGGAAACTATGCCTTATAAAAAGGACAAAGCGGTCGTTCCAAATATAATCCGGTTTACAAGTCTTGAGTCGAATCCCATAGAGAACTAAGGCTTAGCTACAGTTGTTCACTATCACCAAGAATACAAGCTTGAACAATTCTGTCACGACCCAAAATCTGACCATGGTCATGATGGCGCTTATCGTATTACAAGGAAATCCTACTTCTTAAAATATTACTACTAAACCGATTATAAGAAATTAATAACACATTTCAACATTTAAATTTTTCAGAAACTAAATCAACTCTAAATATAATATATAAAAAAATACGGAAACGAGTCCCAAACATCTGGGTGTCACTATGTCATGAGCGTCTAACACTATGAACTGTGATATATAAACTGTCTAACTATCCAAAGAAGAAATGACAAAAAGGAGTAACAAGGTCCTGCAGACACTAGTAGCTACCTTGCAGTCTCCAAAGATAGTCGGCCTGAACTCAACGATCGCCGCGCTCTAACTCACCTGGATCTAAAGTGCAGGGTGTAGTATGAGTACAACCACCTCAGCAGTAACAGAAATAACTAAGAAATTGTGTAGTGTGACGAGCTAAGTAAAACAGTTCAATTATTTATTTTCACAATTTAAAAAAAAAATAAACATGAATAAACAGGTAAATTCCATAACTCATTAAATACCATAAAGAAATTTAACAGATAAATGCAGCAACAATAAAAGTAAATGCAACTTCACAGCAATGTCACTCTATCGCTTAGCACTCACACTCAACACTCAATACTCAATACACTCAACACTCTGCGCTCATAAGGGGTGTGTACAGACTCCGAAGGGGCTCCCAAAGCCCAAGCGCTAAGCACGGACAACTCACATGCTACCATATCAATACCTAGATCCAAACGGTCAACTCACGTGCTACGCGGACAACTCACGCGCTATGGTATCAATACTTGAACCTGTACGGTCAACTCACACGCTACGCGGATAACTCACGCGCTATGATATTAATATCCTCATAACCAGGCCCTTGGCCGTACTCAATCATGTACCTCATTAGCCACACCATCATCAACAAATAAGGGAACAGAACCCACATCAAGTATCACAATATATTAGCAAATAATAGAGACTGAGATAAATATGTACAATAATTTCTATGATCGAGTACAAATAAAGTGAGCATGAATAAAGCCTATGCATGATCTCTAACACGAAGGCAACCAAGTTCAACAATAAGTAACCACGTAAACACAGATGATGGCCATGAGGCCTCACTAGACGGACCAAGCCTAAATCCCTCAAGGTATACACCCACACACTCGTCACCTATCATGGGTATCACCTCCCAACAATCACATGATATCAAATTCTTCGGGTTTATACCCTCAAGGCCAGAGTTAAAACTGTTACTTTCCTTAACAACATAAAATCCTACTCTGGGATGTCCTCGTCTCTTGACTCGATTTCCAAAAGCTCCGAATCTAACCATAATCAGATTAATAATATCAACATAGGCTAACGAATCGAATTCTACAATAAAAATTACAAAATATGCCAAAAATCCAAAATCGACCAAAACTCGGCCCCTGGTCCACATTTCAAAATTAGTTAAAAATGGCAGAATAATAAACCTCGTCCTCTCCCGAGTCTAACCATATAAAATTCATCAAAATCGGACTCCGTTTGGTCCCTCAAATCCTCACTTAAAACTCTCCAAAACTCAAACCCTAACTCCCTCAATTTTACTTTAAAATCATCAATCCAATCCCAAAAACGATGATGGATTCATGAAATATAACCAAAACTGAGTAGAGAACACTTATCCCAATCCATATGATGAAAATCGCCTCCAAAATTGCCCAAATCCGAGCTGCCCAACTCAAAATATGACCGAATAAACAAACCCTAATTTTATATATTTTTCTGCCATCTATTTTACCTCGTTTATCGTGCAAACAAACTCAAAACTTGCTTTTTATGCCTCCAATAGATTCCTTGTGAAATTCTAGTCAAGTTAGGCTTTTGAATCACTCAATTTGACCTTATAATGTATGAGATATGTAAGTTTTAATATTTGCAAATAGTTCAGATTTTTAAATACGCCGTCAGTGGCAATTTCGTAATTAATCTGAAAAATCTGGCAATCTTATTCTTAGTAAAATGATCATAAATTCCTCATACGATATCCAAATTCGATGATTCTTTTTGCTACGGGTCCGTAATTATGATTCGGATCTAATGCTTCAATCAAAAAAGAAATTAGAGCTCATTTGTTCAATATGATATCATTTATGCTTGAAGAAACATCATCGAAAAATAAGAAAAAACGAGCGCAATACAACCCAAACCTATTTATAACTCAGCCGAGGCCCTCATGACAATCAATAATTCCAACAAGTCATATATCACTACTCAAACTTAGTCGAACCTCCAGAACACCTAAAACAACACCAAAACACCAAATCAACCTCAAATTCAAGCCTAAGAACTTCAAAACTTCCAACTTTCACCAATTCAAGCCTAATTCTATCACAGACCTCCAAATTATATTTCGGACATACCTTTAAGTCTAATTCACCCAAAGAAGCTAATCGAATCATAAAAATCCAAATCCGAATTCGTTTACTCATAACTCAACTTCCGGTTGACTTTTCTAACTTAGCTTTCTAACTAAGAGACTAAGTGTTCATTTCAATCTAGAACTACTCCGAACTCAAATCTACCCACTCGATATAACTCATCATAGCTGAATAACATATCAAGAAGCAGAAATTGGGGAAAACAGGCTAAAATTCTTCGAACGACCGACCGGGTCGTTACATCCTCCCCCTCTTAAACAAACTTTGATCTCGAACGTGGAAAGAGTTATTCCTAAGCCGTCAAACCACGTGTAACCTTACCGTGCACATCCCCGGGGATGATACCGTTACCCTATTCCATATATTCCCAACAACACAACATAATTGAAGATCATTACTTCAACCTTAGTCCGTAAACCACAGAATCCAATTTTCAACATCCGGAATTTACTACAAGACCTGAACTTCGCATTTACACACTGTACAAGCCTGAACAAGCTATATCAAGTCATAACCACAACCCAAGATGTAATCACCCAACATACCACATGACTCGCACCTCATCCAGGGAATCGCAAGCCGTCGATGCAAAACTGATACCGAGCGCTCATGTGCGCATACGGACGCGTGGAAGGAATTCAAAGAGTTACATTTCAAACTTAATCAAGGACACACGATAAAAATTCAAGAATGTGAAGTTTTTACTAAAGGTTCTACAGCCTCCCGAGGATAAGTACATACATTTCCGTACAGATCCGCGAGACTCTACTAAACCTGCTCATGACTTGTGGGACTATGTAACCTCGGATATGATACCAACTTATCACGACCATGGTTAGATTTTGGGTCGTAACAAATTCCAAACTTATAAATATTAAGATTCTGGTGTTTAACTAACTAACTAACAAATTTAAATAATAAATTAACACTAAAGATACTACATGTTGGAGAAAAGATTAAGGAGGTCTAGAGTTATGATTTCATAATTTGTCGGAATCCTTCCCGCTATGTCTTCTATAATTTCGCCTAGGTGTTCTCTACCGATCATGAGTGCTCTGCATGTTGTAATTCTCTCCCGAGTAATTAAAACAATTTACTAGATATACTCTCCCGATTTACGCTAGCTGGCTTTAATTACAACTCACTTAGATCGCACCCAAGCTTTCGTTATCCCTAATCCCACCTTTAAACTCTTGGTTATTGATTCCTCACATATGTCGGGAGTGATGTTGTTCAACAACTACCTAACTATGAACTCTCTCCCGAGTAATACATACTAAATAGGCATAGTTAATTGAGGGCCCTTCAATCAACCACAAGAATAATATAGTCGAACAAATAGAGAAAATACTACGACTCAATTCTATAAAAATATAACAAGAATTTATCCTACAAAAGGTTCCATCAAAACCCTAGATAACAAATTAGCTATTAATAAAAGTATATGAAAACACAATACTCAAATTCATAACCAACAATGAAAATAGGAAGAAACTAGTGGACGAATTCTCCGCCTTGCTCCTAATGTGTTCTTGCCTCCTTAGGTCGAATCCCCGGTCTCCTTAGCCTCCTTAGGTCTAAACTATGTCAAAAGTTTGTCAAAAGTCCTCAAAATACCATTTTTCAATGTATATATACCAAGTAGTGTTGGGACCAAACAATTACACCTTCTCCTACACAAAAAAGGACACATTTTCCGGATAGGACGTGCGTGGCCGCGCTTGGACTGTGCATATCCACTTTGATTCTGCCTGACGAGCGCGGCCTGATCGCGTCCGTGTACTTGATGCACACTTTTCACCCTGTTATGTTGGGAATCTGGACAAATGTAAAACATGAACGTTGTAGCCCTTTGAGTAGCTTTTCAACCATATGTTGTGTAGCCCAACTAAAAGTCTGAGCAAAACGTTATGTGCATTTTACTAGATAGTGTACAATATGCCTACTCGATTCGTCGTTCGTTCTTAACTATCATCCATTGATCCCCAAACACGATCCCGGCTTAATTTCTTGGGCTTTTACATAGACTTCAAAGCTCAAAATCACTTGAATTCATTCCATAAGATCTATATAGCTCGGAATTCCTCCTACAAGGCATAAAACACACAATTAGTGCAAAACACTAGCGATTAAAGCTCAAACTCAATTAAAGTGCAGCAAATTAGAGTGTAATAAGCGACTAAAATACGTAATTATAGCCTATCATCAACACCACACACTTAAACCATTGCTCATACTCGAGCAATCAAACTACACTTTATATAGACACGACCTTTTTTTTAAAGCAATTCTTACTCATCACACCAAGAATTTTTAAAATAGACTAAGCACAAAAGCATAACATCTTTACCTCAAGATTTGACTCACAAGTACCACGTATTATTCCCAACCCACCCACTTACTCTAACATAGAGGTCACTGACATTAACTTTCCTTCATGAATCAAGTGCCCTCACACAAAAGAGAGTAGTTCCACACAATACAATTTAAGAACACTTAGGAACTCGACATGGAAAGAATTCACTCACTCTCAGAAATAACATTCGTATGCCACAAAAGATGCACCATAGGCTTTCCCGTAGTGTACTACTCTACTAATCAAGCTTATTCAGTCTAGGATCAAGTAGGACTTTATTTGGTTGTAATGTAGGCTTCGGGACAGGTAGGATACTTTTAGATATAAGAGTAACTACACCTCCCTAAGCACTTTAATATATATACTTTAACATTCAAATCCCATACTTATGTCAAACTAAACTCCGCCTTCACATCAATGTATTTTTACCCCATACTTCTTTAAGCACAAGCACAATTACATCAAGAGTCACCACTTATCAAGGATTTTTTTCAAACAATACAACTTTTTTTTCCTTTTCTTTATTTTTTTTATTTATTCATGTGGCTCTTACTTTTTCAAAATAGCACACCTTTCTCCTTATTTTATTAGTTCCACTTAAAAGCCAAACCAACCACCCCACACTTTAACCTTTACACAGTTCATAACAATTCAAGTGCTCAGGAGAGGTTAGAAGGTTTAAATAGATGGTTAATTCAAATAAATGTGGTTGCCAAAGAAATAGGATTATAGGCTCAAAGGAGTTAACTACGATACATAATAATTAGGCGGTTAAAATTTATATATCTGGCTCAACAAAGAAACGTCTATATCACTTCCAAAACTGAACAAAACTACGATTTTGCTTTGCAAACACACGAGGCAAGTTCTAGACATTAAATCCAATGCACATAATACAACAACCCTCACACGCACATGGCACATGACTCACTCAAGATTGGATCATCAAAACACTCTAGTCAAAGAAGTTAAGCAAAGTTAAGAACATACAATTTAATGTACTTATACAAGAGTCAAAAACTAAGCCTAAGCGTCACAACCAAAGTATGCACTATTCTCAAGGCATAACAAAGTCAAGAGATATTGCTTCATTTCAAAACACAACACAATGACTCCTATTCCTAAAAAAAAAACTTACTACACCCGGTTCAAATAAAACCCTTGGAAAAGAACCGCGTCACAAATAAAAACCAAAGGAGAATTGCTACACTACCTAACAAAAAAATCTTTTTTTTCTTTAGATTTAAATCCCTCAAGAAAATTGTCTAATAGATCCATCGTCGGGAAAAGTCCAATCTTTTCTATTGAAAAAAAAAATTCAATTAAACTAACATAACTAAAATAGCATAGAAAGTCACCCAGACAATCTCCTCACCCCACACTTAAAATTGTGCATTATCCCCAATGCCCCAACATACAAGAGGGTAAAAGAAACTCCCTGGTAGGCCAAAGGCCGAAGCACTAGCATCTCATGGGGTACTCAGACTTCTCTCAGGCCTGGTCCTTCGTGTGGTTACGTCACTCTTTGTTCCAACCATCTGGTTTGCGGTTGTATCCTTCAAATAGCTTTGCTTTACATGCTCATAGAAAATAAAAAATCGACACTACAAAAATAATATAATAAAAAAATAATAATTAAAAAAAACAAAAGAAAGCAGTGAAGTTAGGTTGCCTCCTGAAAAACGCTTGATTTAACGTCGCCGTACGACGTGAATCACTTTCTGCCTCCACTTCAAACTTATGAATTGGATCCAAAATTTTGATTCTGCTCTGTGATCATGCTCCTGGGGTGCTAGAACGAATCTGACTGGCCCAATAAAGTAATGTAGTATTCTGTACTTCTTGGCCTTTTCATGAGATGTGTATTCCTGCCTTTCTGGCACGAAGAATTCCAGAATGTAGGCAACTTGTTCCTTACTCCTTGACTCCTCAAGTGGCTCGGACTACTCTATTTTCATATCATCATTCATACAAAATGTGGAAAAATACTTGGAGTGTGGACCAATGCGCTCAACTACACAAACATTGGGATTGTCAACATCCTTAACACTAATGACACTAGAGTCAACTAAATATGTATCCTCAATATCCTTGGTTGACTCTAGTATCTCTTCTACGATATCAGCATCCTCAAAATCTAGTTCGATTGATTGTTGATGTTCTACTTTGCCCTTCTCCTCTAGCTCATCCTCGTATTTTTTTAAATCCTCTAGTATACTGGCAGTTTCTGCAGCCAACTCATGCTCATATTGGCTACTATGCACAATGTCAACTTATTGCGCTTTACAAGGTTCAATTAATTTATTCACTTGAGCCTCCAAGTTGTGAATAGTTTCCCGTTGCCTTTGTACCCACAGTTGTATCTCATCATATTGTTCCATAAGGCACTTTAGCATTCCTCGATCTCTTTCAGGTCCTCATACATGGGTTCTTTGTTCCTATTAACTCCACCATTAAAAAAAATCATCAAAGTAAGGGGTTGGGGGAAGATAAGAAATATAAGTACAACCATGAAAGTGACCATCTTGACGACCACACATATCATACACATTCCATACATAAGATTGAGTTGATGCACATAACTCGCTCTCGGAAATATTTTGATTATTTTGCCCTGCGTGGTTTCCTCCACAATATGCATAATGAGGATCAAAAGTAGAATACTAACATAAAAACTCTCATAATTCAAAGATGTCATGTCTCTCGAATCAAAAATAAAAAATAAAAAATAAATAATCAAATATAAGAAAACAAAAATAACAGTTCAAACTTGCAACCTAGAAATATGTACACCTACAGCTACACCGTTAGTTCCCCGACAACGACAACTATGCCTTTCAAAAATGACAAAGTGGTTGTTGCAAATATAATCCGGTTTATAAGTCCGGGGTCGAATCCCACAGAGAACTAAGGCTTAGCTACAATTGTTCACTATCACCAAGAATACAAGCTTGAACAATTCCTAACTTATAGATATTAAAATTCTTGTGTTAACTAACTAACTAACTAACAAATTAAAATAATAAATTAATACTAAAGATACTACTAGTTGGAGAAAAGATAAAGGAGGTCTAGAGTTATGATTTCCCCAATTGTCGGAATCCTTCCCGCTATATCTTCTATAATTTCGCCTAAGTATTCTCTACTGATCATGAGAGCTCTGCATGTTGTAATTCTCTCCCGAGTAATTATGACAATTTACTAGACATACTCTCCCGAGTTACGCTAGCTGGCTTTAATTACAACTTACTTAGATCGCACCCAAGGTTTCGTTATCCCTAATCCAACCTTTAAACCCTTGGTTATTGATTCCTCACATACGCCGGGAGTGATGTTGTTCAATAACTACCTAAATATGCACTCTCTCCCGAGTAATACATACTAAATAGGTACAGCTAATTGAGTGCCCTTCAATCAACCACAAGAATAATATAGTCAAACAAATAGAGTGTGGTGACCCAAAATTTCATATTTAAATTAAATAATCATCTCGGTGTTTTAATACCTTGAAAGCGCTATCAATAATTACTCGACTTACGTGCACAGTCCTTCGAAAGGTTTTTATGTGAAAAAAGTATTAAATTGTGAATTAGAGCTTTAAAACTCTACTGAGTTGACTTCGGTCAACATTTGAGCAAATGGACCCGGATCTGAGTTTTGACCATTTCGGTAGTTCTGTATCGTGATTTGGTTCTTGATCATATGCCCGAAATCGAATTCGGAGGTACCTAGCTCAAATTATCACCATTTAACGGAATCTAGATAGAAATCTAAGGCTAAATATTTCTTAAGATTGACCGGAGATTTGACTTTTGAGCAAACAACCCCATATTGGAATTTTGATGATTCCAATAGCTTCGTATGGTGAATTTGGACACAGGCGCATGTTCATATTTGGATTTGGAAGTCTGTAGGATAATTTGACGCATTTTGGCAAAAGTTGGAGAATAGAAAATTTTGGAAAGTTTGACCGAGGGTTGACTTTTTGATATCAGGGTCGGAATCTAGTTCTGAAAATTTTCATAGCTTCATTATGTCATTTATTTTTGTGCAAAATTTGAAGTCAATCGGACTTGATTTGATAGGTTTTTGCATCGAATATAGAAGTTGGACATTCCTAGTTTCAATAGGCTTGAATTGGGTTGTGATTCACGGTTTTAGCATTATTTGATGTGATTTAAGGTTTCGACTAAGTTCGTATGATGTTTTAGGACTGGTTAATGTATTTTGTTGAGGTCCCGAGGACCTCGGGTGGATTTCGGAAGGTTAACGGATCGATTTAGACTTGAAGAAAAGTTGTTGCATTTTTTTCACAGCAGCATGAACAGTAGCCTTGAATAGTATTCATGGACAATAGCCGCATATAGTAGCATGAACAGTAACATGCGTGAACAGTACCGCAAAAAAATTCTGGGCAGTGCATAACGAGCAGTCCAAGTTTTCTCCATTTTTGGATTTCCATGCTCGGTTTGGACGATTTTCAGAGGCAAAGTTCACCACAAAACTTGGGGCAAGTGTTTTTGACTCCCTTATGATTATATTCCATGAATAAATCTTCATATTTGGCGTTAGATTATTGATATTCGAAGGGAAATGGAGAATTTTCTAAAATTCTATAAGGATGAATTTTCGAGATTTGAACATCGATCCGGTGTCGGATTTGAGTAAAATTTGTATGGTTGGACTCGTGGTTGGATGGGGGTTCATATTCCGTAATTTTTGTTGGGTACCGAGACGTGGGCCCCACGGGAGAATTTTTAGTGCAATTTTGGATTTTCAATGGAAAATGTAGAATTTCATATGGAATTAATTCCTATAATTAGTATTGACTGAGTTGAATTAATTGTGGCTAGATTCGGGTCAATTGGAGGCCGATTTGAGGGGAAAAGGTATTTCGGAGTAGGATTTTGCTCGGATTGAGGTAAATAATGATTGTAAATCTTGTCTTGAGGGTATAAAACCCCGGATTTCACTTTGTTTCACTATATTGAGGTGACGCACACGCTAAATGACGAGCGTGGAGGGCATGCACCATTGGGGATTGTGACTTGGTCCATCCCGTAACGACTCTTAAGTTGCGTATTTGACTGAAAACTATTTGATATTCTTGTGTTTTGGAAAATATTACTATGTTTTGGGCTGAATGCCATATTTGGGCCTCGTGCCAAGTTGTTGGACCCTGAGGGGATTTTCCTTATTATTTCCTCACTATTTTGACTTAAGATCTGTACTCAGTCATGTTATGTTTTTATTGATTTCATAACTCAGTATTTATTATTCCTTGATGCATAAAAGTAATGTTTTGGGCTGAGCACCCTGTATTACTGATAGCCCGAGTGGCTTGTGAGGTTGATGACTGAGAGAGGCCGAGGGCATGATTGTGAGGTTGATGACTGATAGAGGCCGAGAGCCGGATTGTGAGGATTATATATTTATGGATCAAGCTGCATGCCGCATCAATGTGTACATATATATATATATATATATATATATATATATAATGTATATGGATCGGCCTGCACGCCGCGGCGATATATGGATCGGCCTGCACGCCGCAACGATATAGCGCTTGGGCTGTAGGAGCCCCTCCGGAGTCTGCACACCCCTAGTGAGCACAGTCGACTATATATTTATGGATTGGGCTGCATGCCGCAGTGGTTATTATAAGGTACCTATTGAGCGTGAGTGCTGATTGATGAGAGTTGAGTCACGAATGACTAAGAGGCCTGCCCGAGGGGCTAGATATATACATATGAGTGATACGTTACCCGAGGGGCTTGTTTTTATGAAATTACTGTTTTCACTCCTCTTTATACTGAGCCTCTATTGAAAATGTTGAACAAATATTTTGAACAACTTTCACTGAGACTGGAATTTTTATGTGATATTCAGAATTTAATTACTGATTTGGCTTTATTATTTCCACTGAGATTTTTATGTTATGAGATGTATATGAGGGATAGTGATGATTGCTCGAGGGGATTTTTACGACTTGTGTTGCCTGAGGGGCTATTTATGATTTATATTGCTCAAGGGGCTATATACGAGTGAGTTTTGCCCGAGGGGCCAACTATGTTTTTTACCATTTTTACTCACTATTTCATCACTTATTTTGAAAACTGCTGAAAGATATCTTAAATGGATTTTTACACATCTTCAAATGATTTCCACCAAAAAACTAAATTTTTGACGAAAGGGTTTGATTTATATACTTCTTTGGAAGCACACTGTACTTGTTGTGGTGCTATGACATGGATTATGTATTTTCTTACTGCTCAGTCTTTATTTACTCTTATTACTTACTGAATTGACGTACTCACATTACTCCCTGTACCTTTTGTGCAGATTCGGGTATTTCTGAACCCGATAGCGGGTGTTGATTACTTAGTGGCAGGTTCATCGGAGTTAGCAAGATAGCTGCCTGGCGATAGCAGCCCTGCTTTTCTCCCTCCTTATTCTTCCTTAGTGTATTCAGTGATTTTCCCGGCTGTGTTGGTCTTGGTGTTGTCAGATAGTTGTAGTAGATGCTCATGACTAATGATACTCCGATGTCGGGCTTTTTTTTTTTCGCACTGTTGATTTGTTCTAAGCGCTTTTAAAGTCTTATTGTTAAATATATTTGATTTTATCCGAAGAATAAATATATTGATTGGTTTTGAGTTTGTGTTGGCTAGCCTAGTTCCATGATGGACCCCATCACGACCGGGTTGGTTTTGGGGTCGTGACATAGAGAAAATACTACGGCTCAATTATATAAAAACATAACAAGAATTTATCCTACAAAAGGTTCCATCAAAACCTTACATAAAAAATTAGCTATTCATAAAAGTATATGAAAACACAATACTCAAATTCATAACCAACAATGAAAATAGAAAGAAGGAAGTGAAAAACTCGTGGACGAATTCTCCCCTTGCTCCTAATGTGTTCTGCCTCCTTAGGTCGAATCCCCGGTCTCCTTAGCCTCCTTAGGTCTAAACTATGTCAAAAGCATGTCAAAGATCCTCAAAATACCGTTTTCCATGTATATATACCAAGTAGGGTTGGGCCCAAACAATTACACCTTCTCCTACGCTAAAAAGGACATATTTTACGGACAGGACGTGCGCGGCCGTGCTTGGACCGCGCTTATCCAGTTTGATTCTGCCTGATGAGTGAGGCTTGAGCACGACCTGATCGCGGCCGCACACATGATGCACACTTTTCACCCTGTTATGTTGGGAATTTTGAAATATGTAAAACATGAACATTATATCCCTTTAAGTTAACTTTTCAACCATATGTTGTGGAGCCCAAATGGAAGCCTGAGCGAAACGCTATGTGCATTTTACTAGACAGTGTACAATATGCCTACTCGATTCGTCGTTCGTTCTTAACTATCATCCGTTGATCCCCGAACATGATCCCGGCTTAATTTCTTGGGCTTTTACTCAGAATTCAAATCGCAAATCATTTGAATTCATTCAATAACATCTACATAGCTCGGAATACCTCCTACAAGGCATAAAACACACAATTAGTGCAAAACACTAGCGATTAAAGCTCAAACTCAATTAAAGTGCAGTAAATTAGAGTGTAATAAGCGACCAAAATACGTAATTATAGCCTATCATCAACACCCCACACTTAAACCATTACTCGTCCTCGAGCAATCAAACTACACTTTATATAGACACGATCTTTTTTTAAAATAATTCTCCTAACTCATCACACCAAGAATCTTTAAAATAGACTAAGCACAAAAGCGTAACATATTTACCTCAAGATTTGACTCACAAGTACCACGCATTATTCACAACTCACCCACTTACTCTAATATAGAGGTCACTGACATTACCTTTCCTTCATGAATCAAGTGCCCTCACATAACAAAAGAGAGTAGTTCCATACAATAAAATTTAAGAACACTTCGAAACTCAAAATGGAAAGAATTCACTCACTCTTAGAAATAACATTCATATGCCACAAAAGATGCACCATAGGCTTGCCTATAGTGTACTACTCTACTAATCGAGCTTATTCAGTCTAGGATCAAGTAGGACTTTATTTGGTTGTAATGTAGGCTGCGGGACGGGTATGATACATTTAGATATAAGAGTGACTACGCCTCCCTAGGCACTTTAATACATATACTTTAACATTCATATCCCATTATGTCAAACCAAACTCCGCCTTCACATCAATGAATTTTACCCCATACTTCTTTAAGCACAAGCACAATTAAATCAAGAGTCACCACTTATCAAGAATATTTTTTTTCACAACAATACATTTTTTTTCCTTTTCCTTTTTTTATTTATTCATGTGGCTCTTACTTTTTCAAAATAGTGCACCTTTCTCCTTATTTCATTAGTTCCACTCAAAAGCTAAACCAACCACCCCACACTTTAACTTTTACATAACTCATAACAATTCAAGTGCTCATGAGAGGTTAGAAGGTTCAAATAGATGGTTAATTCAAACAAATGGGTAAGACTTGTAATGTGGTAGCCAAAGAAACATGATTACATGCTCAAAGGGGTTAACTACGATACATAATAATTAGGCGGTTAAAATATATATATATCTGGCTCAACAAAGAAACATATACATCACTTCCAAGACTGAACAAAACTACTATTTTGCTTTGCAAACACACGAGGCAAGTTCTAGACATTAAATGCAATGCACATAATACAACAACCCTCACACGCACATGGCACATGACTCATTCAAGATTTGTCATCAAGACACTCTAGTCAAAGCAGTTAAGCAAAGTTAAGAACATATAATTTAAGGTACTTATACAAGAGTCAAAAAGTAAGCCTAAGCGTCACAACTAAAGTATAAACTGTTCTCAAGGCATAACAAATGCAAGAGATATTGATTTATTTCAAAACACAACACAATTGCTCCTATTCCTAAAATAAACTAACTGCACCCGGTTCAAATAAAACCATTGGAAAAGAACCGCGTCACAAAGAAAAACCAAAGGAGAATTGCTACACTACCTAACAAAAAAGTCTTTTTTTTCATTAGACTTAAATTTCTCAAGAAAATTGTCTGATAGATCCATCGTCGAGAAAAGTCCAATCTTTTCTATTAAAAAAATATTCAATTAAACAAACATAACTAAAATAGCATAGAATGTCACCCAGACAATCTCCTCACCCCACACTTAAAATTGTGCATTGTCCCCAATACACACCCATACATACAAGAGGGTAAAAGAAACTCCCTGGTAGGCCAAAGGCCGAAGCACTAACATCTCATGGGGTACTCAGACTTCTCCCAGGCCTGGTCCTTCGTGTGGTTACCTCACACTTTATTCCAACCATCCGGTTTGCAGTTGTATCCTTCCAATAGCTTTGCTTTCCATGCTCCTAGAAAATAAAAACTCGACACTATAAAAATAATATAATAAAAAAATAATAATTAAAAAAACAAAAGAAAGAAGTAAAGTTGGGTTGCCTCCCGACAAGCACTTGATTTAACGTCGCGGCACGACGTGAATCACTTTCTTCCTCCACTTCGAACTTATGAATTGGACCCCAAGTTTTGATTCTGCTCTGTGATCATGCTCCTGGGGTGGTAGAACGAATATGACCGGCCCAATAAAATAATGTAATATTCTGCACTTCTTGGCCTTTGGATGAGATGTGTATTCCCGACTTTCTAGCACGAAGAATTCCAGAATGTAAGCATCTTGTTCCTTACTCCTTGACTAGACATTGTACACTATGCCTACTCGATTCGTTGTTCGTTCTTAACTATCATCCGTTGATCCCCAAACACGATCCCGACTTAATTTCTTGGGCTTTTACTCAGTCATCAAAGCTCCAAATCACTTGAATTCATTCCATAACATCTACATAGCTCGGAATCCCTCCTACAAGGCATAAAACACATAAGTAGTGCAAAACACTAGCGATTAAAGCTCAAACTCAATTAAAGTGCAGTAAATTAGAGTGTAATAAGCGACTAAAATACATAATTATAGCCTATCATCAACACCCCACACTTAAACCATTGTTCGTCCTCAAGCAATCAAACTACACTTTATATTGACACGACCTTTTTTTTAAACAATTCTCCTAACTCATCACACCAAGAATCTTTAAAATAGACTAAGCACAAAAGGGTAACATTTTTACCTCAAGATTTGACTCACAAGTACCACGCATTATTCACAACTCACCCACTTACTCTAACATAAAGGTCACTGACATTACCTTTCCTTCATGAATCAAGTGCCCTCACACAACAAAAGAGAATAGTTCCACACAATAAAATTTAAGAACACTTAAAAACTCAAGATGGAAAGAATTCACTCACTCTTAGAAATAACATTCATATGCCACAAAAGATGCACCATAGGCTTGCCCGTAGTGTACTACTCTACTAATCAGGCATTCAGCCTAGAAGCAAGTAGAACTTTATTTGGTTGTAATGTAGGCTGTGGGACGGGTAGGATACATTTAGATATAACAGTGACTACACCTCCCTAAGCACTTTAATATATATACTTTAACATTCAAATCCCATACTTATGTCAAACCAAACTCCGCCTTCACATCAATGTATTTTACCCCATACTTCTTTAAGCACAAGCACTCTTACATCAAGGGTCACCACTTATCAAGGAATTTTGTTTCACAACAATATAACTTTTTTTTCCTTTTTTTTATTCATGTGGCTCTTACTTTTTCAAAATAGTGCACCTTTCTCCTTATTTCATTAGTTCCACTCAAAAGTCAAACCAACCACCCCACAGTTTAACTTTTACACAGCTCATAACAATTCAAGTGCTCATGAGAGGTTAGAAGGTTCAAATAGATGGTTAATTCAAACAAACGGGTAAGGTTAGTAATGTGATAGCCAAAGAAATATGATTACATGCTCAAAGGGGTTAACTACGATACATAATAATTAGGTGGTTAATATATATATATATATATATATATATATATATATATATATATATATATATATATATATATATGTGGCTCAACAAAGAAACGCCTATATCACTTCCAAGACTGAACAAAACTACTATTTTGCTTTGCAAACACACGGGGCAAGTTTTAGACATCAAATGCAATGCACAAAATACAACAACCCTCACATGCACATGGCACATGATTCACTCAAGATTGGATCATCAAGTCACTCTAGTCAAAGCAGTTAAGCAAAGTTAAGAACATACAATTTAAGGTACTTATACAAGAGTCAAAAACTGAGCCTAAGTGTCACAACCAAAGTACGCACTATTCTCAAGGCATAACAAAATCAAAAGATATTGCTTCATTTCAAAACACAACACAATGGCTCCTATTCCTAAAAAACTAACTACACCCGGTTCAAATAAAACTCTTGGAAAAGAACTGCGGCACAAAAAAAAACCAAAGGGGAATTGCTACACAACCTATCAAAAAAATCTTTTTTTCTTTAGACTTAAATCCCTCAATGAAATTGTCTAATAGATCCATCGTCGGGAAAAGTCCAATCTTTTCTATAGAAAAAAAAATTCAATTAAAGTAACATAACTAAAATAGCACAGAAAGTCACCTAGACAATCTCCTCACCCCACACTTAAAATTTTGCATAGTCCCCAATGCACACCTATACATACAAGAGGGTAAAAGAAACTCCCTGGTAGGCCAAAGGCTGAAGCACTATCATCTCATGGGGTACTCAGACTTCTCCCAGGCCTGTTCTTTGTGTGGGTACCTCACACTTTGTTCCAACCACTTGGTTTGCTGTTGCATCCTTCCAATAGCTTTGCTTTCCATGCTCCTAGAAAATCAAAAATTGACACTACAAAAATAATATAATAAAATAATAATAATTAAAAAAAAACAAAAGAAAGTAGTAAATTTGGGTTGCCTCCTGACAAGCGCTTGATTTAACATCACGGCACGACGTGAATCACTTTCTGTCTCCACTTCGAACTTATGAATTGGACCCCAAGTTTTGATTCTGCTCTGTGATTATGCTCCTGGGGTGGTAGAACGAATCTGACTGGCCCAATAAAATAATGTAGTATTCTGCACTTCTTGGCCTTTGGATGAGATGTGTATTCCCGACTTTCTGGCACGAAGAATTCCAGAATGTAGGCACCTTATTCCTTACTCCTTGACTCCTTACTACAACATGCATATTATCCACCCCTTTTCACGATCCAACCCCAATACTTGTTTACAAATTATTATAGACCAATACTGAAATGAATTACATAAACAGGAAAGAAAGATAAAAGTTACACTATAGAGAGCCTGAAAAAAGGCCCAAACTTTTAGCATCTGATTAGGACTTCCTCCCCGAGTTTTGTAATAAATCACCTCAAGTGCCAAGATTGTTCCATAGTCTTTCTCATACCTGGGTGTGCCAGAGTTCCCTAAGGACCTCAAGGGATCTCGAGCAGTGCTCTAACCCAGATTTCATAGCCAAGACAGAGTAAGTGCTGTCGCGCCCCCTTTTTCTGGCAAAATCGGGTTTATGACATTTGGGAGGACAACTCGTTCCCTTTTGAGAATTGGGTTTGAATAGAAGAGTCGCCACCTAATGATTAAAGTGCATTAGGACACTAAAAAGGGTTTGTTTTGAGTAACCAGAGATTGAGTAAAGGCTTGAAATTATCCCAAGGGGAAGGTGTTAGGCACCCCTCAGGATTCACTAGTGTGGTTCCCAGCCAGACAATTATTGTGACTTTAAGTGCAACACACGTAGGCGAATAAGACTTCAAATAAGAGGGGATTTTGCACATGATGGTTACAAGTAAGAAAACTAAAAGAGTTGATTTTGAAGAAATAGTTTAAAAGGTTTAAAAGGAAGAAACAAAGGAAAAAGGAGGGGGGCGTCCTAGGTTTATTAATAATATGGATCACCCCACATAACATCCGGTAATCACTCCTCAGTGAGGGGTTACACGTGATGTTACCGCGTGGTCATCATATCCATATCTACCCTTCTCGCCCTGTTTAAGGTATTAAAGCGTGGAATGGTCTTGTTTACTTATTGCATGCTATTACCCGTCCCGATCCTATCAGTCCCAAAGGTATTTGGGACTACTAATACTAAAGGGGGGGGGGGGAGATATTGGGCTTATTTGTGGTTTCAAAAGGGTAAAATACTAAGGCGACATACAAAAACATGCATAGCAAATTGGGGAAAGCATACATCAAGTAGAATGGCTCAGATACACCTCCTTTAAACAAAGAAGCACATAATCAGCATGACTTATACATACTGTTTAGGGTCTGATTAAACTTAAAGGTTGAGGCAAACTGATTTATCACATAATCCAGATAAGAAACCCGAATCAGGCCTGCCTGCTGGTTATAGTTAATAACAACATATTCAATTTATAAAGTTTTACCCTATAGCTTGCCTAAGTGTTGGACGAAAACCCTATAGGCGTGATATCTACAGACTTCAGGAACAAGGATATGAGATGATTACATACTGATTTAAGAGAAGTTGTTAGTTATTAAAGAAGGGCGAGTTTTAGCAAAACATAATAGGTTCTGCAACTGGTAATGCATCATTATTGCCAGTTTTAGACTTACAAGCGAGTGAAACAGTTCAGACTTGATTAATAGCTCATACAGGCATGATTTCTATGCGTTGTTGATTTTAAACACTTTCATAGACATAGTAACATGCAAAGACCCTATAAGCATGATATCTACGTGCTGAATTTCGTTTAAGACCTATGAACATGATATCTAATTGCGGTTGATTATTAAGACCTACAAACATGATTGCCTAATGAAGAATGGATGTGCAAGGTTCAGAAAGACCTATAGGCATATTCTCTATGTGCATATGCAGAATTCAGATTTTTAGGTAATTATATACATGGTATCTATATGAGAGAATGTAGGATTCCTATAGACATGGTATCTATATGAGAGAATGCAGGATTCCTATAGACATGGTATCTATATACGAGAGTGCAGAAATCCAGAAACTCATATAGGCAGGATATCTACCCCTTTTGCATACATGGTTACCCCTCCCTTTTTCACTAGCCATCCCTGAGAGTTTACTACAAAGTTATTACAGCCTAGAAAAGTAAAGTAAAAAAAATACATCGGAAATTAAAAAGTACAACCAAGGAGAGCCTGATTCAGACTTCCTGTCTGAAGTATGAAGTAAACCAACTCCAAGAGGTCATATTTCGAAGCCTTTCTCCCATTTGGGGTGTGCCAAAGTTCCCAAAGAGTCTCATATGAACTCCGGACAGAGCTTACACCCAAATGTATCACCAGATTAAGACATAGTGCAGTGTGGAAGGGCCAGCCCTCAGGTGTCCAAGTTCAGAGGGAACTCAAGGTCCCAACGCAAGGCTCACAAGAGGGGGCAGAACTTAGGGACTAAGAGAGAGTGCAAGTGCATGAATAGAATTCTGAGAGGGGAAAGGGAAAGGGAAAATAGCTCACATTAATACACATAGGGGTATAGAGAATGGGGAGGTGGTAAATAGGCAAAGACAGGCTGATGGGCATACCCAGCAATGGGAAGTGCTGGCACACCCATAAGCCTGTTAGAACACACTGTTTAAAGGTTAGGATCCCCTAAGGGATCAAGTTCAATACATGAACAATAACTTACATATTGCCATGTTTTAAACCATAAATCAAAACACATTAGGGGGGTAGGGAGCAGGGATTCATAGCAGAAATAGATAGAAAGAAATCAACATGCTAGTTTAAACATTGAAATCTACAGAAACAGTAAATAAACATGGAAAACACATTGTTGTGATGCTGAAGCTTAAATTAGGACATACCAGTTTCAAAGAAACAAATAAAGGAAATGCAGTAGGTCTTGTAAACAGGCCACAATGCAGACAAGAAGAAAATATTATTGAGAGAGTGTGAGTTCAGAAGGACTGTCTTTTTTTGTGAAGAGGGTCGTGCCTTTTATAGTGTAAAAATCCGACAGAAATAAGGTAAGAAAACAATTAAGGAACTGAATATCAATCAAGAATCAATCACACAAGTCTTCCTTTAATTAAGGAATTCAGATTCAAATGGGTAAAACTATTTAAGGAAAGTAATTAAACAAACACTTTTGTGCAAAGTAGGCAATTATGGGCAAATACATGAAAAGTTATTTAAGGACAGGGTTTTGAAGTACACGGTTGTACAAATAAGGTAAAAAAAATCAATTAACAGCCAGTAAATCAAAGGTCAGGGATCTTGTAATTACTGACCCATGAATGAACCAATTCGCAAAAGCTGAGAAGGGTCTTAACTTAGGTCAAGTCACAGAGAAAATTCGCAATGGAAAGAAATCAATCAGACCATATTCAGAGGGAAGTATGAACTAATCAAAAATTTGAAAGCCACTTTAGAGGGAAGTTCATCATATATAAGGAGCATACGAACATGTTAAGCATGAAAGAAGATTGTCGTGTCGTTGTAAAATCGATAGAAAAATCCAGTGTAGAAGAGTCTAGCAAAAGGTCAGAATCATATGAAATCAAGGATGCCCAAACTCAGTTCAGAGACCCGAAGTTGGTCTGAAAGAGTTAGTGATTTTGAAATGAAACCCGAGTTCAAGCAAATCACATAACCAAACTTGGAAGAACCCCCAAATTCTAGGGTTTCCACCATTAATCAAGTACGGAGAAGAGAAGGTAAGTGATCGAAACAGGCTCAAAGGTCTCAGAGAAGAACTGAAATCTCTTGCATGTTTCTTTCAGCAGCAGAAACTCATGAGAAAACAATGACAACAAGTAATACGCAGAACATAGTAGAAGAATTCAAAGAAAATAGAGTAGAAGAAGCTAATACGAAACATAATGGAAAAAAATGATAAGAACAGTAGAAGAAGCATGCTAAAAAGTAGGTGGAACTTAAGAACATAGTAATGAAAAATACAGTAGGAGAAACACACCAGAACACAGTAGAGAAGAAATACAATAGAAAAAGCATACGAGAATACAGTATAGGAAAATACAGCAGAAGAAGCATACAAGAACATGGTAGAAGAAAATACAAGGACACAGTAGAGGCAATTCACACAAAAAGGAAAAAGGAAGTCAGAGAAACATTTAAATATTTCCGAAAAACCCTAGATCGGAAAAGAAAGATTTTGAAAGAAGTTTTTTTTGAAAGAAAAGTCAGGAAAATCGTTTAAGACCTTAAGGAAAGCATGGATCTGGAACAGATCTAAGGAAATCGGAAAAACCTCGAATGGTTAGGGTTTTAGAGGAACCCCAGTAGTTAGAAAGGCTTTGAAGAGTCACCGATCTAAGTCGGAAAGGTCAAAATCAAGCTCGAACAACCATGGTACGCCAGAATAAGGCCGAAGATGGCTGTTGAACTCGAATCGAACAAAGCCTGGGCCAAACTTGGTCATGGTCAGGCCTTGAACCTTTAAAAACCAGGCATGCAGGAGCAAGAGGAGGCGGGTATAGGTCTTCCATAACCTTGGAAGCCATGAATTCCGGTGGCTTTCAGGGCGGAAGCGGTGGAAGGCGGCTAGGGTTTGAGAAGCTTCGAGAGAGTTTGAGAGAATGGGGAGGGGGGATTTCAGAGGAGGCTGGTAGGTGGAAATGATTAGGGTTAGGGGGTGTTGGTGAATTAAAAAAGGTAAGGTCGAAATGTGGCCGTTGATCGTTTCGATCAACGACCTGGATTAAAAGGGGAGCTGGGCGGGTCATTCAAACGGGCTGCGGGTCGGGTAATTTTATGAATTGGGATGGGGTTCAATTGGGTTTAATTGGGATAGAATTTAGGCTACAATCGAAATAAAATCTGGCTAGATTTTAAATAGTCATTTTTCCTTTTTCCTTTTTTATAAAAATAGTAAATTAAATCTTGGAAATAAATTGAATGTACTAAAATGATTTATAACATATAATTATCAATTTAAAAATACTGGACTTAATTTTATGAGTGTAAATGCAATCAAATCATAAAAGAGGCTAATATTGCAATTATGCAATTTTATCCTTAAAAATACCAAATAAATTTGTAAAAAATATCTTAGATATATTTTGGTAAAAATATGAGAATCCAATAAATGAATCACCAAGATGATAATTTTGGGGATAATTATTGGGTTTTCTTGACAAAATAGGGCAGTAAATTGATTTAACAATCTTTAAGAAAAATAAGAAAAAATAATGTAGCCTTGGGGTATACTTATATATGCATATACATGATATTTGAAAGGCATTTTACATATAAAAAATACACGGGGAAAAATTAGGTATCAACAAGTGCAGTGTGGAAAGGCCATCTTTTATGTGTCCAAGTTCAGAAGGGGCTCAAGGGTTGCAAGGCAAGGCTCACACAAAAGGGGCAGAACCTAGTGGTCTAAGAGTATGTGTAAGAGTGCTTGACATAGATATAAAAGAGTTGAGTTGAAAACAATTTGAAACAACATGTTTGAAATAAGTTTGCAAAAACAACAGAAGAGTTGCTTAGTGAAAACAGTTTTGAAAGGAGAAGGGGATAGGAACAACTTGGAACAAGCCAACACACACACAACAAGTTCAAAGAATAGTACAATTTCAAAAGTCACAAATAGGGAAATAAGGGTTTGGGGCCAATTATGAAAAACATAAAAAAGGATAAGAGGAGAAGCACATAGACCAGCAAGTACAAAGAACAAGTAGGAACTGATTTGCCTCCAGACCACAAACTACTACTTTAAAGTGTTAACAAAGGGATCACGCTTGAAATTAGAATGGTAATAGGCAATAAGACATAGAGACATGATATGGGAGTAGTCATGCTGAGGGAAGGAATTGATTACACACAATTAGTCATGCCACCTAATGTTAATCAAGTACATTAGGAGTCTATGATACTAACATGGCATACTAGTTGAGGGAAATAAACAAGGACTCAAGTAAACATGTTGATTACACTTGAACAAGAGAGGGCAAAACTTAAGCATGCTGAATAAAGCAGTAAACAAGAAGGGCAATTAAACACATAAGCCATTAAATTAGTGCAGAAGGAGACATGGATTAACAGACAAGGAGCACATAGAGTTGAGTTTCATAATTGAACTAGGAACATACCAGTTAAGGAAACAAAATTGCAGAAAGTAAAGCAAGTAGAGTTCCACAGTCTAACCTTGACTTTCAGCCGGCTTGATAAGCAAGCACAAGTAGTAGCGAAAGAAGAGAGAGTTTGAGTGTGTGTGTGTATTCTGAACTAATTGTTCGTGTCCTAAGACTGTAGAAGAGACTCATTTATATAGTAGTTTGAAAACTGGTTAAAATAAGGTAAGAATCAATTCTTCAGTAATTATAGAACTCAGTATAAAAATTGGTTCGAATCTCCCTTTAATTAAGGGAGTCAGTGTAAAAGGTAAAGAGCAGGTGGCAAGTAAGGAAAGAAATTATACACGGTTGGAGTATAATAAATACGGAAAAATTTCAAAATAGTACCAGTATAGAGTAGGTAATTAAGGCTAGGTTCAAAAATCTATTAAACTAAGGAAACGAGTAGCAATGCGGACAAGGCAAGGAAAAATTAATTAAGGTAAGCAACTAATCAAATTAGGTGGAAGGGTAGGAGTCGAGATTCAGTAGAAATAAGTATCATAGCAAATATGGTAAGGAAATCAGTCAGCTTAACAGACGGGCAAAACTCTTAGGGTTTTGAATGAATTTTTTTCAATCACCATCAATTAAGAAAACCAGAATTGATCGGAAGGGAGTCATGACTCTGTACTTTCAACAAATAAATAGAGGAGGTTCACAGACGTTGCAAGAACACATATTCGAAGCATAGTCACAGGATATCAAGTGAGCAGGTTAACATATAGAAACGAAGTAAAGAAAATATGATAACCTCTATAGAAGCAAAGTGAGGAAAATCATGCTAATACTTATAGAAACAAAGTAAAGAAAATCATAAAATAGGGCTTTTAACAGAGTCAAGTTAAAAGCGGTAAGAGCACAAAATCATTCAAAACAAATAAGGGAAAGGTTTAATCATAACGAAATCAGTTATAACATGCATAAAAGAACTCTGAGAAACCCTAGTTTTAGAAAAGAATGACTAAAGTCAGAATAGTTAGTTAAAACTGGAGATTTATAAAGAAAAACACTTAATAATACTTGAATCACCTTAGATCTATAAAGATTTGAGGAGAATCGAACAGTATCTAACTAGGGTTTTGGGAAAATAGTGGAGGTGAAGAAGATCGGCTAAAAAAACTCATGGATTCAAACGAAAAACAAGAGGAAATCCTTAACAAAAATCAATCAGTAAGTTGGGTTGACAGAAATAAACAAATAACGGAGAAAAAATTGAAGAAAATCAGTGCAATAAATAGAAAGATCTAGGTTTCAAGTATATACACGAGAATCAGTCAAGATAGTAAAGAAACACAACACTGAAAAGTTAGAAAAACACTTTTGAAAACACTTAGGGCGAACCCTAATTTCAGAAGAAAGCGAATGGAGTCGAAATAGTTAACCAGAATAGGAGATCTTCGAGAGAAAGTGATAGATAATACTCGAACCCTTTCAGATCTACAAAGATCTGAACGGATTCGAGTAGTTGTAAAACTAGGGTTTTCAAAAACAGTTGAGATGAAAGAAACTCGATTAAAAGCCATAGATTCGAACTAAAAACGGAAGGAAATCGGTACTCACAAACAAGGATGGACCTAGACAGGCCTGTAAACAAACTTCGGAGGAAGGAACATGTTGAATCTCCTTGAGATTCTTTTAGGGACCCATGTAATCAACAACCAAAGGGTATAGAAGGCCGGTAGTGGCCGGAGAGTACTCAGAATCTCCATGGACGAGAGTTTCTAGCCGGCGACGGCGATTAGGGTTAGGCTTGGGATTTGAGAGCATTTGAGAGAAGAGGGATCAGATGTCGGCATGAGAGAGGAGTGAATAAGAGGGTTTAGGGGGGGGGGTTAGGTCTAGGTTTAATTAAGGAAAGGGGAATGGGGTCCGTTGATCTGAATGATCAACGACCGGGATTGAATAGGGTAGGTGGGTTATGGGTTTGGGTATGGGTTAATAAGGTGTGCATCGGGTTTTTAATTTTAAATTGGGCTGGGAATTGGGGTTCGATTTGGGCTATAATTGAGAGCCAATTTGGCTATAATTTAAATAGCTAGTTTTTTCCTATTTAATTTATAATAAATAGTAAATAATTTATAAAAACACTTTTAAAATGCTAAAATGATTTAAAATACATAATTAGAAATTTAAAAATACATGATCCAATTTTATGCATATAAAATATAATTAAACCTTAAAAGGGGTAATATTGCAATTATGTGCAATTTAGCTTTAAAAATACTAAATGTAATTATAAAAATATGTAAAAATTACCTTAGCCATATTTTGGCATAAATATAGAAATACAATAGGTGAATTATCAAAATAATAATTTTGAAAATAATTATTGGGGATTTTATGGATAAAAAGTGAGAAAATAAATCAATTTAAAATCTTAAAATTATACAATTATTGTGGACATGCTTATATATACATATATATATATATATATATATATATATATGCATGCTATTTTGAAGGTATTTTGCATATTGAAAATATATAGGGAAAAATTGGGTATCAACAGCTGCCCCTCTTTACACGGGAAGGATGAAAGAGTTGTCAGGTAAAGATATGATGGCCAATTTTGACCGAGCGAAATAGTTTGAAGAGTTTTAGGCCACACCCTGGCTTCTGAGTTGCCTACATATCCCTGGTTTTATAAGAATCAGGCTGTATGTAGTTCAGGATCCAACGGTGGAGCATACCGATGAAGCGATTTCAAGAACGAACGCAATATCTAGGGCTGGGTGAGTGGGCGGTTTACGGGGATGGCTAGGTTTGATATGGCTGAGGGAACTGGAGCGGGATCACTCCTACTGGGATAGTCATTGCTCGCCGGCTTACCTGCAAATAGAAGCAATACAAGCGTATATTGTGCATAAATTTAAACATGATGCAAATTCCCGTTGGACCATGAATGTTGTCTTCGGACGATGAGGATGACGTCCTTAGACCATGATGTCCTGGGCCATGAAGCGTATGATAAAGGATTCGCAGGCCATAAAATGATGTTCTCGGGATATGAGGATGGTGCCTCCGAACCATGACACCTTTGAATAATGATATGCAATAGATCGAAAGAGATCCTCAGGCCATGACATGGTGTTCTTGGGCTATGAAGATGGTGCCTCCGAACGATGACGCCTTTGGATGGGTTGGCAATATTTCAGCCAATGAAGGATACAGTAGTATGATGCAGGCAAGACAGAGCTTAGTCTTGCGAATTGAAAGGCAGAGCTTAGCCCGTAAGAGAAACGAGATAAATAGTGTTTGGGATAACGCTTAGTTTCGAAGAAAATTGGAGGCAGAGCTAAATCTCGGAAGGCAGAATGGTAGCCTTATGTAGATTGGGAGGTAGAATACTAGCCTTATGCAATGCGAATACAGATGGAGGTAGAACTTAACCTTGGAAGGCAGAATAGTAGCCTTATGCAAGAATGCAGATGGAGACAACGTTTAGTCTCGGAAGGCAGAATGGTAACCTTATGCAAGAATGCAGATGCAAATAGAGGTAGAGCTTAACCTCGGAAGACAGAATGGTAGCCTTATGCAAATTGAAAGGTTGAATAGTAGCCTTATACAATGCAAATGTAGATGTAGACATCGTTTAGTCTCGAAAGGCAGAATGGTAGCCTTATGCAAGAAATAAAATAATAAATGACAGTAGAGTTTTCTTAGCTGATAGCAGATTGCGGCGTTGGGATTACTGGGAGCATTGTGACATACGGAACATCACTGGTATGTGCTGATAGCAAATATTGGCAAGTGCAACGGTTCTGAGAATCGTATTAATGTTTGTCCCATAGGCGTACAGTATGTTTAATAATTTCGCAATACTAGTGCCTGCATCCAAAGAAAAATCATAAGTTTTGTAGGGGGGAGGCTATTTCCTATCCCCGCTGGCTTTTGCTTGACTCGTTCGACTTTGATCTGGTGATATCATCTGTATTATTGGGGTAGGGTTGCTAAACAAGCAGTTTCAAATAATAAGCATGCATGATTTTGTAAAAGTATGACATAAATTAAAAATAACTTTTAGATGAACCGATGATTGTGACGTAGCTCGGGACATTGCATCCTCTC
Source organism: Nicotiana sylvestris (assembly GCF_000393655.2). Taxonomy (NCBI): domain Eukaryota; kingdom Viridiplantae; phylum Streptophyta; class Magnoliopsida; order Solanales; family Solanaceae; genus Nicotiana; species Nicotiana sylvestris. The sequence goes on from NC_091061.1 coordinate 31,630,886, forward strand.
TTGCTACAAAATTTTGAGGGTCCTCCTTAAAATTCTGCCCCAATTTGATGGGTTGGCATTTCTGACTGTTGCTCGTACGACGATTGGCTGAAATTACTTCAGAATTTTGAGGGTCCTCCTCAAAATTCTGCCCCAGTTTCCAATTGCAGGGGAAAATAAAATTTTTATTGAATTGTGACCAAACCCATAGGGCTGCCTATGTATCCCCTATTAAACGGGAATCAGGTCAGGCATAGTTCAATTTACATCATATAAGGAAAGCATAAAGATTACACATAGTAACGCTTGACTGCATCTGAATTGATCGACTTTGGCCAGACTTCTCCGACCATTTCTGCAAGTATGAGGGCTCCTCCTGTTAAAACCCGGTGAACCATGTATGGACCCTGCCAGTTGGGAGAGAAATCCCCTTTGGCTTTATCTTGATGTGGAAAAGTTTTCTTCATCACTAGCTGCCCCGGTGTGAACTGTCTTGGCTTGACTCTTTTGTTGAAGGCTCTGGACATTCTGTTCTGATAGAGTTGACCATGACAGACTTCATTCATTCTCTTTCCATCTATAAGGGCTAGTTGCTCATAGCGACTTTTTAACCACTCTGCATTGTCGAGCTCAGCTTCTTGTATGATCCTTAAGGAAGGAATTTCTACCTCAGCGGGAATGACAACCTCTATACCATAAACCAACATATAGGGGGTTGCCCCAGTTGATGTGCGGACTATGGTGCGATACCCCAGTAGAGCAAATGATAACTTCTCATGCCACTATTTATGCTTTTCTATCATTTTCCTCAATATCTTCTTGATATTCTTGTTGGCGGCTTCTACAGCTCCATTCATCTGAGGCATGTAGGCTGTGGAATTCTTGTGTCTGATCTTGGAAGTTTCACACATAGCTTTCATCAAGTCATTGTTGAGGTTGGAGCCATTATCAGTAATAATTGACTCTGGAATTCCGAATCGACAAACGATGCGGTCGCAAAAAAAGTCTGCCACGACTTTCTTAGTCACTGCTTTGTAAGATGTTGCTTTGACCCATTTGGTGAAATAGTCGATGGCTACTAAGATAAACCTGTGTCCGTTCGAAGCAGCAAGCTCGATTGGTCTAATAACGTCCATTCCCCAAGCGGCGAACGACCATGGTGAGGTTGTTGTGTTAAGCTCGCTTTGAGGTACCTTTATCATGTCTTCATATGTCTAACAGCGGTGGAATTTCTGGACATACTGGATGCAGTCCATTTCCATAGTCATCCAAAAGTAACCAGCCCGAAGTATCTTCTTTGCTAAGACAAAACCGTTCATATATGGACCACAGGTCCCAGCATGGATTTCCTCTAGTATCCTGGATGCTTCCTTTGTGTCAACACATCTTAATAATCTTAAATTGGGAGTCCTCCTATACAGGATTCCTCCATTGTGAAAGAAGTTGTTGGACAATCTCCGAAGTGTGCGTTTCTGAGTAGGATTAGTAAGCTCCGAGTACTCTCCTTTTGCCAAATATTCCTTGATATCATGAAACCAAGGCTTTCTGTCTGCTTCCTCTTCGAGGGCACAGTTAGCTGGCTGATTATGGATTTTCACCGGAATGGGATCAATGAAATTCTTGTCGGGATGTTGTATCATAGATGATAGGGTAGCCAATGCATCGGCGAACTCATTCTGGATTCTGGAAACATGCTGGAATTCCATCTTTGTGAACCTCTTTCTCAATTCCTATACATGATGCAAATATGGGAGTATCTTGAAGTTCTTAGTCGTCCATTCTCCTCGTACCTGATGTATAAGCAAGTCTGAATCTCCAATCACTAGCAGCTCTTGAATATTCATGTTAATGGCCATTTTGAGTCCTAAGATGCAGGCTTCATATTCGGCCAAATTGTTAGTGCAAGGGAACTTGAGTTTGGCAGACACTGGATAATGCTGACCGGTTTCTGATATTAGGACTGCTCCTATGACAACTCCTTTGAAGTTTGTTGCTCCATCGAAGAACATTCTCCAACCGTCATAGGATTCTGCAATGTCTTCTCGTATGAATGATACCTCTTCATCAGGAAAATAAGTTTTTAGGGGTTCGTATCCTCCATCCACGGGGTTTTCAGCAAGGTGGTCTGGCGCTACTTGTCCCTTGACAGCTTTCTGAGTTTTGTAAACAATGTCGAACTCACTTAATAGGATTTGCCACTTGGCTAGCTTGCCGGTGGGCATGGGCTTCTGAAATATGTACTTTAAAGGATCCATCCTCGATATGAGATATGTAGTATAGGCGTAGAAGTAATGTCTCAGCTTCTAAGCTACCCAAGTCAAAGCACAACATGTGCGTTCCTATAGAGAATACCAGGTTTCGTATGGGGTGAACTTCTTACTTAGATAATAAATGGCTTGTTCCTTCCTCCCTGTTTTATCGTGTTGCCCCAGAACGCAGCCGAAAGCTCCATCTATCACTGCAAGGTAGAGTAATAAGGGTCTACCTGGCTCGAGCGGGACTAATATTGATGGTGTTGACATGTACTCCTTAACTCTATCGAAGGCCTTCTAGCAGTCATCGGTCCATTTGGTGGCAGCGTCTTTCTTCAACATCTTAAATATTGGCTCACATATAACTGTAGATTATGCTATGAATCGGCTGATATAGTTAAGCCTTCCAAGAAACTCATCACATCCTTCTTGTTCTTTAGTGGTAGTAGTTCTTGAATGGCTTTGACTTTTGGTGGATCCAGTTCTTTTCCTCGGCGGCTCACAATAAACCCAATCAATTTCCTAGCAGGAACCCCAAATGCGCACTTTGCGGGGTTTAATTTCAGGTTGTATCTACGCAGTCTATTGAAGAATTTCCTTATATCTTCTATCTGGTCAATGACCTTCTTGGATTTGATAATAACATCATCCACATATACCTCTATCTCCTTGTGTATCATATCATGGAAGATGGTAGTCATGGCCCTAATGTAGGTGGCCCCTGTATTCTTCAGGCCTAATGACATCATCTTGTAACAATACACTCCCCACGACATAATGAAAGACGTTTTCTCAGCATCTTCCTCATCCATCCAAATCTGATGATAACCAGCGAAGCAATATAGGAATGACTGTAGCTCATGCTTGGCGCAATTGTCAATCAGGATGTGTATATTTGGCAAAGGGAAGTCATCTTTCGGACTGGCCCGGTTGAGATCCCGGTAGTTGACACTAACACTGACCTTCCCATCCTTCTTTGGCACTAGCACAATGTTGGCTAACCATGTTGGGTATTCTACTACCCTAAGAACCTTAGCTTTGATCTACTTGGTGACTTCTTCCTTGATTTTCAAACTCAAATCAGGTTTTGAACTTTCTGAGCTTTTCTTTACCGGTGGACACATTGGATCGATTGGCAGTTTGTGAGCCACGATAGACGTACTTAGACCAGTCATGTCATCATACGACCAAACGAATATGTTCTCATACTCCTTTAGAAACTCCGTGTATTTTTTCTTCTCTTATGGCGAGAATGCTGATTCGCATTTCCTTGACATTTTCTGCATCTCCCAGGTTGACAATCTTGGTCTCGTCCAGGTTGGACTGTTCTCAAAGTTCTCAACTTCTTTGACAATCTCGTCAGGTATGTTATCTTCTTCTGAATCAATGTCCATCTGTTGCGTTGTCTCATCACATGTCACAGTCATTGGTTCATCAAGACAAGTAATAGTAATGTTGTATTGGTAAATCAAGGGGAGAAAACGATAGCAATAAATATTAATTCATAAGAAAAATAAAAAATGCTTTTGATAAATTGAATAACTGTTTTGAACATCGAAGATCTTATTACGGGAATTGAAAAACGCGAAAAGAAAATCATTTAGTAAATGAAACAATGAATAATGCTTGTTTTAGCTTTGCTACCCCGAGGCTCGTCGGGCTTTGGTTGTCCTGATGGTCCAATTCTTGAGATGTGCCCCTTTGATCACAACCTATATGTAAGGGCATTCCTCCCCCTCCTCCTCGAGAATAACACAGCAGTACATATCACTGTCCTCTATAAACAAGTTCTTCATTGCTGTAAGTGCTTCTTCTTCATACGACCCATAAATAATGTCGGCCTGTTGGAAGGTCTGTTCTAGATGTGGTATTGAATGCTCTAGTGGATCGTAAGGACCGCGCCATGGTGGCGACCAGTTATTGAATTCTTCCCAGGTGTATTCATATATCAAACCGAAGTCAGTGCCATGTTTCTTGAGTTTTATGGGTTTAGAGATTCCTTGGAGGTTCTTGCCGAGCCCTTTACTAGGTTCGTACCCACTCCAACTTAGTATACTCTCAATTTTGCTATCCCATAATTTGTCTTTGTCGATAGCATTGACCCGTTCAATGTGGTGGTAAGTTTTTCCACCCAGCTTCCTTCTTGCCTCGATCGCCGGAATGGTCTAGCGACTCTATATAGGGTTACTACCGTCGCCGTGAATGATTACTTCCTGGTGATTCCATTCAAACTTTACTGCCTGATACAACGTTGATGCTACGGCCCTAACAGCATGAATTCATGGTCGTCCCTGCAGCAAGTTGTAAGACGTTGATACATCTATTACCTGGAAATCGACCTCGAACCAGGTTGGTCCCATTTGTAGGCATAGACTAATCTCACCAATGGTGGACCTCTGAGAACTGTCGAAGGCTTTCACATTGATTGCTCCATCCTTTATCTCATGCAGCTCTTTACCCAACTTCTTGAGTGTTACCAGCGGACAAATATTGAGATTCGAACCTCCATCGATCAGGATTCTGGTGATGAAATAATCTTCGCATTGCACGGTGATGTGCAGTGCTTTGTTGTGCCCCAGCCCTTCAGGTGGCAGCTCGTCCTCATAAAAGGTGATCTTATGGCTTTCCAACACTTGTCCTACCATATTATCCACTTTCCCGCTAGTGATGTTACTTGGTACGTACGCTTCATTTAGCACCTTTAACAAAGCATTCTTGTGCGTCTTAGAATTTTGCAGCAAAGAGAGAATGGATATTTGTGTTGGCATCTTGTTTAACTAGTTGATGACCGAATATTCCTTGGCCTGTATTTTCCTTTAAAGGTCATCCGGACCTGTCTCAATAAGGGGTGGCCGATTGGAGGACTGCTTGCTTGATTTAGCTAGATGTTCAGGGGTATAGACTCTACCAGTTCTTGTCATACCCTGTGTTGCGACAGTTTCTTCAATCCTAACCTTGCCCTTCCTTCTCGCCTCGGCTGTATAGTCCTAGGGTATAACATTTGTATATAATGGTGGCATAGTAGACATCGCCACTGGGGCTGGCGTGGCTATCCTTACTTTGAACGGAACATATGCTTGGGTGGCAAGACTGCAACCTCAAATGATGCGGGTGCATTTACCGGAGACACGAATTCAACCTCAATTGGTACTGATGTCTTTGTGGGTGACACTGCTTCAAACTCAAGAGGTATAGACATGTTCACCTCAGCATTCTCAAATGGTTGGATCTGGACTATGATTCGATTGAGAGTAATTGTCGGTTTATTTGGGTCATCCCCTTCTGTGATCAAACCAATTGATCCCTCGGGATCCCAGTCATCTTCTACTTCAATCATGTGGATATCTCCACCATTATGATCTGGCAGAGGGTTTTTGCGGACATTTGGAGCGGGTTCCTTTGCCACAATGATCTTGTTATCAATCAAGGACTGTATCTTGTCTTTCAAGGAGCAACACTCATCGATGGTGTGCCCTTTCATGCCAGAGTGGTATGCACAGGACTTGTTTGGGTTAATCCAATGAGAAGGATTCTTAGGGGTTGCAGCAGGGATGGGGTGACATAACTAGCAGCTTTGAGCCTCTCATACAGCTGGTCGATGGTTCAGCGATGGCTGTATATTGTTTTAGAGGTCTGTGATCAAAATTAGGTTAGGGTATAGGGAAATTTTAGTGTGCAGGGTTGATTGATAATGGGATGGTTGAGCATTATAGGGTTGGTGGACAGGAGCGGGTTGGGAGTATCTAGGTGAAGTAGGATGATATGTAGGAGGTGGAGATGACTGATAAGTTGGTGGCTGAGCTTGGTATGAGGGTGATGGTGCTTGGTAATTTGGAGTTGGCTGGTATGTGAGTTGAGGTGTTGGGTAAGTTTGGTATTTTAGGGGAGACTTGGTCTTTTGTGCAACCATCACGGCCCCTACGTCCCTTTTCTTGGACACACCACCAGACTGTAAAGCCTTATTTATAGCTTGCAAGACTTCAAAATTTGTAACCATACCACTTTTAATACCTTTTTCAATTCTTTCACCTAATTTGATAATGTCTTAGAACTTGTGGTTCTCAATCATCATCAGCCATTTATAGTACTGTGAGTCCTGAGCTCGGACAAAGAACTTGTTCATTTGCTCCTTTTTTAAGGCGGGTCTGACCTTAGCAGCTTCGAACCTCCAGCGAGTAGCATACTCGTGAAACGTCTCTATGGGCTTCTTCTTCAAATTTTGGATATAGAACACGTTTGGTGCATTCTCTCTATTAAACCTGAATCTATCCTTAAAGTCAGATGCCATTCCTACCCAGCTTGACCACTTCTTGGGATCTTGGCTGATGTACCAAGATAATGCATCTCCTATCAAACACCTCATGAACAGCTTCATGCAGATCATTTCATCCTTCCCTATTCCAACTACCTTGTCAGAATATGTCCTCAGATGGACCCTTGGATCACCCGTACCATCAAACATTTTGAACTTAGGAGGTTTGTACCCCTGATGTAGTTCGACATCAGACTGTATGCAAAGGTCCTCATAGTTCAGCCCCTCAATTCCTTTGCTTCCCTCAACGCCCTGAATCCGGTTGGTCAGTTTATTAAGTTCCTAGGCCAAGTTCCTGATAAGCAGATCCTTTTCATCAAACTCAGGTGTGCATGAGATAGGTTGGGTGGAGTGTGGCATAGTCTCCACATAGATAGAAGTGTTATGGTGGCCTGGTGTATGTGTGTGGACATGGTCGTTTGTGGAGTTCTGAGGTTCTGGTATGAGTAGTATAATGTTGTTTGGGGTATGGCATGTGTTACATTGGTTCTTTGGTGGAGCAGCGTAATGATGAGGCGCAAGATGATTCTGCTGTTTTGGAATATTTTGAGGAGGTGTAGGGTTTTGAGCGTTGGGAAAGTTGATATCTGGGGTATTAAGGGAAAATAGTAGGTTTGCCAGATTTTGAACCTGGTCGAGCTCTTCTTGGAATTTCAGTAGTTTCTGTTCAAGTTGTGACACATTCTCGTTAGGAACCCGAATACCCTGGCCATCTGTGGCCTCTACCCATTCAGTTGTGTTCTCCTTCCTGATGTTGTTTAAATCTTCCATTTTGCCTTTGTTATTGCCTTTAATGGAACTAAGCGGAGGAGTGGGTGGAGGACCCTTGGATCTTGTGAAATAAGATGATGATGCCAGAGTGCACGAACTAACCTTTGGGGAGGGGAATAATAAAACAAAAAATAAAACAAAAGGTAATCAAGTTAGTGAGGATTATAAAAAATATTGTAATATTTAAACACATAGTGCGAGAATGTAAAGCGCGTCCTAATTTGGGAACCCTTTTGTGCCCGAGGTAGGCCTAGCGATAAATTTATTTGGAGAACTTAGAATGCTAAATGCCTCATTTTATTGATAAAGATAGGCGAATACCAAAATGATACTAAATAAGCAAGGAATAAAAGTCACTAATGGCCATCGGCCTTATTACATTCATAAAGCAAAAAAGCAAATTCCTATCGATTTGGTCCCAAGAAGGACCTTCCTCAGGTTGAATGTTCTCATTGATCAAATCCTCCAGTTCTCGTAGGTTCACCAGTAAAAATGCCTTTGACAAATGTTCTCCTTCATTTCCCTCAGCGTTCTGGCAATCAGTGACTCTCTTCCTCACTTTTCCTTCCAATTCCAACAGGCTATATTCTAGATATTGCAGTTTTTCGCTAGATTTGGCGGCCCTCTCTTTCCATTCATTAATTTGGTCATTTGATGGAAGATTTCTTTACCAGTCTAGCAAGAGTGAGGGTGTGTTAACCATATCGAAGCTGAGGACCTCGTTCTTCATTTTCTGCAAAACAAAAGGGTTAAGACCATACCCCCACTGGACTCGACTATTTAACATCAACAATTAGCATGAAGCATTTAGTTCTCCAAATAAATGCATAGAATGTGATGATGTCTGTTTGGGTTTAGGGAAACCCAGTGGACTTTTGATGAGGCATTTTTAAAGGATCATTATGCAGACAACATAACTGACCCGGCTAGGTTTGACCATGATGCATGCACAGTTTAAACAGAGTAAGGTTTCTATGAGGTTTTAGACTGGTACCCTTGAGAGGACAACTCAAGGGGGAAGGCATGAAATTGTCGACTGCACCGCTGATCGACTAGTTTTACCGCAAATAAGCCTTTCCGAATTTAGGGGTAATGATATAGGAAGGACGCAAGCACTCATCAAGCGTTGCTATAGTATTTGTTTGGCATGAGTGGAGTATGATGTTGAGCATAATTATGAAACAATTAAAAGCATGTTGACATGTATTTTCAAGTTAAGAAAGTGATAAATACAGTAGTTTCATAATTTAAAGCAGTTATAAAGGAAGAAAACAAGAAAGATATGTCAATTTTTCTTTTGAAGAAATTAAATGCTTAAAGGAATTAAACAAATAATTGCACATAGGGAGGGTACAAATTCACAAAAATGGTATGAAATGGTAAAAGCCTAAATGTCCCCAGTAGAGTCGCTATGCTGTCGCGCCCCGTTTTTCCTTCGCAGAATCGGGTTTATGACATTTTGGTTGGGACAACTCTTTCCTTTTGGGAAAGGGGGTTTGCAATTTTGAATAGTCGCCACCTTACGATTTAAGGTGCGTTAGGGCACCTATAGGGTTTATTTGTAACTACGTTTGGTAACCAGAGATAGGGTAAGGGCTTGAAATTATCCTAAAGGGAAGGTTTAAGACGCCCCTTAGGATCCACTAGTGTGGTTCCCGGCCAAACAGTTTTTGTGAATTTGTACAAATAGAAAACAAACAAGTATGACTCAAATAGTAGGGAATTTAAGTTTAGACACACAAGTGTTTGAAAAAGGACAAATAAAGGCAAGATTTTGAAAAGAATTGCAATCTAAACATACTTGGAAATGTAAAGGGGGTGTCCTAGGTTTGCTTATAATATGGATCACATCAATGCAACACCCGGTATGACACTCCTTAGAGAGGGGGATACATGTGGTATTAACGCACCAGTCATCATATCCATAACTATCCTTTCCTGCCCCGTGAAGGTAATTAAAGCGAGGGTTGGTCTCAACCCCCATTGCATGCCGTTATCCGTCCTTTCCTATCAGTCTCGGAGGAATTTAGGACTTTTATCCTATAAGGGGGGGGGGGTTATAGGCAGACCCTCAGGTTTAAAGGCAAAATACTAAGCGACAAACAAGAACATATAGAACTGCATTTAGGGGGAAAACACAAAAACAGATAGAAGGCTCAAATATACCTCCACAAGTAATGCACATAGACAGCATGACTCATACACAGATAAGGTTTGAATTCAGATCCTAAGCATGGTATCTAAGTGATAATAGCAGAACCAGATTTATTACATGATTCAGAAAAAAAGTTCGAATTAGGCTTGCCTACTGATTTTAACATGCTGACAGTTAAACAAAGGCAGTTCAGGTTTTTATTTAAGTTATTAGCTAAAGCTTGCCTAGGCGTAAAGTAATATGCAATAGTTATTCAGAGTTATTAAAATAGTGTGGAGATTGTTTTTCTTCTAAAACATGTTGTTCTAAATATTGCAAAGACATGCGAGGATTATTACCAGTTTGTTTAAAGCAGGATGAGACTGTTGATACTCCTTTTCATGCATCAGTAATTAACTAAGCATAGCTGAATGAGGATGAATGAGAACCTAATCATGGTATCTAATGATTTATATGCAGGATTCCTAAAGCAGGATTTCTAAATGCACAACATGATTGCAAAATTTCCTAAGAGCTAGATTTCTAAATGCACAACATGATTGCAGAATTTCCTAAGAGCAGGATTTCTAAATGCACAACATGATCGCAGAATTTCCTAAGAGCATGATTTCTAAATGAAACTTCAGAACATGTTTACGTGGGCAGAATCACATAATAGCAGCTTATTTTATTATTATTATCTACCCTATAGACAGGATTTCTAAGTGTGGATGAGATGCTGAAAACAGTACATATAAATCCTAAATAACATGATAGCTAATGCATGGCATGCTTGGCATGTTGTACCTGGGTAGTACACACAGGAATGAAGTGCGCGAACTTGGTCAGCCAATCCACAATCACCCAAATAGCATCGAACTTTTTTAAAGTTTGTGGGAGCCCAACTATAAAGTCCATAGAGTTCCGCTCCCACTTTCACTCTGGAATATCCATCTACTGAAGCAAGCCACCCGATCTCTAATGCTCATATTTCACCTACTGACAATTGAGACACCGAGCTACAAATCCCACAATGTCTTTCTTCATTCTCCTCCACCAATAATGCTGCATCAAATCCTGATACATCTTTGCAGCACCCGGATGAATGGAATACCGTGGGCTATGGGCCTCTTCCAGAATCAACTCCCGAAGCCCATCCACATTGGGCACACAAATCCCGCCTTTCATCCTCAACACCCTATCATCACCAATAGTCACATCTATGGCATCATCGTGCTGAACTCTATCCTTAAGGACAAGCAAATGCGGATCATCATACTGGTGCTATCTAATGCGATCATATAAGGAAGACCGAGAAATCATACAAGCCAATACCCGATTGGGCTCCGAAATATCCAACCTCACAAACCGATTGGCCAAGGCTTGAACATCAACTGCAAGAGGTCTCTCCCCATCTGGAATGTATGCCAAACTTCCCATACTCACCGCCTTTTGGCTCAAAGCATTGGCCACTACATTGGTCTTCCCCGGATGGTACAATATAGTGATATCATAATCCTTTAGCAACTCCAACCATCTCCACTGCCTCAAATTAAGATCATTCTATTTGAACAAGTGCTAGAGGCTATGATGATCAGTAAACACCTCACAAGATGAACCATATAAGTAATGCCTCCAAATCTTTAACGCGTGAACAATGGAAGCCAACTCTAAATCATGAACGAGGTAGTTCTTCTTATGGGGCTTCAACTGACGAGAAGCATAAGCAATAACTCCACTCTCCTGCATCAGTACACACTCAATACCAACTCTCGAAGCATCACAATACACGGTATATGAACCTGAAGATGATGACAAAACTAACACTGGAGCCGTGGTCAAGGCTGTCTTGAGCTTCTGAAAGCTCTCCTCACACTCATCTGATCATACAAATGAAGCACCCTTCTAAGTCAACTTGGTCAAGGGCGTTGCGATAGATAAGAATCCCTGACAAACCAGCGATAATAACCCGCCAAACCAAGAAAGCTGGGAATCTCTATGACTGAGAACTGTCTGGGCCAACTCTGAACCACCTTTATCTTCTTCAGATAAACCTAAATACCCTCGTTGGATGCCATGTGCCCCATGAAAGCCACTGAACTGAGCCAAACCTCACACTTGGAGAATTTTGCATAAAGCTTCTCCTCCCTCAATCTCTGCAACACAACTCTCAAATGCTCTGCATGCTCCTCCTAACAACGTGAATACACCAGAATATTGTCAATGAAGACTATAAAAACGAGTCGAGATAAGCCAGAACACGTTGTTCATCAAATTCATGAACGCTGCTGGGGCATTGATCAACCCAAAAGACATCACCAAGAACTCATAATGACCATATCGGGTCTTGAAAGTTATCTTAAGAATATCCGAGTCCCTGATCTTCAACTGATTATAACCTAAATGGAGATCAATCTTGGAAAACACTCTCGCTCCCTGAAGCTGGTCGAACAAATCATCAATACGAGGCAAAGGATACTTGTTCTTAACTGTTACTTTGTTCAACTGCCTATAATCAATGCACATCCTCATAGTGCCATCCTTCTTTTTCACAAATAGAACCGGCGCACCCCAAGGTGACACACTAGGCCGAATGAACCCCTTATCAAGGCGTACCTGAAGTTGCTCCTTTAACTCTTTCAACTCCGCTAGTGTCATACGATACAGTGGAATGGAAATAGGCTGAATGCCCGACACCAGGTCAATACCAAAATCAATATCCACTACTAGAAACACAAACTTTTCCCATGGACTTATCGGTGGGAAATCCGTGGGAAATTTGAATATTCCCACGACATTCCCAGGGGAGACGCTTAGTGGGAAAAGGGCTGGTGGGAAAATAGTTTCCCAGGGATGTCATGGGTAATTCCCAGAGAATTTCCTAGGAAGAATTTTACGTGCACGGTGGGGTCACATAGTAGAATTTCCTACGACTACATTGGGAAAACTAAGAAAAAATAATAATTTAATTTTCTTAAATTTTCCACCAACTCTGTGGGAAGTATTAAAATTAATTTAGCAATTTTTTAGTTTACCCATGATAGTAGTGGGAAATATGGAAATATATATATATGAACATTCACACGAGATTCAGTGGGAAATACTGGAATTCTGGGAAAAATGAACAAATATTCCCACAACATCGGTGAAAAATCCGTGGAAAATCTAAAAAATATTTTCATGACCAATTCTGTTTTTAGAACTATCTGCCAAACTGAATGTACACCACTTGCCAAACTGAATATACAACCAACAATATAAGACTAAATACAACTCAACATTCAAATACCAAACTCAACATTCAATCCAATTCATTTCATAAACAACATCCAATTCAATCCATTTCATAAACAATATCCAACTAAACAGAGTAGAACAAAAACTCAAAAAATCCAACATTCAATATTCAACATCCAAAATACCATCCAAGACAAATTAATACAAGAAACTACTCCTTAATGATCATCAGATGGTGTCGGAGAACGGGGCAGAGGAAATACACCAGATGCTAAGAGAGAATTTATCTGAGACTTGAGGCTTTCAACATCATTAGTGACAAGTCTTAATGCCTCGTCCTTTCGCCTCATTTCTTCCTCCCATTGCCTTTATTCTTCTTCTCTTCGCGTATCTTTTTCTTCCCTCCGCTTCGCCTCTTCCTCCCTTGCAGCACTTTCTTGCATATACAACTCAGTAATGTGCGCCACTTCCTATTCAATTGCTCAAACTCATCCACATCAATCGAACAATGTGAAGAAGAATAAGAACCACACAATTCAGAAGTAAGATGATTGAGACTAAACTCTGATCCAAGGCCGTAGGCTCTCCCCTTATGCACTCCACCAGCTGCCTTAATCCACATGTCCATGAACTTCTCTTGGGTTGGTTGGATTGACCTACCTTGATCATCAGTCGGTTGACTTTGAATGAACTTCTCCAAGATTTGTTTGAAAATATTCAGTAAAAATATTATAATTATTATAAAAGTAAATTTTTATTAAAGAAAATTATGCAAGTGTAATGTACAACATTGTTATCTTGGATATTATTTTGGAAAATATTATGAGTATCAATAAAATATGGAGAAAACGGGTCAGAAAAGAAAGTGTTGTCAAATACAAATAATTCAGAAGACGTTGAAATTGAAATCTTGGAAATGATAAAAATGAACTTTCCCTTTTCTTGTTCCTTCTAGTGTGGCTATAATAGTAATACACAAAGTTATTGAAACATGACTAAAATGTACAAAAAAGCATTACACTTCATTTATTTCCCCTTTTAAGTTAAGAATTAGTACAAATGGCCTTCTCTGTAGGGAAATGTTTTGGACTTTCCACAACATTTGATCCGGTGCATCAAAATATTTTTAGTTCTAAACCTTACGTTTCATCATTTTTCTCCAAGAAAATTACCCTGCAAAAATGTGTCAAGGCCAATATTCTGTCCCAAAAACCTCTGTATATTTCAGCAGTGAGTGGATTTGGACATGTTGATGAATCAAAAGAGTCAAAATCTGGGGACAATTTGGTCCACTGCAATGCCTATGAAGCAAGCAAGCCACATTCAATACCAATTAGCATTGATTTTGATCAAGAAACTCAAGTTGTTGTAGCTCAGAAGCTCAAGATTGGGATTTATTTTGCAACATGGTGGGCTCTGAATGTGACGTTCAATATTTATAATAAGAAGGTTTTAAAATATATCTTAATTATATTATGAAAGTACAATCTGAAAATTACTATATTTGATGTTATGTCATATTTGTTTTTATACCTATTTGAATGTACAATCTAAAAATTTTGATTGCTGACTTTTGCTTGAGTAAGAAAAAGGAGATTAAAATATATCTCTAATAGCTACACAAAGTGGCAATCACACTTATGCTAAACATAGAAAAATTTCAACAGCACAACTAATTCACATATAGAGACACAGGGATTCATAAGCTCTAATTTATACTCAACTTTTGTTTACCGACAGATCTTGTTATCACCAAGTTATATAGCACAAAATAATAAGCTATCTTTCCACGATAGGTTTTGCTTAAGGATTCAAAAGTAAAAACAGATCTATGTGAATAATATTGTTAATCTTACATGGGTTGTCTCTGCTCGCGTCTCGACCCAAGTTATTTTTGTTCCATCCTTCAACTTCTTCATGTGGGTCTCCTCAAACACCTCATCATGAGTAACTGGTCTTCCTTTAGCCTTTTCTTGAAAAATAAAATATATTAAAAAAAATGATAACTAAAGCAGTTATAAATCAAGAAAAATATAATAAACACATTACCAATCTTCTTCGATGAGTCTCCATACTAATTGAACCCCCCGTGTGCATAGAGCTACCCTTCTCGGACATACGGGCTTCCCTTCCCTGGCGGCTCTTCTTCTCAAATTCCAGAGATTTCCAATATTCAAGAAGGTTAACCCATAAATCATCAAGAATCCAAGTTGGCCTCACATTATTTTCTCGAGCAGTCCGAAGCAAATCAAAAAACCTATCGGAACATTTCTTAAAGAAAACAGTCCATACCTCTGCCTCAAGATCATGTGACCATGCACACTTTATCTGCAAATAAAACATGTTAGATTGAATAAAGCGAGCTAAAATAAAGTAATGATTAATTTTACCCTAAATTCAGTAAACATTCTGTCCCTAATGTGACATGGAACTTCTGACCAGGACCTCCATGGTTCGTGATAAAATGAACACATTGATTCAACCACGGCTTTTGTAGCCGAGGAGGATAAAAGCTACAACAAATTTAAACAAGTTAGAAACTATATTTATAATTTCTTAGAAATTAAAAATATTAATACTTACCTTGCTCCATCGGGAACAATAATCAACCTCCGAAGATCATCATACTTTCCAACATTTGGAGGAGCATGCCTTTGTGTAGAAGTCTGTGTAGCTGTAACACTATCAGTGTATGGGAATGTCGAATTACTATCGACTCTAATATGTGGCCTAGAAACGCTGGAGTAGTTTCAGATGAAGGCATGGAAGACTGGGCATAATCGATGGGAATTTAGCTAAAAATATAAGGCAAAGAATGTTGCAATCTAATTTGATTGTAAATTAAATACATTACTAATCATACTTGCATATTATTCGTTCTTCTGTTACTAGATCTTTTTGATCAAATAAAGTTCTTGTATAACAAGATTTTAAGCTATTATCAAGTATATAACATCAATACGCCGGCTTATATGCTCCTTGTTCCTACTATTTTTTACAGAAAAATTTAGGCGAGTGAAACAAATTGCAGGGAAGTCTATCTGCTGCAAGACAAGTGCCTTTGTGCGCGGGGATGATGTCATTCATAAGCTATTTACTTAATCGGCTTACAGATACAAGTGAGCCTCAAACCAATAGATTTCTTCTCTATTTTGTTATAGAAATATGGTTCTAAATATCTTGAAACTTCTATATTACAAAGATAGAGCTGGTGGATACACGAGAATGCTCCGAACTCGAATTCTGTAACGGTGAAGCCAAAGATAGTAAAAATGTTACGAATTCACTTCTGTGCGGTGAAAATCGGGGATCCGATTCCCCTCCCTCCCCCCCCCGACGTAATGCTTCGAAGAGCGATCCCGGAAGCACGGGATCTCGGGTCGGTCGCTTCCCCTCGAAACCTGTCGATGCCCTGCCAAGAATAAACATCGGCTGACGCTTTGACGAACGCAGGAATTCCCCGAGAAATGCAACCGGGGTCGATCAAATCTATTCAAGCGGCACGTCGCCAGCCCTCATGCGACGTAAAACTAACGGGCTATTACATCTCATACTTTTTTGTCATTCTAAGTATTTTGTACTAAGTTTGGGCGTCTCCTTTCTATAAAAGGGGGATCGCCAACACCTTGCAAGGCAAAGCTCCATTGATCCTACTCAAGTGCAATAATATCTTCTCTCTCTCTCTCTCTCTCTCTGTTCTCTAATTTTCTTATTCCCCTTGGTTCAAAGTTGTTTATCTTCGGTCATTCTCCTTACCACTTGGTACTAGGCCGCCCCCGTATTCATTGCTTCTTACCCTTTTCTTCATTTTATAGATTAATATTGGCCGAAAGAGCCCTATTTAATTATACCTTTAACTGTTATCCCATACCCAGTTGTCCCCGGTAGTTCGAGATCGATATCAACGCCGACCCCGAGGTCCCATCGACCATCTCTGCACTCGGATAACAGGCCCCTTTGGTTTGATTACTTCCCCGTCTTAGCTCGCATTTTATTATTATACTTCACGTTCTTAGCATTAACTGCTTTAACAACTAGCTCGAGAATAGATCATGTATTTTTAGAATCCCATTTACAAATTTAATTATTGTTACCATTTTTACGGTAAATAGTTTGGTGCCCACCGTGGAGCTAAAAATAATAGTGATTATTTTCTTGCAAAATGGCGTGGCTATCCCGGCCGCTGGAGCACCACCGCGGAATCCTAATATCGCTCCCGGACCGATCCTAGTGGGCGCAGATTCACAGGACACACAACAAGTCGACGAAACTTCTCACACCGACAGGAGCGTACAACACAGCGACCAACAGGAAGCACAAAAAACTCCCGCCTGGGAAGAACAAGAAGTTAGTCTTCATATTATTTTTGAGATGTTATTGGTAAAACAACTGGCCACCGCTCAGCTACAAAGCCACCCAAGAACCCCTAGCACAGCTGCACCAGAGACAGCTCCTCCCATCGAGCAAGTACTCGAAAGGTCAAGCAACAACGATCAGTGGCAGACCCCGCCATCGTAAAAATGCTCGAGGACCTCACCAAAAGGATTGAATCAGGTGATAAAATGATCGCAGCCAACGATAAAAAAGTCGAGACCTACAACTCTAGGGTCGATCATATCACAGGTGCGCCCCCAGTCCTCAAAGGTTTGGATTCAAAGAAGTTCATTCAGAGGTCGTTCCCCGAGGAAGCAGTCCCAAAGCCCATCCCAAAAAAGTTCAGAATGTCGGAACTCCCTAAGTACAACGACACCTCTGACCCTAACGAACACGTCACTGCTTACACCTGCATAGTAAAAGGCAACGACATAAAAAATGACGAGATCGATTCTGTGTTGCTGAAAAAATTCGAAGAAACGCTTTCAAAAGGGGCCATGATGTGGTACTATAACTTGGCTCCCAATTCCAGAGATTTGTTCGTCATGCTAGCAGACTCCTTCGTAAAAGCACATGCCGGAGTCATCAAGGCAGCAACAAGGAAATCCGACATTTTCAAAATCAAGCAAAGAGAGAACAAGATGTTACAGGAATTCGTATCCTGCTTCCAGATGGAATGGATGGAGCTGCCACCAGTCTCCGACGACTGGGCAGTGCAGGCCTTCACCCAAGGCCTGAACGAACGAAGCTCGATGGCTTCAAAAATGCTAAACAAAATCTAATCGAATACCCGGCCGTGACTTGGTCAGACGTTCACAACTGATACCAGTCAAAGATCAGGGCCGAGGATGATCAGCTGGGAGCCCCTTCGGGCTTAGTAAACCCAAACAGAATCCTAGCAAAAGAGACGAAACCAAGCAAAGAAAGGTACCAACCGTACCTTGAAGACAGAAAGAATGCCCCGAGGCGCAACCAACCCCGCAATGATCGGAGGATAGATCGAGGACATGACCCTCAGGGGCTCGTCAACAGAACCAGGTTCGATCGAAACATGGCACCAATGAACGCTCCCCACTTATCGGAATACAACTGCAACATCGACATATCAGAAATCGTGTTCGCTATCGGCAAAATCAGGGATGCCAAGTGGCCCAAACCAATACAGTCAGACCCTTCGCAGAGAAATTACAACTTAGTGTGTGAGTTCCACAACACACACGGCCACAGGACCGAGGATTGCCATCAACTGCGAGAAGAAGTGGCCCGGCTACTCAACAAAGGGCACCTTCGGGAATTCCTTAGCAATCGGGCAGAAAATTAGTTTTGGGATAGGGAGACAACCAAGAAAAATGAGGCAAACGAGCTGCAACACGTCATCCACATGATCATGGGGGGCGCCGATGCCCCGCAGGAACCCATGATGAGGAAAACAAAAATATCCATCACTAAGGAAAAACGAACACGGAGAAATATCCCTGAAGACGCCCTCATGTTCAGCGAAGAAGATACTGAGGCTCTGTCTCGACCCCACAATGATGCCCTGGTAATCTCCTTTCTTGTGAATTCTTTTTAGATAAAACGTGTACTTGTGGATACAGGTAGCTCGACAAATATTATCAGGTCAAAGGTAGTAGAACAACTCGGACTAACTGGACGGATCGTGCCCGCCACTCGGGTCCTTAATGGGTTCAACATGGCGAACGAAACAACGAAAGGAGAAATCATCCTTCCGATTACCGTGGTCGGCACAACCCAAGATACCAAATTCCATGTCATCGAAGGAGAAATGAGGTATAACGCCTTGTTTAGGCGACCGTGGATACACTGCATGAGAGCGATACCATCCACTCTCCACCAGATGATAAAATTTCTGACAAAGGACGGGATCAAAATCGTCTATAGGGAACAACATGCGGCAAGGGAAATGTTCGCAATACACAATGTGTTACCATCGCCCGTACCTCCGCTCCTGAAAAAGCCAACGGGTGAATCAAGTCTCAACCCCGATCGGGTTTTACAACACAAAATAGAAATCCGCATCGCGTGTCCGCCCTCGAGCGATCATAATAAGCCAAACCCAAGGTGCCACCAGCCTATCTCGTTTTAAGGTACATCCATTCCTTTGTTTCATTTCAAATTCAAAACTAACCCTCATGCAGGCACTCAATCGAAGATACCAGTACACTAACACTATTAGGAGACCTCGAAACCCCCAAAAGCGCTCCCGTTGCACTCTTTTCCTTCGACCGGGTTTTTTATCCCAAAAAAGAATGGTTTTTACCGGCAAGGTTTTTAACAATGCAACGGCTATGAAGCTGCTCAAAGGGGAAAAACTCCACATAACTGCTCGAAGCTACCCTTATGGCCAACTTTCAAGCGGCAAGGGGCATTCCCCTGGAAGCCACCCAATTAAAAGAAGGTGGAGAAACACCAAGCAAAGGTTCCTACGGGGAGATGATGTATAGGGCCAAACGGTCGATGTAATCAGATCCCGCCAAAGCGAAAGCATGTATTATCATATCGGGCAATCAAAACTTCCTTTTTATCAATGAAAAAAGAGAAGGGATCCTTCTCGGAGTAAGGCAACATGAAAATCACCGAAGTAACCGCAATCGACCAAAAATAGGTCAACTCAGCACAACAACACAGGTATTGCGCCAATGGATCGGAGAATATCTTCCAACATCTCACTCTCCAAAAGGTAAAGTCGCAGTATACTCTCGACAAAAACCTCTCCGCCAAATACGTCCCGAGACACTCGGAGACTTAAAGGGTTCAGCGCCAACACGACCCCAGGGTCGGAACCCTGGGCTTACAAAGCCCCCACAATGCAACTCCGAGTACACGAGAAGTGGTCTTCAAAACTAAGCAAACTCGATAACTCAGAAACTGTCTCCAATCGCCATCCACTGGAAAATCCGAAACTGTAAGACCCTAAAGGGCAGACTCGGCATAACCAGATCTATTCTACGAGCTGTAAGACCTCAACAGGCATGACAAACTGTAAGACCTAAACAGGCATGGAAAATCCCGAAGGCTATATATCACATTTGTAAAAATCCCTAAAGGGCATACGCTTGATGTAGACGCCTAAACGATCACTAGGGATCAAAAATGGCTACAACCAAATGCATATGACTACGGTCAAAATGGCTGATATAGCCAAAATAACGCGACTCGAGGATGCCAGACTGTCGCTAAAAAATTGCAGGCCACTACTCCAAATATACTTCGAAAAGAACCGGTTAAAACAGGCTTCCCTCAACAGGCAAAAACGAGCTCTAACAATGTCGGCTCCAAAATGCAAAAGCGTCGATCTACTCCACCTACGAGCTATGAACCTTACGAGGTGCTCGAAACATCATCGACAACGACTTGAAATTGAGGTTCCTCTAGGAACCGACGATGGGTCAGGCAAAGCCTACAAAAAAGCCCACGAGAAAAAACAGTGTAAGAGCCATTGTCGCCAGCTAAAAAATCTTGACAACTTGAGGATTAAAATAAGCTCGAATCGTAACCCGATTCGGAGACCGAATCCAAAATAGTTGAGGTAAGCCTGCGTGTCACATACTAAAAGGTCTCAACGACCAAATGGCGTAAGTGCCACTATCGCCGGCAAGAAACTCAAGGAAATTTGAGGGTCGATTACAGCTCTAATAGCAATGTGAGTCGGAGACTAGACCCGAAAATTGCAATATGCCAAGGGCGCGACATAAATGCCACTATCGCCGGCAAGAGAATCGGGGAAACTTAAGGGTCGATTACTCGAATCGCGACGCAACTCAGAGACTGGACCCAAAATAGTTGAACTGCAGGATGCCTAAGGGCAGGGCTCGAAAGATACCGTCGTCAGTCGATTAAATTTCCAGGCCACGCGCCCGTGAGGTCACTTCGACCAAAAAGCACAATGAGCCATCATCATTCGCCCATGCAGGTAGGAGAGAGCTTGAGGGTCGATTGAAGCACCAGTCACAATGAGACTCACAAACTAGACCCAACAAACAATTGGAGCGGCGAATGGCCAAGGGCAAGAGATCAAAACAAATACTACCTACCCTCAGGGGCACCAAAAATTCAAAGAGCAAGAAAGCTCGAGTCGGAGCCCGACTCAGAGACCAAGCCTAAATAGCAAGGCCAAGCACGGAGGCCCCGGCACCTGCTCACGTCATGCTTAAGAGCCCCCGATCTGCCCGATCAGTTTCGGACCTACGAGGATCCCATCGAACAACAAAACCAGCCCGCCCGGTCAAAAGCAATAACAAAGAAAAAGGTACAGAAGAAACAAAGCTTCAAATTACTTCTTATATATTGCATGTGCAAAAAAGGCGCACTCTCCATCTACAGGCATATTCTGCATATATCAGAAACAAAGTGACAATAAATGACAAAATCTACACTCCGCGCTAAAAGGGATACAGCTTGTCAAAAATCGCCCTCCGTAACTTCAGCAAGAAGTGACCAAGCACCACGATTATTCGCCTGGCTCGAGCCAATTCCTTCGGGAAAACGGAACCCCTTACACCAACCTGCTCGAGTACATCTCCTAGGGACCTGCAACGAACATATTTCTCGAATTGCCATCTCCTGACCCGCCTTGGTTCGGCTTAGTGTCACTTTGGCCCAAGCATCAATTATCTCGGCTCTAAAACTTCGAAAGATCAAATTCGAAGTTTCCCAATCATACCCGGCTAAACTTTGGCACTGTCACAAGTCAAAAGAAGTTGGACCTCGAAAAGCAGAGACCTTGGCCGAGACATTCACCCCCTTAGAATCTTGAGCCTGCACTTGAGCCCTTAGCTCCTCATGATTCACTCTGGCAAAGCTTGACGTCGCCCATAAGGTACTCCGAAACCTCCAATTTTTTCTGCAGCTAATATAACAAAAAAGGGGTTAGCCCTAAAAGTAGAGGGGGGCGAAGCGTGTACTACGGGAAGACACCTGCTCCATCAAATAGCTCCCATAATTTGGGCCTATCACCCCGGAATCAAAGGCTACGGAAACACCCGGCTCAATTGATGCATTTTCTTCAGGGGCGTGAAACGGCCTCGCCTTGATAAAAGGCTCTATCACATCACACATGTCACTATCGTTGTTTCCCGCCTGGAAATCAACAACCCCCCAGAGGGGGTACATCCATGCCCCCAAGGGACCGTCCGACACCAACAACGCCCGCGACAAAGAAAGAAAAGAACGACTGTTGGACTCGCCATCATCACAGATAGAGCCGGCGAAGCGCGGGGCGTACCGCCTGAAGGACATCCTTTCATCCCTTCAAATAACTGACGAGAGTTTCGAAGGTGTGGTACCAACACCTAGGAGGAACGATTCACCTTAGCCTAGTCTCTGCCTTAAAGACAGCCATTAAAGGTAGGTTCCGACGACCCCCGAGGAGGCGAAAGTAGCCTCACATTGCATGTGAGAAAAATGGGGACAAATTCAAAAACAACCAAGGGCACCATCCATTAGCATCGTATCCGGCGTCGATATGATAGCCAACCCCAGAAGCCTCTATCGCAGTAAGATAAAGCCCCAAAAAGCCAGCAATGCCTTCGCCAACACGAGATTAGCACACAAAGGCCTCCGCCAAAGGAAGCCAGCTAGCAAATACAGTTGCATCTTAACATACACTCATACGGAACAGTCCCCGGATATCGATCTAGATGATCCAAAGGTAGGCAGATCTCTGCCCGGAGACTACATTCGAGAAGCCACCGCGTCCCTAAACCCTTCGACCCTCGGTCAAGCCTCCTCTCAAAGGCAACTACGAAGTTCGAAGACACCACCCACGCCTTCACAGTAAGGATCTGGCGGGCCGATGTTATTGGTTTTATTTTGGGCCAGGACACAAAGAACCCTACGCGAAGCCATTTTATCAATCAAAAGCTCCACGAAGGTCCGAGGAAGTACCCAAATACAAGCAAACTCCTCAGCAACAGTCAATCCTATACATTATAAAAGGATTATCTACATCGAGATCAATAGGGACCCCCGGGTACCCGAAGATGACCTTCATCCGGATGACATTCCCAAAGGCCCCGAAATTTGGTGCATGACCTCCAAACAATTTAGAGGACCATGATAGCCTGGAACTGTCAGAACGATCCAAGATTGGTCCGAAGTACGATGGTAGGTTGGAGGAGAACTATGTTGATCAGCAGGAGATCAGAATGAATGCACACACTCAAGTCAGATATCGGCGATCAACAAATAAAAGAAGGCATTCAAAGAGCCTTTAAGGGCATGGGAGCATACAGAAACAAACCAAAGTAAGGAAAGCACAAGTCAGAGAAAGTATATTCATAATCATAAGAAATCCATAATAAACAACCCTCAAGGGGTCCTTACATATGATTATAAAATCCTGCGAGGGGATCATCACGCAAAAAAGAAATCCAAAGATATGCATACAGCAAAAGCCAAAGAGTCTAGCCTACTTTTTGTGCGGCATCTCTGTCGTCATCCCCTCGAGCATATGACCTCAAAGAATATCTTCCAAGTCCGAGGCCCTCAGGGACCTCATCTCGATTCCTTGAATGGCATCTTCAAAAGGAAGAGAGGTGAGGGAAGGACACAAGAAGTGGTTGGGTGAAAAATCTGGCTATCATGAATCCTTACTAGTATCAAACCCACCAAGCCACTTTTTAAGACGTTGCCTCGGCCCGGGAAGCAACAACCGCGGAAACCGCCGCCACACCCCCCAAGAATCCAAAAGGGGTGTAACGCACCAAGCCAAGGGATGAGGGTGAGCAGCGGTGTATAATCTGAGCCCCATCTTGAGAAGCGGTGCATAGTCAAAAAGATACCCCCAGGGTCGGAAGGAATCAGCCCTCTGCCTCATCGGCCCAAGCTGACAACGACTGTAGCAACAACAATAACAGCAACGTCAATAGCAGCAACATCACGACGGCACAATTCCGTCCAATCAAAAAGAGATCAAGAAAGGAGTCAAGGCGCATATAGCGTAAAATCTTGAAGCATGTGGCCTCGAACACGGTAAGATGGTTTAACTTCAAGATTGCAGAAAAAGAAGGAGAGATAGGTATCGAAGAAAGTCTAAGTAGAAAAGCTAGCCACAAGGAGCCCCATTTATAGGGAGGGCAAAGCAACCGACGGCGCCATTACCTCCCTCAAAATTGCAACAGCAGGCATAGTCAATGCGTTCATAGAAGCTGAACCGATAACAACGATATCACTCCAAAGGTCGTAACATTTAGGGTGATCCCGAAGAAGCAAAAAGGCAAAGTACCTCGATACTTTTCAAAGAAGGGCTGCATCATCGGCATAATACCGCTATAGGGGATCGGGAAATGATATGTCTATACTGTTTCTTATCACTTCCCTCTAAGAAACGCAGAGACTATCTGTGTGTGATGAAAACCGGGGAACCGATTCCCCCTTTCCCCCCGACTAATGCTTAGGAGAGTGATCCAGGAAGCACGGGATCTCGGGTTGGTCGCTTCCCTCGAAACCTGTTGATACCCTACCAAGAATAAATATCGGCCGAGGCCCCGACGAACACAGGAATTCCCTGAGGAATGCACCCAGGGTCGATCAAATCTATTCAAGCGGCTCGACGCCAACCCTCATGCAACATAAAACTAACGGGCTATCACATCTCATTCTTTTTTGTCATACTAAGTATTTTGTACTAAGTTTGGGTGTCCCCTTTCTATAAAAGGGGGGTCGCCAACACCTTTCAAGGCAGAGCTCCATTGATCCTAATCAAGTGCAATAATATATTCTCTCTCTCTTCTCTTATTTGCTTATTCCCCTTGGTTCAAAGTCATTTATCTTCGGTCATTATCCTTACCACTTGGTACTAGGCCGCCCCCGTATTCATTGCTTCTTAACTTGTTCTTCATTCTATAGCTTAATATTGGTCGAAAGAGCCCTATTTAATTATACCTTTAACTATTATCCGATCCCCGGTAGTTCGCGATCAATATCAATGCCGACCCCGAGGTCCCATCGACCATCTTTGCACTCGGATAACAAGCCCTTTTAGTTTGATTACTGCCCCGCCTTAGCACGTATTTTATCATTATACTTCACGTTCTTAGCATTAACTGCTTTAACAACTAGTTGTGGTATAGATCACGTATTTTTGGAGGTCCTTAATAGATTTAGGCTTGAATTGGCGAAAATGGATTTTTTTAGCGTTTTTATGGTTGATAGCCGAGATTTTGATATGGGGGTCAAAATGGAATTTCGGAGATTGCAGTAGGTCCGTTGTGTCATTTATGACGTGTGTGAAAAATTTCAGGTCATTCGGATTGAGGTTTGACAAACGTTTTGATCAAAAACGGAATTCGAAAGTTTTTAGAACCTTAGGCTTAAATCCGATGTTATTTTGTTGATTTGATGTTGTTTTAGGTGATTCGAAGTTTGGTATGAGTTTGGATAGTGGTATATGAGTTGTTTGTTCTTTTAATTGAGGTCTTGTAGGCCTCGATATGATTTCAGGTGGTTGACGTGAAGTTTGGAGTTGGAAATTTGCAACTGAAGCTGATGAAGTTCCTGTAATAACCGCACTTGTGGCTCGGGACCGCAGAAGCAGACTATTAGCCGCATATGCGGAATTGGGTGTGAAGAGCAGAAGGCGCAGGTGCGGAAGTTGGGTCGCACCTACGAGACCGCAGATGCGGTTTTGAGGGTTTAAGTGGAAACCACAAAAGCGGTTGTCTAGCCGCAGAAGCTGTCGTCTAGCCGTAGAAGCGGCTCCGCTGGTGCGGAAAGTGGGCCGCATGTGCGAAAACCCTGGGCCAAAAAGTATATAAGGTTTCTTTCGCGAATTTTTGGTTATTTCATCATTTTCTCATTCGGGTTTGAGCTTGAGGGGGCAAATTGAAGAGGGATTTCAAGAGAATTTCATGGAGGTAAGGTTTTTGGACTCTAAACTTGTTTCTATGATGGTTTTTGAGTGATTAAGCTTGAAATCTATGGAAACTAGTAGCAAGAATTGGGGGGTTTAGGGCTTGGAAATTGGAGACCTTAATATAGGGATTTGAGGGGTCATTTGTGGTGGGATTTTGGTATCTAGGTATGTATGAACTCGTGGGAGGATAAGGAGTTTATTGATGTATTTTTTATCGGATTCGGAGACATGGGCTCGGGGGTCAAGTTTGGCCAATTTCGGGATTTGTGTTGTAATTTGATTATTTTCGTATGGGCTTCATTCCCTTAGCATATTCTAATGTTATGATTCTGATTTTGGGTCGATTCGACGCGAGTTGAGGCCGAGTTGAGGGGCAAGGACGTCGCGGAGTAGTATTTCACCCGGTTTAGGTAAGTAACCATTGTAAATCTGGACCTGAGGGTATGAAACCCTGGTATTTCGTATTGTTTTGATAAATGAGGTGACGTGCATGCTAGGTGGCGAGCGTGTGCGCGTGCACCGGTAGGGATTGTGACTTAGTCCATCCTGTAGCTACTATTAAGCCGCGTATTTTGACTTAAAATCAAATGATATTCCGTGTTTTAGAGATTGATACTATATGTTGGGTTGTACGCCGTGTTTGGGGCCATGTGCCGACCTGTTTAGACCTTAGGTGTATTTTTACTAATTTCCTCACTCTGTTTGATTTGAAAGCATATCCTTAGTCATGTTTTACCTGTTATTTGTTTTAAACCGGTTTCATCACTCCATCTCTTAATATATGAAAACTGTTTGGGCTGAGTTCCTTGATTTTTATTGATATTCCCAAGTGGTCGTGAGGTTAATGACTGAGAGAGGTTTAGGACCTAATGGTGAGGATTATATATCTATTATGGATTGGGCTGCACGCCGCAATGATATTATATATATATGGATCGGGCTGCACGCTGTGGTGATATATAGATGGATCGGGCTGCACGTTGTAGCGGTATATATATTGGATCAGGCTGCGCACCGCAGCGATATGAAGCTAGGGCTGTAGGAGCCCCTTCGGAGTCTGTACACCCCAGTGAGCGTAGTCAACTATAAACTATGGATCTGGCTACACGCCACAACGATTATTATGATTATTATCTTTATGAGATATTATTGAGCAGGAGTGCTGAGTGTGAGTACTGGTTGACGAGAGCTGAGTCACGAGTGACTGAGAGGCTTGCCCGAGACGCTATATTTTACGAGTGACACCTTGCCCGAAGGGCTTGTTTATGACTTTTGTTGTTTTCATTCTTCTTTTATACTGAGCCTCTGTTGAAAATGTTTTCAAAGGATTTGTAATCGAAACTGAAGTTTTACGAGATGACTATATTTTAAATTGCAGAATTTGACTTGATATTTTTGTTAAGACTTATTATATGATTTTAACTGTTCGTCACTACACTCAGACCTTATTTACTTTAGTTACTTACTGAGTTGGCGTACTCACGTTACTCCCAGCACTTTGTGTGCAGATCCAGGTGCCCGGACATCAGAGTGAGAGCTTCCAGCACTCTTAGAGCTTTACCGGAGACTACAAGGTAGCTGCACGACGTTCGCAGTCCTGCTTTCCTCCTTCCTATCTTAGTATTATGATGTATTATTCACTCAGTGCAAGTTGTATTTAGAGACTCTTGACTAGTGACACTGGATTTTATGGGCTGTGTTGGTATTTTGTACTGATTTTCCGCATATTCTATTTTATTCATCTATTTCATATGACGAATTTGAGACTTATTCGGTACTAGAAAAATGATTTTTTTATAAAAGACTTCGTTGTGGTAAGTATTTGGTTGGCTTGCCTAGTACTGTGATAGGCGCCATCACGAACGAGATATTTGGGGTCGTGACATTTAAACAACACTATGCTCTCTTTTTTGGCATTTTCTTCTTTTTCTGATTTCTCCTTTTAGTATTGGTTTTGTGTTTGATGTTATGAAATTCTTCATGATCCTGCTCTTGCACCTCAACGCTGTTATTTTCTTTCTGCTCTACTGCTTTAGCTTCTAACTTTTTTCTTTTTCTATTTCTCTTTGTATTAGGGACTTGCCATTGCCCCTTATTCCCCCCTTCTTGTACTTCTTTGGCATTGTTCATAACTTATTTTCCTTTACTTGATTCTCCAGATTCTTTTGTTGCTTCTTTCCCTTGAACGCCATGTACTCCATGAGTAGTATTTTCCTTCTCATCCCTTCCTTTGTTTTGATCCTTGTGTGTCCCTGATGTGTTGTCCTTCTTATTATCTCCCTTAGCAGCTTGTCCTTCATGTTCTTAACTCTTAGACTCTTTCTCTTTTTTCTTTTCCTTTTCTAACACTCTGCATTGTACAAGAGAGTGGCCAAGAATACTACAATGTTTACAATATCTTGGCACTCCCTCATACTCCAGCTTTTGTGTGAATCCTTTTAAGGGGTTTAACTTATCTTCCTAACCAACCCATAAGGAATTGAGAAGCGGCTTAGTAAGATCAACCTCCACCGTAACCTTTGCCATACCTGGCTGTTAGAATATACTATAAGCCATGCGTATTGTTATAGTATTCTTTATGAACAATTATTTATTTACTTGTTTAAATTCAATAAAGTTTCATTTTAAATAGATCATGTGTTGGTTTGTGCGTCCATTGCTTACATAGTAGATGATTTAGTGTATAGAGTTTAGCTTATACACGGAAGATTAAATCATCGGTTCTTGTAAGACATAAAAGTTAATGTTCACAATCTAATGATGGAATTGGACAAATCATCGGAATGATTGTAGCACAAGATTAAATATAATTTATCTTGATTATGGGAATGGTTTAATTCCAACTTCTTGTGCTAGTACATTTTGTATGTATTGAACGGATCAAGTTAGAGATGAGTATTTTATACTGACTTTATAAAATAATTTCTCTAGTCCATTTAATGTACTTATACTCTTAATCCTGATATAATTATTATTAGTTGTGTATGTCACTTGTTGTTTTGATTTATTAAAAGGCGAGATTCTTTCGCGAGTCAATAAGCCTGATAAATTGGATAACAATGATATACATTGGCGAAGTAATAATTAGTTGATGGAATCCATGTCTCAATTTTGAGATTGATGATACTCCTTTATGAAAGCTTATAAGTTTTCATGTGTAAACCCGGCCGGTGGATTTTGTATCCGACACATGAAATAAGTTAAGTGTAAGTCTAAAGGAAGTAATCAATAAATTAAATAGTCAGTAATTTAATTTGATTGATTAGTATCTGAATCTTAACATGGGGAGTTAAATAAGGTTTTATGGAAGAATTTCGAAATTGAACTAAGGAGTGCAATTACGAATTTTTAGTGGAATAATTCGTAATTTATTATGATGGAAATTAGTTTCAGAATTTCGAAATTAATATCATAATAGGAAGCCTTGTTAATTAAATTCTGTGGTCCCTACTGTGCCTAAATAATAGAAAATAGTGGAAACTGTTACTTAGTGGGAAAGAAAACGTGGAAACCGTCCCTTAGTGGGAGAAGGAAACCTAACAGGTTTTGAAAACGGTTTTGACCTAAAAAACGCAGCTATATATATGGATATAAGGGCTGGACGTTTTTGACATGATTCTGACTGCGGTTTCTACTAGAATTTTGCCCACCCAAAATTCTTTTTTTTTGGTTATTGTTTGGGTAACACAGTAGAAGACTGTGGAAAGCTGCTAGTGTGTTTTCAACTGAGGAACTGGAGAACGACCTAGATTTGTTGTGTTTACGATTCAAGGGGTAATCCTAAAATCTCCATACGTGCTAGTTGTTTAGATTACATGTGAATAAGATTCTGTTATTGCTTCCGCTGTGGTATATATTCTATCAATTGGTATCATAGCTTACTCACGTCTAATTAAATAATTAGGATAAACCATAAGGATTAATATCATGTTCTATATGCAAGTTTTGAATTACATGCAAAGTTTGTTTTTCTGAAAACCTGCACTGTTTTTTTTGGTGTGATTATCTGTTATGGGTTGTGTTGATTATTCTGAAAACTTGATGTATCCTTTTAATATTGGTGATGTTGAGTTAGAATAATCTGAAAATTGAATTTTATCATGTAAAACGGAAAAACACGTTTTGCTGAATTAGGGCAGAAAATCGGAGGTCAAAAAGTTGACGGACTCCGATTGACCTGAAACTTGGCAGGTCCATGCAAAACGGCCCAGTGAGCAATACTTTTGGGCGTTCAGGGTCGTTTAGATGGTGTTTTTGCTGTTTTTCTAAAATTTTGAAATTTCTTTTTAGTTGTTTCTAATTCCAGAAATTGTGGGGATCAATTCCCTTGGTCCCCGGGCTTAAAAAATCAGTGATATAATGTTTTTACACGTTGACGTAGGTCTTCTTCCATATCGGATAAAAATATTATGAATAATCACTATGTTATACTAGTCATTGATTATTTGTATTTACTCTCCATCTGAGTATGCATGTTGGTTCAATGGGACTAATATATGTTGAATGTTGATATTCACTTGGCTTAAATTAACAGTTTACTCTCCATCTGAGTATGACATGTTTAAGTTTATGGAGTGAAAATCTGTCATTATATATGTATATTGCAAGAATAGCTTCTTTCCCATCGAAATTTGTTGTTCAAGGTGCATAGATTGTATATATATAATGTGTTTTGAATTTTAATGTTCATAATACAAACTGATTTGATCTATTTAAATATTTAATGTCTCCCAGATTAACAATGACTGCTTTTAATCCCCTTACTGCCATTCTTACCCAAAACAAACTTGAGGGTCCAAATTATGTTGATTGGAAACGAAATTTGGATATTGTTCTAATTGCTGAAGAGTACAAATTTGTGCTCGATGAGGTGTGTCCAGAAAAACCTGGAGATGATGCCACAGATGATGAACAGAAGGCTTACCAGAAATGGATTAAGGCTGATGAGATGGCGCGGTGTTACATTTTGGCATCCATGTCGAATGTTCTGCAACATCAGCATCAGTCGATGGAGTCTGGCTTATGACATTCTGGAAAATCTCAAAGAAATGTTCGGAGATCAGAATCGTGCGGCTAAGCAGACTGCCATGAAAGCCCTTCTGAATACCAAAATGGTTGAAGGTTCATCGGTCAGGGACCATGTTCTGAAGATGATGAGTCTTCTGAATGAACTGGAGGTCCTTGGAGCTAACATTGATAAGGACACGCAGGTTGAAATGATCCTGCAGACTTTGCCTGACAGTTTTCAGCAATTTCGCCTGAATTATAACATGAACAAAATGGATTTGTCCCTTGCGAAATTGTTGAATGAGCTGCAGTCGGCAGAGACTATTATCAAGTCCCAAGCTCCTCCCGTGGCATTGAATTTTGAGGCAGGTTCTTCTTCTAAGCCGAGAGGCGGGCAGAAAAAGAAAAAGGCTCAAAAACCCTCTGTTGGTGGCGCGACTGCTGGTGTGAAAAAGGCTAAGGGCAAGTGTTATCACTGCAAGCAGCCCGGGCATCATAAGAAGCAGTGTCCAACTTATCTGGCCAAGCTGAAAAATAAACCAGGTGATTTACATCTACTTGTCGTTGAAACATTTTTAGCGGCTGTTTCTACCATGTCATGGTGTGTAGATTCGGGAGCCACTAATCATATCTGCACTTATTTGCAGGGGTTTCAGGTAACGCGGCGGCTAAGTAAAGGAGAAATCAATGTTTATCAAGCAGACGGTTCAGCAGCCCCAGCTTTAGCATTAGGAAATATTAGTATTTCGTTTGGTAGTGGTAGAGTTTTAGCTTTAAAAGACACATTATATGTACCTTCCGTTAGAAGGAATTTAATTTCGGTTTCTAGCGCTATGAGAGATGGTTATGATTTTAATTGTCATGACGTTGATAAATGTGTTATTACTCATAATAAGCGTTATCTCTCTTCGGCTACATTGATTAATGGTCTTTTTGTTGTTGACTCTATTCCTAAACCGTTACCACCTAAAGAACTGAATAATATTGATTTACCAAGCAAGAGAAAACGTTCTTCTGAATTGAATGAAACATATTTATTTATGGCACTTGCGTTTGGGTCATATAAATCTGAACAGAATTTCCAGGTTGGTCAAGGATGGACCTTTAAGTTCATTGAAAGTGGAGGCACTACAAACTTGTGAATCTTGTTTAGAAGGGAAAATGACAAAACGAAATTTCCCCTCAAAAGGAAATCGGGCAAGTGATAAATTAGAATTAATTCATTCTGATTTGTGTGGTCCAATGAATGTCCAAGCAAGAGGTGGTTTTGAGTATTTTGTGACTTTCACAGATGATTACTCAAAATATGGATATATTTATTTGTTGCGTCGAAAGTCTGAATGTTTTGAAAAGTTCAAAGAATTCAAGACTGAGACTGAAAAGCGACATAATAAACATATCAAGACACTACGATCTGATCGTGGTGGGGAGTACCTCTCTACAGACTTTATTGGTTATTTATCAGAATGTGGAATTACATCTCAATTATCTGCACCTGGAACTCCACAACAAAATGGTGTAGCTGAAAGAAGAAATAGGACTCTTATGGAAATGGTTAGATCAATGATGAGTTATTCCGATTTGCCTTCGTCTTTTTGGGGACATGCCTTAGAAACGGCGAATTATGTTCTGAACTTAGTTCCTTCAAAGTCAGTACCCTTGACCCCTACAGAATTGTGGACTGGGCGCAAGCCTAGTCTGCGGCATATTCGAGTTTGGGGTTGTCCGGCACATGTGCTAAAGGGGAAAACGGATAAATTGGAGGCAAGAACGGATGTATGCGTGTTTATAGGCTATCCAAAAGGGACGAAAGGTGGTTTATTCTATTGTCCTAAAGAGAAAAAGGTAATTGTTAGCACAAATGCTAAGTTTCTAGAAGAGGACTATTTGATGAACCATGTTCCTAGAAGTAAACTCGTTTTACAGGAACTCAGCAAAGGAATGGAAACTCAGTCATCTGAAAATCAAAACGACCATATCCAAACCCCGGAAGTCGATTTTGACATACCATTGCACTTTAGTAGTGGGAGAAATGTCAATAGACTTAATGTACCACAAGAACAAGTGCCCGCAGTCATACTACCACAAAGTAGTGGGAGTCATGTTGAGCAGACTGCACAACAGGAAGAAGTCGTTGATATCCCTGTGGATAGCATGGAGACTCAGGTTCCTGATGATGTTGTGGTTCAACCACAAAATCAATGTGATGTAGTTGCAACTGATGTAGTGCGTAGTTGTAGTGGGAGAGAAATAAGACAGCCAGTTCGTTACACGCTCTTGGGAGAATCATATGATAGGATCCCTGAGGAGCCTACCTCCGAACCTGTCAATTACGACCAAGCACTACATGATAAGGATGCCGATAAGTGGGTTGCTGCTATGAAATCAGAGATGGAGTCTATGTACTCTAATCAGGTTTGGGATCTTGTAGAACCAACTGATGGGGTTAAACCCATTGGATGCAAATGGATCTATAAGAAAAAGAGAGGTGTAGACGGAAAAGTACAAACTTTTAAAGCAAGGCTTGTAGCGAAAGGGTTTACTCAGAAAGAAGGGATTGACTATGAGGAAACCTTCTCGCCGGTAGCCATGCTTAAGTCTATAAGGATTTCTTATCCATTGCTGCTCATTATGATTATGAGATTTGGCAAATGGATGTCAAGACAGCTTTCCTTAATGGAAGTCTTGATGAGTGCATCTATATGATGCAACCAGACGGTTTTATGGAAAGTGGCAAAGAGCACATGTTGTGTAAGCTTAAAAGGTCCATTTATGGACTAAAACAGGCATCTAGGGCATGGAACACTTGTTTTGATAAGGCGATTAAAACTTTTGGTTTTGATCAGTGTCTTAACGAATCTTGTGTATACAAAAAGTGGGATGGGGACAAAGTGGCATTTTTGATCTTATATGTAGATGACATACTGCTCATAGGAAATAATGTGGGCATGTTGAATTCAGTTAAGCAGTGGTTGTCCACACATTTTGATATGAAAGATTTGGGAGAAGCGGCTCATATCCTTGGGATCAAACTCTTGCGAGATCGCAAGAAAAGGATATTAGGCTTGTCCCAAGGTCTTTATATTGATACAATACTCTCCAGGTTTAGCATGCATGATTCCAAGAAAGGATTCCTTCCTTTCAGACATGGAATTTCTCTATCTAAAGATCAGTCTCCTAAGACTGATGAAGAGATAGAAAAGATGAAGGCGGTCCCTTATGCATCAGCTGTGGGGAGCCTCATGTATGCTATGTTATGCACTAGGCCTGATATCTGCTTTGCCGTTGGCGTTGTTAGCAGATTTCAGTCTAATCCTGGGAAAGAGCATTGGACGGCGGTTAAACATATAATCAAGTACCTGAAAAGGACTAGGGATTACATGTTGATCTACCAATCGGATGACCTGGTACCTATTGGGTATACTGATTCGGATTTCCAATCAGACAGAGATTCTAGAAAGTCTACCTCAGGTAATGTGTTTACTCTTGGAGGTGGAGCCATAAGTTGGAGGAGTATCAAGCAAACTTGTGTTGCTGATTCCACCATGGAAGCCGAATATGTGGCAGCCTCTGAGGCAGTCAAAGAGGCAGTTTGGCTCCGTAACTTCCTGAGAGAGTTGGGTGTGGTTCCTTCGATTCAAGCACCAATTATGCTTTACTGTGATAATAGTGGTGCGGTTGCAAATTCAAAGGAGCCACGAAGCCATAAGAGGGCAAAGCACATTGAGCGTAAATATCATTTAATTCGTGATATAGTGCAGAGAGGGGATGTAGTGGTCACCAAGATTGCGTCAGAGAACAACTTGGCAGATCCGTTTACTAAGAGCTTACCACAGAAGACTTTTGATAAGCATGTAGAAGGAATGGGTGTCAAAATTGTAGACGCATGGTTATTAGTCTAAGTGGGAGATTGTTAGAATATACTATAAGCCATGCGTATTGTTATAGTATTCTTTATGAACAATTATTTATTTACTTGTTTAAATTCAATAAAGTTTCATTTTAAATAGATCATGTGTTGGTTTGTGCGTCCATTGCTTACATAGTAGATGATTTAGTGTATAGAGTTTAGCTTATACACGGAAGATTAAATCATCGGTTCTTGTAAGACATAAAAGTTAATGTTCACAATCTAATGATGGAATTGGACAAATCATCGGAATGATTGTAGCACAAGATTAAATATAATTTATCTTGATTATGGGAATGGTTTAATTCCAACTTCTTGTGCTAGTACATTTTGTATGTATTGAACGGATCAAGTAGAGATGAGTATTTTATACTGACTTTATAAAATAATTTCTCTAGTCCATTTAATGTACTTATACTCTTAATCCTGATATAATTATTATTAGCTGTGTATGTCACTTGTTGTTTTGATTTATTAAAAGGCGAGATTCTTTCGCGAGTCAATAAGCCTGGTAAATTGGATAACAATGATATACATTGGCGAAGTAATAATTAGTTGATGGAATCCATGTCTCAATTTTGAGATTGATGATACTCCTTTATGAAAGCTTATAAGTTTTCATGTGTAAACCCGGCCGGTGGATTTTGTATCCGACACATGAAATAAGTTAAGTGTAAGTCTAAAGGAAGTAATCAATAAATTAAATAGTCAGTAATTTAATTTGATTGATTAGTATCTGAATCTTAACATGGGGAGTTAAATAAGGTTTTATGGAAGAATTTCGAAATTGAACTAAGGAGTGCAATTACGAATTTTTAGTGGAATAATTCGTAATTTATTATGATGGAAATTAGTTTCAGAATTTCGAAATTAATATCATAATAGGAAGCCTTGTTAATTAAATTCTGTGGTCCCTACTGTGCCTAAATAATAGAAAATAGTGGAAACTGTTACTTAGTGGGAAAGAAAACGTGGAAACCGTCCCTTAGTGGGAGAAGGAAACCTAACAGGTTTTGAAAACGGTTTTGACCTAAAAAACGCAGCTATATATATGGATATAAGGGCTGGACGTTTTTTTGATGATTCTGACTGCGGTTTCTACTAGAATTTTGCCCACCCAAAATTCTCTTTTTCGGTTATTGTTTGGGTAACACAGTAGAAGACTGTGGAAAGCTGCTAGTGTGTTTTCAACTGAGTAACTGGAGAACGACCTAGATTTGTTGTGTTTACGCTTCAAGAGGTAATCCTAAAATCTCCATACGTGCTAGTTGTTTAGATTACATGTGAATAAGATTCTATTATTGTTTCCGCTGTGGTATATATTCCATCACTGGCCTCGTCCGATAATCAGTGGCTATATTTATCGACAGTGGAACATCAACTGGGCCATGAACCTATTTCACATAGTACCAAGTATGACAGTGGATTGGTAGTCCTGGTAGGAGAACCTATACAGGTACAATTGGTGAGTCCTACTCCGGCTTAATGTTCGGAGTCCATTTTTGAAGCCACATAACCATATCATCGATTTCAATTGATCATATATACCATACGGTTTTACAGACTTCATCATTGGTGACATCAGTAAAAACATTTCGAAAATCATAGACACCAATTTTAACTTCACCTTTAAGCTAAACTTTTTCAGCAAAGACCAATCTAATGCACTCAATGTTTGGTTGAGTTCTCAGAAATTTACCTGTAATTGTGTATTTGCACTCCTATTCCACCACCCTATAGTAGTCGCTTGTCTTGAAGATGAACGCAGGCATTCCATTGAGGGTGGTAACTCTGCCTTTCACATTTGGGCCCCCAAGTCTATTTCCTTTGGGTTTTGCCGGAGAAGCTATTGCTGAGGCATAGCCATTTTTAAAAGGAATTACTTCTTCTGGGCTGTTGGCAGTAGCCGGAGGAGCAAGGCTTTTACTTGGACGCGCCACTATATGGCCGGCCGGCAGAGGGGGATATAATGTTACTGTTAGACAGAGGGGGTACGGAGAGCTTTTTTAGCTTAGCTTTTAATGGAAGCTGATTTCCATATAATAAGTGTTGTCCTGAAAAGTAGGATTATTAGCCTTGATGGATTACTAAAATCCTTGGTTCTTTACGTTACTCCTTCTGGGTAAAGTAACATAAGTAGTAAAGTAAACACAAAAAATTTTACGGGAAAAATTACTCGGCTCAAAAGATACAAAAACCATGTCATACTACGTAGAATTTTTAACTTTAACTTCACTAGTAGAATAATGAGTCAAATGTATTGATTACAAATCTATAACTCAATACCCTCTAGTACTCGTACTTCAGCTATATAATTTACAAGTTACTCTAACTTGTAAAACAAACATTCACTCAACTCACTAATTGTTTATGACACTTTGATTACAGCTCAATTTCCTAAAATACATTTACCAAGCGATTTTAGGGAAGAAGCGATGACCTGTTTTTATTGGAAAACAACTATTGTAATCTAGCCGACCATGAAATTCAAAGTTACTATTAAAAATCAGCTTGGGACTTCTAAATCTCATTAGCAATAGTCAAGGATTGAGGGACTTTATGTGCCATAGGTGTCCCTACGTGCTAAGTAAGGTGATTTTTTCTAAAGAAACACCTTTAGCACCTTAGTTTGAAAATACTTACTTAAAGTGGAGAATATTTTTCATCTCCCTAATAACGCACTTTATGGATCAACTAGATTTCCGTCGTTGCCTACTATCTAGCCGCAATCCCTTTCTTAACCCTAATCATACTTAAGACACGGAATTGAACGCTTCTCACCCCAGAGTCAATAACTAGAAGAATGAGGATGAATTTTTTTCGCAAAGCAAGACTGAATAGTTCATTTACATAATGCGCATTTCTATTCTTTATAGCCCGTTGTTTGGAAATATGGACTACATGTCCTCTATGCTACAAGAACGCAAAATTTTCATCCAGTGACCACCTTAATTATAACATTGTAATAAATAATAAGAAAAGCTTCATAAAATGCACTATCGTGTTTCAATTTATATAAAAAATGAGATTGTTATACGATTCATCAATTGATAACCAAATTACATTGTGATGCATGCAAATTTATAATTAGCAAAGAATCTGTAGGATAAATTTATAGCAAAGGGATTTCCTTCCATGATAACATTTAGTGTTTAATCCGATTAAGAAATTTTTTTGTGTCATTATTATCAGTTACCATTTAGTTAGTTATTTAAAATGGAAGAATTTCGAAAAAAGATTCTCATGAATTTCTTTTAAATGGTAAGAGCGGTAGGTTTAGCAAAATGTCATCCTAGTTTATAAGTACGTGGTAATATATAAACATGTAATTTTTTTCCAACTGTCTGGTAGTACATTTTTAATTTTGGAAACTTCCAAAAATGTTCCAAATAAATCTCAACTTACCAACCTCTAGCCATTAATCATAGACTTACCAAAACTAGCCAACAAAAATTGAAAAACCAAATAATAGGGTTCTTTCTCTCAAAGAATCACATGCAAAAATCACCTTCCATATTTTTATGCGTGATTAGCAACACTAGATACAAGATAGAAAGAAAATTTTATGAATGAGGTAGCAAATAAGGTGATGAAATACCAAAAATATATACAATATTCTAAAAATCTAAACAAAAAAGGAACTTTTTCAATGGGTATAGTTGAAATTCATTGAAAATATATAGATAAGTCAATATACAAAATTTGAGGAATATTGGAGGTGATTTGTACTGGTTTTGTATCAAAATTTGTAATTAAATCGAGTTCAAAAAAGTCTTCTGCGACACATGTATCACGCATGTATCTCACACATATGTATACATGGATATACATGTCATATACAATAGATACAAATATGATACATATGTGATACACAAATGATAGACATATTATTATTTTTATGTTCAGTTTTTACCGATTTTTCAATTCAAACCACCTCAAAACTTCACCAAATCATCCATTCTAAAACTAAGATTCAAGCTCCGTAACTTGTGCCCAATCTATTCTAATAACACTCACTCAAAACAAAGCAAAAATTTAATATTTTTTTTGCTACAAATAGCTAATTGGCTAATTTGGCTAATATTAGTAATATTTTATCAATTGGCTAATTTTATAATGAGCTACCTATAAATGGACATAACTGGTAATTTTCCTTTAATTTTAACTTCATTTTTTGAAGTCGATATGCTGTTGATTGACCCTATATATGATTTGAGTCCAAAGAACTGCTTATTAATGAATTAAGTAAGTTAAAACCTTTAATAGCACAAAACTCACGAAATGAATTTAATGAATGAGATTGGCTTATAACTGTGAGACCCCATGTGTTTTTTTTTTCCTCTCTTCTCTTACGTAATATACGTAATGTGGCGTGGTTATATTAGGTATATATAATTGGGTATAGCACATTGGGAGAATAGGACTGAAAATGTGTGGTAATATCAAGAAACTAAGCTAAAGCTTTAGGTCAACGGAATCCCTTAAACAAAGGTTCGTGGTTAAAAAAATGGCTCGGGTAGCACCTCACGCGTTCGGAAGGTTTAAATTAACTTGTATCTGTGGGATAAGACTAAGAGTATCTAATATGCTAAGAATAATGTGTTATGAGGTATTATAATATTTCACTGGTCACATGTTAAGTTTTGGAGTCAAGCAAGTTGCGAAATAAAGGTCGGTAAAAGTTATAGTCAATTTCTCTAATAATTTTTTAAACTTTGGGTCAAATGTATCAGACCATTTCTCCCAATATATAAAGAGTTATCGGACCCACAACCTACCTAATTGAAGGTCTACGCGTCTAGTTCGCAACCAAAAAAACCTCATATAAAACCGACATTGGAGTAAAATATTATGACTGTTTTACCGTGGACTGTCTGGGCTGAAACTGGGTCGCGAACCGGGTCGGGTCGGCTCAAACAAGTAGTATAAATCGGTAAATTCGACTTAGGCCTCAAAACATTTCATTTTAGTCCAAAAACAGTGAGCAAGCTAAAGAGAAGGTTCCATGGTGTCCTTGAGTGATTAAGGTGCATTTTTAATGATTTCTATCGTTAAAGTTTGCCCCCGTGCCTAGAAACGCAATCTCTACGCTTTGCAATCGTTTCCCCCTTCTATTAGCTGTGTTTGGAGCTATTCTTGGAAGATATGATTTTGTTGTTCTTGCTGGTTCTTCAGGCTTTATAATTGGTTTGCCAAGGTAATCATCTTGGGACTCTTTTATGATCGTTTTTACAAAGTTCTACGGACGTTTCGTCAAGTTAGGGTCATATGGAAAATCTTCCGAATTAAACTCAATTATGAACTGTTTATAGGTGCATATAAGCTATATATATATATATATATATATATATATATATATATATATATATATATATATATATATATATATATATATATATATATATATATATATATAGTGTTTGCGAAGCTTAGGATGCAAGGAACAACTTTTGTGAAGGAACTACAGGCATTCAGACGTTCGTTGGAAAGGTATGTTAAGGCTAAGCTTCGTCCTTCCTTTTAGCACGAATTCTGGGAAATTCCTAAGACGTCAAATGTGATATTTTACTATTCTACTACTAGAAAGACCTTCTGTGAAAGGAATTAAGATCGTAGCTGAAGTATTTTCATGATGCTATTAGGTTGATATTCCACTCATTCGGTTAAATAGGGTATTCGACATCTATATATGTCATTTTATCGGCTTTCTTAACTATATGTATATATATATATGAATTCTTATTCGTCTTTGGGTTGTGTGACTAAAAAAAATAAAGACATTTAGTATTTGCGATCAGTCCTTCTTCCTTGTTAAAGTGTATTTTAAAATCTCTAAAGTGACACGTCGATTTCCAAAAATCTCAAATATGATTTTTATGTTTAAACTGCTAAAATACTTGATTTTTGAAATACTTTCTTTTACTAAATATCAAGAAATCAGTATAAGGATTAAGTGAAGCACCTTAAGCTTTTTATGAACATCTTCAGAGTTAAGTTATCTTTCTAAATGTCGAGTTAAGTTTTCAAGCTTATTCAAAAAAAACATATAAGGTTCCACGAGACAATTGTATGCGATACGAAGGTGATTATGAGATTATGAGAATAAGAGTACCAATGAGCCAAGATTGGCTAAGTTCTTGTTATGTCCTATTATGTGAATTCAAATACATGGCATATTATGCATGGACTTTGAGCTATAATCGGAGGTAAAGGGCCTATTTTCCCGAAAAACTATATATATTGTACAGATGGCCACAGGTTTGCAATATGATACCGGTTAGCTACCGGTAGAGACCGCCATTGCTAGCATTTGGTTGGGTATGTCATGCATTTGCATCAATATATATGTATTCACGACATACGATTACATGAGCATACCATGCATATTTGATTACTATGAGGTCAGATGTCGGCCATGGAGGCTATCAGAGTTTCAGTGTTAGGTGGTATCTCTATTACTTTTTTTACATCAGCTATGTAGGATCCTACTTTCTGCCTTACATACCAGTATATTTTTATTCACACTGATGTCCCGTTGCCTGGGGACACTGTATTTTTGTTTCATGCGTACAGGTCCAGGTAGGGACTCTGATCGACCCCTCCGCTAGGATTTCAGGGTTTAGCTGTGAGTTGGTAAGCTCCACCTCTTCCTGTAGCTTTCATAGGATGATTACTTTTGTTGTACAGTTTGGGTATAGTCGGGGCCTTGTCCCGACAGTGCTTATGACACTCTTAGAGGCTATTGTGGACAAAGTATTCTGGGTTTCTTTTTGCAGCTTTCAGTCTCCAGCCCATAGGCTTGGTATGTATATATTGTCGCACCCCCTTTTCCTCGTGGAATCGGGTTTATGACATTTGGAGAAAAAACTCGTTCTTTGTGGAAACTGGTTTTGAATTTGAAGAGTCACCACCTAATGATTAGGGTGCATTAGGACATCAAAAGAATTTGATTTGAACAACCAGAGATTGGGTA
Organism: Nicotiana sylvestris; assembly: GCF_000393655.2. Classification (NCBI taxonomy): domain Eukaryota; kingdom Viridiplantae; phylum Streptophyta; class Magnoliopsida; order Solanales; family Solanaceae; genus Nicotiana; species Nicotiana sylvestris. The sequence continues at coordinate 31,672,710 of NC_091061.1, forward strand.
AGGGCTTGAAATTATTCCAAGGGGAAGGTGTTAAGCACCCCTCAGAATCCACTAGTGTGGTTCCCGGCCAGACAATTATTGTGAATTTGGTGCAGATAACATGTAGACAAATAAGACTCAAATAAGAGAGGATTTCACATATAAAGGCTTAAAAAATAGACAAAGTTCGGAAGAGCAATTAGAAAAGAAAGCTGATTTGTTAAAGAAAGAGTTGAAATGATAAAAGAAATGAAGAAATAAGGGGAAAGGGGGTCCTAGGTTTATTAACATTATGGATCACCCCACATAATGTCCGGTAATCACTCCTCAATGAGGGGCTACACGTGACATTATCGCGTGATCATTATATCTATATCTACCCTTCCCACTCCATTAAGGTATTGAAGCGCGGGTTGATCTCATTTACTTATTGCATGCTATTACCCATCCCAATCCTATCAGTCCCGAAAGCATTTAGGACTACCAATCCTAAAAGGGAGGGATATTGGGTTTATTTGTAGTTTCAAAGGTAAAAACTCTAAGGCTACACACAAAACACGTATTGCAAGTTGGAGAATCCACATAACAAGCAGAGGCTCAGATATACCTCCTTGAACAATGAAGAACGTAATTAGTATGACTTACACATACTGTTTTATGTCTGATTTTAAAAAAATATTAAAGACGAGGGAGAGGAAATTGTTGAGACAGTTTTAGCTTATCACATAACTCAGATAAGAAGTCTGAATCAGGCCTGCCTGTTGGTTGTAATTATTAATAGAAACAGATTTAGCTTATAATTATCAGCCTAAGGCTTGCCTAAGTATTGGACAAGGATCCTATAGGCATGGTATCTACTAGATTCAGAAAACAATGAAACAACAAGACTCTAAGTAAACCGTTTTGAATGCATACTCGTTAAACTTGCTAAGTGATAGAATCAGATTGTTAAAAGAGAGGCAGGATTTGACTAATTGATTAAAAGTCCTGCGGCTGATAGTAGCCATTATTACTGGGTGAATCAGATTTTTTATTAGAAACCCCTATAGGCATGCTTTCTATACATTAGTGATTTTTTCAGACCTTATAGATATGGTTTCTAGATGCAGAATTGGTTTTTAAACCTATGAGCATGGCATCTAGATGTAATGGAATATACATAATTGAACAATCTTATAGGCATAATTTCTATATGAAGTTAAATATGCAGAACCCTATAGACATTTTCTAAGTAAAGTTTGAACATGTAGAATTCAGAACATCCTATAGGTATAATTTCTATATGCGTTTGAGTATGCAGAATTCAAAATACCTATAGACATGGTATCTACGTGAGATTGGGATATGCAGAATTCAAAATGACCTATAGGCATGATTTCTATATGCATTTGAGTATGCAGAATTCAAAATACCTATAGACATAGTATCTACCCTTTGCATACATAGTTACCCACCCTTTTCACTAACCATCCCCAAGCGTGTATTAAAAATTATTACAGCCCGGAATAAATAAAATTACATCAGAAACTATAAAGGAAAAATACAACTAGAGGAAGCCTGATTCTTGGCTTCCTCTCTGAGTTAAGAGATAGACCAACTCAAAGAGACCATGATCCAAAGCCTTTCTCCCATTTGAGTGTGTCAAAGTTCCCTAAGAGCCTCAATGGGACTCCGGGCACTCACACCCAAATTGCATTATCAGAATGGGGGTCAGTGCAGTGTGGAAGGGCCAACCCTCAAGTGTCCAAGTTCAGAGGGAGCTCAGTGGATCCCAAGGCAAGGCTCACAAGAGGGAGGCAGAACTAAAAGGCTAAGAGAGAGTGCAAGTGCAGAAACAGAACTTGAATAACTAGGGGAGTAAAGGGAAAAGGGAAAGGAGCACAACAGAAATAATAACTCCACACAAAAGGGATTTAGGGGTTGGGAACTGATTGCAGAGAGCCCTTGTGCCTAGGCATTAATTGATCCTGGGCATATGCAACAATATGGAATGTTGTTATACCAACAGAATATACAACATACAATGGTAGCATGAGGTTATGATCCTAGGGGATCAAGTTTGAGTCATAGACAACAATATTTTAATGATGTCATGCCTCAAACAATCATCGTTATCAAACACACTTAGAATACACAATAGAAGCAGAACATGCAGAAAGAAAATACTAAATAAGTATTGAACTAAACACAAGCAGTAGGCAGACAAGAGGAAAAAATGTTAAACAAACACATTTTTGTGGTGCTGAATCTTAATTAGAACATACCAGTTCAACGGAAACAAATAGAGAGAGAAGCAAGCAGCAGGATTTGCAAACAGGCCACAAGTAACAAGAGAGAATACTTTTAAGTATGAGTTCAGAAAACTACGGGTGTTGGTTGTTGTGTTAATGAAAGAGTCATGTATTTATAGTGTAAAAAACAGGCAAAAATAAGGTAAGAAAAATAATTATGGAACTGGGTATCAATAAAAACAATCAGTATAAGATTTCCTTCAATTAAGGAATTCAGACTCAAACGGTAATGAGCGAAAGTTATTTAAGGAAAGAAATCAAATAAGCATCTTGTGCAAAGTAGGCAATTAGGGGTAAATACATCGGAGTTTAATTAAGGGCGGAGTTTTAAAATACACGGTTAAAAAAATAAGGTAAGAATCAATTAGTATACAGTAGATCAAGGAATCAGAGATTTGTAACTATTGGTCCATTAATAAACCAATTCAGAAAGGCTAAGAAAAGCTTTCGACTCAAACCAAGTAACAGGGCAATCAGCAAACAAGGAAAGAAATCAATCAGACTTACACAAAAGGAAGTCTGAAATCATTCAAAAAATTGAAAGCCATTTAGAGGGGAAGTTCAGCACATATAAAGAGTACACAAGTATTAGGCATGCGAGGCTCAATTTAGGACGAAGAAAAAGTGTCATGCAATTGCACAATCAGTAAGTAGTAGACTATAGGAACATGGTAATCATATGGTAACTCAGCAATGGAGAAGAGAGAGTATCAAATAGCATACAAAGGGTCCAGTAGAAGGACCTTAGAAAAGTTTAGCAGGGAATCAGAATCATATAAAGAAACCAAGGTTTAAACAAAGATTTCAAGACTCAGTTGAGCAACAGATGAAACAATCTTCAAAACCTCGAAATAGGTCCAAAGAAAGTTAGGGTTTTTGAAATCAAACAAGTTCAGAGATGAAGAACAAGCAAATCACATAGCAACTGGTCTCAAAACTCGGATGAACCCCCAAATTCTAGGGGTTTTACCATTAATCGAGTGCAAAGACGAAAACAAGTAAATCAGGCGAAAATACTAATGAAATAAGTTCATAAATCTCAGAATGGAACTGAGACCTTTAACATGCATCTTCCAGTAAAAGAAACTCATGAGAAACATAGTAAAAGAACACTCTGCGAAACACAGTAGAAGAACTCATAAGAACATGGTATAAGAAACACATAGGAAACACAGTTGAAGAACTCGTAAGAACACAGTAGGAGAGAAACAAAGTAGAAGAAACTAATAGTAGAAGAAACACACAAGAAACTTAATGAAAATTAGAGAAGCATCTCGACAAAACCCTAAATCGAAAAGATAAAAGTTTGAAAGCATAGTTTTTGAAAGAAATCTCGAGAAACCGTTTAAAGCTCAGGGAAAACATGGATCTAAAGAAATAAGAAGAACCTCAAAACTAGGGTTTCAAAGGAACCCAAATGGTGAGAAAGACTTGGAAAGTCATTGATCTGAGCAGGAGAAGTCGAGATCAGTTTCGAACAGCCATGGCTTGCCGGAGCAGCCGAAGACGCCATAGAACTCAAATCAAACGAAGCCTGGACCAAGATTCTTCATGGTCAGGCCTTGAATCTTCAATAACCCGGCGTGTAGGAGTTGTAGGAGGTCGGTATAAGACTTCAGTTGCCTTGGAAACCATAGATTCCGGTGGTTTTAGGGTGGAAATAAAGGGAGGCGGCTAGGGTTTCTGAGAGAGAATTTGGGAGAGGGGGAATCCAGGGGCAGCTACCGGTGAGAAATGAATAGGGTTTGGGGGGTCTTGGGGAACTAAAAAGGAGAGGAAGAGTGTGAGCCGTTGATCTGTTAGATCAACAGCTAGGATAAAAAAGTGGGCCGGGTGGGTTATTTTAAAGGGTCGTGGGTCGGGTAATTTTAGGAATTGGTCCAGGTATTGAGATCTGAAATTGGGTTTAATTGGGGTGCCAAATCCGGCTAGAAGTGAAATGAAATGGGCTAATATTTAAATAGCCACTTTTTTCTTTGTTTAATTTATTAAAAAATAGTAAAATAATTTCTGGGAGTAATTAAAGGTACTAAAATGATTAATAATATATAATAATGAAAATAAAAATATTGGAGTCAATTTTATAAATATAAATACAATTAAATATTAAAAGAGGCCAATATTGCAATTATATGCAATTTAGCTTTAAAAATGCCAAATAAATTTGTAAAAACATGCAAAAATTATGTTAGCTATATTTTAGTATAAATATATGAATACCATTAATTAATTACCAAAATGATAATTTTGGGAATAAATATTTGATTTTTCTTGATAAGATAGGGCAATAAATTGATTTAAAAATACTTAAAAATTAAGAGAAAAATATTAAAACCTTGGGACATACTTATATATGCATATATATGCTATTTTGAAATTATTTTGCATATTAAAAATATAGGAAAAAATTGGGTATCAACAGCTGCCCCTCTTTACCCGGGAGGGATGAAAGAGTTGTCGGGTAAAGATATGATGGCCAATTTTGATCGAACAAAATGGTTCGAGGAGACTTAGGCCGTATTCTGACTTTTGAGCTTCCCACATATCCCTGGTCTTACAAGAATCAGGTCATATGTAGTTCAGGATCCGTCGACGGAGTACGCCGATGGAGACCTTTCAAGAAAGAACGTAATATTCAGGTTGGGATGAATGGTTAAGGTCTAATAGGGTTGCGGGAACTGGAGCAGGATTGCTCCTGCTAAGATGACCGTTGCTCGCCGGTTTACCTGCAAATAAGCAATACAAGCGTATATTGTGCAGAAATTTAAACATGATGCAAATTCCCGTTGGACCATGAAAGTTGTCTTTGGACGGTTAGGATGACGTCCTTAGACTATGACGTCCTGAGCCATGAAGCGTATAATAAGGATTTGCAAGCCATGAAATGATGCTCTCGGTTTATGAGAATGATGCCTCCGAACTATGATGCCCTTGAATAATGATATGCAAAAGATAAAAAGGGTCCTCAGGCCATGAAATGGTGTTCTCGGGCTATGAGCATGGTGCCTCCAAACAATGATGCCTTTGGACAATTTGGCGATCTTTCAGCCTATGAGATACAGTAGGTGGCGATCTTTCAGCCCATGAAATGCAAAAGGTGGCGATCTTTCAGCGCATAAGATGCAGTAGGTGGCGATCTTTCAGCCCATGAAATACAAAAAGTGGCAATCTTTCAGCCATGCAAATAATAAAGTGGCGATCTTTCATCCATGCAGATGGAGGTAGAGCTTAACCTCGGAAGGCAGAATGGCAGCCTTATGCAATGCAGAAATGCAAATGGAGGTAGAGCTTAACCTCGGAAGGCAGAATGGTAGCCTTATGCAATGCAGAAATGCAGATTGAGGTAGAGCTTAACCCCGGAAGGCAGAATGGTAGCCTTATGCAATGCAGAAATGCAGATGGAGGTAGAGCTTAAACTCGGAAGGCAGAATGGTAGCCTTATGCAAGAAGTAAAAGGGCAAATGATAATAGAATTTTCTTAGCTGATAACGGATTGCGATATTGCGACTGCTGGGGATACTGTGTCTGCTGGGGGACACTGCGGGAGGATAGCAGCTGTGAGTAAGTGCAACGGTTCTGAGAGTTGTATTTCTGAGCAATGTAAGTCTCGTGAGTGTATGGTATATTTGATGATTTTGCAACTCAAGTGCCTGCATCCAAAGAAAAATCGTGAGTTTGTAAAGGGGGGAGGTTAGTTCGTATTCCCGCTGGCTCTGCTTGACTTGCTCGGCTTTGATCTAGTGATACTGCATGTATCATTGGGGTAGTGTTTCCAAACAAGGCAATTTCAAAAATAGACATGCATGATTTAGTAAAATATAATATAAATACATGATTAAGAGTATTTTCTTTAGATGAACCGACGACTGCGACGTGGTTCAGGACATTGCAACCCTTCTTGTTACAGAATTTTGAGGGTTCTCCTCAAAATTCTACCCCAGTTTAATGGATTAATGCTTTCAACTGCTACTAGTGATGATTGGCTAAAATTAACTTCGAAATTTTGAAGGTCCTCCTCAAAATTCTACCCCAGTTTCCAATTGCGGGGGGAAATAAAAGTTTTATTGAATTGTGACAGAACCCATAGGTCTGCCTACGTATCCCCTCTTAAACGGGAATCATGTCAGGCATAGTTCAATTTACATCATATAGGAAAGCATAAAGATTACACGTAGAAACGCTTGACTGCATCTGAATTGATCAGATTTGGCCAGACTTCTCCGTCCATTTCTGCAAGTATGAGGGCTCCTCCTGTTAGAACCTGGTGAACCATGTACGGACCTTGCCAGTTGGGAGGGAATTTCCTTTTGGCTTCATCTTGATGTGGAAAGAATTTCTTTAACACCAGCTGCCCCGGTGTGAACTGTCTCGCCTTGACTCTTTTGTTGAAGGATCTGGACATTCTGTTCTAATAAAGTTGACCATGGCAAACTACATTCATCCTCTTTCTGTTTATGAGGGATAGCTGTTCGTAATGATTTTTCACCCACTCTGCATCGTCGAGCTCAGCTTCTTATATGATCCTTAGGGAGGGAATTTCTACCTCGGCCGGAATGACTACTTCTGTACCATAAACTAGCATATAGGGGGTTGCCCCAGTTGATATGCGGACTGTGGTGCGGTACCCTAGAAGAGCAAATGATAACTTCTCGTGCCACTATTTTTTCTTCTCTATCATTTTCCTCAATATCTTCTTGATATTCTTATTGGCGGCTTCTACTGCCCCGTTCATCTAGGGTCTGTAGGCTGTGGAATTCTTATCTCTAATTCTGAAAGTGTCACACATGGCTTTCATCAAGTCATTGTTGAGGTTGGATCCATTGTCGGTAATGATTGACTCTGGAATCCCGAATCGACAAACAATGCGATCGCGGACAAAGTCTACCACGACTTTCTTAGTCACTGCTCTGTAAGATGCTGCTTCGACCTATTTGGTGAAATAGTCGATTGCTACTAGGATAAACCTGTGCCCGTTGGAGGCAGTGGGCTCGATTGGTCCAATAACATCCATTCCCCAAGTGGTGAACGGCCATGGTAAGCTTGTTGCATTAAGCTCGTTTGGGGGTACCTTTATCATGTCTGCATGTATCTGACAGCGGTGGCATTTCCGGACATACTGGATGCAGTCCATCTCCATAGCCATCCAAAAGTAACCAGCACAGAGTATCTTCTTGTCTAAGACAAAACCGTTCATATATGGACCACAGGTCCCTGCATGAATCTCCTCCAATAGCCTGGATGCTTCTTTCGCGTCGACGCACCTTAGTAATCCCAAATCAGGAGTCCTCCTATGCAAGATTCCTCCGCTGTGAAAGAAATTATTGGATAACCTCCGAAGTGTGCACTTCTGAGTAGGATTTGCGAGCTTTGGGTATTCTCCTTTCATAAGATATTCCTTGATATCATGAAACCAAGGTTTTCCATCTGCTTCTTCCTCAACATGAGCATAATAAGCTGGCTGATCATGGATTTTTATCGGAATAGGGTCAACAAGGTTCTTGTCTGGATGTTGTATCATGTATGATAGGGTAGCCAGTGCATCGGCGAACTCATTCTGGATTCTGAGAACATGTTGGAATTCTGTCTTTGTGAACCTCTTTCTTAATTCCTGTATATGATGCAAATACAGGAGTATCTTGGAGTTTTTCATTGCCTATTCTTCTCGGACCTGATGTATAAGTAGGCCCGAATCTCCGATCACTAGCAACTCTTGAATGTTCATGTGAATGTCCATCTTGAGCCCTAAGATGCAGGCTTCATACTCGGCCATGTTGTTGGTGCACGGGAACCTGAGTTTGGCAGACACCGGATAATGCTGACCAGTTCTTGACACTAGGACTGCTCCTATGCCAACTCCTTTGAAATTTGCTGCTCCATCGAAAAACATTCTCCAACCATCATAGGATTAAACAATACCTCTTTGTCAGGAAAATATGTTTTCAGGGGTTCGTACTCTCCATCCACGGGATTTTCAGCAAGGTGATCTGCCAATGCCTGTCTCTTGATTGCTTTCTGAGTTACGTAAACAATGTCGAACTCACTTAACAGGATTTGCCACTTGGCTAGCTTGCCAGTGGAAATGGGCTTCTGAAAGATTTACTTCAAGGGATCCAGCCTTGATATGAGGTATGTAGTATAAACACAGAAGTAGTGTCTCAGCTTCTGAGCACAGCAAGTACGCTCTAACAGAGAATACCAGGCCTCGTACGGGGTAAACTTCTTACTGAGGTAATAAATGGACTGCTCCTTCCTCTTCATCATGCTGCCCCAGAACACAACCGAATGCTCCATCCAATACTGCAAGGTAAAGTAATAAGGGCCTACCTGGCTTAGGCGGAACTAAGACTGGTGGTGTTGACAGGTATTCCTTGATTCTGTCGAAAGCTTTTTGGCAATCATCAGTCCACTTGGTAGTGGCGTCCTTCTTCAGTATCTTAAATATCAGCTCACAGATAACTGTAGATTGTACTATGAACCAGCTGTTGTAGTTAAGTCTCCCTAAGAAACTCATCACGTCCTTCTTGTTCTTTGGCGGCGGCAATTCTTGAATAGCTTTGACCTTTGATGGATCTAGTTCTATTCCTCGACGACTCACAATAAACCCAAGTAGTTTTCTGGCAAGAACCCCAAATGCACACTTTGCGGGATTCAGTTTCAGGTTTTACCTCCGTAATCTGTTGAAGAATTTCATCAAATCTTCCATGTGATCAGTGGATTTCTTGGACTTGATAATAACATCATCTACGTACACCTCTATCTCCTTGTGTATCATATCGTGGAAGATGGTAGTCATGGCCCTCATATAGGTGGCTCCTGCATTCTTTAGGCCGAACGACATCATTTTGTAATAGTACATTCCCCACGGCATAATGAAAGCTGTTTTCTCAGCATCTTCTTCATCCATCCAGATCTGATGATACCTAGCGAAACAATCCACAAATGATTGCAATTCATGTTTGGCGCAATTGTCGATCAGGATGTGTATGTTTGGCAAGGGAAAGTCATCTTTCGGACTGACCTTATTGAGATCCCGGTAGTCAACACAGACTCTAACCTTCCCATCCTTCTTTGGTACTGACACAATGTTGGCTAACCATGTTGGATATTCTACTACCCTGAGAACCTTGGCTTTGACTTGCTTAGTGACTTCTTCCTTGATTTTTAGACTCATGTCCGGCTTAAAATTTCTGAGCTTTTGCTTTACCGGCGGACATGTTGGATCGGTTAGTAGTTTGTGAGCCACAATAAATGTACTCAGACCAGTCATATCATCATACGACCAAGCGAATATGTCTTCATATTCCCTTAGAATTTCTTTGTATTCCTTCTTTTCTGATGGCGATAAGTGGACACTGATTCTTGTTTCTTTGACGTTCTCTGCATCTCCCAGGTTAACAATATTTGTCTCATCCAAGTTGGACTTAGGTCTGTTCTCAAAATTCTCAACTTCCTTAACAACCTCTTATGGTATTTCATCTTCCTTTGAATTTGTGTCCGTTTGTTGCGTTGTCTCGTTGCATGTCACAGTGATTGGTTCATCAAGATAAGTGATAGTAATGTTGTGTAAGTAAAGTAATGATAGAAAACAATAGTAATAAGTGTTGATTCATAATCAAAGTCAAAAATGTTTTGATAAATTGCATAATCGTTTTGAACATTGGAGATCTTATTGCGGGAACTAAAATGCGGAAGGAAAATTAATTGGTAAATAAAAACAGTGCATGATGCTTGTTTAGCCTTGCTACCCCGAGGCTCGTCGGGCTCTAATTGTCCTGATGGTCCAGTTATTGAAGCGTTCCCCTCTGCTTATGGCCTGTATGGAAGGGCCTGCCTCCCCCTCCTCCTCAAGAACAACATAACAGTCCATGTCATTGTTTTTCAGGAACAAATTCCTCATTGCTACAAGTGCTTCTTCTTCCTCTGACCCATAGATAGCATCGGCCGGTTGGAAAGTCTGCTCCAAGTGTGGTATTGGCTACTCCAACGGGTAGCGGAGGGCTTTATATTCAGCCTCTGCAGAAGATAATGCTATAGTAGGCTGCTTCTTGGATTTCCAGGAAACAGGGCAACCACCAATTAATAATAGAAACCCAGAAACTGATTTTCTACTATCAGAACAACTGGCCCAATCAGAGTCAGAGTAACCTTTCAAGGAAAAATCAATGACATTATTCAAAAATAGCACCAAATCAGAAGTACCAGCCAAATATCTCAGTACATCATAACCAGCCTCTAAATGAGGTACCCTAGGAGCAGACATAAACTGGCTGAGGTGCTGAACAGTGAAGGAAATATCAGGTCGAGTATGTTGCAAATAATTCAGTTTACCAACTAATTGTCTATAGATGGAAGGGTCAGGAAGTAGGGCACCAGAATCAGCTGAAAGTTTAACATGAGGATCCAAAGGGGACACAACAGGACTGACAGAAGAACAATTGTATTCTTGGAGAAAATCAGTAGTAAACTTATGCTTTCCAACTAAGAAACCATCAGGAATTTTGAGGACTTCAAGACCAAGAAAATAATGAATTTCCCCAACATCTTCTATTTTGAATTGGGCATCAAGAAAGTGTTTCAGGGCAGTAATTTCAGACATATCATCCCCAGCAACTAATATATCATCCACACATACGGTTACAATAGTAAGATGGTCCCTTGATGACTTCCTAAATAGAGAATAATTATTTAAACTCGGCTGAAAACCCTTAGACTACAAAGCAGTAGACAGTTTAACATACCACTACCTAGAGGCTTGTCTTAATCCATAGAGAGACTTATTTAGCTTACAAACTAAAGAAGAAACAAGGACAGAATCAGAAGAGGTGACTGAAATACCTTGAGGAATTTTCATGAACACTTCCTCATCTAAATCACTATGTAGAAAAGCATTATTCACATCAAGTTGATAAACAGACCAGCCCCTCTTAGCAGCTATAGATAAAAGACATTTAACAGTGGTCATCTTAACTACAGGGGAAAAGGTCTCATTAAAGTCTACACCCTCCTATTGAGTATCCCCCCTAATTACTAGCCTTGCTTTATATCTTTCAATAGATCCATCAACTCTTTGTTTAATTTTGTATACTTATTTACAAGGTATGGCCTTTTTACCAACAGAAAGAGCGACGACGTACCAAGTGTTTTTAGCTTCCAAGGCTTGAAATTCCTTCATCATAGCCTCTTGCCAAGCATGGTGAGAGGCAGCCTGATGATAGAACTTAGGTTCTTGCAAGCAAGCTTCAGAAGACACAGAAAGTACCTTAGAAGTAGAAGCAATATTGCAAACATAATCTCTAAGATATGTAGGAGGATGAGAGGTTCTGGTTAATATTCTGAGAATAGGAGAAAAATGAGAAGGTGTAAAGACTGGAGAAGATTGCACGTGAGAAGAAGAAGAAGAAGAGTGAGGAGATGAAACATGAGGAGGTTAAGAATCAGGAGATGTATTAGAGTGATCAGGTGACATATGAGGAAAAGAAACAGTAGGAGAAACAGAAGGAACAGAAGGTGGAAACAAGTGACTAGAACTAGGAGCAGAATAAGGAAATACATGTTCATGGAAAATGACATCTCTAGAAAAGAAAATACTAAAGTTAGACAAAGTAAGCAACTTGTAGCCTTTCTTGCTAGGACTGTAACCAATGAAAACAGAAGGAATGGTTCTAGATTTTAGTTTATCCCTATATGTCTTAGGCACAACAGCAAAACAGAGACAACCAAAAGTCTTAAGATGAGATATGCTAGGTTCAGTTCCATGGAGAAGTTCAAAAGGTGATTTGTTTTCAGTAATGGAGAAGGAAATCTATTGATAAGGTATGTGGCAGTTAGTATACGCTCTCCCCAATATTTAATAGGCAGCTTAGATTGGAATAGGAGTGCTCTAGCAATCTCAAGGAGATGTTTATGTTTCCTTTCTACAACATCATTTTGTTGAGCTATATGTGGGCAGGATGTTTGATGTAATATACCATGGTCAGAAAAGAATGATATAGCTGTGGAACTGGACACAAGCTCAAAAGCATTAACAGACCTAACCACTTGTATTAAGGAATGAAATTGAGTTTTTACCATAATAATGAAAGATTGTAGGACAGTAAAAACAGTTTCTTTAGAGGATAATAGAAATGTCCAAGTTGCTCTAGAGTAATCATCCACAATAGTCATGAAATATTTAAAGCCATTATATGTTTGAGTATGGTAAGGACCCTAAAGATCTACATGTATAAGTTGAAAAGGGAAAGTGGATTGTATTTCACTTTCAGAAAAAGGTTGTCTTTGCTGCCTAGCCATAGGACACAAGAAAGATTGTTTCTTAGGCAATTTAGCACACAGGAAAGGGATAGTTTTCATTTTACTAAAGGGCAATTGTCCAAGTCTAAGATGCCATGAATGGTCAAAAGATAAATCTGGAGAAGAAACACAAACAGAAGACTCTTCAGCATTTACTGAATTAGAAGAAATGAGACAATAAAAAAAAAACTATTGCTCTTATTCATATCATTGATGGAATAGGCTGTAATGGTATTTACAAATGAGGTATTGCAAAAAGAGTTGCAATTAGAATTGAGAGTAGTAGGGTTGAGAATATAGAGCCCATTCTGAAGACTACCAAGTGCCACTAGCCTCTTCAGAGAAGGGCCCTGCAAAACACAAGCAACAGAAGAGAATAAGGCTAAACAATTTATTTGTAGAATTAATTGAGCAAGAGAAATCAGGTTATATTGAAAAGAAGAAACTAGAAGCACATTCGTCAGGGAAATTTCATGGGTTAGGGTTAGAGTTCCGGTGCATGTCACTTTTACTTTGTATCCATTAGGCAAAGTAACTAGGTAAGGAAAAATAAGAGGTTTAATATCAGATAAGAATGAAGAGTGTGGTGTCATGTGATTAGTTGCACCTGAATCTATATTCCAAGGACTATTCTCTATCTTAGAAAAATTACAAGCAAGAAACCTAGAACTATTGAAAGTAAGGTTACCTATCAAGCCTGCAAAGTTGGCAGAGCCAGTAGTGATTTCCTGAGGACCAGAACCAGTAGTGATTTTGGACTGTTGGAGAAGATTCATCAATTGATCAAATTGCTCCTTAGTAATGCTTGTACCTCCGGAGTCTAAAGACATTTGCCTAACATCTCCACCACCAGCTTCAAGCTGACCTTGAGATTGAGTATTAGAAACTTGAGCAAAAGCTGCAACCCTTTTGAACTTAGCTGGGAATCCAGGTGGAAAGACATGGAGTTTGAAGCATTTTTCAATTGAGTGTCCAGGCTTTTACAGTATCTACATATCAAATTATTTCTCTTGGCTATGTCAAAGTTAACTCTCTAGTTGTAAGGTTTTTGTGTGCCAGTGGAGAATGCCACAGAATCAGAATTGAAAGAAGGAATAGCAACTTGTAGGGCTTTCATCATTCACAAGCATAGTGCATACACTGTCCACATTAGGTAGGGGCTTCATCAAGAGAATACTACGTCTGATTGTGGAGTAGGACTCATTGAGTCCCATTAGAAACTGATGTACCTTTTGATCTTCATCTAGTTTCTAAAATTTCTCCTTGAAACAATCAGGATAAGAAATAGAAGATGAGAGTTCATCCCATAGCTTTTTTATTCTATTGAAATAGGAGGAGACACTGGATGTTCCTTGAAAATGGATGAGATTTCCTATCTAATCTGATATATTTTGATTCCACTGGCCTGCAAACCTCTTTTCAATTTCATTCCATAACTTTCAGCAGATTCTGTGTACATGACAGTTTCCCTAATTTCTCGATCCAAACTGTTAAGAATCCAAGTGACTACCATGTCGTTACATCTGGTCCAAGGCTCAAATAGTGGGGAATTAGGACTAGGTTTCGGAATTGTACCCTTAATCATCCATAATTTGTTCTTACAAGATAAACCTAGTAACATTCCCCTTCGCCAACTCGCATAACCAATTCCATCAAATGTGCTAGAAACCAACACCATCCCAAGAGAATTGGACGTCAAAAGATATAAAGGAGAAGAGGGATGTACAGTAGTATCATCACTACCAACGGTACTGTCAACCGGAGTCGAGGTTGAACCCATAGCAATTCACTCAAGGTTTCAACAAAGAGAAGATTATATCGACACTCAATTGAATTAATTCAAAAAAAAAAAAAACAATAAGAGAACAATACTTGTCTGAAAATAAATGCCTTTAGAAGAAGAAATCGCCGATGTACACCACTGGAACTGTCGAACCACAACCTCCTCGCAACAGCTCAACGTCAAAACCCTAACTTCTCAACAAAAATTGTAGAAATCCGGAGGAAATACCAACAAACAACAGCGGAAAACTCAGCGAAAACAATATAACAAAGATAACATCCAAACGGATGCAAATCGCCGGAAATCGAGTCTCGTCGGAAAATAGAACTCCGGCAAACACTAATGACGTTAGGATCGGTCGATAGGAAATCGTAAGAGCCACACGAATCTATGCTCTGATACCATGTTAATACACATATTTATTAAGTAAAAGCCATAGATTGAAGAAAACATACCTTGAGAAGAAGTTCTGAGAAAAATCCCCTTTTTTCTTCCTTTTTTTTCCAGAATGTTCTGTACAAACTTGTTCCAAATTAACATTCTCCTATATACAATTTGGGTCGGGTTGACTTAAATTATATTTGGGCCTAAACATAAATTGGGCCTGCTACTTAACCGGGTTATCACAATTTTCAGCTTCAACAGCTTTCCCTCGTTGCCTATTATCTAGCTGCTATCCTTTCTTAACCCTAATCATACTTGAGACATGGAATTGAATGTTTCTCACCCCAAAGTTAATAAATTCAAGAATAAGGAGGACTTTTTTTGGCAAAGCAAGACTGATTAGCTCATTTATACGAATTGTCGGGTACTTCTTATGGAACCTTTTCCTTACTGTGATTGGTTTCACTTTCCCTTAATGCAGTATCCAAACATAATATATATCAATATCAATAAAATATTGATTTTAAATAAAGCGCACTTCTATTCTTTATAGCCTTTGTTTTGAAATGTGGACCACATGTCATCTATGCTATAAGAACGCAGAATTTTCATCCAGTGAACCACTTTAATTGTAATATTGTAACAAATAATATGAAGAGATTCATAAAACTCACTATCGTGTTTCAATATATATAAAAAATGAGATTTTTATACTATTCATCTTTTGATGACCAAATTATATTGTGATGCATGCAAATTTATAATTAGCAAAGATATCTTTAGGAAAAATTTATACCAAAGAGATTTCCTTCCATAATATCATTTGGTGTTTAATCCGATTAAGGAAACTTTCTGTATTATTATTAGCTACCATTTAGTTAGTTATTAAAAAATGAAAGAATTTTCAAAATTTCTTTTCTCATGAATTTCTTTGAAATCGTAAGAGCGGTAGGTTGAACAAAATGTCATCCTAGTTTATAAGTATATAGTAATATATAAACATGTAAAAAATTTCCCACTGTCTAGGAGTACATTTCTATCTTTAGCTTCAAATATCAAAGTCGATATGTTGTTGATTGACCCTATATAGGATTTGAATCCAAAGAACTGATTATTAATGAATTTAGTAAGTTTAAATCTTTTAGAGAACAAAACTCACGAAATGAATTTAATGAATGAGATTGGCTTATAGTATTCAATCACCTACTTATATTGTGATCCATAAGTAGATTTCATGTAAAGATAATTCTAGTAAGAAATTTATACCAGAAAGAATACTTTCCATATCCTTTAAGTATGATCCGACTAAGAAAATCTCTTGTACCATTATTTGTACATCATCTAGTTCCCCAAATGTTTCATCCAAGAAGAAAAAAATAAAAGGTTGACAAGTTCTTATCATGGCATCATCATCATCGTCAACAACGGGAGAGAAGAAGATGTTGACACTGAAGAGCGGCGATAACGAAGCATTTTACCTTGAGGAATCTTTGGTCTTACAGTCTGACCTTATCAAGACCATTGTGAAAGAGGAATGCATTTCCAGCATCCCATTGCCTAGTATCAAAAGCAAGACACTGGTAAAAATTATTGAATACCTCAAGAAGCACGCGGAGCTCACTGCCTCGAACAAAGAAGACTTCAAGAATTTCGAGAAAGAGTTTGTGAATGTTGCGTTGGAAGAGCTGCTTGACATAACTGTGGCAGTAAGTTATCTGAAAATTAATGGTTTGTTGGAATTCTGTTGCCAGGCTGTGGCTGACAGAATAAAGGACAAGAGCGTTGAAGCCGTTCAGAAGATTTTTAAAATTGAAAGTGATTTTACCCCAGAAGAAGTGACAGAGTTTAAAAGGGAAACTTCTTGGGCCTTTGAAGGTGACCTTGATGATACCACCATCTAGGGTTTTATGGTAGTGAAGGGAAAAATTATATTTGATCTGAATAAACATATAAAATTAATTTCTTTCGTGTACCGATTTGGTGGATGTCTATTTGATTTTGAAATAAAGCTTTATGCTAAGAAAAAGGTAGAAAGGAAAATACTATCTGATATAGTGAAGGGTGTTTGATAGTATTTATCTATTCCTTGAAAACTAATTTGTATTCGATCATTTATATGCTATCTATAGCTATCTTTGTCTTCGTGTTGGTTGGAGTGATATTTGAGATTAATCATAATAGATCTGCTTCTTGTATCGAACAAGCTAATACCATTTGAATTTTGAGAAAAACAATTATGCTAATAAAAGAAAAATCAGAAATAATTTCTTAATGAAAGATGGTTGAAAATATTCAATTCTAGAGAAGCTTTGATATGTTCAGTATACTGTAACTATTTTTTGTTTTCATATTTGTTCGATTGATAAATTTGAAGTAGCTATCATTTGTTAATGATTAAGCAATAATAAGATTATTCTTGCTCTTTTATATATGAGATGGCATTAGTTTAAATATAATCTCGTTATACGTATAGTACTTGAGCACCAATTATGTTTCACTAACTTGATTTAACGGTGAATAAAACCAAGAAAAGATCCAAAACCTTAATTATCAATTTTTTTGACACATTAAATGTCAACAGATCAGCTTGGTGTTAACTCCAATTGTCATGACCAGGAATTCTCACCGCCGAGACCGCAAAGCGCCTAACATTTCCACTTTCCAAACAAGCCAACGTTAGAATATTATTAAGCCAAACCTCATTCAATTCAACAATTAACAGTAAACAACTAAAGTGAAATACAACGAGTGTGGAATAATTTAATAACTTCATAATTTACTACTACCCGGATCTGGTGTCACAAGTTCACGAACATTCTAGGATTTACTACAAGTAATAGTCTGAAAGAAATACAATTGTTTGAATGAAAGAAGCAGTAAAACAAATAGGAACAAGTAACCATAGTAAAAGAAAGTACACGGCATCACCCTTCGTGCTCTTACTCTCAACCTCATCATATGAATCTAATAGAAACAGCACGGCATCACACTTCGTGCATTAACTCTCTCACAACATGGCACGACATCACCCTTCATGCATTAACACTCACAATATGGCACGACATCACCCTTCATGCATTAACACTCTCCCTCACCAAAACAATGAACAATAATAACAGGGAGATAATCAAGAACAAGTCTTACTTCAACATTTGGTTCCACAATACCAACCTCAACTTTAAATCAATACTCAATCAATACAAAAATCCGTAAATATGAGAGAACGATCAACATAATGATTAACTAGTCTAAGCATGCGTAATATGATCATGGAAAGCTACAATTACATGAATAAAACTCACTCGCATGCTATAACTCAACAACAATGCATCGATACTCGTCACTTCACCTATACGTTGTACTCAACATTCAAACACGTAGCAAATAGGCAAATAAGACCTAATCTCTCAAACCAAGGTTAACCACGACACTTACCTCGCTCCGCGGTCAATTCAAAGCTCTACCGAGGCTTTTCCCCTAGAATTTGCTTCCGAACCACTCGTAGCTAGCCACAATTAACTCAATAACATCAAATACTGTTAAAGGAATCAACTACAATGCATAAATTTGAATTTTCCAAACTTTTCCCAAAAAGTCAAAAACCAACCCTCAGCCTGCTTGGTCAAAACCCGAGGTTCGTACCAAAATTTATTTACCCATTCACCCCCCGATCCCAAATATATAATTGATTTTGGAATCCGACCTCAATTTGAGGTCTAAATCTCCAATTTTCCAAATCCCAAGTTTCTACCCGAAAAACCCCGATTCTACCATGAAAACTCTAGATTTTAGGTTTAAAATTCATCAAATGTAATAGGTAATTGAAAGAAAGTAGGTTAGAATCACTTACCAATAATTTGGGGAAAAAAAATATCTTGGGAGAATTGTCTATAGGCTTTCTCGCTTTAGAAAATTTGAAAGAATGGCCATAATCCCGTACTGGGACTATTTAATAGTTGGGCGACAGTGTTCATCGCGTTCGCGTGAACACTGTCGCGTCAGCGACGAGCAAGGCCTATATTATAACTTCTATTTTTACAACCGGACGTCTGAATCACGTCAAACCAACTCCGTTTTTCACCAAATTTCACAGACAAGTCATAAATATTATAATGGACTTATATCGGGCTCCGAAACCAAAATACGGACCCGATAACAACGAAACCAAATATTAACCAAATTCTTAAAATCATAAAATTTTGTTTTTATCTTAAAATTCTTAAAATTTTCAAGATGGCAAAAATTCTTGTTTTTATCAGTTTTTAGCATATAAGTCTTCCGGAAAAATACCTCATCCGCGCACATAAATCGAGAAAGACTAAATTAAGATATATAAGGCTTCGAAACACATAATTTAGTTCATCATCTGCATTTCTGTCTTTTTTTGTTTTGTTTTTGCTTTGGTTCCAAACCAAAAAAAAAAGAGATAAGATCAAGTGATGTTTCAAGAAAGAAAATCTGCATAGATATTGGTGTTACGAAGAAAATACGAGATTTGTGAAGCCAATGGTGGCTTCTTCACCCCACTGACTATGCTCGTGTGTCTGTGAGTATAAGACCGTTGAGGACAGTGATTGGGTTTTTTAATTGGCAGTAATATATTTACGGCCAATTGGTGTAGCCTTAATTGTCAGATCAAGCTGAAAATATTCATCGCTTCTTCATTGTTTGGAGTGGAAGGCTTTTAAAAAATAAAACCTTGGTCTTTTCGCGTAAAACCAAGGATGACTTGTTGGCACTTGACCAATTAAGATGGAAAAAAATAAGAATCTTGAACTAATGACATATAAAAAAATTCATATCCTAAATGCTGGACGAGTGTTATGTCTTCCATCGGTTCACAACCGAATGAATTTAGTGAATATTTTGACTCTGTTCCACATGATTGCAAAGAGACTGCCCCATGCACAAATTTAAGAGTCTCTAAGGCAGAAACTTCAAACTATTTAAATGGCCTGCAACGGTGAGTAAGCCAGAGATGTGGAGGTACTCGAGAAACTGGAAGGAACTGCTAATTTTCTTGGAATTCAGCAATTCTGTGGATGTCCGAGCCCTCACCAAGAAGAAAGTAATATGTGATAACCCGATTGGTCATCTAGAGTTTTAAACCTTAATTTTGTGTTTCAAAGTCTCCAATAGCTTCTTTAAGTCTCCCGCAATTTGCGTGCGCAGTGCGGGTATTTTTTCGGAAGACTTTTATGTTAAAAAGTGATAAAATATGAATTTTTGTCTTAAAAATCCATTTGAATTGACTCCGATCAACGTTTCAAGCAAACAGATTCGGATACGTATTTTGACGGTCTCGGTGGATCCGTATCGTGATTTAGAACTTGGACGTATGCCCGAAATTGAATTCGGAGGTCCCTACCTCGAGTTATAACTTTTTGTTTAATTTTCAAAGTTTAAAGGTTTAAAGAAATCAAAGATTTGAACAATGTTTGACTTTGTTGATACCGAGTCCGTATCTTGGTTCCGAAACTCGGTATATGTTCATTACTATATTTATGACTTGTCTGCAAAATTTGGTGAGAATCAAAGTTGGTTTGACGTTATTCGGACGTCCGGTTGTTGAAATAGAAATTTTAAAGTTTCATTGAAAATTCCACTTGATTTGGTGTCCCATTCATAATTCTAGGTGCTATTTTGGCAATCTGATTGCGCGAGCAAGATCATATGATATGTTTAAACTTTTGTGCATATTTGGTTTGGAGCCCCGAGGGCTCGAGTGAGTTTCGGATAGGCTACAAAGTGAATTTGGACTTAAAAAATAGCTGGTGCAAGTCTGTTTCTGGTGCAGGCCTTAGACTTCGCAATTGCTAGGTCTGGTTTCGCATTTGCGATGGGGAAGACTCCTTGTCAGACATGCATTTGTGAGCTACTTCCTCGCATTTGCGAAAAAGTAGTTGGGCATCAATGATTCGCAATTGCGACATCTGCACCTGGACTTAAGCTAAGTTAGACGTGATTTCTCTCATTCTTTTAAGTTTTAAAACTTTGAAACCCTACTGGCAATTTTTTCAAGAGCTCTTCTTCACAATTCATTGGTGAGTGATTCTAACCTACTTTCTTTCAATTTTTCATTCCATTTCATAAGATTTCAACCTAAAATCTAGTATCTTCATGGTGAAATTTGGGGGTTTGGGTAATCAGGCTCGGGGTGAATGAATAATCAGGTTTTGGTGTGACTTTCGGGTTTGGACATCCGGGAGTTGACATTTGTTGACTTTTTCAATAATGGCCTAAATTGAACCTTTGTCATTCGTTGGTAGTTCATAAGGCTTATTTTGAATCGTTTGGTTGATAATTTGCTAGATTTGGTTGGTTCGGAAGCTTGTTTGAAAGGCAAAGACGTGGTTGAGCTTTGAATTGATCGTTCGAGTGAGGTAAGTGTCGTGATTAACCTTGACTTGAGGGATTAGGACTTGTTTGATTATGGGCTACTTATTTAAATATTGGATACAACGTATATGTGAGGTGACGAGTACTTATGTTTTGTTGTTGGGTTGAAGCATGCGGGTGAGACTTGTTTCTTGTCATTTATTTTTTTCTTTGATCATGATATCCATACTAAGAGATGTCAGTATTGATACCCCTACAGTTGATTCAGTCCCAGTAGTGCAGGATTTTCCTGATGTGTTTCCAGCTGATCTTCCAAGCATGCCACCCGATAGAGATATTGATTTTGGCATTAATCTGTCGCTGGGCGCTCGGCCCATTTCTATTCCTCCGTATCATATGGCCCCTCTTGAGTTAAAGGATCAGTTACATGAATTGTTTGATAAGGGTTTCATTTGGCCTAGTGTATCACCTTGGGGTGCTCTTGTCTTGTTTGTGAAGAAAAAGGATCGTTCTATGCGTATGTGCATTGACTATTGCCAGTTAAACAAAGTTGCAGTGAAGAACCGTTGTCCTTTGCCTCGTATTGATGATTTGTTTGATCAAATTCAGGGTGCACGAGTGTTTTCTAAGATTGACTTGCATTCAGGTTAACATCAGTTGAAGATTCGGGAGCCAGATATCCCGAAGACTGCTTTCAGGACTCGGTATGGTCATTACGAGTTCCTTGTTATGTCATTTGGGCTGACCAATGCCCCAGCAGCCTTTATGCATTTGATGCACAGTGTGTGCCGGCGATATCTTGACTCATTCGTCATTGTCTTTATTGATGATATTCTGGTGTATTCCCGGAGTCGGGAAGATCATGACCAACACCTGAGGATAGTGCTTCAGACCTTGAGAGAAAAGAAGTTATATGCAAAGTTCTCGAAATGTGAGTTTTGGTTAGATTTCGTGGCATTCTCAGACCACGTGGTATCGAGTGAGGGTATTCAAGTGGATCCGAAGAAAGTGGAAGCGGTACAGAGTTGGCCCAGACCATCCTCAGCTACAGAGATCCGTATTTTTCTTGGCTTAACGGGTTACTATCATCGTTTGTTGATTGGTTTTCATTGATTGCATCCCCTATGACCAGGGTGCCCTGGAAGGGTTCTCCATTCCAGTGGACATAAGAGTGTGAGGTGAGCTTTCAAAAGCTCAAGACAGCTTTGACTATAGCCTCAATTTTGATATTGCCTACAGGTTCGAGGTCTTATACTGTCTATTGTGATGCCTCGAGGATTGGCCTTGGAGTGGTATTAATGCAGGACGGTAGGGTGATTGCCTACACGTCCAGACAGTTGAAGGTACATGAGAAGAGTTATCCTGTCCATGATCTCGAGTTAGCTGCTATTGTTCACGCCTTGAAGATCTGGCTTCATTATTTATATGGTGTGCCTTGTGAGATTTATACTGATCACCGAAGTTTGCAGCATCTGTTCAAGTAGAAGAATCTTAATTTGCATCAGAGGAGGTGGTTAGATCTGCTGAAGGACTATGATATCACTATCTTGTATAACCCGAGCAAGGGCAATATGGTGGCCGATGCTTTGAGTCGCTGGGTATAGAGTTTGGGGAGTTTAGCTTATCTACCAGTAGCGGAGAGGCCCATGGCTATAGATGTTCTAGCCTTAGCCAGCCAATTTGTGAGATTAGATCTTTCAGAGTCTAGTCGGGTTCTAGCTTGCGTGGTTTCTCGGTCTTCCTTGTTTGATCGTATCCGGGAGCAGCAGTTTGATAACCCTCATTTGATTTTCCTCAAGGACAAGGTTCAATACGGTGATGCAAGAGATGTGACTATTTGTGATGATGGGGTATTGAGGATGCAGGGTCGACTTTGTGTACCCAATATAGATGGGCTTCGAGAGTTGATTCTAGAGGAGTCCCATAGTTCACGGTATTCCATTCATTTGGGTGCCGCGAAGATGTACCAGGATTTGAGGTAGCACTATTGGTGGAGGCAGATGAAGAAATATATAGTTGGGTTTGTAGCTCGGCGCCTCAATTGTCAGCAGGTGAAGTATGAGCACCAGAGACCGGGTGGGTTGCTTCAGTAGATAGAGATTCTGGAGTGGAAGTGGGAGCGGATCACCATGGACTTCGTAGTTTTACTCCCACGGACTTTGAGGAAGTTCGATGACATTTGGGTGATTGTCGATCGGCTGACCAAGTCTGCACACTTTATTCCTGTGTGTACTACCTATTCTTCGGAGTGTCTGGCTGAGATTTATATTCAGAAGATTGTTCGTATGCATGGTATTCCAGTTTGCATCATTTCAGATAGAGGTACTCAGTTCACATCACGGTTCTGGAGGGCCGTACAACATGAGTTGGGTACTCTGGTGGAGTTCAGTACAACATTTCACCCTCAGATGGACGAACAATCTTAGCGCACTATTCAGATTCTTGAGGATATGCTCCGTGCATGTGTGATTGAGTTTGGAGGGTCTTGGGATCATTCTTGCCATTGGCGGAGTTTGTCTACAACAACATCTATCAGTCCAGCATTCAAATGGCACCATACAAGGTTTTATATGGTAGGCGGTATAGATCCCCGGTGGGTTGGTTTGAGCCAAACGAGGCTAGATTTTGGGGCACAGACATGGTTTAGGATGCTTTAGAGAAGGTTAAGGTGATTCAGGATAGACTCCGTATATCCCAGTCCGGACAGAAGAGTTACGCATACCGGATGGTTCGTGATGTTTCCTATATGGTTGGAGAGCGGGTTTGCTTCAAGTTTCGCTTATGAAGGGCTTTATGAGATTTGGGAAGAAAGGGAAGTTGAGTCCGAGATTTATTGGTCCTTTTGAGATATTGCGGTGTGTTGGGGAGGTTTCTTATGAGCTTGCCTTTCCTCCCAGCGTAGCAGGAGTTCACCCGGTATTTCATGTTTCGATGCTCCGAGGTATCACGGTGATCCGTCACACGTGTTGGATTTCAGTTCAGTTCAGTTGGACAAGGATCTATATTATGTTGAGGAGCCAATGACAATATTGGACAGGAAGGTTCAAAGGTTGAGGTCAAAGTACATTGCAACAGTGAAGGTTCAGTGGCGGGGTCAACCGGTCGAGGAGGCGACTTGGGAGACTGAGCAGAATTTGAGAGTTTTTGGAGTTCTTAGGCTTGAATCCGATGTTAAGTAGTTGTTTTGAGCAATACGAAGGTTGGAACAAGTTTGAATGATATTCTAGGATTTGTTGGCATGTGTAGTTGAGGTCTCGGGGGCCTCGGGTGTGTTTCGGATGCTCAACGAACCATTTTTGGACTTGGAGAAGGATCAGATTTTTGCTGGTATTTGTTGCAAACTTTTCTTCATCGCAATCGCGTGAGGAGGCTCACAATCGCAAAGGCTTAGATAAGGTAGAAGGTATTTTGTTCTACGCGATCGCGGGATGGGGAATGCGAACGCGTAGTAATAGCAGGAGTTGAATCGTGAACGCGTGGGCTACGCCGCTTTCGCGAAGAGGAAGAAGTGAGACAGCTGAGGATTTGGAAGTTTGCTCTTCACGATCGCGTGAGGCCAAACGCTATCGTGTAGATTTAATTTAGGGGTCAGTGATGTTGCTCTTCGCGATCGTGTGGGTGCTTTCGCGATCGCGATTGAGGAATTGCCTGGGCAGAATATAAAATTTCAAAGTCGAGGGTTTAGCCATTTTTATCAAAACTAGAGCTTGGGAGCTCGGATTTGAGCGGGATTTTGAGGTATTTTCAGAGATATCGATTGGGTAATGATTCCAAAATCATTTTTGCTTAAAACCCATTAATCTAAACGTGAATTCATCATCTAATTTCGGATTTGGGGTGAGAAATTGGGGAAATATTTGGAAAAGTTCTTAGACCTAATTTTCAAGTTTTGATTGGGGATTTGATATTGGATTTGGATAATTTTGGTATGGTTAGACTCGTGAGTGAATGAGGGTTCGTAATCCGTAACTTTTACCCGATTTCGAGACTTGGGCCCGTTGGGTATTTTTGTCATTTTACGTAATATCGCATATTAGCTTAGAATTTATTTGTGGAATATATTACTTGAAGTTATATTTACATTATGCAATTGGATTGAATAGATTTGAGCCATTTGGAGTCGAGTACTCGTGGCAAGAACGTCGTTTCAGATTGATTTTGAGCCGGTTCGAGGTAAAAGGCTTGCCTAACCTTGTGTGGGGTAAACTCCCCTTAGGATTTGGTATTATTGATATTTAAAATACCTTGTAGGTGAGGTGACGAGTGCGTACTTGTGCTAATTGTTGAAAATTCGGTTTTTATTAAATAACTATAATCATGTTTCTTTCCTGTTTATACTACTTGTGATCTAAGCATGTTGTTAGTTTAGGAAAGCATGTCTAATTGACTTAATTGCTTTAATTTCTCAAACTGCCTTATTTGGATTATGTGCAACATGCTAGGCTAGAAATACTTATTTTACCTTGGTATGGAATTTGAATTGAATTGTCTATTCTTCGTGTGATTGCTGTGTGTCTACTTTGGGACTACGGGATGGCATTCCGGGAGATCCTCTGCACTTTTATATTGAAACTACGGGACAACACCCGGTAGATTCCCCCAGTACTGAGTATTTACATTTGGGACTACGGATCGGTATTCTGGGAGAACCCCGAACATTATGAGTTGAACTATGGGACGGTATTTCGGGAGATCTACTGGATATTTATATTTGGGACTACAGGACGATATCCTAGGAGATCCCCGATTGTTATCTCTGTGTCGAGTTGTATTCCTTTCCATGATTATATTGTCTCTGTTGTAGTTGTTGTTGTTCTTTCTATCCTGTGTTACTTTTACTGTTGCACTTAATTATACTGTCTTATTCTATATTGTTATACCTTGTATTTCATTTAACCTCAGTAGGGTCCTGACTTTCCTCGTCAGTACCCGACCGAGGTTAGACTTGGCACTTACTGAGTACCTCTGTGGTGTTCTTATGCCCTTTATGCGCATGTTTTTTTCATGTGCAGATCCAGGTACTTCGACTAAGTCCTACCACCCCTTGAGCCGAGGCGAGTTTTCCCTAAGACTTTGAGGTATATCTGCCGCGTTCGCAGACCAAGGATTCCCTTTCTATTCTCTGTTTAAGTATTAGCCCTTCTGTATTTCCTTTTGTTAGACATTCTAGAGTTAGATACTTGTAGACATTCAAAAGCTTGTGATTTCATGAGATTCTGGGTTTTGGAAAATGTAGTTCCAGTTTGAGAGTTGTATTGTATATGCTGAGCGGCATCTTAAATGTTTCATTATGATATTTTTCTATAGTTTTGGCTAGCCTTATTCTGTTATTTTCTGTTTTCCGCAATTTGTTAAGCTTACCTAGTCGTAAAGACTAGGTGCAGTCACGGCAGTTCACGGAGGGCGAACTTGGGTCGTGACACTCGCATTTCCACCTAGTTTATCAGCAGTCCATCTGGTGTTCAATGTGTCCATGCTCCATATGTATCATGGTGATCCGTCTCATGTGTTAGATTTCAGCTCAGTCCAATTGGACAAGGATTTGACTTTTGAGAATGAGCAGTGGCAATTTTAGCCCGGTAGGTTGATAGTTGAGGCCTAAGAGTTATCCTGCAGTTCAAGTGCAACGTAGAGGTCAGCCCATTGAGGCAACTACTTGGGAGTTTGAGTCGGACATGTGAAGTAGATATCCACACCTTTTCACCAGTCTATGTACTTTTCTATGTCCGTTTGAGGATGAATAGTTGTTTTATAGGTGGAGAATGTGATGACCTGATAGGTCATCTGGAGTTTTAAACCTTAATTCTATGTTCAGAAGCCTCTAATAGCTTATTTAAAACTTTCTCGATTTGTGTGCACAGTCCGGGTATTTTTCCAAATGGCTTTTATGTTTTAAAAAATCGATAAAATATGAAATTTTGCCTTAAAAATCCATTTGAATTGACTCCGGTCAACGTTTCGAGCATACAGACCTGAATACGTATTTTGACGATCTCGGTGGATCCGTATCGTGATTTAGAACTTGGGCGTATGCCTGAAATCGAATTCGGAGGTCCCTAGCTCGAGTTATAACTTTTTGTTTAATTTTCAAAGATTAAAGGTTTAAAGAAATCAAAGATTTGAACAATGTTTGACTTTGTTGATACCGAGTCCGTATCTTGGTTCCGGAACTCGGTATAGGTCCATTACTATATTTATGACTTGTCTGCCAAATTGGTGAGAATCGAAGTTGGTTTGACGTTATTCAGACATCCGGTTGTTGAAATTGTAATTTTAAAGTTTCATTGAAAATTCCATTTGATTTGGTGTCCGATTCATAGTTCTAGGTGTTATTTTGGCAATCTTATTGCGCGAGCAAGATCGTATGATATGTTTAAACTTGTGTGCATATTTGGTTTGGAGCCCCGAGGGCCCGTGTGAGTTTCAGATAGGCTACAAAGTGAATTTGGACTTAGAAAATAGCTCGTGCAAATCTGTTTTTGGTGCAGGCCTCAGATCTCGCAATTGCTAGGTCTGGCTTCGCATTTGCGACGGGGAAGACTCCCTATTAGATTCGTATTTGCGAGCTACTTCCTTGCATTTGCCAAAAAGTAGTTGGACATCAATGGTTCGCAATTGCGACCAATTTCTTCGCAATTGCAAAGTGGGTTGGGGAAAGCAGTGTTCGCATTTGTGATCAAAATGATCGCAAATGCGAACAAACATTGCAATTGGGATGGCAGCGGAGGTGTGAGAACTTCGCATTTGCGAAGATTTTTTCGCATTTGCGGGGTTCGCAATTGCGAACCCCAGGTTGCAATTGCGACATTTGCGCCTCGACTTAAGCTAAGTTAGACGGGATTTCTCTCATTCTTACGAATTTTAAAACTTAGAAACCCTATAGGCGATTTTCCTAAGAGCTCTTCTTCCCCAATTCATTGATAAGTCATCCTAGCCTACTTTCTTTCAATTTTCCATTATATTTCATAAGATTTCAACCTAAAATCTAGTATCTACATGGTGGAAATTAGGTTTTGGGTAGAATTAGGAATTTTTGTAAAATTGAAATTTGGACCTCAAATTGAGGGCGGATGTTCAAAACAAATTACATAACCAGCCTCGGGGGTGAATGGGTAATTGAGTTTTGGTCCAAATTTTGCATTTGGACACCCGGGAGTTGACATTTGTTGACTTTTTCAGTAATGACCTATATTGAACCTTTTTCATTTGTAGGTAGTTCCTAAGGCATATTTTGAATTGTTTGGTCGATAATTTGCTAGATTTGGTTGGTGCGGAGGCTTGTTTGAAAGGCAAAGCCGTGTTGAGCTTGGTGTTCATCTTTGGAGCGAGGTAAGTGTCGTGGTTAACCTTGACTTGAGGGATTAGGACTTTTTGCTTATGGGCTACTTGTTTAAATGTTGGGTACAACGTATATGTGAGGTGACGAGTACTGATGCATTATTGTTGCATTAAAGCATGCATGTGGGACTTGTTTCTAGTAATTTATTTCTTTCTTTGATCATGAAATCCATGCTTAGACTAGTTAATTACTAAATTGAACATTCTTTCTGCATTTATAGGCTATCTGTGATAATTCAGTATTGTTTACAAAGTTGAGATTGGTATAGTGGAACCATTGTTGACGTAAGGTCTGTTCTTTCTTATTCTATCTCCCTATTGTTATACTTTCTTTGTTACATTGTAAGAGAGAGTGTTAAAGCACGAAGGGTGATGTCGTGTCGTATTTGAGTGTTAAAGAATGAAGGGTGAAGTCGTGCCATATTTGAGAGTTAAAGCACGAAGGGTGATGCCATATTGTATCTATTGTTTCCTGATGAAATTGAGAGTAAAAGCACGAAGGGTGATATTGTGCCGTATTTATCATTTTATAGAGAGATCGAGAGTAAAATCATGAAGAGTGATTCCGTGCCATTATATTCTGTTTCATGGTGAGGCCGAGAGTAAATCACAAAGGGTGATGTCGTGTAGTTTTATTCATTATGTTTGCTCATTTTGTTGGTTGAAGGTTTATTGACTGTTCCTTATTATCACTCCCTGCTGTATTTACCATATCTTGTACCTCTTTCGCATCTCCCCTCACAATAGTACTTATTAATTATTGTCACGACCCCAAACCGGACCCGGTCATGATGGCACCTCTCGTGAAACAAGGCCAGCCGACACAAACCCCGAAACCAATTAACAGTTATAATAATTCATAATTAATTCATTAATAAGTGATTAATCCCAAAATAGAGTGAAATAGAATAAATGCAGAAACAAACACAGCCCAACATTGGGGTGTCACCAGTCATGAGCATCTAAACATCCGTCTAAGAGTATGAAAAGGACTACACAGTTTATTATAGAGCTAATACAAAGGAAAGTAAAGATAGGAGGGAGAAAATGCGAACGCTGAGCAGCTACCTAGTGAACTCCAAATAGCCTGCTGGAAGCAATCAACCCTCTCTAGCGTGACCCGAGACTTCTAAATCTGCACACAGTATGCAGGGAGTAATGTGAGTATGCCAACTCAGTAAGTAATAAAAGTAAAGGCATCTAAGCGATAGGAAAACACGTAAAACACAGCAAAATACTACAAAGAGGCAGTATAAAATAAGAGTAATGCAATAAAATAGTAAAAGCTCGTAGAAAGCACCTTAGTTCAGTAAAAACCTCTTTTAAACATATTTTAGCAGTTGAAACGAGTGAATGAAAAGTAGTGAGAAAAGATAAACACATAAAATCAGCCCCTCGGCCAATAACATGGAACAACATCAGCCCCTCAGGCTATATCACACCTCACACTGGGTAACCACGCTCACTGAGGGTGTACAGACTCTGGGAGGGGCCCCTTACGGCCTAAAAACAAAATCAAGACATCTCGTGGCATAATCAAACAGGCACTCGGCCTCATATCAAGCCACCTTGCGGCGTACAACTTAGGTCCTCGGCCTCATAATCATGAATCAGCACAATACTACTGCAGAGCGTAGCCCGATCCCATAATAACCTCACAACACAGGCCCTCGGCCCTACTCAGTCAGAAATTTCTAAAAGCCACTCGGGCATAGTAAAATATGATGCTAAGCTCAAAATATCTTTTAAGATGTCAAAACAGAGTAAACATGGCTGAGTTATGAAAATAGTAGAATATAGCATGACTGAGTACAAATGTAAAGTCAAAATAGTGAGGAATAGTAGTAAAAACCCCCTAAGGGTCCAAAACAGTTGGCACAAAGCCCAAATATGGCATTCAACCCAAAACATGACGATAGCAAATAGTTTTCAATCAAATACGCAGTTAAACAGTCATGCGGGACGGACTAAGTCACGATCCTAAACGGTGCACGACCCCACGCTCATCATCTAGCTTGTGCGTCGCCTCAAATAGCACAATGATGTGAAATCCGGGGTTTCATACCCTCAGGACAACATTTACAATCATTACTTACCTCTATCCGGTCCAAACTCTAGCCTGCGATGCCCTTGCCTCTCGAATCGGCCTCCGGATGCTCCAAATCTAACCAAAATCAGAACATAACCATCAAAATATGCTAAGGGAACAAAGCCCACTCGAAGGAAATCAAATTACAACACCAATCTCGAAATTAACCAAAACCTAACCCCCGAGCCCATGTCTCGGAATCCGATAAAAATTACATCAATAAACTTCTTATCCTTCCATGAGTTCATCCATATCAAAAGTACCAAAATCCGACCACAAATGACCCCTCAAACCCTTACTCAAAGGTCTCCAATCTCAAGCCCTCGTTTCTTTAATATCTACCCACAAATTCCCATAAATTTCAAGCCTAATCAATGAAATAACAACATAGGAACGAGTTTTATGATAAAAAATCTTACCTCAATGAAGTTCCCTCTGATTCCTTCTCCAAAATCCCCCCAAAAGCTCCAAAATCGATTTAAAAATGGTAAAGAAAGGCTGAAAATTGCGAAGGGGGGTTTATATACTTTATGTCCAAGAGTTTTCGTACCTGCGGCCAAATTCCTCTTCTGCGCTACCGCTTCTGTGGTCAAACGCACCGCATCTGAGGTTTTCACTTAAAACCTCAACTCCGCACCTGCGAACGAACACCTGTACCTACGACACCGCAGGTGCGCTCAAATATCTACTTCTATGGTTCCAGCTCCCATGGCCATTTCCGCATCTGCGACCCACTGGGCACTTCTGTGAGCCCGCACCTGCGGTCCCCTAGCCGCACGTGCGGTTATGACAATAGACTCAGCTTCAACTGCAAATTCCCAATTCCTTACTTTCCGTCAACCATCCGAAATCACCCCGAGGTCCCCAGGACCTCAACCAAAAGCACAAACAAGTCATATACCACTATCCAAACTTATACCAATCTTCAAAGCACCTCAAACAATATCGAATCAACCAAAACACATCGGATTCAAAGCCTAAGGTTCCAAAAATCTTCTGAATTCTGCTTTTGATCAAAAAGTCTATCAAACCACGTCCAAATGACCTAAAATTTTGCACACACATCCCAAATGGCACAACAGACCTACTACAACTCCAGGAATTCCATTCCGACCCCTATATCAAAATCTCAACTATCAACCGGAAAACGACAAAATTCCAATTTTGCCAATTCAAGCATAAACCTACTACGGACCTCAAAACATGTTGTGATCACACTGCTAAGTCCCAAATCATCTGCCGAAGCTATCCGAACCATCAGAATTCATATTCGAGCCCTTTTTCACATAAGTCAACATCCGGTTGATGTTCCAACTTAAGCTTACTCAAAAGAGACTAAGTGCCTCAAACCTTACCAAAACCTTTCCGAACCCGAGCCAACCAACCCGATAACATATAATACCGCTGAACAAGACAATAAGAAGCAGAAATAGGGAAAACGGAGTGGTAACACATGAAACGACCGGAAGGGTCGTTACAATTATTTACTTGTTGTTATGTTGTTCGTATATTTCCATCTTTACAGGTTTATTTACATGGGTGTCCTGTTATAGCCTCGTCGAGGTTAGGCTCAACACTTATGGAGTACATTGGGTCGGTTGTACTCATACTACACTCGTACTTCTTGTGCAAATTTTGATACTTGTCCCAGCTGTCCGTGAGGCGTATCAACTCGTATTGGCATTTGGAGACTCGAGGTAGACCTGCTGACGTCCATAGACTTTGAAGTCCCCTTCCTCATTTCCTATATACTATTCTTTTCTTTCAAGACAGTTGTATTTATTTCAAACCATATTTGTAGAGAATGTCGAAGCTCGTGTACTTGTGACTCCAGACCCGGGTTGTACTTAGATATTATTGGTAGTTATCTTATTTCACACCCCGTTTTAATTTCATGTCGGTTTAATTGATTTTACCCAGTTGAATTGATTAAAATTGTCTTAAAGATCCTCTAACGTTGGCTTGCCTAGAAAGTGAAATATTACGCTCCATCACGATCCCGAAGGTGAAAATTCCGGGTCATGACATAATAATATCGTGTTCTAATTTCTTAAGTATACTTATTATTTATTTATATAATTCTACCCATGCGATTTTGGTGTAATTGAAGCTTCAATAAATGTCAGGTTAGATGTTTATTTGATGATCCCAAATATATTCGATTTGCCTACTGTGAAATTAATTAGTGAGTATACAATTTGGTAGCTTGGATGAAATTATGTGATATTATTTTCAGATCATAAGACATAGAGTAGTCTTACACTAATGCTTGAAAGTATTTGTGCGATCATGGATATAATATGTAAAGATCTGCATATTATATTGGTTTGATTAAAGAATGAGATCAACTATTCAAGTGTTATAATGGTTTAGTTAGAAAACCATTTTTTAAAAAAATTAGAATATTCGCGATTTTCTAACCCTATTTTGGAGACTAAAATCTACATGATTTACTATAGCTACTTCTTGATTAAAATATACGTGATTTACTACTTGATCTGGAGATTAATGTCGTTGGTGATGTTCTACTCATTTTCTGGATAATAAAGTCTAAGTAACTTCTTACTCATTTTGGATATTAAAATCTACGTGATTTTCTACTCTGATTGATTGCTTGGTTTGACGATAAAAACTTCAGTGTTTAATAAATCTGATTATGTCATATACTACTTCGTTTGAAGATTAAAAATGTCATTGTTTATTATATCTAGTTGTGTCAGATATTACTCCATTTGAAGATTATAAATTTCACTATTTATTAGTTCTGGTGGTGTTAGATCGGTTTAAAGATTAAAAACTTCATAGTTTATTTATTTTTATAGTGTAATGACACAAACAACAGTTCCTACTAATGGCTCTGCAAACTAATAGGGGTAGCGAATATGATTCTCTTGTTGAAGAAATATATTTGGAATATGGCATTATTCATCAAACAAATGCCCCTTACTTGCCACATTCTAATGGAATTGCGGAAAGAAAGAATAGAATGTTAAAGGAGATCATGAATGCCTTGTTAATAAGTTCTAATTTACCAAAGAACCTGTGGGAGGAAGCTATCCTTGCAGCTCACGGAATACTCAATCGAGTGCCCCATAGCAAAACACAACCTATTACAGATGAAAAAATAAAAAGGAAGGAAGCCTAACTTGAATTATTTCAAAAGTGTGGGAGTGTTTGGCTAAAGTACAAGTTCCTAAAACCAAAAGCATAAATATAGGACTAAAAATTGTTGATTGCGTTTTTATAGGATATTGTAACAACCCGGCCAGTCGTTTTGAGAGTTGTAGCCCCGTTCCTCCATTTACTGCTCCTTTTGTATTCTACATCTGTTACATGACTTATCGGGTTGGTTCGGGTCCGAAGTAAGTTTGGAGTAAATTGAGATACGTAGTCTCTTAATTGAAAACTTAAGTTAGAATTGTTGACTGGATGTTGACTTATGTGTAAACGACCTCGGATTTGAATTTTGATGGTTCAGTTAGCTCCGTTAGGTAATTTTGTACTTAAGAGCGCGTCCGAATTTTGTTTGGAGGTCCGTACTAGAATTAGGCTTGAATTAGCAAAAGTTAGAATTTTGGAAAGTTGAACCGGGAGTGGAATTTTTGATATCGGGGTCGGATTGGATATCCAAAAGTTGAAGTAGGTTCGTGGTGTCATTTACAACTTGTGTGCAAAATTTGAGGTCAATCGGACGTGATTTGATAGGTTTCGGCATCGTTTGTAAAATTTAGAAATTTTAAAGTTCATTAGGCTTGAATCCATGTGTAATTCGTTTTTTGTTGTTATTTGAGGTAAATGAGGATTCGGCTAAGTTCGAATGATGTTTGATACTTGTTGGTATATTTGGTTGAGGTCTCGGGGGCCTCGGGTGAGTTTCAGGTGGTTAACAGATCTTTTTTGGACTTAGGTTGTTGGCTAATAACTGTTGGTGTGATTCTTGTGGTTTCCTCTTACGCGTTCGCGAGAGGAGCCTCGCATTTGTGAAGGGTGTTTGTGAGCTGGGATGATTTTTTTCTTCATTTTTGTGAAGAAGAGGACGCGAACACGAAGGTATGGATGTGTGTGCATCAAGAACGTGGGAGAGGTGTCGCATTCGGGAAGAGATATTGAGGCAGCTGGGGACCCCATCCTTTTGGTCTACGCGTTTGCGGGGCAAGGGGTGCGTTCACGAATAGTAGAGTTGGTACAGCTTCGCATTCACGAAGCTTTGGTCACATTAGCGAAGAATTAAATGGAGAGGCAGACAGATTGGTCTAATCGAACGCGAGAGGATGGTCGCGCTCGCGAAGAAGGAATAACTGGGCAGTAGTGTTAAATTAAAAAAACAAAGGTTTGAACCCATTTTTCATATTTTGAGCTAGAGACCACAAATTTGGGCAATTCTTGAAGGGGTTTTCGAGGAGTTGATTGGGGTAAGTGATTCTTACTTGGAGTAGAATTTTGCCCGAATTGAGGTAAGTAACACTTTCAAACTTGGTTTTGAGGGTTCGAAACCCCGAAATATGTGTTATATGATTGGTATTGAGGTAACGCACATTCCAAGTGACGAACGTGCGAGTGTGCATTATGAGAATTGTGACCTGGTTGGTTCTATGGCACTGTATAGTGATACTATCTTGTTGATATCCGTGTTTTAATCATGCGATAAAATAATTGAGATGTCAATCATGCTAGATATATTGTTTAGGCTTTATGCCAGTATTGTTGGGACCCATATTGGTCATTTCTTGCTGTGACTTTACTGATTTTTTATTGATATTTCGCACTCAGTCATATACATTCATTTCATATCATATCTCAGTCTCAGTTGTTATTTATTGATTCATCATATTATTGTTTCGGGCTATTTTTCATGATATTTTTGAGCTCGTGAGTGAGACTGGAGAGATTAATGACTGAGTGAGGCCGAGAACCTGATTATGCGGGACAACTATGGGATCAGGCTTCACTCCACAACGATTATACTGATGTTATGATAACGTTTGGGCTGTAGGAGCCCCTCCGAAGTCTGTACACACCCCTAGTGAGCGCAGTTGATACTATTGAGGGATGGATCTTCCCTGGACATGGTTCTTGTCCGAAGCTCTTGATACCTGGAGATGGATCTTCTCCACAAGGCTAGATTGGCCTTCCTCGGTACTAGGTAACTTATGGTCAATGATGTATATATTTCAGGATGGATCTTTCCTGGGCCATATACAATACCAAGTGGTTGAGCATTTGAGAGTGTGAACACATGAGGCTGACAGCATGATGCATCACATACAACATGTGCATTGGCATATAGAGATAGAAGAGTTATATTCTTTACATTGTTCTGATCTGATCTACTTTACTGTTTTGAGCTGTCGATTTATTTAGAAAGTATTCCTACATTTTGCATTGTTATTTCTATTGTTAACTGTACCGGTTGAGTTCGTCACTACCTTTCAGTCCAAAGGTTGGACTTGTTACTTACTAAGTTGGATGTACTCACGTTATTCCCTGCACCTCGTTTGCAGATCCAGGCACTTCTGGTCACGACGGATGCTGATTGAGGTATCAGAGTTCGGAGACTATCGAGGTAGCTACACGGCGTTACCAGGCCTTGCCTCTCCTTCTTTATCTCTATCAGTATTTCAGTTTTTTTATTCTCTAGACACTGTAGTGGAATATTTTCTGGTTTAGACACCCATGTACTCTGTAACACCCAGGTTTTGGGATGAATTGTGTCGTATTTTGGATTATTTCCATGTTCAAAAAAGCTTTTCTTAAATATTAAACTACTTTCTTCTTTTTGTTAAAAGATTTTACTGTGTTCAAATGTTGAGTTGTGACTTGCCTAGTTCCACGATAGGCACCATCACGAAGGTTAGATTTTGGATCGTGACAGATATGCAACTAATTATAAGGCATATCGTTTTCTCGTTCATAAATTAGAATATCACATTCAAATTAACACGATGATATAATCAGATAATACTAAATTCTTTGAAAATATATATCCGTATAAAAAAGAATATTAGTCATCTAGTGAAAAATCTGAATGACCTCGAGAAAAAGCAAAACAAAGTACACCTAATAAGGAGAATCCAAGATGTAGTAAACATCAAAGGGCAACTACTTTCTTTGGATCGATTATCCAATATTGTTGTTGGGAAATGAGCTTCAAACTTTTAAGGAAGTTATGTCTTCCTCGGAAAGAGGCAATAAATAGTGAGATAGTATTCATATTAAATAACCATACTTGGGAGTTAGTTGATCTTACTTTAGAGAACAAATTGTTGGGTTCTAAATGGATTTTTAAGAAGAAATTAAAAGTTGATGGCACTATTTACGTGTACAAGGAAAGACTTGTTGTCAAAGGTATAGACAATAAGACGGCCTTGACTATTTTGACACATACTCATCGACTATGAGTACTATATAAATATGAATATTAGTAGCATTTCCTTCGGTGTATGGTCTTGAAATCCATCAAACTGATGTGAAGACAACCTTTTTGTAACGATCCGACTGGTCATTTTGAGCATTAATACTTCGCTCGATAGTTTAGGGGAACAAATAGATCTGTATGATGTATTAGGACTTGTGTACAAATTCCGAGTTGATTTGATATGTTTCGGCGCGAGTTTCTGGAAGTCGAAAGTTCAAAAGTTCATTAAGTTTGATTTGAGGTGCATTTCGTCGTTTCGATGTTGTTATTCATGATTTGAGGCCTCGAGTAAGTTTGTGTTATGTTATGGGACTTGTTGGTATGTTTGTATGGGGTCCCGAGGGGCTCGGGTGAGTTTCTGATACATTTGGGGTGTGTTGCGCTCGTTTTTCTTATGTTTCGACGTCGTTTCTTCAAGCATAAATGGTACCGCATTGAACAAATGAGCTCCGATTTTTGTTTTTATTGAAGCATTAGATACATATCATAATTACGGAGCCATAGCAAAGAGAGTTGTCGAATTTGGACATCATATGAGGATTTTATGGTCATTTTACTATGAATTGGGTTGCCATTTTTCAGATTATTTATGAAATTGCCACTAGCTTCGTATTTAAAAATCTTTACTATTTTCAAATATTGAAACCAACCTATCTCCTTCATTAGAAGGTTAAATGGAGTGATTCAAAAGCCTAACTTGACTGAAATTTCATAAGGAATCCATTGGAGGAATCAAAAGAAAGTTTTGGGATTTTTTGGCATGCAAAACGAGGCAGAACAGCTGGGCAAAAATACTTAATATCGAAGGTTTGTTCATTTGGTCACATTTGAGTTTGGAGCTCGAATTCGGACAATTTTTGTAGGAGATTTTCACCATATGGATTGGGGCAAGTGTTTTATAATCGATTATGGTTATATTTCATTAATCCATCATCAGTTCTGGCATTTGATTGATGATTTCAAAGTGAAATTTGGAGGTTTTTTCTAAAATTTCACAAAGTGAATTTTTATGTTTTGAACATCGAATCAGAGTCAGATTTGAGTGAAACTGGTATGGTTGGACTTGTAATTGAATGAATTGTTAGATTTTGTAGGTTTTGTCAAGTTTTGAGGCACGGGACCGAGTTTGACTTTTTGGTCGATTTTTGTTCAAGATTCGACCTTTATAGATTGGGTTTGTTCCCTTTGGAATTATTTAATGTATTTGAATTTATTTTGGCTAGTTTAGAGCTGTTCGAAAGTCGGTACGTGCATGATGACATTTTTTGACATTGTTAGGCTTGCTAGGTATTGGATTTGGCATGTTTAAGGTAAGTAACGCTTCTAAACTTGGTGTTGAGGGCATGATGCCCCAAATTACGTGTTATGTGATTGGTGTTGAGGTGATACACATGCTAGGTGACAGACATGTGGGCATGCACCGTGTGAATTGTGACTCCGTTATTTCGATGGTACTGTGTAGTTACTTTATCTTACCTGTAACCATGAAATTTCTGCGTACTTGAGCTATTGAGTTGTGATCCATGTTAGAAACCATGCCTAGGCTACATGCTTATCCTGTTGGGGCCCACTGAGGTATTTCCATTGTTGAGTTATCTGCTTTCATTGCTTTATATACTCAGTCATACGCATTCATATGCATATCATATCTCAATCTCTGTTACCATTTATTGATGCATCATATCATTATTTTGGGCTAGTTTTATGATATTGTGAGCCCGAGAGACTAGAGAGATTAATGACTGAGTGAGGCTGAGGGCCTGATTATGAGTGACATTTGTGGAATCAGGCTATATGCCGCATTAGTTATACTGATTTATGATAGCTCTTAGGCTAAAGGATCCCCCCCGGAGTCTGCATACACCCCAAGTGAGCATAGTTGATTATATTGAGGGATAGATCTTCCAAGGACATGGATTTTGTTCAAAGCATTTATATACCTAGGAATGGATCTTCCCCACGGGCTGGATTTTGCCCTACTTAATACTGAGTGACTGATGGTCAGTTGATGTATATATTCCGGGATGGATCTTCCCTGGGCCGGATTGGCCGTATATAGCACTGAGTGATAGATCCTGATGAGTGGAAAGTGGGAGACACTGAGATAGAGTACTCTAAGAGCGTGAGTATACCAGTTCATCTCTGAGATACATTGCATTGACATGCACACATGACATATAGGCATAGAGATGCATTTTCCTCATGTAGGACCATATCACGTCATACATGATTTCTCACACATATTGAAAGAGGTATTTTACACTTACTATCTGGAAAGAAAATGAAACATCTTATTTGTTGTTGAATGGATTTTTTGGAAAAATTACATATAACGATCCGGCTAGTCATTCCATGAGTTACCGCTCCGTTTCCCCCATTTTTGCTTCTTTATGTGTTGTTCAGTGGTATTTCATCATATCGTATTGGTTGTGTTGTGTTCGGAGTGGTCTGAGAGTGGAATGAGACACTTAGTCTCTTATTTGGAAGCTTTAGTTGGAAAAGTCAATCGAAAGTTGACTTGTAAGTAAATGATCTCAGAATTTGGTTTTCATGGTTTGGATAGCTTCATTATTTGATTTGGGACTTAGGAGCATGATCGAAATGTATTTTGGAAGTCCGTGGTAGATTTAGGCTCGAATTGGCAAAATTAGAAATTTGACATTTTTTGATCGACAGTGGAAATCTTGATATCGGGGTCGAATTGGAATTCCGAAAATTGGGGTAGGTCCGTTATTTTATTTGAGACGTATGTGCAAAATTTCAGGTAATTGAGATGAAGTTTGATAGGTGTTTGCATCGTTTGCGGAATTCAGAAGTTTTGGAATCCTTAAGCTTGAATCCGAGGGTGATTTGATGTTTCGACGTTGTTTTGAGTAATTCGAGGTTTGGAACAAGTTTTGGGTAGTGGTATATGATTTGTTGGTAGGTTTGGTTGAGGTTCTGAGGGACTCGGGATGATTTCGATGGGTTATCGGAGAGTTAGAAAATGGAGTTGCAGCTGAAGCTGCTATATTTCTATCATAACCATACTTGCGGATTGGGGACCCTAGGTGTGAGCCATAGAAGCGGCATTTTGATCACAGGAGTGGAGGTTGGTTGGTTGGGGATGCATCGTAGATGCAGAAGGTAAGTCGTACCTACGAGCCCGAAGGTGCAGTGTATTGATCGCAGGTGAAGATAGGGGATTTAAGTAAAATTCCGCAGATGCCGATGTTTGGTCGTAGGTGCGGGGGCCACAGATGCGGAACCCCGGGGCAGAACATATAAATTCTTGCCTTCACGAAATTTGGTCATTTTTCCACCATTTGTGTTTGGACATGGAGCTTTTCGAGAGGATTTGAAGAGGGATTCGAGCGGTAACACTTAGAGGTAAGGTTTTTGAATTCAATATTCGATTCTATGGTGATTTATAACTAATTAGACATGAAATTGGTGGGACAATTGGGGTTAAATTGGAGAATTAGGGCTTGTGATTGGATAGTTCAATTTGGCGATTTGAAGTGCCATTTGAGGACTGATTTTGGTGATTTTGGTATGTATAGACTCATGAGGGGATAAGAATTCTTGTGATGTAATTTTTATCAAATTTCGAGACGTGGGCCCGAGGGTTGGGTTTGACCAATTTTGGGATTTTTGAGTTAATTTGATTATTTTTGTTTGGGCTTTGTTCCTTTAGATTATATTGATGATAATATACCGATTTTGGTAAGATTTGGAGCATTTTGAGGCCGAGTCGAGACGCAAGGTCATCGCGGGTTAAAGTTTGGACTGGTTTGAGGTAAGTAATGACTG
Organism: Nicotiana sylvestris; assembly: GCF_000393655.2. Classification (NCBI taxonomy): domain Eukaryota; kingdom Viridiplantae; phylum Streptophyta; class Magnoliopsida; order Solanales; family Solanaceae; genus Nicotiana; species Nicotiana sylvestris. The sequence goes on from NC_091061.1 coordinate 31,713,410, forward strand.
TAAATGTTGTCCTGAGGGTATGAAACCCTTGATTTCATATCTTTTCACTACTTTGAGATGACGCACATGCTAGATGACAAGCGTAGGGGTGTGCACTAGGGATTGTGACTTGGTCTATACCGTTCGACTAATAAGTCGCGTATTTGATTGAAAACTTATTGATACTATTGTGTTTTGGAAAGTAGTACTATGTTTTGGGCTGAATGCCCTATTTGGGCCTCGTGCCAACTGTTTTGGACTCTTAGGGGATTTTTACTACTATTCCTCATTATTTTTAATTTAATATCAGTACTCAGTCATGCAGTGTTTTACTGATTTCACAACTCAGTCTCATTTACTCTGTTTGGTATTATAAATGATATTTGGGGCTGAGCACCCTGTTTTACTGTAGCCCGAGTGACTTGAGAGGTTTCTGACTGAGTCAGGCAGAGGGTCTTTTTTTTGTGAGAATATCATGGGATCGTGCTATGCACTGCAACGTGTTGTACTAATTTGTGATATATGAGAGGCCGAGGGCCTCGTTTATTATGCCACGAGATGTCTTGTTATAGCGCTTGGGCTGTAGGAGCCCCTCTTGAGCCTGAACACCCCTAGTGAGCGCAGGTACCCAGTGTGAGTGATGTGATATTGCCCGATGGGGCTGTTGTTGATTCATGTTGTTGCCCAAGAGGCTGATTATGAGTGATTCCGAGGTAGCCTGAGGGGCTGGTTCTATTGATATTTTGTCCGAAGGGGCGGTTTATGGTACATGTCTTGCCCGAGGGGCTATTTACGCTTCTACCATTTTTACTCACTATTTTATCACTTGTTTGAAAATATTGAAAGATGTTTTTAAAAGAAAAAGTTTTTACTGAAACTGAGTTTGTTATATGAGATAATTGATTTCAGTACTGTTTTTGGGAAATGTTTTGTATTTGCTGTGGTGCTATGACGTGGAATTATCTGTCTTCTTACTGCTCAGCTTTCATTTACTTTTATTACTTACAGAGTTGACGTACTCATATTACTCCCTACACCTTATGTGCAGATCCAAGAGTTGCGGGTCTTGATAGCGAGCACTGATCGTTCATTCAGCAGGCCTTAGAGTCGACAAGGTAGCTGCATGGCGTTCACAGCCCTATTCTTTTCCCTCATATCTTCCCTAGATTATATTAGTATTATCTTCCAGACTTTGTTAGCCTTATTGTACTTAGACAGATCTTGTAGTTGCTTGTGACTTGTGACACCCCGATGTCGGGCTTGTGTTATTTTCTTCTACACTGGTTAGTTTGACCTATGTCATGAGATATTATCAATTAATAGCTTAAAACTTTCTTTTATAAATTTATAGTTTGAATTGGGATTCGTGTCGGCTGGCCTAATTTCACAATAGGCGCCATCACGACCGGGTCGGTTTTAGTGTCGTGACAAGTTGGTATCAGAGCCTAGGTTACATAGGTCTCACAAGTCATGAGCAGGTTTAGTAGAGTCTCGCGTATCGGTACGGAGACGTTTATACTTATCCTCGGGAGGCTACATAACCTTTAGGAAAAACTTCATATTCTTGAATTCCTATCGTGCGAATCTTTTGATTAAGGTAAATAAACTTTTGTTATTCTATTCTCTCACAGATTGTGAGGACACATGCTATCGGTTAGGACGGACGACCACCAGTACCACTAGTTGGGGCCACTAGAGGCTGAGGACGCGGTCGAGGCCGTGGTAGGGGTAGGGGTGTAGCCCGCAGAGTAGCTAGGGCAGCACCTACAAATCCACCAGCCGCCCCAGTTCAGGATCAAGTTCCAGTTGCGGATGCTCTAGCAGTACCAGCTCAGGCACCGGTAGTGCCTATTGTTACTCCAGGCCTTTAAGAGGCTCTGACCCAGATTTTATTAGTGTGCACTAGCCTGGCTCAGGCGGTCTCAGTACTACGGTTGTAGCTACTTCTCAGGCCGGGGGAGGCACTCAGACTCCCACCGCTCGCACACCTGAGCAGGTCGTGCAGGGACTTCAGACACCGGAGGCACCTCCAGCCCAGCTGGTTGCAGCTGCTCAGGACTATGTAGCTCCTATTATGCCAGAGTACGAGAAGCAAAGGTTGGAGAGGTTTGGTAAACTTCAGCCTCTGTCATTTAGTGGTGCTGAGGGTGAGGATGCATAAGGTTTCTTGGATAAGTGTCAGATGATGCTTCAGACCACAAGTATTCTGGAGACCAGTGGGGTCTCGTTCACTACTTTCCAGTTCTCCGGGGCTGCACTTAATTGATGGGAGGCTTACGAGAGTCATAGGCCGGTTGGCGTAGCGCCACTTTCTTGGCAACAATTCTCCGTTCTCTTCCTGGAGAAGTTTGTACCTGAGTCTTGCCAAGAGAAACTACGCAGGCAGTTCGAGTAGCTTTATTAGGGTGATAGATCTGTTACATAGTATGAGATGCGGTTCTCCGAGTTGTCTCATCATGCGGTCTGGTTGGTTCCCACAAACCGAGAGAGGATTAAGAGGTTTATAGTTGGCCTCGGTTTTCAGCTTCGGTTGCTCATCACCAGAGAGAGAGTATCCGGTGCTACCCTTGATGAGGTTGTTGACATAGCTCAACAAATTGAGATGGTTTGTGGTTAGGAGAGGGTTGAGAGGGAGGCTAAGAGGCCTCGTGGTCAGGGTGGATTCAGTGGTGCTCCTCATGGGGGTTAATTTCAGCACGGTAAAGGCCGTGTATTCAGGCATCTCAGTCGGCTCGCCCAACTTATCGTGGGCCATCATCAGGCCATAATTCTCACAGTTCTCATCAGGGCCATTCCTCACTTAGTGCCCTTCCAGCCTAGAGTTTGTCCCGTGCTCCATCAGTTTAGAGCTCTTCCATGCCAGGTTCTTCTGCTAGTCATCCCATGCTAGGGGTTCCCTTCAGTCCCCGTCTCTATCACAAGGGGGTTGTTATGAGTGTGGAGAGTTGGGGAATATGTGGAGGCAGTGTCCTCCTTATCTTGGGGGTCTGTCTCAGTAGAGGAGTCAGCCATAACCTCTAGCACCAGTTACTTCACCACCTAGCCAGCAAGCTAGGGGTAAAAGATAGTCAGGTAGAGGTCGCCCTAGAGGGGAAGGTCGATCAGGTGGTGGTAAGGCCCGTTTATGTGCACTCCCAGCTAGAGCCGATGCTATTGCTTCAGATACAGTGATTATAGGTATTGTCTCAGTTTGCCACAGAGATGCCTCTATGTTATTTGATCCTGGTTCTACTTTTTCATATATGTCATCATATTTTGCTCGTTATTTGGATACGCCCCGTGAGTCTCTTATTTCATTTGTTTGTGTATCTACTTCGGTGGGCGATACGGTTGTTGTGGACCGCGTATATCGATCGTGTGTGGTGATCATTGGGGGTTTGGAGACCCAAGTGGACATTCTTTTGTTTTATATGGTCAATTTTGATGTGATATTGGGCATGGATTGGTTATCTCCGTATTGTGCTATTCTGGACTGTCATGCTAAGATAGTGATGTTGGTTATGGAAGATGTGCCATGGATTGAGTGGCGAGCTATGACTAATTTTGTCCCTAGTAGGGTGATATCATTTTTGAAGGCCCAGCGGATGGTTGGGAAAGGGTGTATTTCATACATAGCCTATATGAGAGATGTCAGTGCAGAGACTCCTACCATTTTTTTTGTTCCAGTAGTGAGGGACTTTCGGATGTGTTTCCTACAAGCCTGCCACCGGACAGGGATATTGGCTTTGGTATTGATTTGGTGCCGGGCACTTAGCCCATATTTATTCCACTGTATCGTATGGCACCGGCGAAATTGAAAGAGTTGAAGGAGCAGCTTCAAGAGCTCCTTGATGAGGGGTTTATTTGGCCTAGTGTGTCACCTTAGGTGCTCATGTTTTATTTGTTAGGAAGAAGGAAGGTACGATGAGAATCTGCATTGATTATAGGCATTTGAACAAAGTTACAACCAAGAACAAGTATCCATTGCCTCGTATTGATGTTTTATTTGACCAGCTTAAGGGAGCGAGAGTCTTCTCCAAGATTGACCTCCGGTCAGGGTATCACCAGTTGAAGATTGGGGACTTTGTTATTCTTAAGACGTGTTTCAAAACCCAATATGGTCATTATGAGTTCCTTGTGATGTCTTTTGGGCTGACCAATGCCCCAGCATCGTTCATGTATTTGATGAACAACGTGTTTCGGCCTTATCTCGACTCGTTTGTGATTGTTTTCATTGACGATATTCTAGTGTACTCACGTAGTCTGGAGGAGCACGCTGATCATTTGAGAGCTGTGTTGCAGCGGTTGAGGAAGGAGAAGCTTTATGCAAAGTTCTCCAAGTGTGAGTTTTGGCTCATTTCAGTGGCTTTCTTAGGGCACATGGTGTCTAGTGAGGGTATTCAGGTTGATCCAAAGAAGATTGAGGCGGTTCAGAGCTGGCCCAGACCATCCTCAGCCACAGAGATTTGCAGCTTTCTTGGTTTGCCAGGTTATTACCATCGATTCATTTAGAAATTTTCGTCTATTGCATCACCTTTGACCAAATTAACTCAAAAGGGTGCTCCATTCAGGTGGCAAGATAAGTGTGAGGTGATCTTTCAGAAGCTCAAGACTGCCTTGACTACAACCCCAGTGTTAGTTTTGCCATCAGCTTCAGGTTCATATGCAGTGTATTATGATGCTTCGAGAGTTGGTATTGGGTGTGTGTTGATGTAGTAGGGTAGAGTGATTGCTTATGCTTCTCGTCAGTTGAAGCCCCATGAGAAGAACTACCATATTCATGATCTAGAGTTGGCTGCTATTGTTCACGTGTTAAAGATTTGGAGGCATTATCTTTGTGGTGTGTCTTGTGAGGTGTTTACTGATTATCGTATCCTCCAACACTTATTAAAGCAGAAGGATCTCAATTTGAGGCAGCGAAGATGGTTGGAGCTGCTAAAGGACTATGATATCACTATCTTCTACCATCCGGGTAAGGCCAATGTAGTGGCCGATTCCTTGAGTAGGTAGGAGGTGAGTATGGCAGTTTGGCATATATTCCTATTGGGGAGAAACCTCTCGCAGTTGATGTTTAGGTCTTGACCAATCGGTTTGTGAGGTTGGATATTTTGGAGCCCAGTCGGGTCTTAGCTTGTGTGGTTTCTCGGTCTTCCTTGTTTGATCGCATCAGAGAGCACCAGTATGATGATCCCCATTTTCTTGTCCTCAAGGACAGAGTTCAGAACAACGATGCCAGAGATGTGACTATTAGTGATGATGGGGTGTTGATGATTCAGGGTCGGATATGTGTGCCCAATGTAGATGGGCTTCGGAAGTTGATTCTACAAAAGGCCCATAGCTCGCGGTATTCCATCCATCCAGGTGCCGCGAAGTTGTATCAGGATCCAAGATACCATTATTAGTGGAGGAGAATGAAAAAGGATATTATAAGATTTGTAGCTCGGTGTCTCAATTGTCAGCAGGTGAAATATGAGCATCAAAGACCGGGTGGCTTGCTTCAGCGGTTAGATATTCCAGAGTGGAAGTGGGAGTGGATCACCATGGATTTTGTTGTTGGACTCCCACAGACTTTGAAGAAGTTCGATGCTATTTGGGTGATTATAGATCGGCTGACCAAGTCCGCGCACTTCATTCCTGTATGTACTACCTATTCTTCAGAGCGGTTAGTAGAGATTTATATCCGAGAGATTGTTTGCTTTGATGGTGTCCCAGTTTCCATCATTTCAGATAGAGGTACTCAGTTTACTTCACAGTTTTGAAGAGCTGGGCAGCAAGAGTTGGGTACTTAGGTTGAGTTGAGCACAGCTTTCACCCTCAGATGGATGGGCTGTCTGATCACACTATTTAGATATTGGAGGACATGTTGCGCTCTTGTGTCATTGATTTTGGGGGTTCATGGGATTAGTTTCAGTCGCTCGCGGAGTTTGCATATAACAACAGTTATCAGTAGAGTATTCAGATAGCTCCATATGAGGCTTTATATGGGAGGCGATGTAGATCTCTAGTTGGTTGGTTCAAGTCGGGAGAGGCTAGGCTTTTTGGTATAGACTTGGTGCAGGATGCTTTGAACAAAGTGAAAGTGATTTAGCAGCGGCTTCGTACAGCGCACTCGAGACAAAAGAGTTATGTTGACAGGAAGTTTCGATGTGTCTTACATGGTTGGGGAGAAGATTCTACTGAAGGTCTCACCCATGAAGGGTGTTATGAGGTTTGGGAAGAAGGGTAAATTGAGTCCTCGGTTCATTGGGCCTTTTGAGGTAGTTCAGAAGATTGGGGAGGTGGCTTATGAGCTTGCTTTACCACCTAGGTTGTCGAGTGTGCATCTGGTGTTTCATGTTTCTATGCTCCAGAAATATATTAGTGACCCGTCACATGTTTTGGACTTCAACACGGTTCAGTTAGATAGTGATTTGACTTATGATGTGGAGCTAGTGGCTATTTTGGAGCGGCAGGTCCAAAAGTTGAGATCAAAGGATATAGCTTAAGTGAAAGTGCAATGGAGAGGTTGGCCCGTGGAGGAGGCTACCTAGGAGACCAAGCAGAAGATACGGAGCAAATATCCGCACCTATTTGGGGGTTTCAGGTATGTTTCTTGACTCGTTCGAGGACGAACGTTTGTTTAAGTAGGGGAGGATGTAACGAATCAGGGTGTCATTTCATGAGTTACTGCTCTGTTTCTCCCATTTCTGCTTCTTTGTGTGTTTTTCAGCGGTATTTCATCATATCGTGTTGGTTGTGTTGTGTGCGCAGTGGTCTAAGAGTGGAATGAAACACTTAGTCTCTCATTTGAAAGCTATAACTAGAAAAGTCAATCGGAAGTTAACTTGTAAGTAAATGATCTCGAAATTCAATTTTCATAGTTTGGATAATTTCGTTAGGTGATTTGGGACTTAGGAGCGTGATCGGAATGTATTTTGGAAGTCCGAGGTAGATTTAGGCTTGAATTGGCAAAAGTCAAAATTTAGCATTTTCCGGTCGGCAGTGAAAATCTTGATATCGGGGTCGGATTGGAATTCCGGAAATGGGGGTAGGTCCGTTGTGTCATTTGGGATGTGTGTGCAAAATTTCAGGTATTTCGGATGAAATTTGATAGGTTTTTGCATCGTTTGCGGAATTCGGATGTTTTGGAATTCATAAGCTTGAATTCGAGGGTGATTTCATGTTTCAAATGTTTTGAGTATTCCGAGAGTTGGAACAAGTTTGGGTAGTGGTATATGACTTTTTGGTAGGTTTTGGTTGAGGTCTCGAGGGCCTCGGGATGATTTCGACGGGTTATCAGAGAGTTGGAAAATTGAGTTGCAGCTGAAGCTATCGTATTTCTGTAATAACTACACCTGCAGATTGGGGACCGCAGGTGCAAGCTGTAGAAGCAGCATTTAGATCGCAGGAGAGGAGGTTGGTTGGCTGGGGATGCATCGTAGATGCGGAAGGTGAGTTGCACCTGCGAGCCCGCAGGTGCGGTGTATTGATCGCAGGTGCGGATAGGGGATGAAGTTCAGCATATGTGGATGTTTGGTCGCAGGTGCTGGGACCGCAGATGCAGTATTTGGACCGCAGATGCGGAACCCCTGGGCAAAACATATAAATTCTTGCCTTCGTGAAATTTGGTCATTTTTCCACCATTTGTGTTCGGACTTGGAGGTTTTTAGAGGATTTGAAGGGGGGTTCGAGGGGTAACACTTGGAGGTAAGGTTTTTGAACTCAATACTCAATTTTATGGTGATTTCCAACTGATTAGACATGAAATTTGTGCGAAAATTGGGGATAAATTGGAGAATTAAGGTTTGCAATTGGAGAGTTTAAATTGGGGATTTGAGGGGCCATTTGAGGTCCGATTTTAAAGATTTTGGTATGTATAAAATCGTTAGGGTATAAGGATTCTTGTGATATGATTTTTATCGAATTCCGAGACATGGGCTCGGGGGTCGGGTTTGACCAATTTCGGAATTTTTGAGTTAATTTGATTATTTTCGCTTGGGATTTGTTCCTTTAGCGTATATTGATGATAATATACTGATTTTTGTTAGATTTGGAGCATTTGGAGACCGAGTCGAGAGGCAAGGGCATCACGGGTTAGAGTTTGAACCGGTTTGAGGTATGTAATGATTGTTAATGTTGTACTAAGGGTATGAAACCCAAGATTTCACATCGTTTCACTACTTTGAGGTGTCGCTCACGCTAGATGACGAGCATGGGGACATGCATTGTTAGGGATTGTGACTTGGTCCGTCCCGTACGACTAATAAGTCGCGTATTTGATTGAAAACTAATTGATACTATTGTGCTTTGGAAAGTATTACTATGTTTTGGGCCGAATGCCATATTTGGGCCTCATGCTAACTTTTTTGGACCCTTAGGGGCTTTTTACTATTATTCCTCATTGTTTTTGATTTAATATCTATACTCAGTCATGCAGTGTTTTACTGATTTGATAACTCGGTCTCATTTACTCCGTTTGGTATTATAAATGATATTTTGGACTGATCATTCTGTTTTACTGTAACTTGAGTGACTTGAGTGGTTTCTGACTGAGTGAGGCCGAGGGCCTTTTTTGTGAGGATATCATGGGATTGTGCTGCTCCTCGCAACATGTTGTACAAATTTTTGATATATGAGAGGCCGAGGGCCTGATTTATTATGCCATGAGATGGCTTGTTATAGCACTTGGGCTGTAGGAGCCCCTCCAGAGTCTGAACACCCACAGTGAGCGTGAGTACCCAGTGGGAGTGATGTGATGTTGCCTGAGGGGGCTGTTGTTGATTCATGTTATTGCCCGAGGGGCTGATTACGAGTGATTGTGAGGTTGCCCGAGGGGCTGGTTCTATTGATATTTTACCCGAGGGGCAATTTTTGGTACATGTCTTGCTCGAGGGGTTGTTTATGTTTCTACCATTTTTACTCACTATTTCATCACTTGTTTGAAAATATTGAAAGATGTTTTTAAAAGAAAAGGTTTTTACTGAAACTAAGTTTGTTTTACGAGAAAATTGATTTCAGTACTGTTTTTTGGAAATGTGTTGTATTTGTTGTAGTGCTATGACATGTAATTATCTGTTTTCTTACTACTCAGCTTTCATTTAATTTTATTACTTGCTGAGTTGGGGCACTCACATTACGCTCTACACCTTGTGTGCAGATCCAGGAGTTGCGGGTCTTGATAGCGAGCACTGATCATTCATTCAGCAAGTCTGGAGTCGACAAGGTAGCTGCATGGCATTTGTAGCCCTATTCTTCTCCCTCATATCTTCCCTAGATTATATTAGTATTGTCTTCCAGACTTTTTTTAGCCTTTATTGTACTTAGACGGATCTTGTAGTTGCTCATGACTTGTGATACCCTGATATCGTGCTTGTGTTATTTTCTTCCGCACTCGTTATTTAGACCCATGTTATGAGATATTATCAATTAATAGCTTAAAACTGTCTTTTATAAATTTATAGTTTGAATTGGGATTCGTGTGGGCTGGCCTAGTTTTGCGATATGCGCCATTACGACCGGGTCGGTTTTAGGGTCGTGACATTGCAATTTTCAAACTTACTCGTATTTTCAACGATTTCGGTAAAGGATTTGGGTTTTCACTGATATACTTGAAAATGGAACTATTTTTCGGGAAGCTATGAAAAAGCTGAGCATTTTATCTCTCAGTTACTTCTTTTATTACTTGCTTTACGTTGTTATGAACTGTTGTTGGCTATTGGTGTTGGACCCGATCTTTGTTCCACCTTATCACTACTTTTAGCCTAAGATTAAATTTGTTACTTATTGAGTACATAGGGTCGGTTGTACTCATACTGCACTTCTGCACCTTGCATGCAAATGTTGGATGTTGATGTTGCTGTGATCGACGGGAGCTGGAATTGAAGACGTACTTGTGTTCCAGTTGTAGCTGCCTCTTATTCATGGTAACCTTAGAATATAAAAATCTGTTTGTGTACTTTTCGAACAGATGATTTATTTATTCCATGCCATCTTTGTAAATTCTAATCTTAAAGGCTCATGATTTGTACTACCAATCATTGGGTCTATTTAATTGTTTTATAAATTTATTAGAATTTGATAGTTGTTAATTGGCTTACCTAGTGAGTTGGGTTAGGTGCCATCACGACTAGCCGGATTTTGGGTCATTGTCGCACCTCCTTTTTCTGCCCCCGCGAGGGTGCGTAGGGAGTTTTCTCCAATTAAAGGACAGTCGAAACGGGATTTGTTTGTTTGTTTCAGAGTCGCCACCTGGGAATTTTAAGGCGTCCCAAGTCACCGATTTTAATCCCTGAATCGAGGAGAATATGACTCTGTCTATTTAACAGTCTGCGCACCAGAAATCCGGATAAGGAATTCTGTTAACCCGGGAGAAGGTGTTAGGCATTCCCGAGTTCCGTGGTTCTAGCACGGTCGCTCAACTGTTATATTCGGCTTGATTATTTTGATTTGCTAAATACATTTTTTATTGCATGATTTTATTGTTACCGCTTCTATTTAGATTTAAAGTCCCTTCTTTGAATCGAATCACGCGTACGTATATTCGTGTTATAAATTATATTTTTTAAAACATGCGGAGTTGTGTCACGCGCACGTGTACACAATAATATAGATAATATTTTTATTAAAATAATTATTTTCGAAATTATGCTTTAAATAAAATCAAGAACATTCGCCCTTTTGGTATAATTAAGTAGTGAACCTCACATCTCGGGTTTTTATGAAATTAATAATGATATTCTCCGAGAAATCCCTTTTATTAAATATTCGATCGAAGTTGCGCGAACGCATAATCCGAATTGCCTTTAGAAATATAATTAGGTTACGCGAACGTATCCCTAATCACAAAAATATTCTTGATGGTAGTATAAATTTGTTTACAAATTGTTTATTATATCCACGTATTTTTATGTGAACATCATGAGAAATAAATATTCTTTTAGTCTCTAAATTCCTTAAAAAGAATTTACAATTTATTGGACGTTGGTCGCAATTTATGTTTTTCGCGTATGAATTATATTCCTCAAACCATTCGAATTTGTGGAGTAAAAATAAATGTGTGATTAATACTACCATTTAGTGAATACAATATTTGCCTACCCAAATAGACAACATGCAAATTACGTATAAAAATTGGGAAAGAATGGATGTAAGGAAGTGATATTTTTGAAGAATTTTCATTGTTCTATTTGAAGCGAATGCTAAAAAAAATGTTATAATCTATAAACCTAATCACCTTCTACATTAATTGTTTTTAATCCAAAGTTATAATCGTTTGATTAATTTGTTTATGATGGTAGATAGGCATCAAGTTGATAAGAAAGGGAATTATTATACAAATCGATTGAATAAAATTGCCTTACATGCAACACAATTGTCCGTCTAAAACATTCATAACACTCTAACATCGTAACGAGCTATATCAAATCACCTTCCATATATGATTATATATATACTCATCATCATGCCATATATGAACATACAACTTATATCAATCTAAACCAAAATCAGATTTTTTACAAGATATACTAATAATGTAATTTCTTGATACTTCCATTCTACTTTACATTTAGCTAACAATATTACGGGATGTAATTAATGGCCCATTTTATGTCATGTTCCCTACCTTGATAATTCAATCATGACTTCACTTAATGAAAATTCCGAAATAGGTGATATTATTACAACACTTATACGAACTTTAAGAGGTAACAATTATCTTATATTCATCACGACAAACATACTACTATATTAATCAACTGAAACAAAACCAAATTTTAAACTAATGAACTTGAACGAATGGAAAACAGAATTATAATTCCCGAACTTCATTAATATGTCATGTTGAAGCTTTTCATGACATGAATTTACAGATATGTACCTGATATTGGAAGCAAGAAAATGAAGATGAGAATCAGCGGCAGTAATAACAGTACAACATCAACAACTGCCCAGCAACAGTAACAACCCAGTACAAACCGGTGGAGTAGTAATCCCAAAAACAAAAGCTTTAAGCTTTAAATGAAACAACAACCATTAATACTAATTTCAAACAAAGAAAGAAAGCAGTAGATTTTTTAGCTTTTATTTTTATTTTGAAAGCTTAAATATTTTTCGGAATTTTTCTCTCTTCTATTCTCTGTCCGTTTTTTTTCTCTATCTGTGTGTGTATTTTCTGTCTCTGTGTGTTTTTCTCTATCTGTATTCTTGTTCTTTTTTCTTCAAGACTTCACATATATAACACATCTCATAAACCTTTTAATCAATTAAATCAATACTTTTTCTCTACCCAACCCATTATCTTTCCACTCATCCCCATTACATTAAATAAACATATCACACCACCCCATTATATTTTGTCCCCCATGCTTCATTTAAAATAATGCAAGATTCCCCCTTTAAATTAAATCTTGTCCCCCCTTTATATTAAACAACTATATCACAACCCACCCCATTTCATTTTGTCCCCCATGCTTCAAATAAACAATTTCAAAATGTACAATTCCTAAACTACCCCTCACGACCTTACTGAAATTACCAAACTACCCCTGAACGTACTACAAATTTACCAAACTACCCATCAGCTATAACACATCAATTAATCAAACTTAACCAAAATATAGACAATATGATCAATTTCTAACAATGTTCAAACAACAATATGAACACGGATGAACATCATAACAACAATATCACATGAACACGATTTTAACAATATTTCAACAACAAATCACATGAACACAAATTGAACAACAAAGAACAACTAAAATTTGATTGAACAATATTTTAGCAACAAACAATCCTATTTTCGGATTCAACAACTACAACAAACAAGTATATTTAGATTTCTAACTTCAATCATATTGAACTTAAAATCAATTCTAACAACATTACAACCAACAATTCCTATATTAAACTTTATGAGATAAATTCAAGAAATAATCACAAATGGTAAACAAGAAATCAAGCTATACAAATTTCGGATTCAAGAACAAACAAACATAATATGAACATGAATTAAATCTAAAAATAAAAACGATGGATTCAAATGATTAAAACCAACATACTTCCCTTATTACAACTAAATTCTTTAGACAAATAACAAGATCGACGAAGAAACAATTATGAACTTAAACTTGAACTTAACAATATTAACAATTTCTAACAATACATAAACACATGAAACAAATTGAAGAAATAGTTAATTAAATTTCAATTTGAATCTAACAAACATCAAACTAACAAATATTCACTTAAACAATAATACAAACATGAAATGAATATGAAAACAACTAATTAAACTTCTATTTTGAAATCTGAAAATTAATTTAACAAACAACATGAACATGAACAAAACCAAAAATCAAATATCTAAGCATAGACATGAACAAAACAAACATTCGCCGATTTTAGATTCGAAAAATATCAAAACAAAATACGGACAAACATAAAACTCAAAATCTACTAACCGGATCGAACGACATACGTACGGACTGTTTTGACGACCCAAGCATCGAGCGAATGACGATGAACTTGGATGGAAACCAAAGAAGGTGGTCGTTTGGCATCGTTGCCCATCACGAAAAATGGCAGCCCGTCACAAGCAGAAGGTAGCAGCAGCTTGATTAGCGAAGAAGACGCATCTACGGCAGCCATGGATGGAGGTCGAAGCTCGAGCTTTGACGAAGAACGGAGAAGATGAAAGCAACCACCATGGATGACGATGGCAGAAGCTGTGACGGGCAGTCGCGGGGAGCTTGGTGTTGAAGATGATGAGCGCGATGCAGCAGCTCGGAGACAGAAGTAGTCGCGGAAATCTCAACTGTGAGCTTTCATGGTGGAGCTCGACGGATTGGTTGTTGGTTCGGTCGCGTTTGGAGGTCGTTTGGTTGAGCCGGGGTCGTGAGGGTGACGTGCGTGTGTGTGTGAGTGTGACGTTGGGCAGCCATGGTTGAGCTTTGAGGGGGAAGCCATGGATGACCTTGGAGAAACTTGAGGAAGAAGAAGAAGATAGGAGGGGGGGCGGATGACTTCTTAGTCTTTTTAGGGTTTTTTCTTCTTTTTTCTTTTGTTTTGTGTTGTAAAATGTAAGACAAAGGGGTTTGGGTCTTTTGGATTATGGACTGGGTCGACCCAGTTCGAAATGGACTGGGTCGTAGGGAAGATTGGACCATTTTTTGGGCCTATGGCTTGAAATCGAAGAAGAGGCCTAATTTCGACTTTCTTTATATTTTCGCTCTTTTTTCTTCTTTTATTTCTCTAAAACTAAATTATAAAAATACTTAAACTATTATTAAGAATTAAATTAAGTTATAAAAGCGCAAATTAACTCCCAATAACAATTAACGCACAATTAAGTAATAATTAAGCATAAAATTGTATATTTGGACATTAAATGCTAAAAATGCAAACGATGCCTATTTTTGTAATTTTTAATTTTTGTAAAACAAATTTAATTACTAACAACTATAGAATTAAATCCTACATGCAAAATGCGACATATTTTTGTATTTTTTATTAATTTATCAAATAAACACGCACAGACAAATACAAATAATTATTCAAAATATCACAAAATATCACAAAATTGCACACCAAAGAAAAATCATTTTATTTTTGGATTTTCTGGGAGTAATTCTCATATTGGGCAAAAATCACGTGCTTACAGTCATGACACTTTTCAAATTGAGATATAGAGGAAGAAATTTATATGGAAAAACCCGAAGAGATTGTGGTCCTGGAAAAGAAAAGAAAGTGTGTAGGCTTCTTAAGTCTTTTTATGGACTAAAACAAGCACACAAATAATGCATGTGAAATTTGACCAAATAATATTTTCAAATAGTTTCAAAATTTAATGTGTAAAGAAATGTGTTTACATTAAGAATACTTCAAATCATATAGTCATTGTTTGATTATATGTGGAGGATATGTTAATCACGAATAATATAAAATGCACATGAAATATTTAAAATGTGGGGGTGCTTAGCTTGTGCATGACAAAAATAAATGTTAGATGTAATGTCCATATTATTTAGAAGAACTAGATGATATAATATTTGCACCGCACGAATCTTTAGTGGATTTTGATATGGTAATCGGCGAATTGATTACTTATTTAATCTTAGTGATCACTAGTTTATGCAAGTACTAATTTAAAAGTTTTTTACGTGCTTTTCTAGAAAGGTGTTCTTTGGTATTTAGTTTGTTTATGAAAGCGTGTCACTTGGAAGGTTGTGACTTTTCAAGAAAAGATATGTCGGTACATTTTTATAGACATGGCCATTCATGAACGAATGTATTAATACATTGGTCTATAATGAGGTGAACCAATTGATGAAGATGACAAAAATCCATAGCAAGCTACATTTTCTTCATAAATAAAGGTGCTATAATTTGCATATCATATAAGCGTACGAATAAATAGCATATAAATGCTAGAAAAATACAGAGTAGTTGCGAAATGTGCTATATGTTAAAGAGTGACCACAACTGATGCCAACCATTCTAGTCATTATTTTTATGTAATGTTGATATATTAATTGTAGTCAATAATCGGATATGCAATAAAAAGTCGAGACGTGCTAGTCTACGACAGAAGAAAGTTTGCATTGAGTTATCATGAGTTTGGGATATTTGAAACATATCCAAGACTTTGCTTTGCACTACAATAGGTATCCCGTGGTTATTGAGGGATACAATGATGCAATTTGAATTACCAGATCAACTTCAACGAAATCCGCAAGTGACTTCTTTTACTATAAGTGGAGGAGCGATGTAACGACCCAACCAGTCGTTTTGAGCATTTACAGTCTGTTAAGCTACGTGAAGTTTTGAGCAGCATCGTATGATGTATTATGACTTGTCTGAATCCTCTCCTTTGGTTTTCAGGTGATCCATAGTTGATTTGGAAGAATGAATTTCATGTTTGAAGCTTTAAGTTGAAAGAGTTGACCAAGTTTGACTTTTTAGTATTTGACCTCGAATTGGAGTTTTGATGGTTCTGTTAGGTCCGGATGGTGATTTTGGACTTGGGAATATGCCCGAAATTTCGATGCTTATTGGCGAAAGTTGGAAATTTGAAAGTTTGGAAAGTTCATAAGTTTGACCGAGAGTTGACTTTGAGGATATCGGATTCAGATTATGGTTTCGGAAATTGGAATAGCTTTGTTACGTCATATGGTACTTGTGCATAAAATTTATTTTATTCCGAGTTGATTTGATATTTTTGGCACGAGTTTTTGAAGTTGAAAGTTCGAAGTTCATTATATTTGATTTGAGGTGCGATTCATCGTTTTGATGTTGTTATGCATGATTTGAGGCCTCGAGTAGGTCTGTGTTAGGTTATGGGACTTATTGGTATGTTTTGACAGAGTCCCGAGGGGCTCAGTCGTGATTCAGATTGTGTTTAGATCATTTTTCTTCATTTTGGCATTGCTGGATTTTGCTGAGTTCTGGGCATCTGGTTTCCTTGTTCATGATTGCGTCGAGTTAATCGAGATCATGTAAAGTTTTTTGATGGCTGGGGAAAATTATTAATCGCGTTCGTGAGTCCACAGATGCGTTTGCGAAGGTTGAGGCGAATGTTCAGCGCATTCGCGAGTCTAGCAACGTGTTCGCATAGAAGGAAGGAAGGCCTGAGGAAGTCAGGCATTTGTTTTGCACGATTGCGTAGCTCTAGGAGAATGACCATTGCATTATCGACTATGATGGTGCGTTCGTGAAAGAGGAAATTTCAGTTTATGGGATTTGTTTTATGCGAACACATGGGATTGTCCGCGTTCGCTAAGGTAATAAGCGATTTTCACCATATGGATTGGGATAAGTGTCCTCTACTCAATTTTGATTTTATTTCATGAATCTATCTTCGTTTTGGCATTTGGATGATGATTTCAAAAGAGAAATTGGGAGTTTTTGTCTAAAGTTTCATAGAGCAAATTTTCGAGTTTTAAACATCGATTCCGACCAGCCATTTTGAGAATTTGCACTTCGCTCGGTAGTTTATGAGAAGGAGTTGCTCCATATGATGTATTATGACTTATGTGAATCGTCGATTTTGGTTTTCAGGTTATTAAGAGTCGATTCAAAATAATGAATTTAATTGTTGAAGCTTTAAGTTGGAAGAGGTGACCAAATTAGTCTTTTTAGCATTTGACCTCGAATTGGAGTTTTAATGGTTCCATTAGGTCCAGATGGTGATTTTGGATTCGGGTGTATGCCTGGATTTTCATTTAGATATTTCTAGAAGGATTCAACACTAATTGGCGAAAGTTGAAGATTTGAAGGTTTGAAAAGTTCATAAGTTTAACAGGGAGTTTACTTTGTGGATATCGGATTCGGATTGTGGTTTCGGGAATTGGAATAGCTTCGTTATGTCAATTGGGACTTGTGTGCAAAATTTGAGTCCTTTCTAGGTCGATTTGAAATGTTTCGACGCGAGTTTCGGAAGTTAAAAGTTCATTTAAGTTTGATTTAAGGTGTGATTCTTTGTTTCAATGTTGTTATGTGTGATTTAAGGTCACGAGTAGGTCCATGTTGTGTTGTGGGACATTTTGGTATATTTGGATGGGGTCCCTAGTGGCTCGGGTAAGTTTCTGATGAGATTCAGATTTATTTGGATCATTTTTGGCTAAGTTGCTGGTGGAAGATCTGGTGTGATCGCACCTGCAGCTGGTTTGCGTAGGTGTGATGGTCGCAGAAGCAACAGAGGAGTTGAATGCGCGAGAAGAGTCTGGGTGAGGAAGATCGTAGAAGCGGAGAATTGAGCCCATGTGCGAGGGATTGGAAGCACATGTGCGAAGGTCTTCGCAGAAGCAGAGTTTGTTACCTGCAGGTGCGGGGGTTGCTGGGCAAGGCTATTTTTCATAGAAGCAAAGTTTTCCCGCAAAAGCGAAGGTCGCAGATGTGACCACTTGTCCGCAAATGCGGAATCTGCTGGGCAGAAGCTATAAAATCGAGGTTTTGGTTCTTTTGTCATATTTTGAGTTGTGGGACTCGGATTGAGGCAATATTTGGAGCAATTTTCATCATAAGGATTAAGGTAAGTGTTCTATACATGGTTTTAATTTTATTTCATGAATCTGTCTTCATTTTTAGCAATTGGTTAATGAATTTTAAAGAGAAAATTAGGGGTTTTGTCTAAAACTTCATAAATCGGATTTTCGAGTTTTGAACATCGATTTGTTGTCGGGTTCCGAGGCGCGGGCCTGGGTGTGACTTTTGGCTGGTTTTGGATTTTGATTATGTATTCGACCTTTATCATTTGGAATTGTTTCCTTGGGCTTTATTTGATGTATTTGAGTTGCTTTTTACTAATTTTGAGTCATTCAGAGGCCGGTACGCATGGGACGGATTTTTGGAACATCGTTTGGCTTCCTCGATGTTGGATTTGGCTTGTTCGAGGCTAGTAACACTTCTAAACTTGGTGATGAGGGTATGAAAACTCGAATTACGTGTTTTGTGTTTGGTATTGAGGTGACACACATGCTAGGTGACGGGCACGTGGGCGTGCACCGTGTGAATTGTGACTCCGCTATTTTTGTGGTGATGTATAGTTACCTGACCTTATTTGTAACCACGAACTCTCTATGTACTAGAACTATTGAGCTGTGATCCATGTTAGAATCTATGTCTAGGCTACATGCTTATCCTGTTGGGACTCACTGAGGTGGTTTCTGCTGTTGAGCTATCTATTTTCATTGCATTACATACTCAGTCATACACATTCATATGCATATCATACCTCAGTCCATGTTACCATTTATTGATACATCACTTTATTATTTTTGGGTTGATATTTCATGACATTGAGAGCCCGAGAGACTGGAGAGATTGATGACTGAGTGAGGCCGAGGGCCTGATGGTGAGGATGTTTATGAGATCGGGATGCACGCCGCAACATGTTTTTATTGATTTATGATTGGAGCAGGTTGCACGCCCCAGCATGTTTTACTGATCTATGCCATGATTGACTTGTTATAGCACTTGGGCTGAAAGAGCCCTTCCAGAGTCTGTACACATCCCCAGTGAGCGCAGGTACCTATTGAGTGCGAGTGCCGAATGATTTGGGAGGACTGAGTGACTGTGAGGACTGAGGGACTGGGAGGAATAAATGAATTGATACTTTGAGAGTATGTATATGGTTTTATCACTGAGTTTAGTTGCATTTGACATGCACACTTGACATACATGCATAGAGATGCATTTTCCTCATGCTGTACGGTATCACGTTGTTCATGACTTGTCACACATATTAACATATAGTAATAGAGATATATTTTCCTCATGCCATTTGAAAATGAAACATTTACCTGTTGAAAGCTTTTGGAAAAGAAATCAAAGTTTTCAAACTTACTCATATTTTTGGTAATTTTGGTAAAAGATTTGGTTTTCACTGATATACTTGAAAAGTTGGCCTATTTTCTG
The DNA here is from genome assembly GCF_000393655.2 of Nicotiana sylvestris. Lineage (NCBI taxonomy): Eukaryota > Viridiplantae > Streptophyta > Magnoliopsida > Solanales > Solanaceae > Nicotiana > Nicotiana sylvestris. The sequence continues at coordinate 31,732,766 of NC_091061.1, forward strand.
GAACTGTGAACGAGCTGAGCATTTTATCTCTGAGTTACTTCTTTTATTACTTTCATTATATTGTTATGAACTGTTGTCGGCTATTGGTGTTGGACTCCGATCTTTGTTCAACTCGTCACTACTTTCAACCTAAGGTTAAATTTGCTACTTATTGAGTACATGGGGTCGGTTGTACTCGTACTACACTTCTTCACCTTCCGTACAGATGCATGATAGTGATGTTTCTAAGATCAATTGGAGCTGGAATTGAAGATGTACCCGCTTTCTGGTTGCAACTGTCTCTTGTTCATTGTAGCCTTAGATTTATATTTGTTTATGTACATTTCGAACAGATGATGTAGTCATTTTATACCATCTTTGTAAATTCTAATCTTAGAAGCTCATGATTTGTACTACTACTCCTTGGGGGACGTGTCAAATTCAGATATTTTTTTATTTAATTGACTTATTAATTTTAATAGAATTGGTGTTGATACCCAATTTTCTCCTATATATTTTCAATATGTAAAATACCTTCAAAATAGTATATGTATGCATATATAAGCATGTCCAAGTGTTTTATTATTTTTCCATATTTTTAAAGGGGTTTTAATGGATTTATTTCCCCTTCTTTATCCATAAAATCCCAATAATTATTTCCAAAATTATTATTTTTGACAATTGTTCTATTGGATTTTTATATTTATTCCAAAATATGTCTTACGTATTTTTACAATTTCATTTAGTATTTTTTTAGGTTAAATTGCACATAATTGTAATATTAGCCCTTTTAAGGTTTAATTATGTTTTATACACATAAAATTGGATCTTGTATTTTTAATTTATTATTTATGTGTTATAAATCATTTTTGCCTTTTAAATTAATTTTTAGAAACCATTTACTATTTTTTTAAAAATTAAAAAGAGAAAAAATGGCTATTTAAATTTTAGCCAAATTGGCTTTCAAATCTAACCCAAATCAAAACACATTCCCCAACCCAATTTCTAATTAAACCCGACCCTAACCCTTTTAAACCCTACCTACTCCATCTAATCTGGGCCATTGATTATTCAGATCAATGGCCACCATTCCACCTGCCTAAAATAAACCCAAACGACCCCCTTAACCTAATTCATTTCCACTAATCTGCCGCCCTTGAATCCCCTTCCTCTCCAATTCTCTCTGCAACCTCACCCAAACCCTAGCCTCCACCACCCAAATTAACCCTAATCCCCTTCGATTCTCACTCAATCCATGGACTCCCATGGCTGTTTGAGACGTTTACCGGTCTCATATGTCTCTTGGTTTCCTGTTTTCGTGATTTCATGAAAAGATCTCGAAGAGATCTAATCCAAACTTTGCTCAACATCTATCCATGATCTTTTTCCGGCTATCCATGGCCGTTCAAGTTAGATTCATGGCTTTTCCGGCTAGATTGGTAACTTTTCAAAGTTTTTCTCACTTTCTCTGGGTTCTCTGAAACCCTAGTTTTAAGAGCTTTCCGATTTTCTTTCAGATCTGTCTTAGATCTGTGCATGTTATGAATCTTTTGGTGTTTTTCTCAAAAAGTTTTTCGATTTCTTTCAAAGTGACTCTTCGTCTTCAACGATTAGGGTTTTCTTAACCTCTTTTTTTTTTTAAAAAAAAGACTTCTTCTCCGATTTTCATTGTTGTCTTATGATTTTACTGTGTTTAAACGATTTGTTTATGTTTTTCTTCTACCTGGTTTGTTGTGTTGAAAACCCTAAGTATCTTTAGTTTATCCGGGGTTCTGGAACTGTCTTTGCTTGTTTTGTATGTATACTTGTTTTGATTGAGTTCCTTGTGTTTAGATCCTTTTTTTGTTGACTGATTCTGAGTTCTTACCATTTGTTTTAACTCAACTTTGTTAAACCCCTAATTCCTTAAAGGTTTTCCTCACTTGTTACTGAGAGTTTTTTTTTAAAAAAGATCTCTTGTACCTGTTACTATGTGTTAGATTGGTTTCTTCATTTTTGGTTCTATATGACTACTTGACTTGTTGATTACTATGCTTCGAGAAGTTCTTAGCCTGCTCATGTCAACTTTGTATGATTGGGTTCATCCAGTTTTCTTCTTTTGTCAATATGTTTGACCCTGCACGTCTAATACGCCTGTTCATTCTTTTCTATTTATATGCCGAAGTGCATAATCGTGACTCCTTCGTGATTGATCTTGATTTCCTTAAGTTACGATTTGATTGCAAGGTTTTCTTATAAACCCTTAATGTTACTCATTTGTTTAAATTGATTGATTCCCTTCTTTTATTTGCTGTGATGCTTCACCCCCGCTGAATCGTTTCCCCAAATTAAGTATATTCTGTACCTAGACTCAATTGTATACTCTACATTCTTACTATCCCTTATATGGATAGAAATCAATCTTCCTCAAATTTATTTTCTTTCCTTAATTATCCTTGTTGGTATACGTTAAGCAGTACTTCCATGATTAAAGGGAAGTACTTGTATTAATGGGATTCTGATTGTGATTATTTCCATATTTGTGTTAAACCTTTACTTGTTACCTTATTTTATACTCATTTTCAAAGATATAAATACCCTAACCTCTCTTATCTAAAGACACGAACAACTGAGTTTAAAAACACACTTACACATTCAAACTCTCTTTCTTTCTCTACCACTTGTGCTACAGCTTTGTCTAGCCGGCTGAAGGCCAAGGCTAGACTGTAGAACTCTCATTGCTTTACTTTTTTGCACTTTGCTCCTTCAACTGGTATGTTCTCAATTTAAATTCAGAAACTCAACTCTATGTGTTCCCTTGCTTGTCAATCCATGTCCCTTTCTCCATTAACTTAATGACTTATGCTGTTATATTGCACCTTTCGTTTACTGCTATACTCCGCATGCTTAAAATTCTGCCTCCTTTGTTCCAAATGTGATCAACATGTTTTCTTGTTCCTGTTTATGTCCCTCAACTAGCATGTCTCCTAAAGTACTTGATTCATGACTAATTATGTGTTTCAGATGTGGGTCCTCTATGTCCCCAACCCCCCTATTTCCCTATTTGTAACTACTGAAGTTGTACTGTGGACATATTCTGCATGTGCTGATTCCCTGCCCCTTTTCAAAAATATTTTACCCTAAGAAACTCTTCTGTTGCTGTTGCAAATTTACTTCAAACCAATCATTTTTCAAAACTATTTTCCAACTCAACTCTCTTGAATCTATGTCAAGTACTCTCACATGTACTCTTAGAATACTAAGTTCTGCCCCTTTTGTGTGAGCCTTGCTTTGTGACCCTTGATCTCCCTCTAAACCTTGACAGATAAGAGCTGGCCCTTCCACACTGCACTCACTCTCTTGGTTATGCAATCTGGGTGTGAGCACTGCCCGTGATCCCTTGAGGTCCTTAGGGAACTTTGACACACCCAGATATGAGAAAGGCTTGAAAACAATATTGGCATTTGAGGTGGTTTATACATAACTCAAAGAAGAAGTCAGAATCAGGCTTCCTATAGTTGTAACTTATTGTTTTTCCTTTCTTATGTAATTCTATCACATGGTCTGTAATAATTTGTAAGCAAGTATTGGGGTGGCTAGTGAAAAGAGATGGGAAATTGTGCATGTTATAGTTGTCAAAGGGTAGAAAGCATGTTATTAGGTTTATATTCCTAATTGTGCAATTGAAACCATGTTTAGGATTCATACCTACATTAGAAAACCATGTTCTTAGGATCTATGTTTCTTTATTCAGCACTTCATTCATTAGTGCATGCTTTATGCCTATCTCTTAGAAATCCTGCTCCAAGGGCAATAACAACACTGGTATAAAAAGCTGTTAATTCAAAAATTCTACAAATCTTGTGTACATTTAGAAATCATGCCCTAGGGATTCAGTTTTCAACAACCTTGTAATTTGCATGTGCATATTAGATATCATGTTCTAGGATCCTGTTTGCATTCTGTTTAAAACACTTTGATAACTACTGATTCATGAAAAGGATAGTAAAGCAATAATTTTCACACTGTGATATTTTCAGAATAAAATTGGCAACAGTCTCTACAACTAGAACAACATGTTTTAGGTAATAAAATAATCTCCAAACTGTCTTAATGACTTGAAACAACTACTTCATCTCGCTTTGCGCCTAGACAAGCCTTAAGTAATAACTTAAATAAACCGGAACTGCCTTTGTTTAATTATCAACTGTTAAAAATCATAAGGCAAACCTGATTCGGACTTCTTTTCTGAGTTGTGTGATAAATCTGGTTATGATGTTACCACTTAAACACACTACTTAGCATTTTAAATTCAGACCTTAACTGTGTATAAGTCATGATGTCAATGTGCATTGTTTGTGGAGGTATAACTGAGCCTTCTACTTGCTTATATGTCCCCCCCCCAATTGTAGTCTTGTATGTTTTTATATGTCGCTTTAATATTTTGCCTTTAAACCTGAGGGTCTGCCTAGAAGCTTCTTCTTATAGGAATAAGAGTCCTAAATTCCTCCGGGACTTATAGGAAGGGACGGGTAACAACATGTAATAAGAGTCGAGACCAACCCTCACTTTAATTACCTTTACTGGGTGGGAAAGGGTAGATATGGATATGATGACCGGTGCGATAATACCACATGTATCCCCTCTTTTGAGGAGTCTCATACCGGGTATTGCATTGATGTGATCGATATTACAAACAAACCTAGGACACCCCCTTTTTTAATTAATAATCATGCTTAGATTATAACTCTTTTTAAAACCTTGCTTTTTATTAATCGTCTTTCAAACACTTGTGAATTTAAACTTAAATCCCCTCTTATTTGAGCCTCACTTATTTATTTGCTAATTGCACAAATTCACAAAACAACTGTTGGGCCGGGAACCACACTAGTGGATCCTGAGGGCTGCCTAACACCTTCCTCTTAGGATAATTTCAAGCCCTTACCCTATCTCTGGTTATCAAATGTAGTTATAGATAAACCTTATAGGTGTCCTAACGCACCTTAAAAATTGCTAGGTGGCGACTCTTCAAAAATGCAATACCCAATTCCCAAAAAGGAAATGAGTCATCACACCTCCATGAATGTCGAAACCTGGACTCCTCTCCGCGGAAGGAAAAAGGGGGCGCGACAGCATGGCGACTCTGCTGGGGCTTTTAGGCTATTACCATTTCAGATTGTTCTTGTGAAATTTACCTCCCTATGTGTAATTGCTTGTTTAATTTCTTTAAAGCATTTAATTGCTTATTCAAAAGAGAAACTGACATATCTTCCTTGTTTATTTCCTTTATTGTTGCTTTAAATTATGAAACTGTTGTATTTATCACTTTCTTAACGTGCAAATACATGTCAACATGCTTTTAATTACTGCTTGATCATGCTCAACATCATACTCCACTCATGCCAAACAAATACTATAGCAATGCTTGATGAGTAGTTGCACTTTCCTATATCATTACCTCTAAATTCAAAAAGGCATATTTGTGGTAAAATTAGTCGATCAGCGGTGCAGTCGACAGTTCCGTGCCTTCACCATTGAGTTGTTCGCTCAAGGGTACTAGTCTAAAATCCCATAGAAACCTTACTCTGTTCAAATTGTGCATGCATCATGGTCAAACCTAGCCGGGTCAGTTATGTTATTCACATAATGATCCTTTAAGATAGCCTTGTCCAAAGTCCACTGGTTTTCCCTAAACCCAAACGGACATCATCACGTTCTATGCATTTATTTGGAGAGCTAAATGCTTCATTCTAATTGGTGATATTAAAGAGTCTAGTTTGGCGAGGGTAAGGGCCTAAACATATTTGTTTTGCAGAAATATAAGGCACGAAGTCCCCAGATTCGGCATGGTCACCAACATCTACCCAAGATTGCTAAGCTGGTGGAGAGACTTACACTCTAGTGACCAAACTCTCGTTAGAAAATATTTGGGAAATCTGTTGTTCCTCATGGAGATCCAACCTAACAACATGATCGTAGAAGCTGCTACACTATTTTGGGATTGTGAAAGGGTCGTGTTCCACTTTGGGGACATTGAAATAACACCTTTTCTAGAGGAGATAGGAGGATTGGCCGGTCTAGTGTGGGAAACTCCGGGTCTGCTAATGCCTGAGAACCGCAAAGGCAGGGGTTTCCTTAAATTGATGGGTTTTAAGAAGAATTCAGAATTGACATGCCTGAAGGAATCATACGTCCCTTTTGACTACCTATATAAAAGGTACGGTCACAACAAATCCTACTGTACCTACCCTGATGAGTTTACCATCACGTCCTTGGGACACATCCATCGTAGGGTTTTCATCTTCATGTTTTTCTTCCTAGGTATGATCGTGTTTCCGATGAAGAAAGGGAGAATCCATACTAGGCTGGTTACGGTAACTAAGACCCTAATGGAGGGACTGGTGGGAAGACATTCAGCATTGTGCCCATGATCATTGCAGACATATACCGAGCCTTAGAGAAGTGTCAACGAGGAGCAAAATACTTCGAAGGCTGCAATTTACTACTTCAACTCTAGCTCATGGAACATCTCCAAAGGGCGAATACTGATAAGAAATTCAGCGAAGGTACTAGGATGATCACATCGCTTTCTACCATCCAAAGTGAATGAATTATATCCCCACATGTTCGCTCAACCTGAGAATGCCATAGGATGGGTTGAGCTATTTGATAATCTGACCGAAGAGCAAGTTCAATAGATGTTCGAGTGGTTTTCGATAGAGGAGTTCATCGCCCAATGCAGAGATGCACCTTTCATGATACTAATTGGTCTAAGGGGAACATACCCTTATGTCCTTCTTCGAGTTATGAGGCAAGCTGGTAGGAAGCAAGTTATACCCAGGGTCGACAAGATGAACCATTTCAGAGCTGACTTCCAAAATGATGATAGTTCCTACAAGTGCCAAGGCCAGCATATGTGGCACTGCAAGATCGTAATGGGGAAAGACACCATAAAGCCAAATAGATATCATGTCGGTTGTACTCCTTTCTATTTGGGTTAGCTAGAAGACAATCATGATGGTTTGGGCCAGCCAAGGTTTGTTCGAGGTCAAAATATTATAGATGAAAAGGTCGAGGCACAAGTCAAGTACAACCAGCTGTGAAAAAAGATCCGTGAGTATGAGAGCGAACACCGCGAGATACAAGAGTCCAACCAGAAGCTGATTGAGGAATGGAAGGACATGGCTGCCAGAGCTAACAAAAGGCTAGGATACTTGGAGCGAGGCATAGTAGAACTGGAAATAAGATTTCTCAAAAGGGTTGAAGATTGTCAAGAGGCTGAAGGGACGGAAGGTGGACATCTAGCCAGAACATACCTGTTGCTGGGACTTCACGAGTTAGGGAAGTTGTTCGATGGATCCAAGGATGCCGAATCTAGGGAAGGTCCTTCTGGGACCAAGTAGATAGGAGTTTATCTTTTTTGCTTTATAAATGTAATAAGGCCAATGGCCATTAGTGACTTTTATTTCTTATTTATTTAATGTCATTTCAGGATTTGTTTATCTTTTATCAATAAAATGAGACATTTAGCATTCTAAGTTCCTCAAATCAATTTGTCGCTAGGCCTACCTCGGACACAACGAGGTTCCCAATTAGGACACGCTTTACATTCCCGCACTATGTGTTTAAATATTGCAATAATTTTTATGATCCTTACTGACACTGTTACCTTTTATTTTAATTTTTGTTTTTATTATTCCCCTCCCTAAAGGTTAGTTCGTACACTCTGGCATCATCATCTTATTCCACGAGATTCAGGGGCCCTCCACCCACTCCTCCCCTTAGTCCTGTTAAAAACAAGAACAAAGGCAAGATGGAAGATTTGAAGAACATCAGGAAGGAGAACCCAACTGAACGGGTTGAGGCCACTGGTGGCCATGGTATTCGAGTTCCTAATGAGAATATGTCACAACTTGAGCAGAAGCTGTTGAAATTTCAGGAAGAGCTCGATCAAGTTCGGATTCTGGCAAGCTTGTCATTTTCCCTCAGCACTCCAGATGTCAACTTCCCCAACACTCAAAACCCTACACCTCCTCAAAATATCCCAAAACAACAGAATCATCCCGCGCCTCACCATCACGTTTCTCCACCAAAGAATCAATGCAACACCTGCCATACCCCAAACAACGCTCCACTACTCATCCCAGAACCACAAAACTACACAAACGATCATTTCCACACCCACACACCAGGCCACCATAACACTCCTATCTAAGTGGAGACCAAGCCACACTCCACCCAACCTATCTCAAGCATACATGAGCCTGATGAAAAGGATCTTCTTATCAGGAACTTGGCTGAGGAACTTAAGAAACTGACCAGCCGGATTCAGGGCGTTGAGGGAAGCAAAGGAATCGAAGGGGTGAACTATAAAAATCTTTGCATACAGCCTGATGTCGAACTTCCCGAGGGGTAAAAACCTCCTAAGTTTGAGATGTTTGATGGTATAGGTGATCCAAGGGTCCATATGAGGACATATTGCAAGAAGCTGGTTGGAGTAGGGAAGGATGAAAGGATATGCATAAAGCTGTTCATGAGGAGTTTGATGGGAGATGCGTTATCTTGGTATATCAGTCAAGATCCCAAGAAGTGGTCAAGATGGGTAGGCATGGCATCTAATTTTTATGGATAGATTCAGGTTTAATACAGAAAATGCACCAGACGTGTTCTATATCCAGAATTTGAAGAAGAAGCCCACTGAGACGTTTCGCAAGTATGCTACTCTCTAGAGGTCCGAAGCTGCTAAGGTCAGACCTGCCTTAGAATAGGAGCAAATGAACAAGTTAATTATCCAGGCTCAGGACCCACAGTACTATGAACGGCTGATGATGATTGAGAACCACAAGTTCTCTGGCATTATCAAATTGGGTTAAAGAATTGAAGAAGGTGTCAAAAGCGGTATGGTTACAAACTTCGAGGCCTTGCAAGATACAAATAAGGCCTTACAGTCAGGTGGTGTGTCCAAGAAGAGGGACGTAGGGGCCGTGATGGTTGCACAAAGGACCAAGTCTCCCCTCAAATACCAAAATTACCCAACACCTCCACTCATATATCAGCCAACCCCAAATTACCAAGCACCCTCACCCTCATCCAGATACTCCCAACCAGCTCATGTCTACCAAACCTATAACGCTCAGCCATCCCATTATCAATCACCCCCTGCATGACAAAATTTCCCTAGACCCGACCTAATTTTGATCGCAGACCTCCAAAATAATATACAGCCATCGCTAAACCTATTGACCAGCTGTATGAGAGACTCAAAGCTACTGGTTATGTTACCACCCATCCCTACTACAACCCCTAAGAATCCTTCTCGGTGGGTTAACCGAAACAAATCCTGTGTATACCACTCTGACATGAAAGGGCACACCATCGATGAGTTCCGTTCTTTGAAAGACAAGATAAATTCTTTGATTGATAACCAGATCATTGTGGCAAAAGAACTCGCTCCAAACATCTGAAACAACCGTCTACCAGACCATAAGGGTGGAGGTATCCACATGATTGAAGTAGAAGATTACTGGGATCCCAAGGGCTCAATCGGGCTGATCACAAAAGGTGATGACCCAAAAAAACCAACAATTACTCTCAATCCAATCATAGTCCAGATTCAACCGTCTAAGGACGCTGAGGAGAATATGTCTGTACCACTTGAGTTTGAAGCAACATCATCCGCAAAGACACCAGTACTAATTGAGGTTGAATTTGTGTCTCCGGTAAATGCACCTGCACCATTTGAGGTTGCAGTCTTGCCACCCAAGGCACATGTTTCGTTCGGAGTAAGGATAGCCATGCCGATCCAAGTGGAAATATCAATCATGACACTATTCCATACAAATGCTATACCCTGGGACTACATAGCCGAGGCAAGAAGGAAAGGCAAGGTCAGGTTCAAAGAAACTGTCGCTGCACAGGGTATGACAAGAACCGGTATAGTCTATACCCCTGAACACCTAGCTGAATCAAGCAAGCAGGACTCCAATCGGCCGCCCCTCATTGAGATAGGTCCAGACGACCTTTGGAAGAAGATACAGGCCAAGGAATATTCGGTCATCGACCAGCTAAACAAGATGCCTGCACAAATATCCATTCTCTCCTTGTTACAAAATTCTTAGGCGCACAAGAATGCTCTGTTCAAAGTGCTAAGTGAAGCATACGTACCAAGTAACATCACTGGCGGGAAAATGGCTAACATGGTAGGACAAGTGCTAGAAAGCCATAAGATCACCTTTTATAAGGACGAGCTGCCACCTAAAGGGTTGGGGAACAACAAAGCACTACACATCACCATGCAATGCGAGGATTATTTCATCACTAGAATCCTGATCGATGGAGGTTCTAGTCTTAACATTTGTCCGCTGGTAACACTCAAGAAGTTGGGTAAAGGGATACATGAGATAAAAGGCGGAGCAATCAATGTTAAAGCCTTCGATGGTTCTCAGAGGTCCACCATTGGTGAGATTATTCTATGCTTGCAGATGGGACCAATATGGTTCGAGGTCAATTTCCAGTTGATAGATGTGCCCGCATCTTACAACTTGTTGTTGGGATAGCCATGGATTCATTTTGCTAGGGCGGTAGTATCAATGTTGTATCAGGCAGTAAAGTTCGAATGGAATCACCAGGAAGTGATCATTCACAATGACGGTAGCAACCCTATATACAGTCGCCTGACCATTCCAGCGATCGAGGAAAGAAGTAAGCTGGGTGGAGAGACTTACCAACACATTGAACGGGTCAATTCTATTGACAAAGACAAATGGTGGGATAGCAAAATCGAGAGTATTCTGAATTGGAGTGGGTATGAACCTGGCAAAGGGCTCCGCAAGAACCTCCAAGGAATCTCTAAGCCCATAAAATTCAAGAAACATGGCACTACCTTCGGTTTGGGATATGAATACACATGGTAAGAATTCAACAGCTGGTCGCCACCATGGCATGGTCTTTACTATCCACTAGAGCAGCCGATACCGCATCTGGAGTAGACTTTCCAACAGGCTGACATTATTTATGGGTCAGATGAAGAAGAAGCACTTGCAGCGATAAAGAACTTGTTTCTAGAGGACAATGATATGGACTGCTGTGTTGTTCTCGAGGAGGAGGGGGAGGAAGGCCCTTCCATACAGGTTGTGAGCAGAGGGGACCATATCAAGAATTGGACCATCAGGACAACCAAATCCCGACGTGCCTCAGGGTACCAATGCTAAAACAAGCATTATTCATTATTTTTACTAAATGATTTTCTTTTCACATTTTCAATTCCCGCAATAAGACATTCAATGTTCAAAACAGTTATTTAATTTATCAAAAACATGTTTGATTTTTCTTATGATTTAATATTTATTGTTAATTCTCTTTACTTTACCCATACATCATTACTAGTACTTATCTTGATGAACCAACGACTGTGACATGCAATGAGACAACGCAACAAATGGACATTGATTCAGAGGAAGATGACATACTTGATGAGATTGTCAAAGAAGTTGAGAACTTTGAGAATAGACATAAGTCCGACCTGGACGAGACCAAAATTGTCAACCTGAGAGATGCAGAAAACGTCAAGAAAACACGAATCAATGTTCACCTATCTCCATTAGAGAAGAAAGAATACAAAGAATTTCTAAAGGAATATGAGGACAGATTCGCCTGGTCATATGATGACATGACTGGTCTAAGTACGTCTATTGTGGATCATAAATTGCCAACCAATCTGATGTGTCCACTAGCAAAGCAAAAGCTCAGAAAGTTCAAGCCTGATATGGGTTTGAAAATCAATAAAGAAGACAACAAGCAGATCAAAGCTAAGGTTCTCATAGTAGTAGAATACCTGACATGGTTAGCCAACATTGTGTCAGTGCTAATGAAGGATGGGAAGGTTTGAGTCTGTATCGACTACCGGGATCACAACCGGGCTAGTTTGAAGGACAACTTCCCTTTGCCAAATATACACATCCTGATCGACAATTGCGCCAAGCATGAACTACAATCGTTCATAGATTGCTTCGCTGGTTATCATCAGATCTGGATGGATGAGGAAGATGCTGAGAAAATGGCTTTCATTACACCGTGGGGAGTGTACTGTTACAAGATGATGCCATTTGGCCTGAAGAATGCAGGAGCTACCTACATGAGAGCCATGACTACCCTTTTTCATGACATGATACACAAGGAGATAGAGGTATATATGGACGATGTTATTATCAAATCCAAGAATGCCACTGACCATATGGAAGATCTAAGGAAGTTCTTCAATAGACTGCGGAGGTACAACCTGAAACTAAAACCCTCAAAATGTGCATTTGGGGTTCCTACTGGGAAATTGCTTGGGTTTATTGTGAGCCGCCATGGAATAGAACTTGATCCATCTAAAGTCAAATCCATTCAAGAACTACCACCGCCGAAGAACAAGAAGGATGTGATGATTTCCTAGGAAGGCTTAACTACATCAGCCGATTCATAGCACAATCAACAGTTATCTACGAGTCAATCTTTAAGATATTAAAGAAGGACGCCGCTACCAAATGGACCGATGACTGCCAAAAGGCCTTATACATAATCAAGGAGTACATGTCAACACCACCAGTCTTAGTCCCGCCCGAGCCAGGTAGACCCTTAGTACTCTACCTTGCAGTGTTAGATGGAGCTTTCGGCTACGTTTTGGGGCAGCACGATGAAATAGGGAGGAAGGAATAAGCCATTTATTATCTCAGTAAGAAGTTCACCCCATACGAGGCCCGGTATTCTCTATTGGAGCGCACCCGTTGTGCTTTGACTTGGGTAGCTCAGAAGTTAAGACATTACTTCCGTGCTTATACTACATATCTCATATCAAGAATGGATCCATTGAAGTACATCTGTTCGAAGCCCATGCCCACCGACAAACTAGCCAAGTGGCAAGTCCTATTGAGTGAGTTCGATATTGTTTACATAACTCAGAAAGCGGTCAAAGGACAGGCACTAGCAGACCACCTTGATGAAAACCCCATGGATGGAGAATACGAACCCCTAAAAATGTATTTTCCTGATGAAGAAGTATCATTCATAGGAGAAGACATTGTAGAATCCTATGACGGTTCAAGAATGTTCTTCGATGGAGTAGAAAACTTTAAAGGAGTTGGCATAGGAGCAGTCCTAGTATTAGAAACCGGTCAGCATTATCCAGTGTCTGCCAAACTCAGGTTCCCCTGCACCACCAATACGGTCGAGTATGAAGCTTGCATCTTAGGACTCAAAATGGCCATTGACATGAACGTTCAAGAGCTGCTAGTGATGGAGATTTAAACTTATTTATACATCAGGTACGAGAAGAATGGGCAACCAAGAACTCCAAGATACTCCCATATCTGCATCAAGTACAGGAATTGAGAAAGAGGTTCAAGAAGACGGGGTTCCAGCATGTTCCCAGAATCCAGAATGAGTTCGCCGATGCATTGGCTACCCTATCATCTATGATACAACATCCAGAAAAGAATTTCATTGATCCCATTTCGGTAAAAATCCATAATCAGCCAGCTTACTGTGCCCATGTTGAAAAAGAAGCAGACGGAAAGACTATGTTTCATGATATCAAGGAATACTTGGCAAAAGGAGAATACCTAGAGCTTGCTAATCCTATTCAGAAATGCACACTTCAGAGATTGTCCAACAATTTCTTTCACTGCAAAGGAATCCTGTATAGGAGGGCTCCCAATTTAGGATTATTACGATGTGTCAACGCAAAGGAAGCATCCAGGCTACTAGAGGAAATTCATGCTGGGAACTGCGGTCCACATATGAACGGTTTTGTCTTAGCAAATAAGATACTCTGGGCTGGTTACTTTTGGTTTACTATGGAAACGGACTGCATCCAGTTTGTCCGGAAATGACACCGCTGTCAGATACATGCAGACATGATAAAGGTACTTCCAAGCGAGATTCACACAACAAGCTCACCGTGGACGTTCGACGCTTGGGAACTGGACGTTATTGGACCAATCAAGCATGCTGCTTCCAACGGACACAAGTTTATCCTAGTAGCCATAGGCTATTTCACCAAATGGGTCGAAAGAGCATTTTATAGAGCAGTAACTAAGAAAGTTATGGCAAACATTGTCCGCAACCGCATTGTTTATCGATTCGGGATTCCAGAGTCAATAATTACTAATAATGGCTCCAACCTCAACAACTATTTGATGAAAGCTATGAGCGAAACTTTCAAGATCAAACACAAGAATTCCACAGCCTACAGGACTTAGATAAATGGAGCTGTAGAAGCCGCCAACAAATATATCAAGAAGATATTGAGGAAAAAGATAGAGAAGCATAAAGAGTGGCACGAGAAGTTATCATTTGCTCTTCTGGGTATTGCACCACAGTCCGCACATCAACCGGGGAAATCCCCTACATGTTGGTTTACGGTACGTAGGCTGTCATTCCCACTGAGGTAGGAATTCCTTCCCTAAGGATCATACAAGAAGCTGAGCTCGATGACGCAGAGTGGGTAAAAAGTCGTTATGAGCAACTAGCCCTTATAGACAGAAAGAGAATGAATGCAGTCTGCAGTGGTCAACTTTATTAGAACAGAACGACCAGAGCCTTCAACAAAAGAGTCAAGCTAAGACAGTTCACACTGGGGCAGCTGGTGTTAAAAAAAAATTTCCACATCAAGATAAAGCCAAAGAGAAGTTCTCTCACAACTGGTAGAGTCCATACATAGTTCACCGGATTTTGATAGGAGGAGCCCTCATACTTGCAGAAATGGATAGAGAAATTTGGCCAAAGCCGATCAATTCAGATGCAATCAAGCGTTACTATGTGTAATCTTTATACATTCCTTATATGATGTAAATTGAACTGCGCCTGACTTGATTCCTGTTTAAGAGGGGATATGTAGGCAGCCCTATGGGTTCAGTCACAACTCAATAAAGAATTTCATTTCCCCCGAAATTGGAAAATAGGGCAGAATTTTGAGGAGGACCCTCAAAATTCCGAAGTAATTTCAGCCGATCGCGCACGAACAACAGTCAGAAACATCAACCCATCAAACTAGGCAGAATTTTGAGGGGGACCCTCAAAATTCTGTAGCAAGAGAGATTGCAATGTCCCGATCTACGTCACAGTCATCGGTTCATCTAAAAATTATTTTTATTATACACTTATGTTATATTTTTACAAAATCATGCATGTGTATTATTTAAACTGCTTTGTATAGCAACGCTACCCCAATAATACAGACGGTATCACCATATCGAAGCCGAGCGAGTCAAGCAAAGCCAGCAGAGATACGAACTAACTTTCCCCCTTGCAAAACACACGATTTTTATTTGGATATAGGCACTAAAATTGCAAAATCATTAAATATATTGTACGCCCATAGAACAAACATTTATCAAGAATACAACTTTCCGAACCGTTGCACTTGCCAACATTTGCTATCAGTACACACAAGAAATGCTCCGTAGTCACAATGCTCCCAGTAATCACAATGCCGCAATCTGCCATCAGCTAAGAAAAATCTACTATCATTTGTTACTTTATTTTTGCATAAGGCTACCATTCTGCCTTCCAATTTGCATAAGGCTACTATTCTGCCTTCCGAGACTAAACTCTATCTCCATCTGCATCTGTATTGCATAAGGCTACCATTTTGCCTTCCGATTTGCATAAGGCTACCATTCTTCCTTCCAATTTGCATAAGGCTACCATTCTGCCTTCCAATTTGCATAAGGCCATTCTGCCTTTCGAGACTAAACGATATCTCCATCTGCATCTGCATTGCATAAGGCCACCATTCTACCTTCCAATTTGCATAAGGCTACCATTATGCCTTTTGAGACTAAATGTTGTCTCCATCTGCATCTGCATTGCATATGGCTACCATTTTGCCTTCCGATTTGCATAAGGCTACCATTTTGCCTTCCAATTTTCATAAGGCTACCATTCTGCCTTCCAATTTGCATAAGGCTACTATTCTGCCTTCCGAGACTAAACTCTATCTCCATCTGCATCTGTATTGTATAAGGCTACAATTTTGCCTTCCGATTTGCATAAGGCTACCATTCTTCCTTCCAATTTGCATAAGGCTACCATTCTGCCTTCCAATTTGCATAAGGCCATTCTGCCTTCCGAGACTAAATGATATCTCCATCTGCATCTGCATTGCATAAGGCCACCATTCTACCTTCCAATTTGCATAAGGCTACCATTATGCCTTTTGAGACTAAATGTTGTCTCCATCTGCATCTGCATTGCATATGGCTACCATTTTGCATTCCGATTTGCATAAGGATACCATTTTGCCTTCCAATTTTCATAAGGCTACAATTCTGCCTTCCAATATGCATAAGGCTGCCATTCTGCCTTTCGAGACTAAACACTGTCTCCATCTGCATCTGCATTGCATAAGGCTACCATTCTGCCTTCCAATTTGCATAAGGCTACCATTCTGCCTTCCGAGACTAAGCGCTGTCTCCATCTGCATTCTTGCATAAGGCTACTATTCTGCCTTAAGAGACTAAACACTGTCTCTATCTACATTTCTGGACAAGGCTATCATTATGCCTTCCGAGGCTAAGCTCTGCCTTCCATTTTTATTCGAAACCAAGCATTATCTCAAGCACTATTTGTCTCGCTTTTATTACAGGCTAAGCTCTGCCATTAAATTCGCAAAACTAAGATCTGTCTTGTCTGCATCATACTACTGCATCTTTCATGGGCTGAAATATTGCCAACTCATCCAAAGGCATCATCGTTCGGAGGCACCATCTTTATAGACCGAGAACACAATGTCATGGCTTGAGGATCTCTTTCAATCTTTCGCATGTCATTATTCAAAGGTATCATAGTTCAAAGGCACCATCCTCATTGACCGAGAGCATCATTTCATGTACTGCGAATCCTTTATCATACGTTTCATGGCCCAGGACATCATGGTCTAAGGAAGTCATCCTCATAGTCCAAAGACAACATTCATGGTCCAATGGGAATTTGCATCATGTTTAAATCTATTCACAATATATGCTTGTAATGCTTATTTGTAGGTAAGACGGCAAGCAACGGCCAACCCGACAGGAGCGGTCCGCTCCAGTACCCACAGCCATACCAAACTTAACCATTCCCGTAAACCTATCACTCACCCGGCTGTAGATATTACGTCCGTTCTTAAAAGTCTCCATCGACATACTCCGCCGACGAATCCTGAACTACATACGACCTGATACCTATGAAACTAGGGATTTGTAGACAACTCAGAAGCTAGGGTGCGGCCTAAATCTTCTTCAAACCATTTCGCTCGGTCAAAATTTGCATCATTTCTTTACCCGGAAACTCTTTCATTCTTCCCGAGTAAAGAGGGGCAGCTGTTGATACCTAATTTTTCTCTATATATTTTCAATATGCAAAATACCTTCAAAATAACATATGTATGCATATATAAGAATGTCCAAGTGTTTTATTATTTTTTCATATTTTTAAGGGGTTTTAATGGATTTATTTCTCCTTCTTTATCCATAAAATCCCAATAATTATTTCCAAAATTATTATTTTTGATAATTCTTCTATTGGATTTTTATATTTATTCCAAAATATTGATAAATTAGTTTTTACGTATTTTTAAAATTTTATTTAGTATTTTTTAAGCTAAATTGCACATAATTGCAATGTTAGCCTTTTTAAGGTTTAATTTTTTTTATACACATAAAATTGGATCCTATATTTTTAAATTTTTATTTATGTGTTATAAATCATTTTGGCCTTTTAATTAATTTTCAAAAACCATTTACTATTTTTTATAAATTAAAAAAGAAAAAATTGCTATTTAAATTTTAGCCAAATTGGCTTTCCAATATAACCCAAATCAAAACCCATTCCCCGACCTAATTTCTAATTAAACCCAACCCTAACCCTTTTAAACCCTACCCAAACCCAGATCCCCACCTACCCCATCTAATTTGGGCCGTTGATTATTCAGATCAACGACCACCATTCCACCTGCCTAAAATAAACCCAAACGACCCCATTAACCTAATTCATTTCCACCAATCTGCTGCCCTTAAATCCCCTTCCTCTCCAATTCTCTCTGCAACCTCACCCAAACCCTAACCGCCGCCACCCAAATTAACCCTAATCCCCTTCGATTCTGACTCAATCCGTAGACTCCCATAGCTGTTTGAGACGTGTACCGGTCTCCTATATCTCTTGGTTGCCTGTTTTCGTGATTTCATGGAAAGATCTTGAAGAGATCTAGTCCAAACTTTGCTCAACTTCTATCCATGGTCTTTTTCCGGCTATCCATGGCCGTTCAAGTCAGATCCATGGCTTTTTCGGCTAGATCGGTAACTTTTCAAAGTTTTTCTCACTTTCTCTGGGTTCTCTGAAACCCTAGTTTTAAGAGCTTTTTGATTTTCTTTCAGATATGTCTTAGATCTGTGCATGTTATGAATCTCTTGGTGTTTTTCTCAAAAAGTTTTTCTATTTCCTTCAAAGTGACTCTTCGTCTTCAACGATTAGGGTTTTCTTAACCTCTTTTTTTTTAAAAAAGACTTTTTCTCCGATTTTCGATGTTGTCTTATGATTTTACTATGTTTAAATGGTTTGTTTATGTTTTTCTTCTACTTGGTTCGTTGTGTTGAAAACCCTAAGTATCTTTGGTTTATCCGGGGTTCTGGAACTGTCTTTGTTTGTTTTGTATGTATACTTGTTTCGATTGAGTTCCTTGTGTTTAGATCCTTTTCTTTGTTGACTGATTCTGAGTTCTTACCATTTTTTTTTAACTCGACTTTGTTAAACCCCTAATGCCTTAGTTTTCCTCACTTGTTGATTCTGGTTCTATATGACTACTGGACTTGTTGATTACCATACTTCGAGTAGTCCTTAGCCTGCTCATGTCACCTTTGTTTGATTGTGTTCATCCAGTTTGCTTCTTTTGTCAATATGTTTGACCCTGCATGTCTGATACGCATGTTCATTCTTTTCTATTTATATGTTGAAGTGCAGAATCATGACTCCTTCATGATTGATCTTGATTTTCTTAAGTTACGGTTTGATTGCAAGGCTTTCTTATAAACCCTTAATTTTACTCATTTGTTTAAATTTATTGATTCCATTCCTTTATTTGATGTGATGTTTCACCCCTGCTGAATCCTTTCTCTAAATTAAGTATATTCTGTACCTAGACTCAATTGTATACTCTATATTCTTACTATCCCTTATATGGTCAGAAATCAATCTTTCTCAAATTGATTTTCTTTCCATAATTATCCTTGTTAGTATCCGTTAAGCAGTAATTTCTTGATTAAAGGGAAGTACTTGTATTAATGGGATTCTGATTGTGATTATTTCCATATTTGTGTTAAACCTTTACTTGTTACCTTATTTTCTACTCATTTTCAAAGAAATAAATACCCTACCCTCTCTTCTCTAAATACACGAACAACTGAGTTAAAAAAATACACACTTACACATTCAAACTCTCTTTCTTTCTCTACTATTTGTGCTACTGCCTTGTCTAGTCGGCTGAAAGCCGAGGCTAGACTATAGAACTCTCATTGCTTTACTTTTTATGAACTTTGCTCCTTCAACTGGTATGTTCTCAATTTAAATTCTGAAACTCAATGCTATGTGTTCCCTTGTTTGTCAATCCTTGTCCCTTTTTGCACTAACTTAATGGCTTATGCTGTTAAATTGAACCTTTTGTTTACTGTTTTACTCAGCATGCTTAAAATTCTGCCCTCCTTTGTTCCAAATGTGATCAACATGTTTACTTGTTCCTGTTTATGTCCCTCAACTAGCATGTCTCCTAATGTACTTCATTCATGACTAATTATGTATTTCTTATGTGGGTTCTCTATGTCCCCAACCCCCCTATTTCCCTATTTGTAACTACTGAAGTTGTACTGTGGACATATTCTACATGTGTTGATTCCCTGCCCCTTTTCAAAACTATTTTCCCCTAAGCAACTCTTCTGTTGCTATTGCAAATTTACTTCAAACCAATCATTTTTCAAAACTGTTTTCCAACTCAACTCTCTTGAATCTATGTCAAGCACTCTCACATGTACTCTTAGAATACTAGGTTCTGCCCATTTTGTGTGAGCCTTGCTTTGGGATCCTTGAGCTCCCTCTAAACTTGGACACATAAGAGCTGGCCCTTCCACACTGCACTCACTCTCTTTGTTATGCAATCTGGGTCTAAGCACTGCCCGGGATCCCTTGAGTTCCTTAGGGAACTTTGACACACCCAGATATGAGAAAGGCTTGGGAACAATATTGGCATTTGAGGTGGTTTATTACATAACTTAGAGAGGAAGTCAGAATCAGGCTTCCTATAGTTGTAACTTCTTATGTTTCCTTTCTTATGCAATTCTATCACAGGGTCTGTAATAATTTGTAAATAAGTATTGGGGTGGATAGTGAAAAGGGATGGGAAAATATGCATGCTATAGTTTTTAAAGGCTAGAAAGCATGTTATTACGTTTATATTCCTAATTGTACAATAGAAACCATGTTTATGATTCATACCTGCATTAGAAAACCATGTTCTTAGGATCTACGTTTTCTTTCTTCAGCACTTCATTAATTAGTCCATGCTTTATGTCTATCTCTTAGAAATCTTGCTCCTAGGGCAATAACAACACTACTATAAAAAGCTATTATTTCAAAAATTCAGCAACTCTTGTGTACATTTAGAAATCATGCCTTAGGGATTCAGTTTTCAACAACCTGTTAATTTGCATGTGCATATTAGATAACATGTTCTAGGATCCTGATTGCATTCTATTTAAAACACTTAGTTAACTAATGATTTATGAAAAGAGTAGTAAAGCAATAATTTTAACACTGTTATGTTTTATGAATAAAATTGGCAACAGTCTCTACAACTAGAACAACATGTTTTAGGTAATAAAATAATCTCCAAACTGTCTTAATGACTTGGAACAACTGTTGTATCTCTCTTTGTGCCTAGGCAAGCCTTAGGTAATAACTTTAATAAATTGGAACTGCTTTTGTTTAATTATTAACTATTAAAAATCAGTAGGCAAACCTAATTCGGACTTCTTTTCTGAGTCATGTGATAAATCTGGTTCTGATGTTACCACTTAAACACCCTACTTTAGGATTTTAAATTCAGACCTTAACTGTGTATATGCCATTCTGTCAATGTGCATTATTTGTGGTGGTATAACTGAGCCTTCTACTTCCTTATATGTTCCCCCACTAATTGCAGTCTTGTATGTTTTTGTATGTTGCTTTAGTATTTTTCCTTTAAACCTGAGGGTCTGCCTAGAACCTCCTTCTTATAGGAAAATAATGACTGGTGCGCTAATACCACGTGTATCCTCTCTTTTGAGGAGTGTCATACAGGGTATTGCATTGATGTGATCCATATTACAAACAAACCTACGACACCCCCCCCCCCTTATATTCATAAACATGCTTAGATTACAACTCTTATCAAAACCTTGCTTTTTATTAATCGTTTTTCAAACACTTGTGAGTTTAAACTTAAATCCCCTCTTATTTGAGACTCACTTGTTTATTTTTTAATTGCACAAATTCACAAAAACTTGTCTGGCCGGGAACCACACTAGTGGATCCTGAGGGGTGCCTAACACATTTCCCATAGGATAATTTCAGGCCCTTACCCTATCTCTGGTTATCAAACGTAGTTATAGATAAACCATGTAGGTGTCCTAACGCACCTTAAAAATTGTTAGGTGGCGACTCTTAAAAAATGCAATACCCAATTCCCAAAAAGGAAATGAGTCATCACACCTCCATGAATGTCGAAACCTGGACTCCTCTCCAAGGAGAGAAAAAGGGGGCACGACAATTGGTTAGTTGTTAATTGGCTTACCTAGCGGGTTGCATTAGGTACCATCACGACTAGTTGGATTTTGGGTCTTGATATATTCAGAGTTGGATTTGGATTAAACTATTATAGTTAGACGCGTAATTGAATGGGTTGTCAGATTTTCTAAGTTTTGTCGGATTTTGAGGTGCGGGCCCGAGTTTGACTTTAGGGTTGATTTTGGGCTTTTCATTAAAAATTCGTCCTTTATCGATTGGGTTTGTTCCCTTGGCAATATTTGATGTATTTGAGTTACTTTTGGCTAGTTTCGAGCCGTTCAGAGGTCGGTATGCACAAGATGGCATTTTGGAGCATCGTTTGGCTTGCTCGATATTGGATTTGGCTTGTTCGAGGTAAGTAACACTTCTAAACTTGGTGATGAGGGTATGAAACCCCGAATTATGTGTTATGTGATTGATGTTGAGGTGACACGCATACTAGGTGATAGGTGTGTGGGCTATTGAGGTGACACACACACTAAGTGACGGGTGTGTGGGCATGTACTATAGTAACAGTGATTTAGTTAACTACATGGAACTGTGTAGCTATCTTATCTGAACATTTTTAGTGTACTCTATGTGTTATAGCACTTGAGCTACGATTTATGCTAGAAACTATGTTTAGGCTATATGCTGGTACTATTGAGACCCACAATGGTCGTTCCTTGATGTTGAGTTATTTGTCTAATTGCAGTTATGTACTCAGTCGCATTCATCATTTCATATCATATCTTAGTCTTTGTTACTGTATATTGTCACATCTCATATCACTGATTTGGGCTGCTTAACTTGAGTGTTGTCATCCCGAGAGATTGGACAGATTAATGATAGATGGTCTGCTATAATTACGTGGTTTAGTCACTTATTGCACTCTAATTTACTGTACTTTAATTGTGTTTGAGCTGTAATCGCTAGTGTTTTGCACTTATTGTGTGTTTTATTCCTTGTATGAGTTATTCCAAGTGATGTAGATGTTACAGAGCTGATTCGAGCTATTTGGAATTTTGAAGTCTTAGTATAATCCAAAGGGATTAAGCCGGGATCACGTTCGTGGTTGAGAACCACGTCTGGATATCAAAAATCAAGAAAAAATCTATACACTGAGAAATGTCCATAGCTGTGGCGCATGGGGCGTTGCGGCTGCCTATTTTTCTGTTGTTGTCAAATTACAATATCCCTTATAAGTCCCACTAATGCCTCGTTTAGCATGTCTCCCCATGAGGCGCACCTGTGCAATTGTTATAGAGTAAAAGTCCTATTTTGGCTAGGAAAAGGTGTTTTTGTCTGGGCCCGACCCTACTTGGTATAAATACATGAAAAAATGTTATTTTATGGATATTTGACATACTTCAGACCTAAAGAAGCTAAGGAGGAGTGGGAAGAGCAAACACGCGGTGCGTCTGTGCAATTTTTATAGAGTGAATGTTCTATTTTGGCTAAGAGAAGGTGTTTTCGTCTGGGCCCGACCTTATCTGGTATAAATACATGGAAAATGTTATTTTATGGATATTTGACATACTTTAGACCTAAGGAAGCTAAGTATGAGTATGAGGAGCAAAAACACAAGGATTTCATCATTCCTTCCTCACTCAAGACCCGAGTTTGGATTGAATTTATGTTTTCCTATCTTTTTATCATATTTGTGATGAATTACTCCATGTCTATGAAGTAGTTTCCTGTTGGGTTTGATGGATTTGGTGAATTGATATTTGATTGTGGATTATAACTCTAATTTTATGTATTGAAGCGTTTTGGATGACTTAACTGTTGCATTTATATTCTCTTGTTCATGTAATCGAGAGAGGCATAACTTGTGATGTCATTGAATTATAATGTAGGTTGAATTCCTTAATTCTTCTTAGTAATCGAAATAAGCTAGTTGAATCATTAATTAAACCTAGCGAGGAGGATAATCGAGAGAGGTTCTCCTAAATACCAATCCACTACGCATTCATGCATATCTTTACCGAGTTTAAATTGGCTTATCTTGTGAGGTTGAGACTTAATCAAGAGAGGAGTTTCTACTAAACATTTGAAGTAATAATTGATTGAATTCAAGAGACTCATTTGAATATTAGAAGTGAATTATTTAAAGATAGCTCTCTGATAATTATCGTGCACCAATCCTATCAAAACCCTATCTCCCATTGATATCTTTCTGTGATGATTCCTTGCATCAATTGTCACTAGTCAACAGTTTAGACTCTTAGTTAAGTTTAGTTATTAATTATATAATTCTCAACTGTTGGTCATCTTGGATAGCAATTAAACTAGAAACTACAAAAATATTGTTTAAATTCAATCCCTGTGGATATGATATTATATTATACTATATTCAACTAGTGTGTATTTTACGCTCGTAAAATTTTGGCGCCGTAGCTGGGGATTGGCAATCAATAGTGTTTGATATAGTTTGTAGTGCTAATTCAGGAATTTATTTTCTTTTTATTTTATTTTTTCCTTTATACGGTTGGTGTTCTTAGGTTGAGTGCAGGTTACAGTTTAAGAGTGGTGCATGACTCGATCTTTTGCGAAAGAAGTGAAACCATACGAGCTAGAGATAGAAAAACAACTGCGACAGTTGAGGAAAGAGAAAGATCTCACCGAGAAGTTATTCAGATTTACAGTTGGATTTCTTTAATCTATGTTTCATCTATGTCTTTTATGTACTGATTTTCATGCCTTACATACTCAGTACATTTTTGTACTGACGCCCTATTTCATGGGACCTACGTTCTATGCCCATAGGTGCAGGTAGGGAAGCTGACGGTCCCCCTTCTTAGGATCCTTTATCAGCGAGAGTTGGCCTGCTCCACTTGATCTAGAGCTGCTTTTGATTTTGGTACGATATGCTTGTATGTATATATATGGGTATGGCGTGGCTCAGTCCCATTTTTATATAGTTGTATTTCCATTAGAGGTCCGTAGACAGTTATGTGTAGTTGGATGGTATGTGGCCTCGTCGGCTTTCAGTTTTGGGTTTTTAGTTGTCTATGGTGGCCTTGTAGGCTCGCCTACTGTAATCTGCACGTATATGTATATAAGTCTTTTGGACAGGTTTTCCTCGCACATGTTATTCTCATAATTCAGCAGATATTATTCACATTTATATCTTAGTCGCATGCTTAAGGGTGTTCGACAGTTAGGACTCGGGCACTCATCGCGGCCCATACAAAAGTGGTATCAGAGCAGTTCTATCCTAGGATTGTCTACAGACTGTGTCTAGTAAAGTCTTGTTTATGGGTGTGTTGTGCACCACACTTATAGACAGGAGGCTACGAGACATATAAGATGTTATTATCTCTTTTTATCTTAGATCGTCCGATATAAGAATTCATGTTCCTAACGATAAGCTATATTTTTAGGGATGCCTCCAAAGACTACAGCCGCAAGAAAGGAAAGTCTGTGGCTGGTGAGACTATAGTCGAGTGCCACGTGTTACCAAGGCTCGAGAAGAGTCTCATTGTGATATTCTATCTCATACTTCACATACCTTTCCCTTTCCAGAAGAGCTCCGAGGGGCACCCGCCCCAGCACCCGCCCTTGTATGTTTAGCACCTTAGCCAGATGCATCGGGTCCGGAGATGAGAGATGCAATTCAACAATTAACTCGATTAGTAGCCACATTGGCTCGGCGTCAGGAAGTAGGTATTGGTCATGCCAAAAGATCTATCAGTGCGAGGGTTCGTGACTGCATTAATTTAGACCCTCTGATATTCACTAGGGCAGATCAAAACAAGGACCCTCAGGTATTTATTGATAGAATGCAGAGGACGTTAAGGGTAATGAAGGCCACTGTGACTGAGTCAGTCGAGCTATCTTCCTATAGATTCCAAGGTATTGCAGTTAATTGGTACGAGTCTTGGGAATTGTCTATATGTGAGGATGCCCCTCCAACAGTATGCCAAGAGTTTACGGAAACTTTTCTTCGTCATTATCTGCCACCAGAACTTAGACGAGCCAAAGTTGATAGGTTCTTGACCCTTCGGCAGGATAACATGAGTGTTCGGGAGTACAGTCTTCAGTTTTATCCATTGGCTAGGTATGCTCCCACTATTTTATCTAAGATAGAGGATCGGGTTCACCGGTTCGTGATGGGGTCAGAGATGCACTTGCTTAATGATTGTATGTCGGTCTCACTTCAGCCAAACATGGATATTTCTCGTATTCAGGCATATGCTCAGGGTGTAGAGGAGCGTAAATAGAAACAGAAGGCAGATTGTGAGCATGATAGGGCCTAGAATAAGAGAGCGATGTCTTCGGGTTCTTCTACTGAGTTTCGAGATGGTCAGAGACAACTGTACCCAAGGTATCTAGCCTAGCCGTCGACTAGCGCAACCCCTTAGTTTGGCGGTACAAGATTTGATTGTTCCACAAATTCAAGGCCTGGTCAGAATTCTAGGGCCTCAAGTTCTCAGTATAGGGGATAGTCAAGTCAGATGAGGCCGCCCTTGCCACGATGTACTCAGTGTGGTAAGCAGCATGCTGGGCAGTGCCGTATGGGATTGGGTGTTTGTTATACTTGTAGTTATCTGGGCCATGTTATGATGGATTGTCCGACGAGAGGTAAGGCAAGCGTAGCCCAGCCAGCAGGATCTGTAGCTGGTTTATTATCATCAGTACACCCATCTGGGCAAGGTTCACAAGCACAAATGAGTTGTAGTAGAGGCAAAGGCGGAGCATCTAGCTGTTGATACCCAATATTTCCCTATATATTTTCAATATGCAAAATACCTTCAAAATAGCATATATATGCATATATAAGCATGTCCAAGATTTTTTTTATTATTATTATTTTCATAATTTTAAGGTTTTAAATTCAATTATTTTCTCCATTTTTATCCATAAAATTCCCAATAATTATTTCCAAAATTATTGTTTTGATAATTTATCTATTGGATTTCTATATTTATGCCAAAATATGGCTAAGGTAATTTTTATATATTTTATAATTACATTTAGTATTATTAAAGCTAAATTGCACATAATTACAATATTAGCCGCCCTTTTAAGATTTAAATATGTTTTATATGCATAAAATTGGATCCTATATTTTTAAATTGATAATTATGTATTATAAATCATTTTAGCATTTTAAATTATTTTTCAGAAATTATCAACTATTTTTTATAAATTAAATAGGAAAAACAACTGGCTATTTAAATTATAGTCAAATTGGCTTTCAATTATAGCCAAATCGGACCCCAATTCTCAGCCCAATTTTACAATTAAAAAAACTGACCCACACCCTATTAACCCATATCCAAACCCGGAACCCACCTACCCCATTTAATCTCGGCCGTTAATCTCCCAGATCAACGGTCCATGTTATGTCTTTCCTTTTTAAATCCAATGGCCCCCCAAACCCTACCCCATTCTCTCATTTGAACTGCCCTTGAATCTATTCCTCTCCAAATTCTCTCTGAAACCTAAGCCTAACCCTAAAACGCCATCACCATCATGAACCCCTCCTACGATGTTTCTATGTCTTCTCCGACTGGACCTGGTCTTCCATACGCCACGGCTATTCGATTTCTTGGATCCTTGAGATTTTCTCAAGTGAACCCCAACTGGTTCCGGTTTGGAACTTTGTTTATCAGCCTGTCTCAGGCCATTTTTCGTTTGTGAGTAAGAACTTCTTGTTTTATTACGGATCTATGAGTTCTTGACCTATTCTATCATCTCTACTACTTTTCTGGAAACCCCATCTTTAAATCCTCCGATCTTTTTAGATCTGTGAGGGATCTATGTGTCTTTTAAGGTTCTCACCTGTTTTCCTCAAAAGATTTTTTTGATTTCAAACGATTTTCTCATTTTACAGACTAGGGTTTTAAAACCCTTTTGCAAAAATGATTTCATTCTGATTTTTAGCAATTACTTTGTGGTTTTTAGCATGTTCAAACATCAATTGAGTCTTCCCTTTTGCTCGATTCATTTTGGTTAAGAAACCCTAATACTTCTAGGTTCGATTTGAAGTTTGAGTGTGTTTGCGATGTGTTTGTATGTCTCTCATGAACATTCTAGGTTTCATGTATGTTCTGTATGCTCTTGTGCTTCATTACGCTGTGGGGAGTGTACTGTTACAAGATGATGTCATTCGGCCTGAAGAATGCAAGGGCCACTTACATGAGGGCCATGACTACCATCTTCCATGATATGATACACAAGGAGATAGAGGTATATGTAGATGATGTTATTATCAAATCCAAGAAGGCCACTGACAATATAGAAGATCTAAGGAAGTTCTTCAATAGACTGCAAAGATACAACCTGAAATTAAACCCCGCAAAGTGTGCATTTCGGGTTCGTGCTGGGAAATTGCTTGGGTTTATTGTGAGCCGCCGAGGAATAGAACTGGATCCATCGATAGTCAAAGCCATTCAAGAGCTACAACCGCCAAAAAACTAGAAGGATGTGATGAGTTTCTTGGAAAGGCTTCACTACATCAGCCGATTCATAGCACAGTCTACAATTATCTGTGAGTCAATCTTTAAGATGTTGAAGAAGGATACCGCCACTAAATGGACCAATGATTGCCAAAAGGCCTTCGACAAAATCAAAGAGTACCTATCAACACCACTAGTCTTAGACCCGTTCGAGCCAGGTAGACCCTTATTACTCTACCTTGCAGTGTTAGATTGATCTTTGGTTGCGTTTTGGGGTAGCACGATGAAACAGGGAGGAAACAACAAGCCATTTATTATATCAGTAAGTAGTTCGCCCCGTATGAGGCCCGGTATTCTCTATTGGAACGCATTTGTTGTGTTTTAACTTGGGTATCTCAGAAGCTGAGATATTACTTCTGCGCCTATACTACATATCTCATATCGAGAATGGATCCCTTTAAGTACACCTTCCAGAAGCCCATGCCCACCGGCAAGTTAGCCAAGTGGCTAATCCTGTTGAGTGAGTTTGACAGGCACTGGCAGACCACCATGCTGAAAACCCCATGGATGGAGGATACGAACCCCTGAAAACGTATTTTCCTGATGAAGAGGTATCATTCATAGGAGAAGACATTATGGAATCCTATGACGGTTGGAGAATGTTTTTTGATGGAGCAGCAAACTTCAAAGGAGTTGCCATAGGAGCAGTCCTAATATCAGAAACCAGTCAGCATTATGCGGTGTCTGCCAAACTCAGGTTCCCCTACACCAACAATTTGGCCAAGTATGAAGCCTGCATCTTAGGACTCAAAATGGCCATTGACATGAACATTCAAGAGCTTCCAGTGATTGGAGATTCGGACTTGCTTGTACATCAGGTACGACGAGAATGGACAACCAAAAACTCCAAGATACTCCCGTATCTACATCACGTACAAGAATTGAGAAAGAGGTTCACGAAGACGGAATTCCAGCATGTTCCCAGAATCCAGAATGAGTTCGTCGATGCATTGGCTACCCTTTCATCTGTGATACAACATCCTGACAAAAATTTCATTGATCCCATTCTTGTGAAAATCCATAATCAGCCAGCTTACTGTGCCCATATTGAAGAGGAAGCAAACGGAAAGCCTTGGTTTCATGATATAAAGAAATATTTAGTAAATGGAGAGTACCCGGAGCTCGCGAGTTCTACTTAGAAATGCACACTTCGGAAATTGTCCAACAACTTATTTCATAGTAGAGGAATCCTGTATAGGAGGACTCCCAGTTTAGGATTATTAAGATATGTCGACGCAAATGAAGCATCCAGACTACTAGAGGAAATTCATGCTGGGACCTGCGGCCCATATATGAACGATTTTTTCTTAACAAAGAAGATAGTACGGGCTGGTTACTTTTGGATGACTATGGAAACGAACTGCATTCAGTATTTCGGGAAATGCCACCGCTATCGGATACATGCGGACATGATAAAGGTACCTCCAAGCGAGCTTAACATAACAAGCTCACCGTGGCCATTCGCCGCCTGGGAATGGACGTTATTGGACCAATCTAGTCTGCTGCTTCCAATGGACACAGGTTTATCCTGTTAACCATCAACTATTTAACCAAATGGGTCGAAGCAACATCTAACAAAGCAGTGACTAAGAAAGTCGTGACAGACTTTGTCCGCGATTGCATTGTTTATCGATTCGGAATTCCAGAGTCAATCATTACTGATAATGGCTTCAACCTTAACAGCAACTTGATAAAAGCTATGTGCGAAACATTCAAGATCAAACACAAAAATTCCACAGCCTACAGACCTCAGATAAATGCAGCTGTAGAAGACGCCAACAAGAATATTAAGATATTGAGGAAAATGATAGAGAAGCACAGACAGTGGCACGAGAAATTATCATTTGCTCTACTAGGGTATCGCACCACAGTCCAAACATCAACTGGGGCAACCCCCTAAATGCTGGTTTACAGTACAGAGGTTGTCGTTCCCGCTGAGGTGGAAATTCCTTCCCTAAGGATCATACAAGAAGTTGAGCTTGACGACGCAGAGTGGGTAAAAAGTCATTATGAGCAACTAGTCCTTATAGATGGAAAGAGAATGAATGCAGTCTGCCATGGTCAACTCTACTAGAATAGAATGTCCAGAGCCTTCAACAAAAGAGTCAAGCCAAGACAGTTCACACCGGGGCAGCTAGTGTTGAAGAAAACTTTTTCGCATCAAGATGAAGCCAAAGAGAATTTCTCTCCCAACTGGCAGGGTTCGTACATGGTTCACCGAGTTTTGACAGGAGGATCCCTCATACTTGCAGAAATGGACGGAGAAGTCTAGCCAAAACCGATCAATTCAGATGTAGTCAAGTGTTACTATGTGTAATCTATATGCTTTCCTTATATGATGTAAATTGAACTATGCCTGACCTGATTCCCGTTTAAGACAGGAAACGTAGGCAGCCCTATGGGTTCGGTCACAATTTAATAAAAATTTTATTTTTGCCCACAATTGGAAACAGGGGCAGAATTTTGAGGAGGACCCTCAAAATTCCGAAGTAATTTTCGCCAATCGCCGCACGAGCAGCAGTCAGAAATGTCAACCCATCAAACTGGGGCAGAATTTTGAGGAGTATCCTCAAAATTCCGTAGCGGGAGAGGTTGCAATGTTCCGAGCTACGTCACAGTCATCGGTTCATCTAAAAGCTATTTTAAATTTATGTGATACTTTTACAAAATCATGCGTGATTATTATTGAAACTTCTTTGTTTAGCAATGGTACCCCAATGATACAAACAATATCACCAGAGCAAAGCCGAACGAGTCAAGCAAAGCCATCAGGGATACGAGCTAAGCTTCCCCCTTGCAAAACTCACAATTTTTCTTTGGATGCAGGCACTAATATTACGAAATCATTAAACATATTGTACGCCCATGGAACAAACATTGTTCAAAAATACGACTCTCCAAACTATTGCACTTGCTAACATTTGCTATCAGCACACACCAGTGATGTCCCATATGTCACAATGCTCCCAGTAATCACAACGCCGCAATCTGCTATCAGCTAAGAGAACTCTATTATCATTTGTTATTTTATTTCTTGCATAAGGCTACTATTCTGCCTTCTGAGACTAAACACTTCCTCCATCTGCATCTACATCGCATAAGGCTACCATTCTACCTTCCAATTTGTATAAGGCTGTCATTCTGCCTTCTGAGACTAAACATTGTCTCTATCTGCAACTACATTGCATAAGGCTACCATTCTGCCTTCCAATTTGCATAAGGCTACCATTCTATCTTCCGAGACTAAAAGCTATCTCCATTTGCATTTGCATGGCATAAGGCTACCATTCTGCCTTCCAATTTGCACAAGGCTATCATTCTGCCTTCCGAGACTAAATGTTGTCTCCATCTGCATCTGCATTGCATAAGGCTACCATTCTGCCTTCCAATTGGCATAAGGCTACCATTCTTCCTTCCGAGACTAAACGATGTCTCCATCTGCATCTGCATGGCATAAGGCTACAATTCTGCCTCCTGACTGCATAAGGCTACTATTCTGCCTTCTGATTTGCATAAGGATACCATTCTGCCTTCCGAGGTTAAGCTCTACCTCCATCTGCATTCGCATCTTTGGATAAGGCTATCATTCTGCCTTCCGAGGCTAAGCTCTGCCTCCAATTTTCTTTGAAACTAAGCACTATCCCAAGCACTATTTATCTCACTTCTCTTACGAGCTAGGCTCTGCCTTTCAATTTGAAAGACTAAGCTCTATCTTGTCCGCACCATACTATCCTTCATGGGCTGAAATATCGCCAACTCATCCAAAGGCGTCATCATTCGGAGGCACCATCTTCATAGCCCGAGAACACTATGTCATGGCCTAAGGATCTCTTTCAATCTTTTGCATATCATTATTCAAAGGCGTCATGGTTCGGAGGCACCATCCTCATATCCCAAGAACATCATTTCATGGCTTGCGAATCCTTTATCATATGCTTCATGGCCCAGGACATCATGGTCTGAGTACGCCATTCCTAACCATCCAAAGACAACATTCATGATCCAACGGGAATTTGCATCATGTTTAAATTTATGCATAGTATACGCTTGTATTGCTTCTATTTGTAGGTAAGCCGGCGAGCAACGACTATCCCACCAGGAGCGATTCCGCTCATTTCCCTCAGCCATAACAAACCTAACCATTCCTGTAAACCAGACACTCACCCAACCCTAGATATTGCGTCCGTTCTTGAAATGTCTTCATCGGTATACTCCGTAGGTGAATCCGAAACTACATACGACCTGATTCCTGTGAAAACAGGAATATGTAGGAAGCTCAGAAGCCAGGGTGCGGCCTAACCTCTTCAAACCATTTTGCTCGGTCAAAATTGGCCATCATTTCTTTACTTGGAAACTCTTTCATTCTTCCCAGGTAAAGAGAGGCAGTTGTTGATACCCAATTTTTCCCTATATATTTTCAATATGCAAAATACCTTCAAAATAGCATATATATATATGCATATATAAGCATGTCCAAGTTTTTTATTATTTATTTTTTCCATAATTTTAAGGTTTTAAATTGATTTATTTTCTCCCTTTTTATCCATAAAATCCCCAATAATTATTTCCAAAATTATTGTTTTGACAGTTCATCTATTGGATTTATATATTTATGTTAAAACATGGCTAAGGTAATTTTTATATATTTTTATAATTACATTTAGTATTTTTAAAGCTAAATTGCACATAATTGCAATATTAGCCCTTTTAAGATTTAATTATGTTTTATATGCATAAAATTGGATCCTGAATTTTTAAATTGATAATGATGTATTATAAACCATTTTCCCTTTTCAATTATTTTTCAGAAATTATCTACTATTTCTTATAAATTAAATAGGGAAAAAATTGGCTATTTAAATTATAGCCAAATTGGCTTTCAATTATAGCCAAATCGGACCCTAATTCGCAGCCCAATTTTACAATTAAAAAAATCGACCCACACCCTATTAACCCATATCCAAACCCGGAACCCACCTACCCCATTTAATCTCGACCGTCGATCTCCCAGACCAACGGTCCACGTTATGTCGTTCCTTTTTTAATCCAACGACCCCCCAAATCCTACCCCATTCTCTCACTTGCACCGCCCTTGAATCCATTCGTCTCCAAATTCTTTCTAAGACCTAACCCTAACCCTAACCCTAAAACGTTGTCACCGGCGTTAACCTCCTACGATGTTTCTATGTCTTTTCCGACCGGACCTGGTCTTCCACATGCCATGGCTCTTCGATTTCTTGGATCCTTGAGATTTTCTCAAGGGAACCCCAACTGGTTCCGGTTTGGAACTTTGTTTATCAGCCCGTCTCAGGCCATTTTCCGTTTGTGAGTAAGAACTTCTTCTTGTTTATTACGGATCTATGGGTTCTTGACCTATTCTATCATCTCTACTACTTTTTTGGAAACCCCAGCTTTAAATCCTCCGATCTTTTTAGATTTGTGAGGGATCTATGTATCTTTTAAGGTTCTCGCCTGTTTTCCTCAAAAGATTTCTCTAATTTCAAACGATTTCCTCATTTTCCAAACTAGGGTTTCAAAACCCTTTTGCAAAAACGATTTCTTTCTGATTTTTAGTAACTACTTTGTGCTTTTTAGCATGTTTAAACATCACTTGAGTCTTCCCTTTTGCTCGATTCATTTTTGTTAAGAAACCCTAATACTTCTGGTTTCGATTTGAAGTTTGAGTCTGTTTGCGATATGTTTGCATGTCTCTCATGAACATTCTAGGTTTCATGTATGTTCCATATGTTCTTGTGCTTCCTGCTCTAATTTTGTTCTTAGGGTTTCTCTGATTTTTGTTCAACACGTGTTATTTATCGTTTAATAGGTCCGACTATTTGTTTTAGCGATTGTTCACATAATTTATATTGATTTTGTGTAATATCCTTAGACCTGCGATATCTTCCCTGAATTTGTGATTTTGTGTATTTTCCTTGTAATTGTGTACTGATTTTTTGAATTGCTTCCTTACTTTTGTGATACTTTCCGTAGTTAGTGCTGATTCCCTATGATTTTGAATCTCATTCGTTATTCTTTGAACTAACTTTCAGAATTAAAATGGTACTCTACCTTATTTATGTGCACAAATATGTTGTTAGTTACTTAACGTGTACTTTCCTTACATGAAAATATTCTGTATTTAATCCTTATTACATGTTACATGCTTTTACTACTCCTACTTTGGTAAAATCAGTCTTATAAGCAATTATTTTCCCTATTTGATACAACTTCTACCCATTTGAACTATGACTCCATAATTGAAGGGAGTCCAGGTCTTTAATTGATTCTGATTTGTATTATTTCTATAATTGTGCTAAGTCAGTACTTATTACCTTATTTTCTTGCCTGTTCTCAGACTATAAATACTTTACCTTCTATTTAGCATATGACACGAACAATTTCACTATTCTGAACTCTCTCTTACACACATACATACTCTCTTGCTTCTCTTGCTGTTTACTTGATACTCAGTTGGCTGCAAGCCAAAACTGAGTGATTACATTGCTCTACTGCTCTAGTGTGCTACCGCTCTACTGCTCTACACACTACTGCTCTACTTCCCTTCATTTTACTGCTTTTCACTCCTCACTCTACACTTATTCTCTCATTTTTACTGGTATGTCTTCAGTTTAACTTACAGCATCCAAAACAACATGTATCTATTTATATTTCACTTCCTTTTGTTTATCTTATGCTTCTACTTGTGGTTCTTCTATCTCCTCTGCAAATAGCATGCCTATTTTGCTATGTGATTACCTCTTCCCTGTAATTTAGCATGTCTACTGCTTTCTTACATTTTTCTACTACTTTTCTGCCCTACCCTTTAACCCTCAATACATTATAAGTATGTGTTTGTGACACCTAGTCACTATGTGATCCTGAAACTTTCCCCCTAAACCTAATGAGTAACTCTTGTTAGCAACCCTTAATCTAATACTGTTTAGCTCCTGGCATGAACCTTTTGTGATAGACTATTGTTGTGACTATTTAAGTTCTATAGTACTTCTATGGTGTTAATATATGTGCAAATATGCTTTCACATATGAACTACTTGTCCCCAGTTCCTCCTTTCCCTGTTTGTGTTTGAACTATGTATGTTGATTTGGTTTTGAGATGCTAATTATCCTATTTCTTTTCTTCTTCAAACTGGTTTTCACCAAGGCAAACTCTTCTATTGCTTTCCAAAACTTATTTCAAACTAATCATTGTCAAAACTGTTTCCTATTCAACTCTTTTAAATCTATGTCAAGCACTCTTACATATACTCTTAGACCACTAGGTTCTGCCCCTTTTGTGTGACCCTTGCCTTGGGACCCTTGAGCTCCCTCTAAACTTGGACACATAAAGCTGGTTTTTTGACACTGCACTTACTCTGTCTTGGCTATGAAATATGGGTGTGAGCACTACTCGGGATCCCTTGAGGTCCTTAGGGAACTCTGACACACCCAGATATAAGAAAGACTTTGGAACAGTCTTGGCACTTGAGGTGATTTATTACATAACTTAGGGAGGAAGTCCTAATAAGGTGTTGAAAGTCTGGGCTTGTTTCAGACTCTCTATAGTGTAATTTTTACTTTTCTTATGTAATTCATTTCAGTATAGGACTGTAATAATTTGTAAATGACTCTAGGGTTGGGTAATAAAAATGGGTGGGTAACATGCATGCTGTAGTATAATCTAGGGTAGAAATCATGTTCCTAGGTTTACTTCCTCTATGCGCAATAGTAGCCATGTTAGGTACAACATACCAAACATGTCATGCATTAGATATCATGCTATTTAGGATTTATATGTACTGTTTTCAGCATCTCATCCACATTTAGAAATCCTGCCTTAGGGTAAACGTGTTAACACAATTTGTTATTCATACACTCACCATATTGCAACCATGCACCGCACATAGAAATCCTGCTTTAGGTAAACAACTTCAAGAAAAAAACTGTCACTCCTACCTCTTTTGAAACTGTGCATAACTTGATATACATTTAGAAATCCTATTTTAGGTATTACGCATCATGATGCATTAGACATCATGTTATAGGATCGCACTTATTCAATTACACCTAGTCTAAATACAGAGGTATAAATGGTCATCATGTTCTAAACAAACTGGTAATTAGTCTCCGGATGTTTGCAACATTTAGAATTGCATGCTATTAGGTATAACAACCAGGAATTATTAACAAATCTGAATAACTGGTACATGTTATTTTACACCTAGGCAAGCCTTAGGCAATCAACTTTAAAATAAAACCAGAATCGTCTTTGTGATTAGTGTTTAACTATTAACGTGTCAAAATCAGTAGGCAAGCCTGATTCAGAGTTCTTTTCTGAGTTATGTAATAAATCAGGTTCTACTATTATCACTTAGATACCTTGTTAGGATCTAAATTTAGACCTTAATTGTGTATGAGTCATGTTGTTTCTGTGTACTATGTATGGAGGTATATTTGAGCATTTCATGTGTCTTTCATGCTCCCCTTTATTGAAGTCCTACTTGTTTATTTATGTCGCCTTAGTATTTTACCTTTAAACTTGAGGGTCTGCCTAGAACCCCCTTTATATGATAG
Organism: Nicotiana sylvestris; assembly: GCF_000393655.2. Classification (NCBI taxonomy): domain Eukaryota; kingdom Viridiplantae; phylum Streptophyta; class Magnoliopsida; order Solanales; family Solanaceae; genus Nicotiana; species Nicotiana sylvestris. The sequence continues at coordinate 31,769,571 of NC_091061.1, forward strand.
GAGTCCTAAATTTCTTCGGGATTTATAGGAATGGATGGGTAACAGCATGCAATAGATGTCGAGACCAACCTTCACTTTAATTACCTTCACAGGGCGGGAAAGGATAGATATGGACATGATGATCGGTGCATTAATACCACGTGTATCCCCTCTTTGAGGAGTGTAATACCGGATATTACATTGATGTGATCCATATTCTAAACAAACCTAGAGCACCCCCCCCCTTTTACATTCACGAATATGCTTAGATTGTAATTCTTTTTAAACTCTTGCTTTTTCACTAATTGTTTTTCAAGCACTTGTGTATTTAAACTTAAATCCCCTACTATTTGATCCATACTTGTTTATTTACTACTTGTACAAATTCACAAAAACTGTTTGGCCTGGAACCACACTAGTGGATCCTGAGGGTGCCTATCACCTTCCCCCTTAGGATAATTTCAAGCCCTTATCCTATCTCTGGTTACAAAACGTAGTTATAAATGATCCCCATAGGTGTCCTAACGTACCTTAAATCGTTAGGTGACGACTCTTCAAAAACTCAAACCCCTTTCCAAAAGGAAAGAGTTGTCCCAACCCGATTCCACGAAAGAAAAATGGGGCGCGACACTAGCTCGAGCGGTACTCAGAATTGTATTTATGCGTTGGTAGGACAACAAGATCAGGAGTCATCGCCTGATGTAGTTACAGTTATATTATCAGTCTCCTCATATGATGTATATGCACTGATTGACCCTGGTTCCACCTTATCATATGTTACTCCGTTAGTTGCTAGTAAGTTTGGAATAAAACCTTAAACGGTTAAATATTTTGAGGTGTCTACACCTGTTGTGGACTTAGTGATAGCTAATCGAGTATATAAGGGTTGTATAATAGTAGTTCATAGTCCATCTACCGTAGCTGACCTAATCGAGTTAGATATGGTAGAATTTGATGTTATAATTGTATGTATTGGTTGGCTTCTTGTCATTCCAGTGTTGATTGTAAATCAAAGATAGTCCTATTTCAATTTCCAGGGGAGCCTATTTTGGAGTGGAAAGGTAATACAGTATCGCCGAGAGGAAGATTTATTTCCTATCTAAAGTCAAGGAAGATGATAAGAAAAGGTTGTATTTATCACTTAGTTCGGGTTCAGGATATGGATGTAGAGTCACCAACCATTCAATCCATCCCTGTGGTTTGAGTTTCCCGATGAGCTTTCGGGTCTCCCGCCAGAGCGAGAAATTGAGTTTGATATTGACCTACTACTAGATACTCATCCAATATCTATTCCTCCCTATAGAATGGCCCCCGCAGAGTTGAAAGAGTTGAAGGAAAAACTAAAGGATTTGCTTGAAAAGGGCTTTACCAGACCTAGTACATCATCATGGGGAGTACCTGTGTTAATTATGAGGATGAAAGATGGTTCCTTACGGATGTATATTGATTATAGATAGTTGAATAAGGTGACGATCAAGAATAAGTACCCGCTCCCGAGGATTGATGATTTATTTGATCAGTTGCAAGGTGCCAAGTGTTTTTCAAAGATAGACTTGAGGTTTGGGTACCATCATGTAAGGGTTAAGGAGGATGATATTCCAAAGACAGCATTTAGGACCAGATATGGGCACTTTTAGTTTTGTGTTATGTAGTTCGGTTTGACAAATGCCCCAATAGTATTCATCGATTGAAGAACCGTGTATTCAGGCCCTTTTTAGATCTATTCGTAATTGTATTTATCGACGATATATTGGTATATTCTCGTTCAAAGGCTGAGCATGCAGATCACTTGCGTACTCTGCTCAGAGTTCTACAAAAGGGAAGTTGTATGCAAAATTCTCTAAATGTGAATTATGGTTGAACTCTGTAGCTTTCTTTGGGCATATCATTTCGGGTAAAGGCATCCGGGTGGATACACAAAATATTGAGGCAGTGAAGACTTGTTCTAGACCCACAACACCAACGGAGGTTCGTGGCTTTCTCAGTTTGGCAGGTTATTACCGGTGATTTGTAGAGGGATTTTCTTCCCTTTCAGCACCTTTGACAAAGTTGACTCATAAGAGAGCAAAGTTTTAATGGACTAATGCTTGCTAATGTAGTTTACAAGCATTAAAGGACAAATTAACTTTAGCACCAGTTCTAATGCTCCCAGAAGGGACCGATAGTTATGTGATCTATTGTGACGCTTCAGGCATTGGATTGGGTTGTGTGCTGATGCAGCATGGTAAGATTGTAGTTTATGCTTCTAGACAACTAAGAAAGCACCAGAAGAACTACCCAACCCATGATTTAGAGTTAGCTGCGGTGATTCATGCACTAAAAATGTGGAGGCACTACTTGTATGACATTCATATTGATATTTATACTGATCATAAAAGCCTTCAGTATATCTTCAAGCAAAAGGAATTGAGTTTACGTCAAAGGAGATGGTTGGAGCTACTTAAAGACTATGACGTTGATATTTTATACCATCCGGGGAAGGCGAACGTAGTAGTTGATGCCCTCAGCGGTAGATCTATTAGTAGTCTGTCATATTTCCAACCAGAAAAGAGGGGAATAGCCCATGAGGTTCATCAGCTAGCTATTCTTGGTGTTCGGTTACTGGACTCAGGTGATATTGGAATTACTATTCAGGATACGGTGACATCCTCTTTAGTAACTAAAGTAAATGAACACCAGTACGAGGATCCTATGTTAGTTCATTTTAGAGATACCACCCCTTGTTGATACCCAATTTTTTTCTATATATTTTTAATATTCAAAATAACTTCAAAATGGCATATATATGAATATGTAAGCATATCCAAGTGTTTTATTATTTTTTCATAATTTTTAAAAGTTTTTAAATCAACTTATTTTCCTTTTTCATCCATAAAATCCCAATAATTATGTCCAAAATTATTATTTTCGATCATTCATTTATTTAATATTTATATTTATGTCAAAATATGGCTAAGGTAATTTTTACATATTTTTACAATCTTATTTAGTATTTTATAAACCTAATTGCATATAATTTCAATATTAGCCCTTTTAAGATTTAATTGTGTTTTATATTCATAAAAATTAAGCCCTGCATTTTTAAATTGTTAATTGTATATTATAAATCATTTTAGTACTTTCAATTTATTTCCAGAATTTATTTACTATTTTTTATAAATTTCAAAGGGGAAAATTTTCTATTTAAATAATAGCCCAATTGCATTTAAATTGTAGCCTAAATCTGACCCCAAATCAGTCCCAATTTCCCCGGCCCAATTTCATTTAAACCTGACCCCTAACCAAATTTAACTAGCCCAACCCGGATCCCCTACCTACCCTCTTTAATCCAGGCGTTGATCCTTCATATCAACGACCAGCATTCACCCTTACCATTTTTAACCCTGAACGACCCCTAAACCTAATTCATTTCCACCACCCGCCACCTCCCTTCCCTCTCAATTCTCTCTACAACCCCACATGAACCCTAGCCACCTCCATCTAATTTCACCTTAATCTGCCTTAACCCCTGCCCAATCCATGGCCTCTCATGGCCATTTGAGATGTGTATCGGCCACCTATGGCTCCTGGGTGTTTGTTTCTGTGGTTTCATGGCTAGACCTCAAAGGAATCTGGTCCAGTCCTTGCTCGACATCTATTCATGGTCTTTCTCCGGCCATCCATGACCTTTCTCCGTCCATTCATGGCCTTTCAAGGCAGATCCTTGACTTTCCTGGTTAGATCGGTAACTTTCAAGGTCTTTCTCACCTTTTCTGGGTTTTCTGAAACCCTAATCTTTAAGATCTTTCAATTTTCTTCATATCTATATTATATCTGTGTTTACTACGAACTTCTTAAGTGTTTTCTCGAAGGTTCTTCAATTTTTCTTTCAAAACGACTCTTCATTTTTCGACGATTAGGATTTTCCTTTAAGTTTTTCAAAAGATCTCTTCTCTGATTTTAATGTTGTTTGTGATTTTGCTACGTTTAAAACAATTTGCTCATGTTTTTCATCTATCTATTTTAGCATGTTAAAAACCCTAGTTCTTTTTTTTGGTCTTATCCGAGTTCTGAAACTGTTTGTTTAAAGGTGTACTTGTTATATTAAGTTCTTTGTTTCTGACTCTTTTTCCTTGTTTGACTCATCTAATTTTGAGTTCTTATCATCTCTTAAATCCGGCTACTGTTGAAGCCTTAACTTCTTAAAAGTTTTGCCTCACTTGTTACTGTGAGACCTTTACTTGTTTCTGACTCTCTTTACCTGTTACTGTGTTCCTCACTGTTGATTCTATGTAACTACGTGACTACTGTTCTTTGAATATTTTCTTGCTACTGAACCCTAGCTTACCCCTACTGGTACTGCATGTTTGTGTTGCGTCTCAACATGTTTAACTCTGCATGCTTGTTCATCTCTTGCTATTTATATGGTGAAATGCAGAATCATGTTTCTTTCTTGATTGATCTTGATTATCTCGATCTTCCGACTAATTGTAAAAGGTTTTCTTACAAGCCCTAATTTTTACTCATCTGTTTAAAATTAATTGATTCCTTTCCTTTACTGTGATGTTTTACCTTGCGGAATCCCTTCCCAAAACTAAGCACTTTGTACTTAGACTTGATTATTTACTTCATGTTTTTACTGCCCCCTTATATAGCAACAATCAATCTGTCGCCAAACTAATTTCTTTCCTTAATTAAACTTGTTACTACCCATTAAATAGTGATTCCTTAATTAAAGGGAATCACATGTGTTAATTGATTCAAATTGTGATTATTTCCATGTTTATGTTTAAGACTTTACCTCTTCTTCACTAGTTTTCAAAACTATAAATCCCCACCCCCTCTTCTTTCAAAGACTTGAACAACTTGAGTTCAATAACACACACTTACACTCAAGACATTCTCTCTTTTCTCTACTACTACTTGTGCTACTGCTTTGTCTAGCCGGCTGAAAGCCATAGCTAGACTGTGGAATTTTGCTTACTTATTGTACTTTGCTTCTCTACAGGTATGTCCTAGTTAATTTCAAGCATCAGCAACAACATGTTTCTTTAATTGTTCCAACTTCTCTCATTCTTATCTACTTCTGCTCATGTTTCTACAGTCAAGTTACATTACTAGCATGCTGAAATATGCTCCCTTCCCTTTTTAAATTAATGTTCTCCTATGTGTGTGAATCCTAAACCTCATATCCCCTCTATGTGTTTGTGTTCCTTTGGTTAGTTTGTGGACATGCCAACATCACCTATTGTTGTGCATGACCAGACCAGACTCATGCTGGGTCATGTGCTTACCAACAATGTATTCCCAAAAACCCTTGACCTATTTTATGACTATTAATTCTGTGTTTTGATCATTACCCCAACTAATTTTAAACGCTTCTACTACTGATTACCTTCAAAATGGAATTACCAGTCCAGTTTTAAACAAATTCTTTTTTTTTAAACTGTGTGTTCTGCACTTCCACTATATTCTTAGAACCTAGGTTCTGACCCTCTTGTGTGATCCTTGTATTGGGACCCTTGATCTCCCTCTGAACTTGGACACATAAGGGCTGGCCCTTCCACACTGCACTCATTTCTGTCTGGTTATGCAAACCTGGGTGTAAGCACTGCTTGGGGTCCCTTGAGGCCCTTAGGGAATTGTGACACACCCAGGTTTGAGAAAGGCTTTGAAAAAACATTGGCATTTGAGGTAGTTTATTCCATAACTCAGAGAGGAAGTCAAGAATCAGGCTTCCTATGGTTGTAACTTCTAAATTTTGCACTTTTCTGATGTAATTCAGCCATTTTTGGTCTGTAATAATTTGTAACAATTATTGGGGTTGGCTAGTGAAAGGGATGGGGTGATCATGCATGCTTTAGCTATTAGAAGGGTAGATAACATGCCTATAGGATCTGTTTAACAAATTCTGCATGTTTTACTTCCACACTTAGACACCATGCCTATAGGGTCGGAATGGCTATAATCAGACATCACACCTACAAGGTTAAAATCAGCTTTGAAATTAGATGTCATTGTTGATACCCAATTTTTACCTAGGTATTTTTGTACCCAAAATACTTCCAAAATAGCATGTATGTGCATATATAAGCACACCCAAAAGTTTTAGTATTTTTAAATGATTTTTAAACCGATTTACTACCTATTTTAATACCACAAAATCCAATAATTATTCTCAAAATTATCATTTTTTGGTGAATAATTTATTTCATTCCCGTATTTACACCAAAATATAATTAAGGTGATTTTTGCATATTTTTTACAAATTTATTTGTCATTTTTAAGCTAATTGCATGTAATTGCAATTATGGCCTATTTTATGCTTAATAGCATTTTATAATTATAAAACTGGTTCCAATATTTTTAAATTGATAATTATATAGTATTTGTTTGCTCAGTATTTTTAATTTACTTTTTAAATCATTATTACTATTTTTATAAAATAAAAAGGGGAAAATTGGCTATTTAACAATTGGCCTATTTCTATTTCAATAACAGCCTTTTCTCCCTTTCAATTGTAGCCTCAATTGGCCCAATTCCACCCCAAATTAAATGACCCAATTCCCATTTCGACCCGACCCCTTAGCCCAATTTTTAAACCCGTCCGATTTTCTTTAAATCCTAGCCGTTGATCGTTTTGATCAACGGCTGTAGTTTAGGCTTTCCTTTTTTAATCACCTAACACCCCTAACCCTACTTCATTTGCATAGAGACGCCGCCTCTAACTCTCGTCGTCTCCCTCAAATCCTCTCGAACCTCTCCGAAACCCTAATCACCTCCCACCTTATCTCACCTCATTTCCACCGGAATCCATGGCATCTCCTACCATAGATGGCCTTTACTCACCCTCTCTCAAGCCTAAGCCTGAGTTGCACGAAGCCTGGAGGCTTGACCTTGATGGTCCTCTCTCAGATCCGTCTCAGATCCGTAGATCTATGGTTTTCCGGCCATGCTGCAGCATATTCAAGCGCTGGAAGCTCTATTCCTGACCGTTTCGACTCAGGATCTGATCTTGTTCTTCCAAGCCTTTCTCACTTCTAGGGTTTCTCTGAAACCCTAAACCATTTGAGGTTCTTTCACCGTTATTTGTTTATATCTGTGCTATGTTTGTGCTTTTCTTGACGATTTGAGTGTTTTCCCCAAATTTCCTTCTCAAAATCGTTCCATTTCAAATTAGGGTTTCTGAAGGTCTTTTGATTCTTGCTGTTCTTTTCTTTTAGATGTTCGTCTGTATTATGCTCGTATGTTTTCCTTCTCTATTACGCATGTATTGTCTTTTTTTTTTCTTTTTCTTTCTTTTATATGTTTGCTCACATGATTAATCCGTGTTAAATTTTCCTCACTCTTCTACCATGTGTGTTTACTACCGAGCTTCTTGACTTTTGCTTTTCTGAACTCCGTTTGTGTTCTTGTTAAGCATGTTTCATCTATTCTGGACTTGTCTGAGCTCCAGGTTTCCAAAACGTGTCCTTTTATGCTCTCAAATTGATTTTCTTTCCCTGATTGTTTCAAACCTGCTATCGTGGTCTGTTTGTTCCTCATGAGACTCCTTGAGTCTGTTCACTTGCCTTCTCGTTTCTGTGTTTGATTCAATTTGAAACCCTAGATTTTGGGGGTTTCTTCGATAAATTGGATTAGGGTTCCACTTTGGGACCCTGAACTTTCAAACTCACCATGAATCTATGCTGAACTCGTATTCTTTTGTTTGTGATCCTAAAAACTTCAATGCTAGACTATTCTGTTTGAATTGTTTGCTTTATATGTGAGAAACCCCTCTTTCAAGATTTTTTGACGATTGCTTGATTGATTTTGGACCCCTTTGATAGGGTCTTGATTGATTGCCTTTAATTTCCCTTTGTTGAGCCCTTCTCTCCCTATTCCTGACTGGGTTCATTCGAATCAAACCTGTTTACTTTGATTTTGTTAACTGTCTGATTGATTTCCTTTCCTTTCTCTTTACAAATCAAGTACTATTGAGACCTTTCCTTAAATATACTTCATGTATTTTCCCTTCTTAGGCTACTATGAAAGATTTTACTCAAATTTCCTTTCCTTGTTTACATTTTTCCGTTTGAAATTAAATCCCTTGGCTGAAGGGAGAATATTTGAGACTGATTTTAAAAGGTTTTCTTACCTTTCTTGCTTGCTTCTCTACACTATAAGAGGGGGCTTCCCTTCTGCACTTTAGAGAATCAATTTGACACGATCAATTCTGATCACTTCTCACTCTCAAATACACTTAGAATTTTCATAAGAGCTCGAGTTCTCTAAACTCACAAGAATAAAGTGTTCTTCTCTGATTGTGGCTTTGCTTGAAAGAATCTTGCTTTTCTGTGCTTACTTTTCTGAAACTGGTATGTCCTTTGTTTAAATATTCTGCCTCACCCCCTATGTGTTTACTTCACAACTTCAAGCTTCTTATTTACTTTATTGCTTATATGCTGTAATTTGTGCTTCATATCTCCTTTCTTTGCTTCTATTTCTGTTATGAATCCTCTACCTCTATCCCCTTCTATGTGCTGAGTTAAGCTCTTGGCCTGACAGTATCCTAATTACTGTCCAAGCCTTGGCTTGATCCACAATGGATCCTAACTCTCAATGCTTGACTAGCAGGCTGGTCAGGGGTGTGCCAGCATCCCAATTGCTGGGCATGACCACTAGCTTGCCCTGTCTCTCTCTGATTCCCTTCCCCTTGTGCACTTACACCTATTCCTAGAATCTTAAGTTCTGCCCCTCTCTTTTGAGCCCTGCTTTGGGACCTTGAGTTCCCTCTGAACTTGGACATCTGAGAGTTGGCATTTCCCCATTGCACTATAATCTAATTCTGCAATATATTTGGGGTGTAAGCACTGCCTGGAGTTCCTGAAACTCCTTGGATCTCTGAAACACCCCGGATGAGAGAAGGCTTTGGAATATGATCTTGGGAAGTTGGTTTATTTCATATTTCAGACCTGGGATCTGAATTAGGCTCTCCTTGGTCCACAACTTTAATTTTTGATATATTTTTTTTCTTATTCATTCTGGTCTGTAATAATCTTGTAATAAACATTTGGGGTCGGCTAGTGGAAAAGGGCAGGGGACTATGCATGCAAGGGGTAGATACCATGTTCATAGGGAATTACTATACTTCTGAAATTCTGCACTCATGTAGATACCATATTCATAAGGATTACAATTTTTCTAAAGTTCTGCATTTTATAAATCATTGAAACTCTGCATTCTCATATAGATACCATGTTTATAAGATTTTCTGCATTCTCATATAAATACTATGTCTATAGGGTTTTCTGCAATTCATAATAGATGCCATGCCTGTAAGCCGATTCTAAAATTCTGCATCTTCATATAGACGCCATGCCTATAGAACTTTCTGCATTCTGCATCCGTCATTAGGCAAACCTATTATAGGATTTAAATACCTAATCAATTGCATGTACACAATCTGCCTATAGGATTCCTGCATAAGCAATAACAGTGCTCAAATTAGTAACACCTAGAAAGCATTTCTATAGGAGCTATTAACTAAACCTGAATCGTCAACTCGCTTATAAGCCTAAAATCAGTAGAAATAATGTTTAACGCCTGCAGATCTTATGTCCCTGTAATTGACAATTCTTTTCTGCAATCAGCTTACTTCTTTATTTCTAAAACTAATAGATATCATGCCTATAAGTTCTGTTTAACGCCTAGGCAAGCCTTAGGGTAAATTTTTATAATTGCATCAGTTTTGATAACTACATCTAGACAAGGTTAATTCGGACTCCTCATCTGGGAAGTATGTGATGAATCAACCTATCCAACGCCTTAATTTAATTCAGACCAAACCAGTACTTGTAAGTCATGCTAAATAATCTGCTGATTTGAATGAGGAGGCCTACTTGAGCCTTAACTTCTATTTGTTCCCCTTTTAACTGCTATTTGTTATTGCTTGTCGCCTAGATTTTTATCCTTTTTGAAAACCCTGAAAAAGCCCCAACTCCCTCCCCTTTAGGATTAGTAGTCTCAATGCCTCCGAGACTGACATGATTAGGACGGGTAATAGCATGTAATAAGCAGCGATACCATTCCGCGCTTTAATACCTTAACGGGTTGGGAAGGGTAGATATGGATATGATGACCGGTGCGCTAATATCACGTGTGACCCCTCTTCTGAGGAGTGATTGCTGGATATTGCATTGAAGTGATCCATGTTAATCACAAACCTAGGACCCCTTTTTCTATATTTACTTCCTTTAGAGTTGTTTCAACTTTTCAAATCCTGGTTCTCTTCCTACTTACTTTCATAAGTTTCAACCTGATTGCAATGTTATATGCAAATCCTTATTTGAGCCTAGATTGTTTACTTGTAAAGTCACAATTGTAACATGGCCGGAACCACACTAGTGAATCTTGAGGGGTGCCTAACACCTTCCCCTCAGGATAATTTCTAGCCCTTACCCTAATCTCTGGTCTCTTCATCTCAAACTCTTCTAAAAAGTGTCCTAATGCACTATAATCATTAGGTGGCGACTCTTCAACTTCTTAACCCAATTCTCGAAAGGGAATAGAGTTGTCCTCCCTATGTTGTATACCCGATTTCTGACCCCACGGTTAAAGAAAAAGGGGGCGTCGACAGCATGGCGACTCTGCTGGGGATCTTCTTTAGGCTTTTACCATTGCATGTTGCTTGTGACTTTACTATCTCATTAATTGCTTTATTTATTGTCTTTTATTCTTTCACTACAAAACTGACTTGGCTTTTCATGTCTTTTCTTTCCTTTAACTGCTTTCCTTTACTGCTTTATTTCAATACTGTTGTGATTACTGCAATTATTGTAATCATTTATCTTATGAACGTGGAAATACATGTCAATTTGTTTCATTCTTGTAAATTGCATCTTCAATATCATATTCCACTCGTGCCAAACAAATACCATAGCAACGCTTATAATGAGTGGTTGCGCTCTTCCAATATTATCACCCTTTAAATTCGGCAAAGGCGTATTTGCAGTAAAACCAGTCGATCAGCGGTGCAGTCGACGGTTCCGTGCCTTTCCCTCTTGAGTTGTCCGCTCAAGGGTACCTATCTAATACCCCAATAGAAACCTTAATCTGTTTAATTATGCATGCATCATGGTAAAACCTAGCCGAGTCAGTTATGTTGTCCACATAATGACTCATTAAGATAACCTTGTCCAAAGTCCATCGGGTTTCCCTGAAACCCAAACGGACACCTACATGTTCTATGCATTTATTTGGAGAACTAAATGCTTTTTATGCTGATTATTGGTATTAAATAGTCGAGTCCGGTGGGGGTGAGGTCTTAATCCTTTTGTTTTGCAGAAAATGAATGACAAAGTTCCTGATTTCGGTATGGTAAACCTACCTTCACTCTTGCAGACTTGGTGGAGAAATCTCCTATCGAGTAACCAAATCAACGAATGGAAAGAGAGAGTCACCAAGGCTAGTGAGAAGCTAGAATACATGGAGTACAACTTGCTGGAATTGGAAGGGAAAGTGAGAAAAAGAGTCATCGACTGTCAAAACGCTGAGGAAGGCAAAGGAGAACATCTGGCGATAGCATTTTTACTGGAAAACCTACGCGAAGTGGAGGACTTGATCAACGAGAACATTCAACCTGAAGAAGGTCCTTCTTGGACCAAGTAGTTAGGAGTCTTTCATTTGCTTTAATGATGTAATAAGGCCAATGGCCACTAGTGACATTTTATTTTCTGTTATTTAGCATCATTGTGAATTCGTCTTATTTTAATCAATAAAATGAGGCATTTAGCATTATAAGTTCTCCAAATTAGTTTGTCGCTAGGCCTACCTCGGGCACAATGAGGCACCCAAATTAGGACACGATTTATATTCTTGCACAATGTCTTTAAATATTGCAATATTTTCTTCTCATAACCCGTACTAACTTGTTACCTTTTTTGTTTTTCTTTATTTTTATTCCCCTCCCCAAAGGTTAGTTCGTGCATTTTGGCAACATCATCATACAGTACGAGATCCAAGGGCCCTCCTCCTCCTCCTCCTCCTCCTCCTCCTCCTATCCGGAACAAGAACAAAGGTAGAATGGGAGATTCAAGCGCCAGAAAGGAAATTGAAAGAATTGAGATTCCTCAGGGTACCCCGGTTGCTAAGAAAACTGCTGCCCAACTTGAGCAGAAACTGTTGAAATTCCAAGAAGAACTGGATCAAGTTTGGAACTTGGCAAATTTATCATTCACTCTTACCGCTCCTGATGTCAACTTTTCAAATGCTCAAAATCCCGCACCTCCACAGAACACCCCACAACCACAGATGCAACCCACTCATGCTCAACATTGCAACACATGCCACACTCCACTACCCATTCCTGAACCACTGAACACCATAAATGACCACCCCCATAACACTCCCATCTACGTAGATACCATACCCCACTACACTCAACCAATCTCAAGTGCACCTGAGTCTGATGACAATGACTCTCTTATCAGAAACATGGCAGCAAAACTCAAGAAATTGACCAGCCGAGTCCAGGGAATGGAAGGAAACAAAGGCATAGAGGGGCTGAATTACGAGGACCTCTGCATTCAGCCAGATGTTGAACTTTCGGAGGGGTACAAACCTCCCAAGTTTGAAATGTTCGATGGCACGGGAGATCCTAGAGTCCATTTGAGGACATATTGTGATAAACTGGTCGGAGTCGGAAGGAATGAGAAAATCCGTATGAAACTCTTCATGAGAAGCCTGAAGGGGGATGCTTTATCTTGGTACATCAGTCAGGACCCCAAGACATGGACAAGTTGGGTAGGTATGGCATCGGATTTCATGGATAGGTTCCGATTCAATACAGAGAATACACCGGATGTATTCTACATCCAGAATCTGAAGAAGAAGCCTACCGAGACATTCCGCGAGTATGCTACTCGTTGGAGATCAGAGGCTGCTAAGGTTAGGCCGGCCTTAGAAGAGGAACAAATGAACAGATTCTTCGTCCGGGCTCAGGACCCACAATATTATGAGAGGTTGATGCTGATCGAGGGCCAAAAATTCTCCGATATCATCAAGCTGAGAGAAAGAATTGAGGAAGGCATTAAGAATGGTATGGTTACTAATCTTGAAGCATTGCAGGCCACCAACAAGGCTTTACAGTCTCGTGGCACATCCAAGAAGAAGGACGTCAATGCCGTGATGGTCGCACAGGGAGCCAAATCACCACTAAAATACCACACTTACCTGTTATCTCCACTTACATATCAGCCTATCCCGAATTACCAAGCACCCACACCCTCTTACCAAAATCCACCACCCGTTTACCAATCATCTCCACCTCCCGCATATCAACCCACTCCACCCAGATGCTCTCAACCTGCACCTGTTTACCAAGCTTATAATGCCCAACCCCCTCACTACCAATCACCTCCCACTCACCAAAATTTACCTAGACCCAGACTAAATTTTGACCGCAGACCTCCCAGACAATATACAGTCATTGCTTAGCCAATTGACCAACTCTATGAGAAAATTAAAGTTGTTGGTTACGTCTCCCCTATCCCTTCCATAACTCCAGAAAATCCTTCCCATTGGGTCAACCCTAATAAGACCTGTGCATACCACTCCAGCATGAAGGGACATACCATTGATGAGTGCTGCTCATTAAAGGACAAGATTCAAACTCTGATCGACAATAAGGTTATCGTAGCAAAGGAGCCTACTCCCAATGTCCGCAACAACCCTCTGCCTGATCACAGAGGTGGGGACATTCACATGATCGAGATCGAAGATGACTCGGACCCCAAGGGATCGATAGGATTGATTGCTGAGGATGATGAGCCAAAGAAACCGGCAATCACACTTAACCCGATTATTGTGCAGAACCAGCCCTCCAGGGGAGATGAAGTAAACATGTCTATGCCTCTCAAATTTGAAGCACCTTCTTCTGCGAAGGTGGCCAGGCCAATTGAGGTTGAGTTTGGGGCTCCAAAGGTACCTGTACTCTTTGAAATTGTTGTGTTACCACCGAGGATACCCATCCCTGTAGCAATGTCAGACATAACACCATTCCACTCAAATGCCATACCATGGGATTACACAGCTGAAGCAAGGAGGAAAGGAAAGACCAAGACGGGAGAAGCAATTGTTGCGCAGGGTATGACCAGAACAGGCAGGGTTTACACTCCAGAGCACCTAGCTGAGTCCAGTAAGCAAGCCTCGGGACGGACTACTGAAACTGGTCCCTATGATCTTTGGAGGAAAATACAAGCTAAGGAGTATTCGGTCATTGAGCAGTTGAACAAAACACCAGCACAGATCTCCATCCTAGCTCTTCTACAGAGCTCTGACACACACAAAAATGCCTTGATGAAGATATTGAATGAAGGTTATGTGCCTAGCAACATAACTGGGGGTGAAATAGAAAATATGGTAGGACAAATACTGGAAAGCCACAAAATCACCTTCCACGAAGATGAACTGCCGCCGGAAGGACTGAGTCACAACATGGCCCTACACATCACCGTGTAATGCGAGGATTACTTCGTCACTAGAGTCTTGATTGATGGAGGATCCAGCCTCAACATCTGTCCGTTAGTAACTCTCAGAACATTGGGAAAGAGCCTACACGAGATCAAAGATGGGGCCATCAATGTCAAAGCCTTCGATGGGTCTCAAAGGTATACTATCAGAGAGATCAGCCTATGCTTGCAAATGGGGCCAACCTGGTTCGACGTTGACTTTCAAGTGATAGATGTCCCAGCATCCTACAATTTGTTGTTGGGACGACCATGGATCCATGCCGCTGGAGCTGTATCATCAACCCTGCATCAGGCGGTGAAGTTCGAATGGAATCACCAAGAGGTGATCATTCATGGAGATGGTAGCAACCCCATATATAGTCGCCAGACCATCCCGATGATTGGAGGCAGAAGGGGAATAAGCAGAGAAACATACCACCACATTGAAAGAGTCAATGTTGTAGACAAAGATAAATGGTAGGATAAAAAGATTGAAAGTATCCTGAATTGGTGGGGATACGAACCTAGAAAGGGACTCGACAAAAACCTCCAGGGAATTGCCAAACCCGTCAAGCTAAATAAACATGGCACTACATTTGGTTTGGGGTATGAGTACACTTGGGAGGAGTTCAATCACTGGTCACCACCATGGCGTGGTCCCTACTACCCACTAGAGCATCTGATACCTCACCTAGAGCAGACTTTCCAGCCGGCAGATATTATATATGGGTCGGAGGAAGATGAAGCACTGGGAGCCGTGAAGAATCTGTTCCTGGAGGATGATGATATAGATTGCTGTGTTATTTTCGAGGAGGAAGGGGAGGAAGGCCCTTCTATACAAGTTGTGAACCGAGGAGAGCGCCTCAGTAATTGGTCAATCAGAACCACCAGGGCCCGGAAAGCTTCGGGGTAGCAAGGCTAAACAAAAGCACCATGCATCACACTTTACTTTTTACTAGCTGATTTTATTTCCGCATTGTCTTTAATTCTGAAAAAAGCTCTGATATTCAAAACAATTACGAATTTAATCGAAGCATTTCAGTTTATTATATATATCGCTCTTATTAATTTTCTACCATTCACTTTATTTTACACAACATTACTATTACTTGCCTTGATGATGAACCAACGATTGTGACTTGCAACGAGACAACGCAACAAACGGATACGGACTCAGAAGAGGATGATATACTAGAAGAGGTCGTTAGAGGAGTTGAGAATTTTGAAAATAGGCCTAAGTCTAACTTGGACGAAACTGAGGTCATTAATTTGGGAGATACAGGGAATGTCAAAGAGACACACATCAGTATTCACCTGTCACCATCAGAAAAGAAAGAGTACACGGAGTTCCTAAAGGAATATGAAGACATATTCGCCTGGTCATATGATGATATGAATGGTCTCAACACATCCATTGTAGCTCACAAACTGCCAACAGATCCAACATGCCCGCCGGTAAAGCAGAAACTTAGGAAATTCAAACCCGACATGAGTTTGAAAATCAAAGAAGAGGTTACCAAGCAAGTCAAAGCCAAGGTTCTCAGGGTAGTAGAGTATCCGACATGGTTATCCAACATCGTTCCAGTGCCAAAAAAGGATGGAAAGTTAGAGTTTGTGTTGACTACCGGGATCTCAATCGGGCCAGTCCCAAAGACGACTTCCCCTTGCCTAACATACACATTCTTATCGACAATTGCGCCAAGCATGAGTTGCAGTCTTTTGTTGATTGTTTCGCTGGGTATCATCAGATATGGATGGATGAGGAAGATGCAGAGAAAACGGCTTTCATCACGCCATGGGGAATGTATTGTTACAGAATGATGTTGTTCGGTTTGAAGAACGCTGGTGCCACCTACATGAGAGCCATGACTACCATCTTTCATGACATGATACACAAGGAGATCGAGGTATATGTGGATGATGTCATCATCAAATCCAAGAAAGCCAGGGATTACATGGAAGACCTAAGAAAGTTCTTTAACAGACTGAGGAGGTACAATCTGAAACTGAATCCGGCCAAGTGTGCATTCAGGGTTCCTGCTGGAAAATTATTGGGTTTCATCGTGAGTCGTCGAGGAATAGAATTGGATCCATCAAAGGTCAAAGCTATCCAAGAATTGCCACCGCCAAAAAACAATGTTGGTTCATAGCTCAATCCACGGTCATTTGTGAACCTATCTTCAAAATGTTGAAGAAGGACACTGCTACCAAATGGACTGATGATTGTCAGAAAGCTTTTAACAGAATTAAGGAATACTTGTCAACACCGCCGATCTTGGTTCTGCCTGAGCCAGGAAGACCCCTATTGCTTTACCTTGCGGTATCGGATAGAGCATTCGGTTGTTTTCTAGGACAACATGATGAAATAGGGAGAAATGAGCAAGCCATCTACTATCTCAGTAAGAAGTTCACACCGTACGAGGCCCGGTATTCTCTTTAAGAACGCACTTGTTGTGCTATGACTTGGGTCGCGCAGAATTTAAGGCATTACTTCTGTGCTTACACTACTTATCTCATATCCAGAATGGACCCTCTAAAGTATATCTTCCAGAAGCCCATGCCCACTGGCAAGCTCGCCAAGTAGCAGATCCTGCTAAATGAATTCGACATTGTTTACGTGACCCAGAAAGCAATCAAAGGGAAAGCCTTTGCGGACCATCTCGCCGAGAATCCCGTGAATGGAGAATACAAGCCCCTAAAAATGTATTTTCCCGATGAAGAGGTATCTTTCATAGGAGAAGATATTGCAGAAGCCTATGATGGTTGGAGGTTGTTTTTCGACGGAGCTGCAAATTTCAAAGGAGTTGGCATAGGAGCAGTCTTAGTATCAGAAACCGGCCAGCACTACCCGGTATCCGCCAAGCTCAAGTTCCCTTGCACCAATAATATGGCCGAATATGAAGCTTGCATCTTGGGGCTCAAAATGGCCATTGACATGAACGTTCAGGAGTTGCTAGCTGTGAGCACGTGATTTTTGCCCTATATATGAATAATTCCCAAAAATTCTAACAAAATAATTTTTCTTTATTTTTACAATTTTTTGTGCATTTTGGTATCATTTTCTGATAATGGTTGCATTTTATTTGTGCATGTTAATTCATATAAAATACAAAAAATATGCATTTGCATTTAGGATATAATTTCAAATTTTTAGGATCAATTAGGGGTTAGTTTGTTTTAGAACCAAACATGAAAAATTACAAAATAGTTCACTTTCGCATTTTAATTGTTTTAATCGTAAATTTGGCGTAAAATAGGTTTTAAATAATTTTAGAATTTAATTAGTTTAGCTTTGGAATATTAGGACTTTATTCTAATTTTTGCACATTTATAAAATTAGGAAAAATATAAAAATTACAAAATGAAAAACAAAAAGGAAATAATAAGGAAAAGAAAAGAAAAGAGGAAAGAAATGAGAAAACAAAGAAGGCTACTCATTTTGGGCTCAAATTTCGTCCCAGCCAAAGAGAACCAATCGCCCAACCCGTTTGGCCAAAACCAGCTCCCAGGCCCTATCAGCCCCCGACCCGGCCTGCCCCTCTCTTAACCCAAACGACGTCGTTTGGCATCGTTAAATATGAGCCCTTAATCGGGTTAATCCAACGGTCCGCAACCCTTCCCTATTTTACATAATAATGTCCGAAATTCCCAGTTAACCCTAAAACCAGCTGCTTCTTCCTCGTACCCTCTCTGAGCCTCGCCGGGACCCCTCGCCGGCGGGAAGCACCACCTACGCCGTTCACCCCCAAATTTACATCACAGATTCCCTATGAACGCCCCTTTCCAGCCCTACCCTTGGTTTCTTTCGAATCATAGCCAAACATCTCAAATAATCAGTCAAAGTTTTCTGGCCAAAACGCAAAGTATGCCAAACACCACCAAATTTACACCATAGACTCGCCTTAACATTCCCATCCCAAATACCTAAGCTGTGTTCCTCGGATCTCACCAGAATTGTTCGAATTTGGATTTGAATTTTTCCGGCCAAAAAACCCTAACCCAAAATCTTTGTGATTTTGGACCGTAATATCCTTAACCATGTGTTCTCTTGTAAAAACGCATGGTTAGGGATGTTATGTGTCAAAAATCTGGAAAGATTCGGACGTCAATGACTGACCAGAGTTTTTCGTGCTTCAGTGAGTTTTCTTGTTTCATTCTTTTACTTTCATTTTTCTTTTCCTTTTTGCCTTTCTGCATGAGTGAAGTTTTAGTTACAGTTTTTGATTTTGATTTCGGTAAGTGTCTTGTTAATCTTGTGTTTATTTTGTATATTAGTATAGTTTAGTTTTCTTTCTTTTGGCTCTTCGTTCCATTTGTGTTAGTCAGTAAGCTTTTCCATCTCTAGTTCTAATTTGGTTTGATTCACGCTTTGTTTAGTAATCGATCATAGTTTTAATTTTAGAATCATCTTAATCTATTATTTTTAGGTCGATACAATTCTGTCCGTTAACTGTTAGCTATAGGTTTAGGTTAATGTCGATTCTTTCTTCTGTTTAGATTTTGAATACTTATTTAATACTGGGTCGTTGGTATAATTAGATTGACCTGTGTCCTGTTTATATGAAGTTGGATTTGGAAGTCGTTTGAGACTGATTTCAGGTAGTATTAATTGTTTGTTCAATTTTAGTAGTAATTGAAATAGTGTTTAAGATAGTCTGTTTGGATATAGCTAAATAATTCATCTGTTAGTTAATTTCAGCTAAGGGTAAAAGGGGAGCTGGTTTTAGTTTAGTAATTTTCAGAATTAGAAAAGGGTAGTCTAGGTATTTCAGAAGCAGGGAATCTTTGGCAACTGAACTTAGAAGCCACTAGAAGCACCTAGAAGGGGTTCTAATTGGTATTTTAGAAACATAGTGGTGTGACTTGGGTAGCAAGTCAGTAAATAAGCGATTTCTAAGCTAAAAGCAAGAGTCAAAAAGGGACCAAAGTGCAAAATAAAACCTGTAGGGGCTGCCCTAGTTGTTTGCCTATAAAGGCATCATTTCTTGCGTTGAGGGAAAGGGGGAGGAGCTAAAAAGTCCAGAAATAAGGGCTGCACAACTGCACTGTTTTATAGAAAAGAGAATCCCAAAAAAGGGGTCATTAGCACTAGATCTCACAAAGCAATTTCAGAAATGGATACAGCCTTACTGTTCCATTGACTTTTTTTTCTAATATTCAAAATTCATCTTGGTTGAAGTAATATGGGGTGTAATTTGAGTGTTGGGATGTGGTTCGAGCTTAATTTTACTTGGGTTTGAAGCTTGGAAGTCAAGTTATTGGTTTAATTTCATTACTGGTTGAATTTGAAGCCTATTTCTACTACTGCTGTTGCTGAACCTGCTGACACTCAGTTTTTCTTTATATTTTGCCTTTTTCCAGGTATCTTTCTGGCCTTTGAATTGAACCTGCATCCAAATGAAGTATTGTTGAAATGAGAATATATTTGAAGCTGATTTCCATGTCTCTTTTACTGTTTTAATACCTAATAGCTGTATTTTGAATCATGTGTTAATTAGGTTAAGCCCACCATGTGTGTGTTTTAATTCCCTATGAGAGAACAATTTGTGATGATTGTGCAAAGGTTTTGTAACATGGGTTAGGTTAATGCTTGGAGTCGTAGATCTGGTTCAGTGTTGTGAAAAACTATATACAGATTTTCTTTTCAGTTTTGATGGCTGTTTTGATTCACTAAGATGTTATGTATGGACTTGTAGGTATTTTCTTAGCTTTGTTTGTAAGCATGTCTATTTCTTATTTGAAACTAGTTGGGATTGATGGCAAACGCAGGGGTTAGACGACTATTCAATTTGGTAATTAAGAATTTCATGTTGGTCTGACTATTGATTAATAATGGTTCATATGGGAAATGGAATGGGAAGGAACATTAATTGAGCATGAGATTTGAATAATCATGTGTTAACTTCAATGGTGATTATCTGATGGCTGTTGTAATTCAAGCAGGCGTTGTGTTGATTGTAGTATTAGAAATTTGAGAATTGAGTGAAAAAAAGTTTTGTTCCGATTGTTGTTGTGCGAGGTCGAACCAAGGATCCCATCCTTCGTTGAAGCCGGCCGGTGGTGAATTTGGGCTCCCTCATGGGCCAATTTAGATTAACATTAATTGGAGCCCATAACAATTCCCATCCGCGTACCCTCAGGCCTTGTGCTGGGCCCTTTGATGCCCAAGGCCGGTTGTCCGTTCCTTCTATTTTGGATATTTGGATCCGGGTTTGAATTCAAAGGCCGAGTTCGGATAATAATCAATTAGGATTTTCTTTTCCTTTTAGAGACAAAAAAAATATAGTTCATTTTAGGATATCCTTAAATAAAAATGAGACGAGCCTCACCAAATTAAAGTGCAAATTGTGGGGCCCTCAACAAATGCTTATGTTAACATACTTAGATTTCGGGATAGGTCGTTTAGCGAATTCCACAGGCTTCCACAAAATAATAATGCGTTAGTCTCTTTAGGCGCGTTTTTAATAATATTACGTTCCTAAACTCGGGTGCGCATTGATGCGACCCAAATCCAAATCTCGATGAAGTCGAAATGTGTTGACAATCACGGGCGCATTGATTGTGACGAGGTTCGAAATGCGTTTTCACGACATCGTAATTCTTATAAAATAAACAATGATAGAAAAGAGGTTCACAAATTAAGACAAACCTCACCGAACAAAAATGAATAAATTGGGGCCCTCAATAATTGTTATTAAAAATGATTAGAATTTGGGAGGGTCATTTAGCGAACTTTACGGCTTTCCCAAAAATAATATTACGTCAGAATCTTTAGGCGCGATTTTAATTAAATTACCTTCTTAAACTCGGGTGCGCATTGGTGCGACCCAAATCCAAATCTCGACGAAGTCGAAATGTGTTGACAACCACGGGTGCATTGATTGCGACGCGGGTTGAAACGCGTTTTCATGTCGTCGCAATTCTTTTAAAATTAATAATGATAAGAAGCGGTTTACAAATAAAAGGCACATAAGCTAGCATGTATTAAAATTAGATAAAATCAAATACAACAGTTAAGCGACCGTGCTAGAACCACGGAGCCCAGGAATGCCTAACACCTTCTCCCGGGTTAACAGAATTCCTTACTCGGATTTCTGGTTCGCGAACTGTTAACAGAGTCATAAATTTCCTCGGTTCGGTATTCAACCGGTGACTTGGGACACCATTAATCTCCCAAGTGGCGACTCTGAATAATTAATAATTAAATCCCGTTCCAATTGTCCTTTAATTGGAAAAACTCCTTTATACCCTTTTGGGGTGTAAGTAAAAAAGGAGGTGTGACAGCTCTGGCGACTCTGCTGGGGATCGAACCCAGAATCTCTGGTTTGGGGTTCAGAATTCGAGCTTAGATAAATTGTTGTATTTGATTGTATCTGATTTTCCTACATGTTTTGTGCTGAATGTGCTAAATGTTACCACTTTGATATTATCTGAACTGTATATAAACTATGCCGACACCCTTCTCTCTTCACCTCCGGGGATGTGCTTACTGGTTGAGACTCCCTATTCTGTTAGTGTCATACCCTGAAATAAAAAAGAGGCCGGACAAGTTACGAAGCCGGATGGCCTTTTGGTTCCCGGTAAGTTGCCCCCTCCTCGACTCGAGTTGTCCGCTCGGGTACACAGTCTAGAACACCGACCCAAGTTTTGAATATAGAATAACGTGACTTCATGTCGGATCCCTAGTAGGAATGATTATTTGCATCATGTTGCATTTGACTTAGGGGACTCAACACAGGGGTTGGGTCCGTCTAGGACTAGCAACCTGAAATGAAAAGGCCATCCTGATGCATCCTATTTGTACTGTGCATTTATTTGTTCCGAACCTGCATGTTGACCGGTTTCTGCATCTCGGGAACGTTGGAAAATTGAAAAAAAGAGGAGAAAAAGAGAGAAATAACAGTTAGGGAGTTAATTGATTATTTTAGAAAAACCCAATGCCCAGACACTGTCGAAACTCTGCCGAAATTTTGAGAAAACGAAAAAGAAAAATACTTTATTTTTTTTATAGTCTGTTTTACTAATGGCAAAAGAAAAATAGAAAAAAAGAGTCTTTTATTTTTTTGGAAAATTGTTTGTTGAAAAGAAAAAGAAAAAGAGTCTTTCTTTTAGTCTGGGAAAATAGGTTGTTTATTGAAAATGAAAAAAAAAAGAATCGTTATTTCGTCTTGAT
This sequence comes from Nicotiana sylvestris, assembly GCF_000393655.2. Classification (NCBI taxonomy): domain Eukaryota; kingdom Viridiplantae; phylum Streptophyta; class Magnoliopsida; order Solanales; family Solanaceae; genus Nicotiana; species Nicotiana sylvestris. Next base: position 31,792,191 of record NC_091061.1, read on the forward strand.
TTCAAAAAATATAGAAAAGGAAAAATAGTTTGTCTTGCCATGGAAAATCAAAAAAAGGGTCTTGTTTTTAAAATATAGTTAGTTAATTCGCCCGAACTACGCATGGTTTGATTCTCACAGGGCGTGAGATACGTAGGCAACCCTCATCGGGTCCAACCTCCCCTTTACAAAAATAGCCCAAAAATATCAAAATTTTAATTTTTGTCATAAATAAACCAGGTGATACTGTTTTTGTCAAAAATAGCCAAATGTTCCCAAACGGGGCGCCAGAAGGCTGATTTGAGCAAACAGCCACCTTTGGTCATATTTTGATTTTGACCCTCACAGCCTTAAAATCTTCGTCCCCAAGGCGCTGGAAGGCCGTGTTTGCAATATTGGGTCATTCAATTTAATTTGGAAAAACAAGAAAAAGAGTCAGTGGTCAAGTGAATACCGTTCAGATTTTGGGTCAAAATTGGCATATGGGGAAGGAATCTGTCATTTTTGGGGTTTGTATTTCTTTTGATTAGAGTATATGGGTCGTTTGATTTTCGAGTCTGTATTTCATCATTAAGTTGGTCAGTTTTGTTGTTATTATAAAAATGGAAAATTCCAAAAAATGTTTTATTGTCGTTTACCTTTTATTTGCAAGAACTACGCACAGTCTGATTCATGAGGGGTCATGATACGTAGGCAATTTCCATAAGATTCGACCGCAACCAAAAAAAAAGTAAAAAATGGAAAAGAAGAATTGAATAAAAAAATGGAAAAGATGCTGTTAATAATGAGGACCGACTCAATCCATTCTAACATGTTTTGTTTTGAATTGTGAAGAAAGTTGAGGTGGTTGGTTTGTGGTAAGATGGAAACACAAGATCTGAGGAAAAACAATAACTGACATCGAAGCTGTTACGAGTGCTCAAGAGACTCAGGGTCAGAGGGTTCAACAAGGGTCTACTGTGGTTGAGGAAAATAGAACACTGAAACAACAAATGACCAAAATGCGCCAAGCCTGGGCCAATGGCCAAGGACAGCCTTGTCACGAGTCACAATTTGCTACACAGCAAGAACAGTACCACTATCCCGAGTATCACTCGTACTCGTTTGAGCTTCCTATAAACATCGAGAGGCCTGCCCGAAAGAGAGTACATGAAGAAATAACCCAAAGAGTGAAAAGGTTAGAACAACGGTTTAAAAACACGCAAGCAATGGCAGGTCAAAAGAGTGTTGCCTTCAGAGATCTATGCATGTTCCCCGATGTCCACTTGCCACCTGGTTTCAAGGTTCCCAAATTTGAAAAGTACAATGGACATGGAGACCCCATATCCCACCTGAAAAGGTATTGTAACCAATTGAGAGGTGTGGGAAGAAATGAAGAATTACTTATAGCTTATTTTGGGGAAAGCCTCTTGGGAGTAGCATCTGAATGGTTTTTGGATCAAGATACATCTTGCTGGTACATCTGGGATGACATGGCACAGGCCTTTGTCAAACAGTTTCAATACAACATCGACATCGCCCCAGACCGCATTTCCCTTTCTAACCTAAAAAAGAAACCAACTGAAAGTTTCAAGGAATATGCCATCAAATGGCACGGGTCTTTCTACTGGCTCAAAAGCCAGATTATTTTCAATACATGACATCCGCAGTGGGTAAATCCTTCCCGGAAGCAATCAAAATAGGAGAAATGGTGGAGAACGGTCTTAAGATAGGCAGAATTATAAGTCAAACAACTCTCAAAGCTGCAGCTCAAGCTGTCCAAATTGAATTTGGTAACACAAATGAGGGGGATGAAGAAATCATGGTGATATCAGGGTCGAGAAGAGGTCCTAGGAGAACATCCCGAAGGTATGTGCAGCCTCATCAAGTTTTCCATGACCCCCTTAAGCATTACTATCCACCTCCGAACCCCCCATACTCTGTTGATCCTTCAAAGTATGTTGCCCAGCCATCAAATCACCCAAGAAAGCGAGCAAGAGTATCACAAAATCTCCACCCGCCTCCGCAAAATTTTCAAGTACCTTATAACCCACATCCAAGCCAGGGGTATAGAAAGAAACAAAACCTGAAAGATAGTTTTACACCAATAGGAGAGTTCTATGCAAGCTTATTTGAGAAGTTAAAACAACATGGCATGATTGCACCCATTCCTCCAAATCAGGTGGACCGACGTGCGAGAATCTATGACTCATCTAAAAGGTGTGAATACCACTCCAATGCTCTAGGGCACAATGTAAAAAATTGTCGGGATTTGAAAAGAGAAATAGAAAGGATTATTCGGGAAAATTTGATTCAAGACAGTGGCACCCAGAATATCACGCTGCATCCCTTATATGAGGAGGCACACTTGGTGGGGATGATGCCCGGTGACATAGGGTATGAGAATCCTCGTGGGAACTTGTTGACTGAAGTTGAAGATACTGACGCAGATAGTGGTCATGGCAATATGGATGCAAAGCTTAGTGGCTAGGATGCCGTGCTTGGTAATTGTAAAGACGCTCCATTTCCAAGTCAGCCGGGGAGGAACTTTGGTGGTCCATTTTGCTGTCATTTCTGTTGTCTGGGTTATTTGCAAGGTTGTAGTCCGGATATTGTCTTGTGATCAAACCCTCTTATCCTTTCATTTTTGTCTAGCTTGTTTAGTCATAGTGGTTCGTTTAAGTGTTGTCCGTGGATGTTTTAGGTTCATTCTAGGGTTGTACTCCAGTTTGTTTGCTTGTTTTGTTATTCGAGTTATTTCATCGTTGTCTAAATGCAAAATTCTGGTCTTTTGTTACTTCCAATCATTGTTCTTCATTTAGTTCTTTTCTATTCTTTTGTTTTGTCTTTTGTCTAATGCTGGTTCTAGTGCCATGACATGCGCGCATAATTCTCAGTCGGATCTTTAAAAGCTATGTTAGTCGGGAAGCAAGGAAACCATTTTTGAAAACGATAAGGGCACTTGAGGGAATAAGAACAGATTGCGACGTTTTGAGATTGTTTGACGCCCGAACCATGTGAAACTGGGGCAGATAGAACATAAATAAACCCTTAAGGCAAGTTTGCCAAATTGACAGGGGGCTGTTCGTGGTAATGAGAGTGAGGGTGTTGTCCAATGGGACTTGGTAATTAACAGATGCGAATGTGTGGATATGGTTATCAAGTCTAGTACAATTAAGAGATGTTACAAATGTTTTCCTTGGTCTGTTTAATTGTGTAGTTGCACTTGGCATGTTTTGAAGATTGGAATGACGAAGGCATTTTGTTCTGCTATCTAAACACTTTATCCTTCGTTACCCCTCTAAGCTTTGTTTATTTTCTTTCATACCCCTCTTTCGGAATCAGTAGCAAAGATTAGAAACACAAGCGTGAAAGATAAGCAAAGGAAAAGAAGAAAAAAAGAATGAAAAGGGAGAGAAGAAAAATGAAATTGAAAAAAAGAAGAGAAAAGAAAAAAAAAAGAGAGAAAAAAGAGGGAAAAGAAGAAGAAAAACAACAAAACAACAAAAGAGGAAAAGGAAGAAAGAAAAGAAAAGAGAAGAGAAAGATAAGAGAAAAATCACAACAATAGAGCAATTCCTATGTCGTGAACTACGTTTGACTTGATCCTGAAAGGGTACGTAGGCAGCCTCTCTGAGGTTCAGTCATACCAAAACAAAAATCCAAAAGTCCCCAAGCAAGAAACTGGGGCAGAAATTGTGGTTGTTGTGAGAAGTTGGATTCCGAAAGTTGTAATTTTAACCCATTTTGAAATTGTTTTGAGCCTTTTATACCCTTTCTTTCTAACCCATCCAAAAGCCTACATTACGGTCTAAAGAAAGACCTTCTGATCAGTCTTTGAGAAATGCCAAGTCAAGCAGGTAAGGTAATTCCTGTCAGGGGCAACACTCCTGTCCAAACAAGGAAAATAAAAATGAGAGAATCTTATTGATGAAAATCCTCATGGGTATCGCAAGGTGATGAAATCTGATAGAAATAAAAAATGAGAGAGTCTTATTGATGAAAACCTTCACAGGCACCTTGAGGCGATAGTAAGTTGAGAGAAAGAACGAAATGAGAGAGGTTTGATGGTGAAAACCTATTGGGGCATTACAAGCCGAATAAGGAATGTGAATCAAATTGGATAAGCGGAGCAATGAAGCCCAATTTCATGGCAAAAAGGAACAACAAGAGATGAACATCAGATTTGCTTAACAGAATAGGTCGCAGGTGCATGTCAAGGTCATTAGAGTCGGTATCCACATCCGATAGGTTTCTACTGTGTAGTTTTCTTGTTAGGAATCATCTCTTTCTATTGTCCTTTACTCTGTTCCTTTTGTTTTGTTTATTTCCCCTTTCTGAGTCTTTTGGTCGTAACAAGTGAGGAATGACTTCAAAATTTTCCACAAGCTTTCCAATTGCACAAAATGGGGTCACAAGTCAGGAAAAATAACAAGAGCACTGAGCTGGTAATAATCAACATACTTTGGGATCCTTATGAAACACAAAGTTTGGTAGATGTCAGTTCAGGAATAATGCAACAGATAGAGGGTATTGGGATTGAACGGGGAAAAAGGGTATTTCAGTGACACAGATGACAGACAAAGTGGTTAATCAGTAAACATGCAAGACCTTCAAGAAGAATCAGTTGTCACAGAAAACATATGGGTCAGATAAGAAGACTAGAAGTAATAATTGAGAGATAATCGTCAAGAAGGGAGGAAGTTATCAGACAAGTTTCAAAGATGGTCGGACAACGCAAAGCATGGAAAGGAGAAAAGGATAGACATCCCAGCGGGAGTACCACAACCAACCACCGCACTTTTAAACTGACAAAATTTTCTTTGATTTGAAACAGGGGCATGGAAATGTCATTGATGGCAGAAAGATATGCTATAGGAGGATTATCAAACTGGGGCAGAAAATTTTAAAAAGAGAAAAAGAGAGGGAAGTAGTTTTCAGGAAAGAAACACCAGTTCTAAGAAAAGTAATTTTTGGAGGAATGAAACACTAGTTTTTAGGGAAGTGGTTTTTTTTAAGGAGGACAACACCAGTTTTTAGGGAAGCAGTTCTGAAGGAAGATAATTCAAGTTAGTGGATAGGTAAAACAAATTTCGAAGAAAAATGGTTAAAAGATAAAAATCTTAGTCTGTTGAATTTTTCACCTAAGATAAAGAAATCTTAGTCTGTTGAATCTTTCACCTAAGATAAAGAAATCTTAGTCTGTTGAATCTTTCACCTAAGATAAAAATCTTAGTCTGATGAATCTTTCACCTAAGATAAAGGCAGAAGTTGGAAAAATAAAAGGAAGGCATAATTTGGAAAAAGATAAAGGTAGAATTTGAGGAGAAATAAAGGAAGGCATAATTTAAAGAAGGGGAAGGCAGAAGTCGAAAAAAAAAGGAAGGCATAATTTGAGAACAAGAAAGGAAGGCAGAATTTGAAAAGAATGGAAGTTGGAATTTGGAAAATTAAGAAAGTCAGGATCACAAAAATGGACCTAGTCTAATGAATTATCTCCTAGAGTCAAAATCGCAGTCCGATGAATCTTCCTCCTGAGATCACACAAAAATGGACCTAGTCTGATGAATTATCTCCTAGAGTCACAATCTTAGTCTGTTGAATCTTTCTCCTAAGATGAAAATCGTAGTCTGATGAATTTTTCACCTAAGGTAAAGATAAAAATCTTAGTCTGTTGAATCTTTCTCCTAAGATGAAAATCTTAGTCTGATGAATTTTTCACCTAAGATAAAGACAAAAATCTTAGTCTGTTGAATCTTTCTCCTAAGATGAAAATCATAGTCTGATGAATTTTTCACCTAAGATAAAGTTTAAATTTTAAGATACATTGCAGTCTTTAAATTTTTAAAAAAAGTTGCATTTCAGTCTTATCACAATTCAAGTTTTAGTTCTTATTAGTACGTGGTAACAAACAACCAGTTTTCCAAACTGGGGCAGAAAGTTTTCTTTGTTTTGTCTATTTTTGTGAAGTCAGGAGACCGCCTGGATAATAGAGGAATACATTCAATTTCAAATTCAGCAATCAGGAGCCCGCCTGAAGAACAGAGGTGATACAATTCAAATTTTAGTTTTCAATCGATTTTTTGTCTTTTTGATGTCAGAGCCCGCCTGAAGAACAGAGGAATACAATTCAAGTTTCAGCAGTAAGGAGCCCGCCTGGAGAATGGAGGTATTAAATTTTAAGTAGTCAAAATCAGGAGCCTGCCTGGAGAATGGAGGTATTAAATTTGTAAGTAGTCGAAGTCAGGAGCCCGCCTGGAGAATGGAGGAGTTAAAATTTTAAGCGGTCAAAATCAGAAGCCTGCCTGGAGAATGGAGTTGTAGTTGAAGTCAGGAGTCCGCCTGGAGATTAGAGTCAGGAGCCCGCCTGGATAACAGAGGAATACATACAGTTCAAGTTTCAGAAGTTGGGAGCCCGCCCAGATAACAGAGGAATACATTCAAGTTCAAGTTTATTCAAGTTCCGCAAGTTGAAGAGAAGGAACGACATCTTAGTTAGCAATCTGGAGTAGCAACGATGGATTTCATCAGAGGAACGCAAGACGATAAGGAAGTATAAGAACAAGTTTGAAGATTTTAGACAGGATCTTGTAATTCATATTTCATAACTTAGTCTAACTTCTTTTATTTTTGACACGGTGTAATAAGGGAAGTCAGCAAGCAGCAGCAACAGCAATCGCAGTGAAATCACAGCTCCTGGTAGTCCCAGCTACCAGACATTCCTGAACTACACTGACCTGATTCCTGTTTAGCCCAGGATATGTAGGCAACCTTTGAAGCAGGGTGCGGTCAAGCTTTTCAAAAAATGCTTCACACGGAATTTCCAAACGGGCAAAAATCGCTCGTATTTGCTCACTTATCTTTGCCCGGAAACATTTCATGTTTCCAAGCAAAGAGGGACAGCTGTGAGCACGTGATTTTTTCCCTATATATGAATAATTCCCAAAAATTCTAACAAAATAATTTTTCTTTATTTTTACAATTTTTGTGCATTTTGGTATCATTTTCTGATAATGGTTGCATTTTATTTGTGCATGTTAATTCATATAAAATACAAAAAATATGCATTTGCATTTAGGATATAATTTCAAATTTTTAGGATCAATTAGGGGTTAGTTTGTTTTAGAACCAAACATGAAAAATTACAAAATAGTTCACTTTCGCATTTTAATTGTTTTAATCGTAAATTTGGCGTAAAATAGGTTTTAAATAATTTTAGAATTTAATTAGTTTAGCTTTGGAATATTAGGACTTTATTCTAATTTTTGCACATTTATAAAATTAGGAAAAATATAAAAAATACAAAATGGAAAACAAAAAGGAAATAATAAGGAAAATAAAAGAAAAGAGGAAAGAAATGAGAAAACAAAGAAGGCTGCTCATTTTGGGCTCAAATTTCGTCCCAGCCTAAGAGAACCAATCACCCAACCCGTTTGGCCAAAACCAGCGCCCAGGCCCAATCAGCCCCCGACCCGGCCTGCCCCTCTCTTAACCCAAACGACGTCGTTAACGTGTTAATCCAATGGTCCGCAACCCTTCCCTATTTTACATAATAATGTCCGAAATTCCCAGTTAACCCTAAAACCAGCTTCTTCTTCCTCGTACCCTCTCTGAGCCTCACCGGAACCCCTCGCCGGCGGGAAGCACCACCTACGCCGTTCACCCCTAAATTTACACCACAGATTCCCCATGAATGCCCCTTTCCATCCCTACCCTTGGTTTCTTTCGAATCATAGCCAAACATCTCGAATAATCAGTCAAAGTTTTCCGGCCAAAACGCAAAGTATGCCAAACACCACCAAATTTACACCATAGACTCGTCGTAACCTTCCTATCCCAAATACCTAAGCCGTGTTCCTCGAATCTCACTAGAATTGTTCAAATTTGGATTTGAATTTTTCCGGCCAAAAAACCCTAACCCAAAATCTTTGTGATTTTGGACCGTAATATCCTTAACCATGTGTTCTCTTGTAAAAACACATGGTTAGGGATGTTATGTGTCAAAAATCTGGAAAGATTCGGACGTCAGCAACTGCCGGAGTTTTTCGTGCTTCAGTGAGTTTTCTTGTTTCATTCCTTTACTTTCATTTTTCTTTTCCTTTTTGCCTTTCTGCATGAGTGAAGTTTTAGTTATAGTTTTTTATTTTGATTTCGGTAAGCGTCTTGTTAATCTTGTGTTTATTTTGTGTATTAGTATAGTTTAATTTTTTTTCTTTTGGCTCTTCATTCCATTTGTATTAGTCAGTAAGCTTTTCCATCTCTAGTTCTAATTTGGTTTGATTCACGCTTTGTTTAGTAATCGATCATAGTTTTAATTTTAGAATCATCTTAATCGATTAGTTTTGGGTCGATACAATTCTGTCCGTTAACTGTTAGCTATATGTTTGAGTTAATGTCAATTCTTTCTTCTGTTTAGATTTTGAATACTTATTTAATACTGGGTCGTTGGTATAATTAGATTGACTTGTGTCCTGTTTATATGAACTTGGATTTGGAAGTCGTTTGAGACTGATTTCAGGTAGTATTAATTGTTTGTTCAATTTTAGTAGTAATTGAAATAGTGTTTAAGATAGTCTGTTTGGATATAGCTGAATAATTCATCTGTTAGTTAACTTCAGCTAAGGGTAAAAGGGGAGCTGGTTTTAGTTTAGTAATTTTCAGAATTGGAAAAGGGTAGTCTAGGTATTTCAGAAGCAGGGAATCTTTGGCAACTGAACTTAGAAGCCACTAGAAGCACCTAGAAGGGGTTCTAATTGGTATTTTAGAAACATAGTGGTGTGACTTGGGTAGCAAGTCAGTAAATAAGCGATTTCTAATCTAAAAGCAAGAATCAAAAAGGGACCAAAGTGCAAAATAAAACCTGCAGGGGCTACCCTAGTTGTTTGCCTATAAAGGCATCATTTCTTGCCTTAGAGGGCAAGGTGGGGAGGAGCTAAAAAGTCCAGAAATAAGGGCTGCACAACTGTACTATTTTATAGAGAAGAGAATCCCAAAAAAGGAGTCATTAGCACTAGATCTCACAAAGCAATTTCAGAAATGGATACGGCCTTACTGTTCCATTGACTTTTTTTTCTAATATTCAAAATTCATCTTGGTTGAAGTAATATGGGGTGTAATTTGAGTGTTGGGATGTGTTTCGAGCTTGGTTTTACTTGGGTTTGAAGATTGGAAGTCAAGTTCTTGGTTTAATTTCATTACTGGTTGAATTTGAAGCCTATTTCTACTACTGTTGTTGCTGAACCTGCTGACACTCAGTTTTTCTTTATATTTTGCCTTTTTCCAGGTATCTTTCTGGCCTTTGAATTGAACCTGTATCCAAATGAAGTGTTGTTGAAATGAGAATATATTTGAAGCTGATTTCCATGTCTCTTTTAGTGTTTTAATACCTAATAGCTGTATTTTGAATCATGTGTTAATTAGGTTAAGCCCACCATGTGTGTGTTTTAATTCCCTGTGAGAGAACAATTTGTGATGATTGTGCAAAGGTTTTGTAACTGGGGTTAGGTTAATGCTTGGAGTCGTAGATCTGGTTCAGTGTTGTTAAAAACTATATACAGATTTTCTTTTCAGTTTTGATAGCTGTTTTGATTCACTAAGATGTTATGTATGGACTTGTAGGTATTTTCTTAGCTTTGTTTGTAAACATGTCTATTTCGTATTTGAAGCTAGTTGGGATTGATGGAAAACGCAGGGGTTAGACGACTATTCAATTTGGTAATTATGAATTTCATGTTGGTCTGAGTATTGATTAATAATGGTTCATATGGGAAATGGAATAGGAAGGAGCATTAATTGAGCATGAGATTTGAATAATCATGTGTTAACTTCATTGGTGATTATCTGATGGCTGTTGTAATTCAAGCAGGCGTTGTGTTGATTGTAGTATTTGAAATTTGAGAATTGAGTGAAAAAAAGTATTGTTCCGGTTGTTGTTGTGCGAGGTCGAACCAAGGATCCCATCCTTGGTTGAAGCCGGCCGGTGGTGAATTTGGGCTCCCTCATGGGCAAATTTAGATTAACATTAATTGGAGCCCATAACAATTCCCATCCGCGTACCCTCAGGCCTTGTGCTGGGCCCTTTGAGGCCCAAGGCCGGTTGTCCGTTCCTTCTATTTTGGATATTTGGATCCGGGTTTGAATTCGAAGGCCGAGTTCGGATAATAATCAATTAGGATTTTCTTTTCCTTTTAGAGACAAAAAAAATATAGTTCATTTTAGGATATCCTTAAATAAAAATGAGACGAGCCTCACCAAATTAAAGTGCAAATTGCGGGGCCCTCAACAAATGCTTGTGTTAACATACTTAGATTTCGGGATGGGTCGTTTAGCGAATTCCACGGGCTTCCCCAAAATAATAACGCGTTAGTCTCTTTAGGAGCGTTTTTAATAATATTACGTTCCTAAACTCGGGTGCGCATTGATGCGACCCAAATCCAAATCTCGATAAAGTCAAAATGTGTTGACAATCACGGGCGCATTGATTGCGACGAGGTTCGAAATGCGTTTTCACGACATCGTAATTCTTATAAAATAAACAATGATAGAAAAGAGGTTCACAAATTAAGACAAACCTCACCGAACAAAAATGAATAAATGTGGGGCCCTTAATAATTGGTTATTAAAAATGATTAGAATTTGGGAGGGTCATTTAGCGAACTTTACGGCTTTCCCAAAAATAATATTACGTCAGAATCTTTAGGCACTTTTTTTATTAAATTACCTTCTTAAACTCGGGTGCGCATTGGTGCGACCCAAATCCAAATCTCGACGAAGTCGAAATGTGTTGACAACCACGGGTGCACTGATTGCGACGCGGTTTGAAACGCGTTTTCACGTCGTCGCAATTCTTTTAAAATAAATAATGATAAGAAGCGGTTTACAAATAAAAGGCACATAAGCTAGCATGTATTAAAATTAGATAAAATCAAATACAACAGTTAAGCGACCGTGCTAGAACCACGGAGCCCGGGAATGCCTAACACCTTCTCCCGGGTTAACAGAATTCCTTACTCGGATTTCTGGTTCGCGGACTGTTAACAGAGTCATAAATTTCCTCGGTTCGGGATTCAACCGGTGACTTGGGACACCATTAATCTCCCAAGTGGCGACTCTGAATAATTAATAATTTAATCCTGTTCCGATTGTCCTTTAATTGGAAAAACTCCTTTATACCCTTTTGGGGTGTAAGTAAAAAAGGAGGTGTGACACTAGTGATCGGGGATTCAGACTTGCTCATACACCAGGTTCGAGGAGAGTGGGCAACCAAGAACTCTAAGATACTTCCCTACTTACATCATATACAGGAGTTGAGGAAAAGGTTCACAAAGACAGAATTTCAGCACGTCCCCAGAGTCCAGAACGAGTTTGCGGATGCATTAGCTACTTTATCGTCCATGATCTAGCATCCAGATACAAATTTCATTGATCCCATCCTGGTAAAGGTTCATGATCAGCCAACTTATTGTGCCCACATTGAGGAAGAAACGAATGGAAAACCATGGTTCCATGACATCAAGGAGTACTTGACAACAGGGGAATATCCAGGACTTGCCAACGCTACTCAGAAGCGTACACTTCGTAGGCTATCCAACAACGTTTTTCACAGTGGAGGAATCCTGTACAGGAGAACTCCCGATTTGGGTTTACTAAGGTGTGTCGAAGCAAAAGAAACATCCAAGCTATTGGACGAAGTACATGCAGGGACCTGCGGGCCGCACATGAATGGTTTTGTCTTAGCAAAGAAGATACTCCGAGCAGGGTATTTTTGGATGACTATGGAAACAAACTGTATCCAGTATATTCGCAAATGCCATCGCTGTCAGATACATGCAGATATGATAAAGGCGCCACCAAACGAGCTTACTGCAACAAGCTCACCATGGCCATTCGCCGCTTGGGGAATGGATGTTATCGGACCTATCGAGCCTGCCGCATCAAATGGGCACAGGTTCATCCTAGTTGCAATCGATTATTTTACCAAATGGGTCGAAGAAGCATCATACAAGGCGGTTACTAAGAAGGTTGTGGCAGGTTTCGTCCGCGACCGCATTTTGTCGGTTTGGAGTTCCGGAATCAATCATCACCGATAATGGTTCCAATCTCAACAACAACTTGATGAAAGCAATGTGTGAAACTTTCAAGATCAAACACAAGATCCCTACAGTCTACAAGCCTCAGATGAATGGAGCTGTGAAAGCAGCCAACAAGAATATCAAGAAGATACTAAGGAAGATGGTCGAAAGGCACAAACAATGGCATGATAAGTTATCATTCGCCTTATTGGGATACCGCACAACAGTCCGCACATCGACCAGAGCAATCCCTACATGCTGGTTTATGGTACAGAGGCGTTCATCCCCGCCGAGGTAGAAATTCCGTCCTTAAGGATCATACAAGAAGTAGAATTGGATGATGCAGAATGGGTAAAAGGTCGCTACGAGCAGTTAGCCCTTATAGATGGGAAAAGGATGAATGCGGTTTGCCACAGTCAGTTGTATCAGAAAAAAATATCCAGAGCCTTCAACAAAAGGGTTAAGCCAAGGAAGTTTACACTGGGGCAGCTGGTGTTGAAGAAAATATTCCCACATCAAGATGAAGCCAAGGGGAAGTTCTCTCCCAATTGGTAGGGTCCGTACATGGTTCACTGAGTTCTAACTGGAGGAGCCCTTATTCTTGCAGAGATGGATGGAGAAGTCTGGCCGAAGCCAATCAATTCAGATGCAGTGAAATGATATTATGTGTAACCACTTATGATTCCCTCTATGATGTAATTTGAACTACGCCTAACCTGATTCCCGTTTAAGAGGGGATACGTAGGCAACCCTATGGGTTCGGTCATAATTTAATAAAAATTCCATTTTCCCCGCTATTGGAACTGGGGCAGAATTTTGAGGAGGACGCTCAAAATTCCGAAGTTAATTTTAGTTTATGCATCGCCAGAAGCGCCAGCCCATTAAACTGGGGCAGAATTTTGAGTAGGACCCTCAAAATTCCAAAGATGTTTTTAGTCATTCAGCACAGCCGTCAGAAATGTCCACTCAACAAACTAGGGCAGAATTTTGAGGAGAACCCTCAAATTTTCGAAGAAAAAGAGGTTGCAATGTCTTGAACAACGTCGCAGTCGTTGGTTCATCTAAAGAAAACTATTTTTGATTATATATTTACTAGAGCATGCATGACTATTATCCAAATTGTTGTTGTTTAGCAACGCTACCCCAATAACACACAACGTCAAGAGCCCGGGGAAGACGAACTAACCTTTCCCCTTACAGAACTCACGATTTTTCTTTGGATGTAGGCACTCAATTTGCAATATCATTAGGTATATTTATGCACTCTCAAGAATACAACTTCTCAGAATCATCACTTGTCCGCAATTGCTATCCGTACACAATCTCCCCAGCAGTCATATTGTCGTAATCGGCTATCAGCTAAGAGATCTTACTACTAATCATCCTTTTACATTCTTGCACTGCATAAGGCTACCTTTCTACCTTCCGAGGTTAAGCTCTACCTCCATCTACATCGCATAAGGCTACCTTTCTGCTTTTCGAGACTAAGCTCTGTCTCCATTTGCATTTTTGCATAAGGCTACCTTTCTGCCTTCCGAGACTAAGCATTGTCTCCATCCTGCATTTTTCTGCATTTTGCACAAGGCTACCTTTCTGCCATCCGAGACTAAGCTTTGTATCCATCTGCATTTTGCATAAGGCTACCTTTCTGCCTTCCGAGGTTAAGCTCTACCTCCATCATCTTCTACATAAGGCTACTTATCTGCCTTTCGAGACTAAACACTATCTCCATCTGCATTTTTGCATTGCATAAGGCTACTTTTCTGCCTTCCGAGGTTAAGCTCTACCTCCATCATCATCTGCATAAGGCTACTTATCTGCCTTTCGAGACTAAGCTCTGTCTCCATCCGCATTTCCTACATTGCATAAGGCTACCTTTCTGCCTTTTGAGACTAAGCTCTGTCTCCATCTGCATTTACTGCATTGCATAAGGCTACCTCTCTGCCTTCCGAGACTATGCTCTGTCTCCATCCTGCATGGCTGAAATAACGCCACTTTATTTCCTTGCATGGCTAAAATATCGCCACCTTATTTTTCTTGCACGACTGAAATACCGCCACCTTTTATTTACATTTTGCATCGGCTGAAAGATTGCCACCTACTGCATTTCATGGGCTGAAAGATCGCCAAATTGTCCAAGGGCGTCATTGTTCGGAGGCACCATTTTCATAGCCCGAGAACGCCATTCCATGGCCTGAGGACCCCATTTTATCTTTTGCATATCATTATTCAAAGGCATCATGGTTCGGAGGCACCATTCTCATAGCCCGAGAACATCATTTCATAGCATGCGAATCCTTTATCATATGCTTCATGGCCCAGGACGTCATGGTTCAAGGACGTCATCCTAACCGTCCGAGGACAACATTCATGGTCCAATGGGAACTTGCATTACATTTAAATTTACCCACAATATGCGCTTGTATTGCTTACCTGCAGGTACACCGGCTGGCAACAACCGTCTTAGTAGGAGCGATCCCGCTCCGGTTCCTGCAGCCTATCGATTTTTCCGAAAACCCCTCTCAATCTAAACATCGCGTTCATCCGTTTCAAATCTCCATCGGCATATTCCGCCCAATGGATCCTGAACTACATATGGCCTGATTCCTGTAAGACCAGGGATATGTAGGCGGCTCAAAAACCAGATCTCGGTCAAAATTCTTTTCAATCGCTGCTTCCGGTCAAAATTGGTCATCTTATCTTTACCCGACAACTCTTTCATCCTCCTCGGGTAAAGAGGGGCAGCTGTTGATACCCAATTTTTCCCTAGGTATTTTTGTACCCAAAATACTTCCAAAATAGCATGTATGTGCATATATAAGCACACCCAAGAGTTTTAGTATATTTTAATGATTTTTAAACCGATTTACAACCTATTTTAATACCACAAAATCCAATAATTATTCTCAAAATTATCATTTTTTGGTGAATAACTTATTTCATTCCTATATTTACACCAAAATATAATTAAGGTTATTTTTGCATATTTTTTACAAATTTGTTTGGCATTTTTAAGCTAATTGCATGTAATTGCAATTATGGCCTATTTATGATTAATAGCATTTTATAATTATAAAACTGGTTCCAATATTTTTAAATTGATATTTATATAGTATTTGTTCGCTCAGTATTTTAAATTTACTTTTTAAATCATTATTATTATTTTTATAAAATAAAAAGGGGAAAATTAGCTATTTAACACTTAGCCTATTTCTATTTCAATAACAGCCTTTTCTCCCTTTCAATTGTAGCCTCAATTGGCCCAATTCCACCCCAAATTAAACGACCCAATTCCCATTTCGACCCAACCCCTTAGCCCAATTTTTAAACTCGTCCGATTTTCTTTAAATCCTAGCCGTTGATCGTTTTGATCAACGGCTGTAGTTTAGGCTTTCCTTTTTTAATCACCTAACACCCCTAACCCTAATTCATTTGCATAGAGACGCCGCCTCTAAATCTCGTCGTCTCCCTCAAATCCTCTCGAACCTCTCCGAAACCCTAATCACCTCCCACCTTATCTCACCTCGTTTCCACCGGAATCCATGGCATCTCCTGCCATAGATGGCCTTTACTCACCCTCTCTCACGCCTAAGCCTGAGTTGCACGAAGTCTGGAGGCTTGACCTCGATGGTCCTCTCTAAGATCCGTCTCAGATCCGTAGATCTATGGTTTTCCGGCCATGCTCCAGCATATTCAAGCGCTGGAAGCTCTATTCCTGACCGTTTCGACTCAGGATCTGATCTTGTTCTTCCAAGCCTTTCTCACTTTTAGGGTTTCTCTGAAACCCTAAGCCATTTGAGGTTCTTTCACCGTTATTTGTTTAGATCTGTGCTATGTCTGTGCTTTTCTTGACGATTTGAGTGTTTTCCCCAAATTTCCTTCTCAAAAATCGTTCGATTTCAAATTATGGTTTCTGAAGGTCTTTTGATTCTTGTTGTTCTTTTCTTTTAGATGTTCGTCTATATTATGCCCGTATGTTTTCCTTCTCTATTACGCATGTATTGTCTTTTTTTTCTTTTTCTTTCTTTTATATGTGTGCTCACATGATTAATCCGTGTTAAATTTTCCTCACTCTTCTACCATGTGTGTTTACTACCGAGCTTCTTGACTTTTGCTTTTTTGAACTCTGTTTGTGTTCTTGTTAAGCATGTTTCATCTATTCTAGACTTGTCTGAGCTCCGTGTTTCCAAAACGTGTCCTTTTATGCTCTCAAATCGATTTTCTTTCCCTGATTGTTTCAAACCAGCTATCGTGGTCTGTTTGTTCCTCATGAGACTCCTTGAGTCTGTTCACTTGCCTTCTCATTTCTGTGTTTGATTCAATTTGAAACCCTAGATTTTGGGGGTTTCTTCGATAAATTGGATTAGGGTTCCACTTTGGGACCCTGAACTTTCATACTCACCATGAATCTATGACTGAACTCGTATTCTTTTGTTTGTGATCCTAAACCCTACAATGCTAGACTATTATGTTTGAATTGTTTGCTTTATATGTGAGAAACCCCTCTTTCAAGATTTTTTGATGATTGCTTGATTGATTTTGGACCCCTTTGATAGGGTCTTGATTGATTGCCCTTAATTTCCTTTTGTTGAGCCCTTCTCTCCCTATTCCTGATTGGGTTCATTCGAATCAAACCTGTTTACTTTGATTTTGTTAACTGTCTGATTGATTCCATTTCCTTTCTGTTTACAAATCAAGTACTATTGAGACCTTTCCTTAAATATACTTCATGTATTTTCCATTCTTAGGCTACTATGAAAGATTTTACTCAAATTTCCTTTCCTTGTTTACATTTTTCCATCTGAAATTAAATCCCTTGGCTGAAGGGAGAATATTTGAGACTGATTTTAAAAGGTTTTCTTACCTTTCTTGCTTGCTTCTCTACACTATAAGAGGGGGTTGCCCTTCTGCACTTGAGAGAATCAATTTGACACGATCAATTCTAATTACTTATCACTTTCAAATACACTTAGAATTTTCATAAGAGCTCGAGTTCTCTGAACTCACAAGCATAAAGTATTCTTCTCTAATTGTGGCTTTGCTTGAAAGAATCCTGCTTTTCTGTGCTTACTTTTCTGAAAATGGTATGTCCTTTGTTTAAATATTCTGCCTCACCGCCTATGTGTTTACTTCACAGCTTCAAGCTTCTTGTTTACTTTATTGCTTATATGCTGTAATTTGTGCTTCATATCTCCATTCTTTGCTTCTATTTCTGTTATGAATCCTCTACCCATATCCCCTTCTATGTGCTGAGTTAAGCTCTTGGCCTGACAGTATCCTAATTACTGTCCAAGCCTTGGCTTAATCCACAATGGATCCTAACTCTCGATGCTTGACTAGCAGGCTGGTCAGGGGTGTGCCAGCATCCCAATTGCTAGGCATGACCACTAGCTTGCCCTGTATCTCTCTGATTACCTTCCCCCTTGTGCACTTACACCTATTCCTAGAATCTTAAGTTCTGCCCCTCTCTTTTGAGCCCTTATTTGGGACCTTGAGTTCCCTCTGAACTTGGACATCTGAGAGCTGGCATTTCCCCACTTCACTATAATCTAATTATGCAATATATTTGGGGTGTAAGCACTTCCTGGAGTTCCTAAATCTCCTTGGATCTCTGAAACACCCCAGATGAGAGAAGACTTTGGAATCTGATCTTGGGAAGTTGGTCTATTTCATATTTTAGACCTGGGATCTTAATTAGGCTCTCCTTGGTTCACAACTTTAATTTCTGATATTTTTTTTTTCTTATTCATTCTGGTCTGTAATAATCTTGTAATAAACATTTGGGGTCGGCTAGTGGAAAAGGGCAGGGCACTATGCATGCAAGGGGTAGATACCATGTTCATAGGGAATTACTATACTTCTGAAATTCTGCACTCATGTAGATACCATGTTCATAGGGATTACCATTTTTCTAAATTTCTGCATTTTATAAATTACTGAAACTCTGCATTCTTATATAGATACCATGTTTATAGGATTTTCTGCATTCTCATATAAATACTATGTCTATAGGGTTTTCTGCAATTTCATAACAGATGCCATACCTGTAAGCCGATTCTAAAATTCTGCATCTTTATATAGACGCCATGCCTATAGAACTTTCTGCATTCTGCATCCGTCATTAGGAAAACCTATTATAAGATTTAAATACCTAATCAATTGCATGTAGACAATCTACCTATAGGATTCCTGCATAAGCAATAATAGTACTCAAATCAGTAACACCTAGAAAGCATGTCTATAGGAGCTGTTAACTAAACCTGAATCGTCAACTCGCTTATAAGCCTAAAATCAGTAGCAATAATGTTTAACGCCTGCAGATCTTATGTCCCTGTAATTGACAATTCTTTTCTGCAATCAATTTACTTTTTATTTCTGAAACTAATAGATATCATGCCTATAGGTTTTGTTTGACGCCTAGGCAAGCCTTAGGGTAAATTTTTATAATTGCATCAGTTTTGATAACTACATCTCGACAAGGCTAATTCGGACTCCTCATCTGGGAAGTATGTGATGAATCAGCCTATCCAACACCTTAATTTAATTCAGACCAAACCAGTACTTGTAAGTCATGCTAAATAATCTGCTGATTTGAACGAGGAGGCCTACTTGAGCCTTAACTGCTATTTGTTCCCCTTTTAACTGCTATTTGTTATTGCTTGTTGCCTAGATTTTTATCCTTTTGAAAACCCTGAAAAGGCCCAACTCCCTCCCCTTTAGGATTAGTAGTCTCAATTCCTCCAAGACTGACAGGATTGGGACGGGTAATAGCATGCAATAAGCAGCAATATCATTCCACGCTTTAATACCTTAATGGGTTGGGAAGGGTAGATATGGATATGATGACCGGTGCGTTAATATCACGTGCGACCCCTCTTTAGAGGAGTGATTGCCAGATATTGCATTGAAGTGATCCATGTTAATCACAAACCTAGGACCCCTTTTTCTATATTTACTTCCTTTAGAGTTGTTTCAACTTTTCAAATCCTGGTTCTCTTCCTACTTACTTTCATAAGTTTCAACCTGATTGCAATGTTATATGCGAATACTTATTTGAGCCTTAATTGTTTACTTGTAAAGTCACAATTGTAGCATGGCCGGAACCACACTAGTGGATCATGAGGGGTGCCTAACACCTTCCCTTCGGGATAATTTCTAGCCCTTACCCTAATCTCTGGTCTCTTTATCTCAAACTCTTCTGAAAAGTGTCCTAATGCACTATAATCATTAGGTGGCGACTCTTCAACTTCTAAACCCAATTCTCGAAAGGGAATAGAGTTGTTCTCCCAATGTCGTATACCCGATTTCTGACCACACGGATAGAGAAAAAGGGGACGTCGACAGCCATGCCTATGAGATCCAAATCAATTTTTTTATAGAAATCATGCCTATAGGAATTTCGTTGCGATCAAATGAATCCTGCCTGCTTCACTTCATGTTCAATTAGATACCATGCCTATAGGACCAAAATCTGCCTTTAATACTTAGATACCATGTCTGTAGGAATTAAAATCAGCTATAATAGAGATCATGTCTATAGGATCTAAAACTAGTTTAGTTAAAAACCCACCTATAATAGAGATCACGTCTATAATAGAGATCAGACTACGTCTAGGCAAGCCTTAGGTAATAATGATAAAACTAAACTCGCCTTTGTTTAATTAGCACTGCTACAACTAGTAGGCAGGCCTAATTCGGACATCTTATCTGAGTTATGTAATAAATTGGTCTACTTCAACAATTAAAACACTCTGCCTTAGTACTTTAAATTCTGACCCTAACTGAGTTTAAGTCATGTTATTTATATGCATTGTCTGCGAAGGTATATATGAGCCTCTTAATTATTTATGTGTTTCCTTTTTAAACGCAGTCCTACATGTTTTTGTCTGTCGCCTTAGCCTTTTACCTTTAAAACCTAAGAGTCAGCCTAAAATCCCCCCTTTTATCGGAATAATA
Organism: Nicotiana sylvestris; assembly: GCF_000393655.2. Taxonomy (NCBI): domain Eukaryota; kingdom Viridiplantae; phylum Streptophyta; class Magnoliopsida; order Solanales; family Solanaceae; genus Nicotiana; species Nicotiana sylvestris. The sequence continues at coordinate 31,812,176 of NC_091061.1, forward strand.
GTACTAAATTCCTCTGGGACTGATAGGAATGGGACGGGTAATAGCATGCAATAGAGGTCGAGACCAATCCGTGCTTTAATACCTTAGCGGGGTGGGAAGGGTATATATGAATATGATGACTGGTACGCTAATACCATGTGTATCCCCTCTTCTGAGGAGTGTCATACCGGGTATCGCATTGATGTGATCCATATTATAACTAAAACTAGGACCCCCCCTCCCCTTTTTTTTATATTCTCAAGTATCTGAAAAACTGTAACTCTTTTTATTTAAATTCGCCTTTTAATGATTGTTTTCAAAATCTTATGTGTTTAAACTTAAATCCCCTACTATTTGAGCCTACACTTATCTATTTGCTAACTGTACAAATTCACAAAACTGTCTGGCGGGGAACCATACTAGTGAATCCTGAGAGGTGTCTAACACCTTCCCTTTAGGATGATTTCAAGCCCTTAAACTATCTCTGATTATCAAACAAACTTAGAAATGAACCCTATAGGTGTCCAAATGCACCTTAAAATCATTAGGTGATGACTCTTCAAAATGCAAACCCCGTTGCCAAAAGGAATGAGTTGTCCCAAACCCAAACATGTCATAAACCCGATTTTCCGATGTGAAGAGGGAAAAAGGAGGCGCGACAACATGGCGTCTCTGCTGGGGATTTTTAGGCTTTTACCATTTTAGATTGTTCTTCTGAATTTGTACCTCCCTTATGTGCAATTACTTGTTTAAATTTCTTTTAGCATCTAATTTCTTTTTCAACTACAAAACTGACATATTTTCCTTGTTTCCTCCCTTTATTGCTGCTTTAAATTATAAAACTATTGTATTTATCGCTTTCTTAATGTGCAAATACGTGCCAACATGTTTTTAATTATTTCATAATCATGCTCAACATCATACTCCACTCGTTCTAAACAAATACTATAGAAACGCTTTTAATGAGTGGTTGCGCTCTTCCTATATCATTACCCCCTAAATTCAGAAAGGCATATTTGCAGTAAAACTAGTCGATCAACGGTACAATCGACAGTTCCGTGCCTTCCCCCTTGAGTTGTCTGCTCAAGGGTACTAGTCTAAAACCCCATAGAAATCTTACTCTATTTAAATTGTGCATGCATCATTGTCAAACCTAGCCGGGTCATTTATGTTGTCCACATAATGATCCTTTAAGATAGGCTTGTCCAAAAGTCCACTGGGTTTCCCTAAAACCCAAACGGACATCATCACGTTCTGTGTATTTATTTGGAGAACTAAATGCTTCATGTTAATTGTTGATATTAATAGTCAAGTCTAGTGGGGGTAAGGACCTAACCTTGTTTACATTGCAAAAAAATAAGGCACGAGGTCCCCAGTTTCGGTATGATTAGCACGCCCCCACTCTTGCTAGACTCGTGGAGGAGTCTTCCATGAAATGACCAAATCAATGAGTGGAAAGGGAGGGCTGCCAAAGCTAGCAAAAAGTTGGAATATCTAGAATACAGTCTGCTGGAATTGGAAAGAAAAGTGAGGAAGAGAGTCACCGACTGCCAGAACGCTGAAGGAAACGAAGGAGAACACCTGGCAAAGGCATTTTTACTGGTGAACCTACGCGAGCTGGAAGATTTGATCAACAAGAGCATTCAACCTGGGGAGGGTCCTTCGGGGACCAAATAGATAAGAATTTACTTTTTGCTTTATGAATGTAATGAGGCCAACGGCCATTAGTGACCTTTCTTTCTTGCTTGTTGTCGTTTTGGGATTCGCCTATTTTATCAATAAAATGAAGCATTTAGTATTTTAAGTTCTCCAAACCAATTTCACGCTAGGCCTACCTCATGCACAAAGAGGTCCCCACATTAGGACACGATTTACATTCCCGCACTATGTGTTTAAATATTGCAATACTTTTTATGATCCTCACTAACTTGGTTACCTTTTTTGTTTTTATTCTTTGTTTTTGTTTTTATTATTACCCTCCCCAAAGGTTAATTCATGCACTCTGGCATCATCATCTTATTCCACAAGATGCAGGGGCCCTCCACCCACTCCTCCTCTTAGTCCCATTAAAGGCAAAGGGCTCGGCAAGAACCTCCAAGGAATATCTAAACCCATAAAACTCAAGAAACATGACACAACTTTCGGTCTGGGATTTGAATATACCTCTGAAGAATTCAACAATTGGTCGTTGCCATGGCATGGTCCTTACTATCCACTGGAGTAGCCAATACCGCATCTAGAGCCAACTTTCCAAATGGGAGACATTGTTTATGGGTTAGATGAAGAAGAATCGCTGGCAACAGTGAAGAATTTGCTCCTAGAAGACAACGACATGGACTGTTGTGTTGTTCTCGAGGAGGAAGGGGAGGAAGGCCCTTTCATACAGGCTGTGAGCAGAGGGGCATGACTCAATAATTGGACCATCAGGACAACCAAAGCCCAACGAGCTTCGGGATAGCAAGGCTAAAACAAGCATCATTCACTGTTTTTATTTACTAAATGATTTTCTTTTCGCATTTTTCAACTTCCACAATAATATCTTCGATGTTTAAAACAGTTATTCAGTTTATCAAAAGCATGTTTGATTTTTCTTATGATTTAACATTTATTGCTCTCTCTCATTACTTTACTTATACAACGTTACTATTACTTGTCTTGATGAACCAATGAATGTGACATGCAATGAGACAATGCAACAAACGGACATTGATTCAGAGAAGGATGACATACCTGATGAGATTGTCAAAGAAGTTGAGAACATTGAGAATAGACCTAAGTCCAACCTGGACGAGACCGAGATTGTCAACCTTGGAGATGCAGAAAACATCAAGGAAAGACGAATCGGCGTTCACCTATCGACATCAGAGAAGAAAGAATACATAGAAACTCTGAAAGAGTATGAGGACATATTCGCATGGTCGTATGATAACATAACTGGTCTAAGTACATCCATTGTGGCTCACAAACTGGCAACCGATCCAATGTGTCCACCAGAAAAGCAAAAGTTTAGAAAGTTCAAGCCTGATATGAGTTTGAAAATCAAGGAAGAAGTCATCAAGCATATCAATGCTAAGGTTCTTAGGGTAGTAGAATACTCAACATGGCTAGCCAATATTGTGCTAGTGCCAAAGAAGGATGAGAAGGTCAGAGCCTGTGTCGAATACCGGGATCTCAATCGGGCCAGTCCAAAAGATGACTTCCCTTTGCCAAATATACACATCCTGATTGACAATTACGCCAAGCATGAGCTACTGTCATTCGTAGATTGCTTCGCTGGTTATCTCCAGATCTGGATGGATGAGGACAATGATAAAGAATCACAAATAGTGGCACGAAAAGTTATCATTTGCTCTATTGGGGTATCGCACCACAGCCTGCACATCAACCGGGGCAACCCATATATGCTGGTTTATGGTACAGAGGCTGTCATTCCCACCGAGGTAGAAATTCCTTCCCTAAGGATCATACAAGAAACTAAGCTTGACGGTGCGAAGTAGGTAAGAAATCATTATGAGCAACTAGCCCTTATAGATGGAAAGAGAATGAATGCAGTTTGCCATGGTCAACTCTATCAGAACAGAATGTCCAGAGCCTTTAACAAGAAAGTCAAGCCAAGATAGTTCACACCGGGGCAGCTGGTGTTAAAGAAAAAATTTCTGCATCAATATGAAGCCAAAGGAAAGTTCTCTCCCAATTGGTAGGGTCCATACATGATTCACCGGGTTCTGACACGAGGAGACCTCATACTTGCAAAAATGAACGGAGAAGTCTGGCCAAAGCCGATCAATTCAGATGCAATCAAGCGTTACTATGTGTAATCTTTATGCTTTCCTTATATGATTTAAATTGAACTACGCCTGATCTGATTCCCGTTTAATAGGGGATACGTAGGCAGCCCTATGAGTTCGGTCATAATTCAATAAAATTTTCATTTCCCCCAACAGTTGGAAACTGGGGTAGAATTTTGAGGAGGACCCTCAAAATTCTGAAGTAATTTCAGCCGATCGTCGCAAGCAACAGTTAGAAGCATCAACCCATTAAACTAGGGTAGAATTTTGAGGGGGACCCTCAAAATTCCGTAGCTGGAAAGGTTGCAATGTCTCGAACTGCGTCGCAGTCATCGGTTCATCTGAAAACTATCTTAATTATATGCTTATGTCATATTTTTTACGAAATCATGCATTTTTATTACTGAAATTACTTTGTTTAGCAACGCTACCTCAATGATACAGACAGTATCACCAGATCAAAGCCGAGCAGGTAAAAGCAAATCCAGCAGAGATACGAGCTAACCTCCCCCCTTTACAAAACTCACGATTTTTCTTTGGATGCAGGCACTTGGATTGCGAGATCATCAAGCATACTATACACTCATGGGACAAACATTATTCAGAAATACAACTCTTCAAACCATCGCACTCACCAACATTTGCTATACGCACATGCCAGTGATGCTCTGTCTGTCACAATGCTCTTAGTAATCACAACATCGCAATCTGCTATCAGTTAAGAAAACTCTACTATCACACGTTATTTGCATTGTTGCATAAGGCTACCTTTCTGCCTTGCGAGACTAAACACTGTCTCCATCTGCACCCTGCATTGCATAAGGCTACCATTCTGCCTTCCTAGACAAAACGTTGTCTCCATCTGTATTCTTGCATAAGGCTACTATTCTGCCTTCCGAGGTTAAGCTCTACGTCCTTCTACATTGCATAAGGCTACCTTTCTGCCTTCCGAGATTCAACACCGTCTGCATCTGCACTCTTGCATAAGGCTACTATTCTGTCTTTCGAGGTTAAGCTCTACCTTCTTTTGCATCTGCATTGCATAAGGATACCTTTTTTCCTTCTGAGACTAAACGATGTGTCCATCTACATCCTGTATTGCATAAGGCTACAATTCTGCCTTCCAAGGTTACGCTCTACCTCCATCTACATTCGCACCTTTGCACAAGGCTATCATTATGCCTTTCAAGGCTAAGCTATGCCTCCAATTTTCTTCAAAACTAAGCACTATCTCAAGCATCGTTTATTTCACTTCTCTTACGGGCTAAGCTCCGCCTTTCAAATCGCAAGACTAAGCGTTGTCTTGTCCGCATCATGCTATTGCATCTCAGAGGCTAAAAGATCACCTCATACTACATCTCATGGGCTGAAAGATTGCCAAATTATCCAATGGTGTCATCGTTCAGAGGCACCATCTTCAAAACCTGAGAACACCATGTCATGGCCTGATGATCCCTTTCAATCATTTGCATATCATTATTTAAAGGCATCATGGTTCGGAGGTACCATCCTCATATCCCGAGAGTATCATTTCATGGCATGTGAAAACTTTATCATACACTTCAGGTCCCGAAACGTCATGGACTAAGGACGTCATCCTAACCGTCCAAAGACAACATTCATGGTCCGACGGGAATTTGCATCATGTCTAAATTTATGCACAGCATACGCTTGTATTGTTTCATTGCAGGTAAACCAGCGAGCAATAGCCATCCCAGTAGGAGCAATCCCGATCCAGTTCCCGCAGCCATATCAAACCTTAACCATCTCCACAAGGCGTCCACTCACCCAGCTTTGGATATTGCATCCGTCTTTGAAATCGCTTCATCGGTATACTCCGCCGATGAATTCTGAACTATATATGGCATGATTCGTGTAAAACCAGGGGTATACAGGTAGCTCAAAAGCTAGGGTGCAGCCTAAACCTCTTCAAACCATTTTTCTCGGTCAAAATTGGCCATCATATCTTTACCCGACAACTCTTTCATCCTTTCCGAGTAAAGATGGGCAGCTATTGATACCCAATTTTTCCCTATATATTTTCAATATGTAAAATAACTTCAAAATGGCATATATATGCATATATAAGAATATCCAAGTGTTTTATTATTTTTCCATAAATTATAAAGTTTTTTAAATCAATTTATTTCCCTTTTTCATCCAAAAAATCCCAATAATTATGTCCAAAATTATTATTTTCAATGATTCATTATTAAATATTTATATTTATGCCAAAATATGTCTAAGGTAATTTTTACATATTTTTACAATCTTATTTAGTATTTTATAAAGCTAATTGCATATAATTGCAATATTAGCCCTTTTAAGATTTAATTGTGTTTATATTCATAAAAATTAAGCCCTGTATTTTTTAATTGTTAATTGTATATTATAAATCATTTTAGTGCTTTAATTTATTTGTAGAATTTATTTACTATTTTTTATAAATTTCAAAGTGGAAATTGGCTATTTAAATAATAGCCCAATTTCATTTAAATTGTAGCCTAAATCTGACCCCAAATTAGACCCAATTTCCCCGGCCCAATTTCATTTAAACCTGACCCCTAACCTAATTTAACCGGCCCAACCCGGATCCCCTTCCTACCCTCTGTAATCCAGGCCGTTGATCTTTCAAATCAACGGCCAACATTCACCCTTACCATTTTTAACCCTGAACGACCCCTAAACCTAATTCATTTTCCACCACCCACCGCCTCTAAATCCATTCCCACTCAATTCTCTCTGCAATCCCACACGAACCCTAGCCGCCGCCATCTAATTTCACCCTAATCTGCCTTAACCTCTGCCTAATCCATGGCCTCTCATGGCCATTTGAGATGTGTATCAGTCTCATATGGCTCCTGGATGTTTGTTTCTGTGGTTTCATGGACAGACCTCGAAGGAATCGAGTCCAATCCTTGCTCCACTTCTGTTCATGGCCTTTCTCCGGCCATCCATGACCTTTCTCCGGCCATTCATGGCCTTTCAAGGCAGATCCTTGACTTTCCTGGTTAGATCGGTAACTTTCAAGGTCTTTCGCATCTTTTCAAGGTTTTCTGAAACCCTAATCTTTAAGATCTTTCAATTTTCTTCATATCTATCTTAGATATGTGTTTACTACAAACTTCTTAAGTGTTTTCTCGAAGGTTCTTCAACTTTTCTTTCAAAGCAACTCTTCATTTTTCGACGATTAGAATTTTCCTTTATGTTTTTCAAAAGATCTCTTCTCTAATTTTAATGTTATTTATGATTTTGCTACGTTTAAAACGATTTGCTCATGTTGTTCATCTATCTATTTCAGCATGTTAAAAACATTAGTTCTTTTTCTGGTCTTATCCGAGTTCTGAAATTGTTTGTTTAAAGGTGTACTTGTTAGATTAAGTTCTTTGTTTCTGACTCTCTTTTCCTTGTTTGACTCGTCTAATTTTGAGTTCTTATCATCTCTTAAATTCGGCTACTGTTGAAGCCCTAACTTCTTAAAAGTTTTGCCTTACTTATTACTATGAGACCTTTACTTGTTTCTGACTCTCTTTACATGTTACTATATTCTTCTTCACTGTTCTTTCTATGTGACTACTTGACTACTGTGCTTCTAATATTTTCTTGCCACTGAACCCTAGCTTACCCCTACTGCTACTGTATGTTTGTATTGCTTCTTTTGTCAACGTGTTTAACTCTGCATGCTTGTTCTTCTCTTGCTATTTATATGGTGAAGTGCATAATCATGTTCCTTTCTTGATTGATCTTGATTCCTCGATCTTCCGACTATTTGTAAAAGGTTTTTTTACAAGCCCTAATTTTTACTCATCTGTTTAAAATTAATTGATTCCTTTCCTTTACTGTGATGTTTTACCTTGCTGAATCCCTTCCCAAAACTAAGCACTTTGTACTTATACTTGATTATTTACTTCATGCTTTTACTGCCCCCTTATATGGCAATAATTAATCTATCCCCAAACTGATTTCTTTCCTTCATTAAACCTGTTACTACCCGTTAAACAATGATTCCTTAATTAAAGGGAATCACTTGTGTTAATTGATTTTGATTGTGATTATTTCCATGTTTGTGTTTAATTACCTCTTCTTCACTCGTTTTCAAAACTATAAATACCCACCCCCTCTTCTTTCAAAGACACGGACAATTTGAGTTCAAGAACACACACTTACACTCAAAACTTTCTCTCTTTTCTCTAATACTACTTGTGCTACTGCTTTGTCTAGCCGGCTGAAAGCCAAGGCTAGACTGTGGAATTTTGCTTACTTTTTGCACTTTGCTTCTCTACTGGTATGTTTTAGTTAATTTTCAATCATCAACAAAAACATGTTTCTTTAATTGTTCCAACTTCTCTCATTCTTGTCTACTTCTGCTTATGTTTCTACAAACAAGTTACATTACTAGCATGCTGAAATATGTTCCCTTTCCCTTTTAAATTAATGCTCTCCTATGTGTATGAATCCCAAACCCCATATCCCATATATGTGTTTGTGTTCCTTTGGTTCGTTTGTGTCCATACAAGCATTACCTATTGTTGTGCATGACCAAACCAGACCCCTGCTAGGTAATGTGCTTACAAACAATGTATTCCCAAAACCCCTTGACCCTTTTTATGACTATTCATTCTGTGTTTTGATCATTACCCCAACTGATTTTAAACACTTCTACTACTGATTACCTTCAAAAATGGACTTACCAGTCCATTTTAAACAAACTCTTTTTTTTAAACTGTGTGTTCCGCACTTCCACTATATTCTTAGAACTTAGGTTCTGCCCCTCTTGTGTGAGCCTTGCCTTGGGACCCTTGAGCTCCCTCCAAACTTGGACACATAAGGGTTGGCCCTTCCACACTGCACTCATTTCTATCTGGTTATGCAAACCTGGGTGTAAGCACTGCCTGGGGTCTCTTGAGGCCCTTAGGGAACTTTGACACACCCAGGTCTGAGAAAGGCTTTGAAACAACATTGGCATTTGACGTAGTTTATTCCATAACTCAAAGAGGAAGTCAAGAATCAGGTATGGTTGTAACTTCTTATTTTTGCACTTTTCTGATGTAATTCAGCCATGTATGGTCTGTAATAATTTGTAACAAATATTGGGGTTGGATAGTGAAAGGGATGGGGCGATTATGCATGCTTTAGCTATTAGAAGGGTAGATAACATGCCTATATGATCTGTTTAACAAATTCTTCATGTTTTACTTTCACCCTTAAGGTCTGAATGGCTATAATCAGACATCACGCCTACAAGGTTAAAATTAGCTTTGAAATTAGATGTCATACCTATGAGATCCAAATCAATTTTTTTTATAGAAATCATGCCTATAGGAATTTCATTGTGATCAAATGAATCCTGCCTACTTCACTTCATGTTCAATTAGATATCATGCCTATAGGACCAAAATCAACCTTTAATACTTAGATACCATATCTGTAGGAATTAAAATCAGCTATAATAGAGATCATATCTATAGGATCTAAAACCAGTTTAGTTAAAAATTGATTTGACTCGTATAGTTCTGAATCAGTTTAAGTAACCTGCTCTTTTAAATTAATACGGTTAGAAAGCATGCTTATAGGATCCAAATCGCTCGTTACCAATTGTTTACTGTTTTACTACATTCCTAATTAGTAATAGGCATCATGCTCATTACTGCGCCTAAGCAAGCCTTAGGTAATAATGATAAAACTGAACTCGCCTTTGTTTAATTAGCACTGCTACAACCAGCAGGAAGGCCTGATTCGGACTTCTTATTTGAGTTATGTAATATATTGGTCTGCTTCAACAATTAAAACACCCTGCCTTAGTAGTTTAAATTCTGACCCTAACTGTTTAAATTAATATGCATTGTCTGCGCAGGTATATATGAGCCTCTTAATTGTTTATGTGTTTCCCCTTTAAATGTAGTCCTACATGTTTTTGTCTGTTGCATTAGCCTTTTACCTTTAAAACCTAAGGATCAGCCTAAAATCCTCCCTCTTATAGGAATAGTAGTCCTAAATTCCTTCTGAACTAATAGGAATGGGATGGGTAATAGCATGTAATAGAGGTCGAGACCAATCTGCACTTTAATACCTTAGCGGGGTGGGAAGGGTAGATATGGATATGATGACCGGTGTGCTAATACCACGTGTATCCCCTTTTCTGAGGAGCGTCATACCGGGTATCGTATTGATGTGATCCATATTATACACAAAACTAGGACCCCCTACTTTTTATATTCTCAAGTATTTGTAAAATTGTAACTCTTTTTTTTTTAAATTCGCCTTTTAATGATCGTTTTCAAACTCTTATGTGTTTAAACTTAAATCCCCTACTATTTGAGCCTATACTTGTCTATTTGCTAACTGTACAAATTCACAAAACTGTCTGGCCGGGAACCACACTAGTGGATCCTGAGGGGTGCCTAACACCTTCCCCTTAGGATAACTTCAAACCCTTACCCTATCTATGGTTATCAAACAAACTTAGAAATGAACCATATAGGTGTCCTAATGCACCTTAAATCATTAGGTGGTGACTCTTCAAAATGCAAACTCTGTTCCCAAAAGGAATAAGTTGTCCCATACCCAAAAATGTCATAAACCCGATTTTCCGATGTGAAGAGGGAAAAAGGGGGCGCGACACCCCTCAGAAGGAGAAGACACCATTTGAAATTACAGAAGATGGGGTCCTCAGACATCGAGAGCGATTATGTGTCCCTAATGTTGCAGGGCTATGTCGGCAGATTATGGGAGAAACTCAATATTCTCATTATTCTATTCATCCAGGAGCAACTAAGATGTATCATGATATCAGGGATATATATTGGTAGGACGGAATGAGAAAGGATATAGCAGAGTTTATTGCTTAGTGCCCTAAATGTCAGCAGGTCAAGATTGAGCACCAAAAATTTGGTGGATTATTGCAGGCTATGGAGATTCCGATTTGGAAATGGGAAGTAATCAATATGGATTTCATCGTAGGCTTACCGTTTACCTAGTGTAAGTTCGATTCCATATGGGTGATTGTTGATATGCATACAAAGTCAGCCCATTTTCTGCCCGTTAGGACTACATATTCCTCAAAAAATTATGCAAGGATTTATATTAAGGAGATAGTACGACTGCATGGTGTCTCTGTATCTATTATCTCGGATAGAGGAGCTCAATTTATAGCTTACTTTTGGTGGTCCTTACAAAAAGGATTGGGGACTCAAGTAAGTCTTAGTACAGCATTTCATCCCCAGACAGACGAACAAGCTGAGCGTACTATTCAGACACTTAAGGATATGTTACGAGCTTGTGTGATAGACTTCAAAGGTAGCTAGGATGATCATCTGTCGCTTATTTAGTTTGCATATAATAATATCTACCATTTCAGTATTCATATGGCTCCATACAAAGATCTTTATGGACGAAAGTGTAGGTCTCCTATAGGGTGGTTCGATGTTGGGGAGACTACATTAGTAGGACCACAATTGGCACAACAGGAAATCGAGAAAATTAAACTTATACAGGAAAGGCTATTAGCGGCTCAAAGCCGTCAAAAGTCTTATGCGGATAATCAACGGCGAGACTTAGAATTTCAGGTTGACGATTGGGTATTCCTAAAGGTATCACCGATGAAGGGCATTATGAGGTTTGGAAGAAGGGGAAAACTTATCCCTCAGTACATTGGACCATATAGGATCAAACGCAAGGTAGGCCAGGTAGCATATGAGTTAGACTTGCCTTCGGAGATGGAGTTTGTACATCCAGTCTTTCATGTGCCTATGCTCCTTAAATGTATCGGAGATCCTTCTAGAATCGTGTCAGTTGATGTCGTTTAGGTAACAGAGCAGCTATCATATGAAGAAACTTTCATTTCTATATTAGACAGACAGATCCGGAGATTGAGAACAAAAGACGTAGCTTCGGTGAAACTACTTTGGAGAAACAACAATGTGGAAGAAATGACTTGGGAGGCCGAAGAAGACATGAAGTCTAGATATCCTTACTTATTTCCTCCTCCAGAGAAGGGTCCGACTGAGATATCACAACCTTAAGTACATGTATGGATTATTGTGTTAGTTCTTTTCATTGGTCATATGAGGTCTTTATCGTTATTGATGATTGTGGTCCTATGTGGCGTAGAATTATTGAGTTTCTACAAGATTTAGTAGTAGTGTTGTTTCAAAGGTGACTTTGCCAAAGTTATATAGATCTCAGGGAGTTAAACATTTGAGGATGAATGTTTCTAAGGGGGGAAGTATGTTACATCTTGCATTTTCGTACATTAATGTTTCACCTTCAGTTAATCGACGTAGACTCGGGGAAGAGATGTTTTCGTATATTAAGGTTTCGTCTTTAGTTAATCGACGTAGACTCGGAGATGAGACTACCTTGAGGTTAACGTATTTATGCTATTTATAACAAGCGATAAGTAAGTGTCATGAAGGATAAAGGGTACACGAATTAAAGAAAACGAGTTTTGTTGAAGGTGGCTGATTAGGGATAAAATACGGGTCGAGCGATAATACCTGATAATTATGAACTAGTACCATGCAAGGTACCATATTACCAAGGTAGTATGATGTATGAAGTATATTAAAAATATGTAGAATTTTAAGTAATTTGCGATAATTATTAATTATGCAGGTAATTGGTTAATTATCGGGTAACGGAACATTACCTAGTTAATTATTAAAATATAAGATAAGACTAACGCACACCCAAAACGTGGCAGCAAATAAGCTAAGCAAATATATGACTAAAGTTCATAATAGCTTAGGTGGCTATTTAGGAAACAAGACTTTAACGTGTAAAAGACAAGTTTACTTAGTCTCATAGTCATAAGACATAAGTCTCTTAGTAATAGAAATCATATACTTTTCTTTCAAATTCAAAAGCACTTGAAGAATAGAATCTAAATCCAAATCATATATCATTTTAGCATTCTGTTGAGTTGCCAAATACAAGAGTGAGGATTGCCAAATACAAGGCCTTTAGTTAGCCATTCTTATGATTTTCAACAATAACGTGAATTATTGCAACTAAAGGAAATCCAACGAGAATTGTTAGCAACGTAAAATTTTACGGTTTTAAAGGAGTACAGTGCAATCTTTACGGATATTTTCCTACCCCAGGTATGTTAAGGCTATCCCTTCTTTCTTTTTGACATAATCCAAGTCATACAGAAGAAACGAGCAAACGCACAGTTTTTAAATGACTCTATTTATAGAAATACTAGGGGTTTACTCTGTGTTCTTGATTCCCCATGTGACATATTATTATATCTTTTGTTCATGGGTCTCAAAATAAAACGCTTTTGATAAAGTTTATCCGAAAGGGATATTGAGATTATTAACATATTTTTATGCATTTATACATGTACATCGACCCATGACAATATGGAGTTATATACGCGTATGTATGTATATATATATATATATATATGTATGTATATATATATATATATATATATATATGTATATGGTATATGGGAAAAAGTTACGGCGTTATATACGCACCACCACCTGATCAGTTGGTATAGGTTGATGATGTTGCCAACAGTGGCTGAGACGATATGATGGGATGCCCTTAGAGGCTTGATGATATTATGTACACCTATACCTATGCATGACACAACATTTATATGCACGTGCATGACATTATAAATGTTTCAGAATTTATAAAGTTATTCAGATTTACAGATGGATTTCTTTATTTGATGTTTTATCTATGTCTTTTACGTATTCATTTTCATGCCTTACATACTCAGTACATTTTTCGTACTGGCGCCCTATTTCACGGGGCCAGCTTTTCATGCCTGCAGGTGCTTGGAGGCAAGCTGACGGTCCCCCTTCTTAGGATCCTTGATCAGCGAGAGTTGGCGTGCTCCACTTGATCTAGAGCTGCTTTTGATTTTGGTACGATATGCTTGTATGTATATATATGGATATGATGTATCTCACTCCCGTCTTTGTACAGTTGTATTTCCATTAGAGGTCTGTAGATAATTATATATAGCTAGATGGTATGTGGCCTCGTCGGCTTTCAGTTTTAGGTATATAGTTTTCTATAGCGGCCTTGCCGACTCGCCCACTGTAATCCACATGTATATGTATATATGTCTTTTGGACAGGTTTTCCTCATGCATGTTATTATTGTAATTCACCAGATATTATTCATGTTTATATCTTAGTCACATGCTTAAGGGTGTTCGACAGGTAGGACTCCAACACTCGTCGCGACCCATCAGTTTGGGTCGTGACAAGTTGCTACCGCGGTTCGAGGTGTATATTTCCTACTAGCATGAGGAACATATAGCATGTTGTTATTTTCTCCTGGATGTGACCAAATGTAGGGTTATTGATTAATTGAGGATGTAGTTTGCTTGTGACCCAGAGGTGATTACGAGATTCTCGTACTTTTCATTTGATGCCATGATAGATGCGGTGTGTGTCGGCAATAATTGGTAATTCTTGAGAAGTGTGCGTATTTCAGAAGGTGCACTATCTTCTGACTTATGGATGCTTCATTGGTATTGCAGAACCCGTCTGGTTGATCGACCGCTGATATTTAGATTTTTGCAATGTGGAACGAAAGAATTACAGAGGTATTCCTTGTGGGATGATCGTGTGTGAGAGATATGTTAGACATTCGGGCGGTGGAGCTGGGATCAGATATGGTGGTTCGTGTGTTCTATGGATTTGGAGAACGGGAGTTCTCAGGAGCCGATTGTTTCGTAGTTGTGGACTGTGAAAATGTGGCCAAAGCTAGCTAGAGGATGGTATGTGTTATGGTTAGCTAGAGGATAATACGCTCAAATGACACTTAATAAATAGTGTAAGGCAGTCGGTGTCAAATATAATAACCCAACAAGGTTGAGGTCGAATCCCACAGGGAATAGGTATGAAAAGGTTACTTGAATAGTGTGAAACTTGACTTAAGTCGTAACTCTACTGCTTTAGCTTAAAAAGAGAATGATATAATTGTGAATTAACAGGATAACTATTTTGTTGTGAGAATGTAATTAATTTGATTAAGGAAACCAAGGTTGTGTCCCCATCAATGAAATGCAATGCTATCGGTGTTAATATGATATATTTCTAATGGAAGTTCCTTTGATATGCAAATGGTTTCTAAATGACTACCCAATATTTTCTAATAGTTGGGTAGTATTTTTTCTTTATGATTTTCCCAAATATAAATGAGTTGCAATTAAGAATAGCCAATTTATGACAAGTAGAACTCACTTATTCCTAAACGATTCTATTAAACAAGGTTTAAAGCCTTGAGTTCTTGATATTCACTTCTACTAAACCCTAACCCTCTTTTCCAAGATAGAGTAAAATGGAATGAGTCAATGCTTCCAACCACCAACAATAAATAAAGCATAAGAAATGAATAAATATCAACCAACTATTATATATATATATATATATATATATATATATATATATATATATTCAATGTTAAACACTCATTAACATTACACCCATTTAGGATCCACAACCTTAGTATTTAAAACTAACTACTCATACTAGAATACAAAAATAAAGCAATAAATAAAGTTATAAAGCTTACAAAGGTACAAGATTCTCTCTTCAAAAGCTTCCAAAATAATGGTGTATTCAGCCTTCAATGTAGTCTCTTTTTCAGACTCAATGACACATAAAAACCCTAGTAAATATATTTATATTGGACTAAAAGTCGGGGTAAAAATTGGACTAAATGGCCCCTGCAGAGCCCTTTTGTGACCGCATACTGGTTGCAGACCATGTATACGGTCTGCATAAATGAAACATGCATCGCATATTTGCAGGTCTTGAAGCCCAATTCTCCATCGTATTCCGGTTTTGCGGTCAGCATAGCAATTATGCGATCGCAGACTTCATCGCAAAAAGTGTTAAGCCAAATTCCTAGTTGCAATTGTACGGTCATTATGTGGTCCGCAGAAGTATTATGTGGCCGCATAATGGACTGCATGATCTTCTGTTCAGTGCCCAAAAGAACTGCTTCAGTCTGCGGTGGGTTTGCGGTCCGCACATCACTTTTGCGGTCGCAGACCTGCCGCATTTCTGCCATTTTATGGATTTTTGACTACTTTTCCATGTTTTTTGTTCTTCAAGTCTCGTGCACTACAAAACACCAAAACTTCATAAGAATTAACTAAAAATGCTTTGAAAGAAGAACTAAAGTCTATGTAATTGGTATCAAAAGTTCCGAAATTCTACGGCATATCAACACCCCCAACTTAGACTCTTGCTTATCCTCAAGCAACTAAAACAAAATTATTCTATCATGTACTACTTCTATTTCCAACATATCACAAAACAATAGTGATTGTAGATGGTTTTGACTATCAACTAACAATCATGTAACTTCGTTTATTTACCCTTTATGGAAGACAACGGTCATTCAACAATTCGACTAATCAACTTGTGAAATTCGAGCCTCAACCAAAATGACAGAATGCTACCCACAGCTAAGTGTGCACTTGTATTCTACTTCAAGAGCCTAACTTCTGCTAAATCTTGCAATTCATGTGTGCTCACAACAAAGGAAATCCCCAACTCACACATATGTACAAGGGATGCAATCAAACACTCTTCCACTCAGAACAAAAGCTACATGCTACAAGTATCAGTCCATATGCTTGCCCTTATTTTAACTCGCTGCTTTCTCAAAAATAGTTGGTTGTACATCTCCAAGGACTTTTCACAGGTTGTAATATAGGCTTCGGGGTGGGTTGGATGAATATTTGTGAATGTAGTAGCTATACCTTCCTTGAACTCTACATACACTTTGCCTCTTTACTACATAGCACTTATTGACCTCGAGTTACCGACATAGAACCACCTCAAAGTATTTCTTTAGTTTCAACAAAAATCCACTCCTTTTTTAATTTATTTTTTTTAACAATTGTTTTTCTTTTTGAAGCTTGAGTTTTTTTCATATATACAACTTTGAGGTTGTTTTCTGTTCTTCTATGCATAGTAGTCAACCCTACCAATATCCACTTTGTACCGGCACCCCCAACATAGACTTTTAGCCTCATTTTTAATTGTTCAAGGAGGGATGGGTTCAAAAGAAGGAATTATTTCACAAAGGGGTAAATGTTTATAATGTGGTAGCCAAATAAAAAGTCAAAGGCTCAACTGGGGTAAATAGTGTAATTTATGTAACAGGGAGGTCAATTTGGTCAAAATTAGCTAGTAGTCACAAAGAGAGCCTAAGATTATTTTAGCACCCAATCATTAACCTGGGAGTTGCACTAAGAAACCAACTGGGCAAGTTCTAGCATCACAATTTAAGCATATGCATTATTTATACAAATCCTCATTCACTCACAACACAAGAATTGTTCGACTCAACATAATTCTAGCCCTCAAGTGAATCAAGGAAACTCAAAGCTTTCATCACATGATATGTAAGATTCTGATTAAGCATAAAGTCAAAGAGCGAGCCTCAAGTTCACAATAATGACTAACCATTTTGTGTTTTTTTAGATATATACAAAAGAAGGAAGGGTACCATTTATTCACAAAAATTCATTACATGCTTGAAGCTAGAACAATCAATACCAAACAAGTCAAAACATTCCATGCTACTGTCGTGGTTCTACTATCATACCCTTAGAAAAGAACCCGACAAACAAAAATCAAGGGAATTCATTGATATCTACCAATCTACATGATTAAAGTAAAGAGTCTATGTACATGTTTCTCACAAACATTTAACTACCCCACCCTCAATCAAAAAACATGCATTGTCGCCAAAGCATATAGAATGTAAAAGCAAAGATTAGGGGCTTCCTGGGGCGCACTAGGCGCTAGGAGGGGCTGAAATGTCATAACCCAAGTTCGCCCTCCGTGAATTGTCATGACGGCACCTAGTCTCTACGACTAGGTAAGATAACAATTTGCGGAAAAAGAAACGAAAGATAAAAACTAGCCAAAAACTGTGGAATAACCATAAATAAAACATTTAAGATGTCGCTCGGCATATACAAGTAAACTCTCAAATTGAATCAACTCCCAAGACCCGGAATCTCATGAAATCACAAGTTGTTGAATAACTATAAGTGTTCCAACTCCACCACTGTTTTCTATAAATAGAACTCATGGGTCACTATTTACCTTTTTCGAACTTTTTACACTCAGAGAAATAAAAGTATTGTTCATAACCTCTCTTGACCGTGATTCTTGCTTAAGATTGACTAATTACATTTCATTTTCTCATCTGGTAATGTTTCACTCAGTCCTTGTACATTTGCTTGATTAATTTTGTTTTATTTTATTATCATTAGCTCATAACTTCTTTTTATTCTTGTTAGTTTCTTCTTCTTTATTTAGTTGTTAGCTTAGGGTAGTTTTAAATGCTGGATTTGTGTGATAAATATGCATAATGGTTGGGCAAGTGAGTAGGGACAAAGTAGGTGAACAAATTTGAACAACTGTGCAAAAACAATGAAACCCCAACTTAGTGCCTGTGCAAATTACTCTCCACAGCCTGTGGTCACCTTTGTGTGGTCTGCGGTGCCCTGACGTGGTCCGCATTACCATTTTGTGTGGAAGACTGCAGTGCCCAAGTGACTAAAATTGAACATATGCCTAGCGCAACCACATTGCACTTTATGCGGTCTGCACTGGCCTACCGCAGCCGCAGTGCTTCTTTGTGCGGGCCGCGGTAGTTGGATTCAGAGAGGTAGTGTTACAGACCTCACCTTAGTGAGGACCGCGGTCTGCGGTGCCCCCAATGCGACCGCAGTACTTTTTATGCAGACCGCGGTAGGGAGATTCAGAGAGATGTTTTCCAGGGCCTTGTCCCAATGCGGACCACGGTCGCCTTTGCGCGGTCCGCAGTGCCCCCAGTGCGGCCGCACTCCTATTTGTGCAGGCCACAATGTTCTATTCTGTACTATTTTTGCAACCTGTAATCTGTTGTCTGCAATTCATTTTCAACCCTTGTTTCACTGCCTGTGCTGATACTAACCATGTTAGATGTGTATACTTGCAGATAATGGTCAAACAACGAGGTGGAGGTGCCAAACAACACGGGCGAGGTAGTTCCTCCCGGATAGGGAAGCAAATGATGGTAAAACTCACTTCCCAGGCTAGAAAAAACATAAAAGAAATGAGGAAAGCAATCAAAGCGGCTGATAGAGCCATTGACAACTCGGGGAGTGAGTACGAGCCCTCTTGGGAGATCTCTTCAGATTCAGTCCCTCTTTACATCCCGTATCCGGAGAACGCCATACATAGAGACATTCCTCCATCTTCCTCCGATATTCGAGCTTCAATCAACATTTCTTCTGGGTCGTCTGAGGGCTCAGCGGCAAGTAGTGGGGATGAATACTCTACCTCTCCCACAACGTCTCTATCAGGAGAGGGTGTTAAGGGTAATGAGGGAGATAGGGAGTTACCTGGGGGTGGTGTGCCTTAGGTTGGGGGTGTTGACCGGACTAGGAATCCCATTGTATGGGAAGATAGATTCGTCAGCCAAGTGGCATTCCACAAGTTTAGAGAATGGTGGCCGGCACGGAAATTGATTCTTGAGAGGAGTTTTATTGACAGAGACCTCCTACCCCTACACCCCAATGTACATAAACAGTTTCAGGCTCGGGTGGGTTGGGATTTCTTTAAAGATAATTGTGTGAAGGCGAATGAGCATATGGTCAAGGAGTTCTATAGCAATGTGGTCCACATCATGAAGGGCACTAAGGTGACCAAAGTGAGAAACAAAAATATGGTATTTATCGGGAAGGCACTAAATGAATACTTGGTGTTCAATGATGAAGATGAGTCCCTTTACAATGAAAAGTTGGCAATGGGCGAGGAGGTTCATCCGTGGTTAGCTTCATACCTGGAAATCCCGGGTACGGTTCTAGAGTGGTTGCAAATAGGGGCCAAAAATACTTCGGAGAACTTTCAACTTTGAGGCTAGAGGGTGGTTGACTTTTGTGTGTAGTCGGCTCGACCCCACTACCCATGATCAGACTATTCCACTTGGTCGGGCTATTCTTGTTGCTTCTATTATGGCAAGATATCCTATCAACATGGGCAATGTGATGTTTGTGAGCACGTGATTTTTGTTTTACGCGACAATCGCTCCAAAAAGAATTAAAAATGTATGTGTCATGCGTAATTTAAACCATGACCCGTTTGTTAGATGGAAAATTACAAAAAATACGCATTTTTTCTTTTATCCTGATTTGTTGCCGTGTTTAATTTTGCCTACTTTTAACATTTTATCCGCGTGAAATAAATATGTTAAGTGTTAATTAGTGGTGCTTGGTTTTATTTAATTAGTTTGTGTATTTAGGAAATTAGAAATAAAGAAAAAGAAGACAAAATTTGTTATAAAATGAATTTGGGTCGTGCCCATTTCAAAAATCTGGAGCCCAATTGAACAGCCCAAACCCCCAGTCCGAACAGCCCACCCCCAGGACACAAAACGACGTAGTTTAACACCAAAACTACGTTGTTTCAAGGCCGATCCATCTCAACCATTCAAACCAAACTGATCCAACAGCCAAGATCTCACACCCCGTACCCACTAACTAACCCGACCCGTCTTATCCAAACCGACCCCCAAGCTCTGAATGAGAAACGACGCCGTTTCCTCATCAAAAGAAAGATCTGAGCCTTCCATCTCGCCTCATCCAACGGCTAAGATCAACCCCTTCCAGCCATATATAAGCCCGTAACATACCCTGCCCCCCTATCCTAACCCCAGCCTCCGTCTTCAACCTCATTCCCCATCAAACCCTAGAGCCGCCCCTGTATCCTTCACCATGGAAGCCGGCGGCACGGACGCCGGTGACCTCGCCCCTAACACCGTAGAACCCCCTTTACATCCTGAACCCAAATCTATCAACCACACACCTCGAATCCTATCTCACCTTCTCGAATCTTCATTCGAAGATTCGAGTCGGAACCTAATCTACACTAATCTGCCCTAAATTCATACCAGACACTCCCCAGACCCCCCTCGTGACCAAACCATACTTGGTTTGGTCCGAATCTGACCAGGGGAGTATGAATCCCGGATCTGAGTTTGGAACTTTGTAGTTCTTCATCACTGGCCTATGTCCATCCAAACCAAAGAGATTAAGGTCTAATGGACCTTAATCGAAGTGTTTCTCATCTGAGAAACACTTCGATTAAAGTCCGTTCACCCTTAAGAAAGTCTGTCCAAGTTCGAGTCAAGGTTTTTGATTTTTCAAGACTTGAGGTGAGTCTTGCTTGCTTTCTTTATTTCTTTTTGGTCCATGTGAGTGATTGAATGGCTGTTCATGTTTTGTTTCAATTTGTATCTTTGAATTTTTACCAACTTCTGTTTGTCCACTTTGCTTGAACCACGGTGTTTGTTTGAACCCCTCCTATTCTGATAAGGCATGTGTACTGGTCGTGTTCCAAATTTGTATTCATTAACTGATTCCTTGAAGTATAATTTTGTTTAGCCAGTAC
This sequence comes from Nicotiana sylvestris, assembly GCF_000393655.2. Taxonomy (NCBI): domain Eukaryota; kingdom Viridiplantae; phylum Streptophyta; class Magnoliopsida; order Solanales; family Solanaceae; genus Nicotiana; species Nicotiana sylvestris. The sequence continues at coordinate 31,833,375 of NC_091061.1, forward strand.
AATTCAAGTCATGTGCCCTATACTTTGAATGTCTGATTTTTGGCTACGATTGTGTATGTTAATGCTAATATAGTCGAGTCGACATGAGTCGTCAATTAGTTTCAACTGCCTGAACAAAATAAATCGATTTGCTTCTGTTGAACATTTGCCTGAATCAATTAAGAACCAAGTTCAGTTACTTATAGTTGTTAATATGATTTCAGAAACCTAAGGCTTGATCTGTAATTGAAATCTGAGTTGATAGCATGTGCACTTGTGCACAGCATGTGCATTGTGCACAGCCTGGTCCCTGTACAAAGGGCTTTTGATTTAGAAATGGTTTGACAGCATATGCTGTCAGATATATTCTACTACCCATGCTTGCTTTTAGTTAATAAAATAGGAAAGGAAAGCCTGCCAGGGAATATTGATGGGGTTATATACTTAAATAACTAATTGGGATCTGAAAAGGTAAAAGACACATGGGAGGGGTACTGTGACATTTGGAAAAGAGGCTGTTAAAAGAGATGGTGTCGAGGCTTATAAAAGGAGACAGAATTAGAGGCAGAGAAAAAGAGAGGATATACATACACTGTGAGAATAAAAAAGAAGAAGAAAGAGATACAGAGAGAGGATCAGACCTGAAAAGAAAATATACACACACAGTGAGGGGATTGGGAACTTTAAGAGCTGAAAAGGAAAAACAAAAACACAGATAGAGAGAGGTTAAGGGATAGAAGCTATACAACCAACAATCAGAAGCTTTTTCCTCCTATTATTACTGGGTTTCAGTTGTTAAACCTGTTTCAAATCAATTCTGATTCTTTGAAATTCCAGTTGTGTCTATTAGTCGAGTGTTTTCATTGGTTTACTACTGGTCTGGTCTGTTTGGATTTCTGTTTCTATTCCACTGGGTGTTGCTGCTATTTGGCTATTACTTTCTATTGGCCATATTTGCATCTCTGCACTCGAGCCTGTTTCTTGCTATTTGTTTTGCCTGCTGCTATTCTGCCCTGTTGCTGTTGGTGCTGTTACTGCTGCTGCATTTGTTCATTGTTACTCTACTGATTGCCCTTTTTCTTCAATTGCAAATATTCCCAGGTACACAACCTTTGAACCTTGTATTGTTGAAAGTTTGAAGTTGAAGCAGAAATAAAGGAATGAACGCCAGTTTATGTTATAGCATTGGTGTAAAAAGATAGTTCGAATGTTGTTTGGGCCTGTATTCTTACTGTGAACTGCAAATATTCTGTAGGAACTAGCATACATTTTGTTTAAGATGAACTGTTAGATAGCATGGCTCAATAGTAATGACAGTATGACATGGACAGCATGTTTTGATTTAGTATACATTCAGTTCAAGTATAACACTTGTTTGATTTAGTATGACTGTATAACATAGAGTCATGGTAAGCATTGTATGTATTTTGCCTAGACCACTGAATTGACAAAACTGCGATACTGGGGTCCGGGATAAATGTATCCCCAAACAAACTCCCATACAGTCACACTAAGAGTATGGCTATGAATGCCAGTTCTCTTGTCAGTTCATTCGTTCCAATACAGGTTCGATACTGGGTTTCGTTACAGATTTTTATTTCGAAATGATGTAATGATTGTTGAGAAAAACTGATAATCATTTTTGAGTTCAATTAGTAGTAATTTTTCCTAATAAAACAGCCGATTTCTTTATCAATTTCGAATAGGTTAGAGTGTTAAGAATAGAACTTGGAGGTCGTTAAAACATAACTCAACATATGTTGTTAGTTTGTTTGCAATCTCACTTAGCGAATTAATAAGCATATTCACTTGTTGAAGACAAAGCATGCCGTAGCTCTCACCTCATGAACAATCAATCAAGTAATCAAACAAGTTTAGGTTCGGCAAACATAATAAGGATTCAGTCCGTATTTGTCTAAACCAGCAAAATTCGGCATCATCCTTCCCTTAAAAGATAAATGTAGTAAAATGTAGTTCTTGTAGGGTACCCTTCTAAAATAATGAGACGAGCCTCGCCAAATCAAAAGGCAAATTGCGGGGCCCTCAATAATTGGTCATAATAAATACTTAGAATTTGGGACGGGCTGTTTAGTGAATTCCACTGCCCTCCCCGAAGACAATAACGCGTTAGATTCTTTAGGCGCGACTTAATCAAATCACATTCTTAAATTCGGGTGCGCATTTATGTGACCCAATTTCAAATCTCAACGGAGTCGAAATGTGTTAACAACTACGGGTGCATTGATTGTGACGTGGTTCGAGATACATTTTCACGACGTTGCAATTCTATAAAAGTAAATGATAATAATAAAAGCGGTTAAAACTTAATAAAAGCACATAAGTCACAACATGTATTTAAATCAGATATTTAGCCATTATAACAATTTAAGCGACCGTGCTAGAACCACGGGATTCGAGGGTGCCTAACACCTTCCCTCGGGTCAACAGAATTCCTTACTTAGAATTTCTGGTTCGCAGACTTCATTTGGAAAAGTCGAAAATTTCCTCGATTTGGGATTCAAGATAAACCGGTGACTTGGGACACCAAAAGCCAAACCTTTCCCAAGTGGCGACTCTGAATTAAATAAATAATCCCATTTCGAATATTGTCACTTAAATTGGAAAAACTCCACCCGCGCATCTTACCCCTCGGGGCGGGGCGCGCAAAAAGGAGGTGTGACAGCTCTGGCGACTCTGCTGGGGAAAAAACCCAGAACCACTGGTTCAGGGTTCAAGAATTCGAGCTTAGAATAATTGTTATATTTGGCTTTATTATCTGATTTTTATTACATGTTTTTTGCGTAACGTGCTAAATGTTGTCTTTTACCGCTTTGATATTATCTGAACTGTATATAAACTGTGCCGAAACCTTTCTCTTCTTACTTCCGGGGAGAAGCTCGCTGGTCGGGACTCCCTATTCTGTTAATGTCAATACCTAAAATAAGAAAGAGGACGGACAAGTTACAAAGCCGGACGATCTCGCGGGTCCCCGGTACGTAGCCCCCTCCTCGACTCGAGTTGTCCGCTCGGGTGCACAGTCTAGAACAAATACCCAGGTTACGAACCTAGAATAACTTGACTTCATGCCGGATCCCTAGTAGGAACGCTTATCTGCATCATGTTGCATTTGACTTAGGGGACTCAACACAGGGGTTGGGTCCGTCTAGGACAGGCAGCCTGAAACGAAAAAGACCCCCTGGTGCATCCTATTTGTGTTGTGCATTTATTTGCTTCGGTTCCGCATGTCGACCGGTTCCTAAAAAGGGGAAAATAGCAGCGTAGGGGAGATAATTACTTATTTTTGGAAAATAAAACCAATGTCCAAGTAGTGTCAAAACCTCGCCGGAATTTTTTCTAAAAAAAACTGTCTTTTATTGAGAGTTATTAAAAAAATAAAAAAAAAAATTTCTTTTATCACTTTCAAAATCAAAAAAAAGAAAAAGTGTTTATTTTAAAAGTAAAAAAAAATGGAAAATCCATAATTCAAAAAAGTGTGTTGTTTCTTTTGTAGTACCCCTTTTATAAATTCAGACTAATGGTCCAAATATTGCATAAAAAAAATATATTTTTTCTTTAGCCTTTATCTTTTTTCAAAATAATAATACTTATTCTTGATTTCTAGGTTTTCTCTATTCATGATATGCCCGAACTACGCCGGTTTGATTCTCACCGGATGTGAGATACGTAGGCAACCCTCGTCGGGTTCAACCCCATTTTTCTAAATAGCCAAAAATCAGTAAATAAATAAATAAAAGATGTGTCAAATTTTTAATAGAGTCGTAAATAAGTCAGGTGACATTGTTTTATCATAAATAGCCGAATGTTCCCGAAAGGGACGCCGGAAGGCTGACTTTGCATAAACAGCCACCTTTGGGTCTTGTTTAGCGTTTTTTAGACCCGCACAGCCTTAAAATCTTTGTCTCCGAAGTGTTTAAAGGCCGTGGTCAAAGCTTGATCCTCTCTAAAAAAATATATATATTTTTGAGTCAGTCAATTTTGTTAAAATCACCTTAATAAATGTGCAGGATGAGCACGATGCAAAATGAACATTTTTCAATAATGACCAAAATCCCTGTCAAGTTACGGCTATGGTGGAATGATCTAGGTGTTGAAGGACAAAATGAGGTTAAGAAATATTTGAAAGGTCTTGTGGGTCTGTTGGAAATCCAGCCTCGGGGAGATATCATAAGAGCTTTGGTTACCTATTGGGACCCGGCGCACAATGTTTTCCATTTCTCTGATTTTGAGCTCACCCCAACTTTGGAAGAAATGGCCGGATACATCGGGAATACTGAACTTCCGTTGAGGGAAAAATACTTGGTCGCCCCAAGAGTCGTCACGGTACATCGGTTCCTGGATTCATTGAAAATACCTAGAACAGTCCACAACCCGGATCTAGCAGCCGGATTCTGTACTCCATGCTTCATATATGATAGATACGGTCACGAGGGGGGATTCAATAATCCAATCAACAAACTGTGCAGCAAAGGAGTTCGTCAGAAGTGGGACGAGCACAGACGGGTGGCGTTCATGATAATGTTTCTGGGTCTTCTGGTATTTCCGAGAAAAGATGGAAACATTGATTTGAAGATATCTGGGGTCGTCAGCACTTTACTCACGCAAAGTGGCAGCACTCTCGCGCCAATGGTGGTATCTGACATCTTTCGAGCTCTCACAGCTTGTAAAGCTGGGGGAAATTTCTTCGAAGGTTGTAACTTGCTCCTACAGATATGGATGACCGAGCACCTCTGCCATCATTCCGGGGTATTGAGCCATGGTTCCCCGGAAAAAACCCGCATAGAAGAATCTTACACGAGAACCAGAGAGATCATTTGGCCCAAAGGAGTCCGGGCATGGACCTCGTTCTTGCAGGCTCTTACTGCCAGCCAAATACAATGGACGTTGGGATGGTTTCCTGTTGATGAGATCTTATATATGTCGGCGTCTAAGACTCATTTCTTACTAATGGGGCTTAAGAGCATTCAACCTTACGCACCCGGCCGAGTTTTGAGACAGTTCGGAAGGTGCCAGACAGTACCTCATGAGGAAGATCTTAGCACTCAAACAGTTGAGATAAGTCCTAACGGACAGTTCCCAGAAGCGAAGATTCGCCAAATCTGGAATGAGGGTCAATATTTGAAATCAGATACTTGCGTGCGGGATCGAGCCAAGGGAGAAACGGCGCCAGGTTACCTTGCATGGTATAGAAGGGAACTCGAGCATGAAAGGCCAGCTAAGAGACCCCACATCCGGGATTTCACCGAGTCATCGCAAAGGCATTGGGATTGGTTAGCAAAGGAAAGAGGTTATTGTGCCGAAATCAGCAGATTAAAACAACAAGTAGAAGGCATGAAATACGAGCACAGCGTGCAAATTGCTACCGATCTGGGAGAGCGGAACAGGTTAACTCAAGAAAATGAGATGCTCAGAGCTCAGATCAAACAAATAAGGTTGGATGCAGATAGACAACCAAGGCGTCGATCGGACGAGCAGCTGATAAAAGGGCTAAAAGGTGAAATCAGGGAATGGCGAGATGGCTTGGAGAAATCTGAAAACATCATAGTAGAGTTCAAGGCACAGTGGGAAACAAGAGTAGATAAGCATCGCTGATGTTTGGACCAATTGAAACGTGACCACGAGAAGGTTGTTTCCAAAATAAAGAGGGAGATGGCTACACTTGAGTTTAAAGCAGTTAAACATGCCAGGGATTTCCAAATGGAGAGTAGATACTGTTACGACTTGTTGGCCCAAATGAAGGAAGAAGTGCGGCAGTGGAGGGATCAGCACATACAGGACTCACAGGTATTCAAGACGAGCAGTGATCAGATAAGGCACCTACTCATAGAGAAGAAGCAAACCAGAGATAGGATCAAGGCCATTGCCCATGCCATCACCAGACGATGTCTACGATGTGAGAACATGTCCAGCGTTACCGTCCTCTCGGCAGTAATGGGTTATGTCAAGCAGACTATGCACGAGCTGTAGCAACTTGAGAGGGATCTCACGCCTAGGACCGCGGCAAGGCCGAACGATGCCCCGCGGAAACCAATTTTTAAAACCATAATGCATTCATAGGTCAAATCGGTATTTTGGCATCTTCTGCCCGTTTTTTTTTCATCAAGGTGATTTTCAGTCTATTTTGAGTCTAGGTTCATTTTCCAAGTTTGCTTTTTCTTTTGCAGAATGTAGCTTGTAATAGAACATTTCAACAATGAAGAGGTTGTTTCTTTTACGTCCATTTGTGTTTTTCGAACTACGTAATGATCTGATTCACGTAGGCATCGTGATACGTAGGCAATCCTCATCGGATCCGGTCGCATTTCTTTTACTACAAAAATAAAAAAAATATATATATATATATATATATATAATAAATAAAATAAAAGGAAAACAAAAGAAAAGGGGGAAAAACTAATAAGAGAAAAAATGCCGGAATGACGCATGCTCTCGTAGCAAACATATAGTAATCCACTTAACTGTATAGGTGCATCATGCCCAACGTGAGATTAACTATCTATTATTTGCTGCAGAATTAACCGTGCGTTTGTCATTGAGCATTTTTCCCAGGGTTTTTGAAAAGACGGTTGGTTTGGTGAAAGTCTGGCCTCGCACTCATACTTCACGAGGTCAAGGAGAGGTGTTCAACTACCTATTGTTAGGACCAGAAGCAGTACTCACACTTACTTCACCAGGTCAAAAGGAAGTGTGGAAATGTCTTCGGAAATTCCATTGCAAACAGTCCCCGTCTCTGAGGAGAGCTCAATCTCAGCCGTCCTCACACCTGAATCCGCAACTGCGGAGGAAAATAGGATCCTACGGCTCCGCATGTTGGAAATGCTGGATGACTGGAACAATGGGAAAGAGCCGCCAAGTGTCGTCCCCGGATTCCCTGAACTATTCTCCAGGTCAAGTGGGACTTCTAATGTTCCCATAAATTACCCTGCCACCCCATTTGGGTACCCAGCCACCTCCGCCTTCTCTGCAGGATCACCTTCTGAGCCTCATCCCCGAATGTCGGCCAGTGATGCAAGCATGAACATCTTTACTGCATCGCCTTGCCCAGCTACGGCACAGCCTGCCACATACAAGCCAAGCCTTGACTCATCCTCTTTTACATTCCAAGCATCGTCGTTCTCAATGGAACCAAATAGGTTCGCTACCAGTACTAATCCTCTACCGCCTCAGTGCGAGCTTGTACCAGGGCAGGATCAGAACCCCAGAGTTGTAGAACAAAACGAAATGGCCAAAAGGATGAGAAGCCTTGAGCAAAGTCTGAAGAATATGCAAGGATTGAGCGGGCAAAAGAGCGTCTCTTACGCCGACCTATGCATGTTTCCTCACATACACCTGCCAACGGGTTTCAAGACCCCCAAGTTTGAGAAGTACGATGGGCACGGTGACCCCATTGCACATCTTAAGAAATACTGCAACCAATTGCGGGGAGCCGGCGGAAAAGAAGAACTGCTAATGGCGTATTTTGGGGAAAGCTTAGTAGGGATAGCTTCGGAATGGTATATGGATCAGGAAATGTCCCGATGGCATATATGGGATGATCTCGCCAGAGATTTTGTAAAGCAATTCCAGTATAACATCGACATTGCGCCAGACCGAAACTCTCTGTCGAATTTGAAGAAGAAGCCTTCGGAAAGCTTTAGAGAGTATGCTATTAAGTGGCGTGAACAGGCGTCGAGAGTGAAGCCTCCCATGGATGAAGTGGAAATGGTCACTACCTTTCTCCAGGCTCAAGAGTCTGACTATTTCCAAAACATGATGTCGGCCATGGGTAAGCCATTCGCGGAAGCAATCAAGATAGGAGAGATGGTAGAGAATGGGCTGAAAACGGGTCGGATTCTGAGTCAAGCAGCCCTAAGGGCAACCTCCCAGGCCGTCCAAAGCGGGTCTGGAGGGACGACAAGGGGGAAGAAGAAGGAAGAAACGGCTATGGCAGCCTCTGAAGCAAGGGAGTATCGTCATCCCAGGCCCCATTTTCCGGAAAGGGCCCCACAACACTACTACCCCCACTCAAATGTGGCATATGCTCATCAACCTTATATGGTCATGAATGCCCAACCTTATAACCATCCACCACAACAAGCCAACCGAGGCCCAGCTCCACCTCCCAGAAATCAGCCTCCTTACCGCAACCACTATAACCCACAACCCCCGCAGAATAACTACCGCCCCCAGGAGCCACCTCGACGGCGGACTTTCACGCCCATCGGTGAACAATACTCTACATTGTTCCCTAAGCTAGTCCAGTTGGGTTTCTTGCAACCAATTCCCCAAACGAGGCAAAACCCGACATCTCCTTCTTATAAAGCCGGAGTCAGATGCGCCTATCATTCAGGGGCCGAAGGACATGATACAAACGACTGCTGGTCATTGAAAAGAGTGGTCGAAAATTTGATAGAGCAGGGAAAAATAGTGCTAAGGGACGAAGAGATCCCAAATGTGACTAACAATCCATTGCCCGCTCACAATAATGGGCCGCTGGTCGGCATGATTTGTGAAGACAAAGAGTTCGACCCTGCCTTGAAAGCCATAATTGCCATTGTCGACACGGGGAAGAGGCCTGAAATAGACCAAAAATCAGAAAAAGGGGAGGAGGCCAAGGTCGCAGAGAGCAAGTCTGAAAAGAAGGTGGAAAAGAAAGTGGTACCAGCAAAGGGCGGAGTTCTTTACGTACCGCGAGGTCAAGCTGAGAAGACGCAGAGATCCGGGATCAAAAAGACAAAACCTATGTACGTGCCAAAAGGGGCCTATGTGGTCCGGGGGACGATTCAACCACCTCGGCTGAATGAGCCAGTGGTTATCGGACGCGTGCCACAAAAGCCAATGACCAACCCGACCACAGTGCCGTGGAATTATAAAAAGACTTTGGTGATGTACAAAGGGAAAGAGGTCGTGGGAGAACTTCCAGAAAGTACTTTCATTAGAGGGTACTCAAATACCCAAGAACTGAACAACGCCACACAAAGGCGCTTTCCTCCAAAGAAGCCTGTGAGTGTTGAAGAGGCGGAAGTGTTCTTCCAACAAATGAAGATGCCGGATTACGAAGTGATAGATCAGTTGCGCAAGCACCCTGAGCAGGTGTCCATGCTATCATTATTGACAAGGTCGGCCGAGCATCAAAAGATCTTACTGAAGACCCTGAATGAGGCATATGTGCCGGTTGAAACCTCGGTGGAGCAATTAGAGCGGATGACAGAAAGATTCTTCGCCGTCAACCAAATCTCCTTCAGCAAGAACGATCTACCCCCGGAAGGAGCAGCACACAACAAGGCATTGCATTTAACAGTCAAATGTGAGGACTACTATGTCAAGCGGGTAATGCTGGATGGGGGATCAGGTGTTGACATTTGCCCGCTCTCCACGCTGCAAAGAATGGAAATTGAGACCGGAAGAATCCGACCCAACAACGTCTGCGTAAGAGCTTTCGATGGTATCAAGAGAGACACCATGGGAGAAATAGACCTGCTGCTGGTCATAGGACCAGTCGAATTTCGAGTCACTTTCCAAGTGATCGACATGGACACATCTTACAATTTCCTCCTTGGCAGGCCTTGGATCCATGCGGCAGGAGCCGTGCCTTCTACTCTTCACCAGATGGTGAAGTTCGAGTATGAAGACCAAGAGATCGTGGTCCATGGAGAAGACGAACATGCCATTTATCGGGACCCATCTATCCCGTATCTTGAACCAAGAGAAGGGAGCGAGCATACGGTCTATCAAGCTTTCGAGGTGGTATTGGCAGAGCAGCACGAAGAGGGAGTACCTTGCCCCCAGCCTTTCTTGTCTAACGCTTCGGTTATGGTGGCCAAAGAGATGATCCGACACGGATTTAGGCCAGGGAAGGGGCTTGGACGAACCCTTCAGGGAATGACGGAACCCATTACTTTACCAGTCATCAAGAAACCTTTTGGACTAGGTTTCAAACCTACTCCAACAGACGAAAAATGGGCAAAGAAAAGGAGAAATGAGGGCTGGAAGCTGCCTCAACCGCTGCCGGATTTATATGCGACTTTCGTCAGGCCAAGGTACGCGGAAGAAGAAGATGATGAGGTCTTCACAGCTGAGGAAATCGAGGAAATATGTGGGGCGATGAGAGAAATGCTCTACGAGGTCCACATGGTTCAACCAGGTGAAGGCACAAGCACTGCTGAGATGCTGTACATGGGACCGAACGCCCAACTTCAAAATTGGAAGACCACGCCATTCCCGACTAGACGGAAGTCCGGGTAGACCTGCCCTGCCACCTTTCCTGTATCACAAGTTATCCCCGGGACCTAACTTGAACGTTTTCTTCTTTTCGATTGTTGTTTTGAATTCCTAGTTAAAAACATTGTTGTATTCCAACTTTCCAAAAGAAATATACAAAAATACAAAAAAATCATCATTGCTTTCCTATTCTTTCTCTTGTTCTGATTTTTATTACTTTTCCTCTTATCTTCCTTTTCAGTCCTAATAATGCGGCTTTAAATATGACATGCTTGCGGACTTCACGCCCAGATCACAATGAGCTATTTAACTGCGAATTAATGAACCCAGAACCAGAATATGATGCGGAAGAGGCTTTTAGGGAGATAAACCGAGAGTTGGAATATTTTGAGAATAAACCTAAGCCGAATCTAAATGACACTGAACCGGTAAATTTAGGAACCCCGGAAGAAATCCGGGAGACCAAGATAAGCATTCACACGGACAAGAAAACGAGAGAGGCGATAATTCAACTTCTTTTCGAATTCAAAGACGTGTTTGCTTGGTCATATGATGACATGCCGGGACTAGGTGTCGATCTAGTGGTTCACAAATTGCCGATTCATCCTGATTGTCCTCCGGTTCAACAAAAGCAACGAAAGTTCAAAACCGAGGTCAGTGACAAAATTAAAGAGGAGATCACCAAGCAACTGAAAACAGGAGTGATCCGGGTAGTCCAATATACAACATGGTTGGCGAATGTGGTTCCAGTACCGAAAAAGGACGGGAAAACTCGGGTATGTGTAGATTACCGAGATCTGAACAGAGCAAGTCCCAAAGATAATTTCCCGCTGCCCAACATCCACATCCTCGTTGATAATTGCGCCAAACACGAGATACAATCCTTCGTAGATTGTTACGCTGGATATCATCAGGTGCTGATGGATGAAGAGGACGCCGAGAAAACCGCTTTCACCACGCCTTGGGGCACCTACTGTTATCGGGTCATGCCATTTGGTCTAAAGAATGCTGGGGCTACTTACATGAGGGCCATGACCGCCATTTTCCATGACATGATGCATCAGGAAATAGAGGTGTACGTGGACGATGTAATAGTCAAGTCCAGGACACAGGATAATCACATCCAAGACTTGAGGAAATTCTTCGAGAGGCTAAGGAAGTATGACTTGAAGCTAAATCCAGCCAAATGCGCTTTCGGAGTTCCGTCAGGTAAACTTTTGGGTTTCATCGTAAGCAGGAGAGGTATCGAGCTAGATCCGACTAAGATAAAATCTATCAAAGATCTACCTCCCCCAAGAACGAAGAAAGACGTGATGAGTCTTTTGGGCAGGCTGAACTACATCAGTCGGTTTATTGCCCAGCTGACAAGCACGTGTGAGCCCATATTCAAGTTGTTAAGAAAGGATGCGGCGATTAAGTGGACAACGGAGTGTCAAGAAGCCTTTGATAAAGTCAAAGAGTACCTTTCGAATCCCCCAGTCTTGGTCCCTCCCGAACCAGGGAGGCCACTTTTCTTGTATCTGACAGTCTTGGAGAACTCTTTTGGCTGCGTCCTCGGGCAACACGATGTGACCGGGAAAAGGGAGCAGGCGATCTACTACCTGAGCAAGAAATTCACCAGCTACGAGGCCAAATACACTCTGTTGGAAAAGACATGCTGCGCTCTCACATGGGTTGCTCAAAAGCTGAGGCATTATCTCCAAGCCCACACTACATTCCTCATAAGCAGGTTGGATCCCTTGAAATATATATTTCAGAAACCAATGCCTACTGGGAGACTGGCTAAATGGCAAATCTTGCTTACGGAATTCGACATAGTTTATGTCACTCGCACGGCAATGAAAGCCCAGGCGTTAGCAGATCATTTGGCCGAAAACCCGGTCGATGAGGAATACCAGCCATTAGATACCTACTTTCCAGATGAAGAGGTAAACACCGTAGAAGTGATCTCGGAGGAAGCTCATGTTTGGAAGATGTTCTTTGACGGAGCCGTAAACGCCAAGGGTATAGGGATCGGGGCAATTTTGATCTCACCTGCCGGTCAGCATTATCCCGCCACAGCTAGACTTCGTTTCTTCTGCACAAATAATACAGCTGAATATGAAGCCTGCATTATGGGCATACATATGGCAATCGATCAGGATGTCAAAGACTTACTGATTATGGGAGATTCTGACCTGATCATCCGGCAAGTTCAAGGCGAGTGGGAAACTCGGGATGTCAAACTTATCCCATACCGACAACATGTGGAGGACCTCAGCAAGCGCTTTACCTCAATAGAGTTCAGGTATATTCCGAGGTGTCACAATGAACTGGCAGATGCACTTGCTACTCTGGCTTCTATGCTACCCTACCCGGGCAACGCCCACGTCGATCCTTTGGAAATCCAAATCAAGGAAAGACACGGTTACTGCAGTGTAATCGAGGCGGGATCAAATACGCAGCCTTGGTACCATGACATCAAGAGGTTCCTGAAGACGCAAGAATACCCAGAGCATGCTACTGGATATCAGAAGAGGACCATTAGGCGACATGCAAGTGGTTTCTTTCTAAGCGGTGAATTGTTATATAAGAGGACCCCAGACCTCAATCTCTTACGATGCGTCGATATCGAGGAGGCAAAAAGGATCATGCACGAAATACACGCAGGTGTGTGTGGACCTCACATGAACGGGTATGTCTTGGCGAAGAAAATCCTTCGAGCAGGTTATTACTGGATGACCATGGAAAAGGATTGCTTTAGTTTCGTTCGGAAGTGTCATCAGTGTCAGGTGCACGGTGATTTGATTCATGCACCCCCCACGGAACTGCATCCCATGTCCGCACCATGGCCATTTGTCGCCTGGGGCATGGACGTCATTGGACCAATTGAACCAAAGGCCTCGAACGGACACAGGTTTATACTAGTGGCCATAGACTACTTTACGAAATGGGTAGAGGCTGTCACTCTCAAGTCGGTCACCAAGAAAGCTGTAGTGGATTTTGTACACTCAAATCTTATCTGTCGCTTCGGTATTCCTGCGACTATCATTACAGATAATGCGGCAAACTTGAACAGTCACTTGATGGGAGATGTGTGCGAGCAATTCAAGATAACACACAGGAATTCCACTCCTTATCGGCCAAAAGCCAATGGTGCTGTGGAAGCTGCAAATAAAAACATCAAGAAGATTTTGAGGAAGACAATACAAAGTTCCCGACAGTGGCATGAGCAGTTACCTTTTGCATTATTGGGGTACCGCACTACGGTACGCACATCGGTGGGAGCGACTCCTTATCTTTTGGTTTATGGGACCGAGGCTGTAATACCGGCAGAAGTAGAAATTCCTTCGCTTCGAATCATTGTCGAAGCAGAAATCGAGGACAGCGAGTGGGTTAAGACTCGGTTAGAGCAATTGACGTTGATTGATGGAAAGCGGATGGCTGCAGTTTGTCACGGACAATTATACCAACAAAGGATGGCCCGTGCTTACAACAAGAAAGTCCGACCCCGGAATTTCGAAGTAGGTCAGCTGGTACTGAGGCGTATTCTGCCGCATCATGAAGAAGCAAAAGGAAAGTTTGCCCCAAATTGGAAAGGCCCATACATCGTAAGGAAAATATTGCCAAGAGGAGCATTGTATTTAGGTGATCTCGAAGGAAATGACCCCGACACAGCAGTAAATGCAGATGCGGTCAAGAGGTACTACGTCTAAATCATACTCCAATAGTCCTGACACGTTGAAAATGGCGAAGGTGTTTATTCCCCACTACTCCCCAAAAAGAAAAACTACCCAATTCTCTCTACCAACTTTTGAGCCGCTTACAAAACAAAAAAAAAGGAGAAAACAAAAAAAAAAAAAAAACAGAACAAAACATTGATTGAGGCCTGAACTACGTTTGACTTGATTCCGAAAGGATACGTAGGCAGCCTCTCCCTGAGGTTCAGTCACACCAACAATAAAATCCCATTCACCCTGAAATTGAAACTGGGGCACGTCGAGCAGTTTAGGAGTTAGTATCATCTACCTCTCTTTACCAAGCACAAACCTTCAAATCAATTACCAAATATGATGGGGAATCAATAAGCGTCACAAACAAAGACCATCACACTCTGAATTGAGAGAGATAAAATGAGAGAGTCTCGGCGGTGAAAACCTTCGGGCACCACGAGGCGACGGGAGTAGAGAAACCAAAATGAGAGAGCTTGTTTAGTAAAAACTCGCAAAGAGTGCTATCAAGCGATGACAGGAAGAGAAATGAGAGAGGTCAGCCAGCGAAAACCCGCAAAGGGCGTTGTTGGCCGAAAAGGAATGACGCCACCCCAAGAGGGTCTCGGCAAAGTTCCACCGGTTTTGGAATCACAAATCTGTTCTGGTTCAGGAAAACGCAAGTTCATGGAAGGTCGGACGTCCAGTCCAAAGAGCATGTCATGTCATTTAAAGCCAGCGTTATCTTCCTCAGATAAGTCTTTCTCGTCCCGGAAAGGGTATTCTTTTTCTGATTTGTTTTCCCCTTCTTTGTTTCTTTTCGAATCCCTTTTGCATTTTAACCCCGAGTTCAGGACACACCGGAAAGAGCAGGTGGCAGGTTTGTTTGCACGGAATCCCGTCTCATGAAGGAAAGCACCTCATCTCGTTGATATGATTACCCAAGCATGATGAATCATGACGTCCCGGAGTAGAGGAAAAAGAGAGAAATCTTGAAATCTTCCCCAGCAAGTCCACCTTCGGACAAATCCCCACAGAGTCTCCCCCTGTACAAAACCCCACAAAGTCTCTCTTTTTGTACAATCTCCCACAAAGTATCTCAAAAAAAAAAAAAATCCCTGTTGGAATTTCATCAGCACACCCCCAGCGAGTTCTTTTGTAAATATTCCCCAGCAAGCTTACCCCAACAAACCCTGGGAAACCCGTTTTGAAACCAAAACCCAGCATACCCCATTGTACAGAATCCGCACAAAGAATCCACTTTGTAAATATTTCCCCCACATATCTTCCTCTTGTACAAGTTCCCACAGAACACCTCCAATAAAATCCCCGTTGAGAGCCTTCAATCAAAACGGGACAAAAAGAAAAGAAAAGGGGCCTTACGAGGCAAATCATCACAGAATCCGGAAATACAAGCCTGAGCAGTTTAAAGGTTTCGCCGTTCAATTCGAATCAATGGCGGGACTTCGCAACAGAAGTAAAGACGCAACGAAGCAATTGGGGACGATCAAGGTCACCAAACCGACCGTCATTTTCGAACTAACAATTGTTCTTTGTCTGAGAAATTGATACAGGTGTTAATCCAAGACAACCGTGCAAGAAGCAGGTGTCGCCCAAAGAAGAAGGTACACGGGTACAAGAAACATTTTGGCAATAAGGACTTCACTCAAAAGGTAAGTTCCCGCAAAACTCCCTTGTATCTTCTATTAAAACAAGAAAACTCAAAAATAGATCGTGTAGTATTCTCGAGCTTTATCCACAGCCAATCAGCATTAGGGTTTTAAACCCTAAACTAAATTTCCTTGTTAGTCAGCATTAGGGTTTTTAAAACCCTAAACTGAATTTTCCTTTCAGCCAGCATTAGAGTTTTAAACTCTGAACTGAGCTTTTCCATGCAGTCAGCATTAGGGTTTTAAACCCTAAACTGAATTTTTCCTTTAGTCAGCATTAGGGTTTTAAACCCTAAACTGGACTTTTCCCTTTCAGCCAGCATTAGAGTTTTAAACTCTGAACTGAGCTTTTCCATGCAATCAGCATTAGGGTTTTAAACCCTAAACTGAATTTTCCATTTAGTCAGCATTAGGGTTTTGAACCCTAAACTGAACTTTTCCCTTTCAGCCAGCATTAGAGTTTTAAACTCTAAACTGAGCTTTTCCATGCAATCAGCATTAGGGTTTTAAACCCTAAACTGAATTTTCCTTTTAGTCAGCATTAGGGTTTTGAACCCTAAACTGAACTTTTCCCTTTCAGCCAGCATTAGAGTTTTAAACTCTAAACTGAGCTTTTCCATGCAATCAGCATTAGGGTTTTAAACCCTAAACTGAATTTTCCTTTTAGTCAGCATTAGGGTTTTGAACCCTAAACTGAACTTTTCCCTTTCAGCCAGCATTAGAGTTTTAAACTCTAAACTGAGCTTTTCCATGCAATCAGCATTAGGGTTTTAAACCCTAAACTGAATTTTCCTTTTAGTCAGCATTAGGGTTTTAAACCCTAAACTGAACTTTTCCCTTTCAGCCAGCATTAGAGTTTTAAACTCTAAACTGAGCTTTTCCATGCAATCAGCATTAGGGTTTTAAACCCTAAACTGAATTTTCCTTTTAGTCAGCATTAGGGTTTTAAACCCTAAACTGAACTTTTCCCTTTCAGCCAGCATTAGAGTTTTAAACTCTGAACTGAGCTTTTCCATGCAATCAGCATTAGGGTTTTAAACCCTAAACTGAATTTTCCATTTAGTCAGCATTAGGGTTTTAAACCCTAAACTGAACTTTTTCCCTTCAGCCAGCATTAGAGTTTTAAACTCTAAACTGAGCTTTCCCATGAAATCAGCATTAGGGTTTTAAACCCTAAACTGAACTTTTTCCTTTCAGTCAGCATTAGAGTTTTAAACTCTGAACTGAGCTTTTCCATGCAATCAGCATTAGGGTTTTAAACCCTAAACTGAATTTTCCATTTAGTCAGCATTAGGGTTTTAAACCCTAAACTGAACTTTTTCCCTTCAGCCAGCATTAGAGTTTTAAACTCTAAACTGAGCTTTCCCATGAAATCAGCATTAGGGTTTTAAACCCTAAACTGAACTTTTTCCTTTCAGCCAGCATTAGAGTTTTAAACTCTAAACTGAGCTTTTCCATGAAATCAGCATTAGGGTTTTAAACCCTAAACTGAGTTCTTCCTTTGATCGGCGTTAGGATTTTAAACCCCAAACCGAACCTTTCCCCAGCTAGCCGGTGTTAGGGCTCCAACCCTGAACCGAGCATGCATATCCTCTTTCATCAATTTTATGAACCTCCTGGTGAATAATTAACGAAATTTTCCTAGTGAAACTGGGGCAGAAAATTTCGTTCGTTTGTTTGTTTTTTCCCGCAAGTCTAACCTCGAGCCACACAGATCGAAATGACCTACGATATGAGTCTCAACTCAGAATCAAAGAAGAAAAGACAAAAGAAGACATTCCGAGATATCAGAGTGAATGGAGAGCGGATTGACTCCAACGTTTAATTAAGGGCTTGAACCTTTCCAATCGCGTCTCACTCAGTATCCCAGAGGTTACACAAGTCGCCGCAACTCGCAAGCATCAAGATTCAGATCAGAATCTACAAGCAGAATCAGCTAAGACCCAAGATCAAGTCGTAAAAGAATCATAGATAGGAATCTTGTAACTAGCAGTTGACATACATATAAGCAGTCAGTTCAGTTTCTAATTTTCGTTTGGTTGTAATAAGGCGGTCAGTGACGTAGCAGTAACAACAGCAGCAGCAGTAGCAGCAAGCATTGCAATCCCATGGTAGTCCCAGCTACCAAAACTTCCCGAACTATATTGACCTGATTCCTGTTTAGCCCAGGATATGTAGGAAATCTTTGAAGCAAGATTCGGTCAGATCTTTCAAAAAAAACATGCTTCATACGGAGTAGTCCATAGGCAAAAATCGCTCATACACGCTCACTTTATCTTTGCACGAAAACTCTTCGTGTTTCCGAACAAAGAGGGGCAGCTGTGAGCACGTGATTTTTGTTTTACGCGACAATCGCTCCAAAAAGAATTAAAAATGTATGTGTCATGCGTAATTTAAACCATGACCCGTTTGTTAGATGGAAAATTACAAAAAATACGCATTTTTTCTTTTATCCTGATTTGTTGCCGTGTTTAATTTTGCCTACTTTTAACATTTTATCCGCGTGAAATAAATATGTTAAGTGTTAATTAGTGGTGCTTGGTTTTATTTAATTAGTTTGTGTATTTAGGAAATTAGAAATAAAGAAAAAGAAGACAAAATTTGTTATAAAATGAATTTGGGCCGTGCCCATTTCAAAAATCTGGAGCCCAATTGAATAGCCCAAACCCCCAGTCCGAACAGCCCACCCCTAGGACACAAAACGACGTAGTTTAACACCAAAACTACGTCGTTTCAAGGCCGATCCATCTCAACCATTCAAACCAAACTGATCCAACGGCCAAAATCTCACACCCCGTACCCACTAACTAACCCGACCCGTCTTATCCAAACCGACCCCCAAGCTCTGAATGAGAAACGACGTCGTTTCCTCATCAAAAGAAAGATCTGAGCCTTCCATCTCGCCTCATCCAACGGCTAAGATCAACCCCTTCCAGCCATATATAATCCCGTAACATACCCTGCCCCCCCCTATCCTAACCCCAGCCTCCGTCTTCAACCTCATTCCCCATCAAACCCTAGAGCCGCCCCTGTATCCTTCACCATGGAAGCCGGCGGCACGGACGCCGGTGACCTCGCCCCTAACACCGTAGAACCCCCTTTACATCCTGAACCCAAATCTATCAACCACACACCTCGAATCCTATCTCACCTTCTCGAATCTTCATTCGAAGATTCGAGTCGGAACCTAATCTACACCAATCTGCCCTAAATTCATACCAGACACTCCCCAGACCCCTCGTGACCAAACCATACTTGGTTTGGTCTGAATCTGACCAGGGGAGTATGAATCCCGGATCTGAGTTTGGAACTTTGTAGTTCTTCATCACTGGCCTATGTCCATCCAAACCAAATAGATTAAGGTCTAATGGACCTTAATCGAAGTGTTTCTCATCTGAGAAACACTTCGATTAAAGTCCGTTCACCCTTAAGAAAGTCTGTCCAAGTTCGAGTCAAGGTTTTTGATTTTTCAAGACTTGAGGTGAGTCTTGCTTGCTTTCTTTATTTCTGTTTGGTCCATGTGAGTGATTGAATGGCTGTTCATGTTTTGTTTCAATTTGTATCTTTGAATTTTTACCAACTTCTGTTTGTCCACTTTGCTTGAACCACGGTGTTTGTTTGAACCCCTCCTATTCTGATAAGGCATGTGTACTGGTCGTGTTCCAAATTTGTATTCATTAACTGATTCCTTGAAGTATAATTTTGTTTAGCCAGTACAATTCAAGTCATGTGCCCTATACTTTGAATGTCTGATTTTTGGCTACGATTGTGTATGTTAATGCTAATATAGTCGAGTCGACATGAGTCGTCAATTAGTTTCAACTGCCTGAACAAAATAAATCGATTTGCTTCTGTTGAACATTTGCCTGAATCAATTAAGAACCAAGTTCAGTTACTTATAGTTGTTAATATGATTTCAGAAACCTAAGGCTTGATCTGTAATTGAAATCTGAGTTGATAGCATGTGCACTTGTGCACAGCATGTGCATTGTGCACAGCCTGGTCCCTGTACAAAGGGCTTTTGATTTAGAAATGGTTTGACAGCATATGCTGTCAGATATATTCTACTACCCATGCTTGCTTTTAGTTAATAAAATAGGAAAGGAAAGCCTGCCAGGGAATATTGATGGGGTTATATACTTAAATAACTAATTGGGATCTGAAAAGGTAAAAGACACATGGGAGGGGTACTGTGACATTTGGAAAAGAGGCTGTTAAAAGAGATGGTGTCGAGGCTTATAAAAGGAGACAGAATTAGAGGCAGAGAAAAAGATAGGATATACATACACTGTGAGAATAAAAAAAAAGAGATACAGAGAGAGGATCAGACCTGAAAAGAAAATATACACACACAGTGAGGGGATTGGGAACTTTAAGAGCTGAAAAGGAAAAACAAAAACACAGATAGAGAGAGGTTAAGGGATAGAAGCTATACAACCAACAATCAGAAGCTTTTTCCTCCTATTATTACTGGGTTTCAGTTGTTAAACCTGTTTCAAATCAATTCTGATTCTTTGAAATTCCAGTTGTGTCTATTAGTCGAGTGTTTTCATTGGTTTACTACTGGTCTGGTCTGTTTGGATTTCTGTTTCTATTCCACTGGGTGTTGCTGCTATTTGGCTATTACTTTCTATTGGCCATATTTGCATCTCTGCACTCGAGCCTGTTTCTTGCTATTTGTTTTGCCTGCTGCTATTCTGCCCTGTTGCTGTTGGTGCTGTTACTGCTGCTGCATTTGTTCATTGTTACTCTACTGATTGCCCTTTTTCTTCAATTGCAAATATTCCCAGGTACACAACCTTTGAACCTTGTATTGTTGAAAGTTTGAAGTTGAAGCAGAAATAAAGGAATGAACGCCAGTTTATGTTATAGCATTGGTGTAAAAAGATAGTTCGAATGTTGTTTGGGCCTGTATTCTTACTGTGAACTGCAAATATTCTGTAGGAACTAGCATACATTTTGTTTAAGATGAACTGTTAGATAGCATGGCTCAATAGTAATGACAGTATGACATGGACAGCATGTTTTGATTTAGTATACATTCAGTTCAAGTATAACACTTGTTTGATTTAGTATGACTGTATAACATAGAGTCATGGTAAGCATTGTATGTATTTTGCCTAGACCACTGAATTGACAAAACTGCGATACTGGGGTCCGGGATAAATGTATCCCCAAACAAACTCCCATACAGTCACACTAAGAGTATGGCTATGAATGCCAGTTCTCTTGTCAGTTCATTCGTTCCAATACAGGTTCGATACTGGGTTTCGTTACAGATTTTTATTTCGAAATGATGTAATGATTGTTGAGAAAAACTGATAA
Organism: Nicotiana sylvestris; assembly: GCF_000393655.2. NCBI lineage: Eukaryota > Viridiplantae > Streptophyta > Magnoliopsida > Solanales > Solanaceae > Nicotiana > Nicotiana sylvestris. The sequence goes on from NC_091061.1 coordinate 31,854,256, forward strand.
TCATTTTTGAGTTCAATTAGTAGTAATTTTTCCTAATAAAACAGCCGATTTCTTTATCAATTTCGAATAGGTTAGAGTGTTAAGAATAGAACTTGGAGGTCGTTAAAACATAACTCAACATATGTTGTTAGTTTGTTTGCAATCTCACTTAGCGAATTAATAAGCATATTCACTTGTTGAAGACAAAGCATGCCGTAGCTCTCACCTCATGAACAATCAATCAAGTAATCAAACAAGTTTAGGTTCGGCAAACATAATAAGGATTCAGTCCGTATTTGTCTAAACCAGCAAAATTCGGCATCATCCTTCCCTTAAAAGATAAATGTAGTAAAATGTAGTTCTTGTAGGGTACCCTTCTAAAATAATGAGACGAGCCTCGCCAAATCAAAAGGCAAATTGCGGGGCCCTCAATAATTGGTCATAATAAATACTTAGAATTTGGGACGGGCTGTTTAGTGAATTCCACTGCCCTCCCCGGAAGACAATAACGCGTTAGATTCTTTAGGCGCGACTTAATCAAATCACATTCTTAAATTCGGGTGCGCATTTATGTGACCCAATTTCAAATCTCAACGGAGTCGAAATGTGTTAACAACTACGGGTGCATTGATTGTGACGTGGTTCGAGATACATTTTCACGACGTTGCAATTCTATAAAAGTAAATGATAATAATAAAAGCGGTTAAAACTTAATAAAAGCACATAAGTCACAACATGTATTTAAATCAGATATTTAGCCATTATAACAATTTAAGCGACCGTGCTAGAACCACGGGATTCGAGGGTGCCTAACACCTTCCCTCGGGTCAACAGAATTCCTTACTTAGAATTTCTGGTTCGCAGACTTCATTTGGAAAAGTCGAAAATTTCCTCGATTTGGGATTCAAGATAAACCGGTGACTTGGGACACCAAAAGCCAAACCTTTCCCAAGTGGCGACTCTGAATTAAATAAATAATCCCATTTCGAATATTGTCACTTAAATTGGAAAAACTCCACCCGCGCATCTTACCCCTCGGGGCGGGGCGCGCAAAAAGGAGGTGTGACAATGTCCTGCATCATTTCTACAGTGGGGGTTAAGCATGACAGGAACTACCCTTTTCCCAGCACCCTCACGATGTATTTCTGGGACCTGGAGGTGGAGAAGAGACATTTTGACATAAAGGTCAAACCCGTGGCTCTGTTTTCATGGTACAGTTTGAAGGGGTCAGACAACCCCAAGGACAAAAATTATAAGCCGCCTGCTTCTGCCCCAACTGGCCAGTCTGAAGAGCTGTTTGTGTTAGAGCCCTCCACTAAGCCTACTTCTACAGTTGCTGACATACCTCCCGGGCCTTCCACTTCTGTTGGTCCCTTGACTTCAGCTGGCCCGGAGGTTCCATCTTCCCGGGCCCATCCTATCACCGCCCACCAGCTGAGCCAGACACTTCATAGCTTGAACAACTGGATGGCGACTGCTTCATCCAAGTTGTCCACCTTGACTTCTACCATTGCGGCTCAGTTGGCACCATAGCCAGTGTAGGTGCCCCAGTCTATCGAGGATTCACTTAAGGAGACTCTTGCCAACCAGTAAAAGATCCTCGATTCTCAGGCTGCCTTGGCTAAGGAAGTGGATTCACATGGCAAGGCCCTGAAGGAGCTTGCCAGGGAGTACAAGAAGCTGCGCAAAACACGGGCTTCCAAGGAGTCTGTGAAGGAGCTGAGGGAGGATGTTGACAAACTGAAGGCAGACCAGCTGCCTTTAGACTTGCTATTTGAGGATCCAGCTCAAGCAGCAGCACCAGTAGCAGAGCCATAGCAGGAGCAGACACAAAGGCTTCCAAAGAAGAAGAGGAAGCTCCCTAGTGCAGATGAGGCTATCATCCAGTTGGCGGACCCACCGGAGGTTTCCCCCAGTCAGCCACAGGATGTTCCAGATATTCAGCCCATACAGGTCCAGGCCCAAAACCCAGCAGCTGAGCAGCAGGTGACCGGGAACCAGTCTGAGGTTCCCGTACATATAGAGTACCAGGGAACTACACGTGTTCCCATGCAAACAGAAGAGGCTTAGGGAGCTCCTATATCCTTTCCTTTTGATTTCTTGATGCTTATTTGTTTAGTTGGCATTGGGGACAATGCCAGCTTTTATTTGTGGGGGTGCGCCCTACTATTTATCCGGATGATTGTATATATTAGTTGACTTAGTTTATGTTTTTGTTGATTTTTTTATTTGGTCTGTATATAACTTTACATTTAGTTACTTTTATCGCACTTTTTATCTTCTCTTTGGTCTGTATATAAAGTTACATTTTTGTATATATATTCATCCCCCGTTGTATATTCTAATCCCCTATTGTAAATATTCATTCTATTTTCTATTTTCGTACAAATATTTCATTCTTAGTTTAGTAGATAGGCTCGCAGCCTTTTTGTTTCGGTTTTGGCGCTTTCAATAAACCCTTGGTTTTCTTAATGCCACGGTTCTTTCCAAGGGTGGAGTATTGTGCGAACCGGCTGTCTCTTCCCGATGATGGATAGTGTGACAACCTTCTTAAAGGTTTGAGTCCGTTTTTGATTTTTCTCTTGTTTTTAGTAGTTTATATTTAAGGGTACCTCAAGCAAAGATTCACTTGGGCCTAACACATTTGCCTTTGATCCCATGGTCAAAGACAAGGAAGGGTTTGTGTTTAGGATGGTGAAAGTACTGACCTTGAGACTATTGTTTTGACCAAATAAACATCATGTGGTCTTTCGGGACTATTGTGTACTCAATCGTGTCTAAGGTTGTTGTGGGCCCCCGACTCTATGTCTTTAGCAATCCTTTAATGTGTGTGGTGAGAATCGAATTGTGAGTCCAAGTCCCGAGCTAATGGTCTGGAACTTGCTCTGAATGTTTGTTGAGGCGAAATTTTGAGTGAAATTTGATTTGAGAAGTGATTATAGGCTCTCCTTGATCCAAACAATAGTCGAACAATTCCATAGCCTACCAATTATATAATCCTTAGCTAACCCTTTTGAGCCTTAACCCTTTTTCTTTCAAGAACCAATGCTACAAGCCTATACCCGTCCTAAATTATACCCTCTCTTGGCACCCAAATCGTCCGTTAAGTAATGGAAAATGTCTAAGTTTGGGGGGAGAGACAAGAAAGGAAACAAAGTGGTAAAAGGAACAAAAGCAAAAGGAAAGGAATGCAATGAAAAAGAAAGAAAAGAAAAAGACAAAAAAAGCCCAATGTGCATAGAATAAAACGGGATTCAAGAAAAACAAAAGTGAAAAAGGTGTGGAAAAAAGTAGAAAAAAGAGAAATGCTTTGAATTGCATAAGAAAGAGTGACAATGTGTCTCTCTAACCCCTTGAAAAGAAGTGAAATACTCAAAGAGTCAAAGAGAATTGTGCCAGAATGAATCAAAAGAAGTGCTTAAGGGAAGATGGAAACAACTTTTCCTACCCTGAACCAAAAGCCTTCACATTGACTCCACAAAAGCCCTATATGATCTTGAGTTGGATGACGCTCGCATTAGTGGATAATTACATGAGGGTCAAGCATATGGTACTTAGGTCCGAACTTGTGACCTTTCCTTGAGAGAGAGACGAGTGAATTCCCATTAACCTTGGTTTGCGTGCTTATACTCTAAAAGGTGAGGTTTTCTTAGGGAGAGTTGAGGATGTGTGAGTTTGGGGTCCACAGCGACCAAAGTAATTTAGATAGTTCTTTGATGTAATGAGTCAATTCTTGATGCTCTTGTGTCACACTTGATCCAGAGTTTTTCAAAGTTTAAATTTTTTTTAATGATCCATTCGTATTGAGGGCAATTGTTAGTCCCAATTTATGCTTGTTGAGGTTACTGTAGGACAGCTGGAATTACTTGGATTTTCCTTTAAGGGGTGGGTCTTATTTTGTTTGCTTGAGGACAAGCAAAGGTTTAAGTTTGGGGCAGTTGATAAGTTAGGATTTTAACATGTTTTATGCCCCTACTTGCCTATGCTTTGGTCATATATTGTTACAAAATAGGCCTAAAAGGCTCACAAGTTGTGCGTGATCGCAGGTTTGATCGAAAAAGTGACAAAATATCAAAGATCGGCTCAAAAAGGAGTGAAACCTACTCAAGTATCAAAGACCAAGAAATTTAAGAAAAGAAGGCCTACTGCGGACCGCGCAAAGTGGAATGCGATCGCACTAGGTGGTTCAGAGAGTTGGTGAATCGGGCTAGAAGAAGCGCGGTCGCAATACACATCACGCGATTCGCTGTGAAGGCTCCGCGGCCGCACTACTCTTTTGTACGGTCCGCGTTCATGAGGTTCAGAGAGATGAAGTTTGCAAAGACAGTGACATGCAGTCCACGATCGTGGTTGCACGGACCGCGCCAGCTCCCACCGCAGCTGCGGTCCGTTCTACGGGGTCCGCGGAGTTCAAGTTCAGAGAAGCAGAAGTGATCCAAGTGAGACCGCGGTCCACTTAATGTGGCCCGCACTGACCCCGTAGGGGTATTTTTGTCCAGTTTTTCCAGACTAGTATAAATAGAACATTTTACCATTTTTAGGTTATCAGATACATCAGTGGAGAGCTGCGCTCGTGAGAACGTATTTTGTAGCCATTTTTGACATTTTTGCTTTACATTTACAATAGATTCTTGTAATTTAATTTTAGCAATTAATTAATATGCTTAGTTCTTCATCTATTTCTTCAATTTCTTTATCTAGCATGAGTAGCTAAACCCATTAGATAGGGTTGTGGCTCAACCCTAGTGTGGGTAATTGATGGGTGTGGCCATCTAGTGTTAGATTGACTATGGGTGTTTGCTATTTAGGTTGATTTTTTGTTTTAATCTAGAATTGGTGGTTGCAAACACTGATTCAAGCTTTGTGGGTTTAACTCTTCTTGAGAAAGAGAGCCTATGACCCCAAAAATTGACCCAACAAGGAATTGGGATGGACTCATGAGAAATGATAGTCCCAATTAACGGGTTAAACCTCGAGAGAGTAATTACCCTACTTGAACCCTAGTTGTTTGGTCTAATTTTCCTACCCATTGGTCTCGAGAGAGTCCATTAGGCAAAATCACTCTCTCTACCAAGAGGTGTGAGAGTGGGTAAAATTGTGCAACAGTTGTAGCATAAGCCCCAATTATGTCAATCGGACCTTAGTAACATCTACCCGTCAATTAGCCACCTAGGTAGTGTCACGACCCTAGTGCTCGTCTTCCCATTAGATATAACTTAGCAATATTCTCGTATCATAATTTAGTGTTAATCAATAGTTTTACAAAATAGTTATAATTTGAAAACCCAAAAATGTTTGAAGTGACATTAGGAGTACAAACACATCTCTAGGATAGATAGACAATCCAACTCCACTAGTAGCTCCCTGAGAAATTCGATCCCGACCCTCATATCGGGTAAAAGCTATTGTGACCCGCTCTACCTACCTTAGTGTAGCATCGAGTTGGCCGTGATCAGTTCTGCAGCCTCCCGAGGATAAATACAAACATCTCTGTACCGATCCGCGAGACTCTACTAAACCCTCTCATGACTCGTGAGACCTATGTAACCTTGGCTCTGATACCAACTTGTCACGACCCAATTCCCGAACCCGCTCGTGATGGCGCCTCTCGTGAAGACAAGCCTAGCCAGACCAAAACGGAATACCTCTTTGATCAGTTCATTATCATAAACAATAATAAACATAATATAATATCCATAGATTGCAAAAATTTAACGATAACAACAGTGGAAACCATCCCAACATAGCCCAAACCGGGGTGTCACAAGTCATGAGCAACTAAGAAATCCGGATACAAGTCAACTGAACACTAAATCCGATACAATAGTTCTAAAAACATGAAAATGCTAAGATAAGGGAGGCACGGGGCTGCGAACGCCAACAGCTACCTCGTAATCTCCGAATCACTGCCTGGACTAGGAGAATCAGCACTCAGGAGCGGACTCTGCGATGCCTGAATCTGCACACATTGTACAGGAAGTATTGTGAGTACTCCGACTCAGTGAGTAATAATTATAAATAATGGCTGAAAGTATGAAAACACGTAAAGGCACAAAGCAATTCCATATCAAGCAGTAAAGTCACTTAAAGTAGTAAATCAGTGAAGAAATCAAATGATATCCCTTTTAAAACAAGTAAAATAGGTAATTTAATAGGTAAATAACAAGTAGAAATCCGCCCCTCGGGCACAGTATCAATCACTCAGAACAATATCAGCCCCTCGGGCTCACTCTCAGTACAGTATCAGCCCCTCGGGCCCAGTATCAATCACTCAGAACAGTATCAGCCCCTCGGGCTCACTCTTAAATCATAATGGGTACCCGCGTTCACTGTGGGTGTTCAGACTCCGGAGGGAACCCTTACGGCCCAAGCTCTATATCAAGCCACCTCGTGGCATCATCACTCGGCACTCGGCCTCACATCACTCGGCATTCGGCCTCACATCACTCAAGCAACCTTGTGGCATATAAAGTATCTCAGGCTCTCGGCCTCATATCACTCAACATATCCTCACATATGGCCCTCGGCCTCACTCAGTCCAAAAATCATCACAAGCCCCTTGGGCATTAGTAAAATAGTAGTTCTCAGCCCAAAACATGATGTAGAAATATCATTTAAGTTTCAAATCTGAGTAAAAGTGGCTGAGTTTGTAAAACAATAGATATCAACAGGACTGAGTTCAAATAATAAGTCAAGTAGTGAGGAAACAGTGATAAAAATCCCCGAAGGGTTCAAATAGTTGGCACAAAGCCCAAATATGGCAATGCCCAAATCATGATGATAACAAATGAATTTCAGTCAAATACGCGGTAAAATAATCAATCAGGACGGACCAAGTCACAATCCCCAGTAGTAAAAGACCCCACGCTCATCATCCAACGTGTATCTTGCCTCAATATAGCACTACGATGTGCAATCCAGGGTTTCAAACCTCAGGACATCATTTACAATCATTACTCACCTCGAACCGGCAAATTCTCTAGCACGCGATATCTTTGCCCCTCGAATTGGCCTCCACGCGTGTCGAATCTATCCAAAAATAGAACGAATACATCACAATATGCTAAGGGAACAAAGCCCAAGCAAAACATTCGAAAAATGTAAAAAAATCCCAAAATTAACAAAACCCGAACCCCGGGACCACGTCTCGGAATCGGGTAAAATTTACATTTTCAGAATCCTCATACCCTCACGAGTCTAACCATACCAAAATTATCCAATTCCGATACCATTTGGTCCTTCAAATCATCATTTTACATTTTTGAAAGGTTTCACAATTTTCTTCCCAATTTCCATCCCAAGTCATGAATTCAATGATGAATTCAATGATAGATTCATGTACTCTAGCCAAATCTGAGTTAGAATCACTTATCCCGATGAATTTTCTTGAAAAACCTTCGAAAAATTGCCAAAATCGAGCTCTCCAGGTCAAAATATTAAATAAAACCCAAAACCTCTTATTTATAGAGTACCCCTCAGATTTCAGCATCCGCGGGCCGCACCAAATCGATCGCGGTCCGCACAAGCCATTGCGGTCCGCGCAAAAACAACCGCGGCCGCACAGGCCTTTCTCTACAGTGATAGGCTTTAGTATTTTGGCCATAACGTTTTTTACGGATACTAAAATTGCAATATCTTTAACTTTGTGGAAACTAGACACGAAGGGCTACAACTTTTGTTTTTGAATCATCTCGAAATTCCCTGTAGACCAAAAGATATGAGCTTTCGAAGTAGGACCAGCGAATCGTTCCTCACCGCGGCCGCACACCATTTTGTGCGGTCCGCATGACACCTACCGCGGCCGCACTACTTTTTGTGTGGTCCGCACAGCACATACCGCGGACGCATTTCTTTTTGTGCGGACCACGCGGGTGGTTTCCGAGGCCTGCAACCCTCTTGAACCTGCTACAGCTATGATTTTCAGCCTAAAACATCCCGGAACCTATCCGGGACCCCCGAAACTTCAAACTAATTGTACCAACACATCCCATGACATCGTTCAAACTTTTTCAACACTTCGGAATGCTTACAAAAACATCAAGTCACCAATTTAACATAGGATTCAAGCCTAAGAACTCGAAGAACTCTTAAATTATGCTTTCGCTCAAAAAGTCTATCAAATCTCGTCCGAATGACCTGAAATTTTGCACACACATCCCAAATGACACACCGAAGCTACTGCAACTCTCGGAATTCAATTCCAACCCTTATATCAAAATCTCGCCTATCAACCCGAAATTGCCAAAATATCAATTTCACCAATTCAAGCCTAAATCTCCTCTACAACTCCAAAACCCATTCCGATCGCGCTTTGAAGTCACAAATCACCTTCCAAAGCTAACCGAACCATCGAAACTCACATCCGAGCCCTCTAACTCATAAGTCAATATCTGATTGACTTTTCCAACTTAATCCTTCTTAAAAGAGACTGAGTGTCTCATTTCTTACCAAAACCACACCAAACGCAAATCAATCAACTTGACCACATAAAACACGGATAACGAAGCATAAAGAAGCAGAAATGGGGGAAACGGAGCGGTAACTCATGAGATGACTGACCAGGTTGTCACAATTCCAAACCTCCATTCACATCAAATAATGCTAAAACCACAAATCACTCTCTAATCCAAGCCTTATGAACTAGACATCTCAAGAATCCTACATCCAATGATAAAACCAACCAAACCAAGTCTGATTGACCCCAAATTTTTCACACAAGTCACATTCAACACTACGGAGCTACTCCAACTCTCGAAATTGGATTCCTGCCCCAATATCAAAATTGCAATATCGAACCGGAAACTTCCAAATTTCAACTTTTAGCATTTCACGTCTAAATGGGCTACGGACCTCCAAAATACAATATGAACACGCCCCTAAGCCCGAAATAACCTAACGGAGCTAACAGAACTGATGAAATTCCATTCCGAGGCCGTCTTCACACTGCTCCAACTACAGTCTAAATTTTAAAGCTTAAACTCTCATTTAGGGACTAAGTGTCCCAAAACACTACGAACTCAAAACAAATCATCCCGGCAAACCAAAATAGCAAAAACAAACACGGAAAAGCAGTTAATAGGGGATCGGGGCGTTAATTCTTAAAACGATCGGCCAGGTCGTTACATGAAACATTCGGGGTAGTTGTGGGGTCCAATGCTGGCACTGTGGAAGTTGTGGGGTCAGATGCTGGCACTGTGGAAGCAACAGGTAGAACCTCGGACTGTGTAGTGGTATCTAAGGCTAGAATAGGAAGCTCCACCTACTGTGGAGCTGCTACCCTCTCCCAGTGATGGCTGCATGGTCGAAGGATTGGACTTGGCGGCCATGTGCGCAATAGAGTGTGTAATTGCTGTCTGCACAACTGTTTCCTCTTCATCCTATGTATCTGTAGAGACTGCAACTTGTTTGCCTTTGTTGTCCCGTTGATCCTCAGTCTCCTAACCCAATGCATCTTAATCAGTATTGCCTGTCTAGTTTGGCTTCCCCTTTGTGATGTCCTTCTTTGCATTTGCGAACATAGCTTGACTAGCTTGACATCGCATTTGGGAAGTTTTTCTTCGCATTTGCGAATTCTGTCTTCTTTGCATTTCCCGCAGTTGTGTCCCTGTTGATACCCAATTTTTTTCTATATATTTTAAATATGCATAAATACCTTCAAAATAGCATAAATATGCATATATAAGCATGCACAAGGATTTTATTATTTTTCCCATAATTTTAAGGGTTTAAATAGATTTTTTTTCTCCCCTTTTATCTATAAAATCCCCAATAATTATTTCCAAAATTATTGCTTTGATAATTCATTTATTTAATTTCTACACTCATTCCAAAATATAGCTAGTATAATTTTATGCATTTTTAAAATTATATTTAGTATTTTTTAAGCAAAATTGCACATAATTGTAATGTTAGCCCATTTTTAGGTATAATTATATTTTATATGCATAAAATTGGTACCCATATTTTTAAAATGTCAATTATATATTTTAAATTATTTTGGCACTTTAAATTATTTTCCAGAAACTACCTATTATATTTATAAATTAAATAGGGGGGAAATTGGCTATTTAAATTAAAGCCAAATCTGGATTTCAATTATAGCCTAAATCGGACCCCTCTCCAGCCCAATTTCACACCCAATCACCCGAACCAAGCCATCATGAATCCTGGCCATTGATCTTTTAGATCAACGGCCCTTATTCCTCCTTTCCTTTTTAATTTCCAAACGACCCCTAACCCTAAGTCATTTTTCCAAAGGCATCGCCTTCAGATGCTCTCATCTTTTCTCCTCTCTCAAACCTAACCCTAAAACTCCATCAATCCCCTCATTCTTCAGTCATATCCGGCTACCTCCTTCAACCGCAAGCCTCCAATGGGTCTCTCATCACCTTGCTCATCATCTCTAGGGCCTTCAAGGGCCCTGGGCCATGTCGATTTGGACCTATGGTTTCCGACTCTGTTGTTCGAGGTTTCTCTGGTGTGATTTTGGGAAAAAATCACACCATATGTGTTACGATTTGTGAATTTACAACAGGTTCTTTCAATTTCTATTTGGGTTTCCTTTTAAAACCCTAATCCTCTTCTGAATCTCTCCGATCTGTGTTATTTTCATGTTTTAAGCCTATTTCCTTCTATGATTTGCCTATTTTTGAACTTCTTCTGAAAGATCCTCATTTTTTAAACAATTTTACTTTCTTTAAAACTAGGGTTTTCTCGGAGTTCTTTCTACACCTATTCCAACTGATTTCTTCATGACTAAACCATTTTCCTTGCTTATTTTGACCGATTTTATGTTCCTACTGCTTTTTAACTCGACTTTGTTAAAAGCCCTAATTTTTAAAGATTTTTCTTTACTTTGTTTCTGTGTATTGGCATGATTTTCTTTGCCTTGGTTCTGTGTGTTAGCATGATTTTCTTTGCTTTGGTTCTGTGTGTTAGCGTGATTTTCTTTGCCTTGGTTTTGTGTGTTAGCCTGTTTACCTGATTTTTATTAATATCTCACCCTGCCTCGCATATGTTCTGCTAAATCTTTAGCCTACTTATATCACCTCTATATGATTGTGTTTGCTTATCTCTTGTTTCTTTCTGTCTATATAGCTGACATTGTTTGTTTGTTACTCCTGTTCATTCGTCTCTATTTATATGTTGAGAAGACAGAATCATGACTCCCCATGATTGATTCTGATTCTCCTTAATTGATGGTAATTGAAAGATTTTCTTTCAAAGCCCAAGAATTCTATTCGTCTGTTTAAATTAATTGATTTCATTACCTTATTTACTATGGTACTTTGATTTACTTAGTCTTTCCTTAATTGGGTTTTTCTTAATTTTGACCCAATTTACTACTCTATGCCTACTGAACCTTGAATCCTTCCTTATTTAAGCACGCACTGATTTTTCTTCCTACCTTATATGGTACTAAATCTTTTTGTTTAATTTTGATTTCCTTAACTTAAGGGAGTACTTCCTTGATTCTCTAATTGATTAATTCTGAGTTCTTAAATTAGTATTCTACTATGATTTTTACTTTATTCCACTACCTTCAACTATAAATACTCTAAGTCTTTTACAAACAAGACACGAACACTTGTTTTTTCAAAAAACTCCTCTCTTATTAAATATCCCTGTTCTTCCCCATCTCTTGTGTTATTTGCTACTATTAGCCGGCTACAAGCCAAGGCTAATCCTCTGTGCTCTTTGGGTTCTTTCATTCTTCTTAATTCTATCTTCACTGGTATGTCCTAGTTTAATTTAAAGCCTCAACAACAACATGTTTCTCTTCTTGTTTCAGTTTCTTTTATTTTTAGCTTGATTTTACTTGTGGTTATGTTGTGAAGTCTGTAATTAGGTTATATTATCAGCATGCTAGTATGACTCCCCTACCTTGAAAACAATGTATTCCCTTATATGATTCAAAGCATGACTGGACAACTGTTTTACCTATTGTGTACTTACCATTTTTGTGAATCCCAAATCCTTATCCCCCTCTATGTGTTTATGCTCCTCATGACTGGTTTGTGATTATGCCAGTGTCAACTATCTCTGAGCATGTCTAAACCAGTCCTAAGACCCCTTGCTGGGGTTATGTGTCTGCAGTCAAATGTCTGTGTATCCCCAAACCCTTTGACCCTTGTGTGACTACTGAGTTGCTTTGGATTCTGTGTAGTGATGGATTTTGTTTACCACTCCAACCTATTTCAAACTACCTCTATTACTTTACTAGTTGCTGTCAAAACAGACTTCTTTCAACCTGTGTCCTGCACTTCCACTTTACTCTTAGTTAATAAGTTCTGCCCCCTGTAGTATGTGTACTGCCTTGAGATCCTCTTGAGAACCCTCTATAACTCTGGCATACTGAGGTTGGCCTTTCCACACTACACTGGTTCAATGTTTGGTTACTAAGTATTGAGAACCTTAGGAAACTTTGATGCACCTAGACTCTAATTTGTCTATGGAAATGAGGCTTGTAAGACCATTGGAGGCTTTGGGAAACTTGGGCTTGATTGCAAGCTCTCTATAGAATAGCTTCTTTATTTTCCATTTCACTTATGTAATTCAGTTATTGGACTGTAATAATTTGTAAACAGATATTTGGGTTTAGTAAAAAAGGGTAGGTAGATGTGTACTTTGTGGGGTAATATGGGTAGAAATCCTGCTCTTAGGGCTTTACTTTCAAATCTGCCTGCTTTACTCTATAGAAAACATGTTCATAGGGTTTTACTCTTGTTGAATCTGATTTTGTTTGCATAATAGACATCATGCCTATAGGTTTCCACTTACAATGTTGTTTGCATCAAGTAGAAATTATGCTCTTAAAGTTCTGCATTTTCGAAGTCATGTTCATAGGTTTTCTAATAATCGTGTCTTAAATCAATTCAAGTATAGATATCATGCCTATATGATCTAATTTCGATTCAGTTCTAATAAGTCTTTCATATGTCACTGTAAATTGACTAAAACCAGTAATACGCCTAGATACCATGCCTATAGGGATTTCTATTCACAATTATGTCTAATAATCTAATTAGCCTGATAAATCAATGCCATTACGCCTAGTTCATCTTCTTAAAACTGGTCTTGATAAGCCATGACATTTCCTGAAACTAGCTTTTTCAAAATTGCTTTAATCTCATTAGATATCCTGCCTATAGGTATCACAAGGGTCTATTTTGAATACCTATTCATTTCTGCATTAATATAGACACAGTATACTACATATAGGCAAGCCTTGGGGCATTTTCAAAATCTGCATTTTCCTGAACTGTTTTTGTCGTTCAACTTTTCTAATTCTGATAAGCTTTTAAAGAGGAGTCTCTAGGCAACTACTAGGTTATAACTTCTGGATCTGAAAGTGGTCTATTTCTGCATAATCACTTAGAAATCCTGCTTTAGGATTTTGATTAATAAACACCTTACTTGTGTTTGAATCGTGTTGCCTGTATGTTTGTTTGAGGAGGAATTGTGAGCCTCTTAATTGCTCCCATTATGTGGAAGTCCTAAATGCTTTTTGACTTTCGCCTTATTTTTTTGCCTTTAAAACCTTAGGGGTACGTCTAGAACCACCTATAGGTAGAGGTCCTAATTCCCTCTAGGACTATTCAGAAGGGACGGGTAGCAGCACGCAATAGGAGTCAGTGACCAAACACTCGCTTTGCAAGACCAATAGGGTATAGGAAGGGTAGATATGGGATATGATGACTACGCATTAATGTCACGTGTAGCCCCTCATTGAGGAGTATTTACTGGACATTGTGTGGGGTGATACTATAGGACAAACAACCTAGGACCCCTCTTTACCTAATCCTTTCTCTATTCAAAACTTTTATCTTCTACAACTTGTTTAAGCCTCATCTTACTACTTGAATTATCCAACGTGCTTTACTTGCAACTTATTTTATTCAAATATTTGTATGGACTAATTTGTAAATATAAGTTCGGTCAGGACACACAGTTGTGGACCAAGAGCGCTGCCTAACACCTTCCCCTCGAGGTTACTTCGAGCCTTTACCCTAATCTCTGGTAATGCAAACTAGTTACATGAGTTAATCGCTCTAGGTGACCTAACAGACCATAATCCGTTAGGTGGTGACTATTCAAAAACCTAATTCCCAAAAGGAAATGAGTCATTACACCCCATGGAATGTCGAAACCCGGACTCCCCTTCGCTCAGGGAAAAAAGGGGGCGCGACAGTCCCAGTTGCGACATTTGAGGCCATTTTCTTCTTTTCAACTTCTTTTTGACTCGTTTTCACTTGGTTTCTTCAAGATCACTTCTAAATCACATAGAACCTATAATATAGAAGTAAATAGCATTAAACATATAATTTTATCACTCAAACATAGCAAAAATCTAAGCTTAAAGACAAGATAAGTTGGTAAAATACCAACTTATCAAACCCCCAAACATAAACTATTGCTTGTCCTCAAGCAATGAAAGTGACAAAATCTCCTTCCAAGTATTTAACTCAATAGTGCATCAACATCAAGCCAAGTCAAAAAGGTCTACTGTAAGCACAAACACATGACTTTGATTGGTACCAACAATTAACCCAAAGCATATGAATTACCAAACACTTCTCATGAATTTAATTACAACTCAAGTGCTCAAACACTATGCAAATCAAATTAGCAATCAAGTCATGACACTAAAGCTTCAAAATTTGCCTCTTTATCACAATTAACTTCCTTTGTTCGTTCCTTCCAATTGAAAATGGGATTAAATTCACAACTCAAATCTCATGTGCCCTCACACTTAAGAGAGAATCCCACACTCATAAATTTCAAGTCAAAACCTAAATGGGATATCAAATGTAAAGAATTAACTCTCTCTCACAAAGATGTTCAAATGCACACAAGTAGTACCATAGGCTTGCCCATCATATATTTCTCCACTAATGTAGACAAACTTGGTTCAAAATCAATTAGGACTTAAAGGATTGTAGCTTAGGCTTTTGGTTAAGGTAGGGCACAATTTTGGTTAGAGTGACTCAAAACCTTTCTAAGCACTACATTCTTTCACAATCAAAGTACACTTCCTTCAAGAACTTTTCCACCCTTTCTTCGTTTTTCTTTATATCACCTAGTCTTCCATTTATTCACAATTCCTTATTTTTCCTTCTTCTTTTTTTCAAATACCACTCTTTTTCTCTTCTATTTTTTTTAATTACCTTTCACCTTTTAAACAACTTCCATATCACAACTTTCCCAACTTCACCCCCAAAACTTAGGCTTTTAGCCTATGTATACTTAGGGAGGTAGGGTACCAAAAGATAAGTCAATAAAGAATGAAGGGTTAAAGCTTGTAACATGATTGCCAAAGAAAAAGGTTAAAGGCTCAAAATAGGTTAACTAGGGAAAATATAGAAAGGTAGGAAATTTAAGGCACAATAGTGGTCCAAGGAAGGCCTAATCATTTTTCAAACCAAGTTAGTCTACGATTTCGCCTTGAAGCACATTCCAGGTAAGTTATAGACTACAAATGATGCAATAAAACTCATAATAAATCTCACCACACATGGCACATGGACACTCAAGTGGAATACAAATCCAAAATCCAATTGAAATCAATGACTCAAAGAAGTTACATATAGGATAAAAAGCTATTTAGTGAATCAAAGAACCAAAAATTGAGTATAAAAGTCATGACAATGATCTTTACTTCAATAATTTTTCTTTTTCAAAGAACATAAATTCATATGTCGAGGTTTAAATCATGCTGGTACCAAGCAAGCCACAAATTGGCCAATGGGCACAACCCTAACTCAAACCACTTATTCTTCCTAAATTAACAAAAACTATATCTAAACTACAAGACTAATTCCCTTAAGAAAGTCGCCTAGCTCTCTATCATAGGGATAAGTCGACAAAAATTTACTAACAATTACCCGAATCAAAAAGAAAATTGGCATCCTCGAAAAAAGAACCGTGGTACAAAGAAAACCAAGGATATCGCCACCAAAATAAAACATACTATTTAAAAAAATTAAGAAGCTAATAAACATCAAGTCAATAAAACATACTATATATAAAAACAAAAATTCAAGAAGCTAGTAAACATACTAATATAACACATCACATGAAAACACAATAACATCACATGAAAACAAACAAAATACCAATCTACCATATCCACAGTTATCCACAATTATACAAGATCAACAGTTATACAAGAAGACACCCCAACAAGAAATGTTGCAATGTCCCTAATGCAACTAAACACAATAGAGTAAAATGGTGGAAAGTTCTCCCTGAATACTGCATCAAGCGTTATCCTCGTTGTGGGAATCAGTGGCATCCTCTTCTCCTTCTTCCTCAAACCAATGAACTGAAGCATCATCATCATTTTTCGGCTTGGTCGATGGCACTGGGTCTTGAGGCTTTAGGACTTCCACAGCCCCTTCACACCCTTCCACATGCGGGTGAAGAATTTATCTCTTTTCTTCTCCCTTTTCTTAATCTTGGTGTGTGCCTTTGCCAGATTGTCATGAGAACTGCTCAACTTACCATGCGACGTGGCCAAATCAGTATATGCCTTCTACAACATCTTAAGGTGATCCCCTGCTTCTTCCTATCATTAAAATACTTTTGAAACTCTTTCTTTGAAATATAAGTAGCTAGTCCCTCAGATGTTTCCCCAGGTCCCTGTGGAAGGCCAGCTACTAGGTCGTGAATCAGCCGCATTTCCTCAGAAAGCATAGCAAATGGTCCTCCTACAGAAGATGATGGTTGGCTACCCTAATCGGTCTGAGAAGATGATCCCAACTTTTTCTTTTTGCTCTTGACGGCGCTGCCCTCTCCTTTTTTCTTCAATAGTTGAATAGGCTTTTCCGGATCAGTCCAGTTATCTCCCTAGGCCTCCTCAACTCTAGTAAGTTGGCACAACTCAGTGATGAGAGATGGGAACATCAATGATTTACCCCCAAGAGTCAGATACTCCCTCAGTTCACTTATGAAAATTTCACCAACATTGAGCTGAATACCATCAATAATGGAGGCTATCATTTGAGCTCTTGTCATTGGTACATTCCATACATTCCCTGCAGGGGAGATGCGACTGTATACGGTACCAGTAAACAAAGGATTGGAGTGAAAATCATGGTATGGCTATGAAAAACATTACAAAATGTTTCAAATATGGTCAAGAAATGATTGGACAGTCGATACACAGACTTAGAAAAAATTTCAAGATTTCAAGTTTGGAACTCAGAGCTCTCTGATGTTGCGATACATATTCTTCGCATTGTGAAGTCAATAGAGCTCGCAATTACGGTCAATTCATGGCAAATATGAAGTAAACGGAAAACCCAAGAGATCGCAATTGCGAAGGTGGCTAGAGCTAAGAGTTTTTGCAATTGCGACCACCTCTTTGCAAAGCTTCTCTCAGATAACAGTCCCAAGCCCCAATATTTTTTAACAAAAGCACACTTCTAGATAATCCAATTAATTTTAAGCACAAAATTATGCAATATACTTCACACACAACCATGAATTGAAAAAATTTCTATGATCGGACAAGAATCTCATTCAGGCCCTTTATCGATCACATAGTAAGCACACACAATCACTTCTATTTTCACAAAGCCATGGGTACTCAGACTTCTCCATATTTACAGCAAATCAATAAGCTCACACTCTCAACCAACCTCACCCAGAAATTAACTTATGATTTGAACATTTTTTAAACAATTTCTGACAGACGAACAGTACCCATTTGAAACCTAGGTTTTGAGAGATAAATGAGGGAAGAAGAAGAATAAGATGCAACGATTAAGCTTTCATACATGGATGCTTGCACTTTAGAGTGAAAATGAGGGAGTTTCGAAGTTGGGAGAGTGAGATATACCCGTCGTTCAATTCTTTTTGAGATGTTTGCAATTTTTGTTAAGTGCACAGCAAGGCCTAGTTAAGTGCCTCAGAGGTCGCATTTGCGATCCCACTTTCGCAATTGCAAACTTTCAACTTTCAGCAAAGGTCGCAAATGCGACCTTTTCCTTGATTTTGCAATTTGGGCCAGGTTCGCAAATGCGAATAAAAGTTTGCAAATGTGAATGTTGATGCTTCTGCAATTTTCAGATACTGGTTTTTTTTTTGCTCTTTGTCACCCCGACCAGCCCAATCAACTCCAAAAATTGTGAAACTTATCAGATTAGTCAAAAATAATATACTAAGCTATTCTAAAAAAGAAAATTTCAAAAACGACTAGAAATTTTGAAAACGATGGGTTACCTCCCACCAAGCGCCGCATTTAACGTCGTGGTACGATGAGGATCAACTTTATAACTTTTCTCACCACTTGGACGATATGAATTAGGCATCTAACTTGGAATCAAGTTTGTGACCATGAGTGGTGGGGGTGGTAAGTAGATGATCAAGCCAAACTTTAATTTCTTAATTTTACATTTTTTGGCTTTCATGAGAGGAATGTCATTTTGCCTTCTTGTTCCCTCAAATTGTAAGATGTATGGCCTTTGTCTTTCCTCCTCGCAATCCCTCATTGACTCGTGTAGTTCAATTCCAGTATCACCACACAATTCCAATGTTGAAAAATGCTTGGAATGTGACCTCAAACCTCCAAATTGCAATTCTTCCCGGATTTTGAACCATCTAAATCTTAGACGTTCAAGATTTGTACTACCAGTCCTTGGAAAATTTTTTGTATTAAAATTCAGTTGTCTTATCTTTGACTCACATCAGTTTTATTATATTTTGTTTTATTGTTAATTGGTTTACCTAGCGAGTTGGGGAAGGTGTCATCACGACTAGTTGGATTTTGGGTCTTGACAAGCGGTATTTTGGAAATCGTCTAAACACTCTGCAATAGAGGCTAAAGTTATAGTACTTAAACAAGGCCGTTGAAGAAGCTGAATGGCTTCAAAATTTCTTGAAGATAATCCATTTTAACCCACAATATTGGCACAGATATGCATACCTTGTGATGATCAAGCGACAATAATATGGGGCTGGAAGCAAGTATGATTTTCTCTGTTGATTGCGTTCGCTGAAGTTCTGTGATTTGTAATGCTGCTATTGCAGAATAGTTGTTCTGTTCTATCATGTGAGGAATTAATCCAACAACCTTGGGCAATAGTGAGGTGATTAAATACCTTCAGGAAACACAGTTTTCTTTTGGGCTAGAAACGTTTTCTTTTTTTATTCATCAGCATTTCTATCTCTTTTTTGTTTTTTAGTATGCAGAAAATTTATGTTTTCGAGCATAGTTTTACTAACAGTATGCATGGCTGGCAATAAAAGAAACACCCAACTTTATTTGGCAGTTATTATTTAAATAATATTGTGTATATGTTGTGAACAAAAAGAAAAAAATTTGAGGTGGTCATACTTTTTTTTAAGTGAGTAGAAAACGGCACGTGCTTCTACTTCGAACTAAAGGTGAACAACCGGCTTCGCAAGCAAATAGAAGCCCTATCCATTATAGCCGAAAAGTGTGCTGGTTGTTTGAATCGTGAAATGGTCGCATCACCTTATACTTCAGACCCATGGCAAACTTGATAGATTTTCATCAATCAATGTTATAAGCTATGTTTGTACATAATTGACTTGTCCTTGACTTTTTTGATTTTGAAACACAATAAACAAAAATTCATAACTAACGCAGGTTCGGTCGAATTCAGTAGCTTTGGTTCAAATTCTATATTTGTCTTAAAATTTTATGAAATATATATCAATTATTAATTTAGAACTCACTAACTTAAGAGAATTAGAATTCTGAACCCATAAGGTTCAAATCCTGGCTCCGCCTCTGAAAGAAGTATTAAATGTAGGTAATAAGTTTTCTAATGAATCCTATATATATATATAGTAGGGGAATAAAATCCAAAATACAGAAAAATAAAAGAAAAAGTCTAATATGCTAAAACATAAACCAAAAACCCTAAAGATTACATAAACGAAGACATAATTAAGTCTAGTCAAGGGATTCATGGAACTCTTCTCCATCAAATTCCCATTCATTTTCTTTTCGAACGGCATCTTCTTCCTCCTAAGTGTAATCACATTCAATATTGAAAAATTTTCAAAAAGCCACGTGCGACTTGTTCTTTATATCTTGTCAGCAATAGCCTGAGCACAATGACCGAGCAAAGCCTTAATGTGAAGGAAATTCGCAGCAAATATGATGTTGACGAGTCTTTGCATCTTAACGCTAACGAATTCCTTATCAAAGTCCTTACTTTTTGTTTTCTTAATTTCTTCTTCATCTGAACCCGAGATTTCTGCATGCTTCTTGAGGTACTCGATAATCTTGACTAGGGTTTTAGTGTCAACGTTGGGTAGTGGTATGATGCTGGATGCATCATCATGTTCTACCATGTTCTTGAATGTTACAGACACGGCCGACTCCAATGTTATGGAAGGTAAGGCTTGTGCCTTAGGCTGGGCCCATTTTTTAAAAATAATAGGTTTAAACTATTTAAAAAATTAATATTTACTACTTTTAATATAAAATTATAATTATTAATATAAAAAGAAAGAAAACTTGTTAGATATATAAATAAAGTCAAAAATGGCAGATGAATAGTTTTCCTAACGTTTCAATTTTTCACTTTTTACTCCTTCATTAGATAATGTGTAAAAATCTAACTCTCTTTCTTATATTCTCCAAGTCAATCTTTCTTATTCCCAATCTCTTCATATTTCAAAAATCCTACATATTTTCTGTCTTTCTCTTTGATATTCTTACTTACCTTCTTTCTCCAAGATTTCATTAGTTCAAGTGCTCAATAATACTTTTAAGCTTCCAATAGTTCTATAAAATCTTATTTAAGATCAACAATTTTTCAAGAAAGATTAAATGATGAATTGGCTATATTATCAATTGAAAAGGAATAATCGATTTTAAAATGATTATTAACAATTTTGTATCTTAAAAAGTAAGAAGAATAGACTTTAAATAAAACCAATCTTATAACTTGTTTTTAAATATTTAGGCCCCATACTAAATTTTGGCTTTAGGCCCCACATGTTCTTGAGCCACCTCTGATTACAGACTCGATGGCGATGGATTCTTCTAGTTGGAACTCGTTGCCGTCACTACTCTTCAAGATTAAAACCTTATTCTCTGTTGCGGGTGTTGTTGAAGATGAAGCCATGGGAATGTTTTTCGGAGGAGAAGATTTGAAGAAAAATCTCCAAAGGAGTGAATGATGAGGAATTGGTATTTATAGGGCTAAAGCTAAAGCAAAACATATTTGGCTTTAGTTCTTAGTTTTTCTTTAACCAACTTGGTCTCGGAAACCAACTTTATAACTGACTTCAGCCTAAAAAAATCCAAAACTAGTTTTTTTTCCTTTCCATTTTTCTCAAACCAATTCAGAATTGAATATTTAAAACCAAATTCAAACACGTTCTGGAAAGAAAACTAAAACCAACAAAGATGCCCAAGTTTGAGTTATTTCTTTAGTATTTTAGATCTATAAAGACAGCCATGATTTCCTCCTACTACTTATGCAGAAAAACAAAACCTCATATTTTCTTAAAATGGCCTTTCATTAATTATGCCCTTTTTGGACCATTATTATAACTAGCAATGCCTTGGGAAATGCTTAAAGGAGAAATATATATGAATTTTCCATTCATCACATATTTATTGCCATGCATGAAAACCATAAGAGTCGTAAGTAAGAGGAATTAGAAAATTTGATAATAAAGTAAAGTCGTAAAGTATCAGAAATGGAAGAAATATAATGTTCGATTCAATTTCTTTAATCCCATAAAGTTACCCAAATAATACAAAAATCAACCCACCCACCCCCACCCTCCAAATGCTAGCACTACGCACCCTTGACATAATATCACTAATATATTTCCCCTATTTTTATCTAAGATGGTCAATCTTAGATTAAATAGTGAATTGAACAGAAACCTCAGCAGCTACTGCTTGCAGCAACCTTCAAATGGGATTTATGAACTCAAAAACTTATGTCTGAATCTATTTGCATCTGTTGGAATATAAAGCAAGATATAAGCAAAGGAATAAAGGAGATATGAATATTCTGGTCATTAATTTTATTCAATAATCAAAGCCATATTTATACAAGAATTTATAACTGAAAAGCTCTAAAGAAAAGCAGAAAAATCAGCAGCAGATTATCCCTAACAGCTATATCCTAACAAATAGCAACAGAAAGATAAGATTCTGCTAACAGTTACAAGGCTTATTTATCTCAACAACTTCCTTGCTTTGAGAAGATTTTAAACTTCAGCAGTTATGCAAAATTTCCAACTGTTGAGGCAGTAATTTCAACACTCCTCCTTGACTCAAAAGCAGCAGCACCAAGTTTTTCTCTAAGAAATTCAAATCTGGATCTAGGTAGAGCCTTAGTTAAAATATCAGCAATCTAAAATTCGCTTTTGCAATATACTAAATCTTCCTCTCCATTCTTATGCACTTCTCTTAAGAAATAAAGCTTGATCTTGAAATGTTTTGTCTTCCCATGGAACACAAGATTATTTGCAATAGAAATTGCAGCTTGATTATCAACAAAGATTCCAGTGCTTTTCTTTTGCTCCATGTACAAATCTGCCAGCAGTTTCCTAACCCAAAGAGCTTGATTCACAGCTGATGCAGCTGCAACATACTATGCTTCAGCTGTAGATTGAGCAACTACATCTTGCTTCTTTGAACACCAAGAGAATGCACCGGCACCAAAACTGAAACAATTACCTTAAGTGCTTCTCATATCATCTAAGCAGCCCGCCCAATCGCTATCAGAATATCCATGAAATTGAAAGTCTAAGGCTCTTTTGAATATGATGCCAAAATTAACAGTACCTTTGACATATTTTTATAATACGTTTAGCTGCTTGAAAATGAATTTCACTAGCACAGTGCATATACCTCGAAAGTAAACTCACAGAATGAACAGTATCTGGCCTTGTTGCAGTCAAGTACATCAGACAACCTATCAAGCTCCTGTAAAGTCCTATATCAATCTTTTCAGCTCCATCTTCTTTGCAAAACTTCTCCTTTTGATTCATAGGAGTTGTCATAGACTTGCAATCCTCCATTTTGAACTTTTTCAGTATTTCTTTGGCGTATTTCAGCTGGCATATAAAAAGCTCATTTTGTTTTTGTTGAACTTCCATCCCAAGGAAGTAGAACAGCTCACCAAGGTCTGTCATCTCAAAGACCTCCTTCATTTCAGTGTTAAACTGACTGATTAAGTCTGAACTACTACCTGTAACTAATAAATCATCAACATATAGAGAGATAATTGTTAAATATGTTTCTTCCTTCCGGATATACAGTGTGGACTCACTCAAACTTTTCTAAAAGCCTAAACTGAGAAGATTAGCATCAATCCTACTATACCAAGCTCCAGGATCTTGCTTCAACCCATATAACGCCTTCTTTAATAGATATACCTTGACTTCTTTACCTTTCACAGAAAAACCTTCAGGTTGTTCTACAAAGAATTCTTCTTTAAGGTGACCATTGAGGAAAGCAGATTTCACATCAAGTTGGTGAATCTTACATCCATGTTGAGCTGATAAAGCTAGTAGCATTCTCATTGTATCCAAGCGAGCAACAGAAGTGAAAGTTTCTGAAAAATCCACTCCAAACATTTGCGCATACCCTTTCACAACTAGTTTGGCATTGTATTTGATTACGGAACCATCAGGGTTGAGCTTGGTTCTATAAACCCACTTGACTCCAATAACTTTCTTGTGTGATTACGGAACCATCAGGGTTGAGTTTGGCATTGTATGTGTTGTTCTTTTCTATCATTTTCAGCTCCTCCTGCATTGCAGTCCTCCATTTCTCATCTTTGGCAGCTTCTGGAAATCCTACAGGTTCTAAAATAGCAACATTACACCTTTGACATATATCAGAAAGTGGTCGTGTGCCTCGGACGGGTACATCATCAACATCTTCATCTAGACACTCTAGATTATTTTGTTTTTCACCATCTTTCCAGTTCCAGGTGTCATTCTCCAAGAACTTGACATCCCTACTAACAACAACTTTGTCATTTTGAGGTTGATAGATCCTGTAAGCTTTTGAGATATTGTTGTATCCTACAACACTTCCAGGTTCAGCATTTTTATCTAGCTTATCTCTTTTCGCCTGAGGTACATAAGAGAAACAAAGACAACCAAAAACTTTCAGATTTGTTAGCATAGGTTTGTAACCAAACCAAGCCTCAAATGGAGTCTTCTTCTGCAAAGATTTGGTTGGCAATCTGTTTAGCAAAAATACTACAGTATTTGCAGCTTCTGCCTAAAATTGCTTAAGTAACCCTTTTTCATGGAGTAAACACCTTGTCATTTCCATTAAGGTCCTATTTTTCCTCTCTACTACTTCATTTTATTGAGGAGTGTATGGTGTCATTAGCTGATGCTCAATTCCTGCTTCATCACAAAACAGGTTAAACGTTTCTAAAGTATACTCAGTTCCATTATCTGTTCTTACCATCTGAATTTTGCAGCCACTCTGATTTTCTACCAAAGCCTTATATTTCCAAAATACACCAGCAACCTCAGATTTAAAATTCAAAAAATAAATCCAACAATATCTTGTGTAATCATCAATAAAGGCAACGTAGTACTTAATGCCGTTCAGAGATGGTGTTTTTTGAGGTCCACCCACATCTGTGTGAATAAGTTGCGGCTTATGTTTTTCCCTCCAAGATGTCTTCTGAAAAAGTATGCCGAGTTTGTTTTCCATACTGGCAAGATTCACAAGCAAGTAGATTTTTCTCAATGCTTGGAAAGCCTTCTACTAGGTGATTTTCTTTCATGAAAAGTATTGCATCATAATGGAAATGTCTCAAGTATTTTGTGCCATAGCTCTGAGTTATTGGCTGACTGGACAATTGCAGCTTGTTCCTCCTCCAGAAGGTTCAAAGAAAACGCTTTTGCCTCTCGTCTTGATCTTGGACAACTCCTTGTTATCAGCATCCTTGATCAGACACGCTTTATCTTCAAACAACAACTTGAAACCATTTTAAAGTAGGTGCCTAACACTTAAGAGGTTTCGATCAAGATCGGGAATTAAAAGAACATCAGTTATAAGTTTTAAACCAGTAAGGCTTTCAATTACAACAATTCCTCTGCCTTTCGCATCGAGTAAATCTCCATTTCCAATCCTGACTTTGCCAATGACATAGCGATCTAGCTCTTGAAAGAGCTCTTGATCATTGGTCATATGATTTGTGCATCCGCTGTCAATTAACCAGCTTTCAGAACTGCTGTTGCTAGCAAAACAAGTTGCTATAAATAACTGTTCTTCTTGATGTTGATTTGCAGCGGTGTTGGCTTCCTCACATTGTGGTTGTGACTTGCATACCCTCTCAACATGTCCTAGTTGACCATATTTGTTGCACTTGACATCTGGTCTCCACCAACATTTTTGTTAAGGATGTTTTATCTTTTTGCAATGAGGGCAGGGTGGATGAGCTCCTCCCTGATTATTATTGTTATTGCTTTGCCTTTCCTTCCTGTTCTTTTTTCTGCCTTTGTTTGAATCAATGTTCTATGATTTAGCTTGAAAAGCTCCTTCGACAGAACTTTCCTTCCTCATTATTCTTCTTTGCTCCAATGCCTGCAAAGCTTTAACAAGTTCTGCCAAGGTGATACTTGACAGATCTTTGGAATTCTCTAAAGAAGAGATCGTGGCTTCATATTTCTCAGGCAGTGTTACAAGAATTTTTTGAACAATTCTTTCATCATTAAATTCCTTACCAAACAATCTCACCTTGTTGGCTATGTTAAGCAATTGGTCTGAATAATCATTTATAGTTTCTGATTCTTTCATTTTCTTCATTTAAAATTCTCGAATTAGATTCATCACTTGCATATTCTGCACTCTTTCATTTCCTTTGTATTTTTTTTTTGAGATACTCACAAATTGCTGCTGCAGACTGCATTTGCATAATTCTAGTGAGAATTGAATGTGATACTGCAGAGAAAAGACATGTTTTGGGTTTGGCTTTCCTTGTCTTTTTCTCCTTGTGAATTTTTATCTGATTAATTGTTGGATTATTTCCAAGAGGAGTTACTTCGTAGTCCTCTTCTACTGCTTCCCAGAGATCCAGTGCTTCAAGATGAACTGTCATTCTAATTGCCCAAGCTTAATAATTTTCACCATTGAAGACTGGTGGAGTTAAGAAGCTCGATTCAGAATCCATTTTCTATAAACTATTTAAAATAACAGTTTAAAGAATGTATTGTGATGTGCTTTGAGTGGAAGAATTGATATTTGGTTCACTCTCTACACACAAGTCCCTCAAGATGGCAGGCTCTAGATACCAATATGTTGGAATATAAAGAAAGATATAAGCAAAGGAATAAAGGAGATATGAATATTCTGCTCATTAATTTTATTCTATAATCAAAGCCATATTTATACAAGAATTTATAACAGAAAAATCATCAGCAGATTATCCCTAACAGCTATATCCTAATAAATAGCAACAGAAAGATAAGATTCTGTTAACAGTTACAAGGCTTATTTATCTCAACAACTTCCTTGCTTTGAGCAGATTTGAATTTCAGCAGTTATGCAAAATTTTCAGTTGTTGAGGCAGTAATTTCAATAGCATCTGACATCTGCAACAAATGGCGGATATGGGGCGCATACCATTTCACCCTCTCGACGTGTTCTTTTTCTTTTTAACAAGACTCTTTAAATCCTATGAGTTTATATATTAGGGTTGCTTGGAAGTTAGTCTACCCTAAACCCTAATTCACACATATATAAAGGGAAACATATTCACTTGAAGAGGCGTCTCAAAAATCCCATAAACTCTTGGGATATCACAAGAAATCAAAATATGGCCAGATACTTCTTGACAATCAAATAGTTCAAGAGGAATAACGGAGATAATGAGGAGAGAAGAATTAAGAGAATTGTACTCGCAATTAAATAGTAAAAATATTTTCTCTTATTTTGTGATTGCACTTTATTTTTCATGTCTTAAAAATTTATTGCAAACATATTTTATTTTATTAAATCCAATCACTCAAGTTCTCATTACTTGAGGTGTTGGGGGATTTGGCAAGACCCCTACCATGTCTATTCCCACAAAAAAGATTACGTACAATGGAGGGGGACATGGACCTTACCTCCTCAGATGATGATATGAAAGGCAAGGCAATGAAATATATATATTCCTGGGAGCTACTAGAAGGTGAAGTAACTTTTTGCTGCATTTATTGCCAACACATCAGTCATTGGTTGCTTCTCTGAAGAAATGTGCAATGTTAACTTGGACATGGTTCATGAGCCTAGTAATGTCTTCAATCAGACCTTTGAGATGAAGGTTGTCGGTGTTCCTAGCAATGATCATACTAGCTACTATCTGAGAGTCAATCTCTAGATAGAAGTCATTATATCCCTGTTGTATACAACTTTGAACTCCTACATTAGCGGCCACTGCTTCAGTGCTATTGTTGGTGTTGCATTGGACTGGCAAAGAGAAGGCCATTATCAGATCACCTTGGTAATTTCTCACTGTGCCTCATATTCTAGCTCTTCCCATATCTTTTAGAAAGCTTCCATCAGTATTGACTTTAATCCTTCCAATGGGGGTTTTTTCGGGTTACGTGATGCACTATTGGAGTTGGGTTCCAATACTCTACTTTTTTCAAAAAACATAGGCCATGGACATGTAACTTTGTATTTGGGGAAGGCCATACTCAGAGCTGCTTGGATAGTCCACATTACTAGTTCTCTTCTTTTGTTTATAGAACTAGGGATGTAATTATTGATAATCGTCTCCATATATGAGTGTGATTATATATGCTTAATTTATTGAGGTGAATCTCTGGTATATAATGATTTCTAAAGTGAAACTCTAATTTATACTCAATGACATTATAAATTATCTCTTTTTCAGATATTCTGAAATTGGTATCAATTTTTCTTGATCAGGAAAGTATTCTCCAACGTCTACAATACTCATCTCAAGAGGCTGCGGAGATGAGAAGCAAAGCTTATATCATGGCCCTATCATTTGTGTCCATTTTATGAACAATAAATGTTGCCATAGTAAACAAAATCTTTCCTCTAAAAGAGGTTTTGTAAAAATATCAGCAAGTCGAGATTCATTACTAATAAACTCTAATATAATATCACCTTTGAAAATATGATCACTGATAAAATGATGCTTGATTTCTATATGCTTTGCACTAGAATGATGCACAAATTTTTTTGACAAACATATGGCACTAAATTATCACAAAATATAGGAGTAGAGGAAAGAAATAGATCGTAGTCGAGAAGCTGATACATTATCCATAGAACTTGTATACAACAGCTTCCAACAGCTAAATATTCTACTTTCGGTTGTTGATAAGGCAACACAATTTTGTTTCTTGTTATGCCAAAAAACTAGTGCATTTCCCAAAAGTTGACATGTTCCACTAGTACTTTTTCTGTAGAACTTATCACCTGCAAAGTGTGCATCTGAATATCCACTTAAAGTAAAATTGTTGGAATGAACATACCATAATCCTAGTTAAGAAGAACCAATGAGGTATCTTATAATATGTTTAACAGTAGTAAGATGGGATTCCTTAGGAGCCGACTGAAATCTTGCACACTTACAAACACTGAACATAATATCTGGTCGATTAGCAGTGAGAGATAATAAGGATCCAATCATTCCTCTATACATAGTTTCATCAACACTTTTTCCATTGCTGTCTTCATCAAGCATCGTTATTGGACTCATTGGAGTTCCAATAGACTTAGCATTCTCCATGACAAACTTGGTATACTTGGTTTGGCTAACGAAAATCCCTTTAGGAGACTGTTTTATTTGCAGTCCAAGAAAGAAAGTTAATTCTCCCATCATACTCATTTCAAATTCTCCTTTCATAGAAAGAGCAATTTTTTTATATAGAACAGAGTTAGGACTACCAAAAATAATATCATCGACTTAAATTTGAGTAATAAGATTACCTGAACTTGAATGCTTAATAAACAGAGTTGTATCTATAGTACCTAGTTTGAAACATTGATTTAGAAGGAAAGAGCTTAACATTTCATACCATGCACGAGGAGCTTGCTTGAGTCCGTACAGAGCTTTATTCAGCTTGTATACATGATCTGGGAAAGTGACGTTTACAAATCCAGGAGGTTGTTTTACATATACCTCTTCAAAAACGTACCTGTTTAGAAACGCACTTTTTACGTCCATTTGAAACAGTTTGAATCTTTTGTGAGCGGCAACTGCAAGTAGTATTAGAATTTATTCCAATCTTGCTACAGGTGTGAAGGTATCATTATAGTCGATTCCTTCTTGATGAGAGTATCCTTATGCAACTAGCCTTGCTTTGTTTCTGTGATGACCCAGCCAGTCGTCTCATGAGTTACTGCTCTGTTTCCCCCATTTCTGCTTCTTATTGCTTTGTTTATTGGTTCTAGGTATGATTGGGTTGGTTGGCTCGGGTTCGGAAAGGTTTTGAGAAGGTTTGAGACACCTAGTCTCTTTTGAGAAAGCTTAAGTTGGAAAAGTCAACCGGATATTGACTTATGTGTTAAAGGGCTTGGATGTGAGTTTTGATGGTTCGGATAGCTTCAGCGGATGATTTGGGACTTAGGAGCGTGATCGGAATGTGTTTTGGAGGTCCGAAGTAGATTTAGGCTTGAATTGGTGAAATTGGATTTTTGGCGCTTTCCGGTTGATAGGTGAGATTTTGATATAGGGGTCAGAATGGATTTCTGAGAGTTTTAGTAGTTCCGATGTGTAATTTGGGATGTGTGTGCAAAATTTTAGGCCATTCGGACGTGGTTTTGTTGAGTTTTTTATCAAAAGCATAATTTAGAAGATTTTAGAATTCTTAGGCTTGAATCCGATGCGAATTCAGTGTTTGATATTATTTTGAGCATTCCAAAGGTTGGAATGAGTTTGAATAAGGTTATGGGTTATGTTTGTATTTTTGGTTGACGTCCCGGGGACCTCGGAGTGATTTCGGATGGTTGACAGAGAGATTGGGAGTTTGGTGATGTGAGCACGTGATTTTTGCCTCACAAGAATTACTCCAAAAAGAATTCCCAAAATTAAATTTTTATCTAATTATTTGCTAAAAGGAATTACTGTGCAATTTGCTTAAGTGTTTGCATATTTTGTGCATATTTAATTAATGCATTGAAAATACAAAAATATAGCATCTGCATTTAGATTTTAGTTTTGTATTTTTAGATTAATTAAGTAAATTATTGCTTTACAAAAAATGTAAAAAAATAGTTTATTTTTCTTTTAATTCTAGTCTAGAATTTTAGTAATTTTTCCTTTAATTGATACTTAATTTAATCGTGGTAATTATAATTTGAAGTCTAGTTATTTTAATAGGATAATTTAATCAGGGATTAATTTAGGTTTGTATTTTAATTTTAGTTTAAAAATATTTAAAAAAATTAGAAAATGAAAAAAAAGAATAAGAAATGCATTTGGGGCTACATTTAATTAAAAGATTCCACGCGCAAGTCGTTTTACCTAATACCCAACCAAAACCAGCCCAAAACCTATGCCACACCCGGTCCATTCAATTCAGACCTCAAAGACGACTCAAACGACGTTGTTTCAGTGTCAACCAATCTCAACCGTCCATTCCCCACATCCAACGGCCAGGACTTAACCCATTACCCGTTTAACCCGACCCTGAACGGTTTCCCCCTAAACCCAATCCAGCCTCTAATCCTAATAAACGACATCGTTCAAATTAATCAAATAATCCAAGCCGTTGATCTCGTTTGATTGAACGGCCTGGATTTAACGTCTCCCCTAGTATATAAAATAGACCCCGCCCCCTCATAACCCCCCACATCTCATCGCTCATCTTCCTCACCCAAACCCTAGAGACCAGCCGCCACCATTCCCTACCGCCTTCCGGTGGCGACGCCGGCTCCGTTCACCTCCAAAATCACACCCCAGAACCACCACAACCCCCTCTTTCCAAATCCCCGATCTGTTTCCCTCGAATCTTGCCAGAACCTCTCGAATCTCAAATCTAAGATCGAGGCCTAAAAGTTTAAAATCGGTTTCCCATGAACCTAATAACATGCATCGATCCATACCTCTAATCTTCGTCATTAGAAGGATTGATTCACTACAAAACCGATGCTGCTCATTTGTTCTTGACAAAGAATAAATGATTGGGATCAGTTTCGGATGAATCAAAGTATCGAGTGTAATTTCAAGTTTAGCCGATAAGTTCCCTTCATTATTTCTGTTCGTTTAGTGTTTGTTTCATCTCTATCTCTTCTTCTTTTCTACTTTGTATATCTTAGTTGTCTGACTTTGGATTGAAATTACAATAGTATCTTCCTATTAGGTTAATTTGTTTGTTCATTCATTTATGTCCATCTTTAGCTTTTATTTTAATTCCTAAAAAAAGGATTGTGCCCTAATTTTGGTTTATCTGTTCTGTCTAGTTTTAGGTTTGTATCCGACTTCTATTTTAGTTGTTTAAGCTCATGAGTTTGTCATTGAATTAGCAGGTTTCCAATTTTCAATTTATGTTTATATTATTCTAATAGGCAGCATATTAGTATCCTCGTGATGTTTTGATTCCTTGTTAAAACAATTATGTTAAATGTGTCAAAGGTCGAATCTCAAATAGGCTCTTCATTGTTCTTTTCTTGCTAATGTCAGTTCAGATTATTCATATGAAGGGTTATTGTTGACTCTGTTTCAATACTAAACCTATTTAGGTTTCAGAAACTGATGCCCTTTGGTTCTGGTTGCCTAGCAATTCTGTAAATGTTTAGAACTTTCAGAGATTCTAATTGAATAATTAGGAACTTAAGGGGTAGTCTGGGAATTATTTAATAAAGGAGATTGTTTACCTAACTTAGAAAGCTTCTCAATAGTGGTAGGGTAGAAATTGCATTACTGAATTAATTAAAAGCACTAAGTTAGTGGATAGTTAAGAAATGAAAAGCAGAATTGATAACGGGAATGGCACTAATAGAATGCCGATTTAAAGGTTGAAGATCAGAGAACAAAGGGGAGGGAGGCAGAACATTATGACAGAGAGGAGAAGAACATTCTGACAGAGAGGAGAAGAACATTCTGATATTCTGAAAGTATTGAAAAATACAGATTTTTTTAGAAATAAGAATCCAATAAATCAGCTGAAAACTCTCTATTGTATCATTGAGCCTCAATAATTCCTGATTCTTTTAAGCTCTGGAAACAATAATGTTCAGTGATGGGATTTGAGTTGGTTTGATACTAGTTTTTGGAAGGTTTTGATCAAATTGTGTTAAAGACTACTGTTCCATTGGATTGTAAATCAATTTTCTGGTTTCATTTGCTGAATTTGGGTTGTGTTGTTGTTGCTGTCGATTTCTGATGTTTAAAAATTGCTGATCCTTCTTTATTTCTTTGTCCCTTCAATCTCAGGTACCTTCTTAGCCCCTGAATAATGATTGATTGTTGAACATGTAAATCAGGTGGAATACTAATTGGATACATGCTGCATTTGAACTTAGTTTCCCCTGTTTCTCATACTGCTTTAATATTCTGTAATAGATATGTAGTTTTAGATGTTATCTAAGCTATCATTTGCACATTTAATGTTGTGTATGTTCAGTAGTTATATGTATGGGTAATTGGACATGTATGTATGATTCTGTTGTGTATGTTCAATAGTTGTATGTATAGGTAATTGGACATGTACGTATGATTCTTATTTGAGATTAGTATGGTTCGAAGTATTTTGCAAGCATGTTCTGTGTTTACATTTGCTCCTGAATGAGTTTGAAATGTCTAAGGATTATATTGAAAGCTTTAGTATGATTTTCTGGAATTCATGAGAGAACTAGATTCTAATGTACTGGTTTGGTGACTATCAGTGTTAGGGGAAATTCAAGTTAGTTTAGTTATGTTGAAAGTGATTCACTGCTTACATGTCAATTGAGCAGATATGGTTGTTTTAAATCCTACAAGTTTTGTCAACGTGAGGTTTAATTAAGGTTTAAATATCAGTATTTCAAGTTAATTTAGGGCCTTGAAAATTTAGAATCAAATGTTGTATAGTTTCTCAAGAATTGGATCCTTAATTGTTTTCTATTTCAAAATCTTGGAGTTGTTTGTATGTTGTGACTAGCTATTTAGGTTCAATCTGAACTTTTGCTGCTCAGCCATCATTGGATCACGATACAGACTCGATGTCGAGTCTAATTGGTGTTGGTTCTGAGGCTTTAAAGAATTTGGGCCTTCTGCTTGGGCTCAATTTGGGCCTTCTGCTTGGGCTCAATTTGGGCCCAGAATTTTAAAATTAATAAGAAATGAAAGTGATAGGCCCTGTTGCATGAGTTTTCTTTTGTTTGCTTCAAAACAGGGTTCTTCACTGTTAGTTGGGGTTGGTACAATTTCGTTTTAAGATTGGCCCAGTTCCCCAATATTACAAGTTAATTATGTTAGTTTCTTTAAAAGGGATTATCATACCAATTGGGCGAATAATTATGACCCTTTAATTTGATGGTTGCTAATTAGTAGGAAGAAAATATATTTTTGATTCTTGCTCATATCTAAAGTACTACATATTGATGCAAACAAACCTTGAGCTTTAGTAATCAGGCTAATGATTTCGTGCGCTTAACGATACGGACTTCTCTTGGTCTCAAATCTCAATATGCTGTTAATTCCTCCTAGGCAGTTTCGAAGTGATTTGATCACAAAGAGCTTCTAAATTCAATATCTCAAGATGTGCCTGTTGGAATGATTATTTGGTTTGTTTTGTGAGCTAATCTGGTATATATTGAAATAAAGAGAGGTCTATTGGGCTAAACTCTAAGAATGAATCGGTTGAGAAAGAACTTGAAAGGCGTAAAACCTTTTTAATAACTTTTTCTGTTGCGTGTGGCATGATTACGGGTTCTAGAATTAAGACCAACGTATGAGTTCGCACAATATTGAGCGAAACAATCTTAATCTTAATAAAATACTATCGTGATTGCGTACATGTTCGCGTGACATAATTACGATTCTAAAAGCAAAAATTGGAGTATGCGCAACTTCGGCCCAATTTTCTTAACATTAATAAAGCATTATTAATTGTGGACACGTTCGCGTGACATGATTTTTGACGCGCCAAACAAATGGGTATATGTGCGTGTAACCAGTTTCAAGATAATTTTCTTGATTAAAAAGCGTTGAAAGGTAAATGCACATAGGTTTTAAAATCAGTAATAGTACAATTTTAATAAGCCAAGTATGATCAAAGCGACCGTGCTAGAACCACGGAACTCGGGAATGCCTAACACCTTCTCCCGGGATAACAGAATTCCTTACCCAGATTTTTGTATTCGCGGACTGTATTACAGAGTCAAACTTTTCCTCGATTCGGGATTAAATCGGTGACTTGGGACACCATAAATCTCCCAAGTGGCTACTCTGAATCTTTAAATAAATAAATCTCGTTTTGATTGTCCTTTAATTGGAAAAACTCCCTTGTATTTATACCCTTTATGGGGTGTAGTAAAAAGAAGGTGTGACCGGTGAAACTGCAGATTTTTGTTGTTTCTATTGTTTCCGCACTTGCGGATTGGGGACCGCAGGTGCGACACCGCAGATACGGGAAAACCAGTCACAAAAGCGGAAGAGCCTAGGAAGGCAACGAATGCAGAAGCGGTTGGGGAGTCGCACCTGTGATGGTGCAGGTGCGGGCAATGCATCACAGATGCGATTTTGGCCGCCTAAGTGAAAACCGCTGAAGCGGTCCATTGACCGCAAAAGCAGTACCGCGGGAGCGGGATTTTGGCCACAGATGCGAAATCCCTAGGCCAGAAGGTATAAATTATTTCCTTCGCGGTTTTTGAGCTATTCCACCTTTTCTAAGTCGGCTTGTGGAGCTTTTTGGGCGATTTGAAGAAGGATTTCAAGAGGGTTTCATTGAGGTAAGGATTTTGGACCTAAAACTCGTTTCTATGGTATTATTTCATGGATTAGAGCTGTAATTAATGAAATTTAAGGGTTAAAATTTGGGAAAACTAGGGCTTGGTATTGGAGACCTAGACTTGAGGATTTGAGGGACCATTTTTGGTCAGATTTTGATACTTTTGATATGTATGAACTCGTGGGGAGATAAACAATCTATTTGTTACACCCCGCAATATTACATCAATATTACGTCTCGTAGTATTACATTACGACAATGTTACCTCTGCAGTAATATACGATGATGTTACGTCTAGTAGTATTAAGTTACGATAGTGTTCTACCCAGCAGTATTACATTACGGTGATGTTACCCTTCGCAGTAGTAAGTTATGACAGTGTTGCACCCTATAGTATTGTATGTTAAACCATCTAAATCTTCCACCATCTAAATCTTAGACGTTCTTAGACGTTCAAGATTTGTACTACCAGTCCTTGGAAAATATTTTGTATTAAAATTCAGTTGTCTCATCTTTGACTCACATCAGTATTATTATATTTTGTTTTATTGTTAATTGGCTTACCTAGCGGGTTGGGGAAGGTGCCATCATGACTAGTTGAATTTTGGGTCTTGACAAGCGGTATTTTGGAAATCGTCTAAACACTATGTAATAGAGGCTAAAGTTATAGTACTTAAACAAGGCCGTTGAAGAAGCTGAATGGCTTCAAAATTTCTTGAAGATATTCCATTTTAACCCACAATATTGGCACAGATATGCATACCTTGCGATGATCAAGCGACAATAATATGGGGCTGGAAGCAAGTGTGATTTTCTCTGTTGATTGCGTTCGCTGAAGTTCTGTGATTTGTAATGCTGCTATTGCAGAATAATTGTTTTGTTCTATCATGTGAGGAATTAATCCAACAACCTTGGGCAATAGTGAGGTGATTAAATACCTTCAGGAAACTCAGTTTTCTTTTGGGCTAGAAACTTTTTCTTTTTTTTTATTCATCAGCATTTCTATCTCTTTTTTGTTTATTAGTATGCAGAAATTTTATGGTTTCGAGCATAGTTTTACTGACACTATGCACGGCTGGCAATAAAAAAAACACCCAACTTTATTTGTCAGTTATTATTTTAATAATATTGTGTATATGTTGTGAACAAAAAAAAAAAAAATTGAGGTGGTCATACTTTTTTTAAGTGAGTAGAAAACGGCACGTGATTCAACTTCGAACTAAAGGCGAACAACCGGCTTCGCAAGAAAATAGAAGCCCTATCCATTAGAGCCGAAAAGTGTACTGGTTGTTTGAATCGTGAAATGGTCGCATCACCTTATACTTCGGACCCATGGCAAACCTGATAGATTTTCATCAATCACTGTTATAAGCTATGTTTGTACATAATTGACTTGTCCTTGACTTTTTTGATTTTGAAACACAATAAACAAAAATTCATAACTAACGCAGGTTCGGTCGAATTCAGTAGCTTTGGTTCAAATTCTATATTTGTCTTAAAATTTTATGAAATATACATCAATTATTAATTTAGAACCCACTAACTTAAAAGAATTAGAATTCTGAACCCATAAGGTTCAAATCCTGGCTCCGCCTCTGAACAAAGTATTAAATGTAGGTAATAAGTTTTCTAATGAATCCTATATATATATATAGTAGGGGAATAAAACCCAAAATATAGAAAAATAAAAGGAAAAGTCTAATATGCTAAAACATAAACCAAAAACCCTAAAGATTACATAAACGAAGACATAATTAAGTCTAGTCAAGGGATTCATGGAACTCTTCTCCATCAAATTCCCATTCATTTTCTTTTCGAACGACATCTTCTTCCTCCTAAGTGTAATCACATTCAATATTGAAAAATTTTCGAACAGCCATGTGCGACTTGTTCTTTATATCTTGTCAGCAACAGCCTGACCACAATGACCGAGCAAAGCCTTAATGTGAAGGAAATTCGCAGCAAATATGATGTTGACAAGTCTTTGCATCTTAACGCTAACGAATTCCTTATCAAAGTCCTTGCTTTTTGTTTTCTTAATTTCTTCTTCATCTGAACCCGAGATTTCTGCATGCTTCTTGAGGTACTCGATAATCTTGACTAGGGTTTCAGTGTCAACGTTTGGTAGTGGTATGATGTTGGATGCATCATGATGTTCTACCATGTTCTTGAATGTTACAGACACAGCCGACTCCAATGTTATGGAAGATAAGGCTTGTGCCTTAGGCTGGGCCCATTTTTTAAAAATAATAGGTTTAAACTATTTAAAAAAATAATATTTACTACTTTTAATATAAAAGTTTAATTATTAATATAAAAAGAAAGAAAACTTGTTAGATATATAAATAAAGTAATAACTTAACTTACTTAAAAATGGCAGATGAATAGTTTTCCTAACGTTTCAAGTTTTCAATTTTTACTCCTTCATTAGATAATGTGTAAAATCTTACTCTCTTTCTTATATTCTCCAAGTCAATCTTTCTTATTCCCAATCTCTTCATATTTCAAAAATCCTACATATTTTCTGTCTTTCTCTTTGATATTCTTACTTACCTTCTTTCTCCAAGATTTCATTAGTTCAAGTGCTCAATAATACTTTTAAGCTTCCAATAGTTCTATAAAATCTTATTTAAGATCAACAATTTTTCAAGAAAGATTAAATGATGAATTGGCTATATTATCAATTGAAAAGGAATAATCAATTTTAAAATGATTATTAACAATTTTGTATCTTAAAAAGTAAGAAGAATAGACTTTAAATAAAACCAATCTTATAACTTGTTTTTAAATATTTAGGCCGCATACTAAATTTTGGCTTTAGGCCCCACATGTTCTTGAGCCACCTCTGATTACAGACCTGATGGCGATGGATTCTTCTAGTTGGAACTCGTTGCCATCGCTACTCTTCAAGATTAAAACCTTATTCTCTGTTGCGGGTGTTGTTGAAGATGAAGCCATGAGAAAGTTTTTCGGAGGAGAAGATTTGAAGAAAAAGCTCCAAAGGAGTGAATGATGAGGAATTGGTATTTATAGGGCTAAAGCTAAAGCAAAACATATTTGGCTTTAGTTCTTGGTTTTTCTTTAACCAACTTGGTCTCGGAAACCAACTTTATAACTGACTTCAGCCTAAAAAAATCCAAAACTAGTTTTTTTTCCTTTTCATTTTTCTCAAACCAATTCAGAAATGAATATTCAAAACCAAATTCAAACACGTTCCGGAAAGAAAACTAAAACCAACAAAGATGCCCAAGTTTGAGTTATTTCTTTAGTATTTTAGATCTATAAAGACAGCCATGATTTCCTCCTACTACTTATGCAGAAAAACAAAACCTCATATTTTCTTAAAATCGCCTTTCATTAATTATGCCCTTTTGGACCATTATTATAACTACCAATGCCTTGGGAAATGCTTAAAGGAGAAATATATATGAATTTCCCATTCATCACATATTTATTGCCATGCATGAAAACCATAGGAGTCGTAAGTATGAGGAATTAGAAAATTTGATAATAAAGTAAAGTCGTAAAGTAACAGAAATGGAAGAAATATAATGTTCGATTCAATTTCTTTAATCCCATAAAGTTACCCAAATAATACAAAAATCAACCCCCCCCCCCAAAAAAAATGCTAGCACTACGCACCCTTGACATAATATCACTAATATATTTCCCCTATTTTTATCTAAGATGGTCAATCTTAGATTAAATAGTGAATTGAACAGAACCCTCAGCAGCTACTGTTTGCAGCAACCTTCAAATGGGATTTATGAACTCAAAAACTTATGTCTGAATTTGTTTGCATCTGTTGGAATATAAAGCAAGATATAAGCAAAGGAATAAAGGAGATATGAATATTCTGGTCATTAATTTTATTCAATAATCAAAGCCATATTTATACAAGAATTTATAACTGAAAAGCTCTAAAGAAAAGCAGAAAAATCAGCAGCAGATTATCCCTAACAGCTATATCCTAACAAATAACAACAGAAAGATAAGATTCTACTAACAGTTACAAGGCTTATTTATCTCAACAACTTCCTTACTTTGAGCAGATTTTGAACTTCAACAGTTATGCAAAATTTTCAGCTGTTGAGGCAGTAATTTCAAC
Organism: Nicotiana sylvestris; assembly: GCF_000393655.2. Taxonomy (NCBI): domain Eukaryota; kingdom Viridiplantae; phylum Streptophyta; class Magnoliopsida; order Solanales; family Solanaceae; genus Nicotiana; species Nicotiana sylvestris. The sequence goes on from NC_091061.1 coordinate 31,893,212, forward strand.
ACTCCTCCTTGACTCAAAAGCAGCAACACCAAGTTTTCTCTAAGAAATTCAAATATGGATCTAGGTAGAGCCTTAGTTAAAATATCAGCAATCTGAAATTCGTTTTTGCAATATAATGCTACCTCTCCATTCTTATGCAATCTCTTAAGAAATAAAGCTTGATCTTGAAATGTTTTGTCTTCCCATGGAACACAAGATTATCTGCAATAGAAATTGCAGCTTGATTATCAACAAAGATTCCAGTGCTTTTCTTTTGCTCCATGTACAAATCTGTCAGCAGTTTCCTAACCCAAAGAGCTTGATTCATAGCTGATGCAGCTGCAATATACTCTGCTTCAGCTGTAGATTGAGCAACTACATCTTGCTTCTTTGAACACCAAGAGAATGCACCGGAACCAAAACTGAAACAATAACCTGAAGTGCTTCTCATATCATCTAAGCAGCCCGCCCAATCGGTATCAAAATATCCATGAAACTGAAAGTCTAAGGCTCTTTTGAACATGATGCCAAAATTAACAGTACCTTTGACATATCTAATAATATGTTTAGCTGCTTGAAAATGAATTTCACTAGCACAGTGCATATACCTCGAAAGTAAACTCACAGAATGAACAGTATCTGGCCTTGTTGCAGTCAAGTACATCAGGCAACCTATCAAGCTCCTATAAAGTCCTATATCAATCTTTTCAGCTCCATCTTCTTTGCAAAACTTCTTCTTTTGATTCATAGGAGTTGTCATAGGCTTGCAATCCTCCATTTTGAACTTTTTCAGTATTTCAGCTGGCATATAAAAATCTCATTTTGATTTTACTGAACTTCCATCCCAAGGAAGTAGAACAGCTCACTAAGGTTTGTCATCTCAAAGACCTCCTTCATTTCAGTGTTAAACTGCCTGATTAAGTCTAAACTGATACCTGTAACTAATAAATCATCAACATATGGAGAGATAATAGTTAAATATGTTTCTTCCTTCGGGATATACAGTGTGGACTCACTCAAACTTTTCTGAAAGCCTAAATTGAGAAGATGAGCATCAATTCTACTATACCAAGCTCTAGGAGCTTGCTTCAACCCATATAACGCCTTCTTTAATAGATATACCTTGACTTACCTTTCACAGAAAAACCTTCAGGTTGTTCTACAAAGATTTGTTATTCAAGGTGACCATTGAGGAAAGCAGATTTCACATCAAGTTGGTGGATCTTCCATCAATGTTGAGCTGATAAAGCTAGTAGCATTCTCATTGTATCCAAGCGAGCAACAGGAGTGAAAGTTTCTGAAAAATCCACTCCATACATTTGTGCATACCCTTTCACAACTAGTTTGGCCTTGTATTTATTTACGGAACCATCAGGGTTGAGCTTGGTTCTATAAACCCACTTGACTCCAATAAATTTCTTATGTGATGGTCTATCAGCCAGCTCCCATGTGTTGTTCTTTTCTATCATTTTCAGCTCCTCCTACATTGCAGTCCTCCATTTCTCATCTTTGGTAGCTTCTGGAAATCCTGCAGGTTCTAAAATAGCAACATTACACCTTTGACATATATCAGAAAGTGGTTGTGTGCCTCGGACAGGTACATCATCAACATCTTCATCTAGACACTCTAGATTTTTTTGTTTTTCACCATCTTTCCAGTTCCAGGTTGTTGCGGAAGCCAAATGTATAGAGTGTGAATAAGTCACAACTACTATACCAAAATTTATGACAGCCACCAAATAATAAATAAGACAACAAAGCAACAATAAAGGGAACACCAGAATTTACGAGGTTCGGCTAATTTTGCCTACTCCTCGGACACAACCAATATTTTATTCCACTCCAAAAATACAAGTGAAATAATACTAAAGAGAGAAGATACAAATGCCTTAAACAGATGAGAAGGCAAATGAGAGGTGTGTTTCAATCCTAAACATTAGGCCTTCTTTTATAGGGGAAAAATCCCCCCCAAACTTAACTCCCAACCAATGTGGGACTTTGGCATTTTGCCAAACTTCAACAAATCTCCACCTTGGCAAAATTCCACATTTTCAATTCTCTCTCAATAACAAATTTTGGTTGTGTCTTCATCTTCAATCTTCAGTGTTCAACAATGTTGATCAAATCCAAACAATGTTGAAACTTGATCGTAGTCACCACCTTTGTCAGCATATCAGCAGGATTCTCCGTAGTATGAATTTTCTTCACTGTGACTCCACCTTCTTCTATGATTTCTCGTACAAAATGATATCGAACATCAATGTGCTTCGTCCTTGCATGATAAACTTGGTTCTTCGCTAATTGAATAGCACTTTGACTATCACAAAAAATTGTGATACCTTTTTGTTCAACACCAAGCTCCTTTAGCAATCCTTGAAGCCAAATTGCCTCTTTCACAGCCTCTGTAATAGCCATGTACTCTGCCTCTGTTGTAGACAAAGCAACTGTTGACTGCAAAGTAGACTTCCAACTAACTGGTGCCTTTGCAAAAGTAAACACATAACCAGTAGTTGATCTTCGTTTGTCCAGATCACCCGCAAAATCTGAGTCACAATATCCAACTACAGACTGATTGTCTTCCTGCTCAAAAACTAACCCGACATCTACAGTATTATGAATATACCGTAGAATCCACTTCACAGCTTGCCAATGCTCCTTCCCTGGATTGTGCATATATCTGCTAATAACTCCAACAGCTTGTGAAATGTCAGGCCTTGTGCAAACCATTGCATACATCAAGCTACCAACAACATTTGCGTATGGTACCTTTGACATATACTTTCGTTCAACTTCATCCATTGGCGACATAGTAGTACTTAGCTTAAAATGGGAAGCAAGTGGAGTACTAACTGGCTTAGTCTTGTCATCTATGCCAAAACGTTGAAGTACTCTCTTCAAATATTCCTTTTGAGATAAACAGAGTTTCTTTGAACGTCTATCTCTAATTATCTCCATGCCAAGAATTTTCTTTGCCTCACCCAAATCCTTCATCTCGAACTCCTTCTTCAGTTGAATCTTCAACTTATCAATTTCTTCCAAATTCTTGGAAGCTATCAACATATCATCAACATATAGGAGAAGATATACAAAGGAACCATCTTTAAGCTTGTGCAAATACACACAATGATCGTATTTGCTTCTCTTGTACCCTTGCCGCAACATAAACTCGTCAAATCGCTTGTACCATTGTCTAGAAGATTGTTTCAATCCGTACAACGATTTTTCAAGTTTGCACACCATATTTTCTTTTCCAGCAACTTTGAATCCTTCTGGCTGAGTCATGTAGATTTCCTCCTCCAAGTTTCCATGTAAAAACGCAGTTTTTACATCCATCTGAACTAGTTCCAAATCCAATTGTGCTACTAAAGCCAACATAATTCTAATGGAGGAATGTTTTACAACTGGAGAAAACACTTCATTGTAATCAATTCCCTCCTTTTGAGCATATCCTTTGGCCACCAATCTTGCTTTGTAGCGAACATCTACTTGGTTAGGAAATCCTTCCTTCTTTGCAAATACCCATTTGCACCCAATTGCTTTCTTTCCCTTCGGGAGATTGGCCAATCTCCATGTATGATTCTGATGAAGGGACTGTATTTCATCATTCATGGCAATCCTCCACTTATCTTCTTCTGAACTTTGGACAACGTCTTTATAAGTAGTAGGAACATCATCAGCTACAATTGAGGTTGCACAAGCAACCGTCTCTATGAGACGAACAGGTTTCGTTATTGTTCTTTTTGGCCTGCTGGTTGCTATTGATTCAAGTTGTTGTTGAGGTTCCTGAGTTGGAATCTCCTCTACTGGCTCTCCTTCTAGAGGATAATCTTCATTTGTTTCCTCCTCTGCTTCTTGTGTAGGAAAAATAAATTTTCCCTCAAACTCCACCTGCTTAGAAGCACCTTTATTTTGTTTGGTATCTTCTGTTACCTTATTTACCATAGCAGATTCATCAAAGGTAACATCCCTGCTGAATATTACTTTCTTTGTCATAGGACACCATAAGCGATATCCTTTGACTCCAGAAGTAATTCCCATAAAAATAGCCTTCTTTGCCCTTGGATCCAATTTTGACTCCGTCACATGATAATATGCAGTTGAGCCAAACACGTGCAAAGAGTTATAATCTACAGCAGGTTTTCCGTACCATTTTTCAAATGGTGTTTTGCCATCAATAGCAGCAGATGGTAGACGATTAATGAGGTGGCATGCATATGTAATTGCCTCATCCCAAAATTCTTTGCCCAAGCCACCATTGGACAACATACACTGTATCTTCTCCAGCAAGGTCCGGTTCATACGTTCTGCCACTCCATTTTGTTGTGGTGTATGTCTAACAGTGAAGTGTCGGACGATGCCATCATTTTCACATACCTTATTGAAATGATCATTTTTGTATTCACCTCCATTGTCTGTGCGAATACACTTGATCCTCCTGCCTGTCTGATTCTCCACCATCGTCTTCCATTTGAGAAAAATTCCCAACACTTCATCTTTGCTCTTCATTGTATACACCCATACTCTTCGGGAAAAATCATCAACAAAGGTTACAAAATAGTGCTTCCCACCCAATGAAGGTGTTTTGGAAGGACCCCAAACATCAGAGTGTACATAATCCAAAATGCCTTTAGTATTATGGATCGCTGTACCAAATTTAACCCTTGTCTGTTTCCCTTTGACACAATGCTCACAAAACTCCAAGTTGCAAGCCTTTACTCCTTTTAACAATCCTTGATCTGATAGAGTTTTCAAGGATTTTCCTCCAGCATGTCCCAAGCGCATGTGCCATAGCTTGGTTGCTTCTGCCTCTTTGTCGTCACTGGATGTCACTGTCGCTGTCCCAATAACTGTACTGCCACGATAGCGGTACATATTATTATTCTTCCGATTAGCCTTCATTACCACTAGTGCACCGGAGCATACTCTCATCACTCCATTTTCTGCAATGATTTTGAACCCTTTTGATTCCAGGGCTCCCACAGAGATGAGATTCTTCTTCAAATCCGGTACATATCGAACATCTGTTAATGTTCTGATCATTCCATCATGGTTCCTTAATCGTATTGAACCAATGCCATATGAGGTAAGAGGGCTGTTATCCGCTGTGTGGATGACTCCATATTCTCCTTCTTGAAATTCCACAAACCAGTCCCTGTTGGGACACATATGATGGCTACAAGCCGAGTCCATCAACCATATGTCTGATGATGTTAATGACTCTGTTGTAACTAATGAGAAGTCTGAATCATCACAATCAGCTACATTTGAATCCATAATGGCCTTTCCATTATTATATTTGGCCTTATTCTTCAACTTCGGACAGTCTTTCTTCCAGTGCCCTTTTTCTCGACAAAAGGCACATTCATCTTTGTTGGGTCTGGATCTTGACTTGGATCTTCCCTTCTTTGTCCTCGTTTGATTTTGAGGACGACCCCTCACAAATAGTGCTTCTCCTTCTCCGCCCTTCTGTTTTTCTCGTTTTCTTTGTTCATAGCTGTACAAAGCCGAACAAACTTCTCTGAGAGAAACTTCGTCATTTCCATGGAGTAGAGTAGTTTCAAGGTGCTCGTACTCATTAGGAAGTGACGCCAATAACATCAAGGCCAAGTCACCATCATCATAAGTTGTATCCATATTTTACAAATCTGTAACCAACTTATTGAAACTGGTGATATGTTCATTCATCGTGGTACCAGGAACATAGGTGAAGTGAAACAATCTCTTCTTCATGTACAATTTATTTTGACTGTTTTTCTTCAAAAATTTATCCTCCAGTGCTTTCCATAATCTACTTGCAGAAGTTTCCTTTGTGTATGGATATTTCTGCTCTCTAGCAAGGTAGGATCGAATGGTACCGCAAGCAACACGATTGATAATCTTCCAATATTCTTCTCCAATAACATCTGGTTTCTTTTCTTCAATGGCCAGATCTAGCCCTTGTTGAAAAAGGACATCTAGAACCTCGCCTTGCCACATCCCAAAATGCCCGGACCCGTCAAAAATTTCTACCGCAAATTTCGCATTTGACACAATTCTTGTCATAAGCGAAGATGCCAATGATGACGTATTGTTGACACTTGATGTAGATTCTTCTTGTTTATTGTCTCCCATATTTGACACAAATATTATTTAATAGCTGACGACACAAATCAAGATTATTTCCTTTCTGATGTAGAAGATCAGACTAAGCTGCAACTACAGAGCATACTCAGACAGAACCTTGACTCAGTTACCAAGATAAATCTTTTCTGATGTGGAAGATCAGACTATGCTGCAACCACAGAGCATACTTAGACAGTACCTTGGCTCTGATACCAATTGTTGCGGAAGCCAAATGTATAGAGTGTGAATAAGTCACAACTACTATACCAAAATTTATGACAGCCACCAAATAATAAATAAGACAACAAAGCAACAATAAAGGGAACACCAGAATTTACGAGGTTCGGCTAATTTTGCCTACTCCTCGGACACAACCAATATTTTATTCCACTCCAAAAATACAAGTGAAATAATACTAAAGAGAGAATATACAAATGCCTTAAACAGATGAGAAGGAAAATGAGAGGTGTATTTAAAACCTAAACATTAAGCCTTCTTTTATAGGGGGAAAATCCCCCCAACTTTTGTTTTCCCACCGATGTGGGACAAACATTTTGTCAAATTCAACACAGGTGTCATTCTCCAAGAACTTGACATCCCTACTAACAACAACTTTGTCATTTTGAGGTTGATAGATCTTGTAAGCTTTTGAGATATTGTTGTATCCTACAAACATTCCAGGTTCAGCCTTTTTATCTAGCTTATCTCTTTTCACCTGAGGTACATAAGAGAAACAAAGACAACCAAAAACTTTCAGATTTGTTAGCATAGGTTTGTAACCAAACCAAGCCTCAAATGGAGTCTTCTTCTGCAAAGCTTTGGTTGGCAATCTGTTTAGCAAAAATACTGCAGTATTTGCAGCTTCTGGCCAAAATTGCTTAAGTAACCCTTTTTCATGGAGTAAACACCTTGTCATTTCCATTAAGGTCCAATTTTTCCTCTTTACTACTCCATTTTGTTGAGGAGTCTATGGTGCCATTAGCTGATGCTCAATTCCTGCTTCATCACAAAACTGGTTAAACTTTTCTAAAGTATACTCAGATCCATTATCTGTTCTTACCATCTGAATTTTGCAGCCACTCTGATTTTCCACCAAAGCCTTATATTTCCAAAATACACCAGCAACCTCAGATTTAAAATTCAAAAAATAAATCCAACAATATCTGGTGTAATCATCAATAAAGGCAACGTAGTACTTACTGCCCTTAAGAGATGGTGTTTTTTTAGGTCCACCCACATTTGTGTGAATAAGTTGCAGCTTATGCTTTGCCCTCCAAGATGACTTCTGAAAAGGAAGCCGAGTTTGTTTCCCATAATGGCAAGCTTCACAAGCAGGTAGATTTTTCTCAATGCTTGGAAAGCCTTCTACTAGGTGATTTTCTTTCATGAAAAGTATTGCATCATGATGGAAATGTCTCAAGAATTTTTTGCCATAGCTCTAAGTTATTGGCTGACTGGACAACTGCAGCTTGTTCCTCCTCCAGCAGGTTCAAAGAAAAAGTTTTTGCCTCTCATCTTGATCTTGGATAACTCCTTGTTATCAGTATCCTTGATCAGACACGCTTTAACTTCAAACAACAACTTGAAACCATTTTCAAGTAGGTTCCCAACACTTAAGAGGTTTTGATCAAGATCGGGAATAAAAAGAACATCAGTTATAAGTTTCTACCAGTAAGGCTTTCAATTGCAACGATTCCTCTACCTTTCGCATCGAGTAATTCTCCATTTTCAATCCTGACTTTGCCAATGACAGAGCGATCTAGCTCTTGAAAGTGCTCTTGATCATTGGTCATATGATTTGTGCATCCGTTGTCAATTAACCAGCTTTTAGAACTGTTGTTGCTAGCAAATCAAGTTGCTACAAATAATTGTTCTTCTTGATGTTGATTTAAAGTGGCGTTGGCTTCCTCACATTGTGGTTGTGACTTGCATACCCTCTCAACATGTCCTAGTTGACCACATTTGTTGCACTTGACATCTGGTCTCCACCAACATTTTTGTTAAGGATGATTTATCTTTTTGCAATGAGGGCAGGGTCGATGAGCTCCTCCCTGATTATTATTGTTGTTGCTTTGTCTTTGCTTCCTGTTCTTTTTTATGCCTTTGTTTGAATCAATGTTATATGATTTAGCTTGAAAAGCTCCTTCGACAGAACTTTCCTTCCTCATTATTCTCCTTTGCTCCAATGCCTGCAAAGCTTTAACAAGTTCTGCCAAGGTGATACTTGACAGATCTTTGGAATTCTCTAAAGAAGAGATCGTGGCTTCATATTTATCAGGCAGTGTTACAAGAATTTTTTGAACAATTCTTTCATCATTAAATTCCTCACCAAAAAATCTCACCTTGTTGGCTATGTTAAGCAATTGGTCTGAATAATCCTTTATAGTTTCTGATTCTTTCATTTTCTTCATTTCAAATTCTCGAATTAGATTCATCACTTGCATATTCTGCACTCTTTCATTTCCTTTGTATTCTTTTTTGAGATACTCCCAAATTGTTGCTGCAGACTGCATTTGCATAATTCTAGTGAGAATTGAAGGTGATACTGCAGAGAAAAGACATGTTTTGGCTTTGGCTTTCCTTGTCTTTTTCTCCTTGTGAATTTTATCTGATTAATTGTTGGATTATTTCCAAGAGGAGTTACTTCGTAGTCCTCTTGCTTCCCAGAGATCCAGTGCTTCAAGATGAACTGTCATTCTAATTGTACAAGCTTAATAATTCTCACCATTGAAGACTGGTGGAGTTAAGAAGCTCGATTCAGAATCCATTTTCTATAAACTATTTAAAATAACAGTTTAAAGAATGTATTGTGATATGCTTTGAGTGGAAGAATTGATATTTGGTTCACTCTCTACTCACAAGTCCCTCAAGATGGCAGGCTCTAGATACCAATATGTTGGAATATAAAGAAAGATATAAGCAAAGGAATAAAGGAGATATGAATATTCTGCCCATTAATTTTATTCAATAATCAAAGCCATATTTATACAAGAATTTATAACAGAAAAATCATCAACAGATTATCCCTAACAGCTATATCCTAATAAATAGCAACAGAAAGATAAGATTCTGCTAACAGTTATAAGGCTTATTTATCTCAACAACTTTCTTGCTTTGAGCAGATTTTGAATTTCAGCAGTTATGCAAAATTTTCAGTTGTTGAGGCAGTAATTTCAACAGCATCTGACATCTGCAACAAATGGCGGATATGGGGCGCATACCATTTCACCCTCTCGACGTGTTCTTTTTCTTTTTAACAAGACTCTTGAAATCCTATGAGTCTATATATTAGGGTTGCTTAGAAGTTAGTCTACCCTAAACCCTAATTCACACCTATATAAAGGGATACATATTCCCTTGAAGAGGCGTCTCAAAAATCCCATAAACTCTTGGGATATCACAAGAAATCAAAATATGGCCAGATACTTCTTGACAATTAAATAGTTCAAGAGGAATAACGGAGATAATGAGGAGAGAAGAATCAAGAGAATTGTACTCGCAATTAAATAGTAAAAATATTTTTCTCTTATATTGTGATTGCACTTTATTTTTCATGTCTTAAAAATTTATTGCAAACATATTTTATTTTATTAAATCCAATCACTCTAAGTTCTCATTACTTGAGGTGTTGGGGGATTTGGCAAGACCCCTACCATGTCTATTCCCACAAAAAAGATTACGTACAATGGAGGGGGACATGGACCTTACCTCCTCAGATGATGATATGAAAGGCAAGACAATGAAATATATATATATATATATATATATATATATATATATATATATATATATATATATATATATATATATATATATATATATTCCTGGGAGCTACTGGAAGGTGTAGTAACTTCTTGCTGCATTTATTGCCAACACATCAGCCATTGGTTTGCTTCTCTGAAGTAGTGCGCAATGTTAACTTGGACATGGTTCATGAGCCTAGAAATTTCTTCAATCAGGCCTTTGATATGAAGGTTGTCGGTGTTCCTAGCAATGATCATACTGGCTACTATCTGAGAGTCAATCTCTAGATAGAAGTCATTATATCCCTGTTGTATACAACTTTGAACTCCTACATTAGCGGCCACTGCTTCAGTGCTATTGTTGGTGTTGCATTGGACTGGCAAAGAGAAGGCCATTATCAGATCACCTTGGTAATTTCTCACTGTGCCTCATATTCTAGCTCTTCCCATATCTTTTAGAAAGCTTCCATCAGTATTGACTTTAATCCTTCCAATGGGGGTTTTTTCGGGTTACGTGATGCACTATTGGAGTTGGGTTCCAATACTCTAATTTTTTCAAAAAACATAGGCCATGGACATGTAACTTTGTATTTGGGGAAGGCCATACTCAGAGCTGCTTGGATAGTCCACATTACTAGTTCTCTTCTTTTGTTTATAGAATTAGGGATGAAATTATTGAGAATCGTCTCTATATATGAGTGTGATTATATATGCTTAATTTATTGAGGTGAATCTCTGGTATATAATGATTTCTAAAGTGAAACTTTAATTTATACTCAATGACATATTATAAATTATCTCTTTTTTAGATATTCTGAAATTGGTATCAATTTTTCTTAATCACGAAAGTATTCTCCAACCTCTACAATACTCATCTCAAGAGGCCGCGGAGATGAGAAGCAAAGCTTATATCCTAGCCCTATCGTTTGTGTCCATTTTATGAACAATTAATGTTGTCATAGTAAACAAAATCTTTCCTCTAAAAGAGGTTTTGTAAAAATATCAGCAAGTTTAGATTCATTACTAATAAACTCTATTATAATATCACCTTTGAAAATATGATCACGGATAAAATGATACTTGATTTCTATATGCTTTGCACTAGAATGATGCACAAATTTTTTTGACAAACATATGGCACTAAATTATCACAAAATATAGGAGTAGAGGTAAGAAATAGATCGTAGTCGAGAAGCTGATACATTATCCATAGAACTTGTGTACAACAGCTTCCAACAGCTAAATATTCTGCTTCGGTTGTTGATAAGGCAACACAATTTTGTTTCTTGCTATGCCAAGAAACTAGTGCATTTCCCAAAAATTGACATGTGCCACTTGTACTTTTTCTGTCGATCTTATCACCTGCAAAGTCTGCATTTGAAAATCCACTTAAAGTAAAATTGTTGGAATGAACATACCATAATCCTAGTTAAGAATAACCAATGAGGTATCTTATAATACGTTTAACAGTAGTAAGATGGGATTCCTTAGGAGCCGACTGAAATCTTGCCCACTTACAAACACTGAACATAATATCTGGTCGACTAGCAGTGAGAGATAATAAGGATCCAATCATTCCTCTATATATAGTTTCATCAACACTTTTTCCATTGTTGTCTTCATCAAGCATCGTTATTGGACTCATTGGAGTTCCAATAGACTTAGCATTCTCCATGACAAACTTGGTATACTTGGTTTGGCTAACGAAAATCCCTTTAGGAGACTGTTTTATTTGCAGTCCAAGAAAGAAAGTTAATTCTCCCATCATACTCATTTCAAATTCTCCTTTCATAGAAAAAGCTTTTTTATATAGAACAGAGTTAGGACTACCAGAAATAATATCATCGACATAAATTTGAGTAATAAGATTGCCTGAACTTGAATGCTTAATAAACAGAGTTGTATCTATAGCACCTAGTTTGAAACCTTTATTTAGAAGGAAAGAGCTTAACCTTTCATACCATGTACGAGGAGCTTGCTTGAGTTCGTACAGAGCTTTATTCAGCTTGTATACATGATCTGGGAGAGTGACGTTTACAAATCCAGAAAGTTGTTTTACATATACCTCTTCAAAAACGTACCTGTTTAGAAATGCACTTTTTACGTCCATTTGAAACAGTTTGAATCTTTTGTGAGCGGCAACTGCAAGTAGTATTCGAATAGATTCCAATCTTGCTACAGGTGCGAAGGTGTCATTATAGTCGATTCCTTCTTGATGAGTGTAACGACCCGAACCGTTGTTTCCTGTATTTTCGTCCTGTATTCCCTGTTAAATACTTATTCGTGTTTTAATATGTGTACTTGGTGAATTTGAGTCAATTCGGATCGAGTTTGGTATGAAATGGGACAATTAGTCTCTTTAAGGAAGAATTAGTTTGGAAAAGTCAACCGGACATTGACTTGTGAGTTAGAGGGCTTGGAATTGAATTCCGATGATTCAGTTAGTTTCGGGGGATGATTTAAGGCCTAGGAGCGCAATCGGAATTAATTTTGGAGGTCCGGTGAAGAAATTAGCTCATTTTGACAAAGTTAGTATTTTGGCGATTTCCGGTTGATAGGTGAAATGTTGATCGGACGGTCGGAATGGAGTTCCGAGAATTTTTGTAGCTTCGTTATGCCATTTTGGATATGTGTGCAAAATTTCAAGTCATTCGGACATATTTTGGTCGAGTTTTGATCGAAAGCGCGTTTTGGAAGTTTTAAAGGAACTTAGACTTGAATTCGGTGTAATTCGATAATTTTGGTATTAGTCGAGGTGTTTTGATAATTGGAACAAGTTTGAATAATATTATAAGATGTATTGGTATTTTTGGTTGAGGTCCCGAGGACCTCGGGATGATTTCGGATGGCTAACGGGAACTTTTGAAGTTGGAAATTTCATAATAGACGAAAGTTGTAAATGAGTGCGCACAAGGCCTCACTTTGAACGATAATATCTCTCGTTATATAAGGAGTTGTGTGAGCTACAACCTATTAAATTAAAGCCCTTTGAGTCTAGTTTCCAACGAAACAAACCGTTAGTCATTTGGAAGTGTATACAGGAAGTTATGCCCATTTCACGGGTCAGGTGTCAGAGAGCGCGAAGTATCGCGCGAAGTCGCGCATTTCGCGCGTCTGAGGCAGAATGCTCAGCAAAACGCGCGAACAACGCGCGAACTACGCGACTGAAGGTTTTCAAGTACTCTAAAAATCGGAAATTAGAGGAATTGAGTCATTCTCAAGCCTAGGGCTTCCCCAACGCCCCAATTCGACCAAGGCACCCAATTGCACTCCTAAGGTAAGATTTTTGGAGTATTTTGAGTTGATTACTACTCCCAAACACTTATATTAACATGGATTGATCTTAAAAATCCTTAGATTTTCAAGAAATTCCTTCAAGAACTCAAAGAAGGGTTTTGCAAGATTTCTTCCAAAAGGTAAATCCTACACCTTAGACTCACATATATGGATATATTATGGAAATATGAGTATGAGTCAAGTATTACAACTTATTGTATGGTGGTTGGAAGCCATAAATTCCCTATTTAAATACATGAACATGGTAGGGATTTAGAGGTGTTTATTTGATGGAATTTTTGTTGGTTTGGGTGTGAATGGTTGATCACACATGTGATGTTAGGAGTATAAATTGTTAAAGAATAATAGTGTGATGAATTGTTGGTTAATGGTGATAGTTGGAGGAACCAATGCTATAGTTAAGAGGTGTAAATATTTATACCTACAAGATGTTTGATAATATGCCTAAATGGCATAATTTATGGGATCTAGTACTAATATTGGCCATATTGAGTGTTATATTGTAGATTGAAGTTACATAACTGTATGGGATCATTATAGTATCATTAAGGGGCGAATTTCAGATATGTATGGTTAAAACCCCGTCTTTTAGAAATCGAACTTCATCGAGGTTTGTGTGATTTTTGGCAGATTCGTCACACGAGGAGGCCAATTAGAGAGGCAAGGGCATAGCGAGCTAGAGGTGAGTAATAGATGTAAATATTGTTCTGAGGGTTTGAAACCCCAAACTTTCACATCGTAACGCTATATTGAGGCGTGACACGCACTCCATGGCGAGTGCGGGGTCGGATACTACTGGGGATTGTGACTTGGTCCACCCCGTGTGATGTTTATACTATACTGGTGATTGATACACATACTTCATTGATATTACTGGGCTTGATGCCATGTTTGGGGCCTTGTGCCGATTTGTAAAATCCTTCGAGGATTGATATTACTGCTTAGCATGATTTGCATATCATTTAATTTCAGTCCAAGGTTTTAAATGTTGTTTTGCAAACTCAGCCATAATTCTAAGTGTTGAAAACTTAAATGATATTTTTAAATGTATTCCGGGCTGGGAACTTCTGCTTTGTAAATGCCCAAGGGGCTTATTATATTATTTTCTGGACTGATTATAAAGTGACTTGAAACAGTGGTAACAATGACACTGGATGATATACTTGAACAGTGGTAACAATGGCACTGTATGATATAATTGGTCAGGTAACAATTGCTGACCGGTCAGGTAACAATTGCTGACCGGTCAGGTAACAATGATTGACCAAGATATTGCGCTTGGGCTGTAGGATCCCCTCCGGAGTCTGTACACACCCCCAGTGAGCGTCGTCGACGATAAATAAATAGTGATGGCTCGGGCTGCACGCCGCAGTGGGTACGGGAATGTACCATTATATGCATTGCATTGTATTCGTGTATTTGTATCTATACTGTTGTTTAGCTGCTCAGTTCCATATGTTGCTGCATATTTGGATTTTAGCTTACTTTGTGTATTTACTGGGTTTTCTTATCTTCGGACTGTAGTTACTTTTATTACTCACTGGGTCGGAGTACTCACTTTACTCCCTGCACCTTGTGTGCAGATCCAGAGCAGTCTCAGGCACAGTAGATCCAATTGATCAACGGATCCAGCATTTTGGGGAGTATCAAGGTAGCTGTACGGCGTTCGCAACATCGATTTCTTCCGTCCTATCCTATCCTATCCTATCCTATCCTATCCTATCTTTTTCTTTTTTTCTTCCGCATTATCAGACTTTGGATACACTATGTATTAGGATGATATTCTGTACTCTAGAGGCTCAGATTCGTGACATCGGATCCTAGTGAGATTATGTTGTGTATTTTGTTAAACTCTTTAGTACTTTGATCTTGAATTAATTAGTATTTCCATCTGCTATTTTTGATAAATTGGGTTAAGTGTTGAATAATGGTCGGGCTTGCCTAGTAGTGTGTTGGGCGCCATCATGATCGGGATTTGGGTCATGACAAGTTGGTATCAGAGCCTAGGTTACTTGGTCTCACGAGTCATGAGCCGGTTTAGTAGAGTCTCGCGGATAGGTACGGAGACATCTGTATTTATCCTCGAGAGGCTGCAGAACCTTTAGGAAAAACTTCATATTCTTGAATTCTTATCGTGCGTCCTTGATTCAGCTTGAAAAAGTAACTTTTACAATTCCTTCCACGTATTTGTATGCGCACATGAGCGCTCAGTATCAGATGTGCCTTGATGGCTTGTGATTCCCTGAATGAGGGGAGAGACATGATCTCTATTAGTTGATATTGGGCCAGTCTGAAGGACTTAAGGCCGAATCTTCGCCTATGGCTTGAGCATCGAGGTGCTGATTTTGTGAGCAAGTACTTTGAACTCATATGTTCATTATTGTCCTTATTAGCCGGAATGGCGGTTGGATATCCACGTCATGAGTAATATGTATGGTAGTGGAAGGTATACCAAAAATAGTAACTAAAGGTAAAGCTAATGGGTGATTGGCTTATGAGGGAAATCTATTTGTCATACTAGTTAGATAAGTCTAGGAGCTGAGATCGCTTCTGTAAATGTATTATGACGAAATCTATGAGTCGAGGAGACCACCTTGAAGGTCGAAAACATTTAAAGAAAGAATATGTTCTTACTCGGTTGAATAGCCCAATAATGGAGGATTGAAAGGTATTTTCTATGTGTTATGATTCAAATAGGTACAACACATGTCCATGTATCAATTTTGATAGTATAATACATGTAATATTTATATTAATGTAATTGATATACGTTGTGATGCTTTGTCAAGTTGTGGATGTGTTGTTAGGATGGTTTTGGTGATTCTCTAGCAGGTGGATAGGCCCAATTACAAAGGAGACTCTACCGAAATTTTTGAAAAATTTGGGACTTAGTAAAAATTTGGTCCCCTAGAGAGTAGGCTTAACTATTATGTGAGTGAATGAAAGAAAATGCAGAAGAGTTAAAATTTCAGATGAATTGTGTTTCCACAAGCTTATGAAGAAGTGAGTTTAATCTCACTATGGTATTATCTCAGTCTGCCACACAGATGCCTCTGTCTTATTTGATCCGGAATCCACATATTCTTATGTGTCTTTATATTTTGCCCGTCATTTGAGTATGCCCTGGGAGTCTCTTACTTTACATGTTCATGTGTCTACCCCGGTGGGCGATACTATTGTTATGGACCGTATGTATCGGTCATGTGCTGTGATTATTGGGGGTCTGGAGACCCGAGTTGATCTACTGTTGTTGAGCATGGTAGATTTTGATATTATTCTGGGCATGGATTGGTTATCTCCGTATCATGTTATTCTAGACTGTCATGCTAAGACAGTTACTTTGGCTATTCC
Source organism: Nicotiana sylvestris (assembly GCF_000393655.2). Taxonomy (NCBI): domain Eukaryota; kingdom Viridiplantae; phylum Streptophyta; class Magnoliopsida; order Solanales; family Solanaceae; genus Nicotiana; species Nicotiana sylvestris. Next base: position 31,909,684 of record NC_091061.1, read on the forward strand.
GGGTGTACCGAGGATCGAGTGGCGTGGCATAACTTATTATGTCTCTAGCAGAGTAATTTCTTTCTTGAAATCCCAGCGTATGGTTGGGAAAGGTTATGTATCATATCTGGCTTTTGTGCGGGATGTTGGAGCTGAGACTCCTAGTATTGATTCTGTCCCAGTTGTGAGGGACTGTCCTGATGTATTTCCTGCAGACCTGTCGGGCATGCCGCCGGATAGAGATATTGATTTTGGCATTGACTTAGTGTCGGGCACTCAGCCCATTTCTATTCTGCCATATCGTATGGCACCAGTAGAACTGAAAGAATTGAAGGAACAACTTCAGGAACTCTTAGATAAGGGGTTCATTCGGCCTAGCGTGTCCCCGTGGGGTGCACCTATTTTATTTGTGAAGAAGAAAGATGGCACAATGAGAATGTGCATTGACAGTTGAATAAGGTAACAGTGAAGAACAAGTATCCTTTGCCTCGCATTGATGACTTATTTGATCAGCTTCAAGGAGCGAGGGTATTTTCTAAGATTGATCTCCGTTCGGGCTATCACCAGTTGAAAATCAGGGAGTCGGATATTCCCAAGACTGCTTTCAGGACTAGATATGGTCACTATGAATTTTTGGTTATGTCTTTCGAGCTGACCAATGCCCCAGCAGCGTTCATGCATTTGATGAACAGTGTATTTCAGCCTTATCTGGATGCATTTGTTATTGTATTTATTGATGATATCCTGGTGTACTCGCGTAGCCAGGAGGAGCATGCCCAGCATTTGCGTGTAGTGTTGCAGAGATTGAGAGAGGAGAAGCTTTATGCAAAATTCTCCAAATGTGAATTTTGGCTAAGTTCTGTGGCATTTTTGGGACACATAGTGTCCAGCGAGGGTATACAGGTTGATCCAAGGAAGATAGAAGCAGTGCAGAGTTGGTCTAGACCGTCCTCAGTCACAGAGATTCGGAGTTTTCTTGGGCTAGCAGGCTATTATCGCCGATTTGTTCATGGGTTTTCTTCTATTGCATCGCCTTTGACCAAGTTGACTCAAAAAGGTGCCCCATTTGTATGGTCCGGCGAGTGTGAGGAGAGCTTTCAGAAGCTCAAAGCACTTCTGACCACAGCTCCAGTGTTGGTGTTACCATTAGCTACAGGTTCATACATGGTATAGTGTGATGCTTCCGGAGTTGGGATTGGTAATTCCTTCCAGAATTCGTTTTCCTTTTGTGACACGTTCGAATTAGTATCCTATTGGCATATTGGGGCATCATATGCAGCTTTTGATTATATCTGAGGTGGCTTATTGCCTGGGCAGTTCGTAATGGGTGAGACAAGATCATTGAATTCGAGATCAGTGCAATCTGAGTATATAAAGTAAATTAAGGGGCTAAGACTATTGTCTGGTTCAGAATGAGGTGATAGTTTTTGCCAGAAGTATAGACCCAATGAATTATTGATTCGGCAGTGTTATAAATTTATACAGATCTTATCCGTCGTGTCGGTATTGTAAGAATTTGAACAAGACCTATATGTGTCATGCAGAGCATGAGATGTGTAATGGTTTTTCTTCTAGAGGGGATCAATGAAAGTTCTTGACTAATTGAGTACGTAAACATTCCTGATTTGGAAGGGGAGGTGAGGTCCTCATGTTACCTTAGGATGATATGGTATATGCGATATGTTGTGAAGGATTGAGAATTGCGTGTGTAAGGTCATGGTTCAGTCCTGAATGGAAATTCATAACATTCTTAGGCAGTACAGGCAACTTTGGGTGATTAGATAAATGAGCTTCAGATGATTAGGGCGAATGATTTTCAGATGATTAAGGAAATTTTATTTCTAATCATAGTGATTTGTAGAGGTTACATGTTTCAGAAAAAGGCCAATGTGATTAAGTTGATGGCACTTCAATAGTATTGGGGTAAGGTATGATGATGCGTGTGCTACATGGAGTTGGAGACTGGGAGTTCTCATGTACAGGCTATATTGTGGTTGTGGATCGTGTGCGTCGGTACTATTTAACGGCTATCAAAATTTGGAGGTTCGAGTAGATCTTTACTTGCTGGTATGTTAGATTTTGTATGTGATGTCAGAATTTAGACTGGTTGTCTTAGCGTCAGGCAATTCTGAACTATTGTGCCATGGGCTATGCCGGGAATGCCACGGGTTGAGTGGCGAGGTGAGTTGGATTATGTTCTATCAGGTTTGCGTAGTAGGTGTTATTTGTATCACCGTGGGTGTAATGATTTGCTCTGGCTCCAGCTATAAATTGAGCATGGTTGTCGATTTCAAGCATTGTGACTTGAGGTGTTTCATGTGGAGTGGTATTTGGATAAGATCGTGCGTTGCAGCAAAGATGTGTGGAAACATGACCTTGCTGGTCAAATTTGTGTGTCTTATTTCTATGATGTGAGACCGGGTCTCAGCCTTGTGTTGTGGCAGTACTAGAGTTTGAGGTACAACTCTCTCAGTTGAGTCATATTCATGATTTGAGTATGTTCGGACTGTTTCTTATAGGTGCGCGTATTATGCAAGTTGTGGCTTAGGCATGTATTGGGGTGTTATAACACCAGAGTGGTATGTTGGATTCGAGGTGATCATTAGGGGCAGTGATGAATACGAACAAAAATCGATTTCGGCTTGTTAGGAGGATAATATCGAGCTTCGGCTCGGAGATCTGTTGTGATATTAGTAAAAGAGGAAATGACTTTATAAATGGTTGATCTGAGAAATGGTTACGTTTTATTGCGTGTTTTATTAATAGTTGGTAGTATATGAATGTGTTGGAATAAGACTTTAGCTAACAAGAGATTTCCTATCGGTATTTGGGTATTGTTGACAACTGCTGCGAATAGAGACTATCGTTCCGAGTGTTGGATTGTGGGTTATTACAGCTGGTTCGTGTTAATTCTGGGTATGACTTCGGAAATTGCAATGTGGGTCTACGGTTTATGGTCTAAATGGCTATGAAATTCAGTTTTATTGTATTATCAGACCTACGTGAGATAGGATGACGTGAGTTCATCCCCAGATTTATACATGGTAAGGTTATTCAGCAATTGTTGGGCTTTTGGAACAAGTCTGGGCACGTTTGAGGACGAACGTTTGTTTTAGTTGGGGAGAATGTAACGACCCGAACCGTTGTTTCCTGTATTTTCGTCCTGTATTCCCCGTTAAATACTTATTCATGTTTTAATATGTGTACTTGGTGAATTTGAGTCAATTCGGATCGAGTTTGGTATGAAATGGGACAATTAGTCTCTTTAAGGAAGAATTAGCTTGGAAAAGTCAACCGGACGTTGAGTTAAGAGTTAGAGGGCTCGAAATTGAATTCTGATGATTCGATTAGTTTCGGGGGATGATTTAAGGCCTAGGAGCGCAATCGGAATTAATTTTGGAGGTTCGGTGAAGAAATTAGCTCATTTTGGCGAAGTTAGTATTTTGGCGATTTCCGGTTGATAGGTGAAATGTTGATCCGACAGTCAGAATGGAGTTCCGAGAATTTCTGTAGCTTCGTTATGCCATTTTGGATATGTGTGCAAAATTTCAAGTCATTCGGACATATTTTGGTTGAGTTTTGATCGAAAGCGCGTTTTGGAAGTTTTAAAGGAACTTAGACTTGAATTCGGTGTAATTCGATAATTTTGGTATTAGTCGAGGTATTTTGATAATTGGAACAAGTTTGAATAATATTATAAGATGTATTGGTATTTTTGGTTGAGGTCCCGAGGACCTCGGGATGATTTTGGATGGCTAACGGGAACTTTTGAAGTTGGAAATTTCATAATAGACGAAAGTTGTAAATGAGTGCGCGCAAGGCCTCAATTTGAACAATAATATCTCTCGTTATATAAGGATTTGTGTGAGCTACAACCTATTAAATTAACGCCCTTTGAGTCTAGTTTCCAACGCAACAAACCATTCATCATTTGGAAGTGTACAGAGGAAGTTATGACCATTTCACGGGTCAGGTGTCAGAGCGCGCGAAGTATCGCGCGAAGTCGCGCATTTCGCGCGTCTGAGGCAGAATGCTCAGCAAAACGCGCGAACAACGCGACTGAAGGTTTTTAAGTACTCTAAAGACCGGAAATGAGAGGAATTGAGTCATTCTCAAGCCTAGGGCTTCCCCAACATCCCCAATTCGACCAAGGCACCCAATTGCACTCCTAAGGTAAGATTTTTGGAGTATTTTGAGTTGATTACTACTCCCAAACACTTATATTAACATGGATTGATCTTAAAAATCCTTAGATTTTCAAGAAATTCCTTCAAGAACTCAAAGAAGGGTTTTGCAAGATTTCTTCCAAAAGGTAAATCCTACACCTTAGACTCACATATATGGATATATTATGGAAATATGAGTATGAGTCAAGTATTACAACTTATTGTATGGTGGTTGGAAGCCATAAATTCCCTATTTAAATACATGAACATGGTAGGGATTTAGAGGTGTTTATTTGATGGAATTTTTGTTGGTTTGGGTGTGAATGGTTGATCACACATGTGATGTTAGGAGTATAAATTGTTAAAGAACAATAGTGTGATGAATTATTGGTTAATGGTGATAGTTGGAGGAACCAATGCTATAGTTAAGAGGTGTAAATATTTATACCTACAAGATGTTATACAATATGCCTAAATGGCATAATTTATGGGATCTAGTACTAATATTGGCCATATTGAGTGTTATATTGTATATTGAAGTTACATAACTGTATGGGATCATTATAGTATCATTAAGGGGCGAATTTTAGATATGTATGGTTAAAACCCCGTCTTTTAGAAATCGAACTTCATCGAGGTTTGTGTGATTTTTGGCAGATTCATCACACGAGGAGGCCAATTAGAGAGGCAAGGGCATAGCAAGCTAGAGGTGAGTAATAGATGTAAATGTTGTTCTGAGGGTTTGAAACCCCGGACTTTCACATCGTAATGCTATGTTGAGGCGTGACACGCACTCCATGGCGAGTGCGGGGTCGGATACTACTGGGGATTGTGACTTAGTCCACCCCGTGTGATGTTTATAGTATACTGGTGATTGATACAAATACTACATTGATATTACTGGGCTTGATGCCATGTTTGGGTCCTTGTGCCGATTTGTAAAATCCTTCGAGGATTGATATTACTGCTTAGCATGATTTGCATATCATTTAATTTCAGTCCAAGGTTTTAAATGCTGTTTTTGTAAACTCAGCCATAATTCTAAGTGTTGAAAAACTTAAATGATATCTTTAAATGTATTCGGGGCTGGGAACTTCTGTTTTGTAAATGCCCAAGGGGCTTATTATATTATCTTCTGGACTGATTATAAAGTGACTTGAAACAGTGGTAACAATGACACTGTGTGATGTACTTGAAATAGTGGTAACAATGACACTGGATGATATACTTGAACAGTAGTAACAATGGCACTGTATGATATAATTGGTCAGGTAACAATGGCTGACCGGTCAGGTAACAATGACTGACCAAGATATTGCGCTTGGGCTGTAGGAGCCCCACCGAAGTCTGTACACACCCCCAGTGAGCATCGTCGACGATAAATAATTAGGGATGGCTCGGGCTACACGCCGCAGTGGGTACGGGAATGTACCATCATATGCATTGCACTGTATTCATGTATTTGTATCTATACTGTTGTTTAGCTGCTCAGTTCCATATGTTGCTGCATATTTGGATTTTAGCTTACTTTGTGTATTTACTGGGTTTTCTTATCTTCGAACTGTAGTTACTTTTATTACTCTCTGGGTCGGAGTACTCACTTTACTCCCTGCACCTTGTGTGCAGATCCAGGGCAGTCTCAGGCACAGTAGATCCAGTTGATAAACGGATCCAGCATTTTGGGGAGTATCAAGGTAGCTGTACGGCGTTCGCAACATTGATTTCTTCCATCCTATCATATCCTATCCTTTCCTATCATTTTCTTTTTTTCTTCTGCATTATCATACTTTGGATACACTATGTATTAGGATGATATTCTGTACTCTAGAGGCTCAGATTCGTGACACCGGATCCTAGTGAGATTATGTTGTGTATTTTGTTAAACTCTTCAGTACTTTGATCTAGAATTAATTAATATTTCCATCTGCTATTTTTGATAAATTGGGTTAAGTGTTGAATAATGGTCGGGCTTGCCTAGTAGTCTGTTGGGCGCCATCACGACCGGGATTTGGGTCGTGACAATGAGAGTATCCTTGCGCAACTAGCCTTGCTTTGTTTCTGTGACGACCCAGCCAGTCGTCTCATGAGTTACCTCTCTGTTTCCCCCATTTTTGCTTCTTATTGCTTTGTCTATTGGTTCTAGGTATGATTGGGTTAGTTGGCTCGGGTTCGTAAAGGTTTTGAGAAGGTTGAGACACTTAGTCTCTTTTGAGAAAGCTTAAGTTGGAAAAGTCAACCGGATATTGACTTATGTGTTAAAGGGCTCAGATGTGAGTTTTGATGGTTCGGATAGCTTCAGCATATAATTTGGGACTTAGGAGCATGATCGAAATGTGTTTTGGAGGTTCGGAGTAGATTTAGGCTTGAATTGGTGAAATTGGATTTTTGGCATTTTCCGGTTGATAGGTGAGATTTTGATATAGGGGTCAGAATGGATTTCCGAGAGTTTTAGTAGTTCCGCTGTGTAATTTGGGATGTATGTGCAAAATTTCAGGTCATTCGGACGTGGTTTTGTTGGTTTTTAATCAAAATCGTAATTTAGAAGATTTTGGAATTCTTAGGCTTGAATCCGATGCGAATTCAGTGTTTGATATTATTTTGAGCGTTCCAAAGATTGGAATGAGTTTGAATAAGGTTATGGGTTATGTTTTTATTTTTGGTTGACGTCCCGGGGACCTCGGAGTGATTTCGGATGGTTGACGGAGAGATTGGGAGTTTGGTGAAACTGCAGATTTTTGTTGTTTCTATTGTTTCCGCACTTGCGGATTGGGGACCGCAGGTGCGACGCCGCAGATACGGGAAAACCAGTCACAAAAGCGGAAGAGCCTAGGAAGGCAAGGAATGCAGAAGCGGTTGGGGAGCCGCACCTGTGATGGCGCAGGTGCGGGCAATGCATCACAGATGCGATTTTGGCCGCTTAAGTGAAAACCGCTGAAGCGGTCCATTGACCGCAAAAGCAGTACCGCGGGAGCGGGATTTTGGCCACAGATGCGAAATCCCTAGGCCAGAAGGTATAAATTATTTCCTTCGCGGTTTTTGAGCTATTCCACCTTTTCTAAGTCGGCTTGTGGAGCTTTTTGGGCGATTTGAAGAAGGATTTCAAGAGGGTTTCATTGAGGTAAGGATTTTGGACCTAAAACTCGTTTCTATGGTATTATTTCACGGATTAGAGCTGTAATTAATGGAATTTAAGGGTTAAAATTTGGGAAAACTAGGGCTTGGTATTGGAGACCTAGACTTGAAGATTTGAGGGACCATTTTTGGTCGGATTATGATACTTTTGATATGTATGAACTCGTGGGGAGATAAAGAATCTATTTGTTACACCCCACAATATTACATCAATATTACGTCTCGTAGTATTACATTACGACAATGTTACCTCTGCAGTAATATACGATGATGTTACGTCTAGCAGTATTAAGTTACGATAGTGTTCTACCCAGCAGTATTACATTACGGTGATGTTACCCTTCGCAGTAATAAGTTACGACAGTGTTGCACCCTGCAGTATTGTATGTTGAACCATCTAAATCTTCCCCCATCTAAATCTTAGACGTTCTTAGACGTTCAAGATTTGTACTACCAGTCCTTGGAAATTATTTTGTATTAAAATTCAGTTGTCTCATCTTTGACTCACATCAGTATTATTATATTTTATTTTATTGTTAATTGGCTTACCTAGCGGGTTGGGGAAGGTGCCATCACGACTAGTTGGATTTTGGGTCTTGACAAGTGGTATTTTGGAAATCGTCTAAACACTCTGCAATAGAGGCTAAAGTTATAGTACTTAAACAAGGCCGTTGAAGAAGCTGAATGGCTTCAAAATTTCTTGAAGATATTCCATTTTAACCCACAATATTGGCACAGATATGCATACTTTGCGATGATCAAGCGACAATAATATGGGGCTGGAAGCAAGTGTGATTTTCTCTGTTGATTGCGTTCGCTGAAGTTCTGTGATTTGTAATGCTGCTATTGCAGAATAGTTGTTATGTTCTATCATGTGAGGAATTAATCCAACAACCTTGGGCAATAGTGAGGTGATTAAATACCTTCAGGAAACACAGTTTTCTTTTGGGCTAGAAACTTTTTCTTTTTTTATTCATCAGCATTTCTATCTCTTTTTTGTTTTTTAGTATGCAGAAATTTTATGTTTTCGAGCATAGTTTTACTAACAGTATGCACGGCTGGCAATAAAAGAAACACCCAACTTTATTTGGCAGTTATTATTTAAATAATATTGTGTATATGTTGTGAACAAAAAGAAAAAAATTTGAGGTGGTCATACTTTTTTTTAAGTGAGTAGAAAACGGCACGTGCTTCAACTTCGAACTAAAGGCGAACAACCGGCTTCGCAAGCAAATAGAAGCCCTATCCATTAGAGCCGAAAAGTGTACTGGTTGTTTGAATCGTGAAATGGTCGCATCACCTTATACTTCAGACCCATGGCAAACCTGATAGATTTTCATCAATCACTGTTATAAGCTATGTTTGTACATAATTGACTTGTCCTTGACTTTTTTGATTTTGAAACACAATAAACAAAAATTCATAACTAACGCAGGTTCGGTCGAATTCAGTAGCTTTGGTTCAAATTCTATATTTGTCTTAAAGTTTTATGAAATATATATCAATTATTAATTTAGAACCCACTAACTTAAAAGAATTAGAATTCTGAACTCATAAGGTTTAAATCCTGGCTCCACCTCTGAACGAAGTATTAAATGTAGGTAATAAGTTTTCTAATGAATCCTATATATATATATATATATATATATATATATATATATATATATATATATATATATATATATATATATATATATATATAGTAGGGGAATAAAACCCAAAATACAGAAAAATAAAAGGAAAAGTCTAATATGCTAAAACATAAACCAAAAACCCTAAAGATTACATAAACAAAGACATAATTAAGTCTAATCAAGGGATTCATGGAACTCTTCTCCATCAAATTCCCATTCATTTTCTTCGAACGGCATCTTCTTCCTCCTAAGTGTAATCACATTCAATATTGAAAATATTTCGAACAGCCACGTGCGACTTGTTCTTTATATCTTGTCAGCAACAGCCTGACCACAATGACTGAACAAAGCCTTAATGTGAAGGAAATTCGCAGCAAATATGATGTTGACGAGTCTTTGCATCTTAACGCTAACGAATTCCTTATCAAAGTCCTTGCTTTTTGTTTTCTTAATTTCTTCTTCATCTGAACCCGAGATTTCTGCATGCTTCTTGAGGTACTCGATAATCTTGACTAGGGTTTCAGTGTCAACGTTGGGTATGTTGAATTATGTCAAATTTCCATCCCACATCGGTGGGTTAAGGAGTTGGTGGGAAACTTTTCCCCTATAAAAGAAGGTTTAATGTTTAGGATTTAAATACACCTCTCATTTGCCTTCTCATCTGTTTAAGGCATTTGTATCTTCTCTTTTAGTATTATTTCACTTGTATTTTTGGAGTGAAATAAAATATTGGTTGTGTCCGAGGAGTAGGCAAAATTAGCCGAACCTCGTAAATTCTGGTGTTCCCTTTATTGTTGTTTTATTGTCTTATTTATTATTTGGTGGCTGTCATAATTTTTGGTATAGTAGTTGTGACTTATTCACACTATATACATTTGGCTTCCGCAACAATTGGTATCAGAGCCAAGGTACTGTCTAAGTATGCTCTGTGGTTGCAGCATAGTCTGATCTTCCACATCAGAAAAGATTTATCTTGGTAACTGAGTCAAGGTTCTGTCTGAGTATGCTCTGTAGTTGCAGCTTAGTCTGATCTTCTACATCAGAAAGGAAATAATCTTGATTTGTGTCGTCAGCTATTAAATAATATTTGTGTCAAATATGGGGGACAATAAACAAGAAGAATCTACATCAAGTGTCAACAATACGTCATCATTGGCATCTTCGCTTATGACAAGAATTGTGTCAAATGCGAAATTTGCGGTAGAAATTTTTGACGGGTCCGGACATTTTGGGATGTGGCAAGGCGAGGTTCTAGATGTCCTTTTTCAACAAGGGTTAGATCTGGCCATTGAAGAAAAGAAACCAGATGTTATTGGAGAAGAAGATTGGAGAATTATCAACCGTGTTGCTTGCGGTACCATTCGATCCTACCTTGCTAGAGAGCAGAAATATCCATACACAAAGGAAACTTCTGCAAGTAAATTATGGAAAGCACTGGAGGATAAATTTTTGAAGAAAAACAGTCAAAATAAATTGTACATGAAGAAGAGACTGTTTCACTTCACCTATGTTCCTGGTACCACGATGAATGAACATATCACCAGTTTCAATAAGTTGGTCACAGATTTGCAAAATATGGATACAACTTATGATGATGGTGACTTGGCCTTAATGTTGTTGGCGTCACTTCCTGATGAGTACGAGCACCTTGAAACTACTCTACTCCATGGAAATGACGAAATTTCTCTCAGAGAAGTTTGTTCAGCTTTGTACAGCTATGAACAAAGAAAGCGAGAAAAACAGAAGGGCGGAGAAGGAGAAGCACTATTTGTGAGGGGTCATCCTCAAAATCAAACGAGGACAAAGAAGGGAAGATCCAAGTCAAGATCCAGACCCAGCAAAGATGAATGTGCCTTTTGTCGAGAAAAAGGGCACTGGAAGAAAGACTGTCCGAAGTTGAAGAATAAGGCCAAACATAACAATGGAAAGGCCATTATGGATTCAAATGTAGCTGATTGTGATGATTCAGACTTCTCATTAGTTACAACAGAGTCATCAACATCATCAGACATATGGTTGATGGACTCGGCTTGTAGCTATCATATGTGTCCCAACAGGGACTGGTTCGTGGAATTTCAAGAAGGAGAATATGGAGTCGTCCACACAGCGGATAACAGCCCTCTTACCTCATATGGCATTGGTTCAATACGATTAAGGAACCATGATGGAATGATCAGAACATTGATAGATGTTCGATATGTACCGGATTTGAAGAAGAATCTCATCTCTGTGGGAGCCCTAGAATCAAAAGGGTTCAAAATCATTGCAGAAAATGGAGTGATGAGAGTATGCTCCGGTGCACTAGTGGTAATGAAGGCTAATCGGAAGAATAATAATATGTACCGCTATCGTGGCAGTACAGTTATTGGGACAGCGACAGTAACATCCAGTGACGACAAAGAGGCAGAAGCAACCAAGCTATGGCACATGCGCTTGGGACATGCTGGAGGAAAATCCTTGAAAACTCTATCAGATCAAGGATTGTTAAAAGGAGTAAAGGCTTGCAACTTGGAGTTTTGTGAGCATTGTGTTAAAGGGAAACAGACAAGGGTTAAATTTGGTACAGCGATCCATAATACTAAAGGCATTTTGGATTATGTACACTCTGATGTTTGGGGTCCTTCCAAAACACCTTCATTGGGTGGGAAGCACTATTTTGTAACCTTTGTTGATGATTTTTCCCGAAGAGTATGGGTGTATACAATGAAGAGCAAAGATGAAGTGTTGGGAATTTTTCTCAAATGGAAGACGATGGTGGAAAATCAGACAGGCAGGAGAATCAAGTGTATTCGCACAGACAATGGAGGTGAATACAAAAATGATCATTTCAATAAGGTCTGTGAAAATGATGGCATCATCCGACACTTCACTGTTAGACATACACCACAACAGAATGGAGTGGCAGAACGTATGAACCGGACCTTGCTGGAGAAGGTACGGTGTATGTTGTCCAATGCTGGCTTGGGCAAAGAATTTTGGGCTGAGGCAATTACATATGCATGCCACCTCATTAATCGTCTACCATCTGCTGCTATTGATGGCAAAACACCATTTGAAAAATGGTACGGAAAACCTGCTGTAGATTATAACTCTTTGCACGTGTTTGGCTCAACTGCATATTATCATGTGACGGAGTCAAAATTGGATCCAAGGGCAAAGAAGGCTATTTTTATGGGAATTACTTCTGGAGTCAAAGGATATCGCTTATGGTGTCCTATGACAAAGAAAGTAATATTCAGCAGAGATGTTACCTTTGATGAATTTGCTATGGTAAATAAGGTAACAGAAGATACCAAACAAAATGAAGGTGCTTCTAAGCAGGTGGAGTTTGAGGGAAAATTTATTTTTCCTACACAAGAAGCAGAGGAGGAAACAAATGAAGATTACCCTCTGGAAGGAGAGCCAGTAGAGGAGATTCCAACTCAGGAATCTCAACAACAACTTGAATCAATAGCAACCAGCAGGCCAAAAAGAACAATAACGAAACCTGTTCGTCTCATAGAGACGGTTGCTTGTGCAACCTCAATTGTAGCTGATGATGTTCCTACTACTTATAAAGACGCTGTCCAAAGTTCAGAAGAAGATAAGTGGAGGATTGCCATGAATGATGAAATACAGTCCCTTCATCAGAATCATACATGGAGATTGGCCAATCTCCCGAAGGGAAAGAAAGCAATTGGGTGCAAATGGGTATTTGCAAAGAAGGAAGGATTTCCTAACCAAGTAGATGTTCGCTACAAAGCAAGATTGGTGGCCAAAGGATATGCTCAAAAGGAGGGAATTGATTACAATGAAGTGTTTTCTCCAGTTGTAAAACATTCCTCCATTAGAATTATGTTGGCTTTGGTAGCACAATTGGATTTGGAACTAGTTCAGATGGATGTAAAAACTGCGTTTTTACATGGAAACTTGGAGGAGGAAATCTACATGACTCAGCCAGAAGGATTCAAAGTTGCTGGAAAAGAAAATATGGTGTGCAAACTTGAAAAATCATTGTACGGATTGAAACAATCTTCTAGACAATGGTACAAGCGATTTGACGAGTTTATGTTGCGGCAAGGGTACAAGAGAAGCAAATACGATCATTGTGTGTATTTGCACAAGCTTAAAGATGGTTCCTTTGTATATCTTCTCCTATATGTTGATGATATGTTGATAGCTTCCAAGAATTTGGAAGAAATTGATAAGTTGAAGATTCAACTGAAGAAGGAGTTCGAGATGAAGGATTTGGGTGAGGCAAAGAAAATTCTTGGCATGGAGATAATTAGAGATAGACGTTCAAAGAAACTCTGTTTATCTCAAAAGGAATATTTGAAGAGAGTACTTCAACGTTTTGGCATAGATGACAAGACTAAGCCAGTTAGTACTCCACTTGCTTCCCATTTTAAGCTAAGTACTACTATGTCGCCAATGGATGAAGTTGAACGAAAGTATATGTCAAAGGTACCATACGCAAATGTTGTTGGTAGCTTGATGTATGCAATGGTTTGCACAAGGCCTGACATTTCACAAGTTGTTGGAGTTATTAGCAGATATATGCACAATCCAGGGAAGGAGCATTGGCAAGCTGTGAAGTGGATTCTACGGTATATTCATAATACTGTAGATGTCGGGTTAGTTTTTGAGCAGGAAGACAATCAGTCTGTAGTTGGATATTGTGACTCAGATTTTGCGGGTGATCTGGACAAACGAAGATCAACTACTGGTTATGTGTTTACTTTTGCAAAGGCACCAGTTAGTTGGAAGTCTACTTTGCAGTCAACAGTTGCTTTGTCTACAACAGAGGCAGAGTACATGGCTATTACAGAGGCTGTGAAGGAGGCAATTTGGCTTCAAGGATTGCTAAAGGAGCTTGGTGTTGAACAAAAAGGTATCACAATTTTTTGTGATAGTCAAAGTGCTATTCAATTAGCGAAGAACCAAGTTTATCATGCAAGGACGAAGCACATTGATGTTCGGTATCATTTTGTACGAGAAATCATAGAAGAAGGTGGAGTCACGATGAAGAAAATTCATACTACGGAGAATCCTGCTGATATGCTGACAAAGGTGGTGACTGCGGTCAAGTTTCAACATTGTTTGGATTTGATCAACATTGTTGAACACTGAAGATTGAAGATGAAGACACAACCAAAATTTGTTACCGAGAGAAAATTGAAGATGTGGAATTTTGCCAAGGTGGAGATTTGTTGAATTATGTCAAATTTCCATCCCACATCGGTGGGTTAAGGAGTTGGTGGGAAACTTTTCCCCTATAAAAGAAGGCTTAATGTTTAGGATTTAAATACACCTCTCATTTGCCTTCTCATCTGTTTAAGGCATTTGTATCTTCTCTCTTTAGTATTATTTCACTTGTATTTTTGGAGTGAAATAAAATATTGGTTGTGTCCGAGGAGTAGGCAAAATTAGCCGAACCTCGTAAATTCTGGTGTTCCCTTTATTGTTGTTTTATTGTCTTATTTATTATTTGGTGGCTGTCATAATTTTTGGTATAGTAGTTATGACTTATTCACACTATATACATTTGGCTTCCGCAACAGGGTAGTGGTATGATTTTGGATGCATCATGATGTTCTACCATGTTCTTGAATGTTACAGACACGGCCGACTCCAATGTTATGGAAGGTAAGGCTTATGCCTTAGGCTAGGCCTATTTTTAAAAAATAATAGGTTTAAACTATTTAAAAAAATAATATTTACTACTTTTAATATAAAAGTATAATTATTAATATAAAAAGAAAGAAAACTTGTTAGATATATAAATAAAGTAATAACTTAACTTACTTAAAAATGGCAGATGAATAGTTTTCCTAACATTTCAATTTTTCACTTTTTACTCCTTCGTTAGATAATGTGTAAAAATCTTACTCTCTTTCTTATATTCTCCAAGTCAATCTTTCTTATTTCCAATCTCTTCATATTTCAAAAATCCTACATATTTTCTTTCTTTCTCTTTGATATTCTTACTTACCTTCTTTCTCCAAGATTTCATTAGTTCAAGTGCTCAATAATACTTTTAAGCTTCCAATAGTTTTATAAAATTTTATTTAAGATCAATAATTTTTCAAGAAAGATTAAATGATGAATTGGCTATATTATCAACTGAAAAGGAATAATCGATTTTAAAATGATTATTAACAATTTTGTATCTTAAAAAGTAAGAAGAATAGACTTTAAATAAAACCAATCTTATAACTTGTTTTTAAATATTTAGGCCCCATACTAAATTTTGGCTTTAGGCCGCCCCACATGTTCTTTAGCCACCTCTGATTACATACCCGATGGCGATGGATTCTTCTAGTTGGAACAAGTTGTCGTCGCTACTCTTCAAGATTCAAACCTTATTCTCTGTTGCAGGTGTTGTTGAAGATGAAGCCATGAGAAAGTTTTTCGGAGGAGAAGATTTGAAGAAAAAGCTCCAAAGGAGTGAATGATGAGGAATTGGTAAATATAGGGCTAAAGCTAAAGCAAAACATATTTGGCTTTAGTTCTTGGTTTTTCTTTAACCAACTTGGTCTCGGAAACCAACTTTATAACTGACTTCAGCCTAAAAAAAATCCAAAACTAGGTTTTTTTCCTTTTCATTTTTCTCAAACCAATTCAGAACTAAATATTCAAAACCAAATTCAAACACGTTCTGGAAAGAAAACTAAAACCAACAAAGATGCCCAAGTTTGAGTTATTTCTTTAGTATTTTAGATCTATAAAGACAGTTATGATTTCCTCCTACTACTTATGCAGAAAAACAAAACCTCATATTTTCTTAAAATGGCCTTTCATTAATTATGCCCTTTTGGACCATTATTATAACTACCAATGCCTTGGGAAATGCTTAAAGGAGAAATATATATGAATTTTCCATTCATCACATATTTATTGCCATGCATAAAAACCATAGGAGTCGTAAGTATGAGGAATTAGAAAATTTGATAATAAAGTAAAGTCATAAAGTATCAGAAATGGAAGAAATATAATGTTCGATTCAATTTCTTTAATCCCATAAAGTTACCCAAATAATACAAAAATCAACCAACCCACCCCTCCCCCCCCAAAAAAAAATGCTAGCACTACGCACCCTTGACATAATATCACTAATATATTTCCCCTATTTTTATCTAAGATGGTCAATCTTAGATTAAATAGTGAATTGAACAGAACCCTCAGCAGCTATTGTTTGCAGCAACCTTCAAATGGGATTTATGAACTCAAAAACTTATGTCTGAATTTGTTTGCATCTGTTGGAATATAAAGCAAGATATAAGCAAAGGAATAAAGGAGATATGAATATTCTGGTCATTAATTTTATTCAATAATCAAAGCCATATTTATACAAGAATTTATAACTGAAAAGCTCTAAAGAAAAGCAGAAAAATCAGCAACAGATTATCCCTAACAACTATATCCTAACAAATAGCAACAGAAAGATAAGATTCTGCTAACAGTTACAAGGCTTATTTATCTCAACAACTTCCTTGCTTTGAGCAGATTTTGAACTTCAGCAGTTATGCAAAATTTTCAGCTGTTGAGGCAGTAATTTCAACACTCCTCCTTGACTCAAAAGCAGCAACACCAAGTTTTTCTCTAAGAAATTCAAATCTGGATCTAGGTAGAGCCTTAGTTAAAATATCAGCAATCTGAAATTCGCTTTTGCAATATAATACTACCTCTCCATTCTTATGCACTTCTCTTAAGAAATAAAGCTTGATCTTGAAATGTTTTGTCTTCCCATGGAACACAAGATTATTTGTAATAGAAATTGCAGCTTGATTATCAACAAAGATTCCAGTGCTTTTCTTTTGCTCCATGTACAAATCTGCCAGCAGTTTCCTAACCCAAAGAGCTAGATTCACATACTCTGCTTTAGTTGTAGATTGAGCAACTACATCTTGCTTCTTTGAACACCAAGAGAATGCACCGGAACCAAAACTGAAACAATAACCTGAAGTGCTTCTCATATCATCTAAGCAGCCCGCCCAATTACTATCAGAATATCCACGAAACTGAAAGTCTAAGGCTCTTTTGAACATGATTCCAAAATTAACAGTACCTTTGACATATTTAATAATACGTTTAGCTGCTTGAAAATGAATTTCACTAGCACAGTGCATATACCTCGAAAGTAAGCTCACAGAATGAACAGTATCTGGCCTTATTGCAGTCAAGTACATCAGGCAACCTATCAAGCTCCTGTAAAGTCCTATATCAATCTTTTCAGCTCCATCTTCTTTGCAAAACTTCTCCTTTTGATTCATAGGAGTTGTCATAGGCTTGCAATCCTCCATTTGAACTTTTTCAGTATTTCTTTGGCGTATTTCAGCTGGCATATAAAAATCTCATTTTGTTTTTGCTGAACTTCCATCCCAAGGAAGTAGAACAGCTCACCAAGTATGATTTATCTTTTTGCAATGAGGGCAGGGTGGATGAGCTCCTCCCTGATTGTTATTGTTATTGCTTTGCCTTTGCTTCCTGTTCTTTTTTCTGCCTTTATTTGAATCAATGTTCTATGATTTAGCTTGAAAAGCTCCTTTGACAGAACTTTCCTTCCTTATTATTCTCCTTTGCGCCAATGCCTGCAAAGCTTTAACAAGTTCTGTCAAGGTGATACTTGACAGATCTTTGGAATTCTCTAAAGAAGAAATCGTGGCTTCATATTTCTCAGGCAGTGTTACAAGAATTTTTTGAACAAAATTCCTTACCAAACAATCTCACCTTGTTGGCTATGTTAAGCAATTGGTCTGAATAGTCCTTTATAGTTTCTGATTCTTTCATTTTCTTCATTTCAAATTCTCGAATTAGATTCATCACTTGCATATTCTGCACTATTTCATTTCCTTTGTATTTTGTTTTGAGATACTCCCAAATTGCTGCTGCAGACTGCATTTGCATAATTCTAGTGAGAATTGACTGTGATACTGTAGAGAAAAGACATGTTTTGGCTTTGGCTTTCCTTGTCTTTTTCTCCTTGTGAATTGTTATCTGATTAATTGTTGGATTATTTCCAAGAGTAGTTACTTCGTTGTCCTCTTCTACTGCTTCCCAGAGATCCAGTGCTTCAAGATGAACTATCATTTTAATTGCCCAAGCTTAATAATTTTCACCATTGAAGACTGGTGGAGTTAAGAAGCTCGATTCAGAATCCATTTTCTATAAACTATTTAAAATAACAGTTTAAAGAATGTATTGTGATGTGCTTTGAGTGGAAGAATTGATATTTGGTTTACTCTCTACTCACAAGTCCCTCAAGATGGCAGGCTCTAGATACCAATATGTTGGAATATAAAGAAAGATATAAGCAAAGGAATAAAGGAGATATGAATATTCTGCTCATTAATTTTATTCAATAATCAAAGCCATATTTATACAAGAATTTATAACAGAAAAATCATCAGCAGATTATCCCTAACTGCTATATCCTAATAAATAGCAACAGAAAGATAAGATTTTGCTAACAGTTACAAGGCTTATTTATCTCAACAACTTCCTTGCTTTAAGCAGATTTTGAATTTCAGCAGTTATGCAAAGTTTTCAGTTGTTGAGGCAGTAATTTCAACAGCATCTGACATCTGTAACAAATGGTGGATATGGGGGGCATACCATTTCACCCTCTCGACGTGTTCTTTTTTTTTAACAAGACTCTTGAAATCCTATGAGTCTATATATTAGGGTTGCTTGGAAGTTAGTCCACCCTAAACCTTAATTCACACCTATATAAAGGGATACATATTCCCTTGAAGAGGCATCTCAAAAATCTCATAAACTCTTGGGATATCACAAGAAATCAAAATATGGTCAGATACTTCTTGACAATCAAATAGTTCAAGAGGAATAACGGAGATAATGAGGAGAGAAGAATCAAGAGAATTGTACTCGCAATTGAATAGTAAAAATATTTTTCTCTTATTTTGTGATTGCACTTTATTTTTCATGTCTTAAAAATTTATTGCAAACATATTTAATTTTATTAAATCCAATCACTCATGTTCTCAGTACGTGAGGTGTTGGGGGATTTGGCGAGACCCCTACCATGTCTATTCCCATAAAAACGATTACGTACAATGGAGGGGGACATGAACCTTACCTCCTCAAATGATGATATGAAAGGCTAAGCAATGAAATATATATATATATATATATATATATATATATATATATATATATATTCCTGGGAACTACTGGAAAGTGTAGTTAACTTTTTGCTGCATTTATTGCCAACACATCAGCCATTGGTTTGCTTCTATGAAGTAGTGCGTAATGTTAACTTGGACATGGTTCATGAGCCTAGTAATGTCTTCAATCAAACCTTTGAGATGAAGGTTGTCGGTGTTCCTAGCAATGATCATACTGGCTACTATCTGAGAGTCAATCTCTAGATAGAAGTCATTATACCCCTGTTGTATACAACTTTGAACTCCTACATTAGCGACCACTGCTTCAGTGCTATTATTGGTATTGCATTGGACTGGCAAAGAGAAGGCCATTATCAGATCACCTTGGTCATTTCTCACTGTGCCTCATATTCTAGCTCTTCCCATATCTTTTAGAAAGCTTCCATCGGTATTGACTTTAATCCTTCCAATGCAGGTTTTTTCCAGGTTACGTGATGCACTATTGGAGTTGGGTTCCAATACTCTACTTTTTTCAAAAAACATAGGTTATGGACATGTAACTTTGTATTTGGGGAAGGCCAAACTCAGAACTGCTTGAGTCCACACTACTAGTTCTCTTCTTTTGTTTAAAGAATTAGGGATTAAATTATTGAGAATCGTCTCCATATATGAGTGTGATTATATATGCTTAATTTATTGAGGTGAATCTCTGGTATATAATGATTTCTAAAGTGAAACTTTAATTTATACTCAATGAGATATTATAAATTATCTCTTTTTCAGATATTCTGAAATTGGTATCAATTTTACTTGATCAGGAAAGTATTCTCCAACGTCTACAATACTCATCTCAAGAGGCCGCGGAGATGAGAAGCAAAGCCTATATCATGTCCCTATCATTTGTGTCCATTTTATGAACAATTACTGTTGTCATAGTAAACATAATCTTTCCTCTAAAAGAGGTTTTGTAAAAATATCAGCAAGTTGAGATTCATTACTAATAAACTCTAATACAATATCACCTTTGGCAATATGATCACGGATAAAATGATGCTTGATTTCTATATGCTTTGCACTAGAATGATGCACAAATTTTTTTGACAAACATATGGCACTAAATTATTACAAAATATAGGAGTAGAGGTAAGAAATAGATCGTAGTCGAGAAGCTAATACATTATCCATAGAACTTGTCTACAACAGCTTCCAACAGCTAAATATTCTGCTACGGTTGTTGATAAGGCAACACAATTTTGTTTTTTGCTTTGCCAAGAAACTAGTGCATTTTCCAAAAGTTGACATGTGCCACTGGTACTTTTTCTTTTCTCTATTTAGTGTTTCTGTAACAACTGTGTAGACTCTTCAGACTTGTAATAGATTGATAGATGCTCATGACTAGTGACACCCCGATGTCGGGCCGTGTTGGTTTTAATTCTGCAAACTGTGTTGTTCACTGCTTATTTTAGGATTTTATCATGTTTAATGACTTAATTTGTACTACTTTAAATTGCTTAAAATGAGTAGGGAATATGTTGGTTGGCCTTGTCTTCACGAGAAGCGTCATCACGACCGGGTCCGGGTTTAGGATCGTGACAGTTTCGAATTACTTGTCCAGATTCATTCAGTTTATTCCTAAACACACATTTTGTTCCTACAATAGATGAGTTTGAAGGTTTTGTGACCATTTCCCGCACTTTATTTCTCTCCAACTGATCAAGTTCATCTGGCATTGCTTTGATCTAGTGAACATCTTTCATAGCTTCATCCACTTTCTTTGGTTCATGTTGAGAAATTAAAGCCACATGTGATTTGAGCTTTTAGGATCTTCTAGTAGTGATTCCTTCCTTTGGGTCTCCGATAATGAATTTGTGAGGATAGTCATGTTCACTTTTCCATTCATTTGAAGTGTTTAAGGAAGGTTCTCTTTCCACATTAGTCGACTGATCTATTTGGGAAGGTTCGTGATCTTCAATATGCTCTTCAGTTGACTGAGTTTGCTAACCAGTTGGCTCATTTTGATGATCGTTTCCTACAACAACAAATTTAGGGACAATAGAAATTTTCTCATCTTCTGGAAGTTTTTCATTCCTTAAGTGAGGGTTAGTATCAACGAAAATTACATGAATTGATTCAATGCATACAACAACAACAACGACCTAGTGAAATCCCATTAGTGGAGTCTAGGGGGGGTAGTGTGTACGCAGACATTACCCCTACCCCGAAGGAGTAGAGAGGCTGTTTCCAAAAGACCCTCGGCTCATTGAAACTTAAATTTAGATCTAACAGTTGGTTTGTTATTTAAATTTTGTTAATCTGCTCCCTCGTAGATATAGACTTGTTTAATCCCGAGAAAACATTCACATTACTAAAATAGTTAATTTCTTAGTTAGGATATAGTACCTAAGATGACTCAAGCTCTTCCAGTATTCGCTCTTTTTAACTAAAAACAAAAATCTATTATTTCTAACTATTTAAGAAACTAAGCATACAACACATGCTCTTGAAACTATTGTCTAGGCTACCAAATGTGTGGCTGTTGCGCCTTTTGCCACCGCCCAGGGACGGATTTAGGGGGCGTAAGGAGGTTCACCCAAATCTTTTTCGCGAGAAAATTACACTATATATATAAGGCAAAATACATGTTGTGCCTTTATATATTATATTTTGAATCTCCTTAGCACAACCCAAAAGCATAGCTCAATGGTCAAGTGAATTCAAAACCTTTGTAAGGTTGTTAGTTCAATTTCATTGGTCACAGTCTCTTTTAATTTTTTAACTTTTTCTTTTTTAAACCCCTTAACAATTTTTAAATATTTCTTTTTTGAACTCCCTTAGCGAAAATCATATCTCTACCACTACCACCACTATTTTGGTTCCAGTCGTCCTGACATATGCCAAGTCACATCCATAATGTGTCAAACATTGAAAACATCAACGGTGGCAACAACCTTTTTTACAACTCTTTTCCATAATGTTGCGCAGTGCTGTCCAAGCACGTTTTAGTACAAAAATAAAGTTTCCTTAATGTCTGTTGTAAGTTTTAAAATGCAAAACCTTAGAATAATGCTTATAAAGAAAAATAAAGAAAATATAACCTTATACCTTAACAGCTTGTTTGGATGGTGGTTACATATCGTTTCATATTTATCATATTATATTATATAGTATTATACTATATCGTTTAATTTGATGAATACATTGTTTGGATAGATTGTGTTGTTCGCTGTTGTTTAACTATATCACGCACCAGCAATATGAAGAAACTTACAATATTATAAAGAAAAATTATGCTAATGGGTACAATTACTATATAAAAAGATAGGATAAGTGATAAATAAAATTTATTACTATTAATGAAGGGTGAGATTGAGAGGAAAAGATAAGGTAATGGCGCGACTATACCAAACTGGTTGTTACACAAAGAGGCACACGATAGATTTAACGATACAATACAATAAAATTTAAGTAACAATCAAAACAAACATCGTATTTAAAGTAACAATACGATACAATACCATCCAAACAAGGGGTGACGGAAAAACTTTAAAGTTAAAGCCTACTCTAGAAAGCCGTCTGTATTTCTTTCAAAAGCCCATGCATGCTTATCACGCCCAACTATGCCTTATAAAAAGGACAAAGCGGTCGCTATAAATATAAATCCGAGTATTAAGCCCAGAGTCGAATTCACAGAGAATTAACCTACCAATTACTCTTGTTAGACTTACTAAATTCTTCGTAATAAACTTCCCAAATATTTTGAATAACAAATAGAGATGTTTTTACTAACTATAACTGAATGAAAGCAAGTAAAATAAAAGTTAACTATGACTGGGTTGTATGCAAATAAGAGAAGGATCTAAGGTTATGATTTTCCCTATCGATGGAATCCCTTCCTATTATGTTTTGCATAGATTTACCTAATCGTCTCTATAGATCATGAGCACTCTTACTACCGTAAATCTCTCCCGAGTAATTATGATAATTTACTAAACGCACTCTTCTGAGTTACGCTAGCTGGCTTTTATTACAGCTCACTTTAGATCGCACTCAAGGCTTCGTTATCCCCAATCCCGCCTTTAAACCCTCGGTTATTGATCCCTCATATACTTTGGGAGTGGTATTGTTCAACAATTACCTAAGTATGCACTCTCTCCCGAGTAATACATACTAAATAGGCACAGCTAATTGAGGATCATATCAAGTAACTACAACAAGAATGTAGTTGAACAAATAGAGATTAAACCGGGCAAATTATATTAACATAACATGAAGTTCATCCTTCCAAAGGTTCCATAAAAACTCTAGACTAAATATTTAGCTACTCATAGAAAAGCAAGATAAAACCACAAAAGTATTCATAATTGTCACACCTCCTTTTTCCGCCCCCGCGAGGGGCGTAGGGAGTTTTCTCCAATTAAAGGACAGTCGAAACGGGATTTGTTTGTTTGTTTCAGAGTCGCCACCTGGGAATTTTAAGGCGTCCCAAGTCACCAGTTTTAATCCCTGAATCGAGGAGAATATGACTCTGTTTGTTATTCTGCGAACCAGAAATCCTGAGTAAGGAATTCTGTTAATTCGGGAGAAGGTGTTAGGCATTCCCGAATTCCGTGGTTCTAGCACGGTCGCTTAACCATTTTTATATTTGGCTTAATTATCTTGATTTACTAAATACCTTTTTTCTTGTTGCCTGATTTTATTACCGCTTTTGTTTAGATTGTTTACAATTATATAAACGAATCACGCGTACGTATATTCGTATTATATACCTTTTATAATTGTAGAGAATCATGCCACGCATACGTGTACACAAAAAGGTTGATAATATTTTTATATTTTTATTATAAAAAAAATTATTTGATATTCGAAATTGTGCTTAAAATAAAATTAAGAACATTCGCCTTTCTTAAATAATGGACCGCACATCTCGGGTTTTATGAAATTAATTTAATATCCTCCAACGAATCTTTTTTATTAAAATTTTGGCTCAAAGTTGCGCGAACGCATAATTCGAACTGCCTTAAAAAAAATGTAATTTAGGTCACGCGAACGTATCCCTAATTTCACAAAATATTCTTGATAAAATTCTCTACAAATTGTTTATTGCATCCACTTATTTTTATATGAAAGCCATAGAGAAACACTGATTTAGACGTCTCTAAATTTTCTTGAAAAGAATTCAAAAGTTATTATGTGTTGACCGCAAGTCTTATTTTACGCGTATGAATTATATACCTCAAAACTATTCAAATTTTAAAGAATTAATGATATGAAAAAGAAACAAACAACATGTAACTAAAAAAACTACCATTTTTATCGTGGATACAACATTAATATATCCAAAAATCGAATCGCATATAAAACTGGAAAAGAATTAATTTGATAAACAAATTAATAGTTTCTGAAGAATTTTCATTGTTATATTTAATGCGAACTCTATTTCTACATATCCTTGACATAAAATGTTGCAATTCGTGCTTATAAATCCCAT
Source organism: Nicotiana sylvestris (assembly GCF_000393655.2). NCBI lineage: Eukaryota > Viridiplantae > Streptophyta > Magnoliopsida > Solanales > Solanaceae > Nicotiana > Nicotiana sylvestris. Next base: position 31,934,189 of record NC_091061.1, read on the forward strand.
ATCCTTCTCATATACTTGTTTTTAGTCCAAAGTTATAATTGTTTGGTTAATTTGTTTACAATGGTAGATAAGAATCAAGTTGATAAGAAAGAGAACTATTATACAAATTGATTCAATAAAATTGCATCACATGCAATATAGTTGTACGTCTGAACCATTCCTAATATTCTAACCTCGTAACGAATTATATCAACTCACCTTTCACTTATGGTTATACATGTAACTGTTATCATGCCATGTACGAACAACATACAACTTACATCAATCTAGTTTTAAATAAAATCGGACTTTTGTGACAAAATATGCTAGTAATGTAGTTTCTTGATAGTTCCATACTATTCCATACTTAGCCAACAATATCATAAGATTTAATTAATGGCTAGCTTTCTGCCATGTTCCCTATCTTATAATTTGAATATAGCTATACTTAATGAAATTCTGAAATAAATAACATTATTACAAAGCTTATGCGAATTTCAAAGGGATGATTAACTAACAGTTCTCACATCAAATGTAAGCTACTATATTAATCAACTGAAACAAAACTGAAATTTAAACTAATAGATTTAAACGAGTAAAAGACATAATTATAATTCCGAACTTCATTTATTTGGCAATGTTGAAGCTTTCCACAACATGAGTCTAAAATATATACCTGATATTGGAAGCAAAAGAAAATGAAGATGAAAATCAGCAGCAGTAATAACAGTACAGCACAGCAGCAACAGCCCAGCAACAGTAACAACCCAAGAAAAGAGTTTGCAAACCAGTAGAGCAGTAATCCCAAAAACAAAAGCTTCAAGCTTTGAATGAAACAACAACAATTAATACTGATTTCAAACAAAGAAAGCAGAAGATTTTTTTTTAGTTTTTATTTTTATTTTGAAAGCTTAAATATTTTTCGGAATTTTTCTTTCTCTTAAATGTTCAGCCATTTTTTCTCTCTATTTCTGTATTCTCTCTTTTCTGTTCTCTTCTTTTCAGATTTGTTTCTCTTATCTATGTTCTGTTTCGTGTGTCTGTGTCTCTCTGTCTTGTGTTCAAGACTTCCTATATATAATCCAACCCATAAATCTTTTAATCAATTAAAATCAACCCATTTTCTCTACCAAACCCATTATCTTCCCACTCATCCCCATTACATTAAATAAATATATCACACCACCCCATTATATTTTGTCCCCCATGCCTAACATAAACAAATACAAGATTCCCCCACACTAAAATTTGTCTTGTCCCCCCTTTATATTAAATAACTATATCACAACTCACCCCATTTCATTTTGTCCCCCATGCTTTATATAAACAATTACAAAATGTACAATTCCTAAACTACCCAATCCGACCTTATTGCAAATTACTATTTTACCCCCCGAACGTACTACAAATTACCAAACTACCCCATCAGCTATAACAATCAATTAATCAAACTTAACCAAAATATAGACAATATGATCAATTTCTAACAATGTTTAAACAACAAATCACATGAACATGATTTCTTCAATATTTCAACAACAAATCACATGAACATGATTTCTTCAACATTTCAACAACAAATCACATGAACACAAATTGAACAACAAAGAACAACTAAAATTTGATTGAACAATATTTTAGCAACAAACAATCCTATTTTCGGATTCAACAACAACAACAAACAAGTATATTTAGATTTCTAAATTCAATCATATTGAACTTAAAATTAACTCTAACAATATTACAACCAACAATTCCTATATTAAACTTAGACAAGATTATGAGACAAATTCAAGAAATAATCACAAATGATAAACAAGAAATCAAACTATACAAATTTCGGATTCAAGATCATCCAAACAAAGTATGAACATGAATGAATCTATTTTTTTTAAAACAACAAACATGACGGATTTAAATGACTCAAACAACATTAATAATTTCTGGAAAATATATAACAACATGAAACAAATTGAAGAAATAATCAATTAAATTTCAATTTGAATCTAACAAACATTAAACTAACAAATATTTATCTAAACAATAATACGAACATGAAATAAACATGAAAAAAACAACTAATTAAACTTCCATTTGAAATCTGAAAATTAATTTAACAAAGCACATGAACATGAACAAAACCAAAAATCAAATATCTACCGATTTTAGATTCGAGAAATATCAAAACGAAACACGGACAAAAAATAAAACTCAAAACCAACTAACCGGAGATGAATCAACGACGAACTCGATTGTAAACAAAACTCGAACCAAGACTGACTGCTAACGATCTAGCGGATCTTGACTTCAACGACAAACCCATCTTCCTTTTTAATCTTGATGAACTCAAAACGACAAACGACGACCTTGACGGATTGATCTTGAAGAACGATGAGACAGCAGCAGCATTTGGATGCCCCACTGTGTGTGTGTATGTTGTCGTTCATGGTTGGAGGTCACAGACTAGGTAGTAGTCATGGACTGGCTTGGAGTAATGACAAAGAAAACGAAGACGAGGAAGCAGCAAGGATGGAGTGGGGCTCGACGCAGCAGCAATGGACTGGTTTGGGATCGTTCGTGGTGGTTTTATGGAGGCGATGAAGCAGAAGCTCACTGGAAGTCGACTGGGCAGTGTCGACGTTCATGGAGCGAGGGAGAAGATGATAGGGGTTTGACAGTGGTGGGGGCAGTGGGGTTTCTGCCATTGGAGCGAAACCATGGCGGCTTGGGACGAAGAGACGGAGCAGCAGCAATGGCGGAGCTGGACGTGAGGCTGCTCCAGTGATCGTGAGGATGTGAAGGCTGCTCCAGTGGTCACTTGGTTTTGACGACGAGGCGGGGTTGTTGGTTGTCGAAGACGAAGCAGCGACGGGGTTGGAGAAGGTTGCTGGTTCGGTCGAGTTCGGAGGTTGTTTGGTTGAAACAGAAGCAGCAGCGACATGGACGTCGAGGACGGGAGTGGTCGTCGACGAAGAAGGGGTTAGCCATGGAGGTGAAGGGTTGAGGGCAGCCATGGCTGATGCTTTGGAGTTTTGGAGGAGAAGAAGCAACAGTGGGGGGGCGGATGGCTTTTTTTTAGTTTTTTAGGGTTTTTGTCTTGTTTTTCTTTTTTCTTTGTTTTGTGTTAGGACAAAAATGAAGAAGGGGTGTTGGGTTAATGAAGCGGGTCGACCCAGTTCGAAATGGACTGGGTCGTTTAGGAAGATTGGGTCATTTTTGGGCCTGTGGCTTGAAATCGAAGAAGAGGCCCAATTCCGACTTTCTTTATTTTTTTGCTCTCTTTTCTTCTTTTATTTTTCTAAAACTAAATTATAAAAATACTTAAACTATTATTAAGAATTAAATTAAGTTATAAAAGCGCAAATTAACTCCCAATAACAATTAACGCACAATTAAGTAATAATTAAGCATAAAATTGTATATTTGGATATTAAATGCTAAAAATGCAAACGATGCCTATTTTTGTAATTTTTAATTTTTGTAAAACAAATTTAATTACTAACAATTGTAGAATTAAATCCTACATGCAAAATGCGACATATTTTTGTATTTTTTATTAATTTAGCAAATAAACACGCACAGACAAATACAAATAATTATTCAAAATATCACAAAATTGCACACCAAAGAAAAATCATTTTATTTTTGAATTTTTTGGGAGTAATTCTCATATAGGGCAAAAATCACGTGCTTACAGCTGCCCCTCTTTGCCCGAAGACACGAAGGGTTTTCGTGCAAAGATAAAGCGAGCGATTTTTGCCCATCCGAGTACTCCGTGTGAAGCATTTTTTTGAAAAAGATTTGACCGAACCTTTGCTTCAAAGGTTTCCTACATATCCTGGGCTAAACAGGAATCAGGTCAATGTAGTTCAGGAAGTTTTGGTAGCTGGGACTACCGTGGGACTGCAATGTTACTGTTGTTGCATGTTATTACTACTGCTTACCGATCTCCTTGTTACACCGTGCTTAAAAGAAAATAAGAAGCTAGGCTAGACTGCAATTTGTTCTTGTTGCCTTGCTTTCTTGTCTGCTTGCATTTCTTCCGGTGCTTTTCTTCGTTTCGACACATGCACTTGAGTTTTTGCTGGGACCTCTTATTGCAACCTTCTGCTTCCCAGTGTTGGGGATTTTTTATTGTTTCCTGCTGGGGATTCCTGTTGTAACCCTCTGTTTTATTGTCCTCTGACTTGATCTTGAAATGTATGCCTCTGTTCTATGGGCGGGCTCCCAACTTCAATACTTGAAAATTAAAGACTAAAATGTATGCCTCTGTTATCTGGGCGGGCTCCCAACTTCAATACTTGAAATGTAAAGACTGAAATGTATGCCTCTGTTATCTGGGCGGGCTCCCAACTTCAATGCTTGAAATGTAAAGACTGAAATGTATGCCTCTGTTATCTGGGCGGGCTCCCAACTTCAAATAAACAACTTTTGAAATAAACGTCATTCCTCTCTTCAGGCGGGCTCCTGACTTCAACAACAACTTTGAAAATAAACGTCATTCTGTTCTTCAGGGGGGCTCCTGAATTTAGCCAATAAATCGTCATTCTATTCTTCAGGGGGGCTCCTGACTTCAATAACTTTTCAAAAATACCATTCCTTTCTTTGGATGGCGAGATTTCAACAACCCTTTTTTAAAAAACGCCTTTCCTTTCTTCAGGCGGGCTCCTGACTTCAACCAATAAATCTCCATTCTGTTCTTCAGGGGGCTCCTGACTTCAACCAATACATCGCCATTCTATTCTTCAGGGGGCTCCTGACTTCAACCAATAAATCGCCATTCTGTTCTTCAGGGGGGCTCCTGACTTCAACAACTTTTCAAAAAAAATGCCATTCCTTTCTTTGGATGGCGAGATTTCAACAACCCTTTTTTAAAAACACCTTTCCTTTCTTCAGGCGGGCTCCTGATTTCAACCAATAAATCGCCATTCTGTTCTTCAGGGGGGCTCCTGACTTCAACTAATAAATCTCCATTCTATTCTTCAGGAGGGCTCCTGACTTCAACAACTTTTCAAAAATGTCATTCCTTTCTTTGGATGGCGAGATTTCAACAACCCATTTTTAAAAACGCCTTTCCTTTCTTTAGGCGGGCTCTTGACTTCAACTAATAAATCGCCATTCTGTTCTTCAGGGGGGCTCCTGACTTCAACCAATACATCGCCATTCTGTTCTTCAGGGGGCTCCTGACTTCAACCAATACATCGCCATTCTATTCTTCAGGGGGCTCCTGATTTCAACCAATAAATCGCCATTCTATTCTTCAGGGGGCTCCTGACTTCAACAACAACTTTAAAAATGCCATTCCTTTCTTTAGGTTGGCTCCTGACTTCAACCAATAAATCGTCTTTCTGTTCTTCAGGGGGGCTCCTAACTTCAACCAATACATCGCCATTCTGTTCTTCAAGGGGGCTCCTGATTTCAACCAATAAATCGATATCCTATTCTTCAGGGGGGCTCCTGACTTCAACAACAACTTTAAAAATCCCATTCCTTTCTTTAGGTTGGCTCCTGACTTCAACCAATAAATCGTCATTCTGTTCTTCAGGGGGCTCCTGACTTCAACCAATCAATCGCCATTCTGTTCTTCAGGGGGGCTCCTGACTTCAACCAATCAATCGTCATTCTGTTCTTCAGGGGGGCTCCTGACTTCAACCAATACATCGCCATTCTGTTCTTCAGGGGGCTCCTGACTTCAACAACAACTTTAAAATGTCATTCCTTTCTTTAGGTTGGCGAGATTTCAACAACTTTTAAAATAAAACGCCTTTCCTTTCTTCAGGCGGGCTCCTGACTTCCACCAATAAATCGCCATTCTATTCTTCAGGGGGGCTCCTGACTTCCACCAATAAATCGCCATTCTATTCTTCAGGGGGGCTCCTGACTTCAACAACAACTTTAAAAATGTCATTCCTTTCTTTAGGTTGGCTCCTGACTTTAACCAATAAATCGCCATTCTATTCTTCAGGGGAGCTCCTGACTTCAACCAATAAATCGCCATTCTATTCTTCAGAGGGGCTCCTGACTTCAACAATAACTTTAAAAATAAAATGCCATTCCTTTCTTTAGGTTGGCGAACTTTTTTTTTCAAATTCAAACTTTTTCTTTTTTTTCAAATTATCCTAGGAGAAAATTCATCAGACTAGATTTTGATCCTAGGAGAAGATTCATCCGACTAAGATTTTATTATACTATCTTGGGAGAAAAATTTCATCGAACCAAGATTTTGACTCTAGGAGATAAATCGTCAAACTAGGTCCATTTTGTTGTGATCTTAGGAGAAAGATTCATCGGACTAAGATTTGATATCTTAGGAGAAAATTTCATCGGACTAAGATTTGATATCTTATCTTGGGAGAAAAATTTCATCGGACCAAGATTGTGACTCTAGGAGATAAATCGTCAAACTAGGTCCATTTTGTTATGATCTTAGGAGAAAGATTCATCGGACTAAGATTTGTTATCTTAGGAGAAAATTTCATCGGACTAAGATTTCTATCTTAGGAGAAAGATTCATCGGACTAAGATTTGATATCTTAGGAGAAAAATTCATCGGACTAAGATTTGATATCTTATCTTGGAAGAAAACTTTTATCGGACCAAGATTGTATCGGGAAAGAAATTCATCAGATTAGGACTTTTATCCTAGGAGGAAAATATAAAGATCAATGATTTGAGAAACTTACCTTCGTAATTTCTTCTTTTCTTTTCTTTTTCCTTTGCGCTGATTTGTTCTTGCTTGCTGGGGATAATACCACTGTGGGAGTCTCCTTTCTTCCCCTCCTTCAAATTCAAATTTATTTTATTTTTTTGGTTTTTTTTGGTTTTTTTTTATTTATCACTGCTGAGATAAAAGTGTTATCTTCTTGGGATAACGTTGTTGAGGATAACGCTGCTGGGGAATTTTACTTCAAATCGATGCTTCATTCTTCTGGAAGCTGCTGGGGATGATAATGGCTCTTTGTTTTTCTGAGCACAAGCGTCATCCCTTTATTCTGTTTGCTGGGGATAACTTCCTCCATTGAAACTTATTATGTTGGGGCAACACTGGTTCAAAGACCACTTCCCTTGAGACTGGTGTTCTCTTTATTCTTCCTCGAATGGGTACCTGATTTCCAGAAAATTTTCTAACTGAAAAGAAAATTTTCTGCCCCAGTTTGACAGTCTCCCTTATGGCATGTTCTGTCATCAATGTCATTTCCTTTACCTGTTTCAAATCAAAAATTTGTTAGCTTAAAGCGTGGTAGTTGGCTGTGATACTCCACTGGGATGGTTTTCCCTTTCTCCTTCCTTGATCTGCGTCCCACAACTTGTTGGGGATGATATTATTTGCTGGGGATAATCCCTTCCTGCTGGGGATATCCGTCTTCTTTTGTGACATAACTCGGAAGCTGGCATTTCCCCGACCTTTTAGTCCTAGTATGAATTTCCCAAATCATGCTCATTGCTCTCCTTGATTTGCCCACTGGCTTTGGCCTTGAGGTTTATAACTTTGGTTTTGGCAAGGATATCCCTTTTGACACTCGTCAATCCTTTTGTCAATTCCCTTTTGCTGGGGATATTTTCTTGACACTGGCCTCGCGCTTGTTCCTCGCTGACTACACCATTTGGATGCACTAGTCAGATCTCATTTTGTATAATTGGGAAGCTGATGACATATTTTGAAGTCATTTCATACTTGTTCTGACCGGACAGACTCTATTGGGGAAAATTTTTTATGAAAGGAGAAAGATAAAAGATACAAAACAAAAGACAAAGGAAATGATGACTCTTTTACAAAAGAAACTATAAATAAAAACCTATCAAACGCAGATACCGACTCTAATGGCCATGACATGCGTATGTGGCCTATCCTCTACCGTCAATCATCTTTCAAGATCTTCAATTGGCGATTCCCCATTGGATTCTTAATCTTATTCGACTTGTAGTGCCCAAAGGGTTTTCACTATCAAGTCTCTCTCATTTTTTGTTCTTCTCTCAGCTTTCATCGCCTTATGGTGCCTGTGAAGGTTTTCACCGATATGACTCTCTCATTTGTATCACTTTCCAGCTGGGGATTTGGAGTGTTGCCGGTATGACTCTCTCTGCTGGAGATTAGAGTCCTTTCTGCTGTGGAACAGAATGTTATGTTCGCCGGTAAGACTCTCATTTGTCTGACTTGGCATCTTTTGCAGACTGGTCAGAAGGTCTTTCTTTGGACCGTAATGTGGGTTTTTGGACAGGCTAGAAAGAAAGGGTATTAAAGGCTCAAAAACAAAATAAATTTGGAGTTTAAAATTACAACCTTCGGAACCAATTTTGCTTACCACAAGCGCAACCCTTGCCCCAGTTTCTTGCTTGGGGATTATTTATTTATAAAAAAAAAAATTTATTACACCAGGCACACTATGACCATTGTGGTCATTATGCAGCTTATGACCGAGCCGTGAATCGCCTACGTATCCTCTTTGAGGAATCAGGTCAAACGTAGTTCCCAATTCCTCTTTTTTCATTTGACTTTCTTTTGTTTTTTGTTATCATTTTTCTCTTCTTATTTTTTTCGCTTTTTTTTTAAATTTTTTTTACACCTTCCAGGTCGTATTTCCTAGTCGTTGCTATTGATTCCGAACGAGGGGTATGAAAGAAAATAAATAAGGCTCAAAAGGGGTAACGAAGGATAAAGTGTTTAGGTAGCAGAACAAAATGCCTTCGTCATTCCAGTCTTCAAAACATGCCAAGTGCAAACAACACAATTGAACATAGATTTATAGTCTCTTCCGATGGTGCTGGACTTGACAATTATATTCACACGTTTGCTTTTTCATTTGTCATTTCTAAAGCACCGTTGGGCGACACTCTCACTTCTCATTATCATGAAGACCCTTATGTCAATTTGGCGAATCTTGCCTTTAACGGTTTTCTTTATGTTTTACTTGCCCCAGTTCCACATGACTCGAGCTCCGAATAATTTCAAACCGTCCTTATTTCCTTTAAATGTTCTGATCACCTCTCCAGGGTTTTATGATTAACTTTAAAGACTAGGCCCAAACTGTGTGCACATGTCATGTCACTAGAATCAGCGTTGAATAAAAATGATAAAAGTACTAAACAAAAGGAAAACTGGAAATAATAAAGGACCGGATTTGCTTTAGACTACCGGTGAGATGATTTGAATAACAAAACAAACAAAACAACCAGAATAAAATCCTAACACAGCCTGGACAAACTTAATCAAACCGTAATGACAAAACGGAAAGATAAGACAGTTTGACACAAGACAATATCTGAATTACAACCCTAATAATCCGAACACCAGAAATGACAACAAAATAAGCCACCACAAGCTTCTCTCTTGCTGACCAAGGAACGGAGCGTCTTCCCACTTTATCAAAATTGGCATCTTAGCCACTGAGCTTCGAATCAGTATTGCCTAGACCATTACCAACTTCAATATCATCAACCTTAGTCAACAAGTGCCCAATAGGATTTGAGTGCTTCTGCTATCAGGCCTGATCCCCGCAAAATGTGCTTCTGGGTCTTGTATTTCCGGCTTACCACAAACCAACCACCTTCTTTCTTTGTTATTCAAAACAACAGGTTAAAATGGACTCAGTCGGTCCTCATTATTAACAACATCTTTTCCTCTTTTTTTCATTTTTTTTTCCTTTTTTTCAATTTTTTTTTCTTCATTTTTTTTTTTTGATTTTTTTCATTTTTTTCTCATTTTTTTGTTGTGGTCGAATCTTATGGAGATTGCCTACGTATCATGACCCCACATGAATCAGACCTTGCGTAGTTCGGACCAATAACAGATAAACAATAATAAACATTTTTTTTCAATTTTCATATTAAAATAAACTGGGTTTCAATGGTTTGAAGATGACCTACAAACTTGAAAATCAAACAACCCACATATTTTAATCAAAAGATTTATACTCTCAAAACAAAAAGGTCAGCTTCCTTTCCCCGTTTGACAAATGCAACCAAATGGCTATTTTTTTGCAAATGTGGCCACTTCCAAATCTCACATGAATTTTGAGGCCGGGAGGATTATTTTGACACTTTACAAACTTGTCCATTCTTTTACGAAAATAGCCTTTCGACAACTGAAAGATACTCTAAGGCTATTTCGGCAAGAACGGTTTAAGACGCGGCCGAAGCTGGCTCGACTTATTTTGACCAAAAATCCAAAAGGTATTCACCTGACCGTTGACTCTTTGTTTTTTTTTCAAAAACAATAAAAATCGGGTGTTGCAAACACGTCCCTTCAGCGCCTCGGGGACGAAGATTTTTAAGGCTGTGTGGGTCAACCGGACCAAAAATCCTAAACATGACCCAAAAGGTGGTTGTTTATGCAAAGTCAGCATTCCGGCGTCCCTTTCAGGAATATTCGGCTATGTCTTGATAAAACAGCGTCACCCGACTTCTTTATGACTCTTAAAATTTGACATATTATTTTTGGCTATTTTTTTAGCAAAATGGGAGGTTGGACACCGCCCGATTTATTTATGACAAAATTAAAATTTTGACACGTTTTTTATTTATTTATTGGTTTTTGTCTATTTTAGCAAAAAGGGGGTTGGACCCGATGAGGGTTGCCTACGTATCTCACATCCGGTGAGAATCAAACCCGCGTAGTTCGGGCCAATTAACCGAACTATTTTAAAACAGGATTTTTCTTTCTTTTTTAGCAACAAATAACAAAACCACTTTCAAAGCACGACTCTTTTCATTTCATTTTGAATTTTTCAAAAACAAATAAATAAAACTATTAAAAGTAAGACTCTTTTTCATTGTCATTTTCAGGGGAAGACAAACTATTTTCCTTTTTATATTTTTTTTATTTTTTTTTTAAAAAAAAAATAAGACAGAACAACGACTCTTTTTTTTCTATTTTTCCTTTGCTTTTAGTAAAACAAACTAATAAAACATTTTTTTTTCATTTTCTCAAAATTTCGGCAGAGTTTTGACAGTATTTGGGCATTGTTTTTTTTTTCAAAAATAAACAATCAATTCCCTAACCGCTATTTCCTTTTTTTCAATTTCAAAATATTATTCCTGATATTTAAAAGTCAGTCAACACACAAATCCGGATCAAATAAGTGCGCAAGTAGCAGCAAGTAAGATGCATCAGGATGGTCATTTTCATTTTTTGGTACACCTGTCCTAGACAGACCCAACCCCTGTGTTGAGCCTCCAAAGTCAAATGCACGTGATGCAAACAAACGTTCCTACTAGGGATCCGGCATGAAGCTGAGTTATTCTAAGTGAAAAAACCTGAGGCATATTGTTCTAGCCCTGGCTTACCCAAGTGGACAGCTTGAGCCGAAATGGGGGCAACGTACCGGGAGCACGAAAGTCTACCCGGCCTAGTTACTTGTCCCAACTTCGTTTTATTTGGTATGACTTTTAACAGAAAGGTGGGCCACGCGAACATGTACACCATAAATTCAGAAGACTCAGAAAGAAGAAGGGTTTCGTAGCAGTTGTATATACACAATTCAGATAATATTAAAGTGGTAAAAGCATCATTTAGCACATTAGGCATATATCATGTAAAAATCAGATAATAAATAAAACCAACTATAACAATTATTTTAAGCTCGAATTCTTGAACCCTGAACCAGTGGTTCTGGGTTTTTTGTCCCCAGCAGAGTTGCCAGAGCTGTCACACCTCCTTTTTCCGCCCCCGCGAGGGCGTAGGGAGTTTTCTCCAATTAAAGGACAGTCGAAACGGGATTTGTTTGTTTGTTTCAGAGTCGCCACCTAGGAATTTTAAGGCGTCCCAAGTCACCGGTTTTAATCCCTGAATCGAGGAGAATATGACTCTGTTTGTTATTCTGCGAACCAGAAATCCTGAGTAAGGAATTCTGTTAATTCGGGAGAAGGTGTTAGGCATTCCCGAATTCCGTGGTTCTAGCACGGTCGCTTAACCATTTTTATATTTGGCTTAATTATCTTGATTTACTAAATACCTTTTTTCTTGTTGCCCGATTTTATTACCGCTTTTGTTTAGATTGTTTACAATTATATAAACGAATCACGCGTACGTATATTCGTATTATATACCTTTTATAATTGTAGAGAATCGTGCCACGCATACGTGTACACAAAAAGGTTGATAATATTTTTATATTTTTATTATAAAAAAATTATTTGATATTCGAAATTGTGCTTAAAATAAAATTAAGAACATTCGCCTTTCTTAAATAGTGGACCGCACATCTCGGGTTTTATGAAATTAATTTAATATCCTCCGACGAATCTTTTTTATTAAAATTTTGGCTCAAAGTTGCGCGAACGCATAATCCGAACTGCCTTAAAAAATGTAATTTAGGCCACGCGAACGTATCCCTAATTTCACAAAATATTCTTGATAAAATTCTCTACAAATTGTTTATTGCATCCACTTATTTTTATATGAAAGCCATAGAGAAACACTGATTTAGACGTCTCTAAATTTTCTTGAAAAGAATTCAAAAGTTATTATGTGTTGACCGCAAGTCTTATTTTACGCGTATGAATTATATACCTCAAAACTATTCAAATTTTAAAGAATTAATGATATGAAAAAGAAACAAACAACATGTAACTAAAAAAAACTACCATTTTTATCGTGGATACAACATTAATATATCCAAAAATCGAATCGCATATAAAACTGGAAAAGAATTAATTTGATAAACAAATTAATAGCTTCTGAAGAATTTTCATTGTTATATTTAATGCGAACTCTATTTCTACATATCCTTGACATAAAATGTTGCAATTCGTGCTTATAAATCCCATATCCTTCTCATATACTTATTTTTAGTCCAAAGTTATAATTGTTTGGTTAATTTGTTTACAATGGTAGATAAGAATCAAGTTGATAAGAAAGAGAACTATTATACAAATTGATTCAATAAAATTGCATCACATGCAATATAGTTGTACGTCTGAACCATTCCTAATATTCTAACCTCGTAACGAATTATATCAACTCACCTTTCACTTATGGTTATACATGTAACTGTTATCATGCCATGTACGAACAACATACAACTTACATCAATCTAGTTTTAAATAAAATCGGACTTTTGTGACAAAATATGCTAGTAATGTAGTTTCTTGATAGTTCCATACTATTCCATACTTAGCCAACAATATCATAAGATTTAATTAATGGCTAGCTTTCTGCCATGTTCCCTATCTTATAATTTGAATATAGCTATACTTAATGAAATTCTGAAATAAATAACATTATTACAAAGCTTATGCGAATTTCAAAGGGATGATTAACTAACAGTTCTCACATCAAATGTAAGCTACTATATTAATCAACTGAAACAAAACTGAAATTTAAACTAATAGATTTAAACGAGTAAAAGACATAATTATAATTCTGAACTTCATTTATTTGGCAATGTTGAAGCTTTCCACAACATGAGTCTAAAATATATACCTGATATTGGAAGCAAAAGAAAATGAAGATGAAAATCAGCAGCAGTAATAACAGTACAGCACAGCAGCAACAGCCCAGCAACAGTAACAACCCAGGAAAAGAGTTTGCAAACCAGTAGAGCAGTAATCCCAAAAACAAGCTTCAAGCTTTGAATGAAACAACAACAATTAATACTGATTTCAAACAAAGAAAGCAGAAGATTTTTTTTTAGTTTTTATTTTTATTTTGAAAGCTTAAATATTTTTCGGAATTTTTCTTTCTCTTAAATGTTCAGCCCTTTTTTCTCTCTATTTCTGTATTCTCTCTTTTCTGTTCTCTTCTTTTCAGATTCGTTTCTCTTATCTATGTTCTGTTTCGTGTGTCTGTGTTTCTCTGTCTTGTGTTCAAGACTTCCTATATATAATCCAACCCATAAATCTTTTAATCAATTAAAATCAACCTATTTTCTCTACCAAACTCATTCTCTTCCCACTCATCCCCATTACATTAAATAAATATATCACACCACCCCATTATATTTTGTCCCTCATGCCTAACATAAACAAATACAAGATTCCCCCACACTAAAATTTGTCATGTCCCCCCTTTATATTAAATAACTATATCACAACCCACCCCATTTCATTTTGTCCCCCATGCTTTATATAAACAATTACAAAATGTACAATTCCTAAACTACCCACTCCGACCTTATTGCAAATTACTATTTTACCCCCGAACGTACTACAAATTACCAAACTACCCCATCAGCTATAACAATCAATTAATCAAACTTAACCAAAATATAGACAATATGATCAATTTCTAACAATGTTTAAACAACAAATCACATGAACATGATTTCTTCAATATTTCAACAACAAATCACATGAACATGATTTCTTCAACATTTCAACAACAAATCACATGAACACAAATTGAACAACAAAGAACAACTAAAATTTGATTGAACAATATTTTAGCAACAAACAATCCTATTTTCGGATTCAACAACAACAACAAACAAGTATATTTAGATTTCTAAATTCAATCATATTGAACTTAAAATTAACTCTAACAACATTACAACCAACAATTCCTATATTAAACTTAGACAAGATTATGAAACAAATTCAAGAAATAATCACAAATGATAAACAAGAAATCAAACTATACAAATTTCGGATTCAAGATCATCCAAACAAAGTATGAACATGAATGAATCTATTTTTTTTAAAACAACAAACATGACGGATTTAAATGACTCAAACAACATTAATAATTTCTGGAAAATATATAACAACATGAAACAAATTGAAGAAATAATCAATTAAATTTCAATTTGAATCTAACAAACATTAAACTAACAAATATTTATCTAAACAATAATACGAACATGAAATAAACATGAAAAAAAACAACTAATTAAACTTCCATTTGAAATCTGAAAATTAATTTAACAAAGCACATGAACATGAACAAAACCAAAAATCAAATATCTACCGATTTTAGATTCGAGAAATATCAAAACGAAACACGGACAAAAAATAAAACTCAAAACCAACTAACCGGAGATGAATCAACGACGAACTCGATTGTAAACAAAACTCGAACCAAGACTGACTGCTAACGATCTAGCGGATCTTGACTTCAACGACAAACCCATCTTCCTTTTTAATCTTGGCGAACTCAAAACAACAAACGACGACCTTGACGGATTGATCTTGAAGAACGATGAGACAGCATCAGCATTTGGACACCCCACTGTGTGTGTGTGAGTTGTCGTTCATGGTTGGAGGTCACAGACTAGGTAGTAGTCATGGACTGGCTTGGAGTAATGACAAAGAAAACGAAGACGATGAAGCAGCAAGGATGGAGTGGAGCTCTACGCAGCAGCAATGGACTGGTTTGGGATCGTTCGTGGTGGTTTTATGGAGGCGATGAAGCAGAAGCTCGCTGGAAGTCGACTGGGCAGTGTCGATGTTCATGGAACGAGGGAGAAGATGATGGGGGTTTGACAGTGGTGGGGGCAGTGGAGTTTCCGCCATTGGAGGGAAACCATGGCGGCTTGGGACGAAGAGACGGAGCAGCAGCAATGGCGGAGCTGGACGTGAGGCTGCTCCAGTGATCGTGAGGATGTGAGCGTTGCTCCAGTGGTCACTTGGTTTTGACGACGAGGCGGGGTTGTTGGTTGTCGAAGACGAAGCAGCGACGGGGTTAGAGAAGGTTGCTGGTTCGGTCGAGTTCGGAGGTCGTTTGGTTGAAACAGAAGCAGCAGCGACATGGACGTCGAGGACGGGAGTGGTCGTCGACGAAGAAGGGGTTAGCCATGGAGGTGAAGGGTTGAGGGCAGCCATGGCTGATGCTTTGGAGTTTTGGAGGAGAAGAAGCAACAGTGGGGGAGCGGATGGCTTTTTTTTTAGTTTTTTAGGGTTTTTGTCTTGTTTTTCTTTTTTCTTTGTTTTGTGTTAGGACAAAAATGAAGAAGGGGTGTTGGGTTAATGGAGCGGGTCGACCCAGTTCTAAATGGACTGGGTCGTTTGGGAAGATTGGGTCATTTTTGGGCCTGTGGCTTGAAATCGAAGAAGAGGCCCAATTCCGACTTTCTTTATTTTTTTGCTCTCTTTTCTTCTTTTATTTTTCTAAAACTAAATTATAAAAATACTTAAACTATTATTAAGAACTAAATTAAGTTATAAAAGCGCAAATTTACTCCCAATAATAATTAACGCACAATTAAGTAATAATTAAGCATAAAATTGTATATTTGGACATTAAATGCTAAAAATGCGAACGATGCCTATTTTTGTAATTTTTATTTTTTGTAAAACAAACTTAATTACTAAAAATTGTATAGTTAAATCCTACATGCAAAATGCGACATATTTTTGTATTTTTAATAATTTAACAAATAAACATGCACAGACAAACATACAAATAGTTACACAAAATATCACAAAAATTGCACACCAAGAAAAATTATTTTATTTTTGAATTTTTTGGGAGTAATTCTCATATAGGGCAAAAATCACGTGCTTACAGCTGCCCCTCTTTGCCCGAAGACACGAAGGGTTTTCGTGCAAAGATAAAGCGAGCGATTTTTGCCCATCCGAGTACTCCGTGTGAAGCATTTTTTGAAAAAGATTTGACCGAACCTTTGCTTCAAAGGTTTCCTACATATCCTGGGCTAAACAGGAATCAGGTCAATGTAGTTCGGGAAGTTTTTGGTAGCTGGGACTACCGTGGGACTGCGATGTTACTGCTGTTGCATGCTGTTATCACCCTTTGCCTCTTTCTTGCTTATTTTCATTTGTGTTCTTCTTGATTGGCCTTATATCCATATTATTGACTCCAAAATACTCCATAGTCTCTTCCTAACTTGGATTAGTCCCTCCAAAGCAAAATAACACCAATTAGAGTATTTTTTTAATTATTTAGCCTTTAAAACTACAATAAAGTATGGTACATTTAGAGTGTAAATAGTGTCTATACAGCCTACTATCAACACCCCACACTTAAACCGTTGCTAGTCCTCTAGCAACAAACCACACTCTATAGGCCTAATTGTCATTGGGTAACTTCCCTACTCCCTATACCAAGAATAGTTCACATGGATAGACTACTTCAGCGCAACCTCCTCGCCTCAAGAGTGGACTCCTTTCTAGCCACGCAATACCCCTAAACAGCTCTCCTACTCTCAGTCAAAGGTCCAGACTTACCTTCCCTTCATGAATCATGTCCCTACTCACTACAAAAAAGACTTATATCGTTTACAAACCACACACTGAGGAATTCAAATACAATATTTCACTCACCCTCAGAACAAATTCTTATGCCACAAACAACACACCATAGGCTTGCTAGTGTAATACTCGACTAATCGAGCTCATTTGGTCTCGAATCAAATAAGACTTTATTTGGTTGAAATGTTGGCTACGGGAAGGGTAGGATACATCTGGGTATAGTGACTACACCTCCCTAAGCACTCCACTACATTGTGTATTTTTAAGCTCTTAACTTTGTCACACCTTCCTTCCACCATTACATTACTATGTTAACCCTTTTTTTTTTCTTTAAGCACACTTTTTCTTTTAATATCTGCCACCACTTTGAGGCTTCTCTTTATTTTTCGTCTTTTTTCTGGTGGCCTCTAATATTGTTTATCAACTAGTGCACTTTTTTTTCTTTTTTTTCTTCTTGTCCCCTTAATTCCACTTAACAGCCCAACCAACCACCCCGCACTTATATTTTTTCATATCCGTTATACTTTGAGTGCTTCTAAGAGGTGATAGGGTTCAACAAGATAGGCTATTTAAACTCGGGTTAGGCTTGTAATGTGGTTGCCAAGGAAAATAAGCTTACAGGCTCAATGGGGTTGACTAGGGTATACACAGTTAGGTGGGAACAAGCATACATAGAAGGGTTAAGCAAACAAACGCCTATATCGCTTTCCAGACCAAACAAGTCTACCATTTCGCTTTGCACACACACAGGGCAAGTTCCAGGCATTAAATGTTAACACAGAATACAGAAAGCCTCACTCACACACGACACATGACTTAATTCAGTTAGGATCATCAAACACTCTGTTCTAAGTACTTGAGCCATTCAGGAACACACAATTTAAGGCCTTCTTTGAGTCAACTAAAGAGCCTAAGTGACACACTAAAGTAGTCTTTATTCAAGGTACCATAGAATTAAGGGTCCCTATTTCTATTTTTGTTTCTCGGCCAAGACTTTCTAAACTAAAAAGAAAAACTAACTACACCCGGTTCAAATAGAAACCCTTGAAAAAGAATCGTGGTTTAAAGAAAAACTAAAGGGGAGTTGATACACTACCCAATTAAACGAAAATCTTTTTTTTTTGTTTTTTTTTTGTTCGACTTATATCCCTCAAGAGACCCGTCGAGAGGTGTCCATCTTCGGGCCAACTCGAAGTTAACTAACATAAACCAACAATACCAAACAAAAAAACAATACCATAAAAGTTATACAATTTTACAACAACAACCACCCCCACCCCACACTTAAAGCTTTGGCATGTCCCCATGTCAATGAATATAAAGCATAGTAAGGTGAGGGGACTTCCCTGATGCTCAATCCTGATCAGATACGATGCTAGGATCGAGGTGACACGCTCATCCTAGTGCCCGAAGCCAGCCCATGATCTTTTACTCCGACTTGGCATGTTGAGTTGTCAAATTGTCAACTTTGGTGCCCAGGTCAGTGATTGAAGTGCGGAGGCCAACCATTTCTTTCTCCAGGGCTATCATGTGGGTACTTCGGCGGGCGTGTGATGGGCCTGCCTCATTAGCTCTCGGTTGTGGTGGGGCGGCAGCGTCCTCAGCATCCTCATCAGCATCATCATCATCATCATCAACAACCATCACTACCCACTCTCTCCCAACTGTAATTTTGCTAGCCCGGAATGGGCCTTTCAGTGGCAATTTCCCATCTACTCTAGGATTTTTAGGAACTCGTGCAGCACGGCACAGCTTGGTAACCAGAGAGGGGAAGTAAAACCATTTGAGTACTTCTGGGTAGCGAATGAACATCTCATCATGAAAGAGCTTGGTGATATCAAAATCATGGTGGGTCATAAAACAGTAGATAGTTGCTGCTCGTGGCCCATTGACATCGGTAGTGTTGCTGGAGGGCAGCAAACGGCTGTTGATAATTGTGAGCCAACATTTAGCCTCCCAATTGAGATACTGGGAGTTCAGTGTGATCCGGTGCTTTATCCATATATACTCCCTGTCAGGCACACATATTGCTTCAAGAATCGATGCCCACCAGACAGTTGGGTGGTGATAAGCAAAGTAATGATCTGTATCCCTAGTGAATACTAGCAACTGGTACACTCGGCGTATGGCCTCAAGGGACGCATTTACCCTGGTGTTTCATACTGTGACCACCCCATTAACATGTTCCGGGCAGTTTGCGTAAAATCCCTTACCATCGATACATTCACCTCATCTGGTTCATCAAAGAAGATGTACAGCTGACACCTCCTCAACTCTGCAAAGATACTTGGGCATTCCACTTGCAAGGCTTGCCGGTCAATATGTAATTCAAGTAACAATTTCTTGGACGCCTTGGCATTATACCTGTCCTCAGCTGGTTTGGAGACAAACCTAGCGCGATCAAATTGTTCCGCACTAGCTTGACCTTGAGTTCTAGAAGAACTACCCGGTCCACTAGCGGAGGACCCTATGGTATGTCGCTTCCTGGATTGATGCATTGTACCTGCCAAAAATAGAGGCTCCCATTAGTGAGGGTTTGAGTTGTGTGAACCCTGGGTGGTTACTCAGACTTCACCACCACCATGGTCACATTAGTCATTACAACTCCATTGGGGAAATTTCACAAACACATTGTGAGCATGGTCTCTATTCTAACACACCTAACCCCATGGAAGCATAACTCATCCCCCAAATAAACCATTCTCACTTACCATTCCACCCCACCACAATTAATTTTACACAACAAAACCACACTCTTCTCTACAACCTTTTTCACATAACCCACTAAAAAGCACAAAATAAAAACAAAACAAAATCGGAATAGAAATACTACACACTTCCAATATAAAAATTGCAAGAAAAAAAATAAAGAAACACAAGAAGGGAGAGAAGAAGCTTGACATACCTGGGTTTGTAGAAATTGAGATTGATGGAAGATGGAGTCTTGTAGAAGTGTGTGTGTGTGTGACAAGAATGGGTCAGGGCTTGGAGAGAAGAAGAAGAAGAAGAAGAAAGTGAGAGAGAGATATTGGGTAGGGTTTGAAAAGTGAGAGAAGAATGGGGAAAGTGAGGGTGGGGCGGGTGGTTTTAGTGTTTAAGAGTAGAAGAAAAGAAAATAAATAAATAAAAAATCTTTTTAAAACGTGACTTACCTGGGCGACAAACCTGTTGCGAGTCACTGCGGTCTACCGCGGTCCCATGCGCGGCCGCGGTGAGTGAAGGGGCGTGAAACAGAATAATCGTGTTTCACTGCGGTTGGGCCACGGTCCCATCGCGGTCACAGTGGATCGAGAAATCTTGAGACAGAATACTCGTCATTTACCATTATCGCATCGCGGTCCAACCGCATTCGCGGTGACGAGCATTTTTTTATTATTATAAGGATGTTAGTTTCCTATACATTTGGTACAACATCAAACAACAAAAAAGAAAAACAACAAAAATCATGGGTTGCCTCCCACGTAGCGCCTAATTTAACGTCGCGGCACTACGTAGATAAGCACATTAAGGCTTGCTCGACCTCTGAGGTTCAGTCATATGGATCTCTGACACTTCCTTTCGTTCATCCATTCCCACATATGGTTTCAATCTCTGCCCATTGACTCTAAATGTATGAGAGTCTTTTACTGAGGCAATCTTTACAGTACCTGAACGGAATACTTCGACCACTCGAAATGGTCCAGACCATCGTGACTTGAGTTTACCCCGAAATAGCCTTAATCTAGAGTTATAAAGCAATACCATGTCTCCGGGATTGAAATTTCGCTCAACAATGTTCTTGTCATGCATCCTCTTCATTCTCTCCTTGTACAACCTCGTGCTCTCGAAAGTAAGATATTGGAACTCGTCGAGCTCATGTAATTCTGTGACTCTAGTTGTGCCCGCAGCCTCAATGTCCGGATTCAACTATTTCATTGCCCACCAAGCTCTATGTTCTAGTTCCACTGGCAAGTAACAGGCCTTCCCCAACACCAACTTATATGGTGAAATGCCAATTAGTGTTTTAAAAGCAGTTTTGTAGGCCCAAAGTGCATCATCTAGCTTTTTTGCCCAATCAGTTCTTGTGGCGTTCACAATCTTGGTTAGTACACTCTTTATCTCTCTATTAGACACTTCAACCTGTCCACTGGTCTGAGGATGATATGGTGTTGCCACCTTGTGGCGCACATCGTACTTTGCTAGAAACCTTTCTAAGGCTCGATTGCAAAAGTGAGTGCCCCCATCACTAATAATAGCTCTCGGGGTCCTGAAACGGGTGAATATATTCTTCTTCAAAAACCCCACCACCACTCTTGCATCATTGGTGGGAAGTGCTGAAGCTTCCACCCATTTGGACACATAATGTACAGCAACAAGTATGTACTTATTGCCGAAGGAAATGACGAAGGGGCCCATGAAACCTATCCCCCAAACATCGAACACTTCAATCTCTTGAATTGGGTTCATGGGCATCTCATGGCGACGGGAAATGTTCCCGGTTCGGTGACATTCATTACAGCCCTTCACCCGTTGATGTGCATCCTTAAACACTATTGGCCAGTAGAACCCGGCTTCTAGCACTTTTGTTGTCGTCCTAATTCCTCCAAAATACCCGCCATATGCCGATGCGTGACATGCCTGCAAAACAGAAGATTGTTCTATCTCGGAACACACCTCCGATTCATATTGTCAACATATATTCTAAATAGATAAGGTTCATCCTAGTAATACATGCGGCAGTCACGCTAAAACTTTTTCTTTTGCACAGAGGAAAGGTCATAGGGAACTATACTGCTTGCTAGGTAATTTGCAAAGTCTGCATACCATGGCACTTCCTCAAGGCTTGTAGCAACTAGCTGCTCGTCTGGAAAGGTTTCTAGAATATTCTCAACCTCAACTGAATTTTCAGCTCCTTCAAGTCATGATAAATGATCAGCGACTTGGTTTTCTGTGCCCTTATGATCACGAATCTCAAGGTCGAACTCTTGCAGTAACATCACCCAATGAATTAGGCGCGACTTGGACTCCTTCTTCTCAATCAAGTACCTGAGAGCTGCATGATCAGTAAATACAATTACCTTAGAGCCAATCAGGTATGACCTGAACTTATCGAATGCAAACACCACAGCCAGCATTTCCTTTTCAGTCACAGTGTAGTTCAGCTGGGCTCCACTCAATATTCTACCGGCATAGTAAATTGGGTGCATTATCTTGTCTTTTCGTTGTCCTAGCACTGCCCCCACTGCATAGTTACTGGCTTCACACATGAGTTCAAATGGTTTCTCCCAGTTGGGGGCAACAATGATGGGTGTTGTGACTAGCCTCTTTTTCAACTCCTCGAATGCTACCCTACAATCATCAGAAAACAAGAAAGGGTTATCTTTTTCTAACAACTTACAGAGAGGGTTGGTAATTTGTGAGAAGTCTTTTATGAATCTCCGGTAGAAACCGGCATGCCCGAGGAAGCTCATGGTTGCCTTGACTGAGTTGGGGGTGGCAGCTTTGCTATCACATCAGCTTTAGCACGATCCACCTCGATTCCCTTGCTTGATATCGGTGCCCCAAGACTATGCCTTCTTGTACCATGAAATGGCACTTTTCCCAATAAAGTACCAGGTTAGTCTCAATACATCTTTTCAACACTCGGGTTAGATTTATAAGGCACTCGTCGAACGAGTTTCCCACCACTAAGAAATCATCCATGAACACCTCCATTATGTCTTCGACCATGTCAGTGAATATGGCCATCATGCACCTTTGGAATGTGGCGGGTGCATTACATAAGCCAAAGGGCATCCTCCGAAAAGCATAAATGCCATATGGGCAAGTGAAGGAGGTCTTCTCTCTGTCCTCTGGTGCAATGGAGATTTGATTGTACCCTGAGTACCCATCCAGAAAACAGAAGTGGGACCTCCCTTCCAATCTGTCAAGAATCGGATCAATGAAGCGGAGTGGGAAGTGGTCTTTCCGGGGGGCCGGATTTAATTTTCTGTAGTTCATGCAAATTCTCCAACCTGTGATGTTTCTTGTAGAGATCAGCTCATTGTTATCATTTTTTTCCATCGTCATACCACCCTTCTTAGGAACACATTTCACCGGGCTAACCCAGTTGCTGTCAGAGATGGGGAAAATGATTCCCGCATCCAACCACTTAATCACCTCTTTCTTCATCACTTCCTTCATGTTGGGGTTCAGCCTTTTTGGTGCTCCCTGGAAGGTTTGTGCCCCTCTTCCAGCAGAATTTTGTGCATACAATATGCCGGGCTGATCCCCTTAATGTCTGCCATGGTCTACCCAATGGCAGTCTTGCACTCTTTGAGTACCTGCAAAAGTTGTTGTGCCTGCACATCTAACAAACTAGATGAGATAATAACAGGTAATGTGGAGTTAGGTCTTAGGAACTCATAATTGAGATGGACGGGTAGTGACTTCAACTCCAACTTTGGTGGTTCTTCTATGGATGGCTTGGCTGGAGGAGTTTCTCTATTTTCTAAGTGCAGTGGCTTGAATTCAAGTGTTCTATCCCAAACCCATCTGCCCTCTAAATCCAGCACCCATTCTGCCAATTCTTCCCCATTCACCTCATCTAAATTCACTAGACATGCAGCAAGAGGGTCTTCAATAGTCAATGTCTCATTATATACTTCTACGATTACATCCACGGCATCAATAAGAGAATAATTGGCGAATTCACTTGGTCGCCTCATAGATTTCTGCACATTGAATGTTATCTCCTCATCGTTCAACCTCATCTTGAGCTCCCCAGTTTCACAATCAATGAGAGATCTCCCTGTGGTCAGGAATGGACTTCCCAAAATTATTGGGAATTTCTCTATCCACCTTGCAATCTAGAATCACAAAATCTGCAGGGAACACAAATTTCCCTACCTGAAGCAACACATCATCCAAGATACCAGAGGGTCTTTTCACGGTCCTGTCA
Organism: Nicotiana sylvestris; assembly: GCF_000393655.2. NCBI lineage: Eukaryota > Viridiplantae > Streptophyta > Magnoliopsida > Solanales > Solanaceae > Nicotiana > Nicotiana sylvestris. The sequence continues at coordinate 31,958,229 of NC_091061.1, forward strand.
GCCAGCTGCAATAACATAGAAGTGGGTCTAACTCTTCCAATCCCTAATCTCTTATAGATCGCCAGGGGCATAAGATTTATGCTAGCCCCCAAATCACAAAGTGATTTGGCAAAAGCAAAGTTACCAATGGTGCAGGGAATTGTGAAACTCCCTGGGTCAGACAGTTTCTCAGCAACTGGTCTAGTCACCACAGCACTACAGGCCTGAGTAAGAGTCACTATGGTCAAGTCTTGGAAATCGAATTTTCGGGACATCAAGTCCTTCATCATTTTTGTATAACTAGGCATCTCCTTCAACGCATCGATCAATAGAATATTTACCTGGATTTATTTCAGCATCTCCAAGAATTTCTTGTATTGTTCCTCTTTCTGGTACTTGGCCAGCATCTGTGGGAATGGTTCTAGAGGTCTCTTCTTTCTAATGATTTGGGTATTTTCTTTGTCAGACACCACCTCAACTACTAGTCCCTGGGCTGTCTCAGCTGCTTTCTCAACCTCAATCTGTGTGTTGGTTTCTTCCTGGGCAGGCTGTACTATCACCTCTATCAGCTTCATTGCATCATCTAGCTCAATGGGCACTGGTACAAGTATCTCAGCTTGTCTGCTTTCTCGAGCTCTATCTTGCTCTAAGTCTAAGTCTCTGCCATTACGTAGACTCACTACCATCAGCTGCTTCGGGCCTTGATCTTTTGGATTTATTTGAGTGTCTGCAGGCAATGTCCCATGCGGACGATTATTCAAAGACATCTAAATCTGGCCCATTTGCACTTCAATATTCTTTATAGCTGACTCATGTGCATCTACCCTTTCACTTATTTTTGCATTTGACCCAATAACCTGCTGCATCATTGCCTCGAGTATGGCAAACCCATCTTCATGTCTTCCACCATATTGCTACTGAGGAGGATGATAACCTTACTGCTGATTTTGATTGTTATATCTATGTGGCCTTTGGTAAGGCACCATAATATTGTGAGGTCGCATACCTCCCATATTTCCATTGTTGAGTTGTGGCTGGACTAGCCTATATGGTTGATTTTGTTGGCCCCAATTCTGACCACCCTATCTCTGGCCCCCATAATTAAACACATAATTCATATCCTCAGGGTAATGATGATGCTCACTTTCTGCATTCCACTGGTTACCAATTGGCTAACTAATGCAAGATGTGCATAAGCCCCCATTGGTAGTATCAACAATGTATATCTGCTGCTTCTGCCCTGACTCTTCCACTTTTTTGGTGAGTATACTCATCTGTGTCATTAATGTGGCCATATTTTCAGCAAAAGTATTGGATAGATCTAAGGGCACTGAGTGAACTACTGGAGTGATAGGTACATTCCTGGTTGTCCACCCCGAATTCTGTGTCATCTTGTCAAGCAGGTTCTGGCTTTCTCTCCATGTTTTGCTCTAGAACGCTCCAGCAGCTAAAGCATCAACATTAGCCTTCACACTATCTATCAAACCCATGTAAAATTATTGCCCCAATATCTGATCTGGAATATCGTGGTGCGAATATATAACCAACATCTCTTTGAATCATTCCCACGTTTCTTGCAGTGTCTCCATTGATTTCTGTTTGAAGCTCAAAATTTCATCAATTTGCTGAGCAGTCTTGTTGGGTGGAAAAACTTATTCACAAATTGCTTGACTAACTCCTCCCAAGTCGTTATGGAATTAATGGGGAGTGAGTTTAGCCAAGTGTGGGCAGCTCATGTCATTGAGAATGGAAACAACAACGTTTTATTGCTTCCTGAGTTACGTGAGGCTGCCTTTGAGTTTTGTAGATGGACAGGAAATTCTTCAAATGTTGTTGCGGATCCTCAATGTATGACCCCGAAAATAGTCCCTTGTTTTGCAACAAGTGCAACATGTTGTTCGTGATTTGAAATGACTCGGCCTATATCTACGGGACTAAAATTGTTGTGGCCAAGTTCTCTGTTGTGGGTTGTGCCTAGTCATATAGAAAAGCCTCTGGCACAAGAGGTGCCACTGGCGCTAATGGCGTAGCTGGGTCTACCACGTTATCCCCCATGTCTGGTTCGAGTTGTTCAGTTGATTGTTGTTGTTTGTTTTTCCTGTTGGCCCGATTCAAGGCCTTGAAAAATTTTTCGGGATCTAATAATTCTTCAAATACTTCACTAGTTCTCGATGCGTTTTTAGGCATGCACATGTACAACCAAGTCAACAAACGTTAAAATTTCAATGTATAGATTGAAAATAAAGAAAACTGACTATACTAAGAATTTTTGTATTTCTTTTAACTATAATTGATAACACCGTTAATTTCCTGGCAACGGTGCCAAAATTTGATCACTCCCAACTATGCCTTATAGAAAAGACAAAGCGGTCGCTGCAAATATAAATTCGAGTATTAAGCCCAGAGTCGAATCCACAGTGAATTAACCTACCAACTACTCTTGTTAGACTTACTAAATTCTTTGTAATAAACTTCCTAGATATTTTGAATAACAAATGGAGATGTTTTACTAACTATAACTGAATGAAAGCAAGTAAACTAAAAGCTAACTATGACTGGGTTGTATGCAAATAAGAGAAGGATCTAAGGTTATGATTTCCCCTATTGATGGAATCCTTTCCTGTTATGTTTCGCATAGGTTTGCCTAATCGTCTCTATCGATCATGAGCGCTCTTACTACCGTAAATCTCTCCCGAGTAATTACGATAATTTACTAAACGCAATCTCCCGAGTTACGCTAGCTAGCTTTTATTACAGCTCACTTTAGATCGCACTCAAGGCTTCGTTATCCCTAATCCCGCCTTTAAACCCTCGGTTATTGATCCCTCGTATACTTTGGGAGTGGTGTTGTTCAACAATTACCTAAGTATGCACTCTCTCCCGAGTAATACATAGTAAATAGGCACAGCTAATTGAGGATCCTATCAATTAACTACAACAAGAACGTAGTTGAACAAATAAAAATTAAACCGGGCAAATTGTATTAACATAACACGAAGTTCATCCTTCAACAGGTTCCATCAAAACCCTAGACTAAATATTTAGCTACTCATAGCAAAGCAAGATAAAACCACAAAAGTATTCATAATGTGCAAATAAAAATAACAATAGAAGATTGAAAAACTCTAATGGGTGATTGCTCTTCTCACACTTGTTCTTGCCTCCAATTCAGTCTAAAAACAAGCTTAACCTTTGTTTGGGCGAGTTTGTTGAGTTTATAAAGGGTTAGGATAAGTTTCCCCCGATTTACACTTTAGTCCCAAAATTTCTAGGCGATTATACAGTCGACCGCGGCTGCGGCAGAACGCGGCGTGACCGCGGAGAATCGCAACTATTCTGCCTCAATCTTTTGGCCTACCGTGTTCCAGCCGCGGTCGACCGCCATCGCGGTGGCCTCTTGTCCAATCCCCCTTTGCATCTTTCTTGCTTATTTTCGTTTGGGTTCTTCTTGATTGGCCTTATATCCACATTATTGACTCAAAAACACTTCATAGTCTCTTCTTAACTTGGATTAGTCCCTGCAAAACAAAAGAACACCAATTAGAGTATTTTGTTATCATTTAGCCTTTAAAACATCAATAAAGTATGATATATTTAGAGGGTAAATAGCGTCTATATAACCTACTATCACATGTTCCTATAAAATCGTTTTCTCTTTCTCTGGGGTGAAATCGTTTGTAATAATGAAAATCGTATCTGCGACTGCCTCCAATTAGCCAAGGCAAGTAATGTAGCGATAATTCAATCAAGATGGTGCATTAACAGCTGAAAATGCTACTTACATGAACCAATAACTAATGTATGTATTCAAAATAATCACTAAAGTGGTCAAACTAGAATATTTAATATAATTAATAGTCACCCAATCATAAAAAAGTGATTAAATAATATATTTATCAATCAAAAGATGAACATTAATTAAAGCGTCTGCTTATATCTGTGTGCATTTCTATTATACATGGATGTGCATAATTTCAAGAATAGAGCATACTAGAGTTCTATCAAGCAATATTTAGGGAAGAAGGCGGTGACTTATCTTTATTGAAAGATATCTATTGTGATCTAGCAGACTTCAAGCTCATAGGTTCAAGATTTTAATTATTTTAAGTTACTGGGTTCTAAATTAATAATTTGAACATATTCAATGAATTTTTTTAGACAAATACATGGTTCGAACCAAAGCTACTGGGTTCGGCCGAACCCACACTCGGCTCTCTAGCTCCGCCCTGCTCATTGCTTACTATCTAGCCGAAATCCTTTCTTTAACCCTAATCATTCTTAAAACATGGAATTGAATGCTTCTCACCCCAAAAGTCAATAAATAAAAGAATGAGGAGGAATATTTTTGGCAGAGCAAGACCGATTAACTCATCTGCACATTGTCGGGTACTTCTTATGGTGCCTTTCCCTTACTGTGATTGGTTTCGCTTTCCCTTAATACAATATTCAAATATATTATATATTAAGATCAATAAAATCCTGATTTGAAAGAATGGTCTTTTTCTAGCTTTATAGCCTTTGCTTGGAAATATGCATGTCCTCTATGCTACAAGAATACAGAACTTTCATCCCGTGAACTACCTTAGTCATAACATTGTAGTGAAATAACAAGAAGAGATTCATAAAACGCACTATCATGTTTCATTTTATATAAAAAAAAAAAAAAAAAAAGATAGTTATAGTATTCATCAATTGATGACTAAATTACATTTGATGCATGCAAATTTTTAATTAGCAAAGATATTTTAAGGAAGAAATTTATACCAGAGGGATTTCCTTCCATGATATCATTTAGTGTTAATCTGATTAAGGAATTTTTGCATCATTATTATCAATTACTATTTGGTTAGTAATTTAAAACAAAAGAATATAGAAAATTTCTTTTCTCATAAATTTTCTTTTAGATCATAAGATTGGTAGATTGAGCAAAATGTCATCCTAGTTTATAAGTACGTAGTAATATATAAACATGTAATTATTTCCCACTATCTAGTACATTTTTAATTTTAACCTCAAATATCGAAGCTGATATTTGTTGTTGATGACCCTATGCGGGATTTGAGTCCAAAGAACTGCTTATTAATAAATTAAGTTTAAATATCTTTTATAGCATAAAAATCAGGAAATGAATTAAATGAACGTGATTGACTTATAGTATTCAATCACATACTTATATTGTGATCCATAAACAGATTACAAGTAAAGATAATTCTAGCAAGAAAATTATGACAGAAAGAATTCCTTCCATATCCTTTAAGTATGATCCGATTAAGAAAATCTCTTGTACCATTATTTATACATCAGTTGGTTCCCAAATGTTTCATCCAAGAAGAAGAAATAAAAAGGTTGACCAGTTCTTATCAACATCATCAACAACGGGAGAGAAGAAGATATTGACATTGAAGAGCGGTGACAATGAAGAATTTTATCTTGAGGAATCTTTGGTCTTATAATTACAATCTGAACTTCTCAAGAACATGGTGAAAGAGGAACGTGTTTCCAGCATCCCATTGCCTAGCATCAAAAGCAAGACGCTGGTTAAAATTATTGAATACCTCAAGAAGCATGCAGAGCTCACTCCCTCGAACAAAGAAGACTTCAAGAATTTCGAGAAAGAGTTTGCGAACGTTGTCTTAGGGGAACTGCTTGACATAACAGTGGCAGTAAATTATTTGAAAATCAATGGTTTGCTGGAATTCTGTTGCCAGGCTGTGGCTGACAGAATAAAGGACAAGAGCGTTAAGGCCGTTCGGAAGATATTTAGAATTGAAAGTGATTTCACCCCCGAGAAGAGGCAGAGTTTCGGAGGGAAACTCCTGGGGCCTTTGAAGGTGATCTTGATGATACCATCAACTAGGGTTTTATGGTAGTGAAGGGAACATTTATATTTGATCTGAATAATCATATAGAAATGATTTCTTTCGTACCGATCGATTTGGTGGATATCTGTTTCATTTTTTAAATAAAGCTTTATGCTAAAGAAAAAGGTAGAAACGATATAATATAGTAAAGGGTATTTGATAGTATTTATCTATTCCTTGAAAACTTTGCATTCGATCATTTATATGCTATTTATAGCTATTTTGTCTTCGTGTTGGTTCGAGTGATATATGAATTAATCATAATAGATCTCTTTCTCGTATCGATCAAGCTAATATCAGTTGAATTTTGGAAAAAGATAAAGTTAAGCTAATAAAAGGAAAATCATAAATAATTTCTTACTTAAGGATGGTTGAAAATATTCAGTTCCAGAAAACCTTTGATATGTTCAGTATACTATAGCTATCTTTTGTTTTCATGTTGGTTCGATTGATTTATTTGAATGAAGTAGCTATCATTTGATAATGATTAAGAAACAATCAGATATATGTGACGGCAATGGCTTAAATATAATCTCGTTTATACACTACTCACCAATTATCAATTTTGTTTTGACACATTAAGTGTCAATAGATCAGCTTGGTGTTAATTCCACACAAACCAGCTAGTTATTCGGGGTTATACACCTGTTGTTTTTCTTGAATTTTTTATTTTATTTCATGAAAAGGTTTTAGCATATCTTTCATCAAACGGTTTTATTTTATTACGGATATCAAGTGTCATCAAGGAAGTATCATTTTGAATGAATTGTTGTAAAATAACCAGGGGTGTTCAAACTGAACCGAAAAATCGCACCAAACCGAAAAATCAAATCAAATCGATTAAAAAACCGACTAGGTTTGGTTTGACTTGGTTTGGTATTGAGTAAAAAAAACCCGAACCAAATCGATATATAAATATATAAATTTTATTTATATTTTTAAGACTTTATAGTGAATTTTATTTAGAAAATGTAGAAATAATTGGGATCCTCTCATGTATTAACCTTGAAAGCGTAAATTAACGAAAAATTATTGTTAGACGACTACGAAAATAACTATCATGTATTAATAAAAAATTCTCTTATTAGAATATTTTAATAGATCATCTTTGTCAATTTTTTTCCATATTTACTAAACATATATTCACTTATCAAAGTTTTATCTATAATTTAATAAAGTAAGATTGAAATAATATTCATGTAACAAAAAAACCCGAAAAACCTGACAAAACCGAACCAATCCAAACCAATATAGTTGGTTTGGTTTGATTTTGATAAAAATCGAACCAACCCGGTCCATGTACAGCCCTAAAAATAACCATATATGAGATTTTTCAACAACTATATTTCTCAATCTACTTTAAATTCTATATACTGTGTAAAAATATACTTATCCAGTCAGGTGATTTCTAATATAATTATTGGTAAATCTTTATAATTAACAACAAATGGTTAACCTTACAAAAATTGTACTCCACTAAACATGTTGTTTAGATGAGTCTCAAATGTACTTTGACAATTAGACAAGATGCAATTATCTAGTGTTAAATTTGGATATGATAAAGCCAATTTCTTGGTAAGCTAGGATTTAGATGCTTGTAGGAGCTTAGGATATTTTGTGCACTAGTCCTCCTTTTTGAATAATGGCAGATAGAACCCAACTTTGGTTTAGCAGTTATAATTAAAAAGAAAAATTGGCGTCGTATATGTTCTGAAGAAAAAGAAAAAAAATCGAGGTGCCATATCTTTTTACTTGTGTTTGAATTGTGTGAAAAATGATATCTACTTTTACTTCTAAACTAAATGCTAACAGCCGAAATTGCAAGCAAATAGAGAGCAGTAGATTGTCATCAATCACTGTTATAAGCTTCATTTGTACATATATATTGACTTGTCCTTGACCTTTTGATTTTGAAATATAACAAACAAAAATTCATAACGAATGGATACACAACGAAGTGTTGAGTTTATAGGCAATAAGTTTTCTAATAAAATCCCATATAAGTAGGCTAATGAAACCGAAATTATTAGGACAAAAATTCATATAGAAAAATAAAAGGAAACACCTAATATGTTAAAACATAACCAAAAAACCTAAAGATTACATAAACGAAGACATAATTAAGTCTAGTCAAGGGATTCATCGAACTCTTCTCCTTCAAAGGCCCATGCATTTTCTTTTCGAACGGCCTCTTCTTCCCCCTTAGTGTAATCACATTCAACATTGAAAATTTTTCGAACAGCCACGTGCGACTTGTTCTTGATCTTATCAGCAATAGCCTGAGCACAAAGATCGAGCAAAGCCTTAATGTCAAGGAAATTCGCAGCCAATATGATGTTGAAGAGTTTTTGCATCTTAACGCTAACGAATTCCTTATCAAAGTCCTTGATTTTTGTTTTCTTGATTTCTTCTTCTTCGTCTGAACCCGAGATTTCTGCATGCTTTTTGAGATACTCAAATATTTTGACTAGGGCTTCAGTGTCAACGTTGGGTAGCGGTATGGTGTTGGACGCACAATCATCTTCTACCATGTTCTTGATTGTTACAGACCCGATGGCGATGGATTCTTCTAGTTGGAACTCATCGCCATCGCTACTCTTCAAGATCAAAACCTTATTCTCTGTTGCAGGTATTGTTGAAGATGAAGCCATGAGAAAGTTTTTCGGAGAAGATTTGAAAAAAAAAGTTCCAAAGAAGTGAATGATGAGGAATTGGTATAGGCATTGGTATTTATAGGGCTAAAGCTAAACCCAAACATATTCGGCTTTACTTCTTGTTTTTTCTAAATCAACTTGGTCTCGGAAACCAACCTTATAAGTTATAACTGACTTCAGCCTAAAATAGTATTTCCTCTTTTTTTCCGCGTATTATAGAACTAAAATTCCAAGTAGATAACAAATCGGCAATAAGGATAATAAATCATAATTATATTTATACATTAACAGATTTACACCTTGTTCGCAACATATTATAATTCTTTAATCACATAATTATCTTTTTTCAATGGAGCACATATTTGATTCAATTTCTTTAATCACATAAAGTTCCCCAAATAATACAAAATTCACCCCCAAAAAATGCTAGTAATTACTAAGCACCCTTGACATAACATCACTAATATATTTCCCCTATTTCATCTAAGATAGTCAATCTGGATAACATTTCATAGTCCACATGCCAGAAATAGATTAAATAATGAATTGAACAGAACCCTCAGCAGCTACTGTTTGCAGCAACCTTCAAATGGGATTTATGAACTCAAAAACTTATGTCTCAATCTGCTTGCATCTCACATCTGCAACAAGATGGCGGATATGGGGCGCATACCATTTCACCCTCTCGACGTGTTCTACTGATACCTCCCAGTAGTGACCTGTTAACAGTGAAATGTTCGATTAGCTATCTCGATGTGATTTACTTCTCCAAGTTTCTAGCCAAGGCTTAACAGCAAGAATGTAACATAATCCTGTTGATATAAAGTCGGAAAAACTATACCTTCAGATCTAGTAATTTCTTGGATTGACTCGGAAACATAGTTTGTCCAGACAGTTTCTTCAGAATCTTTGACATTGCCATGGATGTGCAATATACCACCCTTGTCTCTGCATGTCACACATTAGGTTAGAGATTAAATCAACAGGAGACTAGCAGATCGAGGAAGGCTTATTGCGTGCTATGAAAGAATATGCCAGGCACTACATTCAACAAAAGTTTTTGTTGTTGTTCCCTAATTTTCATGCAGTTATTAGAAAAGAGAGAATTTTAAAACTAAAAAGGAAGAGGATTTCGCTTGAATTTCATTTGCAAATGTTTTTTCCCCGCATTTGTTTGATAGCAGGACGAGAGACAGAATAGCTAAATAAAGGAGAGAGATCACACAGTATTTCCATTCCCTTCAGCTTCCACAGGTCTTAATCTTCTATGTCAGTCAATTTATTAAGGGAAAAACGAGATTCTAAACCACATTCATAACATTTTCGAGATATACATACCTTAATGCTCTGACAGCAGTACCCCAACTACCCTCGCTTATGGGAATGAGACCGAGACATACTCTATCAGCTACACCCTGCAAAAGTGAACAATAGGGATTGAACACAAGAATCAAACTAAGCAAGTGAAGCAATTTCTTTCTTTTTTGTAAAAAAAATCAACCGACAAGACAAGTTAGCTGATAGATATATTTACAAGCATAAAGATATTAACAAAACTAAGAAAAAAGGTGGCATTGGCAACGATTGAAGTTGCATACTTTTGGTGCTGTAATTCTATTATCTCCTTCGAGTAATACACAACGATCAGCAACAAGATTGGCTTCAAGGTTACGACGAAGTGCCTCAACTGCGTGGGGGTTCCATTCACAAGCATACACGAGCTTGGCTTTGGCCCTAACAAAGTACATTACAAATACAATAAATCTCTGACATGATATCAAGGAAAGAACAAAGGTATGATTAGCAATTCTGGAATTTTAGGCATTAAGACCAATCAATGGATTGCATCATGACCATAACATATCTACTGCCTCGTGCAAATCATGTACACGTAAAATCACCTTGAGATGCGAAAAGTGAAAAAAAATTTATAAATAAGGCTTAAATTAACACCAATTGAATATCCAACTCTGTTTTTGCTCGAGGTTTATACAGCCGAACTGAAGGCAGAGATTGAAATGATTTTACATAAAGAAAGTGAAAAGGAGATAAAAGCAACAAAGAATCACCTCACTAAGAAGGGTAGGACAAAGTATCCAATACCAGCAAACAAATCTACTATAACTTCATCTTTGCAGTCAAAGTGGCCCATTCGAAGCTTCTCAGAGAGATTGCCCCATGAGAACATGCACTTAGTAGCATCAAAAGAATAAAGAATACCATTTTCTCGATGGTTGACCCAACCGTCATCCCCAACAAGCATCTCCAAAGTACTGCCCCTCGTACCAGTTGGTGCAATTCGCCCCTAAAATAATTAAGCGCACACCATTAACAACATATGCAACGAAAGCAATCAACTAGAATGGCCGTGGAACATTTCTAACTTTGGAAAAGCAAGTAGACCTTTAGTCGGTGCTTCAACTACTACCTAGAATGGCAGTTTTCAGGATAAATTAAGCTGAGCTCATAAGAAGTCACCCCAGGAGCAGGAAATAATGCTATGACACCGCTAACACTTCAAGAATCTGAGAGGCTATTCACGGTGTTACAGAAGTTCTGAAAGAGGACTAGACATATTAAATATGCTACTCCATCAATTATAAATTAAATATCACCAAAAATAATTTTAAGTTTCTTGAAATCATATACCTTTCTACTTGTACACAATTAGTTGACGAGACCTCTCATATACCAAACAGTTAAAAGAAAGTAACTTATCACTTGATACCCACTTGTCATAGTTGTTGAATTATCTAACCAACTCATCTAAAACCTAAGCTATAAGAGATGACACTTTTATTTGCTTAATTGTGGCTTTAACACGCCTCTTTTCATGCGGGTATGATTCTTTTTCATGAAACATGCAAGCGGAAGTCCATTTTTATAATGGGTAGGGGTGAAACTCGAATCTAGGACTTTTTACTGCTCTAGTACCATTTTGAATTGTGCAACCAACTCATCTAGAAGCTTAAGCAATTTTAGAGAGCACATATTTAGAGTGAACATTCATCTCTTCCCCCCTCCTTAAACCAAATAAAAAAGAAAGAAGAGATGAAAGAAGCTACTTTTGTTTCTCATCAGAAGTAAACAAAAGCCACGCCCTCGGTAACCAGAGCTCAAAATTGAAATTATTCACATTGTGAGATAATACTGGGCATGTTGTTGTTGTTGTTGTTGAGTCCATTACAAAAAAGAATAATTTGAACAAGGTAACACCGTAACAGGGAACATACTTCTCAAATCCCAAAAATTTCCTAGCACTCAACCAATAATGGAATTACGACAAATGAGTGACATACAAAAGGAATGTCATTTGGGTCACATCTTACACTAATAGTTAGGTATGCATAAGCTATTTTTGTCTAAAATACCAGTAACTAAAAGCACGCATAATACTCCTACCTATAGTTTAAGTAATACACTATCACTAACTTACTTGTCGAGCAAGGCGATGAGCCCCGAGGGATTTTGCGACCATAAACCAAAGCTCCTGGCCAATCAAGTCCCATGCTGAGTCCTTGAAGGATGTTATAGGAAGCACAACAATATCACCAAGTCGTTCCCATCTAATGAGAGGAAGGATGTTAACTTGTCACCTTATATTGAAAACTTAGAAAACAACAATTAATTCATTATTCTCAGATAAACGAAGTGGAAAATAACATAAAATGAAACCTTGAAGGTAACTCCTCTAAAAGTTGCAACGGCAGACCTCGGTCACTTAACAGAGAGGCTACAGCTTCCGTCATCACTTTGAATGGAGAATGTGAAGCTTTTTTAACTCTGATGATTTCATCAGCTAGTATAGTTGCTCCACATTCAATCAGAATATTCAACGCTGTTGAAATGCAGGTATCTTTCATTGGTGTTCCCTCTTGACAAACAGATTCAGGAACATCTCCCAGGCTATTTCTCTGGTTGAATAAAGAGCAAAAGTTTTCTGTGACAGGGAAACAGATATCCTTTCCATCATCCTGTGAATGGACCTTTCTCCCAAGATCTAACCATCCAAACTTTTTCAGCATATCCTTTGCCATTTTCGCATCTTTCCTTTTAAGCCGAATAACCCAATGGGAAGCAACCATCTGACTTCTAGCAATTCCAGAATCTCTACCCTCTGAATTCTGATGAAAGCTTCCGTTATTTACTGGTTCCACTTCGTTCTGTGGAAAACAAGAGGAAATGTTCATTTCTCTCATCGTTTCTTCCTCTTGATAAATGGCATGCTTATTTTCCTCGTGTAAATGCATGGGACTTTCTATTAGTGATATCAAAGGTAACAGATCTAGTTTCACTGGTTCACTGAACTTTGTTCCAAATGCATAACAGGCTGCACCACCACCAATCATTATAAGGTCATTATCAACAATATTTGCCGTACTACGAACAAACAGGCCTTCACCAATAGAACTGATAGTAATATGTTTCCACAAATGAGATTCCAAATTGAGTAATGATAATCTCTGGTTCTGTTGACTAACAGGGCAGCCCCCAATGATCCCGAGATATTTCTTATAAATAAACATAGAATGAGAAAATTTTGCAGCTGGTCCTCCAATCATCTTTTCTTTCTTCCAAAGACATGTTTTCACATCAAAACTATACAGGTCCCCTAGAGCCTTTTGGCCATCATATCCCCCAAATACAAATAATCGAGTCCCATATGCTGCCATTGAATGAGAATGACGTGCACATGGCAATTCCCCTTGAACTTGTACTTCGCTCCATTCAAAGTTTTGTGTGTCGATGACATACAGTGATGAGAATGTTATATCATTCTGAATTCCCCCAAATATATAAATTCTTGAACCTACAGTAGCTGCAGCATGTCTATGCCTGTACTGCACAAAAGTAACTGACTATCTTAGAGTATGAGGTTAAGAGATAAATTATATATAAGAGATTCTAACACATATAAAAGGAAAGCAAAAAAAAGAGTATAAACCTCTGAAAGCTAATATTTCTGCTAAAGAAGACACCAGAATATATAAATATATATAGAGCAGAAACACTCCACACAGTAGCCATTGAAGAAAAGATGACACAAACAGCACCTTGGAAGGAATGGACTGTCTGAACACTCTAACAGCCGCCAATCTTTCTTTGTCACGTTAAAAACCCACACATCGTTCAGAATATTTAAAGGGTCAGCTCTTCCTCCAATCACATACATTGAATCTCCAATCATGGATGATGTATGACCCACACGTGGACATGGGGCATCCAAGACATCAATCAACTCCATCCTTCCACTTTCTAGATCAAGAAGCAACAGATCATCTCTTCGTGCATGTCTTCCTATTCCTCCAAAGCCACCAAATATGAGAACCTTCTTGTTATCCAATGTAGAAGCAGAGTGACCCCAGAGGAATAGCCTCTCAATTGATTCACCAGAAATCACCAATTTAATAGTGTGTAGGTTGATTTCAGGGGCTACTTCTGATCCTGTCAATTAATTAAATATTAGGACTTGTTGTCACATTCAAGCGAATATATCCTGCAATCCAACATACATTAGCGGTCAGAGTACTACCACGCTTATGCATTCGCAACAATTAACCAAAGTTGCACTGGTATATTAATAATATATTCGAATTTTAAGGGCAATGAAACAAAGAGAATATAGGAGTCAAGATGTTGAGCTTAGAGTAAACTACGATGCATATCTTGAGGTTTTCAAGCTCTAAAGTTGATTAAACATGCATTGCATTGCATTTTTATCAACATAGCAGGTTCTACATATACTTATGCACTTCCCTTTTTTAACTTATAGAGTGCCGACATTTAGCATAATAAAGCATTTACACTCACCTGCATAATCAACGTGCAAGTTAAAACATCATGAATCCTCCCAGATACAGCACTCAATCATGGCCTGTGTCAGATGGACTCAATCATAGTTGTATATACAATGAGGGTGTGTGCAAGTGTTTAGCAGGGGTGTACACGCACTTTTTTTTGCTTTATTTTGGTTTATTTTGAATAATCCACATCAAAAACTAATACAATGTGACATGTTTCCTATCATTTTATGACGCTTTCCAATATACGGATAAGATTCTGCACTTTCCTTTAATTATTAGACATTCACAGATTACCAAGATGAACAGAGACAAAGTCACAAGTAAGATCAATTTCTTCCAATTCTAGTGGACTACTCTATGATAAGATTTCCTGACAAGTGACAACAATGTAAGAAAACTAGATTCACCTGCCATAATGTATAATACAATGTCTCACACAGTAGATTCGCAATCACATGATGATACAACAACATTATCTGATCGGCGACATATGCACAACAATATCTTATAGAGTAAAAAAAAAAAAAAAAAAAAAAAACTCATATCCTTAAACTACAAAAGCAAAATTGTATTGAAATGTGATATGGATCAATTAGGATATACAGAGAATAATTACCAGAACAAGAATCATCTAAGTCTCTTCTTTTAGCATTTCCATTTCCACTAACACCATTACCCAAAGAATTTTCCAAAAATTCAGACTCCTTGGTATTAAAACAAACTGGAACCTCATCACATTCCACCTTTCCATTATCTAAAAGCTCCCCATTACTAATATGTGTACCCAAAAACCCGTTTTTCAACAATGCATCAAGAAAGATATCAGTTCTTTTTTTATTAGTCTCCATTTTCTCATTTGCTAACATAACAAGGTACTCTACATATTCAGGAGACACCATTAACTTATCAGTATCCCCTAACGGCACTTCCAATCGAATCGAACACCGTATAGCAATGATCACTCTTTTCTTGTTAACACTGGTAATACCACTCTCCCTAAACCCACATGAAATAGCTAATGACACCAAAAACTGAGCTGACTCTATGTCCTTACACTCCACTGCAATAATCAAAGGCTCAAACCTGAACACGAGGCTATGTAGCTGAGTCAACTCGTTGACTTTTTGAGTTGACTCGGTTGGAAAAAGGAGGGGTAAAACCAAGTGGGGTTGAATTGGGTCGTGAGAAATGAAGACCCATTTGCCTCCTTTAGCTTTTTTCCTAGTGTGGTTGTTGAAGGGGTTGGTGGGTGTTGAAAGAATGGAGATACGGCCAGAACAAGAACTGGTGGTGAAATATGAAGGGTGTGAGTTAAGGGTGTTGAGTAAAGGGATAATTGGTGCGTCTATGTTGCCTTTTGGTGATTTGTCTGGTTCTGGTGAATTGATTGAAGCTAAAGTTGCTGCCTTTCTCTTCTCGAACTCCATTGAATTTGACTGTATTCTTGCTCAGTAGCTGAATTAGGGTTTAAGCATTATGGACGATGATAGGGGGACTGTGTGATTTGGGGTTTAGGGCATGGTGTTTGATTTTGATTTTCATTTCGGGCTTGAATGAGTTCGGGCCTTCGACCTGGCCCATAAAGACGATATGTTGGATCAAGTGTTACATGTCTATGTTTGCGTAAAATTTTAATTTTAGGAAAAATGGCACAGCATAGTCACTCTTAAAATAATAGCCGAATTTTATAATAGCCGAATGTAAATAATTTTTTGCACTGGTTAAAAGTAATAATACCCCAAAATTCTAACGGCGCCCTATTAGTCGCATCCTTTTAACTTATACTCACTTTTTAAAAAATATTTAGTTAGTATCCAAAATATAAATAACTTCTGTATTTTACAGTAATGAGCTGATGTGACGCTCTTCTCTTTGCTATTGCTTAGAGTTTCTTTTTCTTCTTCCTCTTAGTTGCAAAATGAGATTGTTAGATTTGTTGTTGTGTTGACAAATTGATGATTGAGGATTGTTCTGTGTGATGTTTAAAAGTTATGTTTCAAATTTAAGCTCATTTAGGTGTTGAGTTGTTGAAATTCGAAAAATAAGTTTCTATTTTTTAGCCATTTACACTTCACACTAAAAAGTCTTAAATGCAAGCAAAAATTAGCTACACTTCATATCCATTAAAGTGTTAAGTGCATCTTAAATGTAATTTTTGTACTTCAAGCTAAAGGACTTAAGTGTATGCAAAAATTAGCCGCACTTCAGACTAAAACAGTCGTAAGTGCATTTTAAATTTGTAACTTCAGACGCGAATTTTTCAACTTCAAAGCTGCTAAGTCAGAAGTTGACACTAAAACAAGTAAATTTATAAATTTTTAAATTTTTATACAATGCAGGTATAACTTCAATGGTGATTCAAAAAATGAGCACGTATATAAATCCCCTCATGCTTAGTTGGTCCTCAATTGAAGCCTGGTTACATGGAGAGGAAGTGCACTTTTGGGACCCCTATTTGCCGAAGTTTGCCAACGTTAATTGCATGTTAAATAATTTGAAAACCTGAATATAACTTAAATAACAGGGCAAAAACTGGATGCTGAGTATAATTCCCACGGCTTACATGTTAGGGGTGGCTCAATGGCGAAGTCAGAAATTTACTCAAGGGTGTTCAAGCTTGAAAGAAGTGAAAAATATTCTTCGAGAAAGAGTGTTCAATATATGTTATATACTTCTAAAATCTAATATTTTATCTATATACGCAGTGTAATTTTCCGACGAAGGATGGTCAGTTGACCACCCTTTATAACATGTAGCTTCACCCATGGGGTGGCTTATGAAACCTTATACTAGATAGGATAGCGGGAGAAATTCAAAAATAGCCAAATTTACAAGTAGTCATTGAAAAATAGCCATAGTTTTAAAAGTAATTTAGCACTTTTCATGTAAAAAAAAATTCTGAACGAAAACACTGTTCAAAATTCGAAAAATATTCCAGCATACTATACTAAAATTTCAGTATAATATTCTCGAACTCTAGTATTATACTGGAGTTCTAGTATAATATATCGGTCCAGCATAATATGCTAGAAGTTCATACACATGTGCTCCAATCTCCATTATATTATGCTGAAACTTTTCGCGTGTTGGAGTTTCAGCGTAATATGCTGGAAGTAGGGGTGTACAAAGGAAACCAACAAACCGCACCAACCTGATAATCCAAATCAAACCGAGGAAAAAAAACCCGACTAAGGTTTGGTTTGATATTGGAAAAAAAAATCCGACCATAATTGGTTTGGTTTGGTTTTAACTAAAGAAAGTCAAACTGAAACCAAACCAACCTGACATTACATATATAGAAATTTCACATATATTTAAATGTACTTATTGTGATGTAATTTATAAATATTTCTTAAAATTTTATATAATTTTATCTTTTTAGGTATTATTTCAAGGTTGGACTTAGAACTCTTGAATGTTCCAATAAGTTTTATAGCCGTTAATATTAGTAAATTAAATAATGCTAACAAAAGCCCAAACCAAAATCAAATCAATACTAATGCTAACAAAAGACATTCAATTCAATACTACGAATGGGAATGTATTGAATATCTATTTTTTGTTTTGCAATAATTTAGATAAAAATGCATAACCTATTTTTATTTTTTCTTTAGTGTTTAGTCATGTAATTAATACTCCCTTATTAGTCTACTTACTTAGTATGACTTAGTACTTTTAGATTATGTTTATTTTTATTATAACTTTTAAATTAGCAATATTCATATTACATAATTTTATTGTTTTTATTGTTGAATATTTTAGGATAATGCCATGACACATATCATATTTTGTATTATTTTCTCGAAAAATACTTTATATAGTTGTATCTTACTAGGATTAAAGAAATATTTTGAGCACAAGTTATATGTTTGTTCTACGAAAATTTTACCGGAAAAAAACCTGAAAACATCCGAATAACCCGAAAAACCGAGATTGAAAACCCCGAGTTTTATTGGTTTGGTTTGATTTTTAGATTTAATAACCCGACACAATTGGTTTGGTTTGGTAATTATAAAATCCGAACCAACTCGACCTATGTACACCCCTAGCTGAAAGTTCATACACAGGTGCACCAATCTCCAGTATATTATGCTGGAACTTTCCGTATTGCAGCAAAATAGCGGTTGTTTTTCAATGATTTTGCAAATGCTGGCTATTTTTCAATTACCAATCCGGAAACTAGCTAGCCCGTGCTATTTTACCAGGATAGCAGAAGAGTTTAGAGAGTTTGAAGTCTAGTGAAAAATGGGCTACATTTTTAATGTTCATGTGGTCATAATTCTCAAGTTTCGTCCTCATAAGGACAGTGAATAAGTGATGACGTCCAAATCCACTACTAAGAAGTAAATGGACACGGTCGCATGCAATATAATATACCCAACTATGAGTCAGGGTCGAATCCCATAGAGAACAATATGTAGGCGATTAGGAATGTAAGAGAATTATCACTTGTTATGCAATGTCAAACACTTAGAATTGATTTGAGAAAATATCTATACCTAAATGCGGAAATATAAACTAACCTAAAAAGCAAGTAAAATGATCAATGACTACAAGTATGGATGCATCGGAAATTACACTCAAGTAACGATCCAATGTATTTCATGATTTTACAAATATGAGCGAGTTTATGTTAATTAGTCATGGGTAATAATTCTATATTAGCTTCTTCCAAAGACTAACAAGACTTCTTAATTGAATTATCCCTAAAACAATTAAGAGAGTAAGCACACCCGGAATGGCTACAAGTAGTTCAATCCTATCCCTAGGTAGAATCTATAAAACGAGGGTTAAAGCGTCAAGTTCTTGTTAATTAATCTTTCCCAACCCCAAATAATCTTTCCCAAAATTAATTTGGAGTTAATGGGCGAGTCCTAGGGTTAGCTAATCCCTTTTGAAACATTAAAGAACAAGAATAATTAAAGAAACAATAACTCACTTCATAAAGAGATAAAAATCATTCAATACATAAGCACAACAAGGCATTTAATCCACACTTTAAACATGAATATTTTCATAAACAAGATTCAAGTGTTTGAATAAAATAGTACACACTTAGATATACAATACAAAGCAAGGAAATGAAGAAATGAACATAAATGGGTAAGAACTTCTCAACCAAAAGCTTCAAATCTTCAAGACCAAAGTGTGTGTGAAAGCCCTCGCTTCCAGCTTTGTTCTCTCAAGCCCTAAGAACTGAAAATATGCCAAAAGATATTTTACAAATGAGTTAAGTCGGGTATTAAATGGTTTGTGGCCAAAAAATATGAAATTCCAGAATTGCCCAGGTTTGATGCTCGATTTTCGCATTTGCGAACATACGTTCGCAATTGCAAACTATGCCTATACTGCTCCACTTCGCATTTGCGATAAATGCTTCGCATTTGCGAAGGTTGACTGCTTGGGTTGACTTCGCATTTGCGAGGTTTTCTTCACAATTGCGAAGACTGCCTAAATGGTCTTTCTTCGCATTTCCCATGTATTACTCGCAATTCCTATGACTGTTGGCTTCACAATTCCCAGGATTTTGTCGCAATTGCGACAACTGAGGGCATTGCCCAGATTTTCCTCTTTTTAGCTTCTTTTTAACTTGTTTCACTTGAGTTTCTTCAACATCACTTCTAAATCTCATAGAACGTGTAATATAGAAGTAAATGGCATTAAACACGTGATTTACTCAAACATAGCAAAAATATAGGCTTAAAGACAAGATAAGTTGGTAAAATACCAACTTATCAAACCCCCAAACTTAAACTATTGCTTGTCCTCAAGCAATAAAAGCGACAAAATCTCTTCCCAAGTATTTAACTCAACATCGCATCCTTATTATGCCAAGCCGAAAAGGTCTACTATAAGCACAAACACATGACTTCGATTAGTACCAACAATTAAACCAACACATATGAATTGTCGAACACTTTTCATGAACTTCATTACATTTCAAGTGCTCAAGCACTATGCAAATCAAAGTAGCAAATCAAGTCATGACACTAAAACTTCAAAATTTGCCTCTCTATCACAATTATCTCTCTTTGGTCATTCCTTCCAATTGAAAATGGGATTAAATTCACAACTCAAATCTCATGTGCCCTCACATTCAAGAGAGGATCTCACACTCATAAATCTTAATTCAAAACAAAAATGGGATATCAAATGGAAAGAATTAACTCTCTCACAAAGATGTTCAAATGCATACAAGTAGTACCATAGGCTTGCCCTTCATGTATTTCTCCACTAATGTAGACAACTTGGTTCAAAATCAATTAGGACTTAAAGGGTTGTAGTTTAGGCTTTTGGTTAAGGTAGGGCACAATTTTGGTTAGAGTGACTCAAAACCTCCCCAAGCACTCCAAATTTTACAATCAAAGTCCACTTCCTTCAAAAACATTATTCATCCTTTCTTCACTTTTCATTCCACACTTAATCTTCCCTTTATTCATAACTTCTTATCATTTTATTTCATTTTTTCTACCTTACACCTTTTAAACAACTTCCATGTCACAACTTTTCCAACCTTCACCCCCAAACATAGGCTTTTAGCCTATGTTTACACTTTCAAAGTACTTAGGGAGGTAGGGTGCCGAAAGCTAGATCACAAAGGATTAAAGCTTGTAATATGGTTGCCAAAGAACAAGGTTAAATGCTCAAAATGGGTTGACTAGGGAAAGTATTCAAGGGTAGGAGATTTAAGGCACAATAGCGGTCCAAGAAAGGCCTAATATCATTTTTCAAACCAAGTTAGTCTATGATTTCGCCTTGAAGCACATTCCGGGCAAGTTCTAGACTACAAGTAATGCAAAATAACTCACAATAAATTTCATCACACATGGCATATGAACACTCAAGTGGAATACAAATCCAAAATCCAATTAAAACCAATGACTCAAAGATGTTACATATAGCATCGGAAGTTATTTAGTGAATCAAAGAGCCAAAATTTAAGTCTAAAAGTCATGACATCTTTACTTCAGTTATTTTTCTTTTTCAACAACCAAAACTTCATATGCCGAGGTTTAAATCATGTTGGTACCAAGCAAGCTACAACTTGGTCAACGGGAGCAAACCCCAACTCAAACCATTTATTCTTCCTAAATTAACATAAGGTATATCTAAACTACAAGACTAATTCCCTTAAGAAAGTTGTCTATCTGTCCATCATCGGGAAAAGTCGACAAAAATTTACTAATAATTACCCAGTTCAAAAATAAAATTGGCATCCCTGGAAAAAGAACCGTGGTACGAAGAAAACCAAGGATATCGCCACTAACATAAAACATACTATATCTATAAGAAAAATTAAGAAGCTAATAAACATCAAGTAACTAAAACATAATATATATATATATATATATATATATATATATATATATATATATATATATATATATAGAAGCTAATAAACATAATAATATCACACATCACATGAAAATACAATAACAACAAAATGAAAACAACCACAGTACCAATCTGCAATATCCACAGTTATCCACAATTAAACAAGAACAGCAGTTTTACAAGAAGCCACCCCCAACTAAAGATCATGCATTGTCCCCAATGCAACTAAATATGATAGAGTAAAATGGTGAAAAGTGCTACCTGAATACTGCATCAGGTACTCTACTCGATGTTTGACTCAGAAGCATCCTCCTCTCCTCCTTCATCGGACCAAGCAACATGAGCATCATCATCATTTTTCGGCATGGTCGATGTAATTGGGTCTTGAGGCTTTAGGAGTTTCCACAACCCCTTCACACCCTTCCACATGCGAGTAAAGAATTTGTCTCTTTTTTTATCCCTTTTCTTCATTTGGGTGTGTGCCTTTGCTAGAGTATCATGAGAACTGCTCAACTTATCATGTGCCTTGGCCAGATCAGTGTATGCCTTCTCCAGTGTCTTGAGGTGATCCCCCTGCTTCCTCTGATCATCAAGATATTTCTGAAAATCTTTCTTTAAAATGTATACGGGTCCCTCAGATATTTCCCCAGGTCCCTATGGAGCGCCAACTACTAGCTCGCGAATCACCCGCATCTCCTCACTAAGCATAGCAAATGGTCCTCCTGCAGAAGATGATGGCTTACTACTCTGATCAACCTGAAAAGAAGACACCATCTTTCTCTTTTTGCTCTTCACAGCTGCTCCCTCTCCTCTCTTCTTCAACGGATTTAGAGGCTTTCCCGGCTGTATCCAATTATCTCCCGGAGCCTCTTCCACCCCAGCAAGTTGGCACAACTCAGTAATAAGTGATGGGAATATCAATGATGGACTATTCTGGATCTGATACTCCCTCAGTTTACTGATGAAGATTTCACCAACATTTAGCTGAATACCATCAAGGATGCAGGCTATCATTTGAGCTCTTGTAACCGGTACATTCCATATGTTCGACACAGGGGAGATACGACTGCATATGATGGCCAGCTATTGTGAGCACGTGATTTTTGCCCTATATGAATTACTCCCATAAATTCAAAACAAAATAATTTCTTTTCATTATTTGCAATTTTGTGGATTTTGTGGCATTTTCTGTTAATTATTTGCATTTGTCTGTGCATTTCATTTGTTCAATTAATGAAAAATACAAAATATGTTGCATTTGCATTTAGGATTTAATTTTTGCATTTTTGAATTAATTAGTAATTTAGTGTTTTATAAAAATGGAAAAAATCACAAAATAGTTCATTTTTGCACTTTATTTTTAATTTTTCGAATTTTGTTAGTTTTCTTTAATTTGGCATTTGATTAGTGGTGGTAATTATTATTTAGAATTAATTAATTTAATTTGATCAGATAATTTATTTAGGAATTAATTTAGGTTTATGTTTAATTTTAATTTTAATTTAAAAGGAATTAGAAAAAAACTAATTTGAAAAAGAAAGAAAAAGAATTGAATAAGAAGTAAGGGTTTGGGCCATTCTTGTTTAAAAATCCATAGGCCCAAATATTTTGCCCTGAATCCCATTCAGGCAGCCCACGACCCGCCCCTGATACCCGGTCCAATTTCCCCTCCTCCTCAAACGACACGTCCAGGCTCGAATCAATCAGAAACGTCGAGGTTAATCTAATCCAACGGTGGGAAGTGGGGTGGGTTTATTATTTATATGTCTGAATCTCACACCCCCCCCGTCTCATTTCCCAAACCCCATCGTCTCCAAACCAAAACCCTAGCAACGTCGCCCTAACTTCCATCGTCTGTCGTCGGCGGCGTCACCTCCAACCGCCCTCATCCTTACACCACAACACCCTTTCTTTTCCCTCATAACGAATCTGTCATTTGTTCCCTTCAAATCATCGGGAAACCTGTCGAATCTTTGGTCAAAGCTTGGACCTTCAAACTTCAAACCACGAATCCACAACTACTTTCCTTCAAATCTGCCGGGAGCTCCACGAATCTGGAATCTGAGTTCAACCCCCAAAAGTTCAAGGTCATTTTTCACATGCACGTTCGGGGAACGCTATTCTTTCAGACTCTGAGGTTTGGACTCGGTGAAACTGATGTCGTTCAGGTGTTCTTGACAAAGAACAAAGGATCGACATAAGTTTGGCTAAGTTCTTTGTCTCCGTCCGGTTTCGAGGTTCGATTTGGTGAGTCCTTTTCCCTCTCCGGTTTCCTTTCTGTCATCTTCATCTGTCCATTTCTTAAAACTAGTTTGCTTTTAATAATTTGGTTGAAAATTCAATTCATCTTCTGAGTCCAATTTATTTTCCCTTTTCTCTCTTTTTCTTCGTGAATTCCATTTTGTGACATTTTTAGTTGTTAAGCAGGTTAAGTTTCTGGTTCGTTAAATCACTTAATTAAGTATTAATTTAGTCGATTTCCTGTTAATTAGCTCATTCATCTTTGTCTTTGCTTGATTGCATTTTAAGGAAGGGGTTCTGGGTTTCTTGTAGGAAATTTTGGGTTAGTCTTTCGAGTTGGGAATCCTTGATGTATTTTAATTGGACTCCAAAAATCAGAAAGCCCAAGTGGGGATTTAATTTGGGTTTGCAGACCCCTACCAATCTGAGTCGAGTCAGTGTGACCTATACTTGGGTTTCAGGGGAAATAATAGGGTCTTAAAGGGGTAGCTTAGGAATTTGGCTTAGGGGAATCTTTTTCTAACTAACTAGGAAGCTTCTAGGAAGTTGGGGATGGGGACTATTTTGAAGTTTTGAGATTTAAAAGAGGGATACCTAAGCTAAAATAAAAATTTCAGAAGGTTTTAAGTGCAAAAATTGATCCCTTAAGGCTGCCCTACTTGCCTTGCCTATAAAGTCAGTCTTTCTTGCCTTTCAAGGCAGAGATTTTTGAGAGCTGGAAATCTAAAAATATAGAAACTGCAAAAAATTTACTACTTTCATAGACTTCAAGAACAAAAATTACTGTTCCATTGCATTCTCTTCTATAATTTCGAAGACTTTTAACTTCTGAAGAATTTCTGATTAATCTGGTGCTGAAATGAATTGAGTTTTGGATGTTTGAAGTTTGGTTTGAGGTTGCTTTGGGTTATGTTTGATTAAGACTGTCTTGTACTGCTTCGTATCCATTTTTCTAGTTTGCATTGGTGTTGCTGGTGCTGAATTCTACTAAGTACTGCTGCTGACTCCTCACTTTGTTCTTTGCTTTCAATATCCAGGTACTTATTCTAAGACCTGCAGAATGTGAATCCAAATTTGATGAATGAAATGGATAGGGAACTTTGAAGCAGTGCATTGAATTTGTTCATTTTTATAGCTTAGCTGTATTTCTGTTTTGTTCATAAATGCCACTCATGTCTTTTGGAAATCATCAGAATGTGTGGAGTAGTCTGATCTACCCTTTATCATGTTCACTCTTAATTGTTTAGCTGCAAACATGCTCTGTAATACTGGGTGGATCGTGGATTCTACCCCTTGAAAAAGTTCGAATTCGTGTTAGTAAGGCTTTAAGTTTGTAATTGCTAATTTCACGTTGGTTTGTTAAGGACTTTGGTTAGTTTTTTTTTGGTTGAGAGTTACTGGGATTCACTAATGTAGATGTACGTTTGGGTTCACTAGGAAATGACAAATGGTTAATTGGGTTTTACTTATGTGAGATTGGTTTGATTTGTTTTAAATCTTCAGGTCTTTATTTTAAGTTAACTTGGAGATCTGGAAATAAGTTACCCACTGCTAGTTATTTAAATCAGACTTTCGACTGCTTGCAAATCATTGTTGACCTGCATATAATCGTCTATTGAGTAGTCGAAGGCTAATTTTAAAAGTTGATTGCATATACATGGGTGCCCCGTTATTAGCCATTTGGGATCACGTTATTACCTAGTGATTTTTTCAGACACTGCTGGTGTGCCACATGGATTCGAGGTCGAGTGCTGCACTC
Organism: Nicotiana sylvestris; assembly: GCF_000393655.2. Classification (NCBI taxonomy): domain Eukaryota; kingdom Viridiplantae; phylum Streptophyta; class Magnoliopsida; order Solanales; family Solanaceae; genus Nicotiana; species Nicotiana sylvestris. Next base: position 31,983,862 of record NC_091061.1, read on the forward strand.
GTTAACCTTAGATTCCTGAAAGATTTGGGCTCACCTTGGGCCCAAGTCTGAAGACATTCGCAAAAAACAGAATTATCTACTTTGTATTGTTTGGGCCTGCCTTTTTACTTTCCCGTCTCAGTGCTATCGATGGCCCAAGCCATTTTCTTTCGAATATTCGACCATGTTCTCTTCCGGGCAGATTTCCTTCTAATTCGTTTGAGCATTAGTATTAAAAAGTAGAATTCAAGTTCCTTTAATGTTTAATTAATTAGATCGCATTAATTAGTCGAGGTGTGCCATATTCAACGATACCAATAGTTATGGCCCTCAAATTCGAGTCTAGAAATACCTTTAATAGAATGATTTGGGGGATGCCCGGCCAAATAAAATTTCAAAATGCATGGCCCTTATTTAATTAATTTTAATCCTTAGAAATCGAGGCGTGCCATTTAGTTGAATTTCCATGGCCCTCGCAAACTTGAAAGTGCGTAGTTGCTTTAGGCGCGTTATTTTAGTAATTTACCTTCCTAAATTCGTGTGCGCATTTATGTGACCAAAATCCAAATCCCAACAATATTAAAATATGTCAAAGACCACGGGTGCATTTATGCGACGTGGTTCAAGACGTGTTTTAGTAACGTTGCAATTTTTCTAAAAATGATTAAAAGCGGTTAATTAGTTGAAAATGTGCATAGGTTTAAAAGTGTACTAAAATCAGATAATTAAGCCGAATATAACAGTTGGGCAACCGTGCTAGAACCACGGGATACGGGAATGCCTAACACCTTCTCCCAGGTTAATAGAATTCCTTACCCGGATTTCTGGTTCGCAGACTATAGTACAGAGTCAATCTTTTCCTCAATTCGGGATTTGAACCGGTGACTTGGGACACCATAAATTATCCCAAGTGGCAACTCTGAATCTTTTAATAATAATCCCGTTTCGATTGTCCTTTAATTGGAAAACTCCTTTACGCCCTTCCGGGGGATGTAGACAAAAAAGGAGGTGTGACAGCTCTGGCGACTCTGCTGGGGATCGAACCCAGAATCTCTGGTTCAGGGTTCAAGAGTTCGAGCTTAAAATAATTGTTATATTTGGCTTTGTTTATTATCTGGTTTTATTACATGTTTGGGCCTAATGTGCTAATTGTGGCTTGTTACCGCTTTGATATTATCTGAACTGTATATATAAACTGCTACGAAACCCCTCTCTTCTCCCTCCTGAGGAGTGCACGCTGGTCGTGACTTCTTTCTGTTAGTGTCATATCCCAAATAGAACGAGGTCCGGACAAGTTGCAAAGACGGATGATCTTTTGGTTACCGGTACGCAACCCCCCTTGTCCGCTCGAGTAAGCCAGGTCTAGAACAATAAACCCAGGTTTTAAACCTAGTATAACAAAGCCTCATGCCGGATCCCTAGTAGGAACGCTTGTTTGCATCATGTGCATTTTGACTTTGGGGACTCAACACAGGGGTTGGGTCCGTCTAGGACAGGTATACCCCAAAAAATAAAAGACCATCCTGATGCATCTTATGTGCTACATGTTACATTTATTCAAGGGTAAAAGTGTCATTTGGCGGACCAATGATAGCTGAGGGTAAATGAAGAAATGAAAAAAAAAACAATGAAAAAAGAAAGAAGAAAGAAAAAAAAAGAAAAAGAGAGGGTGAAGTGTGAAGATAAAGCGAGTGAGGCATAATTATGTTTTCTGTTACATCTTGTTAAGAGAAAAATAAAGAGCTTGGAAAATTCAAAAGATTTTTATACTTTTTCATCATTTTTCAAAAATCAAAAAAGGGAAAAAGAAAATTAAAAAAAAGAGTTTACATGTTTCAAAAAAAAAAAGAGAAAGAAAAAAAAACATATTTTCTCTAAATTAGTTGTTATTTTTATTTCTCGCCCGTATCCTATCTGCCCGAACTACGCATACCTGATTCTCGTCTTTCGGGACGTGATACGTAGGCAACCCACATAGGGTCCGGTCTTCCTAGTAAATCTTAGGTTCTTGGCTTTGCGGGGTCTTAGCCAAATTTTGCACTTCTAGCCACCTTCTGGCCAAATAAGCCATTTTGCAAAAATAACCGCAACCATGTCTTGCATGTGTCTAGTAGGGAATGTTATTGTCTCACATAGTATTGGTTTAAGTTTTCTTATACAGGTGTGGATTTACTTACTGGAGTTTGGGCATGACAGATACCCCAGAATCACTGCATTCAGAAGTTGCTCGAGGAGTCATTTTATATTTTTGAGTCAATTGTTCATGTTTTACTTTCTAGTCATGTATAGTAGTATTCGGTCTTTTAGGTGATGTTAGAGTTTGTAATAGTCTAGTTAAATTTTCCTAGTCTTTTGTTATTGTATTCCTTATTTGGTATTTGGAAATGTGTTACAAGTCAAAAAAAAAGAAGAAATTTTGCATTTTTATATTTTCGTTATAAGTTTTCTTTAGAATACTAATTCTATAAATGAAAGAAATTTCCTTTGAGGTTGTTTTTCCTTTAGGCAATTAATATCAAAATAAAAATTGCTTTTATATTTCCTTTAGTATATTAAGACCAAAAATTCAAAAAAAAAAAAGAATTTTCTTTAGTACCTCTTTAAAAGTTTTCTTTTAAGATATTAAATCCAAAAATCCAAAAGGATTTTCTATTGAGGTTTTTCTTTGGGAAATTGATGAAAAATGACTTGAAAAAAAAATTCTTTTATTTTTATTAGAATTTTAGGACATTGTACATATAAGAAAAAGAAAACAACAATACTTTTTCTTTGGTTTATTTTCAGAGTTTCTTCCTTAGATAATCAAAAATTCAAATTCAAAAACAGTTTTTTTTTTCATTTCTTGTTTCGAAGTCTTTTCTTCAGGATATCAAGTGAAAATTCAAAATATTTTTCTTTGGTCTAGCCTTTAGATTTCCTTCTTAAAAAAGAAAAAAAATCAAAAAAATATTTTTTTCTCTTGTAGGGATTTTCCTTAATAATTTCCCATAGAGTATTTATTTCAAAAAAGAAAAAATATATGCTTGTTAAGCTTGAGTTTAAAATAGGTTATAAAACATTAAGTTTAGAAAATTCAAAAAAGAAGAAGATATGCTTCATTTATTTCTCTTTTCTCAGCAGAGTAGTCATTAAGGTAAAAAAAAGAAGAAATTGAAAAAGAAAACGTTAGTTTATGTGCTTTACTCTCGATCTTCCCGAACTACGCAAAGATCTGATTCATGCGGCGTCATGATACGTAGGCAACCTATATAGGGTTCGATCGAATCATTTTTTTATTTATTAAAAGAAAAGGAAAAGGAAAAAAAAATGGTGAAATTATGGGATGTGAGAAATGAGAAGGAAGAAAAGAGCGATAATCAGAAAGAAAAAAGGGGAAAGAGAATGAGCGAGCTAAGAAGTGAGAGGAAAGAAAAGAAAAGAGAAGATTCAAATGGACAAATTGGGATGATGCCAAGTGACCTTATGACCTTTGAAGTCATTCTAGAATCATTAATTGTTGATAGGTGCATTGCACGCAATGTGATATTTTTGCTGTTAAATGCCCTAACGCTAACGGGATGACCCCATTTTGTTCCTTTTGATATCTTCATAACTGGAAGGTGGTTGGTTTGTGGTTCTCGAAGTAGTAACTCCTCTCCACGGCATAAAGTAAAAAGGCAATGGCAGACAACAACAAAACTGAGTTGGTTGATACAGGTGCCCAAAAGCAATTGGTTGAACATGACAATGGGTTGGTTGAAGAGGTGAAGATGTTAAGACAACACATGGCGGACATGATCAGACCTGGATGACTGGGAAGGCACCTCCCCCTCCACCACCTAGCTTCCTAAATACTACCGTCACCCAAACACCGGTCACAGTGCCAGATGATCCCCCATACTCTCCAGATCCACCCACTTATCATGGCTTTCCCAACCACCCTAGTAGCTCCATCACTCATCTTCCAATTACCTTTCCCAAAAATTGCCCTCCGGTCTTATCCACCATCCCCAATAATGAACACCGACTCAAAGCTCATGATGCCCAATATTATCCCTCAGAGGTTGCCCATAAGGTTCCCAACTCATACAAGCAGGGTCCGCGGGATGGGCCTCATGTTGTAAATGAAGAGTTCACAGGAAAAAAAGGGCGAGATGGGATACCCAGGAGGCTGAAGGCATAGAACAATCCTTAAAGAACAAACAAGGAAGGGGAGACCAGAGTAGCATGGCTTACAAAGAACTGTCAGTGTCCCCTGGCGTTCGCCTGCCCGCGGGATTCAAAGTGCCAAGATTTAACTTGTATGATGGGTTGGAGATCCGGTAGCCCATTTGAGGGATTATTGCAGTAAAATGAGAAGTGTTGGTGAGAGAGATGATTTGTTGATGGCGTATTTCAGTGAGAGCCTGACTGGGGCAGCTTTGGAATGGCATAATCGTTAAGATGTTGGTAAGTGGCCTACATTGGGTGACATGGCTCAAGATTTTGTTCGATGCTTTCAAAATAGATAAGGTGTTACCCCAGACCGCTCCTCCCTATCTAAAATGGAAAAGAAGCCGGAGAAAATCTTTAGGGAGTTTGGGCTCAGGTAGAGGGAGCAAGAGGCTCGAGTCAATACCCCGATTGGCGAAGAAGAAATGGTTGAGCTTTTCCTACAAGCCCAGGGGCCCACCTACTTCAGTCATTTGATCCCGATCTTGAGAAAGCCTTTAAAAGATGTGTTAAAAATAGGGGAGCTAGTGGAAGAGGGAATCAAGTCACGCAAAATCATGAGTTGTTCGAAAGACATTTAGAACACCCCAGTGAGCTTGGGTGGAAGAAAGAGAAACAGAAAAGATGATCCGATGGGCTTTCCCGATCAACACTTCCAGCCTCGACATCGTCCCCGTGGATATCCTTGTGCACCATATGATCCTCCCCAATGCCACTTCTCTCCACGGAACTCCCAAAATAGTACATCACTTTCCCAGTACCTAGCTCCACACATGCCTATCCACCCTCACAAGCCTACCGAAAACCCCCTGGATCAGGTTTCCGGCCCAGTCAAGCCTTTAAGAATGAGAGGTTACAGAAGAAGAAAACATTCACTCCATTGGGAGTGTCATATGCCAGTCTGTTCCAGAGGCTAAGGAAATTGGACATGTTGAAGCCGACCCAGATAAAAATGCCAAACCCTCTTCCAAAGAAGTTTGATTTTTCTCAAAAGTGCGCCTATTACTCAGATGCCCTGGGTCATAACACAGAGAAGTGTTGGAATCTGAAGAATGCGATTCAGAAGCTTATTGATGCATGCGACATTGTTGTGCAAAATCCAGATACAGCAGACACTAGCCAAAGTCCATCGTCTGTGCATAATAAGACGCATATGGTGGGTATGGTTTATTTTGAAAAGGAATGTTAGAATTCTTCTTGGAGCCTCGGAGGTCCACGTGCTACTAAGCTTTCAATGCTATCAGGGGTTGATCTTAAGAACGAGCCGGCAAAAGGAATCCAAAAGCAATTTGTTAAGAACAATGTGATGAAGACTTGTGAAGTTCCTAGTATTGTTGATGCAGAAGTCAGTGGCTAAGATGTTGAGTTTGAGGACTGGAAAGACGCTCTTTTCTTGGTTAGCCAGGGAGGAGCTTTGGTGGCTTAGTTTGTTGTCATTTTTGTTGTCCGGGTTATTTCGGGGTTGTAATCCGAATATTGTCTTGTGACTCAAACCCTTCTATCCTTTTATTTTGTCTAGTTCCTTTAGTCGTAGTATCTCATTTAGTGTTGTCTAGGTTTGTTCCAGGGTTGTATCCCAGTTTGTTTTACTTGTTTTGTTATTCGAACCTTTTTACCGTCTGTCTAATGCAATGTCCCACTTTTGGTTATTTCCAGTCATTTTCTTTGTTTAGTTCTTTTTTATCCTTTCATTTTGTCTTTTGTCTAATACTGATTCTAGTGATATGACATGCATGCAAAATTCTAGGCCTGGTCTTAAAGTCAGTTTAGTTATAAAGCAATGGAATAATTTTGAAGATGATAGGGACATTTGAGGGAAATAAGTAAAGGCATTTTGAGATCACTTGAAGCCCGAACCATGTGAAACTGGGGCAGGTAGAACATAAAGAAAGCCTATTGAAATGGATCATGCCGCATCGGGTGGAAGCTAATGGCAAGTTTGCCAAATCGACAAGAGCTGTTTGTGGTAAGGAGAGTGAGAGTATTGTCCAAGGGTGCTTTGTATTCAGCAGATGTAGAAGGCGAATGTGTGGATATGGTCATCAAGGCTGGCACAATCAAAAGATGTTACGAATGTTTTCCTTGGTTTGTTTACTTATGTTGTTTGTACTTGGCATGTTTTGAAGATTAAAATGACGAAGGTATTTTGTTCTGCTATCTAAACACCTTATCCTTCGTTACCCCTTTGAGCCTTGTTTATTTTCTTTCATACCCCTCTTTCGGAATCAGTAGCAAAGATGAGAAACACAAGCGTGAAAGATAAGTAAAGGAAAAGGAGAAAAGAAAAGAACGAAAAGGGAGAGAAGAAAAATGAAAATCAAAAAAAAAGAAAAAAAGAAAGACAAAAAGAATGAAAAGAGAAAAAGAAGAAAAACAACAAAAAGAAAAAAAGAGCAAAAAAGAGAAAGAAAAGAAAGAGAAAAGAGAAAATCACAACAACAAAGTAATTCCTATGTCATGAACTACGTTCGACCTGATTCCTTTTAAGGATACGTAGGCAGCCTCACGGTTCGGTCTCATCAAAATAAAAATTCAAAAGTCCCCAAGCAAGATACTGGGGCAGAAGTTGTGGTTGTTGTAAGAAATCTGATTCCGAAAGTTGAAATTTTGAACCAATGTGAATTGTTTTGAGCCTTTGATATCCTTTCTTTTTAACCCTATCCAAAAGCCCACGTTACGGTCCAAAGAAAGACCTTCCGATCAGTCTTTGAGAGATGCCAAGTCAAGCAAGGAGAGGTAATTCATATCAGGGGCAACACTCTGGTCTAAGCAAAAAAATAATGAAAATAAGATAGTCTTATTGGTGAAAACCCTCACGGGCACCGTAGGGCGATGAGAGCTGAGAGAAATCCAAAAATGAGAGAGTCTTATTGGTGAAAACCCTCGCGGGCACTGTAAGGCGACGTTAAGTTAAGAGAAAGAACAATATGAGAGAGGCTTGATGGTGAAAACCCTTCAGGCACTACAAGTTGAATAAGGATTGTGAATTAGATTGGATAATTAGAGCATTGAAGCCCAGTTTCACAATTTTGGGGGTATAATAGGAGTTGAACATCAGACTTGCTCAACAGAATAGACTACAGGTGCATGTCATGGTCATTAGAGTTGGTATCCACAACTGATAGGTTTCTACTTTGTAGTTTTCTTGTTAGGAATCACCTCTTTCCTTTGTCCTTTACTCTGTTCCTTTTGTCTTGTTTACTTTCTCCTCCTGAGTCTATTTGGTCAGAACAAGTGAGAAATGACTTCAAAATTTTCCATCAGCTTTCCAATTTCACAAAACGGGATATGGCCAGCACATCAAAGTGGCATAAGTTAGGAAAGAACAACAAGCGCATTGAGCTAGTAATAATCAACATGCTTTGGGATACTTGTGAAATACAAAGGTTTGGTACATATCAATTCATGAACAATGCAACAGATGGAGGGTGTAGGGTGAACGGATCAAAGGTATTTTCTGTGGTAAGATCGATAAAAGGTGTTTAATCAGTGATAAGCGAGGTCCTCTGAGCAGAAATCAAAGTTATCGTGGAAAGTGAAGGAGCAACAGACCTCAAGGCCAGGGCCAGTGGTTTAAGTCAAGAAAAAACAACATGCGCAATGAGTGGGTGGCAATTGTCATGCTTTGATATTCATGAGAAACACAAAGGTTTAGTACATGTCAATGCAAGAGCACAATGCAATAGATGAAGGGTATCGGGGTTGAACGGATCAGAAGTATTTTCCGTGATAAGGGTGACAGAGAAAGTGGTTAATCAATAAACAAGCAAGGTCTTCGAGTGGAAATCAAAGTTATCATGGCAAGTGAAGGAGCAATAGACCTCAAGGCCAATGCCAGTTGGTTAAGTCAGGAAAGAACATCATGCACATTGAGTGTACGGTAATTGACGTGCTTTGGGATTCATGGGAGACACAAAGGTAGGTAAATGTCAGTTCATGAGTAATGCGACAGATAGAGGATATTGGGTCTGAATGGAGAAGAGGTATTTTCTGTGATAAGGATGACAGAGAAAGTGATTAGTCAAGGAACAAGCAAGGTCTTCGAGTGGAAATCGGTTATCATGAGAAATGAAGGAGCAATCGCCCTCAAAGTCAAGGCCACAAACCAACCACCATATTTTAAACTGACAAGATTTTTCTTTGATTTGAAACAGGGGCAGGAAATTTCGGTTGTTTCGGAAAAACCCTCCGTGGAGAAAGACGGTCACCAAACAGGTTTGATTTTTGATTTTCAGGACCCTCCTGGAAAATGGGACCTAGTTTAAAGTTCAGTAATAGCATAATCTAGCATAAATGTACTCCAAAAGGAATATAAGTTAGCTTATGAGTTTGCATGTTTGAGATAGGATTCAATTAGGAGTTTCCAGGTCCCTCCTGAATAATGGGACTTAGTTTTAATATTTCCATTAGATCACAAGATGTATCGTAAGCTCTGCTGTAGGGTAATATAATTCAGTCGTAAAAGTGTTATTTTTAGGACAAGATTTGATTTGAGCTTCAGGACCCTCCTGGATAACGGAATGTAGCTTTAAGACCCTCTTAGATAACAAGATTTAGCAGAAGTCACACCTTTAGAAGATATAACTTAGATTTAAAATTGTCGTTTAGGTAAGAATTGTCAGGACCCCCTGGATAATGAGACCTAACTTTCGATTCTTAGTAATATTTGGTAATATGATTCATTTTAACACTCACATCTGTGCCCAACCTCCAAACTGGGGCAGAAAATTTTCTTTGTTTTATCTATTTCATTGAAGTCAGGAGCCCGCATGGAGAGTAGGGAATACTTTCAAGGGCAACAGTCAGGAGCCCGCCTGGAGAACAAGGGAGTACAATTTAAATTTAGCCTTCAAGTCCTCTATTTTGTCTATTTTGAAATCAAGAGCCCGCCTGGAGAGCAGGGAATGCATTCAAATTTAGCAATTAGGAGCCCGCCTGGAGAGCAGGGAACATGTTTCAAGTTGAAGTTAGGAGCCCGCCTGGAGAACAAGGGAATATAGTTTAAGTTTAACCTTCAAATCCTCTGTTTTGTCTATTTTGAAATCAGGAGCCCGCCTGGAGAGCAAGGAATACATTCAAATTTAGCAATCAGGAGACCGCCTGGAGAGCAGGGAACACGTTTCAAGTTGAAGTCAGGAGCCCGCTGGACAGTAGGGAATACGTTTCAAATTAAAGTCAGGAGCCCGCCTGGAGAGCAGGGAATACTTTCAAGTTTAGCAGTTAGGAGCCCGCCTGGAGAACAAGGGAGTACACTTCAAGTCTTTGTTTTCAAAATTCTTTGATATTCGGTAATGTGATTCATTTTACACTTACACATGGGCTCACATACCCAAACTGGGGCAGAAAATTTTCTTTGTTTTTGTCTATTTTGCTGAAGTCAGGAGTCCGCCTGGATAGCATGGGAATACATTCACGTTTGAAGTCAGGAGCCCGCCTGGAGAGCATGAGAATACATATCAAGTTCAGAAGTCAGGCACCCACTTAAAGAAGAGGAAAACATCTCAGCTTACAATTCAAGGTGGCAAAAATGGATGTCATCGAGAGAATAGAGGACAACAAGGCAACAAAAAACACAAAAACAAGTTTGAAGATCTAGATAGGATTTTGTAAAGCGTAGATCATAGTCTAGTCTAGCTTCTTTTATTTTTGACATAGTGTAATAAGGGGGTTCAATAAGCAGTAGCAGCAGCAATAGTGAAATCACAACTTCATGGTAGGCCCAACTACCAAAACTTCCCGAACTACACTGACTTGATTCCTTTTTAGCCAAGGGTATGTAGGCAACCTCAGAAGCAGGGTGCGGTTAAATCTTTCAAAAATGCTTCATACGGAGTATTCAAACGGGCAAAAATCGCTCGTATCCGCTCACTTATCTTTGCACGAAAACTCTTCGTGTTTCCGGGCAAAGAGGGGCAGCTGTGAGCACGTGATTTTTGCCCTATATGAATTACTCCCATAAATTCAAAACAAAATAATTTCTTTTCATTATTTGCAATTTTGTGGATTTTGTGGCATTTTCTGTTAATTATTTGCATTTGTCTGTGCATTTTATTTGTTCAATTAATGAAAAATACAAAATATGCTGCATTTGCATTTAAGATTTAATTTTTGCATTTTTGAATTAATTAGTAATTTAGTGTTTTATAAAAATGTGAAAAATCACAAAATAGTTCATTTTTGCACTTTATTTTTAATTTTTCGAATTTTGTTAGTTTTCTTTAATTTGGCATTTGATTAGTAGTGGTAATTATTATTTAGAATTAATTAATTCAATTTGATCAGATAATTTATTTAGGAATTAATTTAGGTTTATGTTTAATTTTAATTTTAATTTAAAAGGAATTAGAAAAAAACTAATTTGAAAAAGAAAGAAAAAGAATTGAATAAGAAGTAAGGGTTTGGGCCATTCTTGTTTAAAAATCCATAGGCCCAAATATTTTGCCCTAAAATCCGTTCAGGCAGCCCACGACCTGCCCCTGATACCCGGTCCAATTTCCCCTCCTCCTCAAACGACACCGTCCAGGCTCGAATCAATCAGAACCGTCGAGGTTAATCTAATCCAACGGTGGGAAGTGGGGTGGGTTTATTATTTATATGTCTGAATCTCACACCCCCCGTCTCATTTCCCAAACCCCATCGTCTCCAAACCAAAACCCTAGCAACGTCGCCCTAACTTCCACCGTCTGTCGTCGGCGGCGTCACCTCCAACCGCCCCCATCCTTACACCACAACACCCTTTCTTTTCCCTCATAACAAATCCATCATTGGTTCCCTTCAAATCATCGGGAAACCTGTCGAATCTTTGGTCAAAGCTTGGACCTTCAAACTTCAAACCACCCAAATCACCCCAAAATAACACCCTGTAACCCCCATGACCCCCTCATACCAAATCCACAACTACTTTCCTTCAAATCTATCGGGAGCTTCGCGAATCTGGAATCTGAGTTCAACCCCCAAAAGTTCAAAGTCATTTTTCACATACATGTTCGGGGAACGCTATTCGTTCAGACTCTGAGGTTTGGACTCGGTGAAACTGATGTCATTCAGTTGTTCTTAACAAAGAACAAAGGATCGACATAAGTTTGGTTAAGTCCTTTGTCCCCGTCCGGTTTCGAGGTTTGATTTGGTGAGTCCTTTTCCCTCTCTGGTTTCCTTTCTGTCATCTTCACCTATCCTTTTCTTAAAACTAGTTTGCTTATAATAATTTGGTTGAAAATTCAATTCATCTTCTGAGTCCAATTTGTTCTTCCGTTTGTTATTTTCCCTTTTCTCTCTTTTTCTTCATGAATTCCGTTTTGTGACATTTTTATTTGTTAAGCAGGTTAAGTTTCTGGTTCGTTAAATCACTTAATTAGGTCTTAATTTAGTCGATTTCCTGTTAATTAGCTCATTCATCTTTGTCTTTGCTTGATTGCATTTTAAGGAAGGGGTTTTGGGTTTCTTGTAGGAAATTTTGGGTTAGTCTTTCAAGTTGGGAATCCTTGATGGATTTTAATTGGACTCCGAAAATCAGAAAGCCCAAGTGGGGATTTAATTTGGGTTTGCAGACCCCTACCAATCTGAGTCGGGTTAGTATGACCTATACTTAGGTTTCAGGGGAAATAACAAGGTCTTAAAGGGGTAGCTTAGGAATTTGGCTTAGGGGAATCTTTTTCTAACTAACTAGGAAGCTTCTAGGAAGCTGGGGAGGGGGACTATTTTGAAGTTTTGAGATTTAAAAGAGGGATACCTAAGCTAAAATGAAAATTTCAGAAGGTTTTAAGTGCAAAAATTGATCCCTTAAGGCTGTACTTGCCTTGCCTATAAAGTCAGTCTTTCTTGCCTTTCAAGGTAGAGATTTTTGAGAGCTGAAAATCTAAATATACAGAAACTGCAAAAATTTTACTACTTTCATAGAGTTCAAGAACAAAGATTACTGTTCCATTGCATTTTCTTCTATAATTTCGAAGACTTTTAACTTCTGAAGAATTTCTGATTAATCTGGTGCTGAAATGAATTGAGTTTTAGATGTTTGAAGTTTGGTTTGAGGTTGCTTTGGGTTATTGTTTGATTAAGACTGTCTTGTACTGCTTCGTATCCATTTTTCTGGTTTGCATTGGTGTTGCTGGTGCTGAATTCTGCTAAGTACTGTTGCTCACTCCTCACTTTGTTCTTTGCTTTCAATATCCAGGTACTTATTCTAAGACCTGCAGAATGTGAATCCAAATTTGATGAATGAAATGGACAGGGAACTTTGAAGCAGTTCATTGAATTTGTTCATTTTTATAGCTTAGTTGTATTTCTGTTTTGTTCATAAATGCCACTCATGTCTTTTGGAAATCATCAGAATGTGTGGAGTAGTCTGATCTCCCCTTTATCATGTTCACTCTTAATTGTTTAGCTGCAAACATGCTCTGTAATACTGGGTGGATCATGGATTCTGCCCCTTGAACAAGTTCGAATTCGTGTTAGTAAGGCTTTAAGTTTGTAATTGCTAATTTCACGTTGGTTTGTTAAGGACTTTGGTTAGTTTATTTTTGGCTGAGAGTTACTGGGATTCACTAATGTAGATGTACGTTTGGGTTCACTAGGAAATGACAAATGGTTAGTTGGGTTTTACTTATGTGAGATTGGTTTGATTTGTTTTAAATCTTCAGGTCTTTATTTTAAGTTAACTTGGAGATCTGGAAATAAGTTACCCACTGCTAGTTATTTAAATCAGACTTTCGACTGCTTGCGAATCATTGTTGACCTGCATATAATCGTCTATTGAGTAGTCGAAGGCTGATTTTAAAAGTTGATTGCATATACATGGGTGCTCCGTTGTTAGCCATTTGGGATCACGTTGTTACCTAGTGATTTTTTTAGACACTGCTAGTATGCCACATGGATTCGAGGTCGAGTGCTGCACTCGTTAACCTTAGATTCCTGAAAGATTTGGGCTCACCTTGGGACCAAGTCTGAAGACACTTGCAAAAAAAAAACAGAATTATCTACTTTGTATTGTTTGGGCCCGCCTTTTTACTTTCCCGTCTCAGTGCTATCGATGGCCCAAGCCATTTTCTTTTGAATATTCGACCATGTTCTCTTACGGGCAGATTTCCTTCTAATTCGTTTGAGCATTAGTATTAAAAAGTAGAATTCAAGTTCCTTTAATGTTTAATTAATTAGATCGTGTTAATTAGTCGAGGTGTGCCATATTAAACGATACCAATAGTTATGGCCCTCAAAACCGAGTCTAGAAATACCTTTAATAGAATAATTTAGGGGACGCCTGGCCAAATAAAATTTCAAAATGCATGGCCCTCATTTAATTAATTTTAATCCTTAGAAATCGAGGCGTGCCATTTAGTTGAATTTCCATGGCCCTCGCAAACTTGAAAGTGCGTAGTTGCTTTAGGCGCGTTATTTTAGTAATTTACCTTCCTAAATTCGGGTGCGCATTTATGTGACCCAAATCCAAATCCCAACAATATTAAAATATGTCAAAGACCACGGGTGCATTTATGCGACGTGGTTCAAGACGTGTTTTAGTAACGTTGCAATTTTCCTAAAAATAATTAAAAGCGGTTAATTAGTTAAAAATGTGCATAGGTTTAAAAGTGTACCAAAATCAGATAATTAAGCCAAATATAATAGTTGGGCGACCGTGCTAGAACCACGGAACTCGAAAATTCCTAACACCTTCTCCCGGGTTAACAGAATTCCTTACCCGGATTTCTGGTTCGCAGACTGTAGTACAGAGTCAATCTTTTCCTCGATTCGGGGTTTGAACCGGTGACTTGGGATACTATAAATTATCCCAAGTGGCGACTCTGAATCTTTTAATAATAATCCCGTTTCGATTGTTCTTTAATTGAAAAAACTCCTTTATGCCCTTCTGGGGGGTGTAGGCAAAAAAGGAGGTGTGACAGCTATATCTTTGCTTAGGTAGTGAACACTTTGGATGTGATCCCTCTCTTCTCAGCTGCCCATGGAACATCCGCACCCGGACATAATTTAGACACCAACCACTCCCCTGAGGCACAGTCTTTTGCACGGAATGGGGACATGTCATGGTCTGGCAGGTGATACAATTGATTCACAACTTCAGCCCCAAAGTGTACCATTTTGCTGCGAATTCTCATCTTGGGCTTCCTTAGCCTGATAGCTGGGAGGTTGGCATAAAATTCCATCACCCATTGCTCATTTTCTAGGCAAGGTTGAGGGGAAAAACAGTTCCATCCCATGGCCATCACCCTTTGATAGAACTCGGGAAGACGTTCCTGGACATTGTCCAGCAGTATACCACTTTTCGGGAGCACCTTTTTCGAGATCAGGTCAGCAAAGTACCGTTCTTGGCATTCCAATGACAAGAACCGGTGTTGGTCATAGTTCTGCTCAGCTTCCAAGGGGTTGTCATTTGCGGATCCTTCAGAGTTAGAGCTCATTTTCCAATTATAGTACGTGTCAACAAATGTTAAGAGTGAAAACATGGTATGGCTATGAAGAATAGTGCAAAATGAATCAAATGTACCAAAGGAATGATCGGATAGTCATAACTCAGCCTTAGAAAAAATTTCAGGATTTTAAGATTTTTAAATGTCTGCTCTCTGATGTCGCAAATTTAAAAAAAAATTCACAATTTCGAAGTTATCAGAGGTGCCCAGTTATGGGAATTGCGAAGAAATCTTTGCAATTGCGAAGGTCTCAAATTCAAGCATTCATCGCAATTGCGAGGGAATCTTTGCATTTACGAAGATGGTCAGGGCTGCCAGGTTTCGCAATTGCGACCACCTCTTCGCAAATGCGAAAAGGCCATCACAATTGCGAATCATCGTTCCCAGCCAAGATTTTTCACAAACAACAGTACCAAGCCCTAAAATTTTGGAATCCAAGCCATTGTTAATGAACCCAATCATCTTTCAAACATAAATCATGCACTAGACTTCATAGACAACCATGGATCAACAAAAATATCGATGTTTCGGCCAAGAATCTCATTCGTGCCTTTCATCGATCACATAAGAAGCACAAAAAATTCACTTCTATTTAACAAGCCTTGGGTACTCAAACTTACTCAATTTTTTAGCAAAAAACAAAACACACACTCTCAACCAACCTCACCCATAAATCAACTTATGGTTTGAACCATTTTAAACAATTTCGGGCAAAAAAAATGATACCCATTTGAAAACCTAAGGTTTAAGAGAAAATAAGAAGAGGAAGATGAAAAAGAAGAAGTGTGATTAAGCTTTCATACCTAGATTCCTGCAGTTAGGAGTGAGAGATAATGGAGTTTTACAGTGATGAGAGTGAGGGAGACAAAGGTTTTGAGAGCCGTAGACTTTTTCTTCAATTTTGTTCAAAATGAGTGAACGACCCTGTTTTCACCCCTCTGATGTCGCAATTGCGACACAACCTTCACAATTACGAAGGTTAAGGAGCCCTGTAGTGTTTGCAATTGCGACAAAATAGTGTGAAATGCGATTGCCCAGTTCACAAATGCGAAGCCTGCGCCTCAGCAATTTTCACAAACTACTGTTTTCATACTTTTCGTCGCCCCGACCTACTCAAATCAACTCCAAAAATTATGAAACTTGGCAGATTGGTTAGAAATAATATAATAAGCTATTCTAAAAAGAAAAATTTCAAAAATGGCCAAAAATTTTGAAAAAAAAATGATGGGTTTCCTCCCACCAAGCGCCGCATTTAACGTCGTGGCACGACACAACTCAACTTTACCACTTTTCTCGCCACTTGGACAATATGAATTGGGCACCCAACTTGCAATCAAGCTTGTGACCACGAGCGGTGGGGGTGGTAAGTAGATGATCAAGCCAAGACTTAATTTCTTCATTTTGTACTTCTTGGCTTTCATGTGAGGAATATCATTTTACCTTCTTGTTACCTCAAATTGTAAGATGTATGGTTTTTGCCTTTCCTCATCGCAATCCCTCATTAACTCGTGTAGTTCAATTCCCATATCACCACACAATTCCAATGTTGAAAAATGCTTGGAATGTGACATCAAACCTCCAAATTGCAATCTTTCCCGGATTTTGACATCCTTTTTTCCCCCTGACTAGAGTCAATCTCAACCAAATTTTCGTTTACACCGGTTGACTCTAATTCCATATTTTTCTTGGCATCACTAACACTCATGGAGTTGGTTGGCGGATGTTCAATTATTGATTCCTCAAAGTAGAGCTCACTTTCTTCCTCGAAATCGGGCTCTTCTTGACTTCCTTCCACACTCTTGGTGGGCATAGTGAGCCTCAACCAATATTTTTATTTGATCTGCCAAAGTGCGGATATGTTTATCATTGTGAGCCAAGCCTTATTTCAAGTCCTCGAGTGCAAAGTTGTGCTTCTCCTCATTTTCAAGAATGGTCTCCAACATGAGAATCATCTTCTCATTTTGACCATTTGAGAGTTCTTCTTGGTTTTGATCAAGAGCCAAGGAAGGATTTTCGGCTTCCACATCTAAGAAAAATTCTTGGCTATAACTTCCGAGGATTTTTGGACCTCTAAAGCTTCAAGCATTTCTCCCATTTGTGAGTGCAACCTTACAAGTGCCAAGTCATTTTGGAGACTATTTTCCAAAAGCTCCTCCAAGGCACTTTGTTCTTTGTTTCCTCCTTCAAGTAGTCATTCTAACATGAGCTTGAACTCTCCATTTTGACCATGCTCAACTTCTTCCATTTCTATAGTCCTATCATTTTCATCACAAAAAGTAGAATCATCATAGCGGGGCTTGGGGAAGGGAAGGACAAATAAGCACAATACTCCTAATGACCATTTTGACAACCACACTTATCACAAATACTCCACTTATGGGTTTGAGATTGTGCGCACAATCCACCCCCGGGAGAATTTAAATTTTTCCACGAGTGTGGTCCTCCACAATAAGGACAAGGGTCATCAAAGTATGAACAACTTCCATCCGACCAATTTTCATTAAATGATGCCATTTGTTTGTTCAAAAATAAGAAAATAAATAAGAAACAAACAAGAAAATAGACCAAAGTAAGGAAAATTAATTACACAAATATTCACAAGTTTGGACCAAAGCACTTACACTTATTTCTCAAACAACCTAAATTACACCAAATTGTTCCCCGACAACGCCGCCAATTTTGAGGACGTCTAAATTCACCACTAAAAAGTAAATGGACACGGTCGCATGCAATATAATATACCCAACTATGAGTCGAGGTCGAATCCCACAGAGAATAATATGTAGGCGATTAGGAATGTAAGAGAATTATCACTTGCTATGCAATGCCAAACACTTAGAATTGATTTGAGAAAATATCTATACCTAAATGCGGAAATATAAACTAACCTAGAAAGCAAGTAAAATGATCAATGGCTACAAGTATGGATGCATTAGGAATTACACTCAAGTAATGATCCAATGTATTTCATGATTTTACAAATATGAGCAAGTTTATGTTAATTAGCCACGAGTAATAATTCTATATTAGCTTCTTCCAAAGACTAACAAGACTTCCTAATTGAATTATCCCTAAAACAATTAAGAGATTAAGCACACCCGGAATGACTACAAGTAGTCCAATCCTATCCCTAGGTAGAATCTATAAAATGAGGGTTAAAGCCTCAAGTTCTTGTTAATTAATCTTTCCCAACCCCAAATAATCTTTCCCAAAATTAATTCGGAGTTAATAGGCGAGTCCTAGGGTTAGCTAATCCCTTTGGAAACACTAAAGAACAAGAATAATTAAAGAAATAATAACTCACTTCATAAAGAGATAAAAATCATTCAATATATAAGCACAACAAGGTATTTAATCCACACTTTAAACATGAATATTTCCATAAACAAGATTCAAGTGTTGAATAAAATACTATTAGATATACAATACCAAGCAAGGAAATGAAGAAATGAACATAAACGGGTAAGAACTTCTCAACCAAAAGCTTCAAATCTTCAAGACCAAAGTGTGTGTGCAAAGCCCTAGCTTCCAACCTTGTTCTCTCAAGCCTTAAGAACTGAAAATATGCCAAAAGATATTTTACAAATGAGCTAAGTCGGGTATTAAATGGTTTGGGGCCAAAAAAAAATATGAAATTCCAGAATTGCCCAGGTCTGATGCTCGATTTTCGCATTTGCGAACATACGTTCGCAATTGCAAACTATGCCTATACTGCTCCACTTCGCATTTGCGATAAATGCTTCATATTTGTGAAGGTTGACTGCTTAGGTTGACTTCGTATTTGCGAGGTCTTCTTCGCATTTGCGAAGACTGCCTAAATGGCCTTTCTTCGCATTTCCCATGCATTACTCGCAATTCCCATGATTGCTGGCTTCGCAATTCCCAGGATTTTGTCGCAATTGTGACAACTGAGGGCATTGCCCGGATTTTCCTCTTTTTAGCTTCTTTTTAACTTGTTTCATTTGGTTTCTTCAACATCACTTCTAAATCACATAGAACCTGTAATATAGAAGTAAATGGCATTAAATACATGATTTTATCACTCAAACATAGCAAAAATATAGGCTTAAAGACAAGATAAGTTGGTAAAAATACCAACTTATCAATAAGTCAAGAGGTTATAATTCGAATTGTATCATTAAGTTTGCATTTAGCAAAGACGACTATGAAATTAAAATTCATATGTTTATTTATTTAATTATTTAAATATTTAATTATTTTGTCGTTAGAGTATCTCAAGTCAAACACCATTGAACTAGATGCTCATGTAGCAATCTTCTCCCATTTCCTTTGCTAAAAGATAATCCTCATTTTTAAATCTCTTTCGAATTTCTCTTTTTGTGCAATGTCGCAACATTATCATTGTTTGATGTACTTCAAAGACGATTAAAAAAAAAGGATGAAAAACGGAATAAAGGAACAAATAAAAGAACAACACTGGTATGATTCTAGCCAGGCCAAAAATGTTATTTTTCTTTTTTCAAAAGCACTTTTTTTTCCTAACTTGAGGGGTTTGGCCAAGCTTTTTTGGGGAAAAAAATGCTTTTGGAAATAAGCAGAAGCAGTTTCTAAGAAGGAGAAAAAAGTAGCTTCTTCCCAAAAGCAGAAGCAGAAACACTTTTGATTTTTCTTCTTACCCAAAATACCCTTAACAAAATATAGTATATACCAAAATAACCGTTAAATATAATTCTTAGGTTATTAATGTATAAGTATTTTTTCTTTTTTTTTTAGAATAACTTTCTAATATATAGTGACTTTAGGGGTGAGTGCTTGTATGTTTGCTGAATGATTTTTAATATATTTAACTTATAATAAAAGAATTAAGTACTTTTTAATTTTATTTTTCACATTTTACTTAAATAAAATGAAAAGATTTAATTATTGCTTGTAATAACAAATTTTTGAGATTATTTATTTACTTATAATATTAACTATTAAGTAAATCTATTCAATGTCCTTATTCGTAATTTGATACTTAAAAGCCCTTTCAGAAAAGTTTGGCCAAACACAAATTATTGCTTAAAAGTGCTTTTCAAAATGATTATCCAAACACAAACTGCTTCTCTCCAAAAGTACTTTTTTCAAAAGCACTTTTGAAAAAATTATTTCTCAAAATAAGCTGATTTCTCCCGCTTGGCTAAACAGGCTAGAAGATTGTAATTATTATTATTTTCACATCCTTTTCCTCTCCATCGTACTATTCATTCATTAACAATTAAAGTTAGAGTTTTTGACCAATCAACTTATATTATTTCGGTCAATCAACTAACTCGAAACTTTTCACTTTTCTTTAAGTTAAAATGAAGGTCAGTGTAATACTCAAAATGTTGAAGAAGTCATATCAGAATGTACAAAGAGTTGAAGGTAAAAAGCCATAACCCTTTTGTTGTATTAGCAGCCCTCATGTGTATACTGCTGTTTTTGAACCCATAAAAAAAAAGTTAAAAAACAAATCTGGTCGGCAAGAAGCACTATTCTTGATTCTTTCTTCCATGTGTATATATGGATAAATACATTTAGAAAAATCTTGTTTGTCATGCAAAAATTAGGCAGACAAAAAGGGAGACTTGATTTAAAACAAGTCAGCTAGCAAGGTCTTTCGATGTTCAGTGTAATCATTAGACTCATTATTGTGTTATAGGTTTTTTCTTATTCTCCCATGCAATTATTATTCATTTCGAATGATTTTGCCATAATTTTTACTAAAGAATTCAAAATATAAAGAAACCAGCTCATAAAAAGCAAGAGGATTATATTCATCTAACGAAAGGTAGCTTTGCCATGTGCATGGGGTTATATATTTGCCTGTTTTCGGTGAAGTCGATAATTTTCTTAGGGGAATGATTAGAATAAAAGAAAATTTTAAAGTTCTTCAAAAAAGAACATTATGGTTTATACGTACATAAATGAAATCTTTTTGAGCAATGAAGAGGTATATAAAAAAGAAAAGATCAAAAAGAAGAGGCTCACATAGGTACGTACTATTAGTCTCTCTTTTTCTTTGGGAATATGTGACGAGCAAAAGGGAATTTTCTTTTTTATTATTTTCTAGAGGGGAGGAAGTACTGACAAAGACGGATCCAGGATTTTAGGTTTATCGGTTTCTACAAAAATTTCGAGTTGATATACAATACTAAGTGAATGAACGAACTAGATTCCAAGCTAAATATTCGTATACATTTAATAAATTTTTCAATACAAATACAGGCTGTAGACAAAAGCTACGGGATCGTTCACCAGAACCCGTAGCTATCGAACTGAATCCGCCCCTGAGTATTGGCACAATTATTTGTGCTTTGAATGTTTACACAATTTTTTTGTTTCTATAATTTTTTATCTCTTAACTACATGAGCCATATAGTTAAGAGCTATGTATATTGACTTTAATTTCTCGATCTTAAGACTAAATTATATGATTTTATTATAAATATCAAGTACAAATAAGCGTTTATACGAAAGATATGGCTAAACTACAATTTTACTCATAATATGAAACAATTCTATTCATATCCTCTCCTTCAATTCTATTCAGTAGAGTTTGATGCATATCACACGCCACGAAATCAGGACCGGAGGCTAATTAAGAAGGTGAACATAGACATATTGCATTGGGTGACAAATAGTACAATAACTGATGAGACTGGGCAACATCCAAAGAGGGGAGACAATCCCACCTGAAGCTTTAGAAATAAAAACTGTATTACATTGATTCTTGGACAACTTTTAAGCTTCTTTGATTCTTATTTTTGTTTTCCACCTCGTATTCCTATTGCTTTATGGTTCGAATTAGGCTTACAAACTCAACCGAAAAATCGCACAAAACCGAAAAGTTAAACCAAATCGATTAAAAAACTCGATTATGTTTGGTTTGATTTGGTTTGATATTGAGTAAAAAACCAAATCAAACCGACATATAAATATATAATTTTTATATATACTAATTTTAAGATTTTATATAGAATTTTCTTTACCAAAATTCTAGAAATATTTGAGATTCTCTTATAGGATATTAGGATGTAATATTTAATAGAATATGAAGTGCTCCATTTTTATTAACCTTAAGTAATGGGTTATATGATCACTTTTTTTATTAAGTGTTACTAAAATGAGTCAATCTCTTTGTTCTTCCATGTTCATAAATCATGGTCAAGATTTATTAAGTTCTTATATTTTTTTTAGAATTTGAAGTGGTATTTCGACAATCTAAAACTAAATAGAACATATCATTAATTAGGTATCATATTAATTTTTATATTTAATTAGTAAATTCGTTTAACCTTGAAAGTATACATCAATGAAAAGTTATTGTCAGACGACTAAAAAAGTAACTATCATGTGTTATTAACAAAATTCTCCCATAAAATTATTTTAATAGATCATATGTTTGTTATTTTTTTCAATTTTTACTAAACATATATTTACTTATAAAAAATTTAACAAAGTAAGATTGAAATAATATTTTTGTAACAAAAAAAAAAAACCCGAAAAACCAGAAAAATCTGACAAAATCGAATTGATCCAAACCGATATAGTTGGTTTGGTTTTAATAAAAACCAAACCAACCCGGTCCAGGTACACCCATAATAATCAGGATTCGAGCCCTGTAAGGTCCATTAAAAGAATTTTTGCTGGATTTTTCTTTTATTTTTAAGGCTCGAACACGAAAACTCTAATTTACAGTAGAGCAATCCAATCCATTGTACCACAATTAGCTTCTTTGGTTGAGTCTTAAAATAAATCATGTTGATTATCTACCCTCCATCTTTTCATAAACCTAATAATTAAAGTTGTAGATGGTGACACCCTCAACAAACCTTTGAGAAAATGAAAAAAATTTCCACTTGTGGAGAATCACTTAATAAAGTCTCTTTGATTAATGTACCTCTTCTTGACTCGCCGTTGATTAATCAATTAAAGTTTCTGTTTTTATTTCATCTTCATTCTCTGAGGAATCTCTCAAGGGGCCTCCCGATGAGAAACAAAAACACGTTATAATTTGTTAAAAAAAGTGAGTTAACAGTTAAATTGCTTTCCCATTTTAAGTTTAGTTTGATCAAGTCTTTGTCTATATATCTAATCTAATTCCATAGTGATTGAGATCATAAAAGGCTTGGTGAATTCAATCCCCTTGTCAATTTTGTTGTCAATTAAATTAGTAGATTAATAATAACGTTCACCTAAACTTTCTACAATATAACTCATAAATAATCTCTTCTACTTGTAACTTAACAGTATAAATTGCTGTATACTTAATTGGTTAATACTAACTTATTTTATTTATGATATTCTTCTCAGAATGTTGATAATCGATGTGGCTTTTAAGAGGGGGGGAAAAGGAAGATATTTTGCCCTTTTTATTTATTAATTTCACGAATAAAAGTACGAATGTTTTTCTAACAACCATTATTTGGTTTCCTTTGTGCCAACAGAATTTATACCTTTGCTAATTAAATAGAGATTTTAGGTCAAAAATCATTTTTCTAAAACAAGTTAGCTCTATTGTAGAAATAATATAAACTAATCAAATATTATTGTCACGACCCCGATTCGCCCTCCGTGAACCATCGTGACGACACCTAGTCCATACGACTAGGTAAACCTAAATTGCGGAAAATAAACCAATTTGCGGAAGTAAAACAATTTAAAACAGAATTAGAGTAATAAGAAAGTGTTTAAAAGTGTCGCTCGACATACACAATATTTAACTCTCAGAAACCAATACATATCTCCAAGACCCGGAAATCCATGAATCACAAGCTAAGGATCACTACATAGTGCTCTAACTCCAGAATAGTCTAAAACAAAATAAATACAGAAGGGTGGTAACTATAAGAGAGAGCGGAGAGAGACTCCTCGGTCTGCGGACGCGGCAGATATACCTCGAAGTCTCTGAACGGTCGCCTCGCCTCAAGGATGGTAAGTATGAGTCAAGGTACCTGGATTTGCACATGAAAAACATGCGCAGAAAGGGCATGAGTACACCACAACGGTACTCCGTAAGTGTCAAGCCTAACCTTGGTCGGGTAGTGACGAGGAAGGTCAGGGCCCTACTGAGGTTAAATAAAATACAAAGTATAATAGTGTAGAACAAGACAGTATAATTAGTGCATAGTAAGAAATAACATATAATAGAAAGAGCAACAACAACTAGAATAGAGGCAAAATAATCACTGAGGGAACACAACTCAACACAGAGATAGCAACCGGGGATCTACCAGGATACTGTCCTGTAGCCCCCAAATGTAAATGTTCAGTGGATCTCCTGGGTGTCGTCCCGTAGTCTAACTCATAATGCGCCGGGGATCTACCGGAATCCCGTTCCGTAGTCCCCAAATGTAAATACCCAGTATTGGGGGAATCTACCGGGTGCAGTCCCGTAGTTCCATATAACTATGCAGGGGGATCTACCGAAATCCCACATCCGTAGTCCCAAATAAACAAACAAGGGGGATCTACCAGAATCCCACATCCGTAGTCCCAAATAAACAGACAAGGGGGAGCTACCGGAATCCCACATCCGTAGTCCCAATGTAAATACACAGCAGCAACAGGAAAATATTCAGAAATGGAAAATTTCATATTATGGCAACAAGTAATTCTAGCCTAGCATGTTGCACAGAATTCAGGTAAGGCAGTATGAGAAAATAAAGCAATTAAATCACTTAGACATGCTTTCCTAAGCTAATAACACGCTTAATAGTGCGAGTAATAAAAACATGAGAGGAAACATACTAGTAATTACTTAATGAAAACCGAATTTCCAACAATTAGCACAAGTACGCACTCGTCACCTCACGTATAAGGCATTTCAATTATGGAATATACCAAATCCTAAGGGGAAAGGTCCCCCACACAAGGTTAGGCAAGCCAGTTACCTCGAACCGGCTCAAAATCAACTTAAAACCACGTTTTTGCCATGAGTACTCGACTCCAAATGGCCCAAATCTATTCAATTCAATTGCATAATGCAAATAACACTTCAAGTAACTGATTCTACAATTAAATTCTAAGCTAAAACGCGAAATTAGGTAAAATAACCATAATGCCCCTCGAGCCCACGTCTCGGAATCGGGTGAAATTTATATTTTCAGAAATCTCGTATTCTCACGAGTCTATACATAACAAGAACACTGTAATCAAAGTTAAATTGACCCCTCAAATACTCATGTTAAGGTCTCTTAATCTCACGCCCTAATTACCCATTTTCCCCTCAAATCTTTCACCACTAATTAGGTCTTTAATCACATATAAACGAGTTATGAAGTCAAAAATGTTACCTCCAAGTGATTCCCCTTTGTTTTCCTCAAACATCTTCCTCAAAAGCTTCAATCCCGTTCAAAAATGGTGGAGAAATGAAAAAGGGTCGCAGATGGGCTATTTAAATACTGCCCAGATTTAACCCTACGCGATCGCAGAAATACCTACGCGATCGACAACTTCCTCAAGCTACGGGATCGCATAGAGCAAATTCTAGCACCCCACTACCACACCAAGTCCTTCTACGCGAACGCAAGGGTCCTTATGCGAACGCAATGACCAACCAACTCACCCTATACGATCGCACTCCTTCCTCTACGATCGCGACTCACAAAAATATGCCTGACCTCAACTTTCCCTACGCGATCGCGGATAGGCTCACGCGATCGCAGTGAATAAATCACTGCTGCAAAAATACCAGAAAATCAGCAATCACTCAAAGGCCAAAAGCACCCGTTTGAGCATCCGAAATACACCCGATCCTACCAACATATAAAATCATTCAAACTTGTTCCAACTTTCGGAACGCTCAAAACAACATCAAAACACCAATTTAGCATCGAATTCAAGCCTAAGAACTTCAAAAACTCTAAAAATACGTTTTCGATAAAAAAATCTATCAAACCTCGTCCGAATGACTTGAAATTTTGCACACACGTCACATTCAATACTGCAGAGCTACTCCAACTTCCGAAATTCCATTTCGACCCTCGGATCAAAATCTCACTATTGAACCGGAAACTTCAAAAATTCAACTTTCGGCATTTCAAGCCTAAATTAGCTACAGACTTCTAAAACACAATCCGAACACGCCCTAAACCCGAAATCACCCAACGAAGCTAACAAAATCATTGAAATTCCAATCCGAGGTTGTCTTCACATTGTTTCGACTACGATCAAATTTCCAAAACTTAAGCTCTCATTTAGGGACTAAGTGTCCCAAAACTCTCCGAAACTCAAAACTGAACATCCCGGTAAATGAAAAGAGCAGAAATAAATAGGAGAAAAGCAGTTAATAGGGGATCGGGGCGTTAATTATTAAGACGACCGGCCAGGTCGTCACATCCTCCTACACTTAAACAATTGTTCGTCCTCGAACGAGCATAGAAACATACCTGAAGTAGTGAAAAGATGAGGGTAACAGTTGCGCATATCCTGCTTGGCCTCCCAGGTCGCCTCCTCGACCGGCTGACCCCGCCACTGAACCTTCACTGATGCAATATTCTTTGACCTCAGCTTTCTAACCTGCCTATCCAATATCACCACTGGCTCCTCAACATAGGATAGATCCTTGTCCAACTAGATTGAACTGAAATCTAACATGTGCGACGGATCAATGTGATACCTCCGGAGCATCGAAACATGAAATACCAGATATGGGTGTGCATTCGATTTATCGATTCAATTTTGACCCTTATCGATAATTACTTATCGATTATCGATTAGTATATATGCTTATCGTTATCGTTTCAATAAAGTTTCGATTTCGATTTATCGATTTTTGGGGCTTATCGATTCGATTATCGATTACACCAATATGTAAATTTGCGGGATTTCACGGAAAGAATATCGCTATAACTACCCAACAATTACCGCTTCCACCGTTAACCACCACTATAACCTCCTCGGCACAGCCACGGAACACCGGTTCAAGTCAGTTATACAAGAATACAGCAAAGAGTATACTACACACGAGGAGTATATACACTGTCTCGGGGTTTTTGCTAAGAATCTCTTAAAGGCAATTGAACATCAATCTTTGGATCCTACGTCTCTTCATGGAGTTACTCAGTTCTCTGATTTAACGGCAGAAGAATTTGAGAGGATGTATATGGGTGTTAAAGGTGTTGGCCGAAGGACTTCCTTATTGGGGCAGGGACACGCGCCGCCGCTGGAAGTGAAGGGGTTGCCGAAGAGTTTTGATTAGAATAAGGGAATATTTGTCTTTTTAGTATATCTTATCAGTTTATCGATAAACCGATAACCGAAGAGGACAAAATCGAAATCGAAATCGATAACTCGATAAAGAAAATTTCGAAATCAAAATCGATAAATTAATAAACCGATATCGATAAACCGATAACAAATAATCGATTCAATTTATTGATAAACCGATTCGAATGCACATCCCTAATACCGGATGAACTCCTACCAAGCTGGGAGGTAAGGCAAGCTTATAAGCAACCTCCCCAACATGCCTCAATATCTCAAAAGGGCCAATAAATCTCGAACTCAACTTTCCTTCTTCTCGAATCTCATAACGCCCTTCATAGGTGAAACCCGAAGCAGAACCCGTTCTTCAACCATATAGGAAACATCACAAACCTTCCGGTCCGCGTAACTCTTCTGTTTGGACTGAGCTGTACGGAGTCTATCCTGAATCACCTTAACCTTCTCTAAAGCATCCTGAACCAAGTATATGCCCAACAATCTAGCCTCACCCAGCTCAAACCAACCCACCGGGGATCTACACCGTCTCCCATATAAAGCCTCATACGGTGCCATCTGAATGATGGACTGATAACTGTTGTTGTAGGCAAACTCTACCAATGGCAAGAACTGATCCCAAGACCCTCCAAACTCAATCATACATGCACGGAGCATATCCTCAAGAATCTGAATAGTACACTTAGACTGTCCGTCTGTCTGCGGGTGAAATATTGTACTCAACTCCACCCGAGTACCCAATTCATGCTGAACGGCTCTCCAGAACCGTGATGTGATTGAGTACCTCTATCCAAAATGATGGAAACTGGAATACCATGTAGACAAATAATCTCCTGGATATAGATCTCTGCCAACTGCTCCGAGGAATAAGTATTACACACGGGGGAATAAAGTGAGCGAACTTGGTCAGCTGATCCACAATCACCCAAATAGCATCGAAATTTCTCAAAGTCCGTGGGAGCCCAACTACAAAGTCCATGGTGATCCGCTCCCACTTCCACTCCGGAATCTCTATCTGCTGAAGCAACCTACCCGGTCTCTGGTGCTTATACTTCACCTGCTGACAGTTAAGGCACCGAGCTACAAATCCAACTATATCTTTCTTCATCCAACTCCATCAGTAGTGCTGCTTCAAATCCTGATACATCTTCGCGGCACCCGGATGAATGGAATACCGCGAGCTATGGGCCTCCTCCAGAATCAACTCCCGAAGCCCATCAACAATAGGTACACAAATCCGGCCCTATATCCACAATACCCCATCATCACCAATAGTCACATCTCTGGCATCACCGTGCTGAACCTTGTCCTTGAGGACAAGCAAATGAGGGTCATCATACTATCGCTCCCTGATACGATCAAATAAGGAAGACCGAGAAACCACGCAAGCTAGAACCTGACTGGGTTTCGAAAGATCCAATCTCACAAACTGGCTAGCTAGGGCCTGAACATCCATCGCCATATGTCTCTACGATGCTGGTAAATAAGCCAAACTCTGCAAACTCTCTTCCCGGCGACTCAAGTCATCGGCCACCATATTGGCCTTGCCCGGGTGATACAAAATAGTGATATCATAATCCTTCAGCAACTCTAACCATATCCTCTGGCGCAAATTTAGATCCTTTTGCTTGAACAGGTGCTGCAAACTCTGATGGTTAGTATAAATCTCACAGAGAACCCCGTATAAATAATGGCGCCAGATCTTCAGGACGTGAACAATGGCATCTAACTCAAGGTCGTGGATAGGGTAATTCTTCTCATGTATCTTTAACTGTTTGGATGCGTAGGCAATCACCCTACCGTCCTACATCAACACCGCTCTGAGGCCAATCCTCGAGGTATCACAATAGACCGTATAAGACCCAGAACCTGTAGGCAGTATCAAAATTGGGGTTGTGGTCAAAGCTGTCTTGAGCTTCTGAAAGCTCACCTCACACTCCTTCGTCCATTGAAACGGAGCACCCTTCTAGGTCAACCTGGTCATGAGGGCTGCAATCGATGAAAACTCTCCACAAAATGACGGTAGTAACCCGCCAAGCCAAGGAAACTGCAGATCTCCGTAGCTGAGGATGGTCTGGGTCAACTCTACATGGCCTCTATTTTCTTCGGATCCACCTGAATGCCCTCACTCGATACCACGTGGCCTAGGAATGCCATTGAATCCAGCCAAAACTCACATTTCGAGAACTTTGCATATAACTTCTTCTCTTTCAAAGTCTGAAGCACAGTCCTCAGGTGCTGCTCATGATCTTCCCAACTCCGGGAATACTCCAGAATATCATCAATAAAGACAATAATGAACGAGTCAAGATACGACCGGAACACACTGTGCATCAAATGCATAAAGGCTACCGGGGCATTGGTCAGCCGAAATGACATAACAAGGAACTCGTAATGACCATACCGAGTCCTGAAAGTAGTCTTCGAGATATCTAGCTCCCGAATCTTCAACTGATGGTAACCTGAGCACAAGTCAATCTTAGAAAACACCCGTGCACCTGAAGCTGGTCAAACTGATCATCAATACGAGGCAAAGGGTAATGGTTCTTCACTGTAACCTTGTTCAACTAGTGATAAACAATACACATACGCATAGAACCATCCTTTTTCTTTACAAACAAGACAGGAGCACCCCAGGGTGATATACTGGGTTGAATAAAACCCTTATCAAGCAATTCATTAACTGATCCTTCATCTCTTTCAACTCAGGAGGAGCCATACGATAAGAAAAAAAAGGAAAAGGTTGAGTGCTCGACAACAGATCAATGCCAAAATCAATATCTCTATCAGGCGGCATGCCCGGAAGATCAGCTGGAAACACATCGGGAAAATCCCGTACTACTGGAACTGAATCAACTGAAGGGGTATCAATACTGACATCTCTCACATAAGCTAAATGCGCGTCACACCCCTTCTCAACCATACGCTAAGCTTTAAGAAAAGAGATAACTCTATTCGGAGTGTGATCTAAAGTACACATCCACTCAACACGCGGCACACCCAGCATTACGGTTTTGGCTTGACAATCAAGAATAGCATAATGGGGCGACAACTAGTCCATGCCCAAGATAATGTCAAAATCTACCATGCTGAGCAACAATAAATCAGCTCTGGTCTCAAAACCACTAAGAGCAATTAAACACGACCGATAAATGCAGTCCTCAACAAGAGAATCTCCCACAGGAGTAGAAACATAAACAAGGGAACTCAAAGAATCCCGAGATCACCCAAATACAGAGCAAAATAAGAAGACACATAACAATAAGTGGAGCCTGGATCGAATAGAACCGATGCATTTCTGTGACAAATTATTATAACACCTGTGATGACAGAATCGGAGGCAACAACCTCGGTACGGGCAGGAAGGGCATAGTATCTGGCATGGCCTCCCCCTTTAGGGCGACCTCTACCTCCCCGACCTCCACCTCTAGCTGGCTGAGCAGGTGGGGTAGCAACTGGAGCTGTAACCATAGCCTGAGAACTCTACGGGGTATGCTGTGGCTGAGAATTCTGTGGAGGTGCACCCCTCCCAAGTCTGGGGCAATCCTTCACCATATGACGTATGTCACTACACTCAAAACAAGCTCTGGGAGGACGTGGTGGCTGTGACTGGCTCGGGCTAGGTTTGCTGGACTGACCTCTGAAAGCACCCGCACAGGAGGCGCACTAGATACCGGTGTATAATAAGGCTCCTGAGACCTTGGAGGAGCTGGAATACCAGTGGCTACTGGAAGATCCAAATGAACAGGGCATCTCATATAACCCCTACCATGATGACCTGCTGCTAGGGAACAAGCACCAGAGAAATGGCCCGACTCTCGAGACCTCTTGGCCTCCCTCTCCTCTCTCTCCCTAGCATGCATACCCTCAGTCCTCCTAGCAATGCTCACCACCTGCTGATAAGAAATATCCATCTCTAACTCACGAGCCATGCTAGACCTGATGCTGGGAATAAGGCCCTCAATAAAATGGCGAACCCTCTCGCGAATAGTAGAAACCAAGGCTGGTGCATGCCTAGCCAAACTGGTGTAACAGACAGCATACTCTGAGACAGTCATAGTACCCTGGCGCAAATGCTCAAAATCTGTGCGCCATGCGTCCTTGAGGCTATGAGGAACATACTCTCTCAGGAACAGATCTGAAAACTGAGTCCAAGTCAGTAAAGTAGCCTCATCCGAGCTGTCTAACTTATATGTGTGCCACCACTCAAAGGCGGCTCCTCGAAGCTGGAAAGTAGTAAAGGAAACCCAGCTGGATCCTGATATACCTAAGGTATGGAGAATGCAGTAGCACTCATCTAGAAATTCCAGAGCATCATCCGATGCTAGACCGCTGAAAACAGGAGGCTTGTACTTCTTGAACCTCTCAAGCCTTAGCTGCTCATCCTCGGAAGCCGCTACCCTGTCCTCGGTTTGAACTGGCACTGCAGGCGGTACAAGAATAATCTCAGGGACCTGCTCAACATGCACTCGTTGCTCAGGAGTGCGGGCGGTGGGAGTCTGTGCTCCTCCCCCAGCCTGAGATATAGCTGCAGCAAGGGGAAGCAACCCTGCCTGAGCCAGAGTGGTGTACATGCTCATGAATTGTGCTAGAGTCTCCTGAAGAGCTGGAGTAGTAGTAGCAGTAGGCGTGTCAGGTGCCTGGAATCCGGTTGGAACTGCTAGTGGTACCTCGGCGGCAGATCGTGCAGGTGCTCTGGCTGCACCACGTGCGCGTGCTTGGCATCTACCCTGGCCCCGGCCTCTGACGGCTGTAGTAGAGGGCGTGGGTGCCTGATCATCTCGGGTAGCACGTGTCCTAACCATCTGTGAGAGAATAAAAGACATAAGTTTAGAATTGTGATATCAAAATATCGCATGACAAGGAAATCAAATGAAGTGGAATTTTCCTAACAGTTACATAGCCTCTCGTAGATAAGTAAAGATGTCTTCGTACCGATCAGCGAGACTCTATTAAACTGGCTTGTGATCCATGACTCCTATGAACCTAGAGCTCTGATACCAACTTGTCACGACCCCGGTTCGCCCTCCGTGAACCATCGTGACGACACCTGTCCCTACGACTAGCTAAGCCTAAATTACAGAAAATAAACTAATTTGCGGAAGTAAAACACTTTAAAACAGAATTAGAGTAATAAGACAATGTTTAAAAGTGTCACTCGGCATATATAATATTTAACTCTCAGAAACCATTGCATATCTCCAAGACCCGAAAACCCATAAATCACAAGTTAAGGATCACTACATAGTGCTCTAACTCCAGAATAGTCTAAACATAACTAAATACAGAAGGGCGGTAACTATAAGAGAGAGTGGAGAGAGACTCTACGGTCTACGAACGCGACAAATATACCTCGAAGTGCCTCGCCTCAAGGATGGTAAGTCTGAGTCAAGGTACCTGGATCTGCATATGAAAAACATGCACAGAAAGGGCATGAGTACACCACAACGATACTCAGTAAGTGCCAAGCCTAACCTCGATCGGGTAGTGACGAGAAAGTTCAAGGCCCTACTGAGGTTAAATAAAATACAAAGTATAACAGTGTAGAACAAGATAGTATAATTAAGTGCAACAGTTAGAAATAACATAGAATAGAAAGAGCAACAACAACTAGAACAAAGGCAAAATAATCACCGAGAGAACACAACTCAACATAGAGATAGCAACCGAGGATCTACCAGGATACCGTCCTGTAGCCCCCAAATGTAAATGTCCAGTGGATCTCCCGGGTGTCGTCCTGTAGTCCAACTCATAATGCACCGAGGATCTACCGGAATCTCGTTCCGTAGTCCCCAAATGTAAATACCTAGTATTGGAGGAATCTACCGGGTGCAGTCCCGTAGTTCCATATAACTGTACAAGGGGATCTACCGGAATCCCACATCCGTAGTCGCAAAAAAACAAACAAGGGGGATCTACCAGAATCCCACATCCGTAGTCCCAAATAAACAGACAATGGGGAACTACCGGAATCCCACATCTATAGTCCCAATGTAAATATACAACAGCAATAGAAAAATATTCAGAAATGACAAATTTCATATTAAGGCAACAAGTAATTCTAGCCTAGCATGCTGCACAGAATTCAGGTAAGGCAGTTTGAGTAAATAAAGCAATTAAATCACTTAGACATGCTTTCCTAAGCTAACAACAAGTTTAATAGTGCGAGTAATAAAAATAGGAGAGGAAAGATACTAGTAATTACTTAGTGAAAATCGGATTTCCAACAATTAGCACAAGTACAAACTCATCACCTCACGTACAAGGCATTTCGATTACCAAATATACCAAATCCTAAGGGGAAAGGTCCCCCACACAAGGTTAGGTAAGCCACTTACCTCGAACCGGCTCAAAATCAACTCGAAACCATGTTCTTGCCACGAGTACTCGACTCCAAATGGCCCAAATCTATTCAATTCAATTGCATAATGTATATAGCACTTCAAGTAACTGGTTTTACAATTAAATTCTAAGCTAATACGCGAAATTAGATAAAATGACCAAAACTCCCCTCGTGCCCACGTCTTGGAATCGTGTGATATTTACATTTTCAGAAACCTCGTATTCTCATGAGTCTATACATAACAAGAACACTAAAATTGGAGTTCAATTGACCCCTCAAATACCCATGTTAAGGTGTCTTAATCTCAAGCCCTAATTATCCATTTTTCCCCCAAAATTTTCACCACTAATTAGGTCTTTAATCACATATAAACGAGTTATGAAGTCAAAAATATTACCTCCAAGTGATTCCCCTTTGGTTTCATCAGAAATCTCCCTCAAAAGCTTTAATCCTGTTCAAAAATGGTGGAGAAATGAAGAAGGGTCGCGGATGGGCTATTTAAATACTGCCCAGATTTACCCCTACGCGATCGCAGAAATCTCTACGCGATTGCATAAGACAACTTCCTCAAGCTACGCGATCGCGAACAGCTCTATGCGATCGCATAGAGCAAATTCTAGCACCCCATTGCCCCACCAAGTCCTTCTACGCGAACGCAATGACCAACCAGCTCACCCTATGCGATCACACTCCTTCCTCTTTGATCGCAATTCACAAAAATTTTCCTGACCTCAACTTACCCTACGCGATCGCAGATGGGCTCACGTGATCGCAGTGAACAATTCACTGCTGCAAAAATACCAAAAAACCAACAATCACTCAAAGGCCAAAAGTGCCCGTTTGAGCATCCGAAATACACCAGAGCCCCCCGAACCTCAACCAAACCTACCAACATATCCCAAAACATAATTCAGACTTATCCCAACCTTCAGAACGCTCAAAACAACATAAAACACCAATTTAGCATCGAATTCAAGCCTAAGAACTTCAAAAACTCTTAAAATACGCTTTCGTTCAAAACGTCTATCAAACCTCGTCCAAATGACCTGCTATTTTGCACACACGTCACATTCAATACTAAGGACCTACTTCAACTTCTGGAATTCCATTCCGACCCTTGGATCAAAATCTCACTATCAAATCGGAAACTTCAAAAATTCAACTTTCGGCATTTCAAGCCTAAATTAGCTACGGACCTCCAAAACCCGAAAACACCCAACGAATCTAACGGAATCATCAGAATTACATTCCGAGGCCGTCTTCACATTGTTCTGACTGCGGTCAAATTTCCAAAACTTAAGCTCTCATTTAGGGACTAAGTGTCCCAAAACTCTCCGAAACTCAAAATCAAACATCCCGGAAAATCAAAAGAGCAGAAACAAACACGAGGAAAGCAGTTAATAGGGGATCGGGACGTTAATTCTTAAGACGACCGGTCGGGTCGTCACAATTATCTTCATGTTGAATGCCATGTTTTTTATGGCTGATTCATGTTCTGGTTTTTAGAGTCAACCTATAAAATCTTTTAAAGAATATTTTTCACAAAATACAAAAAGTTGTAAAACTTGTATGTTATTACACTTTTTGGTGTACTAATTTCTAAAAAGGTATAACTCTAAAGACCTCCCCTTGAGGTTTTGACTGTTCTAACTTATCTGTGTTATTAGGGGTTTACATAGGTCGGGTTGGTTCGGATTTTTCAATTACCAAATCAAATAAATGGCATCAGGTTTAGATCTATAAACCGAACCAAACCAACAAATTTGGGTATTTCAATCTCGGATTTTTTGTTTTTTTTTGGATTTGTGGGTTTTTTTCTAGTAAAGCCTTCATAGCACAAAATATGTGACTTGTGCTCCAAATATTTCTTTAGTCCTAGTAAGATACAACTATATAATGTATTTTCAAAGAAAATAAAACAATAATATGAGATAAGTCATAGCATTATACTAAAATATTCAATAACAAAGATAATAAAACTGCATAAAGCAAATATTGCTAATTAATGAAAATTAACATAATCTAAAAATATTATATAGGTCATGCTAAAATAAGTATAGCTAACAAGTACTAGTATTAATTATATAACTAAGCACTAAAGAAAAAGATAAACTAATGTCACGACATGGAATTCCCACCCTTGTGACCGTGATGGCGCCTAACATTTACTTGCTAGGCAAGCCAACGTTAGAACAATTTCAAGCCATTTTTAACAATTCAAATTAAATAATAATCAAGAACTAAATAAACTGAAATAGAGTAAGAAAATCATACAACCGCGATGTCTAATGCAATCCCAGAACTGATGTCACAAGTGCACGAGCAACTAGAATAATAAAAATAAAGGTATGAATAAAAGCACAACTATCTGAAATGAAATAATAGCTAGAATAAGGTGGAAAGGGACTTCAGGGCTGCGAACACTGAGAAGTTGTACCTCAAGTCTCCGTCAGGAAATCAATCCGAGCAATCTACTGACTGCAGATCGGGTCCAAGCCTACACTACTATTGAGTATAGAGGGTGGTCGATGCAGTTTTAACCCAACTAGGTTGGGATCGAATCCACAAGGAGTTAATAATTGGAATTAGTTTTATATATAAGCTAGATGCAGGTTTTGAGTCTAATTACACTTCCATAAATGTTAGGGTTTGATTTCTACTTCTAACTTTACTCTAAAGATTTCAATAATTAAATCTAAGGACAATATTTTTGTTGTTGGTTTTCAAATGTTTAAAGAGACTAGGGTCGTGACTTCTACCTAGGTGGATATCTAATGGATAGTAAAATCTAGGGCAAGCTCGTGATTAATTGGGATCGTAATATAGCTATCACACCCGGGTATGTACTCTATACCTCTCTGTAGTTTAAGTGATTTTGCCCTATTTGGCTTTATCAAGTCCAAATGGATATTCATGCAATTTAAGTGATGTTAGCTCAAGTTGGGTATTACTATATCTAGGTTTAACTCTTTAATTGGGGCTATTAGTTTCTTGAGTTTTCCCCAATTCCTTGTTAGCTGTAACGACCTGGTCGGTCGTTTTATGAGTTATAACCCCGTTTCCCCCATTTATACTTCTTATATGTTGTTTAGCTATATTTCATCTTATTGTGTTGGTTGGTTCGGGTTTGGAGTGGTCTTGGAGTGGAATGAGACACTTAGTTTCTAATTTAGAAGTTAAGTTAGAAAAGTCAACCAGATGTTGACTTATCAGCAAAAGGTCTCGGATATGAATTCTGATGGTTTGGATAGCTTCATTAGGTGATTTTGGACATAGGAGCGTGTTCGAAATGTATTTTGGAGGTCCGTAATAGGTTTAGGCTTGAATTGGCGAGATTGGAAACTTGGAGTTTTTGGTCAGCAGTGGAAATGTTGATATCGGGGTCGGAATAGAATTTCAGAAATTGGAGTAGGCCCGTTGTGTCATTTTTGATGTGTGTGCAAAATTTCTGGTCATTCGGATGAGGTTTGATAGGTTTATGTATTGTTTGTAGAATTCAGAAGTTTCGAAATCCTTAGGCTTGAATCCGAGGGTGATTTGGTGTTTCGATGTTGTTTTGAGTGTTTCGAGGGTTGGTATAAGTTTGAATGATGATAGGTGACTTGTTGGTATATTTGGTTGAGGTCTCGGGGGCCTCGGGATGGATTTGGGTGGTTGACGGAAGGATTTAAAACTAAGTTGATGCAGCAGATTTTGCTACTTCTGTCATTTCCGCACTTGCGGATTGGGGACCGCAGGTGCATGGATGAGACCGCAGATGCGGAAGTTGGCCATAAGAAGAAGAACCGCAGGTGCGGAGCCTTTGCGCAGATGAGGACCTGGGGACCTTAAGTGAAAACTGCAGGTGCGGTTGGTTTGGCCGCAGAAGCGGTCCACAGAAGTGAGAAAGGAGCCGCAGGTGCGAGATCCCTGGGCAGAAAGTATAAATAGGAACCCTTTGTAAATTTTGGGTGTTCCTTCACAATTTCAACTCGGTTTTTGGAAGTTTTGGAGGGTTTTAAAGAGGGATTCTAGGGGAATCTCGTTGAGTAATATTATTGAACCTAAAACTCGATTCTATGATGATTCTTAGTTGATTAAGCATGAAATTTGTGGAATTTAAGGGTGAAAATTGGGGAATTAGGGCTTGAAATTGGAGAGTTTAAATTGGGGATTTGAAGGGCCATTTGAGGTTCGATTTTTATGGTTTTGGTATGTATAGACTCATGAGAGGATAAGGATTCTAGTATTTTGATTTTTATCGGATTCTGAGATGCGAGACCGGGGGTCCGGTTTGGCCAAATTCGGGATTTTAAGTTTAATTTGATAATTTTCTCGTGGGCTTTGTCCCTTTGGCATGTATTGATGTTATGATTCTGATTTTGGATAGATTCGTGATGATTTGAGGCCTAGTCGAGAGGCAAGGGCATTGATGAGTAGATTTTTGTGCGGTTCGAGGTAAGTAACGATTGTATATCTAGACCTGAAGGTATGAAACCACAAAATTTCGTATTATGTTGATAAATGAGGTGACACACATGCTAGGTGACGGACGTGTGGGAGTGTACTGATAGGGATTGTGACTTGGTCCGTCCCGTGGCAACTGTAGAGTTGCATATTTTGATAAACTCTATATGTAATCTATGTGTTTAGAAATAATACTGTTAATTTGGGTTGAATGCCATGTTTGGGGCCTAGTGTCGTACTGTTTGGACCCTCAGAGGTATTTTACTACTATTCTCACACTGTTTTGATTCGAAAGCGTATCCTCAGTCATGATTTTTACCTGTTTATTGTTTGATTCAATTTCATTACTCTACTTTCAAATATCTGAAAACTGTTTGGTCGGAGCTCCCTGATTTTTCACTGAAATGGCCGAGTGGCTGTGAGGTTGATGATTGAGAGAGGCCGAGGGCCGGATAGTGAGGATTATATATTTATGGATCGGGCTGCATGCCACAGCGATATATATATATATAGGGTTGCACGCCGCATCGATATGTTGGATCGGGCTGCAAGCTGATAACTAGGGATTTTAACCTATTTTATGCTCATTCTTGCTTGAGTTTTGGATTAAAAGTGTGTACAAGTATTCCCGAAAGCTAACTTAATGTGCTTGTTTGCAGTGTTTGGTCAAAAAAGAGACAAGAAATTCAAAATCAGCTCATAAAGGAGTGAAACCTGCACAAGTCAATGCTGAGTCAAAAGAGTGCTGACAGCGAAGAAACTGACGCGGACGTGGAAGTTCCACCACTGAGGCGGTCTTGTTTACGCTCTCAGCGGTGGCAAAGTTCAGAGAGTGATGTTTTGGGATTAACAAGTTACTGTTGCCCGCGGTACTTTTGTGTGGTAGAGGTGTCTCTGACACGGTAACGATTAAGTTACCGCCCTCAGCGGAAGTGAGTATCAGAGAACCAGAAGTGGAGCCAAAAGTTGTAGACCGCGATCCGCAGTGGCTTTTGCGTGGCCACAATAGTCATAGTGTTGCAACGGTCCATTTTTCGCTGTCAGCGGAACCTCCATAGGGGCAATTTTGTCCAAAAAAATTTAGTTGTGTACAAATAGTTCTTTTTCATATTTTTAGGTCATCTGTTGTTTTGTTGAGCACGTGAACCGCCTTTTTTTTTTTACCTTTTTGAGTAATTTTAGAATATCTTTAGCAATTACTCTTAGATTTTAATCTTGTAATTACTTTTTATGGCTTATATTTCATCTCTAGCTTTGATTTCTTATTTGATTATGAGTAGCTAAACTCATTAGCTAGAGTTGTGGCTCAACTCTAGTGTGGGTATTTAATGGGTCTTCAATTTTAGGGCTTAAATGTTTATGGGTGAATAATATTTGGCTTGATTTATGCTTTAAATGTTGAACTGGTGGTTGCAAATACTGATTTGTACCTTTTTGACTTAGGCTCTTCTTGAGAAAGAGAGACTAAGTCTAGGAAATTCAAGCTAACAAGAAATTGGGGTGTATTCAAGAGATTGATAGCCCCAATTAAAGGGTTAAACCTAGAGATAGTAATACCCGACTTGAACCAATTTTGCTTGCATTGTGTAAACACCCAATTGGGCTTGAGAAAGCCAATTAGGGCAAAGTCACTCAAACTACCGAGAGGTATAGAGTGAGTAACTATGTTCAATGGTTATATCATAATCCCAATTACAATAAGTTTGTCCTAAGATTTATACCCCGCTAGATACCCACCTAGGTATAAGTCACTTCCCTAGTGCCTTTTTACCAATTAAGAAAACCATACAAAAATCTCATACTTGGCTTATTTTCATTGTTCATTAGTGTTAAAAGTAGAATAGTAAACAAACAAAGAATGATTGGAAATGCAATTAAGAACATCGCACATTGCTAGATTAGATAGAAACCCAACTCCAAACAATTACTAGATCTCTGTGGATTCGATCCCGACCTTTTAGGTAAAAGATACATCGACCGCTCTTGCCACTCTATACTGGTATAGAGTTGGCTCCGATCAACTTTTTGGTGCCGTTGTCGGGGAGCTAAACGGTTTTGGCTATCTATCTGACTAGTTTTGTGTCTTGTTTTTCTTTCCTTTTGTTTTACTAATTTGTCTAAGTTAATTGATTCAGGTACAAAATGACAAATAATGATAATCTTGGAAATGCTATTCCGCGGAGGAGGTAGATGATAATGGTGAAGATGAGGTACCTCTAGTACCTCAATCTCAAAGAAGAGGTCTCCAGGCCAATAATAACATTCCATACCCTCCCCCAGCTCCTCCAAGAGTTGCTCCTCGGGTTCTTCCAAATGAAGTATACGCAAGTGCAATTGTCCCACCCCGGATTCGGGCAGGCAATTTTCAAATTACAAACGTGATGTTGACCTTATTGGAGCAAGGAGGGTACTTTACAGTTGCTCCCCATTAGAATGCATATAACATCTAAAGGGCTTTGTGGATACCTGCTGGGGAAGCAAACAAACTAATGTGTCGGAGGATGCATTGAGATTGAGATTGCTCCCTTTCTCACTTAGAGGGAAAGCTTTGGACTGGCTCGAGAGACTCCCCAACCATTCTATCACTACATGGGATGAGTTGGTCGATAAGTTCATAGCCAAGTTTTTCTCACCGAGACATATGGCTACATTAAGGGATGAAATCTTAGCATTCAAACAGGAACCAAATGAACCCCTTCATAAAATCTGGGATTGATATAGAACTATGGTCAAGGAATGCCCCAACAATGATATTACTAAAGCAATGATTCAACAGACATTTTATCGGGGTATAAACACGACCAATCAATGTGTGGTGAACTAGTTAGCAGTGGGTAATTTTATGAAGCTGCCTTATGCTGAGGCTGTGATATTCTTGATAAGATGGCTGATACTTCCTCAGCTTGGCAAAGTCGAGCTAATGTGCCACAGGGTGATCCCACTATCATTCACCTGCACAAATAGTTCCATGACCATGGCCAGGCAATAGCAGAGTTACTACAACAATGAACTAGTTGGCTAAAGCTCAATTGCAACAAGTTCAAGCACCGAGACAAGTAAATGCTATGGAAGGTGTAAACATGTTGGTCAACAAGAGGCGATAAAGAGGTCAACAAAGTTAGGGAAATCTAGATCAATATGAGCAAGGTAGCAGTGGTTTCAACCAAGATGATGGGTATGATGAGCAAACTGAAGAAGTGCAGTACGTGAACAATTATCAATGACAAAGGGGCAATGCTCCTAACCAACAACAACAGTGAAGATCCCAAGTAAATTGGGGGAATCAAAACCAACAGGGAAATAGCAACTAGGGGAACAACAATCAGAATTGGGGCAATTAGAACAACCAGGGCAACTGGAGTGGCAACAAAAACAATTGGGGAGGAAACAATAACCAAGGGGGTTAGAATAATGGCAATTAAGGGAATCGGGGGCAAGGCTTTCAAAGACCTCCGATGTATCAACAACCAAAAAATCGCCTCCATTTTCGTCCCAAGGTCCTAGCTCGTCAAACAATGAGATGGGAAGGATCGATATGATGTTTGAACAAATGATGAAAAAGAATGCCGACTCTGATGCTCAGTTGGCATCCCATTATACTTCAATCCGAAATTTGGAGGTTCAACTTGGCTAGATTTCACAATCTTTGAATACTCTCCCTTATGGGGCTCTACCTAGTGATACGATAGTAAACCCGAAGGGTGGGAACAATATCGGGCATGCAATGGCGGTGATTACAAGAAGCGGTAGAGGTGGTGAAGTGAATACCTCCAAGCAAAGGGAAATAGTTAGAGATGAGGTTGAAGTACAAGATGATGATGTTCTTATAGTTGATGAGCAAGTTAGTGAAGAGAATTTAATTGTGGAAGTGAGAATTGCTATTCATGATACGGAGGTGGAGACTCAAAATGACTTGAACCCGTCTAGGGAACACGTGATAGACATGCCAGAAATGGTAGTGCCCAAGGCTAAGGCTACCTTGCCAAGACCTCCTCCACCTTACCCTCAAATACTTGCAAAGCAAAAGAATGAGAACCAATTTAAGAAGTTTATTGAGATGATGAAAAGCTTGTCGATCAATGTTCCTTTAGTGGAAGCTCTTAAGCAAATGTCGGGTTACGCCAAGTTTATGAAAGACTTGGTGACCAAAAAGAGATCTATGGATTGTGAGACCATCAAAATGACTCATCAAGTAAGTGCAATTGTGCACTCTATGGCTCCAAAGCTTGAAGATCCCGACACTTTTACTATTCCATGTACTATAGAGAGTGCGGACTTTGCAAAGGCATTGTGTGACTTGGTAGCAAGAATCAATTTGATGCCTTACTCCGTGTTCAAAACTCTAGGTATTGGTCAACCGAGACCTACTTTAATAAGGTTGCAAATGGCAGATAAAACAATGAAGAGGCCGCTTGGTATTATTGATGATGTTCTTGTCCGGGTGGACAAGTTTATTTTGCCAGCTGATTTTGTGATTCTTGACTGCGAAGTTGACTATGAGGTGCCTATAATATTAGGAAGGCCTTTCCTAGAAACCGAGAAGGAATTGGTTGATGTGGAAGTAGGGGAGCTCACCTTCCGGGTGGGTGATGAAAAAGTTGTCTTTCATGTGTGCAAATCAATGAGGCAGCCGAATAGTACTGAAGTTTGCTCCTTTGTGGATCTTGTCACAGAGGTGATAATTGATGATACTAGTGCCATGGTTAATGTGGAGGATCCTTTAGAAGCAGTATTGTTGAACCTTGATGTCAATGAGGATGAAGGTAGGGTGGAGTGTGTCAATGCTTTGCACGAAATGGGCTCTTATTCTTATGAGCCCGTAAGCTTTCTTTGGATATTAAGAACAGAAAGACTCTACCAACAAAGCCCTCAATCGAGGAACCTCCCATTTTGGAGTTGAAGCCTTTGTCTTCACACCTCAGGTATGAATTCTTAGGCACTAGTGCAACTTTACCTGTTATTCTTTCTTCCTTTCTTACTAACGTGCAGGTAGATGACACACTGGAGGTTCTCCAAAGAAGGAAAAAGGCAATTGGATGGACTCTAGCTGATATTCGGGGAATAAGCCCGTCTTTTGCATGCACAAGATTATACTTGAAGATGATACCAAGCCCTCCGTGGAACATCAAAGGAGGTTGAACGAGGCTATGCAAGAGGTTGTCAAAAAGGAGGTGACCAAGTGGTTAGATACATGGGTTGTATACCCCATCTCGGATAGTTCTTGGACTTCACCAGTGAAATGTGTGCCGAAGAAGGGTGGTATGACTGTGGTTACCAATGAGAAAAATGAGTTTATTCCCATCAGAACTGTCACCGGATGGAGGGTGTGCATGGACTACCGTAAACTGAATAAAATGACCCGCAAGGATCATTTTCCATTGCCATTTCTTGACTATATACTGGATAAACTTACTGGGCATGACTTCTATTGCTTTTTGGATGGGCACTCAGGTTACAACCAAATTTTGATTGCTCCGAAAGATCAGGAGAAAAACACATTCACATGTCCGTATGACACCTTTGCATTTTTTAGGATGCCATTTGGTTTGTGTAATGCATCGGCTACCTTTCAGCGGTGTATGATGGCTATATTTATTGACATGGTGGAGGACTTCTTGGAAGTGTTCATTGATGATTTCAGTGTTGTGGGTGTCTCTTTTGATGAGTGTCTGAAGAATCTTGACAAAGTGTTGGCCCGATGTGAGGAGATAA
This sequence comes from Nicotiana sylvestris, assembly GCF_000393655.2. Taxonomy (NCBI): domain Eukaryota; kingdom Viridiplantae; phylum Streptophyta; class Magnoliopsida; order Solanales; family Solanaceae; genus Nicotiana; species Nicotiana sylvestris. The sequence goes on from NC_091061.1 coordinate 32,027,158, forward strand.
ATCTAGTGCTTAACTGGGAGAAATGCCACTTTATGGTCGAGGTGGGCATTATCCTCGGCCATAAGATCTCAAAGAGCGGTATTGAGATGGACAACACGAAAATTAAAGTGATTTCAAAGCTTTCTCCTCCTACTTCAGTCAAGGTGGTTAGAAGTTTTCTTGGGCATGCGGGGTTATACCAAAGATTCCTCAAAGACTTTTCTTAGGTAGTGAATCCTTTGTGCAAATTATTGGAAAAAGATGCAAAGTTTGTGTTTAATGAGGAATGCATGAAAGGTTTTGAACTTCTCAAGTACAAATTGACAACCACTCCCATTATTACCGCACCCAATTGGAGCTTACCTTTTGAGCTCATGTATGATGCAAGTGATGTTGCGGTAGGAGCGGTCTTGAGTCAAAGAGTAAACAAGATGTTTCACTCGGTGTATTATGCAAGCAAGACAATGAATGATGCTCAAGTGAATTACATGGTGACGGAAAAAGAGTTGCTAGAAATTGTGTTTGTGATGAAGAATTTTAGGCCTTATCTCATGGGTGCCAAGGTGATAGTTCATACTACCCCTACAACACTCCGCTACTTGATGACAAAGAAGGATTCCAAGGCTAGGTTGATGATATGGGTTCTATTACTTCAAGTTTGACCTTGAGATTGTTGATCAAAAAGGAAGTGAAAACCAAGTGGCGGACCACTTGTCCCACTTGGAGAAGGAGGGGAGGCCTTGTGATGGACTTGAAATTAATGATTCATTCCTTGATGAGCAACTCATCTCCGTATCTGTGAATAGCATTCCTTGGTAAAACTACGGAACCAACTGGTTTCACACCGGGAGAACAAGATCCGGAGCAACGACCCCAACTGTTTGGAAGATATCTTGAGAAAAGGTTTTAGCACCGGTGTATCCTATATGTACTCAAGTTTATTCGAAGTATCCCAATGGTGTAACGCCGTCGACTTCTTGGGAAAAAGGAGGAAGATGACTTTAATCTCTTGTTTCGGAGAAATAAGTGGCTCACGAGGAATGGAAAGAAACATATTATATTTGATCTCTAAGTCCGTACATAGCAATCCTGGGTGGGTCATCACTTGTAGGAATGACATAATTTGCGGATGTTGCCAACTTTCTTGTGACCCGTGTGAGCTCTCTTCTAACCAAAGGAAGAAGCTCAAACGGGATAGCTTGGACTACTACTGGGATGAGCCTTATTTGTTCAAAATTTGTACTAATGGTGTGATCCGGAGATGTGTTCCAGAAGAGGAGCAAATGAGTATTCTTGATGCTTGTCATTCCGCTCCATACGGTTGTCACCATGGTGCGGCAATGACAACTTCAAAGGTGCTTAGCTGTGGATTTTATTGGCCTACATTGTAAAAGGATGCGGGTGAGCTTGTGAAGAGATGTGATGAGTGCCAGAGAGCTGGCAGAATTTCAAAAAAGGATGAAATGCCTCTCACCACTACTTTTGAGGTTGACATATTTGATATGTAGGGCATAGACTTCATGGGACCTTTCGTGAGTTCATATGGTAACACATATATTTTGGTGGTCGTTTATTATGTTTCCAAGTGGATTGAGGTCCTGACTTTACCCAACAATGAGGCCCGGAGTGTAGTGGCTTTTCTCAAGAAGAATATCTTTACTCGGTTTGGTACTCCTAGAGCGATCATCAGTGATGGGGATTCTCATTTCTGCAATAAGGCATTTGATACTTTGCTTGAAAGGTATGGTGTCAATCACAAGGTTTCAACCCCTTACCATCCTCAGGCTAATGGGCAAGTTGAGGTCTCCAACAGGGAGATTAAGAGCATATTGTCAAAGACTGTCAATGCAAATAGAACTGATTGGTCAAAGAAATTGGATGATGCTTTGTAGACTTACAGGACTGCTCAACAAAACTCCTATTAGTATGTCTCCGTACTGGTTGGTGTTTGGGAAAGCTTGCCATCTACTGGTTGAGTTAGAGCACAAGACCATGTGGGTTTTGAGAAAGTTAAATCTTGAATAAGATGTCGCAGCCAGTCTCCGGATAGAGCAACTCAATGAGCTTGATGAGTTCCGGTTTCATGCCTATTCCAGCTCATCCTTGTATAAGAACAAGATGAAGTACCTACATGACAAATATGGTCATAGCAAGTAATTCAAGAAAGCTGACTTGGTTCTCTTACTCAACTCCCGGTTACGACTATTTCCGGGAAAGCTCAAGTCAAAATGGAGTGGACCTTTTGAGGTGGTGCTTGTAACTCCGTTTGGTGTTCTTGATTTGAAAAACAAAAATGGTGAAATCTTTATAGTTAATGGGAACAGAGTGAAGCATTATCTTGACAAGTTTGATGACAGCCACGTGGTGGCAATGATCCATCTCAAATGATTGATGGTAACCTGCATCATACCGCGACATTAAATTAGGCGCTTCTTGGGAGGCAACCCATGTATTTTTCTTCCTTTTGATTTCCTTCTTAGTATAGATTTGTTTTGAACTAAATGCTTGTAAGATGTGTGTAGGAATATTTGATACAGTGCAGGGCTAAGCTGGAAAAATATTGCAACACTCTGAAGTAAGACTGATGATAGTGCTCCATTTTTTGCTATCAGCGGTGGCCATATCGTGGAGGCAGAATTTGATGGCGGACGCGGGACTTAAAAGTCCAAAATAAGCCTTCTCTAAAGTTTTCAACCGTGTCCGCAGTGCAATTTATCGCGGTCAGCGGTGTCTTTCCGCCGCCGCATTCCATTTTTCGCTCTCAACAGAGGTTTCAAACATGCAACCTTTTTGTTCGTCTTCAACGCTAACCATGGTGATTTACCGTGGCCGCGCCAGGTAAGTGATGTGGGTCGCAGGGTGTTTCCATAAATATGCGGTCCTAAGACCTTTTACCCTTTTCGATCTTTTGACTCTCAAACTAAACTTTTCACTGTTCATTGGAGCCCTAATCTGCACAAACACAATTAAAGTCCATTTCTCATCATTCATTTCAAAACTGGTAATTCTTTATTATTCTTTAATTTTGTACTTGTTTTTCTTTTAACTGTTCGTTTTTACTTCTTCTTCTTCTTCTTCTTCTTTTTCTTTTAATTTAAACTTAGGGTTCCTTAGTGTTAATTAAATTAGGCTTTAAATAGTTATGATTTATTATTGAATACCTAATGGGGTTAACAGTGTAGATGATATTGCTAAATGCATGAAAATTTGAAACCCTAGGTTGACTCAGGCCGATTTTGAATTCAGCGGCCGCGGTAGTTTTTCTGCGGTCAGTGTTCATGTTTGAGTTTGGAAGTATTGATGATCGCAGTCAGCGGTGACAATTACTGCGGACACCGGTGCCTCTCCACGGCTGCGCTTCTTTTCTCGCGGTCAACAATGCTTAAGTTCAGAGAAGCATAACATGAGTTCGCGGCCGCGATTGATTTTCCGCAGACAGCGGTGCACTTCCACGGCTGCGCCCAATATTTCGCGCCCAGCGGTAACATAGAATTAGAGGGTGGGTAGTTTGATCCCCACACCTCCACGGTCCGTGCTGCATTTTCTGTGGTTAGTGGTGCTCACTACGCTGTCGCGCTCCTTTTTCCGTTGTCAGCGGTCTGTAATTTTTTCATGCACTGTCAACTGTTCTTCTGCTTTTCTTCACTGCTTCTTCTAACACCAGAACTAACAATTTTCCACTGATTATATTTGCAGATAGTGGTTAAATATAGAGGTGGAGGTGAGAAACAAAAGGGGAAAGTAGAGTCCTCCCGGGGAGGGGACGAGGACAAATTAAGTTAACCCCAGCAATACGAAAATCGATTGGGCAAATGTGGAAGAATATCAAAGCTGCATCTCACTCCGAGGGGAGTGAGTATGTTCTCTCCCGGGAGGCCTCAAAGAGTAGCTCTATACCCACATATATACCAGACTTACCGGGGAGACTTAGATTGACAGACGAGCTACACCCCCAGCCTCTCCTACTGCTCATATTTCTTCTAAGTCATCTGATGGCTCAGCAAAGAGTAGTGATGGCTCAACTTCAACCTCACCTACAACTTCGTCACATGGACAAGACCCCATAAATGTAGATGCTGAGATACTGGATGACGGGAGAGGTGGTGATACCCAGACCGGAGGTGTGGAAAGTACAAGAAACCCGAAGGTGTGGCAACAAAGGTTTTTCAGTGAGCTGGCATATCACTAATTCAGGGAGTGGTGGCCTCAAAAGTCACTCATACATGAGCGTCAGTTCATAGAGCGGGATATTCAGCCTCACAACCCCAATATGAAGCATCACTTCAATGAAAGAGTGGGCTGGGAATATTTCACTAGAAATGTACCAGATGTCAATAAGCACCTAGTCAAGGAGTTCTATGCCAATGCTTCCCACATCAAAAAGGGCACATTTGTGACTAAGGTGCGGAACCTGAAGGTCAATTTGACGGAAAGACTCTAAATGAGTATCTTGGTTTCAATAATGAAAATGAATCGCTGTACTTAGAGAAGGTGGCAATGGATGAGGCAGCTCGCCCGTAGTTGGCATCACTACTTGCCCTCCCGGATACTATTCCAGCATGGTTGGCAGCGGGGGTTACTATCTTGAGAAACACTCTGAACTTTGAAGCAAAGGGTTAGGAGACCTTTGTATGCAGTAGACTAGACCCTACTACTCACGACAGTGACATGCCGGTTTCTCGGGTGATTATAGTGGCAACTATTATGGCGGGGTTCCCGATCAATATCGGCAATATCATGTCTAGGATGATCACCAGAGTGGTCAACGAGGGTGATAGATCTTACCCCTTCCCAAACTTCCTCACTATGCACTTGAAAGATCAGGAGGCAGAGAAAAGGGATTACGATATCATGGTAAAGCCCAAGAAGCCTTTCTCATGGTATAGCCTTCAGGGTCCAGGCAACCCCAAATCCAAGGGATCCAAGGGAAAAGCTACTACTTCTACTGTCCAGTCTGAAGAGCCAACAGTGGTAGTCACTACTTCACAGCCTCCCACTACCATACCAGATCCTGCCCCCAAGACCATCTACTTCCATGCAGTCCTCAGTACCCTCCTCCTTAGCATACCCCTTGACAGCTCATAGGTTGAACCAAACACTCTCCAGTATCAACAACTAGATGCAGGCAGCTACTTCTAAGCTGTATGTGCTATCTAGTTCAGTGCAACCCAGTCAGTTCCCGCACAGCCCCAGGTACTAGCTTCAGTGGAGGAGTCTCTAAAGGAGCTTTTGGACAACCAGAAGAAGCTCCTGGAGAACCAAAAGCTTATCATGGATGCTCTTTCAGTTCAAGGAAAATATTTAAGGAGCTGATCAAACAGACAAAGAAGCTGAAAAAAACTCGGGCCTTGAAGGAGTCGGTGAAGCAATTGAGGGGAGAGATGGAGAAGATGAAGTCAGCTGACCACCTACCATTGGAGCTACTATTACAGGACCAACTTCCAGCAGCTCAGACAGAGCAGGTTCAGGAGCAAGAGACTGAGAGAGAGCCTAATAAGAGGAGAGTGATGCCCCGGGTTGATGATGTAGAGATTGAGCTGGAGGAGCCTGAGGGAGGTGCTTCAGGCCAGCCACAGGACCCCGAGCTAGGTGATCCAGGGACACAACTATAGGACTCCATGTAGACAGAGGACCCATAAGGAGTTTTCTTTACTCTCTAACCCCTTTTTGATCTTATTTTTGGTTATTTAGCATTGATGACAATGCTAGTTTTTAATTGAGGGGGTGGTCCTACTTTGATGATTTGATAGTTGGTTTGTAATGATGATACTATTTTTCTTTATGCTTATTTTGCACTTTTAGTGTATATATAAATTTACCATTTACTTTCGTACTTTTTCGCTTTTTTTTTTCCAATTTCGGTATGTATATAAAGTTACTTTTCCATGTATATATTCATTCCCTCTTATGTATATTCGTCTCAATCCCCTATTGTACATATTTAGTTTACTTTCCGCATTTTATTTCATAACTTCTTTTACAAGTTTTCTTAATAGCATAGCTTCTTATTTTATTTAGTAGCTTCTTTTTTGGTTCGTAGCTTCTTATTTTACAAGTTTTTACGATCAATAAGCCTTTGGTTTTCTTAATGCCATGGTTCTTTCCAAAGGTGGAGTTTGTATGAACCGGGTGGTTCTTCCTGATGATGGATGGCATGACAACCTTCTTAAGGGTTTGAGTCTGTTTTCTTTTCATTTTTGAGTAGATAGTAGCTAGTGAGAAATAGTGCCTCAGGCAAAGCTTCACTTGGGCCTAACACATTTACCTTTGACCTTATGGTTAAAAACAAATTGGTGTGTATAAGATGGTGATAGTTGTGACTTTGAGACTCTTGTATTGACTAAACAATCATCGAGTGGTTTCTGGAAACCATTTCTGTTGCTCAAATCTTAGCTAAGGTTGTTGTGGGCCCTCGACTCTGTCTCTTTAGCAATCCTATAGCTTGTGTGGTAAGGTATTGATTTGCAAGTCCAAATCACGTGCCAATAAGTCTAGAACATGCCCTGAATGTTTGTCTAGGCGAAATACTAAGTGTAGCTCGACTTGATAAGTAATTATAGGTTCTCCTCGATCCAAATTGAGACTTGAAAACTTTCATAGCCCACCAAGAATGATATCCCTAGTCAACCCCGTTGAGCCATAACCCTTATTCTTTCAATAACCATGATACAAGCCTTTGCCGTTCTAAAATGATCTTCTCTTGGCACCAGATCTTTCCTTAGCACAAGACAAAAGCATAAGTTTGGGGGGAGAGACGAGGAATGCAAAAGTGATAAAAGGTAAAAAATGAAGAAAAGGAAAGGCAAAAAGAAAAAGAAAGAAAAATCCAAAAAGTCAAAAAGAAAGTGAACAATGTAGAAGAAATGAAGGGATTCAATAAAAGCAAAAGAGGAAAGGCTTGGAAAGATTAGAAAGGAGAAAAAGGATTGAAATGAATGAGAAAGAGTGACAGTGTGTCTCTCTAGCCCTAAGGAAGAAGTAAATGACTCAAAGAGTCAAGAAAATGTGATCCAAAATGAAGCAAATGAAGTGCTTAAGGAAAGATGAAACCTTTATAGACAATTATTTCCTACCCTAAACCAAAAGCCTTCATTACATTTCCGCAAAAGCCCTATATGATCTTGAGTTGAGTGAACTTACATTAGTGGTGACTCATATAAGGGGCAAGCTTATGGTACTTTGACCCGGACTTGTGACCTTCCTTTGAGAGAGATGAATGTGTTTTCCTCAATCCTCGTTCTAAGTGCTACAATCTAAAAGTGAGGTTTGCTTATAGAGAGTTGAGGAGTATGAGTTTGGGTTCCACAATGACCAATGTGATAGAAAGAGTTTCCTTGATGAGTTGAGTCAACTCTTGATGCTTTTGTGTCGCACTATAGCCATGGTGCTAAAAAGGTTATGTATTGTTAATAATGCATTTGAGTTGAGGGTAATTGTTAGTCCCAGTTAATTCTTGATGAGGTTACTTTAGGACATCTGAAATTTTCCTTTTTTTTATCTTGAGGAGGTGGGAATGACTTTGTTTGCTTGAGGACAAGCAAAAGCTTAAGTTTACGGGTGTTGATAACTAGGGATTCTAGCCTATTTTATGCTCCTTTTTGCTTGAGTTTTGGATTAAAAGTTGTACAAGCATTCTCGAAAGCTAACTTGATGTGCTTGTTTCAACGTTTGGTAAAAAAAGAGTCAAGGAAGTCAAAACCAGCTCATAAAGGAGTGAAACATGCACAAGTCAAAGCTGAGTCAAAAGAGCACTGATAGCGAAGACACTGACGTGGAGGGTCCACCACTGAGGCGGTCTTGTTCACGCTCTCAGCAGTGGCAAAGCGCAGAGAGTGATTTTTTGGGCTTAAAAAGTTACCGCTGCCCGCGGTGCTTTTGCGCGGCAGTGGTGTCTCTGACGTGGCAGCGGTTAAGTTACCGCCCTCAGTGGAAGCGAGTATCAGAGAACCAGAAGTGGAGCCAAAAGTTGAAGACCGCGGTCTGCAGTAGTCATAGCGCTGCAGCGGTCCATTTTCCACTGTCACCAGAACCTCTGTAGGGGCGATTTTGTTCAAAACAAATTAGCTGTGTATAAATAATTCTTTTTCAGATTTTTAGGTCATCTATTATTTTTTGAACACATGAACCGCCTCTTTTTACCTTTTTGAGTAATTTTAGAATATCTTTAGCAATTACTCTTAGATTTTTAATCTTTTAATTACCTTTTATGGCTAATATTTCACCTCCATCTTTGATTTTTTCTTTGATTATGAGTAGCTAAACCTATTAGCTAGGGTTGTGGCTCAACCCTAGTGTGGGCATTTAATGGGTCTTCAATTTTATGGCTTAAATGTTTATGGGTGAATGATATTTAGCTTGATTTATGCTTTAAATGTTGAATTGGTGATTGCAAACACTGATTTGTACCTTTTTGACTAAGGGTCTTCTTGAGAAAGAGAGACTAAGTCTAGAAAATTCAAGCTAACAAGAAATTGGGATGTATTCAAGAGATAGTAATACCCGACTTGAACCAATTTTGCTTGCATTGTGTAAATACCCAATTGGGCTTGAGAAAGCCAATTAGGGCAAAGTCACTCAAACTACCGAGAGGTATAGAGTGAGTAACTAAGTACAATGGTTATATCATGATCCCAATTACAACAAGTTTGCCCTAAGTTTTAGACCCCGTTAGATACCCACCTAGGTGTAAGTCACTACCCTAGTGCCTTTTTACCAATTAATAAAACCTTACAAAAATCTCATACTTAGCTTATTTAATTTTCATTGTTCATTAGTGATAAAAGTAGAATAGTAAACAAACAAAGAATGATTAGAAGTGCAATTAAGGACATCGCATAATACTAGATTAGATAGAAACCCAATTCCAAACAATTAGTAGCTTTCTGTGGATTCGATCCTGACCTTTCAGGTAAAAGCTGCATCGACCGCTCTTGCTACTCTATAGTGGTATAGGGTTGGCTCTGATCACACGCCGCAACAATATAGTGCTTGGGCTGTAGGAGCCCCTCCAGAGTCTGCACACCCCTAGTGAGTGCAGTCGCCTATATACTTATGGATCGGGCTGCACGCCACAACGGTTATTATGAGATATCTATTGAGCGTGAGTGTCGCGTGTGAGTGCTGATTGATGATAGTTGAGTTACGAGTGACTGAAAGGCTTTCCCGAGGGGCTATATATATATATATATATGAGTGATACTTCGCCCGATGGGCTTGTTTTATGAAAATATTGTTTTCGCTCTTCTTTATACTGAGCCTCTATTGAAAATGTTAAATAAATATTTTAACATCTTTTCATTGAAACTGGAGTTTTAACTGGATGTTCAAAATTTATCTACTGATTTGAATCTTGCTATTTCCTCTGAGATTTTTATGTCATGATATATTTATGATTTTCAATGCTCGTCTCTGCACTTAGCCTTTATTTATAATTGTTACTTACTGAGTTGGTGTACTCACGTTACTCCCTGCACCTTATGTGTAGATCCAGGTGCCATGGCATCTAGGTGTGAGCTGATCTTCACCTTCAGAGTATTTTCCGGAGATAGCAAGATAGCTACACGACGTCCGCAACCCTGCCTTTCTCCTTTCTATCCTTAGTATTGTATATTTCAGTCTTATCTTGTATTGAGTAGATAGTATCAGAATGTATTTTAGTAGCTCATGATTAGTGACACCAGGATCGGGCAGTGTTTGATGTATTTGTGTATTTGTTTTCCGTTTATTTTGATATGTTAAAAATGGAAGAATTGTGATCATATTTGATTAGAAAAATGAATTTACAAAAGACCTTTATGTGATTAGTACTAATTCGGCTGACCTAGTACTGTGATAGGCGCCATTATAACCGGGGTGGTTTGGGGTCGTGACAAGTTGGTATTAGAGCCTATGTTAGATAGGTCTCATGGGTCATGAGCCGATTTAGTAGTGTCTCGCGGATCGGTATGGAGATGACTGTACTTATCTTCGAGAGGCTGCAGAACCTTTAGGAAAAACTTCACATTCTTGAATTTCTGTCATGTGAATCTGTTGATTCTGGTAACTAAACTTCTGTTATTCTATTCTATCACATATGGTGAGGACACGTGCTACCGGTCAAGAAGGACGATCACCAGTACCACCAGTTGGGGCCACTAGAGCCCGGGGTTGTGGTCGAGACTGTGGTAGGGGCAGGGGTGCAGCCCGCACAACAGCTAGGGCAGCACCTGCAAATCCACCAGCCGCCCCAGTTCATCATCAAGTCCTAGTTGCGGACGCTCCAGAATGACCAGCTCAGGCACCGAATGTGCCTATTGTTATTCCAGGCCTTCATGAGGCACTAGCCCAAATTCTATCAGTATGCACTGGCCTAGCTCAGGCGATCACAATTACTACGGCTGCAACTACTTCTCAGGCCGGGGGAGGCAACTAGACTCCCCCGCTCACACACCTGAGCAGGTTGTGAAGGGACTTTAGACACCGGGGGCACCTCCAGTCCAACTGGTTGCACCTGCTCAGGATTATGTGGTACTAGTTATGACTGACAACGAGCAGCGTCGTATGGAGAGGTTTGGTAGACTTCAGCCTCCGACTTTCAATGGTGCAGAGGGCGATGATGCCCAGGGTTTCTTGGACAAGTGTTAGAGGATGCTTCGGACCGCAGGTATTTTGGAAACCAGTGGGGTCTCGTTCACTACTTTCCAGTTTTTAGGATCTGCCTTTACTTGGTTGGAGGCTTATAAGAGGCATAGGCCTGTTAATACAGCGCCCCTTACCTGGCAGCAGTTCTTCGCTCTTTTTTTTGGAGAAGTGTGTGCCACAGTCTCACAAGGAGGAGCTGCGCAGGCAGCTCGAGCAGTTACGTCAGGATGATATGACTGTGATGCAGTATGAGATGAGATTTTCAGAGCTAGCTCGTCATGCTATTTGGTTGGTTCCTACGGATAGAGAGAGGATCAGGAGGTTCATGGATGGCCTCACATATTAGCTTCAGATTCTCATGACCAGAAAGAGGATGCCAGGTGCTACTTTTGAGCATGTTGTTGATATTACTTGAGAGATTGAGTCAGTTCATCGCCAAGAGCGAGATGAGAGGGAGGCCAAGAGGTCTCAGGGATCTGGTAGTTTTGGAGGTGTTCCCTCAAGAGGCCAATTTCAGCACGGCAGAGTCCGTCCATTCAGGCATGCTTAGTCAGCTCGCCTAGTTCATCGTGGGGCATCATCGGGCCATGGTTCTCATAGTTCTCATCAGGGCCATTTATCACTTAGTGCCCTTCCAGCCCAGAGTTCATTCCGTGCCCTTCCCCTGCACTAGGGAGTTTCTATAAGTGTGGAGAGTTTGGACATATGAGGAGACAATGTCCTCGTCTTCCTTGGGATCCATCTAAGTAGAGGAGTCAGCCCTCAACATCAGCTCCAGTTACTTCACCACCAGCCTATGTAGCTAGAGGTAGGGGTCAGTCAGCTAGGGGTCACCCTAGAGGGGAGGTCGATCAGGTGGTGGTCAGGCTTATTTTTATACCCTCCCAGCCAGACCAGATGATATTGCTTCAGATGTTGTGATTATAGGTATTGTCTCAGTTTGCCACAGAGATGCCTCTGTGTTATTTGATCATGGTTCCACTTTTTCATATGTGTCATCATATTTTGCTTGTTATTTGGATACGCCCCGTGAGTCTCTTGCTTCATCTGTTCGTGTATATACTCTAGTGGGCGATACTATTATTGTAGACCGTGTATATCAATCGTGTGTGGTAACTATTGGGAGTGTGTAGACCCGAGTGGACCTTCTGTTACTTTGTATGGTGGATTTTGATATGATATTAGGCATGAATTGGCTATCTCCGTGTCATGCTATTTTGGACTATCATGCTAAGACAGTGACGTTGGCTATGCCGGGTGTGCAACGGATTGAGTGACGAGGTTCAACTGATTTTGTTCCCAGTAGGGTGATTTCATTTTTGAAGGCCGAGCAGATGGTTGGAAAGGGTTGTCTTTCCTATTTGGCTTTTGTGAGGGATGTCAGTGCAGAGACTCCTAGTATCGATTTTGTTCTAGTAGTAAGGGACTTTCCGAATGTGTTTCCTAAAGACCTACCGGGCATACCACCAGATAGGAATATCAACTTTAGTATTGATTTGGTGTCGGGCACTCAGCCCATCTCTATTTCACTGTATTGTATGGCATCGGCGGAGTTAAATGAGTTGAAGAAATAGCTTCAGGAACTCCTTGATAAGGGGTTTATTCGGCCTAGTGTGTCGCCTTGGGGTGCTCCTGCTCTATTTGTGAAGAATAAGGATGGCACGATGAGGATGTGCATTGATTATAGGCAGTTGAACAAAGTCACAATCAAGAACAAGTATCCTTTGCCACGTATTGATGATTCATTTGACCAACTTCAGGGAGCGAGAGTGTTCTCCAACATTTATCTCCGTTCAGAGTATCACCAGTTGAAGATCAGGGACTCGAACATTCTTAAGACAACTTTTAGGACCCGATACGGTCATTATGAGTTCCTTGTGATGTCATTTGGGCTGAACAATGCCCTAGCAGCGTTCATGCATTTGATGAACAACGTGTTTCGGCCCTATCTCGACTCATTTGTGATTATTTTCATTGATGATATTCTGGTGTACTCGCAGAGTCAGGAGGAGAACATCGAGAATTTGAGAGTTGTATTGCAGCGGTTGAGGGAGGAGAAACTTTATGCAAAGTTCTCCAAGTATGAGTTTTGGTTTAGTTCAGTAGCTTTATTGGGGCATATGGTGTCCAACGAGGGTATTCAGGTTGACCCGAAGAAGATAGAGGTGGTTCAGAGTTGTCCCAGACCGTCCACAGCTACAGAGATTTGTAGCTTCCTTGGTTTGGCGGGTTATTACCGTCGGTTCGTTCAGAGATTTTCATCTATTACATCACCCTTGACCAAATTGACTCAAAAAGGTTCTCCATTCAGGTGGTCGGACGAGTGTGAGGCAAGCTTCCAGAAGCTCAAGACTGCCTTGACCATAACTCCAGTGTTAGTTTTGCCATCAGCTTCAAGTTCATATACAGTATATTGCTATGCTTCTAAAGTTGGTATTGGGTGTTTGTTGATGCAGAAGGGTAGAGTGATTGCTTATGCTTCTCGTCAGTTGAATCCCCATGAGAAGAACTACCCTATTCATGATTTGGAGTTGGCTACCATTGTTCACGCGTTGAAGATTTGGAGGCATTATCTCTGTGGTGTGTCTTATGAGGTGTTTACCGATCATCAGAGCCTCTAGCACTTGTTCAAGCAGAAGGATCTCAATTTGAGGCAGCAGAGATATTGAAGGTGCTAAAAGATTATAATATCACTATCTTGTACCATCCGGGGAAGGCCAATGTAGTGGCCGACGCTTTGAGTAGGAAGGTGGTGAGTATGGACAGTTTGACATATATTCTTGTTGGGGAGAGACCTCTTGCAGTTGATGTTCAGGCTTTGGCCAATCAGTTTGTGAGGTTGAATACTTTGGAGCCCAGTCGGGTCTTAGCTTGTGTGATTTCTCGGTCTTTCTTGTTTGATCTCATCAGAGAGCGTCAGTATGATAATCCTCATTTGCTTGTCCTCAAGGACAGAGTTCAGCACGACGATGCCAGAGATGTGACTATTGGTGATGATGGGGTATTGAGGATGCAAGGCCGGATATGTGTGCCTAATATAGATGGGCTTTGGGAGTTGATTCAGTAGGAGTCCCATAGCTCGCGGTATTCCATCAATTTGGGTGCCACGAAGATGTATCAGGACTTGAGACAACACTACTGGTGGAGAAGAATGAAAAAAGATATAGTGGGATTTGTAGCTCGGTGTCTCAAATTTCAGCAGGTGAAATATGAGCATCAGAGACCGGGTGGCTTACTTCAGTAAATGGATATTCCAGAGTAGAAGTGGGAGAAGATCACCATGGATTTCTTAGTTGGGCTCCCACGGATTTTGAGGAAGTTCGATGCTATTTGGGTGATTGTGGATCGGCTAATCAAGTCTGCGCACTTCATTCCTGTGTGTACTACCTATTCTTCAGAGCGGTTAGCAGAGATTTATATCCGAGAGATTGTTCGCCTGCATGGTGTCCCCGTTTCTATCATTTTAGTTAGAGTTACTTAGTTCACATCACAGTTTTGGAGAGCCGTACAACGAGAGTTGGGTACTAAGGTTGAGTTGAGCACAACTTTTCATCCTTAGATGGATGGGCAGTCTAAGTGCACTATTCAGATATTAGAGGACATGTTGCGCACTTGTGTCATTGATTTTGGGGGTTTGTGGGATTAGTTTCTACCGCTCGTAGAGTTTGCATATAACAACAGTTATCAGTCGAGTATTCAGATGGCTCCATATGAGACTTTATATAGGAGACAATGTAGATCTCTAGTAGGATGGTTTGAGTTGGGCGAGGCTAGGCTTTTGGGTACAAACTTGGTGTAGGATGCTTTAGACAAGGTAAAAGTGATTCAGGAGCGGCTTCGTATAGTGCAGTCAAGATAAAAGAGTTATCTGACAGAAAGGTTTGAGATATGTCTTATATGGTTGGGGAGAAGATTCTATTGAAGGTCTCACCCATGAAGGGTGTTATGAGATTTGGGAGAAAGGGTAAATTGAGTCCTCGGTTCATTGGGCCTTTGAGGTGCTTCGGAGGATTGGGGAGGTGGCTTGTGAGCTAGCTTTGCCACCTAGCTTGTCGATTGTGCATCCAGTATTTCATGTTTCTATACTCTAGAAGAATATTGGCGATGCGGCTCATGTTTTGGATTTCAGCACGATTCAGCTATACGGTGATTTGACTTATGATGTGGAGCCAGTGGCTATTTTGGAGCGACAAGTCTGAAAGTTGAGATCAAAGGATATAGCTTCAGTAAAAGCGCAATAGAGGGGTCGGCCCGTGGAGGAGGCTACTTGGGAGACCGAGCGGGATATGTAGAGTAGATATCCTCACTTGTTTGAGGCTTCAGGTATGTTTCTTGACTCGTTCGAGGACAAACGTTTGTTTAAGAGGCGGAGGATATAATGACCCGGCCGGTCATTTTATGAGTTACAACCCCGTTTCCCCTATTTATGCTTCTTATGTGTTGTTAAGCTATATTTCATCTTATTGTGTTGGTTGGTTCGGGTTCGGAGTGGTCTTGGAGTGGAATGAGACACTTAGTCTCTAATTTAGAAGTTAAGTTGGAAAAGTCAACCAGATGTTGACTTATGAGTAGAAGGTCTCAGATATGAATTCTGATGGTTTAAATAGACTTTTTAGGTGATTTTGGACTTAAGAGCGTGTTTGGAATGTATTTTGGAGGTCCGTGATAGGTTTAGGCTTGAATTGGCAAAATTGGAAATTTAGAATTTCTGGTCAGCAGTGGAAATCTTGATATCAGGATCGAAATGGAATTCCAAAAATTGGAGTAGGTCCGTTGTGTTATTTGTGACTTGTGTGCGAAATTTCAGGTCATTCGGATGAGGTTTGATAGGTTTTTGTATCGTTTGCGGTATTCGGATGTTTGGAAATCCTTAGACTTGAATCCGAGGGTGATTTGGTGTTTCGATGCTGTTTTGAGTGTTCCGAGTGTTGGTATAAGTTTGAATGATGATAGGTGACTTGTTGGTATGTTTGGGGACCGCATGTGCGAGGTCGCAGGTGCATGGAGGATACCGCAGATGTGGAAGTTGACCATTGGAAGAAGAACCGCAGTTGTGGTATGTTGAGCGTATCTGCGGGACTGCAGGTACGATGCCTTTGCAAAGATGCGGACCTGGGGACATTAAGTAAAAATCGCATGTGTGGTTGGTTTGACCGCATAAGTGGTCTACAGAAGCGAGAAGGGAGCCGCAGGTGCGAGATGCCTGGGCAGAAAGTATAAATAGGAACTCTTCGCGAATTTTGGGTGTTCTTCACAATTTCAACTCAGTTTTTGGTGCTTTTGGAGAGTTTTGAAGAGAGATTCAAGGGGAAACTCGTTGAGGTAATGTTTTTGAACCTAAAACTCGATCCTATGATGATTCTTAGTTGATTAGACATGAAATTTGTGGAATTTAAGGGTGAAAGTTGGGGAATTAGGGCTTGAAATTGGAGAGTTTAAATTGGGGATTTGAAGAGTCATTTGTGGTTCGATTTTTATGATTTTGGTATGTATAGACTCGTGAGAGGATAAGAATTCTAGTGTTGTGATTTTTTCGGATTCCGTGATGTGGGCCCGGGGGTCAGGTTTGGCTAAATTTGGAATTTTGAGTTTAATTTGATAATTTTCGCGTGGGATTTGTCCCTTTGGCATGTATTGATGTTATGATTCTGATTTTGGATAGATTCGGGATGATTTGAGGCCGAGTCGATAGGCAAGGGAATTACAGAGTAGATTTTCGTCCGGTTCGAGGTAAGTAACGATTGTAAATCTAGACCTCAGGGTATGAAACCCCGGAATTTCATACTGTTTTGATAAATGAGGTGACGCACATGCTAGGTGGCGGGCGTGTAGGCGTGCACCAGTAGGGATTGTGACTTGGTCCGTCCCGTGGCAACTGTATAGTTGCATATTTTGATAAACTCGATATGAAATCTATGTTTTTAGAAATAATACTATTAATTTGGGCTGAATGCCATGTTTGGGGCCTTGTGTCGTACTATTTGGACCCTCAAAGGTATTTTACTACTATCCTCACACAGTTTTGATTCGAAAGCATATCCCCAGTCATGATTTTTACCTGTTTATTGTTTGATTCAGTTTCATTACTCTACTTTCAAATATCCGAAATTGTTTGGGCTGAGCTCCCTGATTTTTTCACTAAAATGCCCGAGTGGTTGTAAGGTTGATGACTGAGAGAGGTCAAGGGCCGGATGGTGAGGATTATATATTTATGGATCAGCCTGCATGCCACAACAATATATATATATATATATATATATATATATATATATATATATATGGATCGGGCTACAACCGCAATGATATGTTGGATTGGGCTGTATGCTGCAGCGATATAGCGCTTGGGCTGTAGAAGCCCCTCCGGAGTCTGCACACCCCCAATGAGCGCAACCGACTATATACTTATGTATCAGACTGCACGCCACAGCGGTTATTATGAGATATCTATTGAGCGTGAGTGCTGATTGATGATAGTTGAGTCACGAGTGACGGAGAGGCTTGCCTGAAGGACTATATATATATGAGTGATACTTCGCCCGAGGGGTTTGTTTTATAAAAATATTATTTTCAAGCTTCATACTAAGTCTCTATTGAAAACGTTAAATAAATGTTTTAACAACTTTTCATTGAAACTGGAGTTTTAACTGGATGTTCGAAATTTATCTACTGATCTGAATCTTGCTATTTCCTCTGAGATTTTTATGTCATGATATATTCATGATTTTAAATGCTCGCCACTGCATTCATCCTTTATTTATAATTGTTACTTACTGAGTAGGCGTACTCATATTACTCCCTGCACCTTGTGTGCAGATCCAGGCGCCAGGACATCCGGGTGAGAGCTGATCTTCACCTTCAAAGTATTTTTTGGAGATAGCAAGGAAGCTGCACGACGTCCACAAACCTGTCTTTCTCCTTCCTATCCTTAGTATTATATATTTCAGTCTTATCTTGTATTGAGTAGACATTATCAGACTGTATTTTAGTGGCTCATGACTAGTGACACCAGGATTGGGCAGTGTTTGATGTATTTGCGTATTTGTTTTCTGCTTATTTTGATATGTTAAAAATAAAAGAATTGTGATCATATTTGATTAGAAAAATGAATTTACAAAAGACCTTTATGTGATTAGTATTAATTCGGCTGGCTTAGTACTGTGATAGGTATCATCACGATCGGGGTGGTTTGGGGTCATGACATTAGCCGAGTTTTCCTAGACTTAATCCCTCTTTCTCAAGTAGAGACAAAGTCATAAAGGCATGAATCAGTGTTTGCAACCACTAATTCTATAGTTCTAGCAAAAACTAGGATAAATATTACTAACTCATACACATTCAAGCTCTAAAATCAAATACCCATCAAATACCCACACTAGGGTTGGGTCACACCTCTAGCTATGGGTTTAGCTACTCATGAAAATAATAGAAATTAAAGATAAAATGAATAATACTAGATTAAAAGATGAGTAAATTGGCATGCTTTTCGTGAGAATGGCCTACGCGTTCGCGAGGTTTCGAAAAATTGGCATGCTTTTCTAGTACAACAATAAAAACCCAAATCTTTTACCGAAATTAACAAAATATGAGTAAATTTGAGAAACAGTGATTTTCCCAAAACTTTCAACAACAGGTAAGATGTTTCATTATCACATGGCATGAGGAAAATACATCTCTATGCCTATATGTCAATGTATATGTGAAGTCATAAATGACGCAATACCGTACAACATGATGAAAATACATATTTATGCCTGTATGTCAAGGGTGCATGTCAAATGTAATGCAACCAATGATAAAACCCTATGCATACTCTCGGAGTATCAATTCATTCAGTCCTCACAGTCACTCAATCCTCACAGTCACTCAGTGTTCCTAATCACTCCGCACTCACTTTCGGCACTCGCGTTCGGCACTCATACTCGCACTCGGCACTCGCACTCGGTAGGTACCTACACTCACTACTGGTAAGTCAGACTCCGGAGGGACGGATCCTGCCCAAGCGCTAATATAAGCCAATCATGGCATGAATCAACAAAGTCTATTATGACGTGCAGCCCGATCCCATAAACATCCTCACAATCCGTCCCTTGGCCTCACTCAGTCATCAATCTCTCCAGTCTCTCGGCCTCACAAATCTCGTACCAATTGGCCCTAGCAGTGATAATATGATGTGAGACAAATGATAACATAAACTGAGATATTATATGCAGTGAATGAGTATGTAATTTCAATTTAAGCAAATAACTCAATAGTAGAAATGACCTTAATGGGTCCCAAATAAGCATGTTTAACGGGATGAATTGACCCGTTTTCGCACCGGACCAGACCAATTGTAACCCGGACCGGTAGTTAGAGGGTCGGATGGGTTGGGTTGGGGGGGTTAGGGGGGTTGGTTTGTTTAAAAAAAAGAATCTGATTAACCGGATCGGTCAAACCCGGTCAACAAAAAATACTGTTGAACCGGTCAACCGGCCTGGACCGGTTCAACAGCTATAAATCTGAATTTTTTTAAAGTGATATGACCGTATTATTTAATTTGAACAATTGAACTTCAAACTTTGAACAATTGACCTTTCTTCGTGGCAACATAGGAGTTGCAAAATCATCAAGTGTTCAATTTATTGGCTTATTGCCGAATTCGGTGCACTCCCTCCAACTCTTTCTCTTATTTACTTGTTGTTACTTATTTACTTGCTGAATTTATTGGCTTATTGGCTTTTTACGTTAATTTACTTGTTGTTAAGTGTAAACTTCAATTTGTAAGTTTGAAATAAAAAAAAGAACTTGCAAATTATAAGTGCAATTTTTTTTCCATATTCATTATATTCTATTATCTTAAATTATTAATGAAATATTCAAAATTTCAAATATAAAGATTTTAAAGCCTTTGCATCCTTTTATTAAAATACTCTTTTTTATAAGATTATTTTTTTTGTTTTATATTTTTACTTTATATTAATATAAATTACGATAGTTATACAAAATATAAAAATTAAAATTAGAAAAATAACAATAACCCGACTCGACTCGACCACTTGGACCCGTAACCCTTTCGGTTTATTTTTTATCCGAATGGACCCGGATCCGTTAAGTTCGGTTTGAAAAAATCAGTAACCGGCCCGGATTGGAAACCGGCCGGTCACCTTTTTTCTCAATCCAGCCCGGCCACCACCCGTTAAATACCTATAATCCCAACAGGATAAGCACTTAGCCTAAATAAGGTTTCTAATATGGATCACTGCTTAATTACTTTAGCACATAGGAATTTTACAGATAGAAACAAGATTAGGTCACTACACAATACCACAAATTCAATTGATTCGTAATTCACACAGTGTATGCCCACACGTCCGTTACCTAGCATGTGTGTCACCTCAACACCAAACACATAATACATATATTCAGGGGTTCATACCCTCAGAACCAAGTTTTGAAATGTTACTTACCTCGAAAAAGCCAAATCCAATACCGAGCAAGCCAAACAATACTCTAGAAATGTTATCCCTCGCGCATCAACCTCCAAACGGCTCGAAACTGGCCAAAAGCAACTCAAATACATCAAATAATACCAAAGGAAACAAACCCAATCGATAAAGGTCGAATCTTTAATCAAAAGCCCAAAGTCAATCCAAAAGTCAGACCGAGGCCCGCACCTCGGAACCCAACGAAACTCAGAAAATTCGACAACCCATTCAATTACGAGTCCAACCATGCTAGTTTTACTCAAACCTGACTCCGAATCGACGCTCAAAACTTGAGAATTCACTTTATGAAATTTTAGACTAAAACCCCCAATTTCTCTTTTGAAATCATCAACCAATTGCCAAAAATGAAGATTGATTCATGAAATATAATCAAAATCGAGTTGAGAATACTTACCCCAATCCATATGGTAAAAATGGTTTCAAAAATCATCTAAATCCGAGCTATATAGCTCCAAATATGTAAAAATGGCCGAAACCTCCGAAATAGAGTACTTTATATTCACTGGACGAATCAATGAATCGCGATCGCGGAAATACCATCGTGATCTCGAAGAAGAAAAAGCACAGCCAAGAAATACTATATGCGATCGTGGAACAAACATCGCGATCGCGAAGTACAAATGCCAATGATGCCACCAAAAAAACTATACGAGTTCGCGACACTAGCACTGCGAACGCGAAGCACACAGGTGCCCAACCTTCGCGAACGCGTCCCCTCTTACGTGAACGCATTGAAGAAGATTCCAACTCCTAGTTGTCAGCTCAGTTCTAAGCAAATGCGATATTTCCTTTGCGAACGCGATGCCCAATCTCCAGAAACTTACGCGAACGCAGACAATTACTCGTGAACGCGAAGAAGAAATACTCAAATCCAATTTTTCCTCTCCGCGATCGCACCACTAACTTCAGGATTGCGAAGAACCTGGTGCACCAGACATCAGCAGGAACCAGCAATGCAATTATGAATTAAAATGGTCCGAAATCGATCTAAATCACGTCCAAGACCCTCGGGACCCCGTTCGAACATTCCAACAAGTCTCATAACATAACACAAACCTAATCGAGGCCTCAAATCACGTATAACCACATCAAAACCATGAATCGCACCTCAAATCAAACTTAATGAACTTTGAATCTTTTAACTTTCAAAACTCGTGCCGAACCTTATCAAATCAACCCAGAATGAATTCAAATTTTGTACACAAGTCCCAAAGGACATAACGAAGCTATTCAAATTCCTGGAACTACAATCTAGACCCGATATCATCAAATTCAACTCCTGACTAAACCTATGAATATTCCTAACCTTCAAATTTCTAACTTTCACCAGTTAGTGCCGAAACCTTCTAAATATATCCAATTGCAAATCCGGGCATACGCCTGAGTCCAAATTTACCATCCGGACCTAACGAAACCATCAAAATTCCGAACCGAGGTCAAATACTAAAAAGTCAAACTTGGTCATCTCTTCCAACTTAAAGCTTCTTAGTTGAGAATCATTCTTCCAAATAAATTCCGAATAATCTGAAAACCAAAATCGATGATTCACACGAGTCATAATACATCATAAGGAGTTGCTGATGCCCTCAGATCATCGAGTGAAGAGTAAATGCTCAAAATGACCGGTCGAGTCGTCAAAAGAAGAACACACCAGATATGAGCAGTAGCCCGAAACTAGTAAATTATTCTAAGTTCAAATGGTCTGTAGCCTATTCGAAACTCAACGAGTCTCTCAGGCTCCAAACAAACACATGCACACAAGTGTAATAACATCATACGAACTCGCTCGCAGGATCAAAACATCAAAATAACACCTAAAACTACGAATCAGACACCAAACTATTGAAATTCTCAAAGAAACTTAAGAACATGAAATTTTACAACTGGACATCCGAATCACATCAAATCAACTCCGATTTTTACCAAATTTTGTAGACAAGTCATAATTACTGAAATGAACCTATACCACGTTCCGGAACTGAAATCAGAATCCAGTAGAAACAAAGTCATCGTGCGGTCAAACTTAGGAATTCTTTAAACCTTTAAATTGCTACATTTTAATAAATTATGTCAAATCAAGTTAGGGACGTCCGAATTCGATTTCGGGCATATGCATGAGTCCCAAATCATGATACGGACCCACCGGGGCTGTCAAAATACTGATCCGGGTCCGTTTATACAAAACGTTGACCGTACTCAACAAATGCGTTTTAAGGAACAATTTCACATTTTCATAAATTTTCTCATAGAACTTCTCCGGAAAAAGGACACAGACTACTCACACAAATCGAGAAAGGCTAAACGGAGCTAATCGAGGTCTCAAAATGCAGAAATAAAGGGTAAAACTATAAATGACATATCGGGTTATCACAACAAAGTTATGCATTTTCATTATAAACCAATGTATAACTAAAAAAAATAGATATCCAACACTATCACCATTCCTAGTATTGAATTGAATTTCGTTTGTTAGCATTAATATTGATTTGATCTTTATTTGAGTTACTATATTTATGGGCTATAAAATTTATTTATCATTCAAGAATATTAAGTTCAAACATGAAATAAAACATTAAAAGATAAAGTTGTGAAAAAGTTTAAGAAATATTTATAAATTACATTACAATAAAATATTTTTTAAAATTATATAAATGTACAATCGGGTTGGTTTGGTTTCGATTTGACCCTTTTTAGTTAAACCAAACCAAACCAATTATGGTCGGATTTTTTTCCCAATACCAAACCAAATAAAACCAAACCACAATCGCATTTCTTTCTTCCGGTTTGTTAAATTATCGATTTGTCACGGTTTATCGGTCTTTTATGCACCCCTATGTGTTATTATGGTTTTAGATGATAAAATAATTTCCTTTTACAATAGAAGTGTAACCATAATATATTTACTCATACAAGAAAAGAATTGGAGGGAAGAACTTATCAGAACCGGATGTTTATACCAGATAAATAATTGTAAGATTATGTACAATTTATATAAATATTTATCACTAAACTATGGATAACTGATATGTAATTTGACGTTAATTTGTGACTCTTAAAATTGAATTATTCATTTTGGTGTAAACACTTTGTGCAGGTAAAATTTTATTATTTTAATCTATCGTTGTATTTTCATCTACACGTTAGTTACCTTTTTATTAAATTACTAGTTTAACACTTATCATAAAGATTACTTTATTAATTGTAATTATTTTATAAGTAACTTGATTGTGCAAATACTTTATTATATATTCTCAATACATAGAGATTAAACTCTTTCACTGATGTTAGGACTAGTTTCTTCCCTAATATAGAGAGCAAAGGGGCAATTGATGAATGAAAATCATTAATTGAGTAGCGTTAGCCATACATGAATAGAAATCATGTCACGACTCGAAATTCCCACCTTCAAGATCGTGATGGCGCCTAACATTTTACTTTCTAGGCAAGCCAACATTAGAGTAATTCTTTACCAATTTTAACCACTTCGAACAATTTAACCGATTAAACAGAAATGAAGTCCAAAATAAAATACGAAATAGCGTAATAATCCAATATCTAGTGCAACCCGAATCTGGAGTCAAAGTACACGAGCTTCTAGAGTTTCTACAAACAGGGTTTCAAATAAGTACAGTTGTCTCAAATGAAAGGAACAGTAAATAGGGAATGAGGAAGGGGATTTCAAGGCATGCGGACACCAACAGATCTACCTCGAGTCTCCAAATGCTAAATCCGAGCTGATGCAACTCGCGTACAGCTGGGACCAGTACCAAAATCTGCACAGAAAGTATAGAGTGCAGTATGAGTACAACTGATCCAAGGTACTCCGTAAGTGTCGAGCCTAACCTTGACGAGGTATTGATGAGGCTATGATATGACACCCATGTAATTAAACTTGTACAGACGAAAATATACGTACAACATGACAAAAAATAAAATTAACATGTACTATTAGGAGGGAACATGCGAAAGGGGTATAAGATACGGTAACTACAACAGGGAATGACAACAGAAAACAATCAGTAAGCCTTCAACCAATAAAACGAATAAACATAATGAATAAAACTGCACAGCATCACCCTTCGTGCTTTTAATCTCAACCTGACCATGAAGCAGTGATACTGGCACGACATCACCCTTCGTGTTTTTACTCTCAAATATGGCACGACATCACCCTTCGTGCTTTTACTCTCAAATACGGCACGACATCACCCTTCGTGCTTTTACTCTCAATTTCATCATGAAATAAAAAGTATGGCACGACATCACCCTTCATGCTTTAACACTCTCCCTTACCATGTAAAAGTGAACATATAATAATAGCGAGACAGAATAAGCAAGAACAAACCTTACGTCAATAATAGTTTCACAATACCGACCTCAACTTCAGAAGCAATACTGAATTATCACATATAGACCATAAATGCAGAAAGAATGATCAATTTAGTAATTAACTAGTTTAAGTATAGATATCATGCTCAAAGAAAGAAAGAAATTACAAGAAACAAGTCCCACCTACATGCTTTGACCAACCAACAACGCATAAGTACTCGTCACCTCACATATACGTTGTATCCAACATTTAGACATGTAGAAAATAGGTAAACAAGTCCTAATCCCTCAAGTCAAGGTTAACCATGACACGTACCTCACTCCAAAAATCAACTCAAAGCTCATCATGGCTTTGCCTTTCGAACAAGCCTCTGAACCAACTAAATCTAGTAAATTATCAACCAAACGATTCAAAATAAGCCTAAGGAACTACATACAAACAAAAAAGGTTCAATTTAGGTCATTATTGAAAAAGTAAACAAAAGTCAACTCCCGGACTCGCTTGGTCCAAACCCAAAATTCGAACCAAAACCCGATTACCTGTTCACCCTCGAGCCCTGTTATGTAATTTGTTTCGAAATATGACCTCAATTGGGAAAGAAGAGTACTTAGGAAAATTGCCTCTAGGGTTTCTAGGTTTGAAAATTTGAAAGAATGAGGAAAATCCCATCTAACTCAACTTTTACCCAGCTGCAGATGTCGTAATTGCGATATCTTGTTCGTTATTGCAAACATCGCAGTTGAGAGAAAGAGGTCGCAATTGCGAACTCCTCTCCGAATCCCAGTAATTCGCATGAAGGAATTCGCGTTTGTGAAAGAGGAATAATTGGTCAGTGATTTTTGTGCATCGCGAACGTGAGGCTTTGACTGCGTTAGCGAAAAAGGAATTAATACCTGGGCATAATGTTTAAATAGTTGCCTTCGCAAAATTTTTAGCCCATTTTCCACCATTGTTGAGTGGTTTTGAAGCTTTTTGAGAGGGATTGAAGAGGGAATCAAAGGGAACATTTGGAGGTAAGATTTTTGAATTCAATACTCAATTCTATGGTGATTTATAACTATTTAGACATGAAATTAGTGGGGTTTAAAGTCTAAAATTGGGGAATTAGGGCTTGAAATTGGAGAGTGTCAATTAGGGATTTGAGGGGTCATTTGAGGTCCAATTTTGATGTCCTTGGTATGTATGGACTCGTGGAAGGATAAGGATTCTAGTGATGTTATTTTTATCGAAATTCAACACGTGGGCCCGAGGGTCAGTTTTGGCCAATTTCGGGATTTTTGAGTTAATTTTATTATTTTCGCTTGGGCTATGTTCTTTAGCATGTATTAATGGTATGATACTGTTTTTTGTTAGATTTGGAGAAATTGGAGGCCGATTCGAGGGGCAAAGGCATCATAGGCTAGAGTTTGGACCGGATTGAGGTAAGTAATGATTGTAAATATTGTCTTGAGGGTATGAAACTCCAGATTTTACATCGGTGTGCTACTTTGAGGTGATGCACACATTAAATGATGAGTGTGGGGTCATGCACCGTTAGGGATTGTGACTTGGTCCATCCTGTAAGACTATTAAGTTGCGTATTTGATTGAAACTATTTGATATTAATGTGTTTTGGAAAGTATTATATATTTTTGGGCTGAATGCCATATCTACAGCCTCGTGCCAACTGTTTGGACCCTTAGGGGCTTTTTACTACTGTTCCTTCCTATTTTGACTTAATATCTGTACTCAGTTATGCTATGTTTTATTGAATTCATAACCCAACCGTATTTACTCTATTTTGATACTTTAAATGATATTTTGAGTTGAGCATCATGTTTTACTGTTGCCCGAGAGGCTTGAGAGGTTTTTGACTGAGTGAGGCCGAGGGCCTGTGTTGTGATGATATTATAGGATCGGGCTGCACGCTGCAACATGTGGTACTGATTTGTGATATTAAGAGGCCGAGGGCCCCATTTATTATGCCACGAGGTGGCTTATTATGTGAGGATGAGGGCCTGATTGATTATGCCATGAGATGGCTTGTTATAGCGCTTGGGCTGTAGGAGCCCCTCAAGAGTCTGAACACCTCTAGTGAGCACGAGTACACAGTGTGAGTGATATGATGTAGCCCGAGGGGCTGTTGTTGATTCATATTGTTGCCCGGTGGGCTGTTCTTGATTCATGTTGTTGCCCGAGGGGCTGTTCTTGATTCATGTTATTTCCCAAGGGGCTGATTACAAGTGATTGTAAGGTAGCCTGAGGGACTGGTTCTGCTTATATCTTTGCCCGAAGGGCGGTTTATGGTACATGTTTTGCCGAGAGGCTGTTTACGTTTCTATCCTTTTTCTCACCGTTTTAATTACTCGTTTGAAACTATCGAAAGATGTTTTCATCACTCTTTTGAAACTATTGAATGATGTTTTAAAAAGGTTTGCTGAACTGAGCTGTTCTTACGAGTTAATTGATTATTGTGTTGTTCGGGACACATACTGTTTTGCTGTAGTGCTATGACGTAGAATTACCTGTTTTCTTACTGCTCAGCTGCTTTTACTTTTATTACTTACTGAGTTGGCGTACTCACATTACTCCCTGCACCTTGTGTGCAAATCCATGAGTCTCGGGACGCGATAGTGAGTGTTGATCAGTCTTCCAGCAGGTCTCTGGAGTTGATTAGGTAGCTGCTTGGCATTCGCAGCCCTGTGTTTTTCCTTCTTATCTTACTCAGATTGTCTTAGTATTTTATTTTCGGACTATGTTGTCCTTTCTTGTTCCTAGACGAGTTTGTAGTTGTTCATGACTGGTGACACCCCGATGTCGGGCTTGTGTTATATTTCCGCACTGCTTGTTTAAACTTATATTATGGAAGTTTAGTTAATTAATTGTTTTAAATGACTTCTTATGATTTTCTGGTTGGTTTTGGGTTTGTGTCGGCTGACCTAGTTTCACGATAGGCACTATTACGACCGAGTCAATTTTAGGGTCGTGATAAGTTAGTATCAGAGCCTAGGTTACATAGGTCTCACGAGTCATGAGCAGGTTTAGTAATGCCTCGCGGATAAACTTCACATTCTTGAATTCTTATCGTGTGACATTGATTCATCTTGAAATGTATCTCTTGAAATTCCTTCCACGCGTTCGTATGCACGCATGAGTGCTCGATATCAGTTGTGCATCGACAGGTTGTGATACCCTGATCGAGAGGCAAGATGTGATTTCTGTGTGATGATGTTGGGCCAGTCTAGAGGACTTGAGGCCTAGCTCTACGTGTAGCTTGGGCACTGAGGTGTTGCATATGTGAGCACGTGTTTTTGGATTTATATGTTCAATAGTGTCCCTATTAGGGGAAGTGATGACTAGATAGCTACGTGATGAGTATAATGTGACTGCGAGATGTGTTCGTATGATTTGAATGATACGAGAAAGGTCTGCTTAGGGGTAGTAAGAACTATCCGGGGCTTGATTTCCATCGTGATTTGATGTATAGCCCGAGTTATGGGTGTGTTGAAAGATCTTTTCATGTTGTCTAGTTGGGAAGTGAAGTAAATTTCATGTTGTGATATGAGTTCAGACTCAAGAAGATTCAGTGATTGCGTGATGTTTATGACGGTGGAAGGGTATAACGAGATGTTAGTTTGAGGCGAAGCAGGTGGGTTATTTCCTGCGAAGTGTTTTGAAGTGTGTGTGGTCCCTATGATATTTGTTGTAAGTCCTTTTTTACCAGTAAGATATGTGTGATGCGATTGGAGTTTGGATCATGTATGAGAGTGGGTTTGACTGTTATGAGGGTGAATGCGAGATTTTCAGGAGATCTGAAGTACTAGATAGTATGTGTTGCATGAGCTTATCAAGGATTGAGTTTAATCTCACTATGGCATCATGGTAGTAACAGAGTATATGCCGTATTATTTATTGGGTGTTTAGGTCTATGGCTTTGAGCCAAGTGGGGTAATCTTCTATTAATCAGTTGATTGCAGGGTTATGTGCTAAGTTGGTTCTAGTTTGAGGCACACTGGTGAATCAGTTATGGCTTACAGAGGTTGAGATCGAGGATGGCTCGAGTAAAGAAATTTTTTAATAAAGGTTACGTTATGATTTACGGGTGTATGAGAATCACGGAATGACTTGAGTTGCTATTGGTGAAGGATATACAGTGCATAGAGCAGGAATTTATTTGGTTGCATTAAAGTAGGGTTACTTCTTTAGGTGTTGTTGATGGGGTATATGGCATCCGGTCCATTTGATTAGTGTAATTGAAACCTGAGTAGAGTGGATGACTCCCGAGAATAGTTTTAATGTATTCAAGACTTATATGTAATAATTGGAGATCTTCAGGAGGTTTATTTGGCCAGGAACTGAGGTTTACATTGGAGGGTGTCAAGACTTGTGGCATTTCTGTATCATTATGAATTGTACATACGAGTATCAAGAAGGCGAAGGTAATGGCTTTAGATTCGCAAAAGATCTCTTCGGAGCGGGTATCTCGGTTGTGGTACTTTTGGGGGTGTTTTAGAAGAATACCATGGTTTATGAGCCTTAGGGCGGTGTGGTTTTATGCTAAAGTTTGTAGGGCAAGTTTTAATTAAGGATAGTGGTGTACTAGCAAGGAAACTTATCAATTTGAAGGTAATTCGGAAGGAACTCAGAGAATTAGGACAGCTTAGTAGTAGGTTGGATCTGCATGGTAATGGATATGATCGGTTCTTGGGTGATTATGGTGTAGTGGTTTCTACATGTGTTTTGTGGCAATGCTCTTAGGTTTTGATGGCCTGCGTAGCTTTTTTGAGTTAGAGGAATTCAGTCCTGATGGTTTGGTTTTAGGCACATGGGATTCAGAGAGCTCTTGACAGTTTCCACCATGATTAAAGAAGTATATTTTCTACTGGCGTGAGGAGCATGTGATGAATAGTGATTTTCTTCTAGATGGGATCAAATGGAAAGTTCTCGGCTAGTTGAGTATGTAGTTACATGTGGCTCAGAATGGATATGAAGTTCTTGTGTTTATCCTAGGATGGTATGGTATATGCGGTATGTTGTGTAGGATTGAGATTTGCATGTGTAAGGTCACAGTTCAGTTCTGAAAGGAAGGTCATAAATTCTTAGGCAGCACGTGCAGTTTCAGAAGATTAGGGAAATGATAGTACTGATTGGTATGGCTTGATGAGGGTATACATTTCAGAAGGGGAGATGTGTTTGAGTTATGGATACTTCATTAGTATTGCGGCACTCTCTTGTTAGATCGACTACTGATATTCAAGTTTGCTTGGTGGCACGGAAGAATTATAGGAGTATCCCTCGTGGAATGATTGAGTATTATATGTGTGTTATGTATTCGAGCGGTGGAGTTGGCATCAGATATGGTGATTCATGTGCTATATGGATTTGGATACTGGGAGTTCTTATAAACAGGTGATGTTGTGGTTGTAGGTTGCGTGTATTGGCCTTGTGTAGTGACTATTGGGGTTTGGAGACCCGAGTGGATCCTTTGTTGCTTAGTATATTAGATTTTGATGTGATATTAGGTATGGACTGGTTGTCTCCGTGTCGTGTTATTCTAGACTGTTGCGCTAAGACGACGATGTTGGCTTTGCTGGGGATGCCACAGATTGAGTGGCGAGGTTCGGTGGGTTATGTTCCCAGTAGAGTGATTTCATTTTTGAAGACCCAGCTGATTGTTAGGAAGGATTGTCTTTCTTATTTGGCCTTCGTGAGGAATGTCAGTGCAGAGACTCCTACCATTGATTCGGTTCCGGTGGTGAGGGATTTTCCTGATGTGTTTCCTGCTGCCGGGCATGCCACCAGAGGGTTTTTGATTTCGATATTTATTTGGTGTCGGGCACCGTATCGTATGGCACCGGGGGAGTTAAAGGAGTTGAATGAGTAACTTCAGGGACTCCTTTATAAGAGGTTCATTGGTAGGCCTATATGGATGTGTGTTCTGCATCGAGTCGGCTTTGTTGGCTCTGAGTTGCTATTATTGAGGGATGTGTTGATTCAATTGTTGATGAGCTTATTAGTGTTCTGGGGTGATTTATGAGTTACCTTCACGTGTTTCAAGGAGTTATGATTTGTTGGTTATAGGCATATATGGTGCGGTTCTATTGTCGCCTCTTAGTGGAATTCGAGCGGGAAAAATGTTGGGTATTGCTCGGTGGATGGCTTATCAGTTGTGTTCTTTTAGGTGGTGTTATGTCATTTTCTTCGCCGTGGTTATGATGATTTGATTTTGGTACTAGACATCAAATTGTGTGTGGTTGTTGATTTTGAGCATAGTGACTTGAGGCATTTCATGTGGACCAGTGTTTGGATAGGGTCGCATATTGTAGCAAAATTATAGGGAGGTATGATCCTTCGGGTTAGATTCGTGTGTTCTGGTTCTACGATGTGTGATGGGTTCTCAGCATTGTGTGGTGGTGGTACTGGTGAGCTTGCGGTACAACTCTCTCATTTGAGTCATTTTTCCATGATTGAGTACATTTGGACTGTTGCTTATTGGTGTGCGGGTCACACGGGTTGTGGCTTTAGATTGTATTGATGTGTCATGTCACTAGAGTAGTCGTGTCAAATGAGATGAGGACATTGGGATCTAGAATGTATACTATTGGATTCGATTTCAGCATGTTGGAAGGATAATGTCGGGATTCGGGTTAAAAATTTACTACAATCCTTGCAGAAGGATAATGTCGATCTCGAGTTTGGATTTTTATGATTTAGTTAGCTCCGTTAGGCGATTTTGGACTTGAGAGCGTGTCCGGAATGTATTTTGGAGGTCCGTGGAAGATTTAAGCTTGAATTGGCGAAGTTGGAAATTTGGCATTTTCTGGTCGACAGCGAAAATCTTGATATCGGGGTCGGAATGGAATTTCAGAAATTGAAATAGGCCCGCTGTGTCATTTGGGATGTGTGTGCAAAATTTCAGGTCATTCGGACGAGGTTTGATAGACTTTTTGATCGTTTGCGGAATTTGAAATTTTCTAAGTTCTTAGGCTTGAATCCGAGGTTGATTTGGTGTTTTGTCATTTTTTTGAGTGTTCTGAAGGTTGGAAGAAGTTTGAATGATGTTATGGTATGTGTTGGCATGTTTGGTTGAGGTCCGGAGGACCTCGGGTGAGTTTTGGGTCATTAACGGACCAATTCTTGGTTTTGGAGAGTTGCAGATTTTGCTGGTTTTTGTTGCAGAAGAAGAGCTGGGTCTAGAGGAAGAAATGTTCTTCGCGTTCACGAGTTGGGGGCCGCGTTCGCGTAGGTTTGGATTCTAGTGAATCGCAAACGCGTGAGAAGAGTCGTGTTCGCGTAGGGAAAATGGAGTAGCTGGGACCCCGGGAGTTTTGTGCATCGCGTTCGTGTAGGTATCGTCGCGTTCGCGAAGGCTTGGATAGCTGAGGCTTCGCGTTCGCGTGAAGGAAGTTGCGTTCGCAAAAGAGGAATAATTGGCCAGTGATTTTTGTGCTTCGCGAACACGAGGCTTTGACCGCGTTCGCGAAGAAGGAATTAATACCTAAGTAGAATGTTTAAATAGTTGCCTTTGCGATTTTTAGCCCATTTTCCACCATTGTTGAGCGATTTTGAAGTGTTTTGAGAGGGATTGAAGAGGGAATCGAAGGGAACACTTGGAGGTAATATTTTTGAACTCAATACTTGATTCTATGGTGATTTCTTACTACTTAGACATGAAATTAGTGGGGTTTAAAGCCTAAAATTGGGGTATTAGAGCTTAAAATTGGAGAGTGTCAATTGGGGATTTGAAGGGCCATTTGTGGTCCGATTTTGATGTCCTTGGTATGTATGGACTCATAGGAGGATAAGGATTCTAGTGATGAAATTTTTATCGAAATTCGAGACGTGGGCCCGGGGGTCGGGTTTGGCCAATTTTGGGATTTTTGAGTTAATTTGATTATTTTTGCTTGGGCTGTGTTCCTTTAGCGCGTATTAATGGTATGATATTGATTTTGGTTAGATTTGGAGTAATTGGAGGCCGATTCGAGTGGTAAAGGCATCGCGGGATAGAGTTTGGACCGGATTGAGGTAAATAATAATTGTAAATGTTGTCTTGAGGGTATGAAACCCCGTATTTCACATCGTTGTGCTACTTTGAGGTGACGCACACGTTAGATGACGAGTGTGGGTTCGTGCACCGTTAGGGATTGTGACTTGCTCCGTCCCGTACGACTATTAAGTCGCGTATTTGATTGAAACTATTTGATATTAATGTGTTTTGGAAAGTATTATATATTTTTGGGTTGAATGCCATATTTGGGGCCTCGTGCCAATTGTTTGGACCCTTAGGGGCTTTTTACTACTGTTCTTCACTGTTTTGACTTAATATCTATACTCAGTCATGCTATGTTTTAGTGATTTCATAACTTAGCCTCATTTACTCCGTTTTGATACTTTAAATGATATTTTGAGCTGAGCATCATGTTTTACTGTTGCCCGAGTGGCTTGAGAGGTTTTTGACTGAGTGAGGTTGAGGGCCTATTTTGTGAGGATATTATGGGATTGGGTTGATCGCCGCAACATGTGGTACTTATTTGTGATATTGAGAGGCTGAGGGCCTGATTTATTATTCCACGAGGTGGCTTGTTATGTGAGGCCGAGGGCCTGATTAAATATGCCACGAGATGGCTTGTTATAGCGCTTGGGCTATATGAGCCCCTCCGAAGTTTGAACACCCTCAGTGAGCGCGGGTACCTAGTGTGAGTAATGTGATGTAGCCCGAAGGGCTGTTGTTGATTCATATTGTTGCCCGAGGGGCTGTTCTTGATTCATGTTGTTGCCCGAAGGGTTGATTACGAGTGATTGTGAGGTAGCCCGAAGGGCTGGTTCTACTGATATCTTTACCCGAGGGGCGGTTTATGGTACATGTTTTGCCCTAGGGGCTGTTTACGTTTCTATCTTTTTTCTCACTGTTTTCATCACTCATTTGAAACTATTGAAAGATGTTTTCATCACACTTTTGAAACTATTGAAATATGTTTTAAAAAGGTTTGCTGAACTGAGTTGTTCTTACGAGTTAATTGATTACTGTGTTGTTCTGGACACATACTGTTTTGTTGTAGTGCTATGACGTGGAATTACCTGTTTTCTTACCGCTCAGCTTCTTTTACTTTTATTACTTACTGAGTTGGCGTACTCACATTACTCCCTGCACCTTGTGTGAAAATCCATGAGTCTCGGGACGCGATAGTGAGTGTTGATCAGTCTTCCAGCAGGTCTCTGAAGTTGACTAGGTAGCTGCTTGACATTCGCAGCCCTGTGCTTCTCCTTCTTATCTTACTCAGATTGTCTTAGTATTTTATTTTCGGAATATGTTGTCCTTTCTTGTTCCTAGACGAGTTTGTAGTTGTTCATGACTAGTGACACCCCGATATCAGGCTTGTGTTATATTTCCGCACTGCTTGTTTAAACTTATATTATGTGATTGTAGTTAATTAATGGTTTCAAATGACTTCTTATGATTTCTGGTTGGTTTTGGGTTTGTGTCGGCTGGCCTAGTTTCACGATAGGCGCCATCACAACCGGGTCAGTTTTAGGGTCGTTACATCGGGGCTCCAAACCAAACACTTACACATGTCCAAAAATAGCATACGAACTCGCTCGTGCGATCAAAACACCAATACAATACCTAAAACTACGAATCAGACACCAAATCAAATGAAACTTTCAATGAAACTTAAGAACTTTTATTTCAACAATCGAACGTCCGAATCACATCAAACCAACTCTGTTTCTCACCAAATTTGGCAGACAAGTCATAATTATAGTAATGGACCTATAACGAGCTCCGGAACTAAGATACGAACCCGGTATCAACAAAGTCAAACATTGGTCAAATCTTTAAATTCTTTAAACCCTTAAACTTGAAATTTTGACAATAAGTGATAACTCAAACTAGGGACCTCTGAATTCAATTCTGGCAAACGCCCAAGTCCCAAATCATGATACAGACGCAACGGGACCGTCAAAAGACGAATTCGGGTCTGTTTGCTCAAAACATTGACCGAAGTCAACTCAAATAAATTTTAAAGGCATAATTTCATATTTTATCAAATTTTAACATAAAATCCTTCCGAAAAATACCTGTACAATGCACGTAAATCAAGAAAGGTTTAAAGAAACTATTGGAGGCTTCGAAACACAGAATTAAGGTTTAAAACTCAGGATGACCTATCAGGTCATCACATTCTCCACCTCTAGAACAATTGTTCGTCCTCGAACATATATAGAAAAGTACCTAGACTAGTGAAAAGTTGTAGATATCTACTCCGCATGTCCGACTCGGACTCTCAAGTAGCTGCCTCGACCGGCTGACCTCTCCACTGCACTCGAACTGAAGGATAACTCTTTGACCTCAACTATCGAACCTGCCGGGCTAGAATAGCCACCGGCTCCTCCATATAAGTCAAATCCTTCTCCAACTGGACTGAGCTGAAATTTAACACATGGGACGGATCACCGTGATACTTCCGGAGTATAGACACATGGAACACTGGATGGACTGTTGATAAACTAGGTGGAAATATAAGCCTGTAAGCCACCTCACCCACTCTCTCAAGAGTCTCAAAAGATCCAATATACCTAGGGCTCAACTTGCCCTTCTTCCCGAACTTCATCACACCCTTCATGGGTGATACCCGGAGCAATACCCTCTCCGATTGGCATAACTCTTCTGCCTAGACTGGACTGTGCGAAATTGATCCTGAATAATCTTAACCTTATCCAAGGCATCCTGTACCAAATTTGTACCCAACAATCGAGCCTCTCCCCGCTTGAACTATCCAACTGGAAAACGGCACCGCCTCCTGTATAATGCCTCATAGGGAGCCATCTGAATGCTCGACTGATAGTTGTTGTTGTAGGCAAACCCTGCAAGTGGAAAGAGCTGATCCCAAGAATCCCCAAAATCTATAACACAAGCGTAGAGCATATCCTCCAATATCTGAATAGTGCACTCAGACTGTCCGTCCGACTAAGGATGAAATGATGTGCTCAACCCAACCTGCATGCCTAACTCCCACTGCCCTCCAGAAGTGCCAGATGAACTGCGTACCTCGATCAGAAATAACAAACATGGGCACACCGTGAAGACGGACGATCTCGCGGATGTAGATCTAAACTAACCGCTCTTAAGAATAGGTAACTACCACAGGAATGAAATGCGCCGACTTGGTCAACCTGTCCATAATAACCCATACCTCGTTGAACTTCCTCTAATTTGTGGGAGTCCAACAACAAAATCCATAGTGATACGCTCCCACTTCCACCCAGGAATCTTTAACCTCTGAAGCAAATCACCAGGTCTCTAATGCACATACTTTACTTGGTGACAATTTAGACACCGAGCTACATATGCAACTATATCCTTCTTCATCCTTCTCTACCAATAATGTTGCCACACGTCCTAATAGATCTTGGCGGCACCCGGATAAATAGAATACCGGGAACTGTGGTCCTCCTCAAGAATCAACTCACGAAGTCCATCTACATCGGGCACACAAATACGACCCTGCATCTTCAATACTCCATCATCTCCAACAGCAACCTGCTTGGCACCACCATACCGCACTGTGTCCCTAAGGACAAGGAAATAAGGGTCATCATACTGCCGCTCCCTGATGTGCTCATACAAGGAAGACCGAGCGACTGTGTAAGCTAGAACACGATTGGGCTCTGAAACATCTAACATCACAAACTTATAGGCCAAGGCCTGAACATCTGACACATGTGGTCTCTTACCGACTGGAATGTATGATAGGCTGTCCATACTCACTGCCTTTCTAGTTAAGGCATCAGCCACCACATTGGCCTTCCCGGGATGATACAAGATGGTGATATCATAGTCTTTCAATAGCTCCAACCACCTCTTCTGCTTCAAATTGAGATCCTTTTATTTGAACAAATATTGTGCACTCCGATGATCCATGAATACCTCACACGACACGCCATAAAGATAGTGCCTCCAAATCTTTAGCGCACGCATAATGGCTGCCAATTCTAAGTCATTAACAGGGTAATTCTTCTCATAAACCTTCAAATGCCGCGACACATATGCAATTACCCTGCCATCCTACATCAATACTGCACCCAGCCCAATACGAGATGCATCACAATACACTATGTAAGATCCTGAACCTGTGGGCAACACCAACACTGGTGCCATAGTCAAAGTAGTCTTGAGCTTCTAAAAGCTCACCTCACACTCGTCCGAACATCTGAGTAGGGCACCCTTCTAGGTCAACCTAGTCAATGAGGCTGCTATAGATGAAAACCCCTCCAGGTCTGAACTGCCTCAATCTTCTTAGGATCCACCTGTATGCCCTCATCCGATACGACGTTCCCCAAGAAAGAGACCGAGTCCAACCAAAACTCGCACTTTGAAAACTTGGCATATAACTAGCTGTCTCTCAGAGTTTGAAGTACAATCCGAAGATGTTGTTCATGCTCCTCCCGACCACGGGAGTAGATCAAGATATCATCAATAAACACAATCACAAAGGAATCAAAATAGTGTTTGAACACCCGGTTCATCAAATCCATATATGTTGTTCGGGCATTTGTTAGCCCAAATGACATCACTAGAAACTCACAATGCCTATACCGAGTCCGAAAAGCTGTCTTAGGGATATCAGATACCCTAATCCTCAACTGATGATAGCCAAACCTCAAATCAATCTTCGAAAATGCCTTGGCACCCTGAATATGATAAAATAAGTCATCAATCCTCGGCAATGGATACTTGTTCTTGATGGTGACTTTGTTCAACTGCCGGTAATCTATGCACATCCTCATCGATCCATATTTCTTCTTCACGAATAGCAGAGGCGCACCCTAGGGCGAGACACTAGGTCTAATGAAGCTCTTATCAAGTAAATCTTTCAATTACTCCTTCAATTCTTTCAATTTTGGCGAGGACATACGGTATGACGAAATAGAAATGGGCTGAGTGCCTGGAGCCAAATCAATACAGAAATCAATATCTCTATCGGGTGGCATTCCAGGCAGATCTACGGGAAACACCTCTAGAAACTCTCGAATAACTGGTACTAAATCCATAGAAGGAACCTCTGTACTAGAATCACAAATATAAGCCAAATAAGTTAGACACCCCTTATCGACCATATGCCAAGAATTCACATAAGAGATAACCCTGCTGGTAGAATGGCCAGGGGTCCATTCCACTCTAATCGAGGCAGCCTCGGCAAGGCTAAGGTCACCGTCTTGGCGTGACAATACAATATAGTATGATAAGGTGACAACCAGTCCATACCCAAGATGATATCAAAATCTACCATATCGAGTAGGAGATCTATGCTAGTATCGGACTCCCAATGGTAATCACACACGAATGATAGACATGATCTACAACAATAGAATCTCCCACAGGTGTGGACACTTACACATTAGCACTCAAAGAATCACGAGGCACAACCAGATATGAAGCAAAATAGGATAACATGTACGAATAAGTAGAGCCCAAATCAAATAGAACTGAAGCATCTCTATCGCAAACTGGAACAATACTTGTGATAACAGCGTCAGATGACTCAGCCTCAGGCCTAGCTTGGAAATAATAAAATCGGGGTGGGGCCCCTCCACTCTGAACTACGTCTTTGGGATGGGCCCTACCTGGCTGGCCTCTACCTCTAGCGGCCTGACCTCTACCTCTAGCTGCCTGACCCCTACCTCTAGCTGGCTGAGCAGGCAGTGAAGCAACCGTACCATGGTACCAGAACCTTGCTGCTGTGAGCTTCCCGGTTCCCGAGGAAAAAATCTAGCAATGTTCCTCGAATCACCACAAGTATAACAGGACCTCGGTTGCTATGATTGCTGACTCTAAAACTGACCCTGTCGACCTGAGTAATCACCCTGAAAACTCTGGAGCGGAGGTGCACTAATAGGAGCTGGTGGTGCACTGTAGGCTAGCTGGTTGGAATGAGACACATGAGGGTTGCGACCACCTGAAGCACTGTGGGATGCCTGGAGCACTGAATGAAACAGCCTAGGAGGATGGCCTCTACCAAAAGTACCCCTGCCTCCAGACGAGGCACCACTAAACCCACCGAAATGATGAGGCCTCTTATCGGACACCTGCCCTCTTTCCTGTGCAAGAACCATCTTGATTCGCCTGGCGATATTAGCATCTATTTGAAAGGAAATCTCATCCCCGGTCTCTTTGGCCATCTGCAGCCTAATAGGGTGAGTGAGTCCATCAATAAACCTCCTCATCCTCTCTCTCTCTCTCTCTCGGTAGGAAGAAAAAGAATAGCATGACGGGTATGCTCCACAAAACGAGTCTCGTACTGAGTAACAACTATACTGCCCTGCTGGAGACGCTCAAACTGCCTGCGGTAATCCTTTCTCAATGTGATATGAAAGAACTTCTCTAGAAATAACTAAGAGAACTGGTCCCAAGTAAGAGCAGGCAACTCAGCTGGTCTGGTCGATACAAAATCCTTCCACCACCTCTTGGTGGAACCGTTATATGAAACACAGCAAAATCTACCCCATTGGTCTTAACTATACCCGTGTTCCATAGCACCTCATGGCAGCAGTCAAGATAATCGTGTGGCTCCTTAGAAGATGCATTACTGAAGTGAACTGGGAAGAGCTTTGTAAGCTTGACCAATCTCAATAATCCCTCAGAAGACATGGCGGACCTATCAACGGCCTATGCCGCAACAATCGGCTAAACTACCCCAGCTGGCGGGGCTGCTGGTGTCTGATACTAGGGAGCCATCTGCTATGGAGTGTGAGTAGCCGGAGCCTATGCTCCTACCTAGCCTGAGAGATTGTTGGTGCCACAAGAAGTGTACCATCCTGGGCCACACTCTCCATAAGTCCCACCAAACGGACTAGAGCGCCCTGAAGTACTAGGGTGGCGATGATCCTCTCCGGGACTTGAGCTGGTCCAACAGGTACAGACTGAGCTGGAACCTCATCAAAATCCACCCGAGGATCCACTGCTGGTGTTGCTACTCAAGCTCTAGGTTGAGCTTAGCCTCAGCCTCAACCTCTGGCGCGACCTCGGCCTCGTCCTCTTCCCCTAATAGGAGCTGCCACTAGAGGCTCCGGCTGCTATCCAGCTAAAGATGCAGTATGTGTTCTCGCCATCTGCGAGAGAACAAGAATATAAGAGTTGAATTATCAATGAGAGAATAAAATCAAACGACAGAGAAGAATAGAAGTAAAATTTGTTCATAAACTTCATAGCCTATAAAAGATAAGTACAGATGTCTTCGTACCGATTCTCCTAACTCTATTAAGCCTGCTCGTGACTTGTGAGACCTAGGCAACCTATTGCTCTGATACCAACTTGTCACGACCCGAAATTTCCACCTTTGGGATCGTGATGGCTCCCAATATTTCACTTGCTAGGGAAGCCAACGTTAGAGTAATTCTTTACCAATTTTAACCACTTCGAACAATTTAACCAATTAAACAGAAATAAAGTCCAAAATAAAATACGAAATAGCATAATAATCCAATATCTAGTACAACCTGGATCTGGAGTTACAAGTATTCAAGCTTCTAGAGTTTCTACAAATAGGGTTTCAAATAAGTACAGTTGTCTCAAATGAAAGGAACAGTAAATAGGGAATGAGGAAGGGGACTTCAAGGTATGCGGACACCAGCAGATCTACCTCGAGTCTCCAAATGTTAAATCCGCACTGATTCAGCTTACGTACAGCTGGGACCAGTACCAAAATCTGCACAGAAAGTGCAGAATGCAGTATGAGTACAACTGATCCAAGGTACTCCGTAAGTGTCGAGCCTAATCTCGACGAGGTATTGACGAGGCTATGATATGTCACCCATGTAATTAAACTTGTACAGACGAAAATATACGTACAACATGACAACAAATAAAAATTAACATGTACTATTAGGAGGGAACATGCGAAAGGGGTATAAGATACGGTAACTACAGCAGGGAATGACAACAAAAAACAGTCAGTAAGCCTTCAACCAATAAAACGAATAAACATAATGAATAAAACTGCACAGCATCACCCTTCGTGCTTTTAATATCAACCTCACCATGAAACAGTGATATTGACACGACATCACCCTTCATGCTTTTACTCTCAAATACGTTACGACATCACCCTTTGTGCTTTTACTCTCAATTTCATCATGAAACAATAAATACGGCATGATATCACCCTTCGTGCTTTAACTCTCAAATATGGCACGACATCACCCTTCGTGCTTTAAAATTCTCATTTACTATGTAACAATGAACATATAACAATTAGGAGACAGAATAAGCAAAAACAAACTTTACGTCAATAATAGTTCAACAATACCAACCTCAACTTCAGAAAGAATACTCAATTATCATAGATAGCCCATAAATGTGAAAAGAACGATCAATTTAGTAATTAACTAGCCTAAACATGGATATTATGATCAAAGAAAGAAAGAAATTACAAGAAATAAGTCTCACCCGCATGCTTTGACCCAACAACAACACATAAGTACTCGTCACCTCACATATACGTTTTATCCAATATTTAGACATGTAGCAAATAGGCAAACAAGCCTTAATCCCTCTAGTCAAGGTTAACCACGACACTTACCTCGCTCCAAAAATCAACTCAAAGCTTAACCACGACTTTACCTTTCGAACATGCCTCCGAACCAACCAAATATAGCAAATCATCAACCAAACGATTCAAAATAAGCCTTAGGAACTACCCACGAATGAAAAAGGTTCAATTTAGGTCATTATTGAAAAAGTCAACTCCCAGGTCCACTTGGTCCAAACACGAAATTCAGACCAAAATCCAATTACCCATTCACCCCCGAGCCCGGTTATGTAATTTTTTTCAAAATCCGACCTCAATTTGAGGTCAAAATTTTAATTTTACAAAAATCTCTAATTCTACCCAAATCCCTAATTTCTACCATGAAAATCTTATATTTTAGGTTGAAATCTTATGAAATATATTGGACAATTGAAAGAAAATAGGTTAGAATCACTTGCCACGAATTGGGGAAGAAGAGTTCTTGAAAAAATCGCCTATAGGGTTTCTAGGTTTGAAAGAATGAGGAAAATCCCGTCTAACTCAACTTTTACCCAGCTGCAGATATCGCAATTGCGATATCTTGTTCGCAATTACGAACATCACAATTGCGAGGAAGAGGTCGCAATTGAGAACTCCTCTGAGAATCCCAGTA
Organism: Nicotiana sylvestris; assembly: GCF_000393655.2. Lineage (NCBI taxonomy): Eukaryota > Viridiplantae > Streptophyta > Magnoliopsida > Solanales > Solanaceae > Nicotiana > Nicotiana sylvestris. The sequence continues at coordinate 32,068,732 of NC_091061.1, forward strand.
ATCACAATTGCGATAACATGGTCGCAAATGCGAGGATCATCAAAAATATGTTGAGTCCCAAATGCGAATCTGCCTTCACAAAAGCGGAAATAGCAAGTTCGCGATTGCGAACTTTACCTCGCAAATGTGATGACCCCCAACCATGACCAGGCTCGCAAATGTAAGGTTTCTTCGCAAATGCGAGCCAGATGCGAGATCTACGACAGACACCAGAAACACAATGCATCAGCTATGAATTCTAAGACCAAATTCACTCCGTAGCCTATCTGAAACTCACTCGATCCCTCGGGGCTCCAAACCAAACATATACACAAGTAAAAAAAAAACATATGAACTCGCTTGCGCGATCTAAACATCAATACAACATATAGAACTACGAATTGAATACCAAATCAAATGAAACTTTTAATGAAACTTAAGAATTTCTATTTCAACAACCGGATGTCCAAATCACGTCAAACCAACTCCGTTTCTCACCAAATTTGGCAGACAAGTCATAATTATAGTAATGGAATTATACCGAGTTCCGAAATTAAAATACAGACCCGGTATCAACAAAGTCAAACATTGGTCAAATCTTTAAACTCTTTAAACCTTTAAACTTCAAATTTCGACAAAAAGCGATAACTCAAGTTTGGGACCTCCGAATTCGATTCCGGCATACGCGCAAGTCCCAAATCACAATATGGACCCACAGAGACCGTCAGAATACGGATCGGGGTCCGTTTTCTCAAAACATTGACCGAAGTCAACTTAAATAGATTTTTAAGGCAAAATTTTAAATTTTTTCAATTTTTAACATAAAAGCCTACCGGAAAAACATCCGCACGCATGCAAATCGAGGAAGGCTTAAAGAAGCTATTGAAGGCTTTGAAATACAAAATTAAGGTTTAAAACTCTAGAACCTATCGGGTCATCACAAACCAAAGCTCTAAATACGATGGATTTGATTACGTTCTAACCCTTTTGAAGAAATTTCCCCCCTCAATTTGCATGTATTACCATAAAGTGGATGAATAAAAGTGCAATATCTTTTCGTTTTTGTTGTTTGGGGAGAAAACGAAAATAACAGCACGAGGGAAGATTAAACTTTCTAAGTAAAAAGGTTTTGAAAAGACAATTATTTTTGACTTCCTATCCTTTCTCGATGATCCCATGAATTCATGTTGTCTACTCCCCTTGTGTCACTTAGAGATGTTATTCAATCCTTCAGAAGTACAATTTTAGCCCTATCACAATTTTTTTCCTTCTTTTTTTGGTTAATATAATTTTATACCACAAATTTCAAAAGTCTAACTTTCTTTTATTTAGTTAAACACTAATGTATTTTTATACCACAAATTTCAAAAGTCTAACTTTCTTTTATTTAGTTAAACACTATCACATCAATTGAGACTGAGAAAATACATAATTCTTGTGCATTCTGTTAAAATCATAAACTTGTAAATAATTAGGTACATTATATTTATGGAGTAGATTAAATCGTACAATAAATTGACTAGATAGAGTATACATGCCAATTGCCATAACTCATCAATCAAGAGTGTTAAATCAGCAGAAGAGAGTTGAAATTTTCACATTTTTATGTAATATTCTCACATGTTAAAGAAAATTATTTATAGTATATTATTATCTTTAACATGTGAGAATATTACATAAAAATATGAAAATTTCAACTCTTTTCTGCTATGAACATAGGAAGGTGTGGAGGTTGAGGATTAAGATGGTGGGTTGACAGGTAGTTGTGAGTTCCTCCTAGGTTTATCGGTAGTACTAGTAATATTCTTGCATTCTTTTAATTGTTATGCCATTTGCTTTCATTACCTTATTATATTACTATTGTTATTGCTTGTTGCTCTATTTTTATCGTTCCTTAAACCGAAGGTCTATCGGAAACAACATCTCTACCTTTATAGGGTAGGGGTAAGACTGCGTACACATTACCCTCCCTAGACCCCACGTATGAGATTGATAGTCTGTTTGGCTAAGATGGAGAAATCAACTTATTTTGATAAGTGCTTTTTTCAAAAGTGATTTTAAAAAAAATACTTTGATGAGGAGCAGTTTGTGTTTGGCTAATCACTTTGAAAAACACTTTTGAGCAATAATTTGTGTTTAGCCAAGCTTTTCTAAAAGTGCTTTTAACTATCAAATTACGAATAAGAGCATGAATATATTTACTTAATAGTTAATATTATAAGTATTTAAATAATCTCAAAATTTGTTCTTACAAGCAATAATTAAATCTTTTTATTTTATTTAAATAAAATTTAAAAGTGCATAATTCTTTTAATATAAGTTAAATATATTAAAAATCATTCAATAAATATAAAAGCATTCACCTCTAAAGTCACTATATATTAGAAAGCTATCCTAAAAACAAGAAGAAATACTTATACATTAATATCCTAAGTATTAGGTTTAACGGTTATTTTGATATATACTATATTTTGTTAAGGATATTTTTGGTAAGAAGAAAAGTCAAAACTGCTTCTGCTTCTGCTTTTAGGAAGAAACTACTTTTTTTTGCTTCTCAGAAACCGCTTCTGCTTCTTCCCAGAAGCAACTTTTTCCCCAAAAAGTTTGGCCAAACACCTCAAGTTAGGGGGAAAAAGTGCTTTTGGAAAAGAAAAAAAAAAGCATTTTTGGCCTCTTGAGAAGCTTGGCCAAACAGGCTATAAGCTGGGTTTTTAATTTTTTGTTGTTGTTGTTGCTGCTGCTGCTTCTGCTATGAACATAGTGTTAAATCAGCAGAAGAGAGTTGAAATTTTCATATTTTTATATAATATTCTCTCTCTATATATATACACCCCTTGGGTTATTTTCATAAAGATTAAATCGTATTTTCCAAACGTTTCAAAAAAGAAAATTAAAGAACAAAGTAAATTGAGAGGCATATTATATTGCGAATTACAAAACGTCAAGAATAATTAATAATTAAACGTCTCGTTCTCATGTCAATTATTCATCGCTCGTGGAAAATCTTTAAGGTATCATTACTGGCAAAAAAAAAAAAAAAGAAAAAAAAAAGTGAAAGTTTGTAGTACCATTCACCAATTAGAACCCATCAAATTTCAAAGTTGCACTATCTCTTGAAATTAAAAACCAGAAAGAAAAAAAAACTTCGAAAAAAAAGAAGAAATATATTTGCATAAATGGGTGGCCATAGCTTTAAGCAATAATTGACTACTAGAATACATCTACGTAATACGTATTTCTGTACATGCTATATAATTATGCATGTGCTATACATTACTAGTACTTATTATACATATCGAGATCGATTAAATTTATTAAACATTCTACGAGATCAAAAATTCAGAATAATGTAATTGTACAATAGCTAGGTTTTAAAATGTGTAGTTCTTAAAGATTGAAAGTTATTTACAACTTCCAAAATGCATGCATAACACTGATATTGTATGTATTATCATAACATATATATAATTTTTTATGATTCGAAGACTTCAACTCAGTGAAAGTCACTTTAGAAATTCTTAGACTTAAACTCAGCAATAAATAAAGGCTTTAACTTAGTAAATTGCACTCACTATTTCTTTGTGTGCAAATTTAGTATAAATATACATTTAAAAAAGTTCCATCCTTTCTTCAAATATGTCTACTGATACTAGCTTCTTAAACGTAAGATCACGAGCACACCTGCGGTCTCCAATGTGCATCCGATAGGGAAGGATGGGAAAGAAAGAAAGATAAACAGAACCAAGAGGGGGAAAAAACACCACAAAATTAAGTTTATAGTATAACATTTCCCTCGCGATAGGTGTGTATTCGATTCCCATTGTCCGTGAAATCTCACGAAAAGAAGAAGAAGAAGAAGCTAAGTGTCAGTGGATTCTTGCCAGCAAATGAGCATGGTAACACATCTTTTAAGGATATAAAATCTGGCCCTTTGCTCCTTCACCAATTTGCAACATCTTTGTCCAAATTCTCTGAATGAATAGTGTATTTGGATCACACAACAGCTTCTCTTCTCTTCTTCTTCTTCTCTTTCTTTCATGGCTGAGGATCAAGATAATGAGTTTTTTAATTTAATCTCTCTTAATAAGTTGTTGAAGTTGATGGTGATTTAATTTTTAATTATCCTGAATGTCAATTAAATAGGAAACACTCTTGCATGAGTGATTGGACTGCCCAATAGTGGTGTACCATATTTAACCCTGATTGAACATTCAATTAATTCCTTTTGCTAAAAGCAAGGGAGAATATTTGTGGTAATATAAGAAAATTCATGTACCCTTGAAAAGTTAAGGCTTGAGTTAGAACACGTAGTGCTTTAATTTGGATAATCTTCTCTTCTATTAAGGATTAGTTAGAGGTTTAAAACGCAGCAGAGGATATCACTTCGTGGCCATTATTTCCTCAGTTTTCGTAGGATTATCAAGAGAAAATTAAAGTGGAATATATCGGTTATGTATTATAGTTCTTTTTTTAAAGTGGATGAAACAAGAAAGAAAACATGTTAAGCATAATCTAGAGGTACTAAACCAAAAATATATCAACTAGAGAGGAGAGGCCTCAAGAGGTTATTTTTTGTAACATTTCGCACTCGAGATCATCATCATCATTATCATTAAATTTACCATTGAACCCACCCTTTTGTTACTAATTTTCTTTTCACATTATAAAAAACAACAGCAAATTAATTATGTGATCGTTCTGATGCATTATATATTATATCATCAATTTTTATTTGTAGTGAGGACAATGATTTTGTTCAAAATGTTATAAGAATTTATACTAGTTTTATTTAAATTAGTCGAGAATTCATAAATTGAAGGATCTTTCTTATCTTATTTGCAGAATTAAAAACTTTGAAGGGGGAATAGTCAGATGGTCAATGAAAATGATACAAAGTCTCGTATGCGTGTACCAGGATGTGATCGACTAGGATCTCTCTGAAAATTGAACTTTCTCGTATCTTTGAACTGAATTTGTTGCAGGGATTCAAACTCAATGCCACTATTATATGCGATGCCCAATATATTCTTGCTAATTAGAGATTTTTCACCCCTTGCCACCAGTCTACTCTCGTACTAGACTATTAGTATCAGGTGTGGCACCTAGGAGCAGACCTAGCTTACAAATTATAGGTTTACGTGAACTCCGTAATTTTTATTCAAACTCGTATATATATTAAAAGTTAATTAGGTAAATAGCTACAAATATTTGATTATAATTAAATTTTGGTACTTTATTGTTGTATTAACTTGAGATCTTTGTAGCAATTGCATCATAAACTTCAAATTTTAGATTTACCTCCAATCACACCTAGAGGCGGATGTAGTGTAATGACTACGGGTTCAACTGAACTCATAACTTTCGACGCGGAGTAAAAATTCACTAAAATTACAAAAATAATAGATATGAACCCATAACTTTAAAAATATAATGGGTTCAATGTTAAAAACATTAAAATTGAACCCATAAGATTTAAATCCTGGATCCGCCTCTGATCATACCTAGCTTGGCTATCCCCCTAGATAGATGCTAGGTTCACCTAGGGGTGGCAAATGAGCGGGTTGGCTAAATTTGGGCGGGTCAAGATGGATTAGATCAATAAATGGGTCATTGTCCAACCCAGCCCAAAGACTGAGTCAAGATGGACTAAACAATGAGTCATATCCCAACCCGCCCAACTTGACCCATGTTTTAGAACAATGTTCATCTTGCATAAAAAAGTCTTTAACTTAAAATGTGTAAGTTGAAAAAAAAAATTGCGGATGGGGAGGGGAGGGGGGTTAGGGTGGGTGGGTGGTGCAAAAAAATAAAAAAATAGAAAAAAGAAAATTGAAAATACAAAAAAAATCAAAATTTTTTGAGAGAGTTTGCGGGGGGTTGTAGGGAGTAGGGTGGGTGGTGCAGAGAAACAAAAAAATAGAAAATACAAAAAAAAGTAAAAATAAAATAAAATTGAGGGGGTTAGCGCGGGGGTGGGGGTGGGTGGTGCAGGTTGGGGTGGGCGGGTGGTACAGAAAAACAAAAAAATAGAAATAGAAAATAGAAAATACAAAAAAAATGAGGTAACTAAGTAAATTTTTAGATAAATTGGGATGAGATCCCTTTGTTTTTGGTGAGTTTGATGGGTTGTATTGGGGCTGCTTAATGAGTCAAAATTGGCTATAAAAGATAATAAGTTAACTTGGGCTCAACCCAAATAGACCCATAAGTTAAAATATTTGTAGCTCAACCCATTAATCCTTAGGCGGGTTGAATGAGTTTAGACTCAAATTTCCACCTCGGGGTTCACCTTTGTACTTGGCTCAAACAAGCAAGCATCTACACAATTAGGCAAAGCATGTGTCAAGTGGTTCAAGAAGTGTTTGGGGTGTGTGAAGATTAGCTAGGATACACAACACTTTAAGACATTGGGTGACTCGGATCCTTGGAGAGCAAGGAAAATAGCCTTTATATTTAATATTTTCTCTTAGCGACTCTCTATTGATATTTGGGTAGATTTTCGTGATTTTTTTGTTATAAAAATATTTTGATAACTTTCGTGATACTTAGATAAAGTTGAGTGATGTTTTCTTTACCAAAAATTGTTTAGTACTTTGGTCAAATAAAGTAACACATGAATAATTATCCATGAAGTTAACCGGATTAAGTACTTAATAATATAACTCCTTTTATTAGTAAAAAAAGGTTGTTTATTTAAATTTGATGATAAAGTAACAATAATTAAGATTGGGGTTGGAACACGAGCTGTAACAATCTAGTAAGTATAAGACACCACTAATTATATTTTGACCTCCTTAAGAAAATTTTAGGAAAATAGCCTCGCGCCAGCACGCTACCAGTATTGTAGAATTCTAGCAGCATTCTTCAAAATTCTGGCCGCGTGTTTTAAAATTTTTACAGCGCTTCAAAATTCCGGTAGCGTGCTTAAAATTTTGTAGCATGCTTAAAATTTCTGGCAACGTGCTTTAAAAATTCTAGCGGCGCGCTTCAAAATATTGGTAGTGTGCTTTTAAAATTCTAGTTTGGCGCGGGCCTATTTTTCCAAAACTTTTTTAACGGCGTCAAAATTTTAATGGAGAAAATCTCACTTTATACTCATTAATTCCAAACTATTTACCCTTTAATGCCCAAGTCCAAACTATTTACTATTCCTACCCATGCACCCCAAACTATTTACCCGCCTTTATTATGTTCCTCCTCCTCTTCTTCTTCTTCTTCTTCTTCTTCTTCTTCTTCTTCTTCTTCTTCTTCTTCTTCTTCTTCTTCTTCTTCTTCTTCTTCATTTTACCGTCCTCCAATTGTTTGCTCAACTCTCCATCCTTCAATACCCTCCGACGACAGCCTCGACAACTCATCGTTAACTACTATGCCAAGACTTGTCCTAAAGTTGAAATTCTCGTTGGCTTAGTAAACTCCCAGATATTCAAAAATGCCCCTGCCTCTGGCCCTACCACCATTTACCTCTTCTTTCATGATTGCTTTGTTGAAGTGGTGCTATTATTTTGAAGATTTATTATTTGATTTGATGTGGCGCTATAAAATATTGCTTATAGTATCTTCGAGTAAGCTTTCCAGATCTAAATTTTTATGTTTATTTGAATATCCACCATTGTTGGGCTTGAAGTCAATTTTATTTTTGAAGATTTCTTGTTTGATTCAAAGTGGGTGCTGTTAAATACTACTTATAGTACCTTCTGAAAGTTCATACTGAAATTTGATAGCATTTGGAGCTGATTTGAGGTGATTGAGATCGAAATTTTCAGTTGGAAATTGAAGAAGAACACAGCTACAGTATACCGCTACAGTGTATAATATGTTGTAGGAGTATATAGCTATATTGTAACAGTATACTATTATAGTTTACAATATATGGCAACGGTATATTGTAATAATATGCAAGATACTGTAACAATATGATGTAATAGTATACAATATACTATAATAATATAATTATTACCCGTAAATTCACTTGCCTTTTCCCTTTTAATTTGCTTTAACATTTTACCAGCGTCAAATTGATAATGCAAAAAAAATAATGTATATATAAATATATATATATATATATATATATATATATATATATATATATATATATATATTATAGTATGCTATATAATGTAACGGTATACTCTTACAATTAGATCCTTTTATAATTTTTTGAAATTTTTATTGACAACTGATATTATTTCAGTTTAATAATTGAATTAAAAGAAATTTAACTCCTTGCGTACAATTGTATACCCTGTTAGTATACCTATATACTATACTGTTAGTTAATATTTTTTTGGTTGTATTAGCTACATTTAATTGGTACACAATTTGATTTTTCTTTAGTAATAATATAAAAAGAAAAGAATAATAAAAAATAGTGAAACAGTAAATGAAATTAGATTATGAAGAGAAAAAAAATATAAAAACAGAAGTTAAATGAAATTAGAAAAGGAAAAAAGAAAAAATTAAGAAGAAAACGAGAAAAAAGAAAAGGAGAAAAGAAAAAACAAGAAAAAAGAAAAAAAAACATAGAAATAAAAAAGAATTGGAGAATAAAGAAAAAATTCCCCACAAAACCTACTATGAGTAGGAAATGTAATTGCTTTATGGGTAAAAAAATAAATGGATAAACAAGGATAAATAGTTTTGTTTTGTGGGTAACTGTGTCAAAACTCCATTTTAATGGTGGTACACATTTGTGCAAATCACCCATAAATTTCTGGGTTTTCCCACAGCACTTTAATTATGGTCCATTGAGCTTCTCCTTTTCCTTAAGATTGGACTTGGAGTACGAACTCAATTATGGGCTATTGTCCCAACATCTTTGTGCTTCTTGGTATTTAGGCCACCAACGACTCTTTAGGCTGATCACTTTTAGTTGGAAATATTGTCCTCTTTAGGGGAAATTTAAACAAACTAAAAACTAAACACCAGCTCATTTAGTATTTATCAATTATTTACCAAAAAAAAAAGCATTTACTATTAATTTATTTCTAGAGCCAGAAAGAACAATAATTCAAAACAAAAACAGAACTTGAAAGACAGCACATAAACAAGTTTAAATACCAAAAAGAAAACAATGGAATTCTCACGTTTTGGTAGGAATCGAAATGGTGACGTCTTGGTTATAGCATCAATTAAGCTAAACTATTTTGGTATATTTATTTTCACTGGGTGAAAATCATTTACATGAGAACGATCAATTGTGGCTAATTTTTCAATCTAAGCTCTTGACAAGTTGCCCAATGTTTGAATGATAATTGTTTTCAGCACTATTTCTACTTTGTAAAAAAAATAAAAATAAAAATAAAAAACTCAAATTTTCCTTCAAACTTTTATTAAAATATCAAAACTTCTAATATGAGTTTTAAATTACCAAATTAACGCTTTAACTAATGAGATATATTTGAAATATTAAGTTGATATTTTGGAGCTTTAGCTATATGAAGAAGTGCACATGCGATAACCAGGGGCGGATACACCTTGGTGTAATCCGACACCGCTTCGCCGGAAAAATTTACTAAAAATATGTAAATTATTAATATCCTGTTAAATAAGATGAAATGACGTTGATTGGCAGATATATCTTGCTAGCTCTCTTGGTCATGTGTTCCTCTTTTATAGGAGAGATCATGGGTTCGAACTTCAGCAACCTCTATTTGAAACCGAGTAAACTTTTTTATGCATTTTCTGCTTAAAAATTTGTGTTCCATTAACAATATTTTTCCTCTAAGTATGTTCCATGGTACGTTTTCTTTCTATCATTTTCTTAGGGGACGATGAAATTGGTCCAAATCAATTTGCAAAGTCAAATAACAACAACAACAACAACAACCCAGTATTATCCCACAAGTGGGGTCTGGGGAGGGTAATATGTACGCAGACCTTACCCCTACCCCGAAGGGTAGAGAGACTGTTTCCAGGAGACCCTCAGCTCAAAAAGGTAATAGGAGCCGATGTATTAGTACCATAAAAATGCTTGCAAAGTCAAATAATGAAAGTTTTAAGTGATTGTTTAGTGTTAAATATAGAAAAAGTAGTTTTTAGTATTATTTCTAATAAGGATATTCTAAATATATTTCAAAAAATGAAAACTTGTCGAGTGGGGTTGTAATACTCCAATATACTTGAATTTATTTTTTAATCAGATTCGAATTTGTATTATTTTAATGTGTAGCATTATAGTAATTTGTTTATTTGTTTATTTTTTTAATGTGACACCGCTTACAAAAAATTCTGCGTACGCCTCTGGCGATAACATGCAATGAACTATATCGCTACGAACAAAAAATACAAGTAACGGCGTAGATTCAGATTTAAAATTTGAAAAATAAAGTATGCGAAGTAAAAAATTGAAATAAATACAATTTATGCATATGTAGAAGAACAAGTTTGAGAAGTTACATCATATAACTAATTGGTAATTTCATTGATCCTTCTCTATTGCTATCTTGAAGCGTCTGTTTATTTATGCCTATCTTTTTACTTTTTGAAAAAAAATCACTATAAAGTATTTGAAAAATCATATTGAAGTAATAAAATTTCCAATCGGAAACAAATCGATTTTTTTTACGGGCGTTCCTATTGAAACTCATCGAAAATAATTTGATGAGTACATATTTCTGATGGACTTCAACTAGGAGAAGATCTAGAGTTCGACATACGGCACAAGTTCACATAATCTCAGTAGCTTTTGCTTATACTTTTTATATATATTAAAAAATTTACTAAATATCTATAATTTTTTGAAAAAACATTTTAAAGAAATAAAATTTCCAATCAGAAAACATAACTTTTTTTTACCGACGTTCCTATCGAAACTCATCGGAAATAGATTTTTATGAGTATATATTTCTGATAGACTTCGACCAGGGGCGGCTCTAGGATTTGACTTACAGGTTCACAAGTAGATTCTATTTATATATTAAAAAATCCACTAAATATCTATAAATATCTAACCGTGAACCTAGCAATTGTTGTAAATTTACTTAAAATCGATGTAGCAACCCATAAGCTTTAAAGTCTGGATCCACCCCTGACTTCGACACAAGTAGGTCATCGGGAAAACACGTATAGTAATGATTTTTATTAGCTAATGTTCTTCTTCTTCATGTTAAAAAAGGTTGAGCTTAACTCAGATGCATATGACTCAAACTTTCGATCGAACACAAATCTTTCAAGTTAAAAAGAATCTTTGAAGTGCATAAAACATTTATCTCTAGTCAGTTTAACACTGGAAGCTATTGTCGCAGTGTTATAAGTACTCTATAAAATGTTATAGTACTTAAATTATATAAAATATTGGAGTCCGGAATCAAAATGTGGTTCTTTTGGACAAGTAGTACCTTAATAGGTGTAAAAAAAAAGATGACATTTTTATATATACCGCCCAAATATTGGGCGCTATACATTAACGTTAACTGTGCCGTTAATGTATAGCGCTCAGTATTTGGCGCTATACATAGAAAGCTGACACTAACAGATATAGTGCCCAAATACTCGGCGCTATACCCCTTTTTTTAAAAACGAGTCGTCCTCTTCAAGACGACCATTCTGCTTCTTCTTCCTCAATATTTTATATCTTCTTCTTCTTGGTCCCCCACTCCCATACCCGCTGCCCCACTATTTTAAAAAAAAATAATTTGGGTCCCCCGTCACATAAAAGGTGAAGAACGTAGGTCCCACATTCTAGTAGAGCTTCGTATTATTGTTGATTCACACTTCCGGAGTCAAAATTTCAATCTATTTGCTTTTCGAAAATTCTAAATCGAGGTATTTCGGTTTATTTTAAGTTGAAACTTTTATAATAATGCATATTATTTAATTTGTATGTGTTCTATTTCGGTTGTGTTATTTTTTTCGAAACTAGTATGTTAAATTTATCCGGATTTAATATTAGTGTTTTATAAAAAAATATAAATTTGTCAAATAAATTTGTCTGTTAATATCCTGATTTATATATATGTGTTTTCATGCCGTTTTGTGTTTTATTTGCAATTAAATTTATTTGTTGTTTATGTTTAGTTTAGATTATTTTTTAGCGTAGTAAAATCTAGACCTTTTTAGCGTAGTAAAATGTAGACCCTTTTAGCGTAGTAAAATTTAGAGTCATGTAGCGTAGTAATGTGTAGTATTTTAGCTTAGAATTCCTTTTGTTTAAGTATCTTATACTGGTAGTTCAAAATGCAAACTTTGTACAATTAAGTTAATAATTGTATCAACACACATAATTACTAATATTAATTTGGTGCCACTGGGCCTCAAAATATCGAGCCCGGAACCCATAGGTATATATATATATATATATATATATATATATATATATATATATATATATATATATATATATAATTTGTACAATTAAGTTATTAAAAAATATGAATTTAAATTATAAAACAAACACATAATTATTAATGATAGTTTGGTGCCACTGGGCCTCAAAATATCGAGCCCGGAACCCATAGGTATATATATATATATATATATATATATATATCGAGCCCGGAACACATAGGTGTATATATATAATTTGTACAATTAAGTTATTAAAAAAATATGAATTTAAATTATAAAACAAACACATAATTATTAATGATAGTTTGGTGCTACTGGGACTCAAATATCGAGCCTGGAACCCATAGGTATAGTTTTTGTATAACACTAAAAATTGTGTATCTCAAAAAATTAATATTTAATATACAAAATAAAATACAATTAATGTTGTTTTAATGTCACGGCCCGAATTCCCCACCATCGGGAGTCGTGATGGCGCCTACTGTCGGAGCTAGGCAAGCCAACCTTAACATACCTTTTCAACTAATTTTTAACAAGATAATAATAAAAACAATAAATTCAAGCGGAAGCCTTAATTTAATATTTAATGAACGAAAATGCGGAAAAATTAACATCATCCTCTACCCAAGATTTAGTGTCACAATACTCACGGACTACTATAAGATACTACAAATAAGAGTTTGAAAGAAAATACATAAGGAGTCTGCTTCGATACAATGAAAACAAAAAGAAATGAAATAGATGAGACTCAGGGCCCACGCACGCCAGCGAACTACCTAGGAGTCTCTGGACTGAAGGCACGCTCCCAATCTACTGCTACTGCGGTCCGTAAACTACTCCCGAATCTGTGCACAAAAAGGGCACAGAAGTGTAGCATCAGCACAACCGACCCCATGTGCTGGTAAGTGCCTGGCCTAACCCCGACGAGGTAGTGACGAGGCTAGACCGGGCCTACCTCAAATAACCTGTACAGATATATGTGCAACAACGGAAAGATATACAGAATTTAAACAGATAATAGGGAGGGGACATGCTGTGGGGTGTAACAATTTAGATATAAGACCAACGAACAGAGAGATGGAAACTGAATAATTAGCATCTATGAAAGAGAGCAAGTGAATCAACAACTGCACGGAACCAACCTTCGTGCTTTTACTCTCAATTCTCACCAAAACTGTCAAATATAGTGCACGGCATCACCCTTCGTGCTTTTCCTCACATAACTCTCACATCAAGGCACGAAATGACCCTTCATGCTCAAATAATTAGAGACATGGCACGGAAAGACCCTTCTTGCATAAATAATTAGAGACATGGCACGGAAAGACCCTTCGTGCATAATTATCAAAACATGACACGGAAAGACCCTTCGTGCATAATCGCTCTTCCTCACCTAATCATCAGTCACAACCAATCGGGGAAAGGGAATATACAACAAGATTAAATATCCCGGTAAGGGAGAACAAATCAACAATAAGTCCCGACAAGGGAAAAATACCACACTTCCTTCTTTAACTCATCTGCTTCTCAACTATCACTTCATAATTATATTAGCAAGTAATAGCTCAACTGTTTCACATCTTTCGAATTTAAAAGCAACTACGACTCACGGTCATGCTAGACTCCGGTGCATAGATAACTGTCACCATGCTTATACACCGTACTCCACAGTTAACATGTAGCAAATAACATCCAAATCCTAATCCCTCAAGCCAAAGTTAGAACAGACACTTACCTCGAATGCTCCAAACTCAACTCACGCTTCTAGTATAGCTTTACCTCTTGATTCCACCACCAATCCGCTCGAATCTAGTCATAAGTTACTTAATCACATTAATAATTACTAAATGAATCATCCCCAATGCATGAAAATAGATTTTTCAAGGTTTTTTCCAAAAAGGTCAAAAATACCCCCGGACCCACGTGGTCGAAACTCGAGGTTCGGACCAAAACCCGGTTACCCATTCCCCCATGAATCCAAATATATGATTTGTTTTTAAATCGGACCCCAAATTGAGGTCCAACTTCTCAATTTGTAGAAAACCTAGGTTCTACCCAAAACACCCAATTTTCCCCATGAAAATCTTTGATTTGAAGTTGAAATTATGTTAAAAGATGTTAAGGGATAAAGAAATTAAGTTAGAAATCACTTACCAATCGTTTTGGAGAAGAAAGGTTGTTTGGAAAATCGCCTCTTAGGTTTTGGATTTTTTTGAAAAGTGAAAAATGACTGAGATTTCCGAACTTGTATACCTTTCCGAGGACCTGGCGCGGACCGCACAAAAATGTGTTGCGGCCGCGCCGAGTGGGAGAAAAATTGGGGCTTCTCTGAACCCTTTCAGCGCGGACAGCACTGTTTTGGTGCGCGGCCGTGCTGGTTGACCTGAAACCCTAGCCCTCAGACTCAGCCATGCGGACCGCACAAAAATGCATCGCGGCCGCGCGGCTCCAGCACAGACCGCGGCCGCGCTGGTGTCTGCAACACCTTAACCTGCATTTTCTTAAGTCCAAGACCTCCCGGGCCCCATTCAAAACTCACCCGAGCCCTCGGGGCTCCAAACCAAACATGCACACAACCTTAAAAACATCTTACGGACTTACTCGTGCGATCAAATCGCCAAAATAACATCATATACATAGGATCAAGCCTCAAACACATGATTTTCTTTCTTCAACTTTCATAACTCAAATTCTCCATTTTTAGTCCGAAACACGTCATATGACGTCCGTTTTTAGCCAAACTTTACAGATAGTGCTTAACACATATTTAAGACTTGTACCGGGCGTCGGAACCAAAATACGAGCCCGATACCTATATTTTCTAACTCCTTTTCATTTCAAATTTTCATATCAAATTTCAGAAAAACAATTTCTTTCAAAAATTCATTTCTCGGGCTTGGGACCTCAGAATTTGATTCCGGGCACACGCCCAAGTCCCATATTTTTCTACGGACCCTCCGGGACCGTCGAATCACAGGTCCGGGTCCGTTTACCCAAAATGTTGACCGAAGTCAACATTATGCATATTAATACCAAAATTCATCAAATGTTTCACATAATTCACATATTCTAACATAAAAACTTCCCGGCTACGCGCCCGAACTGCGCACGCCGATCGAGGCAACTAAAAGCGAGGTTTTCATGGCCTCAAAAGCGCGGAACAAGGAAGAACTACGGTGATGAACCTTCGAGTCGTCACATTCCCCACCTCTAAAACAACCATTCGTCCTCGAACGGACAAAAGAAAGAAGTACCTGAGTCGGGAAATAATTGAGGATAACGGCTCCGCATATCGGACTCGGACTCCCAAGTCGATGCCTCAGGAGGCTGACCTCTCCACTGAACACGCACCGAAGGAAAACTCTTCGACCTCAACTGTCGAACCTGACGGTCTAGAATAGCCACCGGCTCCTCCTCATATGACAAATCCTTGTCCAATTGGACAGTGCTGAAATCTAACACGTGCGATGGATCTCCGCGATACTTTCGGAGCATAGATACATGAAACACGAGATGCACAGCTGACAAGCTAGGTGGCAAGGCAAGTCTATAAGCCACCTCTCCCACACGATCAAGAATCTCAAATGGACCGATGAACCTGGGGCTGAGCTTGCCCTTCTTCCCAAATCTCATCACGCCCTTCATAGGCGATACACGGAGTAATACCCACTCACCAACCATGAAGGCAACATCTCTGACCTTGCGGTCTGCGTAACTCTTCTATCTGGACTGAGCTGTACGAAGTCTATCCTGAATAATCCTGACCTTGTCCAAGGCTTCCTGAACCAGATCCGTAACCAATAATCGAGCCTCTCCCGGCTCAAACCATCCAACTAGAGACCGACATCGCCTACCATACAACGCCTCATATGGAGCCATCTGAATGCTGGACTGGTAGCTGTTGTTGTAGGCGAACTCTGCTAAAGGCAAAAACTGGTCCCACGAGCCTCCAAAATCAATGACACAGGCTCGGAGCATGTCCTCAAGAATCTGAATAGTCCTCTCGGACTGACCGTCCGTCTGGGGATGAAATGTTGTACTCAACTCAACCTGGGTGCCCAACTCTCGCTGAACCGCTCTCCAGAAATGCGAGGTAAACTGCGTACCCCGATCCGAAATGATAGATAGCGGCACCCCATGAAGGCGAACAATCTCCCTGATATAAATCTCGGCTAACCTTTCGGACGAATAGGTGGCTGCAACAGGAACAAAATGCGTTGACTTGGTCAGCCTATCAACAATGACCCAAACTACATCAAACTTTTTCCGAGTCATCGGAAGTCCAGTAACGAAATCCATCGTAATCCTCTCCCACTTCCACTCGGGAAGTGCAATCCTCTGAAATAGACCACCAGGTCTTTGATGCTTGTACTTAACCTACTGACAATTCAAACACCGAGCCACATGCACAACGATGTCTTTCTTCATCTTACGCCACCAATAGTGCTGCCTCAAATCCTGATACATCTTCGCGGCGCCCGGGTGAATAGAATACCGAGAACTGTGGGCCTCCGCTAAGATCAACTCTCGAATCTCATCAACATTGGGCACACAAACTCGCCCCTGCAATCTCAATACACCATCATCATCTAAGGTTACTTTCTTGGCACCTCCACGCTGCACCGTGTCTCTCAAGACACACAAATGGAGATCCTCAAACTGCCGCTCACAGATACGCTCTAATAGTGAGGAACGAGCAACCGTGCAAGCTAACACTCTGCTAGGCTCAGAAATATCCAACCTCACAAGACGATTGGCCAATGCCTGAACATCCAAAGCAAGCGATCTCTGGCTGACTGGAATATAAGCGAGACTACCCATGCTGGCGGACTTCCTGCTCAATGCATCGGCCACCACATTGGCCTTCCCCGGGTGGTATAAGATAGTAACATCATAATCCTTTAGCAACTCTAACCACCTCCTCTGCCTCAAATTCAACTCTTTCTGCTTGAACAGATACTGAAGACTCTTGTGATCAGTGTAAACCTCACACGTCACGCCATATAAGTAATGCCTCCAGATCTTCAAGGCATGAACAATGGCTGCCAACTCGAGATCATGAACCGGATAATTCTTCTCGTGGATCTTCAACTGCCTCGAAGCATAGGCAATGACTTTGCCTTCCTGCATCAACACTGCACCAAGCCCAATACGAGACGCATCACAATAGACCGTATATGGCCCTGAACCTGTGGGCAAAACCAATACCGGTGCCGTAGTCAGAGCTGTCTTGAGCTTCTGAAAGCTCGCCTCACACTCGTCCGACCACCTGAACTGGACACCCTTCTGGGTCAATCTGGTCATAGGGGCAGCAATGGATGAAAACCCCTCTACGATTCGACGGTAGTAACCTGCTAACCCCAGGAAACTCCGAATATCCGTAGCTGAAGCTGGTTGAGGCCAGTTCTTGACTGCCTCTATCTTCTTCGGGTCTACCTGAATACCTGATGTTGATACGACATGACCCAGGAATGCGACCGAAATCAACCAAAACTCGCACTTTGAGAACTTAGCATACAACTGACTATCCTTTAGGGTCTGAAGGACCACTCTGAGGTGCTGCTCATGCTCCTCATGACTGCGGGAGTATATAAGAATATCGTCAATGAAGACTATCACGAACAAGTCCAAATAAGGTCTGAACACTCGGTTCATCAACTCCATGAACGCTGTTGGGGCATTAGTCAATCCGAATGACATGACCAAAAACTCATAGTGCCCATACCGAGTGTGAAATGCTGTCTTATGGACATCAGACGCCCTGATCCTCAGCTGGTGGTAGCCAGATCTCAAATCTATCTTTGAAAACACCCTCGCACCCTGAAGCTGGTCGAACAAATCGTCAATCCGCGGCAGTGGATACTTGTTCTTTATCGTCACCTTGTTCAACTGCCGGTAATCAATGCACATCCTCATCGACCCATCCTTTTTCTTCACGAACAACACTGGTGCACCCCAAGGTGATACACTGGGTCTAGTGAAACCCTTATCAAGCAAGTCCTGAAGCTGCTCTTTCAACTCTTTCAACTCTGGCGGGGCCATGCAATATGGCGGAATGGAAATAGGCTGAGTGCCCGAAGTCAGATCAATACAGAAATCAATATCCCTGTCGGGCGGCATACCCGGCAGGTCTGAAGGGAAAACCTCGGGGAACTCCCGAACAATAGGAACAGAGTCAATTGATGGAACCTCTGCGCTAGAGTCGCGAACATACGCTAGATATGCTAGACACCCCTTCTCGACCATACGTCGAGCCTTGACATACGAAATAACACTGCGGGTGCCATGGTCTGGGTCCCTCTCCACTCAATTTGGGGCAAATCTAGCAAGGCCAAGGTCACGGTCTTGGCGTGACAATCCAGAATAGCATGATACGGGGACAACCAGTCCATCCCCAATATAGCATCAAAGTCCACCATATCTAAAAGCAATAAGTCGACACGGGTCTCAAGACCGTCAAATACCACCACACATGAACAATGCACTCGGTCGACCACTATAGATTCACCAACCGGTGTGGACACATATACAGGAATACCCAAAGCCTTACTAGGCATGATCAAATAGGGTGCAAAATAGGACGACACATAAGAATACATAGATCCCGGGTCAAATAACAGAGAAGCTCCCCTACCACAGACTAGAATAGTACCTGTAATCACAGCATCTGATGACTCGGCCTCTGGCTTGGCCGGCAAAGCATAACAACGGGGCTGACCCCCACCTCCCTGAACTCTGTCTCTGGGGCGATCGGCTGCTGGCTGACCCCTGCCTCTGGCGGTCCGAGCTCCACCTCTACGGTCTCTCCCTCCACCCCTATGATCCCTACCCCCGCCTCTAGCTGGCTGGGCGGCATGTGGATCACCTACTGCCTGAATCATAGGGCAAGGACCCTGCTGCTGAGAACTACTCGAGGCTCGGGGGCAAAACCTAACAATGTGACTCAGGTCACCACAACCATAACATGCCCTCGGCTGCTGGGACTGCTGTCCCTGTCGACCTGTATGTCCTCCTCTGAAGCTCTGAAGTGGCGGTGCACTGATGGGGGCTAGTGGTGCACTGAAGGTCTGCTGACCCGAATAATACTACTGAGGACCACCACCGCCTGGAGTACCATCCTAAAGTGCCGACTGAAAGGGCCTCTGAGAGTGGCCTCTGTCATATGAATCCCTACATCCAGACGAGGTACCACTAAATCTACCAAAATAATGGGGCCTCTTATCAGACCCATGACCACCTCCTTGAGCAAGTGCCATCTCTATCCGGCGGGCACCATCTGCCGCCTCCTGAAATGAAATCTCACCACCGGCACTCATGGCCATCTGAACACGGATCGGCTAGGCCAACCCATCAACAAACCTCCACACCCTCTCTCTCTAGGTGGGGAGTATCATAATGGCATGACGAGCCAGATCAATGAACTGGGTCTCATACTGGGTGACCGTCATAGGACCCTTCTGGAGACGCTCAAACTGCCTGCGAAGAGCATCTCGCTGAGTAACTGGAAGGAACTTCCCCAGAAATAACTCTAAAAACTGATCCTAGGTCAATGATGGCGACCCTGCTGGCTTGGCTAAACAGAAATCCCTCCACCAAGTCTTGGCGGATCCTGCCAAGCGAAAAGTGGCGAAGTCGACCCCATTGGTCTCTACAATGCACATAGTCCGTAGAACCTCATGATAGCTGAATATGAAATCCTGAGCATCCTCTGAGGGGGTGCCACTATATGTGGTTGTGAAGAGCTTGGTGAAACGATCAAGCCTCCACAAAGCATCCGCGGACATAGCCGCACCATCGCTGGACTGAGCTGCAATACCTGGCTGGGCTGCCACAGCTGGCTGAACTGCCACGGCTGGCTGAACTGCTGGAACCTGAGCCTGAGGAGCTACCGGCTTTGGAGTACGAGTATCAGGAGTCTGAACTCCTCCCCCATCCTGAGATGTGGCTGGAGCTACGGGAAGCAAACCCGCTCTAGAAATGCCCTCCATAAAGCCTACCAGTCGGACCAAAGCATCCTGAAGCACTGGAGTGGCTATGAAACCCTCTGGGACCTGAGCTGGGCCCACTGGAACAGCTGGGGCCGGAACCTCCCCCTCAAAATCGACCTGAGGCTTCGTCGATGGAAATGCTGCTAGGGGTTGAGCTCTACCCCGGCCTCGGCCTCTGGCACAGCCTCGCCCTCGCCCTCTGCCCCTAATAGGGGTTGCTTCTGGGGGCTCAGGCTGTTGCACGGTAGAAGAGGAAGCATGTGTCCTCGCCATCTGCGAAAGAACACAAGACAATCAGTACTTGAGAAACAGAATCGCACGATAAGAATGAAAAAGGTGAATTTTTCCTAACTCAGTAGCCTCTGCGGGATAAATATAGACGTCTCCGTACCGATCCCTCAGACTCTACTGAGCTTGTCTGTGAGTTGTGAGACCTAAGTAACCTAGTGCTCTGATACCAACTTGTCACGACCCGAATTCCCCACCATCGGGAGTCGTGATGGCCCCTACTGTCGGAGCTAGGCAAGCCAACCTTAACATACCTTTTCAACTAATTTTTAACAAGATAATAATAAAAACAATAAATTCAAGCGGAAAACTTAATTTAATATTTAATGAACGAAAATGCGGAAAAATTAACATCATCCTCTACCCAAGATTTAGTGTCACAATACTCACGGACTACTATAAGATACTACAAATAAGAGTTTGAAAGAAAATACATAAGGAGTCTGCTTCGATACAATGAAAACAAACAGAAATGAAATGAATGAGACTCAGGGCCCACGCACGCCAGCAAACTACCTAGGAGTCTCTGGACTGAAGGCACGCTCCCAAACTACTGCTACTGCGGTCCGTAAACTACTCCCGAATCTGTGCACAAAAAGGGCACAGAAGTGTAGCATCAGCACAACCGACCCCATGTGCTGGTAAGTGCCTGGCCTAACCCCGGCGAGGTAGTGACGAGGTTAGACCGGACCTACCTCAAATAACCTGTACAGATATATGTGCAACAACGGAAAGATATACAGAATTTAAACAGATAATAGGGAGGGGACATGCTGTGGGGTGTAACAATTTAGATATAAGACCAACGAACAGAGAGATGGAAACTGAATAATTAACATCTATGAAAGAGAGCAAGTGAATCAACAACTGCACGGCACCAACCTTCGTGCTTTTACTCTCAATTCTCACCAAAACTGTCAAATATAGTGCACGGCATCACCCTTCGTGCGTTTCCTCACATAACTCTCACATCAAGGAACGAAATGACCCTTCGTGCTCAAATAATTAGATACATGGCACGGAAAGACCCTTCGTGCATAAATAATTAGAGACATGGCACGGAAAGACCCTTCGTGCATAAATAATTAGAGACATGGCACGGAAAGACCCTTCGTGCATAATTATCAAAACATGGCACGGAAAGACCCTTCGTGCATAATCGCTCTTCCTCACCCAATCATCAGTCACAACCAATCGGGGAAGGGAATATACAACAAGATTAAACATCCCGGCAAGGGAGAACAAATCAACAATAAGTCCCGGCAAGGAGAAAATACCACACTTCCTTCTTTAACTCATTTGCTTCTCAACTATCACTTCATAATTATATTATCAAGTAATAGCTCAACTGTTTCGCATCTTTCGAATTTAAAAGCAACTATGACTCACGGTCATGCTAGACTCCAGTGCATAGATAACCGTCACCATGCCTATACACCGTACTCCACAGTTAACACGTAGCAAATAACATCCAAATCCTAATCCCTCAAGCCAAAGTTAGAACAAACACTTACCTCGAATGCTCCAAACTCAACTCACGCTTCTAGTATAGCTTTACCTCTTGATTCCACCACCAATCCGCTCGAATCTAGTCATAAGTTACTTAATCACATTAATAATTACTAAATGAATCATCCCCAATGCATGAAAATAGATTTTTCAAGGTTTTTCCCAAAAAGGTCAAAAATACCCCCGGACCCACGTGGTCGAAACTCGAGGTTCGGACCAAAACCCGGTTACCCATTCCCCCATGAATCCAAATATATGATTTGTTTTTAAATCGGACCCCAAATTGAGGTCCAACTTCTCAATTTGTAGAAAACCTAGGTTCTACCCAAAACACCCAATTTTCCCCATGAAAATCTTTGATTTGAAGTTGAAATTATGTTAAAAGATGTTAAGGGATAAAGAAATTAAGTTAGAAATCACTTACCAATCGTTTTGGAGAAGAAATGTTGTTTGGAAAATCGCCTCTTAGGTTTTTGGTTTTTTTGAAAAGTGAAAAATGACTGAGATTTCCGAACTTGTATACCTTTCTGAGGACCTGGCGCGGACTGCACAAAAATGTGTTGCGGCCGCGCCGAGTGGGAGAAAAATTGGGGCTTCTCTGAACCCTTTCAGCGCGGACCGCACTGTTTTGGTGCGCGGCCGCGCTGGTTGACCTGAAACCCTAGCCCTCAGACTCAGCCACGCGGACCGCACAAAAATGCATCGCGGCCGCGCGGCTCCAGCGCGGACCGCGCGGAAATGACCGCGGCCGCGCTGGTGTCTGCAACACCTGAACCTGCATTTTCTTAAGTCCAAGACCTCCCGGGCCCTATTCAAAACTCACCCGAGCCCTCGGGGCTCCAAACCAAACATGCACACAACCTTAAAAACATCTTACGGACTTACTCGTGCGATCAAATCGCCAAAATAACATCATATACATAGGATCAAGCCTCAAACACATGATTTTCTTTCTTCAACTTTCATAACTTAAATTCTCCATTTTTAGTCCGAAACACGTCATATGACGTCCATTTTTAGCCAAACTTTACAGATAGTGCTTAACACATATTTAAGACTTGTACCGGGCGTCGGAACCAAAATACGAGCCCGATACCTATATTTTCTAACTCCTTTTCATTTCAAATTTCATATCAAATTTCAGAAAAATAATTTCCTTCAAAAATTCATTTCTCGGGTTTGGGACCTCAGAATTTGATTCCGGGCACACGCCCAAGTCCATATTTTTCTACGGACCCTCTGGGACCGTCGAATCACAGGTCCGGGTCTGTTTACCCAAAATGTTGACCGAAGTCAACATTATGCATATTAATACCAAAATTCATCAAATGTTTCACATAATTCACATATTCTAACATAAAAACTTTCCGGTTACGCGCCCGAACTACGCACGCCAATCGAGGCAACTAAAAGCGTGGTTTTTAAGGCCTCGAAAGCGTGGAACAAGGAAGAACTACGGTGATGACCCTTCGGGTCGTCACATTTAATTTACAGTTGACGACATGGATGCGACTATACATCCCGGCCCTCGGACGTTGGATCTATTAGCCCTACAGTCCCAGCATAGATCCGAGTATATATGGGACGGATAGTTGCTTACACAGACTTTCCGGGCTAGGAGAGTGGATCTATTGTGGGACTTTTTGAGTCATAGAGTTCTACATCCCCGCGTGGTCCATTACCTGAAGGAAATGGGATTATATAGGATTATTAGGATTGGCCGGATACAGCTCGACTGGGCTTTGATCACGGCCTTGATTGAGCGGTGGCGACCGGAGACGCACACTTTCCATCTGCCCATTGGCGAGGCCACCATCATACTCCAGGACGCTGAGATTTTATATGGCTTGTCCGCTGATGGCTTGCCAGTTTTACTGTCTGCAACCATGAGATATTATTCGCGGTAGTTTTATTGGGATATGCTGCACATGCTCACGGGTTTCAGGCCGGAGGACGAGACTGTAGCGTCTGGGTCCAGTTGTATGCAGTTGGTCCCCATTAGAGACCACCTGGAGCAGATCCACCATACTATCACCGATGAGTCAGCAGAGGTGGATGTACAGCGATATACGAGGCTGTTGTTGCTCCTTCTACTTGGGGGGTCTTATTCCCAAACACTTCGGGGAACCTAGTGAGCCTCCGTTTTCTATACCATCGGATTTGACTCCTATACCTGCATCTCACGACACTCTTTTACGTTGTGCATTTTACAAGCCCTGCTTACGCGCGTTTTATCAGGAAAAAGCATCCCCTTTGCAAGCACCGTTGGTCTAGACTCATCCCACATTGTTGTCCGGATTTTATAAAAATCCCTTGTGAGAGCTTCCACATCCGGCACGGTTGGAAAGTTATCAATGTAAGGAATCTCCATTGAATGAAACGGCACTTCGGACTCGTACACTCTTCGTCTAGGGGGTCTCTCTTCAAATTAGGTCCTTCCTCCTCATCCTGCGCATCACCATCCTCACGAGGAAAGGGTGTCTCGTCTCCGGATTCATCGGCATTGTTATCGTAATCACTGTTCTATTCCTCACTGTAAGCACGTGATTTTTGCTTCACGGACAATCGCTCCAAAAGAAAATAAAAATAGTGGCAAAAGGCTTCGCTGTACAATTTTTCGATCTTTCCGTGACATGTGTTGTTAGTCGTTTGTGAGTCTGTCCATTTTGCATCTAGTCATTATCAAACAAAAATACAAAAAATATATGTGGCGTTAAAAGAAAATTCAAAAAAAATATAAATATATGTGCATCGTCCGTTTTAGGTTGTGATTTAACTTACTTAAACATTTTTATTTGGTATGATAATTATGTTGAAATGCCATATTGTTATTTGTTTTAATTTCATTTGTTTTATTAGTTATTTTTATTTTTCTTTAAATTGGAAAACAAAAGGAAGTTGAAATCAATTTGGGCCCAAAAAATAAGACAAAAACAGGCCCAAACCAACGATCTGACCCGGTCCAAACCAGGCCTGCCCTGACCACCTCCCGAAACGACGCCGCATCATGCGTCTGATCTGGGCCGTTCAAACTCTCGATCCAACGGTTCAGGACCTCTATCAGTAACCCGCTTCAAAACCCGACCCAGGAACCAGCCTGACCCAACCCCTCATTTAAACCAAACGACCTCGTTTCACTACCAAACGACCCCGTCTCATTTCTCAGGATCAGATCTAAGCCGTTGAGATCATCTGATCTAACGGCTCAGATTCAATCAGCCTCCCCGTATATAAGCCTCCTATCGTACCCCGCACCCCCTATACCAACCCCACCCTTCATCGTCCCCAAACCCAAATCTGAAACCCCCCGAACCCTAGCAGCCGCCCCAGTATCCCTCGCCATTAAAGCCGGCGGCATGAACGCCGATGACCGCCTCCTGAACACCCTAGGACCACCTCACTGTCCTGAACACGAATCCACTAACCACGAGCCTCGAATCACTTTCGTTCGTCTCGAATCTTCATTTGAAGATTTGAGTCGAACCCGGATCTATGCCAAACCATCCCATCTTCATACCAGACACTCCCCTGACCTTCCTCGTGACCAAACCAAACTTGGTTTGGTCCGAATCTACCCACAACTCCCTAAAAATCAGATCTGGAAATCCAGACTTTAGAACACATGCACCTGGGGAATCCGGCCGGTTTGGACATGGGTTTGAGGTCTAATAGACCTTAATCAAGGTGTTCTCATGTGAGAACACCCTGATTAAAGTTTGTTCGGCCTCAAAAGTTCGAAGTTGAATCAGATTTGGGTCTGTTTGATTTAAACATTTTCGGTAAGTTTTCCTTTCTTTTGTGTTAGTTTTGATTAAGTGGTCAGCATGTTTCGTTGTGTTTGTTTGTTATTTTTTGTTATTTTTCATTCGGATTTCTTCATCTCTGTAAAGACCTTTTATTTGGTCGATTGGTTTCTGTGTATGATTTAAATGTATCCTATGATAAGCATGTCCGATTAGTATAGTCGTCGCATGAATAAACTTATATAGGTTCCTAGTGACTGACCAAGTTGTCCGAAGCCCTTTAGGTCCCTGTATGTGTTGTTTATTTGAACGACTGATCATTACCTGTTATGATTAGTATAGTCGACTCGATAAATGTCGTCGATCAGTTTTCTATAACTAATGAATCGAATGAGCTAATAATGTCGCATGACTAATTGAACCTTGCCATTGACTGAATGCCCCAGCATTGTTTGAAATGGTTTGTTTGCATTGTGAAACTGACTGAAAAGGTTCAGTCCAGGCAGTTTTGAATTTGAACTTTCATCAGTTCAAAAATGCCCTGATGCTGCAATAGGCAGGGCAGTAATAATCAAGGTCAAGCAGGGGTATTCTGGGGTTTGAAAAAGGCAGAAAAGGTTAGTTTAAATGAAGCTGGCAAGTAGGGTACTAATTAAGATTAAACTAATACTAATGGGGAGCAAGACACAAGGGTATGGGGCTTAAATTGAATAAAAAAGGGATGCCCATAACTCCTGATTAAACAAGACCAGGCGTGGGGAACAAAAGGGGCTGGCACCAAAGATGCTTAGGCATGGGTTTAAAGGGTATGGGTATTCTGCCAATTGGCAGGGCAGGCAGCTCAGCTGCACTAGTGCATTTGGCCTATAAAGAGGCCATTGGAGAACTTAAAGAAGGCTGGACTTTTAGTCTTCAGAAAAAGAGAAAACAAAAGGCTGGACTTTTGAGTCTTTAGAAAGAAAAAAACTTTAGTCTGAAGAGAGGTCTAGTGAGTCCCAAATCACAATAGCGTAAACACAAGGTAGTTTCCAATAGACATTGTAACCAAACACTGCCTGAAAGTTGTACAAGAGTGCATATTGGTCAAAGCTGTCTTGGCCAAGTTCTGTTGCTTGCATTGGCTGAGTTGTTTGTTGGTTGTTGAACTGTTAGTTTTACTGCATTTGAACCCTCAGTTACTGCTGTTATTTCCTTACTCTTTCCTGGGATTGCTGGCTTGGTTTCGACTATCTGCTAGTCCTTGTATTCTGGGAGATATTGTTGGTTATCTGTGGCTGTGGAAAACACTTGGTTTAGTTGGTTGTTGCTGTGTTGTTGCTGTGTGTCTGCTGCTGCTGTATTTACTGCATACTGCCCAGCTGATCATTCCTTTCTTCTTTTGTTCTCTATACCAGGTACACACCTAATACACTGTCAGATGTAATTGGAAATTGAGGATGAATACAAAAATGAGAAAACCTGAAGAATGTCTTTTATACGTAGATTGTTGCATTAAATATCATGTAATGTAGAATGATTTTTTATTTTGGTTTGGATGCTGGAAGCAGCTTGCCCGCCTAGTAAATATCAATGTATGGGGATTGAATGTTAGTTGTATATGTAGGCTGTTAGATGAATATTCCTAATGCAGTAGGTTGTATCCCAGACTTAGGTTTAAATTGTGTAACATACTCTTTAATGTAGGCCAGGCATGTAAACTATCCACTATTAGTATAGTTCTTTCCCCTTTTGCTAGTTTGTCACATATAAATTGATAAAGAACAAAGAACCAGTTCTAGGCCTCCACCCCAGGAAGGCCGAGCCCAAATCGAAAATCAGCTAGGCCTGTATCGGAAAAACAGGGCCCAAGTCGGGCCATCTCGCATGAGCTGGGTTTGGGCCCATAATTTGCGACTAGTTGTCCATAAATGCAGTCACGTTTTATTATTCTGTAGTAGCACTTTAAATCCGGTTTTATAATCAACTAAGGCTATTTACTGCTTTCAATTGATAGAGACAAACACGACGAGAAACATAGTTGCTATAGGATATCCCTTAAAAATAACAACGAGATGAGCCTCGATAAAAATAAACAAAACGCAGATACGGGGCCCTTGTTAAATGCATATTAGTGAAGCATTCTAGGTTCCAGGACGGGTTGTTTAGCAAATCTCACAACTCTCCTAAAAATAACAATACGTTAGACTCTTTAGGACGCGCCTTAATAAATCTTACCTTCTTAAACTCGGGTGCGCATTTATGTGACCCAAATCCAATTCTCAACGGAGTCGAAATGTGTTTCTAATCACGGGTACATTGATTGTGACGTGGTTCGAGATGCGTGTCCATGACGTTGCAAATTCATTTTTTTTAAAAAAAATAAGAATGAGATGAGCCTCGCCAAATAAAAATGCAAATTGCGGGGCCCTCAGTAAATATTTGCTTTAAAAATTGTTTAGACTTCGGGATGGACCGTTTAGTAAAATTCCACGGTCCTACCCAAAATAAATACGCTAGTCGCTTTAGGCGCGCCTTTAATAATTTAATTTCCTTAAAATCGGGTGCACATTGATGTGACCCAAATCCAAATCTCAACGGAGTCAAAGTGTGTCGACGACCGCGGGTACATTGATTGTAACGCGGTTCGAGATACATTTTCACAACGTTGCAATTCTTGATAAAAACAGTAAATGATAAAAGCGGTTAAAAGTTAAATTTTGCACATAAGTTCACACTTGTATAAAATCAGATAATCAAGCCGAATATAACAGTTGAGCGACCGTGCTAGAACCACGGAACTCGGGAATGCCTAACACCTTCTCCCGGGTTAACAGAATTCCTTATCCGGATTTCTGGTACGCAGACTGTAATATGGAGTCATTCTTTTCCTCGATTCGGGATTAAAATTGGTGACTTGGGACACCCTAAATCTCCCAAGTGGCGACTCTGAAATAATTAAACCAATCCCGTTTCGATTGTCCTTTAATTGGAAAAAACTCCCCTGCGCCCCTCGGGTGCGGAAAAAGGAGGTGTGACAGCTCTGGCGACTCTGCTGGGGAATAAACCCAGAACCACTGGTTCAGGGTTAAGAATTCGAGCTTAGAATAATTGTTATTATTTGGCTTTATTTATTATCTGATTTTATTATTATTTGTTTTAGCCTAAATGTGCAAAATGCTACTTTTACCGCTTTGATATTATTTGAACTGTATATAAACTGTGCCGAAACCCTTCTCTTCTTACCTCTGGGGATGTGCTTACTGGTTGAGACTCCCTATTCTGTTAGTGTCGTACCCTAAATAAAAGAGGCTCGGAAAGTTTCTAAGCCGGCTGGCCTTTTGGTTCCCGGAAAGGAGCTCCTTCCTCAACTCGAGTTGTCCGCTCGGGTACACTGTCTAGAACACCGACCCAGGTTT
The DNA here is from genome assembly GCF_000393655.2 of Nicotiana sylvestris. Lineage (NCBI taxonomy): Eukaryota > Viridiplantae > Streptophyta > Magnoliopsida > Solanales > Solanaceae > Nicotiana > Nicotiana sylvestris. The sequence goes on from NC_091061.1 coordinate 32,097,919, forward strand.
TGAACATAGAATAACGTGACTTCATGCCGGATCCCTAGTAGGAACGCTTATTTGCATCATGTTGCATATGACTTAGGGGACTCAACACAGGGGTTGGGTCCGTCTAGGACTAGCAACCTGATATGAAAAGACCATTCTGATGCATCCTATTGTTGTCCGTGCATTTATTTGTCTCATGCCCGCATGCTGACCGGTGTTTGAATATTTGGAATATTGTGAAAAAAAGAGTGAAATAACGGTTAGGAATTGATTGTTTATTGTTGAAAAAAAAGAAAAAAACAAATACTGTCAAAACTCTGCCAAAATTTTGAAAAAAAAGTCGTTGTTCTGTTTTTCAAAAAAAAATAAAAAAAATAAATAAAATAAATATCAATAGAAATATAGAGTTTGTCTTGTTTTTAAAATGGTTTTTTATGAAAATAATAATAAAAAGAGTCTTGTGTTGTCTTTACTTTTATTATTTGTTGCAAATATATGTATATATATATATATATATATATATATATATATATATGTATATATATATATATATATGAAAATTCAAAAGTTTTGCTTTACTTCAAAATGTATATATATCTTTATTTGTGGCAAAAGTATTTGTTTTGCTAAAGGTCTAGAAAAGTCCTTTCAGGCTCCCAGTTTTCGAAACAAAAATCCAAAATATTTTCCGTTATTGACTTCTTTAGAAAGTTTTATATATATATACGAAAATTCAAAATTCACAAAAAATCGCATATATTTTTGTTTTTATCAGGATAAGTGTCGTTTGTTAAAATCTTATTAATAAATGTGCAGAATGAGCATGATTCCGAATGAACCCTTTTCAATCATGAATAAAATCCCCCTCCAATTGCGGCTCTGGTGGAATGATTTGGGCAAAGAAGGGCATGACGAAATCAAGAAGTATCTGAAAGGCCTCACGAGTTTGTTGGATATCAGGCCACGAGGAGATATCATAAGGGCACTAGTCCCCCACTGGGATCCTGCGCACAATGTCTTCCGTTTCTCAGATTTTGAACTTACCCCAACTTTAGAAGAAATAGCAGGGTATATCGGCAGCACTGAGACTCCTTTGAGGCACAAATATCTGATTGCTCCAAGAGCTGTAGCAATACACCGGTTCCTGGACTCTTTAAAGATAGTCAGAACAATTCATAACCCTGACTTGGCAAAAGGTTTTTGCAGCATGAGTTTCGTATATCAAAGATATGGTCACATAGGAGGATTCGACAAGCCAGAAAACCAGTTGTGCAGCAAAGGTAATCGCCAAAAGTGGGAAGAACATAGACGGATTGCTTTCATGATAACTTTTCTAGGACTACTAGTATTCCCAAGAAAAGATGGGAATATTGACATAAAGATAGCAGGGGTCGTCAGTACGTTGCTCACACAGAGTGATAGTACGTTGGCACCCATGATAGTATCTGATATATTCCGGGCACTCACTTCTTGCAAAGCCGGAGGAAGCTTTTTCGAGGGTTGCAATTTGTTGTTGCAAATGTGGATGACCGAACACCTATGTCACCGAGCCCAGTTTCTGAGCCATGGATCCGCTGGAAAGACCTGCATAGAGGAGTTCTATACCAGAGTTGATGAAACCTACCTACCAGAAGGGGTCACAGCATGGACCTCATATTTCCATACCCTCAACGCTAGTCAAATACAGTGGGCGCTAGGGTGGTTACCGATCGACGAAGTCATATACATGCCAGCAGCCAGGCCCCATTTTCTCTTAATGGGACTTAAAAGTATTCAACCATACGCGCCGCATCGGGTTTTAAGGCAACTTGGGAGGTATCAGATAGTGCCGAAAGATGAGGATCTGAGCATCCAGGTAATCGAGATCAGTCCCGACGGCCAGTTTCCTGAAGCAAGGGTTCGTCAAATTTGGAGCCAATGTCAATACTTAGAAGCAAATACTTGTGTAATGAATCGGGCAAAAGGGGAAGTTTCGCCCGGGTATCAGGCCTGGTACAAAGGGGAGACATCATCTGGAAGACCGACCAAAAGACCTCACCTGCAAGAATTTGCCAAATCTTCACAAGAACAGTGGGGCTGGTTGGCCAAAGAGCAGGAATATCTTGTCAAAGCAGGCAAACTGAAGCAACAAGTTCAGGATATGAGGTTTGAGTGCCAATTACAGTCTGCCGCCCACGAGGGAGAAAAGAGCAGGTTAATCAGAGAAGGCGAGATCCTCAAAGCTCAGATCCGGAGAATGAAAAAAGAGGCTAATAGCCAGCTGAGAAGCCGGGCAGATAAAAGATTGATAGCAGGGTTAAAGGATCAGATTGCGGAATGCCGGGAAGATTTGGAAAAAGCCTGGGACAGCACAGCAAAATTGCGAACCAAGTGGGCAAAGGGTGCGATAGCTCGGAGGCAGCGCCTGCAACGAGTCATAAGGGATTATGAACTGAGCATCGGGACATTAAGGGAAACGAATGCCTCTCTTCAAGAGAGGATCTTCAAGCAAACAACGAGATGCCCAAGCCGACAGAAGGCAATGTTACGAGGCAATGACCAGAATGGAAAGGCAGATGGAGATGTTCCAAGACCGGCTTGCCAGCAATGCACAAACACTAGGATTGAAGAACCGACAGATAAGGCAGTTGTTCGCGGAAAGGGACAACATTCGGGGAAAGATCGACGAGATCGGGCATTACATCTACATGAGATGCCTGGCATGCGAGCAAAAGCCTCGAAAGACCCTCCTTGTTTCCATCATGGGTTGCGTCCACCGAATCATGAATGAGCTGAAAAACCTGCAGAGGGACCTCACACCTAGGGCCGCGGAAAGGCCGAATGATGCCTCGCTGGTCCCTAAGTTGGAAAATTAATCTTTGGTTGAGTCCTGTTTATTTGGCTTTGTCGCTTTTCCATATGTTGTTTTCCTTTCTTTTAGTCAAAACGGGTTAAGAACTGTGGAGTCTGTACTATTGCTATTCCTCGCTTGATGTAATTTGTAATAGCAAAATTTTGAGAATGAATTTAATGATTTCACAAGAATTGTGTGTTTCTTTACTTTGAGGCAGAACTACGCCTGGTCTGATTCACGCGGGGACGTGATACGTAGGCAATCCCCATAAGATTCGACCGCTTTTAATAAATAAATAAAAGAAAATGTAAATAAAATAAAACGCAGAGTTTCGCAAAATACTTTAAAAGAGACGAATGAACAAACCGGAATGACGCATGTGGTTTGAAGCAAAGCATGTAGAAACGGTTAACTGCCTAGGTGCATTGCATCCTCTATGTGTTACGATCAAATCTGTTAAGCTCTAACACTAACAAAGTTTGTTGTTGTCTGATACCAGACAGTTAGTTGTTAAAGAATTCTGGCAACACATTCATACCAAACCAGATCCAAAGGACCGGTAGCAACAAGCATGACCACTTCAGAGAATAGTAATGAGGAAGAAAGGCCGATGAGCCAGTTGCTAAAAGAGGCAATGGAAAAGATTGAAAGGATGGGACTAGAGATGCATGCAATGCAGCTAGCCCTGGCCAAAACGCAAAAGAGCCCTGAGACACTGGGACACGTGCCGGAGTACCCTCACTCTGGCCCTTCCACAAGCCGCCCAAATCCCCTCTATCATCAAGAAAGAAGCCCTCATGATTCCCAAGCTCCACCACCCCATCAACCTCTCCCAACACCCAATATTCCCATTTTTGTGGGACCTGCATCAGCCCCTTTGCAGCGAACGACCAGTGAGCCATTGTTTCAGGCTCACGATACACAATACTATCCCCCTGAGCCTACATTCCACGCACCGGAACCACAGGCTTACAATCCCCATTTGGAAGTACCGGCAGAGGTTGAGAAGCCGGTTAAGGCCCCTGAACAGGATGAAGTGTTAAGAAAGTTCAAAAGCCTGGAGCAATCCTTCAGGAACTTGCACGGGCTGGGCAATCAAGTCAGCGTGGCATACAAAGATCTGTGCCCTTTCCCAGATGTCCAACTCCCGGCTGGGTTCAAGATGCCCAAGTTTGATTTATATGAAGGGCACGGTGATCCCATGGCACATTTGCGGGGATTCTGTAGCAAAATGAGAGGGGCAGGAGGCAAGGATGAGCTTTTGATAGCTTATTTCGGCCAAAGTCTGAGTGGATCTGCACTGGAATGGTATACCAGGCAAGATTTCAGCAGGTGGTACACGTGGGATGATCTGGCGCAGGCTTTTACAGGTCATTTCCAGTACAACCTGGAGATAGTCCCTGACCGTCTCACGTTATTGAGAACTGGGAAGAAACCCGGGGAAAGTTTTCGCGAATTCGGGTTCCGCTGGAGAGAACAAGCAGCTAGGGTCGATCCTCCCATGAGAGAGGGAGAGATGGTAGACTACTTTTTGCAGACATTGGATCCAACCTACTTTGGTCACTTGGTGACAACGGTTGGAAAATCTTTCAACGAGGTGGTCAAAATAGGGGTCATGATAGAAGAAGGTTTGAGGTCGGACAAGATCTTAAACTATTCGGCACTTAAGGCCACAACCCAGGCTATTCAAAGCGGCACGGGAGGTGCGCTAAGAAGAAAGAAAGAAGAGGTTGCCACGATCGAGGCAGGCAGTTGGTCCAGGGCTGGCAGGCCGCACTACAACCAACCCAGGCCTCACAGGTCAAACTACCCATACAACCCACCACAAAATTTCTATCCACCTCGAGAACCACATTGTTCCGTACACCAAGCCCAGGTATACACTCAGCCTCCGGTTCGCCCACAATGGCGCGCACCGGCTCCCCAGAACATATATGCACCACCACAAAACACTTACCCTCCACCAAGGGCATATAGAAATCCTTCAGGGGCAGGTTTCCGGGGAAATCCAGATGCCAGAAATGACAGGTTGCGGAAGCAAAGAACCTTCACCGAACTGGGAGAAACCTACACCGCTGTGTTCCACAAGCTGCGGCAATTGGGTTTGGTTAGTCCTGTCCATACTCGGGAACCAAATCCCCCGCCTCAGAATTTGGATCGTTCAATCAGTTGTGAATACTGTTCAGGGATGCTCGGGCACGATACCGAGAAGTGCTGGAAGTTAAGGCATGCCATACAGGATCTTATTGACACCAATAAGATCGAGGTCCAGACACCGGAGGCTCCTAACATCAACCAAAACCCACTGCCAGCGCACCACGAAACTCACATGATTGAGTTGGTGTGTGAGGGAGGAGAATTAAGAAAACCCTCACAAACAGTGATGATGATCCAAGCTGCCCCAAAAGAAGTCTTAACCAGTGGAGGAACAAATGTACAGTCGCAGGGAGAAGGCGTCAAGCCGGTAGTAATATGGGGGAAGAGCCCGTCCGTCATAGCAAGCAAACCCGAGCCAAGCAAGTTGGTAATACCAGGGATCCTGCCCACACCGGCAGTCATGTTGAAAGGGGTATGTGGAGAACGGGTGACCATAAAGCCGGTGGTCCAACTGCCAATGCTTGACAGCAGGGCTGTGCCCTGGAAATATGAAAAAGCAGTGGTGACGTACCAAGGAAAACAGGTGGAAGAAGTCAGTTGTGAAGCGCAAGGGCTGACTCGATCAGGTCGATGTTTTGCTCCGGTGGAGTTAAGAAAAACCAACCCAGTGGCAACCAAGAAGCCAGTGTCAGAAGAAGAGGCTGAAGACTTCCTGAGGAAGATGAAAGTGCAAGACTATTCTGTGGTTGAGCAGCTGAGAAAAACACCTGCCCAGATCTCACTATTGTCATTACTCCTCCATTCCGAGGAACATCGCCGGGCCCTGTTAAAGATATTGAACGAGGCCCATGTACCCAGTGAGATTTCTGTAAACCACCTGGAAACCATTGCCAGCAAGATTTTCGAGGTGAACAGGGTAACATTCTCAGATGATGACCTGCCGGTGGAAGGTACGGAGCATAACAAAGCTTTATACCTTGCTGTCAAATGTGAAGACTCGGTGGTAACTCGAGTATTGGTGGATAACGGCTCAAGCGCCAATATTTGTCCGTTATCCACCCTGGACCAGTTAAAGATTGACCGTGGAAGAATCCGGGAGAATAGCATCTGTGTCCGGGGGTTTGACGGAAACGGAACCGCCACTGTGGGGGATGTTGTACTTGAATTAACCATTGGTCCGGTCCTATTTACCATGGAATTCCAGGTGTTGGACGCCACGGTATCTTACAACTTGCTGTTAGGACGACCTTGGATTCATGCAGCTAAAGCGGTGCCTTCCACCCTACATCAGACAGTGAAGTTCGAGTGGGAAAGACAAGAGGTCGTGTTGCACGGCGAGGATACAACATGCACCATGGGCGGAACCATTGTGCCTTTCATAGAGACCACTGATGACAAGGGTCCCTGGGTCTACCAGATTCTCGATACAGGGTCGGCCAACAAAATTTCTGAAGGAGAAATCATCCCGCACCCTAGGGTGACTGCCGCAACAGTCATGATGGTATCAGAAATGCTGGGTAATGGGTTTGTGCCGGGAAAAGGCCTGGGAGTTGAACTTCAAGGGATAGTCCAACCTGTCTCCCTTCCTAAGAATCTGGAAACTTTCGGGTTGGGGTTCAAACCAACCGCAGCAGACAGGAAGCAAGCGCGAAAAATGAAGAAGAGAGTCTGGTCTCTGCCTAAACCAGTGCCACGCCTCTCAAGGTCTTTTGTTAAAGCTAGTGCCAAGGGGTCAGCGATCCCAAAGATTCGAGGACCTTTGATCGGCATAAGTGAAGACCTGAATCAGAGTTTTGAGAGACTATTCGCGGATGTCAGTATGGTGGAAGCTGGAGAGGGTTCCAGCAGAGCAGAGATACAATTCGTGGGGCCTGAGGCCAAGACCAACAATTGGACGGTTACTCCTCTTCCTGTCCGAGGGGAGTCTTGGTAGTAGGCTTTGATTAATGTTTTGTTTGTTTGTTTGTTTGATCGGATTATTCAAGGGTGTAATCCCAATTTTACTTTCGTTTTGTAAAAGTGTGAACCCTTTTTATCCTGCAAATTTAATAAAGTTCTTTTCTTTTGTCCCATTTTAATTTCTTGTTTTGTTCTTTTTCTTTCTGAACAGTTCTCTTTTTACTGGTCCTAATGACATGGCATGCACAGCGGATCTTCGACCTAGTCTAATAAATCAATCTGAATCTGACTCAATGATGCAAGAGGTCGTTTGTGATAATGAATCCGAATGTGACGAAGGGGAAGCCTTCGAAGAAATAAACCGAGAACTGTGCCAATTTGAAGAGAAACCCAAGCCTAACCTAAATGACACTGAGGCTGTGAACCTAGGAGACGCTGATAACATCCAAGAGACCAAAATTAGCATCCACATTGAGCCGAATGTCAAAGCAGAATTGATCGAAACTCTCAGGGAATTCAAAGATGTTTTTGCATGGTCATATGATGATATGCCTGGATTGAGCACCAATTTAGTGGTTCACAAACTACCCACTGACCCGGCATACCCTCCGGTCAAGCAAAAACTAAGGAAATTTAAAACAGAAATGAGTGTAAAAATCAAAGAAGAAGTGATCAAGCAGTTGCAATCGAAGGTCATTCGGGTCACTCGATATCCCGAGTGGCTGGCCAATGTGGTACCAGTCCCAAAGAAGGATGGAAAAATCAGGGTGTGCGTCGACTACCGCAACCTCAACAAAGCAAGTCCCAAGGACAATTTCCCGTTACCCAACATTCATATCCTGATCGATAATTGCGCTGGGCGCGAGATCGGATCCTTTGTGGATTGCTATGCGGGTTATCATCAGATCCTAATGGACGAAGAGGATGCTGAGAAGACAGCGTTTATTACGCCATGGGGAACCTACTGCTATCGGGTAATGCCGTTCGGGTTAAAGAACGCCGGGGCAACGTACATGCGAGCAATGACTGCTGTGTTTCATGACATGATACACAAAGAAATAGAGGTGTACGTCGATGATGTGATCATCAAATCTTGGCGTCAGGAGGACCATGTGGCAGACCTAAGGAGATTTTTCCAAAGACTCCGGAGGTATGATATCAAGCTTAACCCGGCCAAATGCGCATTCGGGGTTCCATCAGGAAAGTTGCTAGGATTCATCGTCAGTCGACGGGGGATTGAGTTAGACCCATCCAAAATTGAATCCATCCGAGACTTGCCACCGCCAAGGAACAAAACAGAGGTAATGAGTTTGCTGGGTAGACTCAATTACATCAGCAGGTTCATCGCTCAACTCACAGCAACTTGTGAGCCCATATTTCGGCTACTGAGAAAGGATGCTGCAGTAGGTTGGACGGCAGAGTGTCAGGAGGCTTTCGACCAAATCAAAGGGTATCTGTCTAATCCACCCGTATTGGTCCCGCCTAAGCCCGGGAAACCCCTAATCCTTTACCTGACGGTCTTGGAAAATTCATTTGGTTGTGTACTGGGGCAACATGATGACACAGGGAGGAAGGAGCAAGCCATCTACTATCTTAGCAAGAAATTCACAGTGCATGAGGTCAAGTACACTCAACTCGAGAAAACGTGCTGCGCCCTAACTTGGGTAGCTCAGAAGTTGAAGCACTACCTGTCTTCATATACTACTTATCTCATATCCCGCTTGGACCCATTGAAGTATATCTTTCAGAAACCTATGCCCACGGGAAGGTTGGCAAAATGGCAAATTCTGCTCACAGAGTTTGATATCATCTATGTGACGAGGACGGCCATGAAAGCCCAGGCGCTGGCAGACCATTTGGCAGAGAATCCCGTTGATGAAAAATACGAGCCCTTAAGAACGTATTTTCCTGACGAAGAGGTAATGCATACAAATGAGTTGGAATTGCCTGAGGAACCGGGTTGGAAGCTTTTCTTCGATGGAGCTGCAAACGCGAAAGGGGTTGGAATAGGAGCAGTACTCATTTCTGAAACAGGACGGCATTATCCTGTTACGGCTCAACTACGCTTCTATTGCACCAACAATATGGCCGAGTATGAGGCTTGCATTCTGGGTCTGCGCTTGGCTGCTGACATGGATGTCCAAGACGTCTTGGTCTTGGGAGACTCGGACCTCTTGGTACATCAAATTCAGGGTGAATGGGAAACACGAGATCTAAAGCTCATACCATACCGACAATGCTTGCATGATCTGAGCAAGCAATTTCGATCGGTGAAGTTCAAACACATCCCGAGAGTTCACAATGAGGTTGCGGATGCCTTGGCCACCTTGGCATCAATGCTGCACCACCCTGACAAAATGTATGTTGATCCTCTACACATCCAGGTCCGTGATCAGCACGCCTACTGCAATGCCATAGAAGAAGAAGCAGATGGCGAACCCTGGTTTCATGATATCAAGGAATACCTCAGGATGGGGATATATCCAGAACATACCTCTGGAGACCAAAAAAGAGCCCTCCGGCGTTTGTCGAATGGTTTCTTCCTCAGTGGGGGAATATTGTACAAAAGAACCCCGGATCTGGGATTGTTGAGATGCATAGACGCCAGGCAGGCAACAACGGTTATGGCAGAAGTACATGCTGGAGTTTGTGGGCCACACATGAGTGGATATGTATTGGCAAGAAAAATCCTTCGAACAGGGTGTTATTGGCTCACCATGGAACACGACTGTATCACTTTCGTGAGGAAATGCCATCAGTGCCAGATACATGGAGACTTGATTCACTCTCCGCCAACAGAGTTACATACGATGTCAGCACCCTGGCCGTTTGTAGCATGGGGCATGGATGTCATTGGGCCCATCGAGCCAGCAGCGTCCAACGGTCATAGGTTCATTCTAGTGACCATTGATTACTTCACCAAATGGGTTGAGGCTAAAACCTTCAAATCAGTAACCAAGAAGGCAGTGGTGGACTTTGTTCACTCCCATATCATCTGCAGATTTGGGATCCCAAAAGTGATCATCACGGATAACGGTGCGAATCTTAATAGCAGCCTGATGAGAGAGGTATGCCAACAATTCAAGATTATACACCGCAACTCCACCCCATATCGTCCCAAGGCGAATGGAGCAGTCGAAGCAGCCAATAAGAATATCAAGAAGATACTGCGAAAAATGGTGGAAGGGTCCAGACAATGGCACGAGAAATTACCCTTTGCCTTGTTGGGTTACCGCACTACCGTCCGGACTTCCATAGGCACAACTCCTTATTTGTTGGTGTATGGAACTGAGGCCGTGATACCAGCGGAGGTCGAAATTCCGTCCCTCCGAATTGTCGCTGAAGCCGGGATTGATGATGATGAATGGGTCAAAGCTCGATTGGAACAGTTGAGCCTGATAGATGAGAAAAGATTGGCAGCAGTGTGCCATGGTCAGCTGTACCAGAAGAGAATGGCAAGAGCGTATAATAAGAAGGTGCGCCCCAGGAAGTTTGATGTAGGGCAGCTGGTATTAAAGAAGATCCTCCCACATCAGGTCGAGGCAAAAGGCAAATTCGCCCCAAATTGGCAAGGGCCTTATATCGTGACCCGAGTATTGTCCAACGGTGCTTTGTGTTTGACAGATGTCGAAGGTAGATGTGTCGACATGGCTATCAATTCAGATGCAGTCAAGAGATATTATGCGTAACTTCTTCAATTATGGCAATTTTGGTTTATTTGTTTGTATTTGGCATTTATTGAATAATGAGATGACGGAGGCAATTCTTTCTTCTATCCAAACACTTTTAACCCTCGCTTCCCCCTTTGAGCCTTAAGCAAATTCTTTCAATACCCCTCTTTTGGAATCACTAATGGGAAAGATACGAAAAAAAAAGAAAAGAAAGGAAAAGAAAAGAAAAAGAAAGAAAAGGAAAAGAAAATAAAAAGAAAGAAAAGAAAAATCAAGGAATATAAAACCGTGGGAACTACGTTTGACCTGATTCCTCAAAGAGGATACGTAGGCACCTCACGGCTCGGTCATAGTATGCATCATAGTGGATATACGATGCATAATGTACATAGTGTGCGTAATAGGCACAGCGTGCGTAACGCACATAGCGCAACATAAGTATAAATAATAAATTCCCCAAGCAAGAAAACTGGGGCAGAGGTTATGTTTTTAAGTTCCAACAAAGGTTTGATTCCAAAAGTTGTAGCACATCACCCATCAAATTATCTTCAATTTTATAGCCTTTCTTTAACCCCACACCAAAACCAACATCAACGTCCAAAAGACCTCCCGATCAATGTTCAAGAGATGTCGAGTCAGGCGAATAAGACCGAGAATAATACACCAATCCCCAGCAAAGAAGAGGATCGTAAGACTGGGAACGAATTGATAGTCAAAGGAATCTCCAGAAGAGAGGGTCGTATCTACAACGCCCCGATTCCTCGAAAGAAATAAAATGAGAGAGTCTCATCGGTGAAAACCTTCGCAGGCACCGAGAGGCGATGTAAGATGAGGGATATGAAATGAGAGAGTCTTATTGGTGAAAACCTTCACAGGCACCATAAGGCGCCGGGAGATGAGAGAAAAGAGAGAGTCTCATTAGTGAAAACCCCTCGAAGGGCACTATGAGGCGACGAGACAGATCAGCAAAGCTACCACATTCGAAACGAAATGAACACTCCTTTATCATCCCCAGCAAGTCAAACCATCGGGCAAATCAATTGATACAAATAGACTGGGTCGGAATCTATGGTGCACGCCATGATCACGGGGACCAGTTGTGTCCTCCAGATAAGTTCTTTTGATTGTCTCCTCCCACAAAATATTGGTTCAGAAAGATTTTCTCCTTTCCATATCTTTATTTCTTTTCCTAAAATGTGTCTTTAAAGGATTTTTCAAAGCTTACTACCAGAAACCGAAGGGGAATTCATCCAATGCAGGATAATACAAACAGTCTTAAAGGCCGGCCCCAGGCAATGCAGGGATTGTGCTCGGAAATGTTGGAAGAAGTATGCTCCAAAAGGGAGTGGTTTCGGGAGTTAGAAGCAGACTCCCACATCATGTGTTTAAAGAGAAAGCAGAGAAGGGGATAAATTGAAAACCAATCCCCAGCAGGCTAGAGACCCCCAACAGGCAACTTTGCCCGCCAACCAATTATGGGGACAAAGAGCAAGAAAAGAGGAAGAGAGAAAAATTGCTCGCCAGAAAGGCACCCTCTACCACCACGATTAAAACTGACCAAATCCTTTTGTCTGTTGCAGGGGAACAGAGGATTGATGAGGGCAGCAAGATGCAACGCCATGGAAGTCACCAAAAACCGGGGCAGAAAATTTTCTGCCGATTGTCGAAAATTTTCTCGGAAGAACGGGGAAACAATTTCAATACTTTTAAGTTCTAGGTCGCCCACCAGTATAATGCGGGAATACATTTTAAGTTCTAGGTCGCCCACCAGTATAATGCGAGAATACTTTTAAGTTCTAGGTCGCCCACCAGTATAATGCGGGAATACATTTAAGTTCTAGGTCGCCCACCAGTATAATGCGGGAATACATTTAAGTTCTAGGTCGCCCACCAGTATAATGCGGAAATACTTTTAAGTTCTAGGTCGCCCACCAGTATAATGCGGGAATACTTTTAAGTTCTAGGTCGCCCACCAGTATAATGCGGGAATACTTTTAAGTTCTAGGTCGCCCACCAGTATAATGCGGGAATACATTTAAGTTCTAGGTCGCCCACCAGTATAATGTGGGAATACTTTTTCTAGGTCGCCCACCAGTATAATGCGGGAATACTTTTAAGTTCTAGGTCGCCCACCAGTATAATGCGGGAATACTTTTTCTAGGTCGCCCACCAGTATAATGCGGGAATACTTTTAAGTTCTAGGTCGCCCACCAGTATAATGTGGGAATACTTTTTCTAGGTCGCCCACCAGTATAATGCGGGAATACTTTTAAGTTCTAGGTCGCCCACCAGTATAATGCGGGAATACTTTTTCTAGGTCGCCCACCAGTATAATGCGGGAATACTTTTAAGTTCTAGGTCGCCCACCAGTATAATGCGGGAATACTTTTAAGTTCTAGGTCGCCCACCAGTATAATGCGGGAATACATTTAAGTTCTAGGTCGCCCACCAGTATAATGCGGGAATACTTTTAAGTTCTAGGTCGCCCACCAGTATAATGCGGGAATACATTTAAGTTCTAGGTCGCCCACCAGTATAATGCGGGAATACTTTTTCTAGGTCGCCCACCAGTATAATGCGGGAATACATTTAAGTTCTAGGTCGCCCACCAGTATAATGCGGGAATACTTTTTCTAGGTCGCCCACCAGTATAATGCGGGAATACATTTAAGTTCTAGGTCGCCCACCAGTATAATGCGGGAATACATTTTAAGTTCTAGGTCGCCCACCAGTATAATGCGGGAATACTTTTAAGTTCTAGGTCGCCCACCAGTATAATGCGGGAATACATTTAAGTTCTAGGTCGCCCACCAGTATAATGCGGGAATACATTTTAAGTTCTAGGTCGCCCACCAGTATAATGCGGGAATACATTTAAGTTCTAGGTCGCCCACCAGTATAATGCGGGAATACATTTTAAGTTCTAGGTCGCCCACCAGTATAATGCGGGAATACATTTAAGTTCTAGGTCGCCCACCAGTATAATGCGGGAATACATTTTAAGTTCTAGGTCGCCCACCAGTATAATGCGGGAATACATTTAAGTTCTAGGTCGCCCACCAGTATAATGCGGGAATACATTTTAAGTTCTAGGTCGCCCACCAGTATAATGCGGGAATACATTTAAGTTCTAGGTCGCCCACCAGTATAATGCAAAGTGATGAGAACTGACATTCAGAAAAGGTGAAGGACCAGCCTCATCTCCAAGTTCACAAAATAAAGGCGTCAGAGGAAAACATTAGCTGACAAGAAAGCAAGACAACAAGAACAAGCGGGAGATAGATGAGATCTCATACTCTAGCTTAGCTTCTGGTTTTCCTTTTAGAGCAATGTAATAGGGAGATCGGTTGAGCAGTAGCATCCTACAGCAGCATACAACAGCGCACAACAGCAGCAAACACTACAGTCACACGGTAGTCCCAGCTACCAAAATTTCCCGAACTACATTGACCTGATTCCTGTTCAGCCCGGGATATGTAGGAAACCTCTGAAGCAAAGGTTCGGTCAAATCTTTTTCAAAAAATGCTTCACACGGAGTATTCGGACGGGCAAAAATCGCTCGCTTTATCTTTGCGCGAAAACCCTTCGTGTCTTCGTGCAAAGAGGGGCAGCTGTAAGCACGTGATTTTTGCTTCACGGACAATCGCTCCAAAAGAAAATAAAAATAGTGGCAAAAGGCTTCGCTGTACAATTTTTCGATCTTTCCGTGACATGTGTTGTTAGTCGTTTGTGAGTCTGTCCATTTTGCATCTAGTCATTATCAAACAAAAATACAAAAAATATATGTGGCGTTAAAAGAAAATTCAAAAAAAATATAAATATATGTGCATCGTCCGTTTTAGGTTGTGATTTAACTTACTTAAACATTTTTATTTGGTATGATAATTATGTTGAAATGCCATATTGTTATTTGTTTTAATTTCATTTGTTTTATTAGTTATTTTTATTTTTCTTTAAATTGGAAAACAAAAGGAAGTTGAAATCAATTTGGGCCCAAAAAATAAGACAAAAACAGGCCCAAACCAACGATCTGACCCGGTCCAAACCAGGCCTGCCCTGACCACCTCCCGAAACGATGCCGTATCATGCGTCTGATCTGGGTCGTTCAAGCTCTCGATCCAATGGTTCAGGACCTCTATCAGTAACCCGCTTCAAAACCCGACCCAGGAACCAGCCTGACCCAACCCCTCATTTAAACCAAACGACCTCGTTTCACTACCAAACGACCCCGTCTCATTTCTCAGGATCAGATCTAAGCCGTTGAGATCATCTGATCTAACGGCTCAGATCCAATCAGCCTCCCCGTATATAAGCCTCCTATCGTACCCCGCACCCCCTATACCAACCCCACCCTTCATCGTCCCCAAACCCAAATCTGAAACCCCCCGAACCCTAGCAGCCGCCCCAGTATCCCTCGCCATTAAAGCCGGCGGCATGAACGCCGATGACCGCCTCCTGAACACCCTAGGACCACCTCACTGTCCTGAACACGAATCCACTAACCACGAGCCTCGAATCACTTTCGTTCGTCTCGAATCTTCATTTGAAGATTTGAGTCGAACCCGGATCTATGCCAAACCATCCCATCTTCATACCAGACACTCCCCTGACCTTCCTCGTGACCAAACCAAACTTGGTTTGGTCCGAATCTACCCACAACTCCCTAAAAATCAGATCTGGAAATCCAGACTTTAGAACACATGCACCTGGGGAATCCGGCCGGTTTGGACATGGGTTTGAGGTCTAATAGACCTTAATCAAGGTGTTCTCATGTGAGAACACCCTGATTAAAGTTTGTTCGGCCTCAAAAGTTCGAAGTTGAATCAGATTTGGGTCTGTTTGATTTAAACATTTTCGGTAAGTTTTCCTTTCTTTTGTGTTAGTTTTGATTAAGTGGTCAGCATGTTTCGTTGTGTTTGTTTGTTATTTTTTGTTATTTTTCATTCGGATTTCTTCATCTCTGTAAAGACCTTTTATTTGGTCGATTGGTTTCTGTGTATGATTTAAATGTATCCTATGATAAGCATGTCCGATTAGTATAGTCGTCGCATGAATAAACTTATATAGGTTCCTAGTGACTGACCAAGTTGTCCGAAGCCCTTTAGGTCCCTGTATGTGTTGTTTATTTGAACGACTGATCATTACCTGTTATGATTAGTATAGTCGACTCGATAAATGTCGTCGATCAGTTTTCTATAACTAATGAATCGAATGAGCTAATAATGTCGCATGACTAATTGAACCTTGCCATTGACTGAATGCCCCAGCATTGTTTGAAATGGTTTGTTTGCATTGTGAAACTGACTGAAAAGGTTCAGTCCAGGCAGTTTTGAATTTGAACTTTCATCAGTTCAAAAATGCCCTGATGCTGCAATAGGCAGGGCAGTAATAATCAAGGTCAAGCAGGGGTATTCTGGGGTTTGAAAAAGGCAGAAAAGGTTAGTTTAAATGAAGCTGGCAAGTAGGGTACTAATTAAGATTA
Source organism: Nicotiana sylvestris (assembly GCF_000393655.2). Lineage (NCBI taxonomy): Eukaryota > Viridiplantae > Streptophyta > Magnoliopsida > Solanales > Solanaceae > Nicotiana > Nicotiana sylvestris. The sequence continues at coordinate 32,113,880 of NC_091061.1, forward strand.
AACTAATACTAATGGGGAGCAAGACACAAGGGTATGGGGCTTAAATTGAATAAAAAAGGGATGCCCATAACTCTTGATTAAACAAGACCAGGCGTGGGGAACAAAAGGGGCTGGCACCAAAGATGCTTAGGCATGGGTTTAAAGGGTATGGGTATTCTGCCAATTTGCAGGGCAGGCAGCTCAGCTGCACTAGTGCATTTGGCCTATAAAGAGGCCATTGGAGAACTTAAAGAAGGCTGGACTTTTAGTCTTCAGAAAAAGAGAAAACAAAAGGCTGGACTTTTGAGTCTTCAGAAAGAAAAAAACTTTAGTCTGAAGAGAGGTCTAGTGAGTCCCAAATCACAATAGCGTAAACACAAGGTAGTTTCCAATAGACATTGTAACCAAACACTGCCTGAAAGTTGTACAAGAGTGCATATTGGTCAAAGCTGTCTTGGCCAAGTTCTGTTGCTTGCATTGGCTGAGTTGTTTGTTGGTTGTTGAACTGTTAGTTTTACTGCATTTGAACCCTCAGTTACTGCTGTTATTTCCTTACTCTTTCCTGGGATTGCTGGCTTGGTTTCGACTATCTGCTAGTCCTTGTATTCTGGGAGATATTGTTGGTTATCTGTGGCTGTGGAAAACACTTGGTTTAGTTGGTTGTTGCTGTGTTGTTGCTGTGTGTCTGCTTGCTGCTGTATTTACTGCATACTGCCCAGCTGATCATTCCTTTCTTCTTTTGTTCTCTATACCAGGTACACACCTAATACACTGTCAGATGTAATTGGAAATTGAGGATGAATACAAAAATGAGAAAACCTGAAGAATGTCTTTTATACGTAGATTGTTGCATTAAATATCATGTAATGTAGAATGATTTTTTATTTTGGTTTGGATGCTGGAAGCAGCTTGCCCGCCTAGTAAATATCAATGTATGGGGATTGAATGTTAGTTGTATATGTAGGCTGTTAGATGAATATTCCTAATGCAGTAGGTTGTATCCCAGACTTAGGTTTAAATTGTGTAACATACTCTTTAATGTAGGCCAGGCATGTAAACTATCCACTATTAGTATAGTTCTTTCCCCTTTTGCTAGTTTGTCACATATAAATTGATAAAGAACAAAGAATCAGTTCTAGGCCTCCACCCCAGGAAGGCCGAGCCCAAATCGAAAATCAGCTAGGCCTGTATCGGAAAAACAGGGCCCAAGTCGGGCCATCTCGCATGAGCTGGGTTTGGGCCCATAATTTGCGACTAGTTGTCCATAAATGCAGTCACGTTTTATTATTCTATAGTAGCACTTTAAATCCGGTTTTATAATCAACTAAGGCTATTTACTGCTTTCAATTGATAGAGACAAACACGACGAGAAACATAGTTGCTATAGGATATCCCTTAAAAAATAACAACGAGATGAGCCTCGATAAAAATAAACAAAACGCAGATACGGGGCCCTTGTTAAATGCATATTAGTGAGGCATTTAGTTTCCAGGACGGGTTGTTTAGCAAATCTCACAACTCTCCTAAAAATAACAATGCGTTAGACTCTTTAGGACGCGCCTTAATAAATCTTACCTTCTTAAACTCGGGTGCGCATTTATGTGACCCAAATCCAATTCTCAACGGAGTCGAAATGTGTTTCTAATCACGGGTACATTGATTGTGACGTGGTTCGAGATGCGTGTCCATGACGTTGCAAATTCATTTTTTTTTAAAAAAAATAAGAATGAGATGAGCCTCGCCAAATAAAAATGCAAATTGCGGGGCCCTCAGTAAATATTTGCTTTAAAAATTGTTTAGACTTCGGGATGGACCGTTTAGTAAAATTCCACGGTCCTACCCAAAATAAATACGCTAGTCGCTTTAGGCGCGCCTTTAATAATTTAATTTCCTTAAAATCGGGTGCACATTGATGTGACCCAAATCCAAATCTCAACGGAGTCAAAGTGTGTCGACGACCGCGGGTACATTGATTGTAACGCGGTTCGAGATACATTTTCACAACGTTGCAATTCTTGATAAAAACAGTAAATGATAAAAGCGGTTAAAAGTTAAATTTTGCACATAAGTTCACACTTGTATAAAATCAGATAATCAAGCCGAATATAACAGTTGAGCGACCGTGCTAGAACCACGGAACTCGGGAATGCCTAACACCTTCTCCCGGGTTAACAGAATTCCTTATCCGGATTTCTGGTACGCAGACTGTAATATGGAGTCATTCTTTTCCTCGATTCGGGATTAAAATTGGTGACTTGGGACACCCTAAATCTCCCAAGTGGAGACTCTGAAATAATTAAACCAATCCCGTTTCGATTGTCCTTTAAATTGGAAAAAAAACTCCCCTGCGCCCCTCAGGCGCGGAAAAAGGAGGTGTGACACTCACTCTGTGCATTTGTCAGATCCCGATGTAATATGTCATTTTCGGGCAATTGAGTGAGTACTGGTGGTTTAACTTGCTTGTTTTCACTGCACAACCAACAAAAATATAAGCTACTAAATTAATAAATGCTTTCCATATGGCTATATCACTTCACTTACAAGTCGTAATGTGATGAAATTCCATGATGGACATTTTCAATTAGGTGATGACTACCGGAAGGGCCACTTGTAAAATTCATATCTGGTCGGTACCCCCTATTAAATATATGAGCGTTAATACAAATTCAATACACTAAAAATATACATAATTAACACAAATGAAAATTGAAGTTTACCACTCGTCTTGTGATTTATGGAAAGCAGGGTATAAATTATTTTCTCGCTGCTCATTCGTCGGCGGTGATAAGTTTAAATCAAGGAAAACTCTTTCATTTGGAACCTGTCCGGAAAAAACTGCTCCAGAATAACCACCCGATGACTGGGGGTTATCTCTACTACGCACAACCTCATTTTTTGGAACGTCTTCGACCTTCACATACATCTCCAACATTGTGATTACAAGAAATTCCCGGCATTCATCTGGAGTCCTCAGAAAATCACTCAAAGTTTCATCATCGTCGATGTTAAACTCCGAGTAAAAAGCAACTCCTTGCAGAGTGACGGAATACAGATATTTTTCGGTTACTTTAAGTATCACTGAACGTTTCCTCACACTCATTTTTTTTGCATAACAACGATATCAATTTATCGTACTCTATTGTAAGTGGCAATTTAACATGATACTGAGCAGGTAAACTGTAATCCACGGAGTTATTCTCCATCACAACTTCTCCATCACAACCTCACCCTCCCCCCCAATATAATGAAACTCTTATTCTACGCTCTTTAGACATAATGAAAAAATGCTAGAGAATTTAACAACAATAAACGTTTCAACAAGAGTATGGAAATGGCTAACCGGGAAATTTCTATGCTATACACCTTTTGAATGAATTTCTATACAATTCTAACCTCTTTATATAGGAAATGGCTAGCCGGATTTGATTTTATATATATAGCGCCCAACAAGTGGGCACTATACGCTTTTGAATTATTGTAGTCAAGAATTATTGGTGGGGCCAGGAAAAAGGTGTATAGCGCCCAAATACTGGACGCTATACATAAAGTTTTATGTATAGCGCCGGGTATTTGGGCGTTATACCTGTTAGTGTCAGCTTTCTATGTATAGCGCCCAAATACTGGACGCTATACATTAACGGCACAGTTAACATTAATGTATAGCGTCCAGTATTTGGGTGCTATATATAAAAATATCATTTGTTTTACACCTATTAAGATGCTACTTGTCCAAAAAAACCACATTTTGGTTCCGAACTCTAAAATATTGAACGTATGCTTTTAAATTGTAGTCTCCCATTTTTTCTGTACACTACAAAAAAAGAATGTTTCTATATAGTATAATTGAACGTTAGCACTGACCTTTTCAGCTTTCACCACAAGATTTTGTAGTATTAAATACTAATACAACATTTTTGGGATCTTTATGGAACTAGCTAGTCCTATCTAGTATTTACCTTTTTTAGTCGGTATATATAGATTGTGTATTAATTAATATAATTATACATATAAACATGGTTTATTGTATATGCTATATATTTATGACTATTTTTAGTTCAAGTAGTTGGATGAGCGACTATTTAAGTTAATTTAAAAAAAAAATAGAACCTTTTATGAAACATTTTTATTGACTGCGATCGGCCACCATGAATTTTCTATTTGTATACAAGGATTAATTCTGTACATGGTGTTGGGATATACTATTAACCATGCGGTTTAGACATAGTATTATAATTTATTCTTTATGGAATAATTGTTTATTTAATTTATTCAATTCAATAAAGTACTATTTTAAATAGATCATTTGTTACATGTGTGTCCTTTTAGTTATGTAGTAGACAATTTAGTGTATGGAGTCTTAGCTCATGCACAGAAGATTAAATTGTTGGTTCTCATAATTAATAAACTATGTTCACAATCAAAGATATTGTTGGACAAAATATCTTGATGATTGTAGCACAAGATTATCGTATAATTTGTCTTGATTATGAGAGTAGTTTTACTCCTACTTCTTGTGCTAGTATTCAGTGTACATTGAACGGACCAAGTAGAGAAAAGATGTTTTTGTACTGAATATATAAAACATTTTCTCTAATTCATTAAATGAGCTTATGCTCCTAATCTTGATATAATTATTATGATCAATATAATTTGTTTATTATTTTGATTTATCAAAAGGTACGACTCTATTTAGAGTTAATATATGCCTAATAGATTGGACAATAACGAATAACATTTGTGAATAATAATTAGTTGATAGAATTCATGACTCGGTTTTGGGTTTGATGATACCCGTTTATGTAAGCTTATATGTTTTCATGTGAAAACTTGGCCGGTGAATTTTGTATCCGTCACATGAAATAGTTTAAGCGAAATTATAAAGGATTTAATTAGTTAATTGAATTAAATTTTCAGTGATTTAATTTAATTAATTGGTATTTGAAATCTTAACATGGGGAATTAAAATAAGTGTTAATGAATTTTCAAAATTCATATTGAGGATTTCAATTGCAGTTTTTTAGTGAAATAAATTGCAATTAATTATAGTAAGAATTAATTCATGCCAATTTCAAATTAATACTATAATTAGTAGCCTCTTATTATTTTTGTGGTCCCTGCTATACCTAGTAAAAATCTGGACCGACTTGGGTAAAAAGTAGTTTGGGAGAAAAGTTATCCTTTTGAGTTAGAGTAGGATTCTACTTGCAGAATCCTACACGTTTTTATGCCCCTATTGTGGCTTAATTTCGGGTCTATTAAAGGAAGACTAGTTTCACCTAATACCTTACCTTTCAGTTGTATTGATCTTGCTCACCCAATAGTAAAATCGTCTAAGGTTTTACTAGGCAAATAGCAGAAGACTGCAACCCTCGATTCTTGCTGCTTGGAAGGTTTGTGAAACTACTTCAAGAGGTTAGTGATTCTAATCTTGTTATTATTGCGTTGTCTAGTTCACATGTATTTGATGTCTGGTTTGTATGCTTGTTTCCGCTGCGCATGTTCTAACAATTGGTATCATACACCGTCTTACATCTAACTAGATAATGTAATACATCATGCATAGAGTAATATTAAAACATGTTATTTATTGATACATATTTGGGATGATTATTCTATGTTAAAAACGTGATTATATTTATTAGTATCTTAATTCTGTAATTCTGAAATTATGAATTAATATACACATGTATAAACAGTGATGTTATATTTAAATAACAGTCTGTTCAAATTACGTTTTTTGCTGAATAGCAATTTTTTTTGATAAAAACGTGACTGTGTTTTTGAACGTTATTAATGCTGTAATTATGGGTTAATATACATATGCATAAATAGTGAAATAATACCATTAATCTATTTAGTTGCATTCTGTCCATAATCACAGTGTTATATTAATAAAAACTTGACTGTTTTGTATGATATGAGTTCTGTATTTTTGGATTAATATACAGAATTATGAACAATATCGTTTTTGACTAGTGAAAACATACTGTTTTTATAATTCTATCTAAACACGTTTTTATTAAATATAAAAAAAATTATTTTGAGTTCTGAAATCATGTGTTAACAAACATCAGTATATTATGTGATTTGAACAAGTCAAAATAATTAAAAACCCTTAAAAACGCCAAAAATAGAATTCTAGTCACGCGTAAAATTCTGAAATTCTGTCGAACTCCGATTGACCTCAAATTTGGTAGGTTCATCGAAAAAGGTCCAACTTAAAAAAATCATCAGCTTTGCTAATGTCGAACGCCGTTTTTTGGGCATTCAGGGTCGTTTAGATGGAGTTTTGGCCTTTTTTCTATTTTCTGGAATTTTGTTTTACTAAAAAAAAATATTAATAGAAATCTGTGATGGCAGGATTCAATTCCCATTGTTTCCAATCATGTTTTACAGTAATATAATGAATTTATATGTTGACATAGGTCTTCTTCCACATCAGATAAATTCATTATAGATGATTACTGTAGTTTTGCCTCTAGTTATTTCATTACTTGTATTAACTCTCCAACTGAGTTACATGTTGATTGAATGAAACTAGAGTTTATAATAGTGATATTTACCTATCTTAAATTAATAGTTTACTCTCCATCTGAGTTAGTCCTGTTTAAATTTATGGGGTTAATATCTTACATCACTCAAATATTTTGCATGAATAGTTAAGTTTACCTAACAAATCTAAATGTTCAATGAGCATGGTTATATGTATAATGTGCCTTTTTTTATCATTCTAAATACATAACTAATGATCTATTTAATGTGAATATCTCTCAAATTAACCATGTCTTCATTCAACCCACTTACCTCAATTTTGAACCAAAACAAGTTAGAAGGACCGAATTATGTTGACTCGAAAAGGAACCTTGATATTGTCCTAATTGCTGAAGGTTACAAATTTGTAATCACTGAGGAGTGCCCAGAAAAACCTGAAAATGCTACTGATGATCAGGTTAAGGCCTATGATAAATGGGTTAAGGCTGATAAGATGGCACGATGTTACATTCTTGCCTCTATGGTGAATGTTTTGCAACATCAGCATCAGTCTATGGGGTCTGCTTATGATATGCTCAAAAGTCTCAAAGAGATGTTCGATGAGCAAAATCATGCAGCTAAGCAGACAGCCATGAAATCCCTTTTGAACACCAAGATGGTTGAAAGATCATCGGTCATGGACCATGTTCTGAAGATGATGAGTCTTCTGAATGAACTGGAGGTCTTTGGAGCTATGATTGATAAAAAGTCTCAAGTTGAGATGGTCCTGCAGACTCTGCCTGACAGATTTCAATAATTTCACTTGAACTATAATATGAACAAAATGGATTTGTCACTAGCGAAATTATTGAATGAGCTGCAAGCGGCAGAATCTATTATCAAACAACAAGCTCTAGTTGTAGCACTCAATGTTGAGAAAACTTCCATTTCTAAGTCGAAAATCAATAAGAAAAAGAAGAAGGCTTAAAAAGTTCTGGCACCTGGTGGTGCGACTGGTGTGAAAAAATCCAAAGGCAAGTGCTATCATTGTAAGCAACCTGGGCATCACAAGAAGCAATGCCCTGCCTATCTGGCAAAGTTGAATAAGCAAGGTAATTCAAATTTAAATGTCATTGAAACTTGTTTAGCGACTGTTTCTACCATGTTTTGGTGTGTAGATTCGGGAGCCACTAATCATATCTACACTACTTTGCAGGGGTTTCAGGAAATGCGGTGGCTAAGTGAGAATGAAGTTTGCGTTTTTCAAGCCAATGGCGAGCCAGCACCAGCTTTAGCGTTAGGAGATATTAGAGTTTTGTTTAGTAGTGATAGGGTTTTAGTTTTAAAAGATGTTCTTTATGTACCTTCTATTATAAGGAATTTGAATTTCGGTTTCGAAAATAATGGATGCTGGTTATAATGTTTATTTTGCTAATAACTCTGCTGTTATTAAGTTTAATAAACGTTTTATCTACACTGCTGCTAGAGTACATGACCTTTTTATTCTTGATATATCTCCTCATGTGCTACAACAACCAAAAGAACTAAATAACATTAATCTACCACATAAAAGAAAACGTATTTCTGAATTGAGTCAAACTTATTTATGACACTTACGTCTAGGCCACATAAATCTAAATAGGATTTCGAACTTGGTCTTTGATGGACCTTTGAGTTCATTGAAAGTGGTGTCACTACCAACATGCAAATCCTATTTATAAGGCAAAATGACCAAGAGACATTTCCCCTCAAAATAAAATAGAGCCAGTGATAAGCTAGAATTAATTCACTCTAATTTGTGTAGTCCTATGAATATACAAGCAAGAGGTGGTTTTAAGTATTTTGTGACTTTCACAGATGATTACTCAAAATATGGATATATTTATCTATTGCGACATAAGTCTGAATGCTTTGAGAAATTCAAAGAACTTAAGACGGAAACGGAGAAACGACATGATAAATATATCAAAATATTGCGATCTGATCGTGGTGGTGAATACCTTTCTACGAAATTCATAAAATACCTATGAGATAATGGAATTATATCTCAATTATCTGCCCCAGGAACACCACAACAAAATGGTGTCGCAGAAAGAAGAAATAGGACCCTTATGGAAATGGTTAGATCAATATTAAGTTATTCCGATTTACCTTCTTCCTTTTGGGGATATGCTTTAGAAACATCAAACTACATTCTAAATTTGGTTCCTTCAAAGTTAGTACCTTCAACTCCGGTATAATTGTGGATGGGGCGCAAGGTAAGTTTACGGCATATTTGGGTTTGGGGTTGTCCAGCACATGTGCGGAAAGGGAAAGCGGATAAATTGGAATCAAGGATAGAAGTATGCATTTTTATTGGATATCCAAAAGGAACAAAAGGCAGTTTGTTTTATTATCCCAAAGAAAAAAGGTAACTGTTACAACAAATGCCAGATTTTTAGAAGAGGGCTATCTAACGAACCATATTCCTAGAAGTAAACTAGTTTTACAGGAATTAAACAATGGAGTAACTAAAGACTCATCTCTAGAACGTATCCCGGAAGCCAGTATTGGCATACCACTGCATTATCGTAGTGGGAGAAATATCAATAGGCAGCAGATTGCACAAGAGCAATTGCCTGACATCCCATTACCCCAAAGTAGTGGGAGTAATGTTGAGCAACCTCAGATTGTTGAACAACCTGAAATTGTTTTGCAACCTGCACTCCAGGAATAAGTTAATGATATCTTAGCACCGCAAGGTGTGGAGGATAACATTGAGGCTTCAGTTCCAGGAAATAATGATGTGATTCAACAATAAAATCAGCCTCCATATGTAGTGACTAGTCGTAGTGGGAGAATTATTAGAAAACCTCTCCGGTTTGCGCTCTTGGGAGAATCTTATGATAGAATCCCTGAAGAGCCTAATACAGAACCTATTAATTACGACGAAGCACTACATGATGCAGATGCTGATAAATGGGTTGATGCTATGAAATCTGAAATGGATTCCATGTACTCTAATCAAGTCTGGGATCCTATAGAACCACCCACTGGAGTCAAACTCATAGGTTGTAAATGGATTTATAAGAAAAAGAGAGGAGTGGATAGAAAAGTGCAAACTTTTAAAGCTAGGCTTGTTGCAAAAGTGTTTACTTAAAAAGAAGGGATCGATTATGAGGAAACTTTTTCTCCGGTAGCCATGCTTAAATCCATTAGGATTCTCTTATCCATTGCTGCTCATTACGATTATAAAATATGGCAAATGGATGTCAAGACCGCTTTTCTAAGTGGAAGTCTTGATGATGCATCTATATGGCACAACCAGTCGGTTTCATAAAAAGTGGCAATGAGCACATGTTGTGTAAATTAAAGAAATCCATTTATGGATTGAAATAAGCTTCTAGGGCATGGAACACTTGTTTTGACACATCGATTAAGACCTTCAGTTTTGATCAATGTGAAAATGATTCTTGTGTCTATAAGAAGTGGAATGGAGATAAACTTACATTTTTGGTTTTGTACGTAGATGATATTTTGCTCATAGGAAATAATGTGAGCATGTTGAATTCAGTAAAGTAATGGTTGTCCTCACGTTTCAATATGAAAGACTTGGGACAGGCAGCACATATCCTTGGGATCAAGCTTTTGCGAGATCACAAGCAAAGGATATTAGGCTTGTCCCAATCACTTTATATTGATACTATTCTCACCAGGTTTAGCATGCAAGATTCCAAGAACGGGTTTCTCCCCTTTAGACATGGAATCTCTCTGTCAAAATATCAGTCCCCAAAAATGACTGATGAGATAGAAAAGATGAAGGTGGTTCCTTATGCTTCTGCTGTAGAGAGTCTTATGTATGTTATGCTATGTACTAGACCTGATATTTGCTTTGCTGTTGGCATGGTTAGTAGATTTCAGTCTAACCCTGGTCGAGAACACTGGACTACTGTTAAGCATATAATCAAGTACTTGAAGAGGACTAGTGATTATATGTTGGTGTATCACTCAGGTGATCTTGCACCCATTGGCTATACTGATTCAGATTTCCAATCAGATAGAGACTCTAGAAAATCTACCTCAGGATATGTTTTTACCTTAGGAGGTGGAGCCATAAGTTGGAGGAGCATCAAGAAATCATGTGTTGCTGATTCCACCATGGAAGTCGAATGTGTGGTTGCATCTGAGGCGGCTAAAGAGGTTGTTTGGCTCAGGAACTTTCTAAAAGAGTTTAATGTGGTTCCTTCAGTTCAAGCACCAATTGTACTTTATTGTGACAATAGTGGTGCAGTTGCAAACTCGAAGGAACCAAGAAGCCATAAAAGGAGTAAGCATATTGAGCGTAAATATCACTTAATTCGGGACATAACTCAGAGAGCTAATGCAAGAGTGTTGAAGATTGTGTTAGAGGACAATTTGGCAGACCCGTTTACAAAGAGCTTGACACAGAAGATTTTTGACAAGCATGTAGAAGGAATGGGTGTTAGAGTAGTAGACGCATGGTTATGAGTCTAAGTGGGAGATTGTTGGGATATACTATTAACCATACGGTTTAGACATAGTATTATAATTTATTCTTTATGGAACAATTATTTATTTAATTTATTCAATTCAATAAAGTACTATTTTAAATAGATCATTTGTTACATGCGTGTCCTTTTAGTTATGTAGTAGACAATTTAGTGTATGGAGTCTTAGCTCATGCACAAAAGATTAAATTGTTGGTTCTCATAATTAATAAACTATGTCCACAATCAAAGATATTGTTGGACAAAATATCTTGATGATTATAGCACAAGATTATAGTATAATTTGTCTTGATTATGAGAGTAATTTTACTCCTACTTCTTGTGCTAGTGTACTCAGTGTATATTGAACGGACCAAGTAGAGAAAAGATATTTTTGTACTAAATATATAAAACATTTTCTCTAATTCATTAAATGATCTTATACTCCTAATCTTGATATAATTATTATGATCAATGTAATTTGTTTATTGTTTTGATTTATCAAAAGGTACGACTCTATTTAGAGTTAGTATATGCCTAATAGATTGGACAATAATGAATAACATTTGTGAATAATAATTAGTTGATAGAATTCATGACTCGGTTTTGGGTTTGATGATACCCGTTTATGTAAGCTTATAAGTTTCCATGTGAAAACCCGGCCGGTGGATTTTGTATCCGTCACATGAAATAGTTTAAGCAAAATTATAAAGGATTTAATTAGTTAATTGAATTAAATTTTCAGTGATTTAATTTAATTAACTGGTATTAGAAATCTTAACACGGGGAGTTAAAATAAATGTTAATGAATTTTCGAAATTCATATTGAGGAGTTCAATTACAGTTTTTTTTATTGGAATAAATTGTAATTAATTATAGTAAAAATTAATTCATGCCAATTTCGAATTAATACTATAATTAGTAGCCTCTTATTATTTCTGTGGTCTCTGCTATACCTAGTAAAAACCTGGATAGACTTGGATAAAAAGTAGCTTGGGAGAAAGTTATCCTTTTGAGTTAGAGTAGGATTCTACTTGTAGAATCCTACACGTTTTTAAGCCCCTATTGTGGCTTAATTTCGGGTCTATTAAAGAAAGACTAGTTTCACCTAATACTTTACCTTTCAGTTATATTGTTCTTGCCCACCCAATAGCAAAATCGCCCAAGGTTTTACTAGGCAAATAGCAGAAGACTGCAACCCTAGATTCTTGCTGCTTGGAAGGTTTGTGCAACTATTTCAAGAGGTTAGTGCTTCTAATCTCGTTATTATTACGTTGTCTAGTTCACATGTATTTGATGTCTGGTTTATATGCTTGCTTCTGCTTCGCATATTCTAACACATGAATTTATTAATGCAAGAGCCCACTATTCCAACTTCCAATGGGAACAGGCTGAGCCAAATTAGCCATACTTTATGCAATGTTTTGGGTTGTACTTTTGTTCCTTCATTGTTTATACATCTGTCTCTCCTTCTACCTCAGGTTTATTTTCTTTTTTATTCATAACAATAATGACAGAGAAGGAGAATGACCACCAAAGGATGTGGTGCAGTGGATGAGACTGCTCCTCCCTTAACTAGAGGTCTCGAGTTCGAGCCTTAGATATGGAAAAATACTTGGTAGGGAGCGCTTCCTCCTGAATGGGGCCCTACACGGTGCGAATCCGGATATAGTCGGGCTCCAATACGGATACCGAACACCGGATGGGAAACAAAAAAAAGAGAGAAGGAGAATGAGTTCTAATGTTAATGTTCTTAACAAAGAACCAATAGTTCTTTATTGACTAATAAGAGATTTCATGTGTGTCTCTTACATTTTGAATCTATACTGAACTCTAATGTTTTTAAGGTAATCGCAATACATGTTTATGTCAAATAATATATAGCGTCTAATGCACGACTAGCTTAACAACTGTATATACATGCTATATTCTAGGAACCTATACGGATATTGAAATATTCCTGACAACTGTAACTTTTAACGGGAGATTTCATCAGTGTTCTTAACGTTTTAAGATTTATTGTATATTTCAATGTTTAAAGAATCTCAAATGCCAACTTGGCCTTTTTAAATCTCACGAGTGTTTTTAACATTTTAAGACTTCATGAGTGCTTTTAATAGGAGATTTATTCTTTGGAAACATCTAATATCTGCGCTATGGTGTACATTAAACTTTTGGAAACATCTAACCGCAGGTAAGCCGTCTTCTTTGCTTTCACTTTACCTTGGACAACTACATTCCACCATCAGTCCCCTTTGTGCCTACCGGTGCAGCCCGAAGATATCCCTAACACCTCTCTCATTGCCTTCCTTATACAGTCCGCCATCGTCGACCACATAGTATTTGCGTCCCCACTACTTCTCCAAGCTCCCATTGCCGATAGCCTTCCTTCCAACTCGGATAAAGATCAGGAGTTGGAAGGAAGGCTATCGGCAATGGGAGCTTGGAGAAGTAGTGGGGACGCAAACACTATGTGGTCGACGACGACGGACTATATAAGGAAGGCGGCGAGAGAGGTGTTAGGGATATCTTCGGGCCGCATCGGTGGCCACAAAGGAGACTGGTGGTGGAATGCAGTTGTTCAAGGTAAAGTGGAAGCAAAGAAGATGGCTTACCTGCGGTTAGTAGGGAGCACTAGCGAGGAGGAGAACAGAGCGAACAGTGAGAGGTATAAGGTAGCTAGGAAGGAGGTGAAGATGACAGTAACGGAGGCTAAGACGACAGATTTTGTTGGTCTGTATGAGGAACTAGGGAACAAAAGTGAGGAGAAGAAGTTATTCCGACTCGGTAAGGTGAGAGAGAGGATGGCTCGGGATTTGGACCAAGTGAGGTTCATAAAAGATGATGACGACACAGTTTTGATGGGGGATGACCAAATTAAGAGGAGATGGCAGACCTACTTTCATAAACTTCTAAATGAAGAAGGGGATCAGGATATTGTACTAGGTGAATTGAGGAATGCCGATAGTCCCCATGAATTAAATTATTGTAGGGACATTGAGGTCGATGAGGTCATGGAGGCAATGCGTAAGATGAGAAGGGGCAGAGCTACCGGGCCAGACGAAATTCCGGTTGAACTTTGGAGGTGTATGGATAGAGCAGGTTTGGAATGGCTTACTGGGTTGTTTAATGTTATATTCAAGACTAATATAATGCCTGAAGAGTGGAGGTGGAGTACAATGGCTCCATTGTATAAGAACAAACGCGGTATCCAGAGTTGTAACAACTATAAGAGTATCAAATTACTAAGTCATACCATGAAAGTCTGGGAGAGAGTGGTAGAAATGAGAGTGCGAAGGACGGTGTCTATTTCAGAAAACCAGTTCGGGTTCATGCCGGGGCGATCTACCACAGAAGCTATCCGCCTTATTAGGAGGATGGTGGAACAATACAGGGATAAGAAGAAGGATCTCCACATGGTATTTATTGATCTAGAGAAAGCGTACGACAAGGTTCCTAGGGAGGTCTTATGAAACTGCTTAGAGGTTAAAGGGGTCTCGGTTGCCTACATTAGGGTGATAAAAGACATGTATGATGGAGCTAAGACTCGGGTTAGGACAGTAGGAGGCGACTCCATGCATTTTCCGGTTGTTACAGGGTTGCACCAAGGGTATGCGTTCAACCCTTTCCTATTTGCCCTGGTGATGGATGCACTAACTTATCATATTCAAGGGGAGGTGTCATGGTGCATGCTATTTGCTGATGATATAGTTCTAATTGACGAGACACGAGGCAGAGTCAACGAGAGGCTAGAGGTTTGGAGATATGCCCTTGAGTCTAAAGGTTTCAGGTTGAGCAGGACGAAGATGGAATACCTCGAGTGCAAATTTGGGGCCGAGCCGACGGAAGCGGGAGTGGAAGTGAGGCTTGATTCTCAAGTCATTCCTAAGAGGGGTAGTTTCAAGTACCTTGGGTCAGTTATTCAGGGATCGGGAGATCGACGAGGATGTCACACACCGTATAGGGGTGGGGTGGATGAAGTGGAGGTTAGTGTCGGGAGTCCTGTGTGACAAGAAAGTGCCACCGTTACTAAAAGGAAAGTTTTATAGAGCAGTGGTTAGGCCTGCCATGTTGTATGGGACTGAGTGTTGGCCAGTTAAGAACTCACACATCCAGAAGATGAAAGTAGCTGGGATGAGGATGTTGAGGTGGATGTGCAGGCATACAAGGATGGATAAGATTAGGATTGAAGATATTCGAGAGAAGGTGGGCGTCGCCCCCATGGAGGACAAGATGCGGGAAGCAAGACTCGGATGGTTCGGGCACATTCAGAGGAGGAGCATTGATGCACCGGTGAGGAGGTGTGAGCGACTGGCTGTGGTGGGCACAGGGAGAGGTAAGGGGAGACCTAAAAAGTATTGTGGAGAGGTGATCAGGCAAGACATGGCGTGACTTAGGATTACTTAGGACATGACCCTTGATAGGGAATTGTGGAGGTCGAGCATTAAGGTTGTAGGTTAGAGGGAAGTTGTGAATATTTCTACAGCGCACTAGAGTGAGACTAGCTAGTTAGAAGTTAGTCTTAGGATGATACTTGTCAGCTACTGATGCGGGGTTTTATCTACTTGATATTATTATACCTTCCATCTTTTTTGTGTTTTCTATATTTCTTATATTGCTGTTATTTTATTTTTTTATGTTATGTTATGTTATTTTATTATGAGTCTATTGATAATACTAACATATCGTTTCTTGTTGCTTTCTTGAGCCGAGGGTCTCCTGGAAACAACATCTCTGCCCCTCGGGATAGGGGTAAGGTCTACGTACATATTACCCTCCTCAGACCTCACTTGTGGAATTATACTGGACCGTTGTTGTTGTTAAACCTCAACTTAACCTAACATACAACTTAGTATGAAATACCTATCAATTTTGATTACCTAAGACCCTATACCAAGGTCTAGGTATATGTGGTCATTAATGCGTGGATTTTTCTTTATTGACTAATATATAAGAGATTTCATGTGTGTCTTTTGCGTTTTGAATCTGCACTGAACTCTCAATGTTTTTAAGGTAATCACAATACATGTTTATGTCAAATAATATTTAGCGTCTAACGCACGATAAACTTAACAACTATATATATATATATGTCATTATTCAGGAACTTATACAGATATCGAAATATTCCTGACAACCGTTACTTTTAACAAAAAATTTCATGAGTGTTTTTAATATTTTAACATATATCCTACAACTTAGACTTCAAAGAATCTCAAATGCTAGTTTGGTGGCACCAAAGAGCCCATAGTTCTTATGTAAACAACCTTTGTCACCATCTCAATGTTTAGTCCTTCATTCCTCTCTCTCTTTTTGAGAAAATTTACATTATTATTAAAAACTGGAATCGTCTTTTTATTCAGAGAAAAGAGTAACTTTATTTGACAAACATCGATTTTGTGTAAATACTACTCTATCAGTTATAAATAAATTTTTATCTATATATATGATGCACGTCAAGTACTTTTTATGATTCGTCGTATATAGGTATATGTGGTCATTGCGTGGATTATTCTTTAAGACAAAAAAAGGAACTTGTGAAAAAATATTTGTTTTTCTTAATTATGCAACATTCAGAAGAGTCTGGAACCCAATTGTAGTTTTTTTGGACTCAAATTACCTTAATAAGTGTAAAAAAAATACATTTCTATATATAACATGAAAAAATTGTGGGCCCCTCCAGTCACACAAAAGGTTAAGAACGTAGGTCCCACATCATAGTAGAGCATCGTATTATTGTGGTTTAACTCCTTCGTCTTCAACTTTTCACACAAAGCACTACATCGAGGTATTTCGATTTATTTTATGTCAAAACTTGTATAATAATGCATATTAGTTGATTGAATGTGTTTCCATGTCGTTTTGTGTTTTATTTGCGAAACTAGTATGTTATATTTATCCGGACTTAGATATTATTGTTCTAAACAAAATGTAAAATTGAGATTTAATTTTTTATGTTAATATTCGGATTTAGATATTAGTGTTTCCATGTCGTTTTGTGTTTTATTTGAGAAATAAGTATGTTATATGTATTTTTGTGAATGTTATGTGATTAAAATGTATTTGTTGTTTATATTTAGTTTATTTATTAGCATAGTAAAATGTAGAACCTTTTAGCGTAGTAAACTGTATAGTATTTTAGCGTAGAATCCCTGTAGTTTAAGTATTTCTTATACTGGTAGATGAAAATATATACTTTGTACAATTAAATAATCAAAATATTGAATTTGATACACATAATTATTCATGATAGTTTGGTGCTACTGTGCCTCAAATATCGAGCCTGGAACCCAATAGGTATATATATTTTGTACAATTAAATAATTAAAACACAAGAATTTAAATTATAAAACAAACACACGCAAAATTATCAAAATATTGAATTTGACACACATAATTATTCATGATAGTTTGGTGCTACTGGGCCTCAAATATCGAGCATGGAACCTAATAGGTATATATATTTTGTACAATTAAATAATTAAAAATTAAGAATTTAAATTATAAAACAAACACACACAAAATTATCAAAATATTGAATTTGACACACATAATTATTCATGATAGTTTGGTGCTACTGGGCCTCAAATATCGAGCCTGAAACCCAATAGGTATATATACTTTGTACAATTAAATAATAAACATACAATTAATGTTGTTTAATTTACAGTTGACGACATGGACGCGCGCCGCTCATACATCCCGGCCCTTACTCTCGTGAGCTACTAGTGCTTCAGGGCGATCATAGGTCCGCCCATATATAGGAGGGAGAGTTACTGTCCCAGACTCTCCGCGCTAGGAGAGTGGACGACCTGTGGGATTTTCTGAGGCCCGGAGATCTCCACGAGTATGTAGTCCATCGCCTCCATGATATGGGATTCTATAGGATTGTTGAGATCGGGCGGATGCAGGTTGACTGGGCTTTGATCACGACGTTGATTGAGCGGTGGCGACCGGAGACACACACTTTTCACCTGCCCATTGGTGAGGCTACCATCACGCTGCAGGACGTGGAGGTTTTATATGGCCTGCCCGTTGATGGCATGGTTGTTTCACTGCCTATTGCTATGAGATCTATGTCGCGTGATGATTATTTGGACATGCTACAGCATCTCACGGGTTTCAGGCCATAGGACGAGACTGCAACATCGGGTGCCAGTCGGTTGACTTTGACCCCTATTAGACAGTACCTGGAGGTACTCCACCCCAATATCACCGAAGATACAGAGGAGATACATATTACCCCGTATACGAGGTTGTTGTTGCTTCTTCTATTTGGAGGGGTCTTGTTCTCGAACACTTTGGGGAACCTAGTCAGCCTAAGATTTCTTCATCATATTCAGCTGCTAGATGAGTTACCCTATTACAGCTGGGGTACTGCTGTTCTCGGCTACATATATAGGCAGATGTGCCGGGCGAGCATGGGCACTCAGAGAGATGTTTGTGGTTTTATGTCGCTTCTACAGGTGACAACATATTAAAACAATCTGTTCATTAGTTCCAATTCTACCTAGTTAGAATTTATCTTAAACCTTACGTCAACTTTGTATGTTAGGTTTGGGCCTGAGAGCGGTTCTTGCAGTTTCAGCCACCTCGACCACAATTACCACCTAATGTAGCACCTCCGTTTCTCCCTCTAGCCAGGAGGTGGGTTCTCTGCCGTACACTTTCACGAGAGTATGATGCTCATCATAATCTCCCCCTCTGCAGGGATGCGTTGGATCTGCTGTAGATTGCACAGGTAAATATGTACCTAAACTTACCTGCGACAGATGATTACATTCAGGAGCCCGACGATATCGTGGTAAGATAATTCAAATTGTTGTGACTTATTATATACTTTGCTATATTGAGCTTTCTATTCTTATATAGGTTTCTACTGGACTGACGGCCCCTTTTTCCGATCCTGTCAGCACCACTGATGTTCATGATGCGACACATCCGGCTATTAGGAGGCGACTTGATGATGACGATCCCGATAGCGTACCCAGGCGGGATGGGATGCGCCTCAGGCCAGCGACTACGTTGAAGCACACTAGATGCAGCACACATTGATTTTCTTTCCTTGTTTTTTGTATTTGATGTAAATAATATTTTTGTATATACATTAACAACAATTTTTGTATAATATGCATATTACTTTTTAATTCTCCGTTCATTAGTTAGTTTCGTACTACAACACAAACACTTAAATTCCATTACAATTAATAAAAATAAAGTTCATTACAACTAATTTAGTTTAATACTACACCACAAACATAGCAACTTAACATAATTAAAATTCAATACAACTAATAAAAATACACGACACAGGAAACATAAAGATAAAGTGATACACTAAACACATATATGTCAATGTTTAGTCATTTCCGCCCTTTATTCTCTACCCGAACCACTTATATTGTTCTTTCAGCTTATTTTTTTCTTCTTCTACCTCTTTAAGTTTTGCTTTCAACTTCGCAACCTCTCTTTTAAGTTCTCTTTCATGTTCCCACTGTTTTAAACACAAATTATTAAGATCGTTCAATAATTCTTTGTAGTATTCCTGATAACAGGGTTCATCAATCCATACCTCAAAATCGCAAATAGGTTCGCCGGGAACCTTATAAAACTTGTTCAAACATTCCCAGTAGTGGCGTCCAGCTTCACCATTATCCCAACAACTTTGCATCATGCATTTTTTTCACACTTGCACCTTGGTACATAAAGAGGTTGAGACATTTGTGCGTAAAAAAAATTGCTTTTCTTGAAAGATTTGCTATTAGTTATTGTTGAGCACAGAAAATAAGTAGAATGAGCTCGTTATTTATAGGCAAGACAACACACATAATGTAATATTTAACCGCACTATATATAGACATAACGTAATATATAACCACGCTATGCTTTGCGTGTTAAAGGTTCTGACGGGTACGAAACAACTTTATGTCAATTGGGCAGCTTTTTCAGTTCGACAAGACAACACATAGACATAACGTAGTATTTAACCGCGCTATGCTTTGTGTGTTAAAGGTTCTGGCGGGTACGAAACAACTTTATGTCAATTGGGCAGCTTTTTCAGTTCGACAAGACAACACATAGACATAACGTAGTATTTAACCGCACTATGCTTTGCGTGTTAAAGGTTCTGGATGGTACAAAACAACTTTATGTCAATTGGGCAGCTTTTTCAGTTTGACAAGACAACACATAGACATAACGTAGTATTTAACCGCGCTATACTTTGCGTGTTAAAGGTTCTGGCGGATACGAAACAATTTTATGCCAATTGGCAGCTTTTTTAGTTCGACAAGACAACCCACATATATAAATTAATCAGCTTTATGAAATTTCAATGTTGTTTCTAGTTCTTCCTGTCACGACCCAAAATCTCACATGTCGTGATGGCGCCTATCGTGGAACTAGGCAAGCCTCAACTCGACATCTCAACACAATAGAATTTTTAAATAAATACGGAAGCAGTTAATATTGAAGAAATCCTTTTTACAAAAAATAGAATATAACTCCAAAATTACTATACAATCCATCCTCAAAACCCGGTGTCACTGAGTGCATGAGCATCTAAATTGATAACAACATCTGACTGATAAATACAATACTGCCTCTGGAAATACATGAAGGAAATAGGAATAATAGATAGAAGGAGACGTCAAGGCCTGAGGACGCCTGCAGAACTACCTTGGGTCACCTAATGAACAAGAAACAACAATCTCACTGCGGTCCAAAGTCTACAGCACTGGGATCAATACAAAAGAGTGCAGGGTGTAGTATTAGCACAACCAACCCCATGTGTTGGTAAGTGTCTAGCCTAACCTCGGCGAAGTAGTGACGAGGCTAGGACCAGACTACCAAATAAACCTATGCAATATAGCGTACAAAAATAATAGGAAGTAGATAACAATGATGACAACAATGATCAACCAGTGATATAGATAGCAGGCAACAAGAACACCGTAAATATTTCTCAACAAATAATAGATACAAGTGCAATCAATTAATCAAGTCCTTCAAATATAAATCTCTATAATAATATGCTTTTAAATGACTATATTTCCTTTAAATAAATATCTTTCAAATAAGCATCTTTCAAACATAATTCTTTCGAGTAAAGGTCACCTTGTGACTGTGACGACCCAAGGGGTCATCACCGTAATTCTTCCTTGTTCCGTGCTCCTGAGGCCTTGAAAACCTCGTTTTTAGTCACCTCGATTTACATGCGCAGTTCGGGCGCGTAGCCGGAAAGTTTTTATGTTAGAATATGTGGATTTTGTGAAAAAATTGATGAATTTTGGTATTAATATGCATAATGTTGACTTCGGTCAACATTTTGGGTAAACGGACCCGGACTTGTGATTCGACGGTCCCGGAGGGTCCGTAGAAAAATATGGGACTTGGGCGTGTGCCCGGAATCAAATTCTGAGGTCCCAAGCCCGAGAAATGGATTTTTGAAAGAAATTATTTTTCTGAAATTTGATATGAAAATTTGAAATGAAAAGGAGTTAGAAAATATAGGTATCGGGCTCGTATTTTAGTTCCGACACCCGGTACAAGTCTTAAATATGTGTTAAGCACTATCTGTAAAGTTTGGCTAAAAACGGACATCATATGACGTGTTTCGGACTAAAAATGGAGAATTTGAGTTATGAAAGTTGAAGAAAGAAAATCATGTGTTTGAGGCTTGATCCTATGTATATGATGATTATTTTGGCGATTTGATCGCACGAGTAAGTCCGTAAGATGTTTTTAAGGTTGTGTGCATGTTTGGTTTGGAGCCCCGTGGGCTCCGGTGAGTTTTGAGTGGGGCCCGGGAGGTCTTGGACTTGAGAAAATGCAGGTTCAGGTATTGCAGACACCAGCGCGGCAGCGGTCATTTCCGCGCGGTCCGCGCTGGAGCAGCGCGACCGCGATGCCTTTCTGTGCGGTCCGCGTGGCTGAGTCTGAGGGCTAGGGTTTCAGGCTAACCAGCGCGGCCGCGCACCAAAACAGTGCGGTCCGCGCTGGAAGGGTTCAGAAAAGCCCCAATATTCTCCCACTCGGCGTGGCCGCAACACATTTTTGTGCGGTCCGCGCCAGGTCCTCAGAAAGGTATACAAGTTTGGAAATCTCAGTCATTTTTCACTTTTCAAAAAAACCCAAAACCTAAGAGGCGATTTTCCAAACAACTTTTCTTCTCCAAAACGATTGGTAAGTGATTTCTAACTTAATTTCTTTATCCCTTAACATCTTTTAACATAATTTCAACTTCAAATCAAAGATTTTCATGGGGAAAATTGGGTGTTTTGGGTAGAACCTAGGTTTTCTACAAATTGAGAAGTTGGACCTCAATTTGGGGTCCGATTTAAAAACAAATCATATATTTGGATTCATGGGGGAATGGGTAACCGGGTTTTGGTCCGAACCTCGAGTTTCGACCACGTGGGTCCGGGGGTATTTTTGACCTTTTTGGGAAAAACCTTGAAAAATCTATTTTCATGCATTGGGGATGATTCATTTAGTAATTATTAATGTGATTAAGTAACTTATGACTAGATTCGAGCGGATTGGTGGTGGAATCAAGAGGTAAAGCTATACTAGAAGCGTGAGTTGAGTTTGGAGCATTCGAGGTAAGTGTTTGTTCTAACTTTGGCTTGAGGGAATAGGATTAGGATGATATTTGCTACTTGCTAATGTGGAGTACGGTGTATAGGCATGGTGACGGTTATCTATGCACCGGAGTCTAGCATGACCGTGAGTCTTGATTGCTTTTAATTCGAATAATGTGACACAAGCTCCTTGTTTATTTGATAAGTTTCATATAATGTGAACGGTTGAGGAAGAATGATTTAAAAGGAGAATGTGTTGTGAATACTCCCTTGCCGGGATGTGTAGACTGATATATATATTCTCCCTTGTCGGGATATTTTGGGCTGTTAGCTGTACCCTTGCCGGGTTAAAGGTATTGAGTTGTTATTCTCCCCTGAAGGGGTCTACTATATGAAGTCAGATATTATGAACTAAATTATGGGATCGTGTGGCACGCCGTCCACTTATATATGATATTATGGGATCGTGTGGCATGTCGTCCACTTATATATGATATTATGGGATCGTGTGGCACGCCATCCACTTATATATGATATGAATTGGGATCGTGTGGCACGCTGTCCACTTATATACTATATTATGGGATCGTGTGGCACGCCATCCACTTATATATGATATTATGGGATCGTGTGGCACGCCGTCCACTATATATATATATAAGGGAAACCGAAGTTTCTTCTGTTTATTTCCGATATTTCATTTTTATCTGTTACTCCCCGATAGCATGTCCCCTCCCAGTTTTACTTTGTATTATTTTGTTATTGTTTTCTTGCACTTGTTGTATATATATCTGTACAGGTTAATTGTGGTAGGTACTGTCTAGCCTCGTCACTACTTTGCCGGGGTTAGGCCAGGCACTTACCAGCACATGGGGTCGGTTGTGCTGATGCTACACTTTGTGCATTTTTGTGCACAGATCAGGGAGCAGCTTACGGACCGCAGCAGTAGGACTTCTGGGAGCTATCTTCAGTTCAGGGACTCTCGAGGTAGCCTAGCTGGCGTTCGCAGGCCGAAGTCCCTTTCCATATTTTTCGTTTTTATCTTGTATCAGACAGACATGATGTATTTCCTTTCAGACATTGTTTGTAGTATTCTGTAGTAGTCCGTGAGCTAGTGACACCAGACCTTGGGTAGTGATGTGTATTAAACTTCCGCACTTTTGGTTTTCAGTTGCGTTAGATTTAAAGTCTTCCGCTTAAATTTTTGTCTCGTTTATTATATTGTTTGAAAGAAAGCAGGAAAGGTGTTTTAAATATTTGGCTTGACTAACTCCGATAGTAGGCGCCATCACGACACCCGATGGTGAGAAATCCGGGTCGTGACAAGTTGGTATCAGAGCACTAGGTTACTTAGGTCTCACAACTCACGGACAAGCTCAGTAGAGTCTGAGGGATCGGTACGGAGACGTCTGTATTTATCTCGCAGAGGCTACTGAGTTAGGAAAACTTCACCTTGTTCATTCTTGTCGTGCGATTCTGTTTCTCAAGTACTGATTGTCTTTCCACTCTGTTCTTTCGCAGATGGCGAGGACACGTGTTTCCTCTTTTACTGCACAACAGCCTGAGCCCCTAGAGAAGCCTCTATTAGGGGTAGAGGGCGAGGCCGAGGCCGGGGCAGAGCTCAGTCCCGAGCAACATTTCCAGTGACGGAGCCTCAGGTCGATTTTGAGGAGGAGGTTCCGGCCCCAGCTGTTCCAGTGGGCCCAGCTCATGTCCTAGAGGGTTTCATAGCCACTCCAGTGCTTCAGGATGCTTTGGTCCGACTGGTAGGCTTTATGGAGGGCATTTTTAGGGCGGGTTTGCTTCCCGTAGCTCCAGCCACTTCTCAGGCTGGGGGAGGAGTTCATACTCCCGATACTCGTACTCCAGAGCCGGTAGCTCCTCAGACTCAGGTTCCAGCAGTTCAGCCAGCCGTGGCAGTTCAGCCAGCTGTGGCAGCCCAGCCAGGTATTGCGGCTCAGTCCAGCGATGGTGCGGCTATGTCCGCGGATGCTTTGTGGAGGCTTGATCGTTTCAGCAAGCTCTTCACTACTACATATAGTGGCACTCCCTCAGAGGATGCTCAGGATTTCATATTCAGCTGTCATGAGGTTCTACGGACTATGGGCATTGTAGAGACCAATGGGGTCGACTTCGCCACTTTTCGCCTGGCAGGATCCTCCAAGACTTGGTGGAGGGATTTCTATTTAGCCAGGCCAGCAGGGTCGCCATCATTGACGTGGGATCAGTTTTTAGAGTTATTTCTGGGGAAGTTTCTTCCATTTACTCAATGAGATGCTCTTTGCAGGCAGTTTGAGCGTCTCCAACAGGGTCCTATGACGGTCACACAGTATGAGACTCGGTTCATTGATCTTGCTCGTCATGCCATTGTGATACTCCCCACTAATAGAGAGAGGGTGCGGAGGTTTATTGATGGGTTGGCCCAGCCGATCCGTGTTCAGATGGACATGAGTGCCGGTAGTGAAATTTCATTTCAGGAGGCGGCAGATGGTGCCCGCCGGATAGAGATGGCACTTGCTCAGGGAGGTGGTCATGGGTCTGATAAGAGGCCCCGTCATTCTGGTAGATTCAGTGGTACCTCATCTGGAGGTAGGGATTCTTATGGTAGAGGCCATCCTTCGAGGCCCTTTCAGTCAGCTCTCCAGGCTTCTCATGGTACACCAGGTGGTCGTGGTTCTCAACCGCAGTATTCTGACCAGCAGCTCTTCAGTTCACCATCAGCACCTATCATTGCACCACCACTTAGTTATTCTCAGCAGCCGAGGGCTTGTTATGCTTGCGGCGATGTGAGTCACATTGCTAGATATTGCCCTCGAGTTTCCAGCAGCTCGTAGCAGCAGGGTCCTTACCCGATGATCTAGGCACCAGTTTCCCCACAGCCTGCCCAGCCAGCTAGAGGCATGGGTAGAGGACATAGAGGTGGAGGTAGAGGTCTTAGAGGTGGAGCTCAGACCGCTAGAGGTAGGGGTCAGCCAACAGCAGATCGTCCCAGGGATGTGATTCAGGGAGGTGGGGCCCACCCCGTTGTTATGCTTTGCCAGCCAGGCCAGAGGCTGAGTCGTAAGATGCTGTGATTACAGGTACTATTCTGGTCTGTGATAGGGATGCTTTTGTGCTATTTGATCCCGGATCTACGTATTCATATGTGTCGTCCTATTTTGAACCCTATTTGGTTATGCCTAGTGACTCGTTGAGTATTCCTATTTATGTGTCAACACCGGTGGGTGATTCTATTGTGGTCGACCAAGTTCATCATTCTTGTATCGTAGTGTTTGGGGGTCTTGAGACCCGTGTTGATTTGTTGATTTTGGACATGGTCGACTTCGATGTTATATTGGGGATGGATTGGTTATCCCCGTGTCATGCTATCTTGGATTGCCATGCCAAGACCATGACTTTAGCCTTACCGAATTTACCCCGTTTAGAGTGGAGGGGGACTTCTGGTCATTGTACCCGTAGTATTATCTCGTATGTGAAAGCTCGGCGTATGGTCTAGAAGGGATGTTTGGCCTACTTGGCGTAGGTTCGTGATTCTAGCACGGAGGCCCCTTCTATTGATTCTGTGCCCGTTGTTCGGGAGTTTCCTGAGGTTTTCCCTTCAGACTTGCCGGGTATGCCGCCCGACAGGGATATAACCTTTTGTATTGATTTGGCCCCGGGCACTCAGCCCATTTCTATCCCGCCATATCGTATGGCCCCGCCGGAGTTGAAAGAGTTAAAGGAACAACTGCAGGATTTGCTTGAGAAAGGTTTCATTAGACCTAGTGTTTCGCCTTGGGGTGCGCCGGTGTTGTTTATTAAGAAAAAGGATGGTTCGATGAGAATGTGCATCGATTACCGGCAATTGAACAAGGTTACAATTAAGAATAAGTATCCACTGCTGAGGATCGACGATTTATTCGACCAGCTTCAGGGTGCGAGGGTGTTTTCAAAGATAGATTTGAGATCTGGCTACCACCAGCTGAGGATTAGGGCATCTGATGTCCCTAAGACAGCATTTTGCACTCGGTATGGGCACTATGAGTTTTTGGTCATGTCATTTGGATTGACTAATGCCCCAGCAGCGTATATGGAGTTGATGAACCGAGTGTTCAGACCTTATTTGGACTTGTTCGTGATAGTCTTCATTGACGATATTCTTATATACTCCCGCAGTCAGGAGGAGCATGAGCAACACCTCAGAGTGGTCCTTCAGACCCTAAAGGATAGTCAGTTGTATGCTAAGTTCTCAAAGTGCGAGTTTTGGTTGAGTTCGGTCGCATTCCTGGGTCATGTCGTATCAGCAGCAGGTATTCAGGTAGACCCGAAGAAGATAGAGGCAGTCAAGAACTGGCCTCGACCAGCTTCAACTACGGATATTCGGAGTTTCCTGGGGTTAGCAGGTTACTACCGTCGGTTCGTGGAGGGGTTTTCATCCATTGCAGCCCCTATGACCAGATTGACCCAGAAGGGTGCCCAGTTCAGGTGGTCGGACGAGTGTGAGGCGAGCTTTCAGAAGCTCAAGACGGCTCTGACTATGGAACCGGTATTGGTTTTGCCCATAGGTTCAGGGCCATATACGGTCTATTGTGATACGTCTCGTATTGGGCTTGGTGCAGTGTTGATGCAGGAAGGCAAAGTCATTGCTTATGCTTCGAGGCAGTTGAAGATCCACGAGAAGAATTATCCGGTTCATGATCTCTAGTTGGCATCCATTGTTCATGCCCTGAAGATCTGGAGGCATTACTTATATGGCGTGACGTGTGAGGTTTACACTGATCACAAGAGTCTTCAGTATCTATTCAAACAGAAAGAGTTGAATTTGAGGCAGATGAGGTGGTTAGAGTTGCTAAAGGATTATGATGTTACTATCTTATACCACCCGAGGAAGGCCAATGTGGTGGCCGATGCATTGAGCAGGAAGTCCGCCAGCATGGGTAGTCTTGCTTATATTCTAGTCAGCCAGAGATCGCTTGCTTTGGATGTTCAGGCCTTGGCCAATTGTCTTGTGAGGTTGGATATTTTTGAGCCTAGTAGAGTGTTAGCTTGCAAGGTTGCTCGTTCCTCACTATTAGAGCGTATCCGCGAGTGGCAGTTTGAGTATCCCCATTTATGTGTCTTGAGAGACACGGTGCAACGGGGAGGTGACAAGAAAGTAACCTTAGATGATGATGGTGTATTGAGATTGCAGGGGCGAGTTTGTGTGCCCAATGTTGATGGGATTCGAGAGTTGATCCTAGCGGAGGCCCACAGTTCTCGATATTCTATTCACCTGGGCATCGCGAAGATGTATCAGGATCTGAGGCAGCACTATTGGTGGCGTAAGATGAAGAAAGACATCGTTGCGCATGTGGCTCGGTGTTTGAATTGTCAGCAGGTTAAGTACGAGCATCAAAGACCCGGTGGTCTATTTCAGAGGATTGCACTTCCCGAGTGGAAGTGGGAGAGGATTACGATGGATTTCGTTACTGGACTTCCGATGACTCAGAAAACGTTTGATGCAGTTTGGGTCATTGTTGATAGGCTGACCAAGTCAGCGCATTTTGTTCCTGTTGCAGCCACCTATTCGTCCGAAAGGTTAGCCGAGATTTATATCAGGGATATTGTTCGCCTTCATGGGGTGCCGCTATCTATCATTTCGGATCAGGGTACGCAGTTTACCTTGCATTTCTGGAGAGCGGTTTAGCGAGAGTTGGGCACCCAGGTTGAGTTGAGTACATCATTTCATCCCCAGACGGACGGTCAGTCCGAGAGGACTATTCAGATTCTTGAGGACATGCTCCGAGCTTGTGTCATTGATTTTGGAGGCTTGTGGGACCAGTTTTTGCCTTTAGCAGAGTTCGCCTACAACAACAGCTACCAGTCCAACATTCAGATGGCTCTGTATGAGGCGTTGTATGGTAGGCGATGTCGGTCTCCGGTTGGATGGTTTGAGCCGGGAGAGGCTCGATTATTGGGTACGAATCTGGTTCAGGAGGCCTTGGACAAGGTCAGGATTATTCAGGATAGACTTCGTACAGCTCAGTCCAGACAAAAGCGTTATGCAGACTGCAAGGTCAGGGATGTTGCTTTCATGTATGGGGAGCGGGTATTGCTCCGTGTATCGCCTATGAAGGGCGTGATGAGGTTTGGGAAGAAGGGCAAACTCAGCCCTAGGTTCATCGGTCCATTTGAGATTCTTGATCGTGTGGGAGAGGTGGCTTATAGACTTGCCTTGCCACCTAGCTTGTCAGCTGTGCATCCCGTGTTTCATGTATCTATGCTCCGGAAGTATCGCGGAGATCCATCGCACGTGTTAGATTTCAGCACTGTCCAATTGGACAAGGATCTGTCATATGAGGAGGAGCCAGTGGTTATTCTAGACCGTCAGGTTCGACAGTTGAGGTCGAAGAGTTTTCCTTCGGTGCGTGTTCAGTGGAGAGGTCAGCCTCCTGAGGCATCGACCTAGGAGTCCGAGTCCGATATGTGGAGCCGTTATCCTCATTTATTTCCCGACTCGGGTACTTCTTTATTTTGTCCGTTCGAGGACGAACGGTTGTTTTAGAGGTGGAGAATGTGACGACCCAAGGGGTCATCACCGTAATTCTTCCTTGTTACGTGCTCCCGAGGCCTTGAAAACCCCGCTTTTAGTCGCCTCGATTTGCATGCGCAGTTCGGGCGCGTAGCCGGAAAGTTTTTATGTTAGAATATGTGGATTTTGTGAAATATTTGATGAATTTTGGTATTAATATGCATAATGTTGACTTCGGTCAACATTTTGGGTAAACAGACCCGGACCTGTGATTCGACGGTCCCGGAGGGTCCGTAGAAAAATATGGGACTTGGGCGTGTGCCCGGAATCAAATTCTTAGGTCCCAAGCCCGAGAAATGAATTTTTGAAAGAAATTGTTTTTCTGAAATTTGATATGAAAATTTGAAATGAAAAGGAGTTAGAAAATATAGGTATTGGGCTCGTATTTTGGTTCCGACACCCGGTACAAGTCTTAAATATGTGTTAAGCACTATCTGTAAAGTTTGGCTAAAAACGGACATCATATGACGTGTTTCGGACTAAAAATGGAGAATTTGAGTTATGAAAGTTGAAGAAAGAAAATCATGTGTTTGAGGCTTGATCCTATGTATATGATGATTATTTTGGCGATTTGATCGCACGAGTAAGTCCGTAAGATGTTTTTAAGGTTGTGTGCATGTTTGGTTTGGAGCCCCGAGGGCTCCGGTGAGTTTTGAATGGGGCCCGGGAGGTCTTGGACTTGAGAAAATGCAGGTTCAGGTATTGCAGACACCAGCGCGGCCGTGGTCATTTCCGCGCGGTCCGCGCTGGAGCCGCGCGGCCGCGATGCCTTTCTGTGCGGTCCGCGTGGCTGAGTCTGAGGGCTAGGGTTTCAGGCTAACCAGCGCGGCCGCGCACCAAAACAGTGCGGCCCGCGTTGGAAGGGTTCAAAAAAGCCCCAATTTTTCTCCCACTCGGCGTGGCCGTAACACATTTTTGTGCGGTCCGCGCCAGGTCCTCAGAAAGGTATACAAGTTCGTAAATCTCAATCATTTTTCACTTTTCAAAAAAACCCAAAACCTAAGAGGCGATTTTCCAAACAACCTTTCTTCTCCAAAACGATTGGTAAGTGATTTCTAACTTAATTTCTTTATCCCTTAACATCTTTTAACATAATTTCAACTTCAAATCAAAGATTTTCATGGGGAAAATTGGGTGTTTTGGGTAGAACCTAGGTTTTCTACAAATTGAGAAGTTGGACCTCAATTTGGGGTCCGATTTAAAAACAAATCATATATTTGGATTCATGGGGGAATGGGTAACCGGGTTTTGGTCCGAACCTCGAGTTTCGACCACGTGGGTCCGGGGGTATTTTTGACCTTTTTGGGAAAAACCTTGAAAAATCTATTTTCATGCATTGGGGATGATTCATTTAGTAATTATTAATGTGATTAAGTAACTTATGACTAGATTCGAGCGGATTGGTGGTGGAATCAAGAGGTAAAGCTATACTAGAAGCGTGAGTTGAGTTTGGAGCATTCGAGGTAAGTGTTTGTTCTAACTTTGGCTTGAGGGAATAGGATTAGGATGATATTTGCTACTTGCTAATGTGGAGTACGGTGTATAGGCATGGTGACGGTTATCTATGCACCGGAGTCTAGCATGACCGTGAGTCTTGATTGCTTTTAATTCGAATAATGTGACACAAGCTCCTTGTTTATTTGATAAGTTTCATATAATGTGAACGGTTGAGGAAGAATGATTTAAAAGGAGAATGTGTTGTGAATACTCCCTTGCCGGGATGTGTAGACTGATATATATATTCTCCCTTGTCGGGATATTTTGGGCTGTTAGCTGTACCCTTGCCGGGTTAAAGGTATTGAGTTGTTATTCTCCCCTGAAGGGGTCTACTATATGAAGTCAGATATTATGAACTAAATTATGGGATCGTGTGGCACGCCGTCCACCTATATATTGTTAAAAGGGATCGTGTGGCATGTCGTCCACTTATATACTATATTATGGGATCGTATGGCACGCCGTCCACTTATATATGATATTATGGGATCGTGTGGCACGCCGTCCACTATATATATATATATCAGGGAAACCGGAGTTTCTTCTGTGTATTTCCGATATTTCATTTTTATCTGTTACTCCCCGATAGCATGTCCCCTCCCAGTTTTACTTTGTATTTTTTTGTTATTATTTTCTTGTACTTGTTGTATATATATCTGTGCAAGTTAATTATGGTAGGTACTGTCTAGCCTCGTCACTACTTCGCCGGGGTTAGGCCAGGCACTTACCAGCACATGAGGTCGGTTGTGCTGATGCTACACTCTGTGCATTTTTGTGCACAGATCAGGGAGTAGCTTACGGACCGCAGCAGTAGGACTTCTGGGAGCTATCTTCAGTTCAGGGACTCTCGAGGTAGCCTAGCTGGCGTTCGCATGCCGAAGTCCCTTTCCATGTTTTTCGTTTGTTCATCTTGTATCAGACAAACATGATGTATTTCCTTTCAGACATTGTTTGTAGTATTCTGTAGTAGTCCGTGAGCTAGTGACACCAGACCTTGGGTAGTGATGTGTATTAAACTTCCGCACTTTTGGTTTTCAGTTGCTTTAGATTTAAAGTCTTCCGCTTAAATTTTGTCTCGTTTATTATATTGTTTGAAAGAAAGCAGGAAAGGTGTTTTAAATATTTGGCTTGCCTAGCTCCGATAGTAGGCGCCATCACGACACCCGATGGTGGGAAATCCGGGTCGTGACAGTGACGCCTCATTTCATAATCATAAATAATATAGGTCTCCACCCACTTTCATATTTTCACGGCACCTCGTGCCCGTATTTATATCACAATCGCACGGACAACTCACGTGCCATTAAATAAAACCATAATATTTTCCCTGGCACCTTGTACCCACATATTTCTGCCTCACATTGCACAACAATATCCTCATGTTACTCAGTTCATCGGTTCCATAACCCAATACAATTAAGAATATTTAAAGAGCCTCATTCACTTAACATAAAGCAGAGTACAACTTCCAACCCAATTAGGAAACCAACAAGAAAAGATGAAGTTATTTTTAGAAATCATTTGATAAAGAAAATACCCTTTTAAATTAAAGTACAATATTGAATAAATCATTACCTTTAATACGAGAAATCAATAAATCAAAACATAGTAGAAATTCCTTTTTAAGTAAAGTACAACCTCAAACGGTTTAAGGAAAATTTAATTGAGAAATCAATTGAATTAAAAATGTAACAAATTCTGAAATTTGAAGTATTGAACATATAAAAAAATAAGGCGAGGTATTGTAAACAATATGGATTCCAACACAAAGGATCACAACAGTAAAGGGATCTAAACAGTTGATACACTTGAATTGTTAATAACAAGTAAACACAACAAACAAAAAGTGCACGGCATCATCCTTCGTACTTTAACACTCTCTCACCAAAATAATACACGGCATCACCCTTCGTGCTTTACACTCTTCCTCACCCAAGCAACAATCACAAGAAATAAGGGTAAGAGAATCTATAACATTGAAATAAAATCAAGTAACAACAAAAAATCAGTAAATAAACGTAAAGGACAACATAACTCAATTAGAATTAGGAAAAATCAAGGACAAGTGCACGACATCACCCTTCGTGCTTTTACTCTCGTCCTCACCATAAGAATCAATATAAACTGCATGACATCACCCTTCGTGCTTTTACTCTCATCCTCACCATAAAATCAATATAATCGGCACGGAATTGTACATCGTGTGGCACAGCATCACCCTTCGTGCTTTACATTCTTCCTCACAAAATCATACACGGCATCACCCTTCGTGCTTTAACACTCTTCCTCACCAAATCATACATGGCATCTTCCTTCGTGCTTTAACACTCTTCCTCACCCAAACAACAATCACAAGGAATAAGGGAAAGGAAATAAATGAAATCACAATAAAATCTCAGCAAGGGAACAATAGTACAACAATCAAATCCTGGCAAGGGAAACAACATCAAAACAATAACATCCCGCCAAGGGAGACAATATCATGATTCTTTCTCTCTCCTTTCTTCTTTCACGTTTACTTAACAACTCAATTCACAACTTGAGTCATTTCTCTACAATGTTCAACAATTCAATTCTTAACTTGAGCCAATGCTCTACAATGTTCAACAATAATACTTCCACAAGTCATATTCCTCAATAGAAATTATCATATAGAGCATATACAATCGAAACGGAGTCACATTAATGAAAGTATAAGACTCACGGGCATGCTTGACACCAACGTAAGATACTCGTCACCATGCCTATATGTCGTACTCAACAAATAACACATAACAAATAGGACACAACTCCTAATCCCTCAAGCTAAGGTTAGACCAAACATTTACCTCACTTTGCAACCAATTCAAAATTCCAACAAGTATTTGCCTCGCGAATTCGTGCCCGAAATTCTCAAATCTAGTCATAAACAATTCGATTCAGTCAATAAAAATTATAGGAATTAATTCCATATGAAATTCTACATTTTCCATTAAAAATCCAAAATTGCACTAAAAATTCGCCGTGGGATCCACGTATCGGAACCCGACAAAAGTAATGGAATATGAAACCTCATCCAACCATACCAATTTTACCAAAATCTGACATCAACTCGACCCTCAAATCATCAAATTAAACCAAGAGGGTTTTCAAAATTTTCCCAACTAAAATCACCAATTAAATGCCAAAACTAGTAATAGATTCGGGTAATCTAACCAAAATTAAGTTAAGAACACTTAACCCGTTGTTTTCTCTGAAAATCTCCCGAAAATCACCTCTCCCTGAGCTCCAATTTGGTAAAAATGGAAAATGGGTCCCATTTCCAGAACTTATTATTCTGTCCAGAAAAAGTTCGGGTACTGTTCACGACTATTCACATGGTGCTGTTCACAGGGAACTGTTCACGGTACTGTTCACGGGATAGAAAACTGTTCACGTTACTGTTCACATGTTGAAAAAGAAAATTTAGCAGCCTTTTTATATTCGTTAACCTTCTGAAATCCACCCCAGGCCCTCGGGACTTCAACAAAATATACCGACAAGTCCTAAAACATGATACAGACTTAGTCGAAATCTCAAATCGCATCAAATAATGCTAAAACCGTGAATCACACCCCAATTCAAGTCTAATGAAACTAAGAATGTCCAACTTCTATATTCGATATAAAAACCTATCAAATCAAGTCCGATTGACTTCAAATTTTGCACACAAGTCATAAATGACATAACAAAGCTATGAAAATTTTCAGAACTGGATTCCGACCCCGATATCAAAAAGTCAAATCTCCGGTCAAACTTAAGAAATTTTTAACCTTAGATTTCTAGATTCCGTTAAATGGCGATAATTTGATCTACGGACCTCCAAATTCGATTTCGGGCATATGACCAAGTCCCAAATCACGATACGAAACTACCGGAATGGTCAAAACTTTTATCCGGGTTCGTTTGCTCGAAATGTTGACCGAAGTCAACTCAGTTGAGTTTTAAAGCTCTAGTTCACAATTTAATCCATTTTTCACTTAAGAACTTTCCGGAAAATTATACGGACTGCGCACGCAAGTTGAAGATTTATTGATAGCGCTTTTCAAGGTCTTAAAATACCGAGATGATTATTTAAATTAAAGATGACATTTTGGGTCATCACACTTCCAAATATATAATTTTTTTAATTATCATTAAAAAACTAAAATGGAAAAGTTCAACTCATAATTAACAAACATAATTTTATATTATAAATCTTGCAACATGAACAAAACAACTAAATATTACAACATAAACTCATTGATAGTTAGGCACAATAGAAGAACACCCACCACGAGCTTGATTACTATTGCCACCCAAAGGACATTTTCGATGGTCGTGTTCTGTTTGGGAGCATATACCACATCTGCGCGCATAAACGGTATCACTAACATCCATTTGGTTCCGTATACACATTCTCTTCTGCACTTGTATTCAACGCAAATAGGACTTGTTACACACCATTTTAAATAGTTCAGGCGGCCAATAATGCTCAACACCCACTGGCTGCAACTGCCCACTATATGTGCTTGGGTACTTCACAACACTATATTATTGATCAACATAGTTGGTTACACCTAAACCAACTTGTTGAAAGCACTTAATGGCATGTGAACAAGGCATGTGGTAGATGGACCATTTTCCACAAGAGCATAACCTTGTAGATTCATTTACAGTATGTACATTATTCCCCCGATTTTGATGGATAGCAGTGCGAACTCCAAAAACATTTCTTTCGTTATCATACTACAAAAATGAATGCCAATAGGCTCGCCGTCTGTATTTCTCAAATCTCTTCATCATCACTGGCATAAATTCAACACCCTTTTCCATCAATAATATTGCAGTTGTAGACCTTTCAACAAACCTCTCCGCCATCTACTTGAACGACATCCGCACCATGGCTGTGGCAGGCAATCCTCTTGCCTACTTCAATAACCCGTTGAAAGACTCTGACACATTTGTAGTCAGAGTTCCCCATTTCCTGCCACCATCCGCATGCAAAGCCCACTTTCAGGGTCATGTCGCATTAACCAACGATAGGTTGACTCGTCTTCTTGCCTGATATATTCCATGTGCCTCTGGAATTTATGTTGTTGGTGGTCTGTTGCTTCCATCCACATCAAATCATGCAGATCCTTGTTGGGATATGCCTTCTGGAAATTGGCTTTAAAGTGCCTCACACAGTAACGGTGGTAGGCATAAGGTGCTTGCCATACAGGAAAATTCTCCATAGAACTTAAGATACCACCGTGCCTATCAGATATTAGACAAATACCGGAACGTTGTTTGACAACGTGCTCTTTTAAGTGGTTCAAAAATAGCGTCCACGTCTCTTGGCTTTCATTGGCACAAATAGCAAAAGCTAGAGGAAATATCTATCCATTAGCATCTACTGCCACGGCTATCAACAACTTGATATCGTACTTTCCATAGACATAAGTGTTGTCTATGGATATTACGGGCCGACAATGCGAAAAACCATCAAATGCTGGTTTAAACGCCCAGAACACGTAATTGGATATATATTCTGGTTTACCCATACTCTGCTCTAGCTTCCATTCAACAACCGTCCCGGGGTTAAACTGCTGCAGTGCGGCCATGTACCTGGGCAGAGTCGCAAATGACTTATCCCAGTTATCATAGACTATTTCAAACGCTCGTTTGCGCCCGAGATATGCCTTTCTTTTCATAATAGTGTGGCCATATTCCTGGTGGACTGCTGCAATGCACTCTTTGATTTTATACCTTATGGACACTTCGATGTAAGGAATAAGGACAAGAGAAATCAAGTCAATATCCAAGTTGAAGTGATTCTCGTTGAATGCGTCCATTTCGCATGTGTGGGTGGGAATGTATTTACCCACTTTCCACAAACCTGTCTTCTTCTTGCTCGCACGCAACATCCAATGACATGGACAAAACCACCTGCGATAAACAACCTTGTATACAACAGGACTTGACTCCCATACCGTCATCTCACGACACTCTTTTACGTTGTACATTTTACAAGCCCTGCTTACGCGTGCTTTATCAGGAAAAAGCATGCCCTTTGCCAGCACCATTGGTCTAGACTCATCCCACATTGCTGTCCGAATTTCATCAAAATCCCTTGTGAGAGCTTACACATCCGGCATGCTTGACAAGTTATCAAGGTAATGAATCTCCCTTGAATGAAACGGCACTTGGGACTCGTACACTCTTCCTCTAGGGGGAGGGAGGTGGAACATACTCGCTCGTCAAATCAGATCCTTCATTCTCATCCTCCTCATCACCATCCTCACAAGGAAAGGGTGTCTCGTCTCCAGATTCATCAGCATTGTTGTCGTAATCACTGTTCTCTTCCTCACTCTGTGCATCTACCAGATCCCGATTTAATACGTCGTCTTCAGGCAATTGAGTGAGTACATGTGGTTCAACTTGCTCGTTTTCACTGCACAATCAACAAAATAATAAGGTACTGAATTTAATAAATACTTTCCATATAGATGTATCACTTCACTTACAAGTCGTAATGTGATGAAATTCCGTGATAGACATTTCATTTAAGTGATGACTACCGGATGGACCACCATGATCTAACACACCAAAGCTATGCTTGGGTTCATAATTTATAAAATTCATATTCGGCCGGTACCCCCTGTTAAATGTATGAGAGTTAATACAAATTTAATACAACAAAAATGTACATCGTAACACAAAGGAAAATTGAATTTTACCACTCGTTTTGTGAATTATGTAAAGCAGGCGGTGATAAGTTTAAATCAAGAAAAACTCTTTCATCCGGAAACTGTACGGCAAAAACTGCTCCAGAATAACCACCCGATGACTGGGGGTTTTCCGGAACCTGTCCGGCAACCTCATTGTTGGGAAAGTTTTCGACCTTGACGTACATATCCAACATTTTGATTACAAAAAATTCTCGATATTCATCCGGAGTCCTCAGAAAATCCCTCAAAGTTTCATATCGTAGATGTTTAACTCCGAGTAAAAAGCAGCCCCTTGCGGAGTAACGGAATACAGATATCTTCCGGTTACTTTAAGTATCACTGAACGTTTCCTCACACTCATTTTTTTTACGTAATAACGATAATTTATCATACCCCATTGTAAATGGTAATTTAACATGACCCCGTGGAGATAAACTATACCTCACAGAGTTATTCTCCATCACAACCTCATCCCCCCAATATAATGAAACTCTTATTCTACGCTCTTCAAACATTACGAAAAAATGCTTGAGAATTTAACAAGAAGAAGAGATTGAACGGGAGTTAGAATTTTTTGTGAATGAATTTTCCTAAAATCCTAACCACTTTATATAAGAAATGGCTAGCCCGGGGGGTGGGGGGGTGAAATTTTTGATGTATAGCGTTTTTTAAATATACGCTATATACATTTGAATTATTGTTATGTTAGTTAACTTATTGGTGGGTCCATAATCAGGGGTATGACGTTTTGCTTTTTTTTTTACGCTATGCATATAGAGTAAAAAAAAACACTATAGCTGTCAGTCAAATCGACAATCTATATAGCGTGCAAATACAAAACGCTATACCTTAACGGCAAAAGTTACCGTTAAGGTATAACGTTTTATATTTCCACGTTATATATAGAAAGGTATTTTTTTTACACTTATTAAGGTAATTTGAGTCCAAAAAAATCACAATTAGGTTTCGGACTCACATTCAGAACATCTGACTGATTTTCCTTAATTATTAGTAGTACTAATTATTGGCCCATTGTTTTCTGTGTAAACAACTATTTCTTCCGGTCCACAATAAGTGGCAAATTTATTTTGACACACCCATTAAGAAAATACTAAATTCTAGATAACAATAGTTAGTGTGACTAAATTACCCTTAATTAAATTATTGCAACATAGTTATAGTAGCATTTACTCCTCTTCTCAAATGTGAGGAGTAAATGACTTCTTCTCTTCTCAAATGTGAGGAGTAAATGACTTTTTAGGGATACGTACCTAAGGTTAATTTTGGAAAAACAAATTGAATTTTTTCTTGATTATATAAATGAACACTTATTTTTTACCAAACTAAAAAAATAAATTAATTATTTATTATGGACGGGAGGCAGTAAACAATATAACCCGAAAAAGAAAAAGAAAAAAACAAAACAAACAACCAAGCAACATGAAGATAAACTTTTTCTGTTTTTCTTTTGACGTACAAAACCAACCTTAATTCAAGCAAATACAAGTTTTAAATTATGTGTACGTACACACACGCATATATATATATATATATATATATATATATATATATATATATATATATATATATATATATACTAGTTACGTTGAAATTATGTAGCGTCCAGTTTTGTTTCGTCCGTTGAATTTATGCCCACTTTTTAAGAAAAGTTTAATTGATACTCAAATTTTTTGCAAAATGAGTTTGTTAAATTTTTTGTCGTTTAGACAATTTAATGATTGAAATTTGTTCTTTATGATTTTTGAAGGTTATGTTTCAAATTTGAGCTCATTTGAAGTAGACTTAAACATTGAATCGTGTATTAGTGGGCGTTTGGACATAAAAATTGTAAAATTTCAAAAAAAAGTGAGGAAAAAAAATCAAGTAAAAATGGTATTTGAAATTTAGAATTGTGTTTGGACATGAATATAATTTTAGGTTATTTTTGAATTTTTGTGAGTGATCTGGGTGAAAATTTCGGAAAATAACTTTTTGGAGTTTTCAAATTTTCGAAAAAAATTCAAAATTCAAAATTCAAGTTCAAGTGAAAATTGAAAATTTTATAGCCCAACAATGATTTCGAAAAAAGTGAAAAAATTTCAAAAAAAAAAAGTGAAAAAATTCTTATGTCCAAACGGGCTCTTAGATTGTTGAAAATCGAAGAACAAGTTTACATTGCAGAGTTGTATTCAATAGATTGAACTACTTAAGATTCGAATTTCTGAAGTTGCATTTGAAAAATAGAAGAACTTCAGATTTGATTTCTAAATTTGCATTGAAGAAATTAAATTACTTCAAATTCGAGAGGATACACTGTATAAAATTTTGTGGAATGCGGGTATAACTTCAAAGGTCACCCCAAAAGTTAGTATATATAATATATTATATATTATATTTATTAGTAGTATACATCATATAAATCATTAATATTGTACATGAAAGGTATGTCGTGTTGTATATTTAAAACAATATTATTATACTATATGTGTATATTATATAATATATTGCACACGATATTTATTAGTAGTATACATTAGGGGTTTTTTCTCAACATACACATGAGATATATTACGAATGTGAAAAGTTAAAAGTAGTTATAACTTATTTAATTAAATTTTGAATAAGTTATATTATGTGTAAATTCCCCATTTAGATATACCTATAACATAAATTTTACTTATAATATTGGTTATTTAAAACAATATTCACAGTTCTCAGGTAATGCTATATCTCCCATTCAGAATAAGTATCTTCTGGAATATTCATTAAAAAAATCACTTAATATCATTAGTACAGGAGTTATTTAACTAAGTTATTATTTATATCTTCTCAGTTACTCTTTATATGTTCTCGTATTTTATCTTAAAGCGAAGTCATGAATTTTATCAAGGGTGTTCAAACTTAAAAGAAGTGAAAAAAGTTCTTCCACAAAAGGTGTTCGGTATATATATTATATACCTCTAAAACATAATATTTTGCCTATATATACAGTTTAATTTTTAGGCAAATTGTGGTCAATTGATCATTCTTTAACACATGTAGCTTCGTCCCTGATCTTAAATGACACTATTTTTTTTCAATCCGAGGGGGTATAAGCTATTTAATTATGAACAAGGAAAATAACATTATAGGTAAGATGGATACCTTTTTTCCCTTCTTTATGTCAAGTTGGATGCATATATTATTTTTCTGATTTTTGTTGTTGTCAAATATTTTATTGTCAATTTTCGTCTTCTTGAGCTGAAGGTCTTTTGGAAACATCCTCTCTACCCCTCCGAGGTAGAGGTAAGGTTTGCGTACATTTTATTCTCTTCATACCCCACTTGAGAAATTTTACTGAGTTGTTGTTGTTGTTGTTTTATGTCAAATTGGTCTTTGTTTTACTCTAACCAAAATTGTTTTACCCAATAAAAAACTATACCATTATTTTTATAAGATTTTAAAGATGGATATACTAAAATTCGATCAATCTCAATTTATAACGATTGAGAATAAAGATCGATTTTAAATTAGAAAAATGCGCCTTTTTGTTTAGTCAAAAAAGGACTCTACTATTATTATTTTTATGAAATTTTAAAAATAAATATGCTAAAGTTAAGTCAATTTTAATTCAATATCGGACATAAATCATCAAGTTCTAATTTATAAAATGAATTTTTTTTTTGTTGACTATGATATTTGAAACTACTAATTTATAGATACACTTGAAACTTTAATGATGGGAAGAAGTTCATGTTTAAAAAGTAAACATATAATATTATATATATATATATATATATATATATATATATTAGATGATTAAATGTCAACAAACTATATTAGTCTTGTAATTTTAAATTTAGCTTTAAAGATTTAAAAAAATGAAAATTAATGATTAATTCACGTACCTATATAGCGTATGTTTTGAAGCGTCTTAATATCGGCACTTTCTCAAATTAGCATGTCTTGTCTTAAATCACATCATTTTGAAAATTTCTCAAGAAAAGATTAAAATTTAAACCTCCAAAAGTTTATCACAAAAATATTATATACAATTGTTGCATCCCCTTGTTTCAGTTACGAAAGAAAATACATATTTCTTATTTTTGTTTAGTTTTGATATTTTTAAGTAATTTAGTTGAAATACAATTATAATTAAAGTTAAGATATTAGGAAACAACTGTAGACATATAAAATTTATTGGGTCTAGTCCATACAAAATTTGGATTAATTCAATTGGGTTGAATAAATAATTTGGGCTTTACAAATTAAATAAGTCTATTTTATTATTTTCAGGCCCAAAGTTCATTTCATCTTAAGGCCCAGACTCATGCCATGTGACATGACATATCCAGTCAAACTCCAGGCCAATAAGGTGACGCCATGTGTTAAATGATGTGGCAATCCAAGTCAAAAAGCAAGAACCAACCACAAGTCGCAAAGTGGCTAAAATGACATGGGTCAATCAGAATCAAGCAAGAGAGTTCTTATATAGCTTGACTGTCCATACTCTACAACTATAAATAGAGAGGTCACATAACTCTCAAGGGGACATTCAGAGTTGGAGAAGAACACTGTGCAATTGATGAATGCATCCACAAACAGAGAGATCAATCATCAAGTGCTTAGTTCTTCGATAAAGGAGTGATTAACGGAGTTCTTTCCGGAGATCAACCGGTAACAACAAAGTGTTGTTCGACATTCTTGACGATTAAATACATCACAAGGAGGTCCGTATCATCCTACATTCGAGAAAGACGCTTCTCAAGCCCTCGAATCACGAAGAATTTTAGAGAGAAGAATCAAGGGATATATAGAATTGTACTCACAAATATTTATCAATAAAATCTCTTTTTCTTTATATTATTTTTGTTGCAGTTTATTTTTCGTCTTATAAAAATTTGTTGCGAACAACAACAACAAACTTCATTTTTCTGGTAAATTTAGTTTTCGAATAGAACTCTTAATCCAACAATATTTCTCATTATGCGTTAGAAAGAACACAATATAAATCTAATTTTTCTTGTCTTTGCTATATAATTACCATATTTATCCTAATTCCTTTTACATAATACCTAAAAGAAGTTTGAAAGGCTAAGCCACGAAGGTGAATGTGTATCTTCCAAACATCTAAAAGAAGCTTCCACTACCTCAAAGACCTCTGTCTTTTGTCGCCTAGAGACCACAAGGAAGTCTCCATCTAGAAAGATACTATCAAAATACAAGGAGCAAGTCCATGAGGAGCGGGATCATTTTGAAGTTGTTGCTGACAAAGAAATCTGTAGTGTTCTCCCATCACGTATAAAGAGGAAGTCTATTTTGTCGATATCCACAGATGGTCCGCTGAAGGTGCAAAGGAGAACCATTGTTTATACTTGCCAACCTCATAAAGAAGCAAAGAAAGAGAAAGAAGCCATGTTGACCATCCAAGGAAGTCAAAGAGAAAAGTCAGACTTTGTGGAAAAATCCTATCACATAACTGTGGAAGATAGCCCATGCCTTAACGTCGATGATGAAGTACATGAGGCTCCCCCTGAACTAGAAGATGGCGGGCAATCAACTGTGGATGAGCTTAAGGAACTCAATTTAGGTACTCCGAAAGATCCACGCCTCACCTTCATTAGTGCACTACTTACGCCTCAAGAGGAGGAGGAATACTCCAAGTTGTTGACCGAGTACAAGGATGTCTTCGCTTGGTCGTATAGAGAAATGTCTGGTCTTAGTCCTAAGGTAGATATTCATCATTTAGGGATCAAAAGTGGAGCATGCCCTGTGAAGCAGTCACAACGTATGTTTCAACCCGAGCTTGTATCACAAATTGAAGTCGAAGTCAACAAGCTCATCGAGGCAGGATTTGTTCGAGAGGTGAAGTATCCATCATGGATATCGAATATTGTACCTGTCACGAAGAAGAATGGTCAAATACGCATTTGTGTTGACTTTCGAGACCTAAACAAGGCATGTCCAAAGGATGACTTCCCGTTACCAATTATTGAACTCATGGTTGATGCTACAACAGGGCATGAAGCTATGTCATTCATGGATGGGTCCTCTGGATATAATCAAATCAGAATGTCTCCAAAAGATGAAGAGTG
Source organism: Nicotiana sylvestris (assembly GCF_000393655.2). NCBI lineage: Eukaryota > Viridiplantae > Streptophyta > Magnoliopsida > Solanales > Solanaceae > Nicotiana > Nicotiana sylvestris. The sequence goes on from NC_091061.1 coordinate 32,157,230, forward strand.
TACTGCTTTCCGGACTCCAAAAGGGATATATTGCTACAAAGTGATGCCCTTCGGTCTGAAGAATGCTGGTGCAACCTACCAACGCGCGATGCAAAACATCTTTGACGACATGCTTCATAAGAGGGTTGAATGCTACGTCGATACTTAGTGGTGAAGACGAAGAGTAGGAGTTACCACCTTGAAGACCTTCGAATTGCTTTTGAAAGGTTAAGAAAATTCAACCTGAATATGAATCCACTCAAGTGTGCATTTGGAGTTATCTTAGGAAAGTTTCTTGGATTCATTATGCGTCATCGTGGAGTTGAAGTTGATCCTGCAAAGATGATGCCATTCAGAAAATGCCCAAGCCAAAGAACTTGAGGGAGCTTCGAAGTCTCCAAGGAAACTTAGCATTCATTCGGAGGTTCATCTCTAATCTAGCTGGACGGTGTCAACCCTTCAATCATCTATTGAGGAAGGATATCCCTTTTCATTGGGATCAGTCATGTCAAAATGCTTTTGAAAGCATCAAAACATACTTGCTGAATCCACCTGTGTTAGGGGCGCCAATGCTTGGGAAGCCATTGATACTCTACATCACGGCACATGAACGTTCACTTGGAGCACTACTTGCTCAAGAGAATGAGGAAGGAAAGGAACAAGCCTTGTACTACCTTAGTCGAACTCTGATAGGAGCTGAGTTGAACTATACGCCTCTTGAGAAAATATGCTTAGCGTTACTTTATGCAATAAAGAAGCCAAGGCATTATTTTGAAGCATACAATATCAAACTCATCTCTCGAGCAGATCCCGTGAAGTTTGTGATGTCACTACCTGTTCTTTCTGGACGCCAGCAAGATGGTCCATATTGTTTAACCAATATGAGATCACATACACACCTCAAAAAGCTGTGAAAGGATAAGCACTAGCCAATTTTCTGGCTGATCACCCTCTTCCGGCAGAATGGGAGCTTTCGGAAGAGTTTCCAGATGAAGACTTTTTGTTCATCGAAGAATCTCCACCATGGACAATGTTCTTTGATGGATCTGCACGTCGTAATGGTGCGGTGGTAGGTGTTGTGTTGATCTCTCCAGAAAGTCAAGTCTTGCCATTATCCTTTGTTTTAGGTGAAACATGCCCCAACAATGCTGCAGACTACGAAGCTTTAATCGTCTGTCTCGAAATGGCATTAGAAATGAAGATTCTATAGTTGGAGATCTACGACGACTCTAAGATGATCATCAGCCAACTTTTGGGGAGTTATGAGGTAAATAAGGGAGATCTATTGTCATACCATGAATACCCTTCCGGTTTACTTGAAAAATTCAACCGAGTGTTCTTAAATCACGTCCCAAGAGAAGAAAATCGCAAGGCTGATGCTTTGGCTAACTTGGCCATGACGATGGCACTTGGAGATAATGAGTCAACAAAGGTATATGTGTGTCATCGATGGGTTATTCCTAGACTTTTGGACCTTCAAGTCAACGAAAGCCATCATACGTCTGTTCGAGTGATTGAAGAAGAAGATTGGAGGCAACCACTAATAGAGTACCTTGAACATGGAAAGTTACCTGAAGATCCGCGATAAAGAACAAACATCAAACAAAGAGCACAACGATTCATCTTTTATAAGGGGACATTATTTCGCCGCTCTTTTGAAGGACTATTCTTGAGATGTCTTGACAAAGAAGAAGCCTGCCAAGCGATGGAGGAAGCACATTCTGGCTCATGTGGAGCACACCAATCTGGTCCCAAGCTCCATTTTCGCATTAAGAGGATGGGCTACTACTGGGCGACAATGGTGAAGGATTGCATGGATCATGCCAAAAGATGTCAAGCATATCAATTTCTTGCCAACTACATCCACCAATCTCCAGAGCCTCTTCACCCAACTGTAGCTTCATGGCTTTTTGATGCGTGGGGACTTGATGTTGGTGGACCACTTCCAAAGTCACCAAAGGGACAGATGTACATATTGGCCGCTACGGACTACTTCTCTAAATGGGCGGAAGTTGTTCCACTCAAGGAGGTGAAAAAGGAAACCGTTGTCGACTTTATCAAGTCATATATAATTTTTAGGTACGACATACCAAGATACATAATCACTGATAATGGAACGCCATTTGACAACAAGCTCGTGAAGCGTCTATACAAGAAGTTCAGTTTCAAACAACATAAGTCTTCAATGTATAATGCACCTGACAATGGACTTGCTGAAGTTTTTAACAAGACGCTTGGTAACCTTTTGAAGAAAGTTGTTGCAAAGAACAAGAGAGACTGGCATGAGAGAATTGGTAAAGCTTTGTGGGCATACCGGACAACCTTCAGAACTGCTACACAAGCAACTTCTTACTCTTTGGTGTATGGTGTAGAAGCAGTCTTGTCGTTAGAGCAACAAATACCATCGTTGCAGATAGCAATCCAAGAAGGACTCATGTCCGAAGAGAATGCTCAAATTTGCCTAGGAGAGTTAGAGGTACTGGATGAGAAAATATTGGAAGCGCAATAAAAATTGGAATGCTATCAAGCTCGACTAGCTAGAGCCTTCAACAAGAAAGTGAGGCCACGATCATTCCAAGTGGAGACTTAGTCCTAGCTGTTCGACGACCCATAATCCTCAACAAACGCATATGCGACAAGTTTACCTCAAAATGGGATGGGCCATATGTTGTGAAATAAACCTATTCAAGTGGCGCATACAAAATTGTCGATAAGGATGGTCTTAGAGTTGGTCCGATCAACGGAAAATTCCTGAAGCAGTACTTCCTATGAAAGTCACCTACGCTCCTCGACGTACGAGCCTAAACTGCAAGTCGTAACTCTCCTTGATGCATGAGCCTAAACTGCACGTTTCTACACTCCTGGCCCGCATGAGTCTAAACTGTATACAACCAAAAAAAAAGTCTGCTAGGTTGAAAATCTCGAAAGAGGCGGCTTAGGCAAAAGTCAAGACAAAAAAAACTCATCCCTCTGAACTACGTTATGACTTGATCCTCTTCACCGAGGTACGTAGGCAGCTTAGAGTTTTATTCTAAGTTCAGTCGCATGAGTTTTAAAAAAATAAAAGTTTGGCGTCATCGTATCATTACATTAATTCTGCCAAGTGTAGAGGCACGTATCTATAAGGAAAAGAAGACGGTTTGCGTTGAAATATAAAAGATGTTTTATTGGTTCAATAGTACAAAAGTGGATATATTCAAAAATGTAGAGACAAAAGGAACTAGACATTTTTCTATACAAAAGCCTAAATCATGAAGATAATCATAAACTAGGCTTTGTTACTGACGCGTCTTAAATGCCTTTCCATATGGCATCTCCACATTTGATGCCATTCCCGATGTATGTCTCTCACGCTCAGTAGTTGTAATGATCTCTTGATCACATATATTGTTGTTAGGCCTCGAGCATGATAGTTTGCTTCTCTTGTGCAAGTGGGTTGAAGGTCCCACATATGAGAAATCGTCTCTCTTGAAAAACCTTTAATCAGCATGGGAGCCGCCATTGATGAACTTTAAGACTATCAACAAATCAAGTGCGACATTTGTTAAAGGGTTGACTTCACATCTTGTATGACACCTCAGTCTGACATCTGAACCCTTTGAGCTCCTTCGCGACTCTACAAAAGGAATAAACAAGAGATAAAATTTATAAAGTATGGTACTTGAAGTTACTATATGCAAGAATGTAGAGTCAATCTCAAAATAGGACAACTAAGAGAGAATGAAGCCTTGATCTTCGGCATGGTTATATTTCTTCACATCTGAATATCATAGAATCAAGCTGTTTATGGTCTAGACACCCATAGCCCAAGCTAGGAATTTTTCCGCAGGTGTGCGCAAAGTAGGAAATCGAGCTCAACGGACATCTCGATCAAATTCGAAAAGCCACTGCAGTCCATATAAAATTTTTTCTACCTCTAACTTTTTAGATGTTGTAGATGAATGTACCTAGTGTCAAACAACACAAACCATTTGTGATTTGGAGGATTCTAGTTCAAAATATGATTTTATTTCCGCCGGAACTACACGAATCAGAAAGTTTACTGCTGCTAGGTGGATTTTGAGAATTTTTTGTTTCCATATCAAAATGAGTTATTCCATGAAATTAATATGTGTTGTAGGTCTATGATTTACTTTCTAACGGTGCAAACGGATTGCAATTCGGAGATTCGTAGCTTGAGATATGAAGTTTTCTACAAAAGTACGCAAAGCTGGATCGCAAGTGCGGCAGACGTTAGGAGCAATTTCAAACTACTGTTGCAATCAATCCAAAAGGAGTTCGTACATGATATCTTCAAGTGTTACAGAAATTGTAGTGTTCTTTCCGATGGCATAGATGGCTTGCGATTCTGACACTTGTAGATCGAGATATGAATTTTTCCACGAGTGCGTACAAAGCTAAATAGCGAGTTTGGCAGACAGGTGAGTCAATTTCAAAATATTGCTGCGGCTAATCTGCTAGGAATCCTTCCATGATATCTTGAATATTTCAATATCTCTGAGTCTTCTTTCCAATGGCACAGACGGCTCGCAATTTGGATGTTCCTAGCTTGAGATATGTGTGTTCCAATGATAGCATGCAGTGCTGCGAAGCTGTAATGACAGACTTGTTCATCGCCTTCAAAAGTTCATTCCGACTTGTCCTGATGGAATTTGGCCCTAAATTTTGGATATTTCGATGTGGTGCAAGTTTTGATTCTGAAGAATCAAGCGGATTGCAGTTTGGACACGCCTAGATTAAGGTACAATTTTTGTTTTGAATGCGAGCATGGAATGCTATGAAGTCAAAGCATAAGAGATGCGCCAAGTGCTTGTTCGCCGATGTTGGAAAGGACTACTCCATATGTCTCTCTAGCCAAGCCACAACAAATAGGCAAGTTGTTCGCTAGCAATATTGCATCTCCTTAGGGATATCAAAGACCGCCAGTACTCTCGCAAAAACCTGCAAAAGAAAACTATTGTCGAAATTCTCGATGCCAACAACAGGAAGTTTATGTGGATATGGTACCAGTAGCACGATGCTTCAATAGCATATGATGCTTAAGTTCGACTGATGGATACGATGTCAGTGATACGAAGCTGTTAATCCCATATGATTGATTGGTGCCAATGACACAAAGCTTTGATTCAATAGCAAGTACCAGTGTCAATGACACGACGCTTCAATACGGATGGTGAGCATTGTGACGTGCACTTCTCCGTCAAATCTCGATGGATCATACACTTCATGAAACTACAAAAAAGGAGTGGTGATCATCCCCGTCTTCTCATGATGCATATTGGAGAACTCACCATGTATATCATCTCCGAGCCTGCAACAAAAAAAGGGGAGAAAAGAAGTATGTTGCCCGAACAATCCTCTAGATTCCGGTGCTTGATTGATCAAAAATATGTTGCGTATGGATCAAAAGGGATGGAGCTTTGAATTTTATATATGTTTTATCACCGAGTCTTCTTACCAACGGTGTAAACAACTTTTAGTTCGGATGCTCCTATCTTGAGATATGCATTTTTTTAGCAAGAGCATGCAAAACTGATATATATCGAACGTGACAAAACTTGAGCCAAGTTTAGGAAGCTCACCTGGGATGGTATAATACAAACTCAAATCCAAAATTTTTATATGTTGTAGTACTCCGAGTCTAGTTTCTACAGCCGCAAACCGCTCGTTATTTCGGCATTCCTATACCAAGATATGATTTTTTTGGTTAAGACGCGCAAAGTGAAATTCCTGGCAGTAGCTGCGAAAAAAACATTAGGAGAATCGAGCGATGGGATTGCGTTGCCAACTATTGAAGAGTACCTTTAAAACCAACCAAAAAGTAGTATTGTCGCTTTCATCAAAGAGCGGAGGACTAATGCTATGGTAATGATACAAGGAGAAAGTGGCCAATTTATAGGAACCAACAAGGAAGAAATTAAGGAAATTCTTGGTGTTCAAGCTACTGCCATGTGAAAATAAGGAAATATCATGTCCGATCTGTACATGAATAGGTTTGAAACTAGGAATTCAAAGTAGGAAAGAAAAATTATTGTCAGCCCAAGTGTTGTTACAGGAAAGTGGGAAAAGCTTTAAAATTTTCTATATTTGATACCACTGGACAGTAAAATTTTCCATGTTTGTGATAGTCTAGTTATTAATGCTAGATTCATGCTGTATGATTTTATAGAAGAAGACAGGAGGAGGGAAAAAAATGCCAGCAATTTGGTTTGCTTTAAAGAGATCACTACAGTGCAAATCAGAGCTAAGGGATGTTCATGATCCAAGAACTGATGGCAAAAAAAAAATGAAGCAAAGTATCGACAAAAAAGACAGTAAGTAGATTAGGTTGTTCAAGGTCAATTGCAAATCTGAAAGATGTTATACATGGAAGTAAAAGACATATGGAAAAGCCACCATTACCAAGTCCAAGATCTATTGGAAGCAAGTAAGAAGAAGGAAAGGCTAAAGAAGCTCTAAAGGGTAGCATCAAGGACTCCATCCATATCTGCAATCATCGTCTGTGGTCAAATTCCAAAGGCGAACTCAAATCATAGGCGGGCGGCTTCAAATCTTCTGTTCGTAATAACCCAACACCAAATCCTGGTTCGTGACGACCTTCAAACAGTTCATGACGTACTACAAATCTGAAATCCGTCAAGTTCAAGATCAAGCTCTCAAGCTCTTGAACCATCGTCCGTGAGGAGAAGAATCAGAGGACTACATCTCTTTAGATTTAGAGATATTTTAGAGATTGTAACCCCATCACTTGAAATCGAATATAATATTTGTTGCAATATTTCTTTTCTTGATTATTATTTTTCAGGAGCGAAATTTAGTTGCTACAAATTTAGTTCTACAACCAAAGTATTGGAAGGTTAATTTTTTTCTTGGAGTTTGTATTTAGCATTTCACATAAATGTGCAACTCGATAAAAGTTCAGATTTGACCGGTAGAAGTCACCACAAGTGCTGAAACAAAAATATCAACATTTATTGAGTAGGGGGCATCTGTAGACATATAAAATTTATTGGGTCTAGTCCATACAAATTGAGGAAAAGAAAGCAAAAGCGATTCCCGTAGTAGCGGCGGGCGAAATGGGAGCTGCCTTTTGAATTAATTCAATTGGGTTGAATAATTACATTGGGCTTTACAAATTAAATAAGTCCATTTTATTATTTTCAGGCTCAAAGTCCATTTCATCTTAAGGCCCAGACTCATGCCATGTGACATGGCATATCCAGTCAAACTCCATGCCAATAGGGTGACGTCATGTGTTAAATGATGTGGCAATCCAAGTCAAAAAGCAAGAACCAATCACAAGTCGCCAAGTGGCTAAAATGACATGGGCCAATCAGAATCAAGCAAGAGAGTTCTTATGTAGCTTGACTGTCCATCCTCTACAACTATAAATAGAGGGGTCACATAACTCTCAAGGAGACATTCAGAGTTGGAGAAGAACACTCCGAAATTGGTGAAGGCATCCACAAACAGAGAGATCAATCATCAACTGCTTAGTTCTTCGACAAAGGATTGATCAACGGAGTTCTTTCCGGAGATCAACCGGTAACAACAAAGTGCTGCTCGATGTTCTTGGCGATTAAATACATCACAGAGGTCCGCATCATCCTACATTCGAGAAAGACGCTTCTCAAGCCCTCGAATTACGGAGAATTTTAGAGAGGAGAATCAAGGGATATATAGAATTGTACTCACAAATATTTATCAATAAAATCTCTTTTTCTTTATATTATTTTTGTTGCAGTTTATTTTTCGTCTTACGAAAATTTTTTTGCGAACAACAGCAACAAACTTCATTTTTCTGGCAAATTTAGTTTTCGAATAGAACTCTTAATCCAACAATATTTCTCATTATGCATTAGAAAGAACACAATATAAATCTAATTTTTCTTGTCTTTGCTATATAATTACCATATTTCTCCTAATTTCTTTTACATAATACCTATGTACCCCAATTTAAGTATCTCCATTTAGTTTAAACATGCTTATTTAGATAATTAAATGGATAATCAACTTTAACAAATGAAAAAAGTGTTGATAAGCGTAGAGAAAAAAGTTTCACTTAAAAGAAAGAATAGTTTTGAAATAATATAAAATATAGGATAATTAATTTATGCAAAGCACTAATGTTTTACTATTTTATATGTCAAAATATTTTCACGTATAGGTAAAGTGACAAACATGTATTAGAAGTTAAGCAAAAATTGGTTAATTATTTCTTTTGTGCAAATGTATAAAACAAAATGCCTGGTATGTGATGTCATGTCAAAGTAAACTGCCCCCACAGATATAAAGAGTGTTGAATTATGGTGTCTTAAAAGGGTTAAATTGTCTGCACAACAAAATAAAATCAAAGTAGCTACAGTAACACATTATATGGACCAATGGGAATAATGTGTTTGGGTACAATTACGAAATTGCCCTCTCCAGCAAGCAGGTATGTTGATGATACAACTACCTCACTGTTGTTTCTAATATAAGAGAATATCTACACACCTCTCTTCTTATATTTGTGCCCCATTTATGAAGATCTCTGGAGAATCTATCATGAAAATTTTCCAATTTTTTGACATATTAGAAAAATAAGAAGCACTTGTTAAGCTTTTTAAATAGAAAAATTCACCCTTAATAGTGTTTTAGACAAATATTATTATTATTAAACCTATGTCTTTTTTAATGGACGTACAAAAATATTAAAATACATAAATTTGGAACCGATGTAGTATTTGCCATTAAAGTCTTCATGGTTTTGAATATTTTAATACTACTTGATCTGTTTTTGACCTTTTTTTTATTGGAATTTTCAAAACCTAGATTCAGGTCCTCAATTTCGAACGATGAACGATCGTACAATTGAAGTGGAACAACACATGAAAATCCTCATAGATGTCAAATATGAAATGATTGACACTTTTTTTAAAGTGCAAATAAAACCGCACGATGGCTCCAAAAGCAGAAGACATTAATTAGTGGATAACCACTTAATTAAGCGCGATACGAGCTTTGGAATTGGATTTAATTCGTCTCCAATTTCGAAAAGGATTAACATTTACTCTTGATCGAGTGCTATTAAAGGAAAACTACCTAAACTCCTAAAGGAACTAGCTTGTAACTAGGGAACACTAATGTATTTATGAGATTATTTTATTCTAATTAAGATGCTTACTCAACTTTTCCAAGGTTTGAACATAACATAGCTAGATAAGAGGGGTTGTTCTGATGGTAAACAACCCCCACTTCCAACCGAGAGGTTGTGAGTTCGAGTCTCCCCAAGAACAAGGTGGGAAGTTCTTGGAGGGAAGGATGCCGGGGGTCTATTTGGAAACAGTCTCTCTACTCTAAGGTAGGGGTAAGGTCTGCGTACACACTACCCTCCCCAGACCCCACTAAGTGGGATTATACTGGGTTGTTGTTGTTGAACATAACATAGCCAATAGCATTGGTTGAATAGAAAGAAAAAAAGAAGGAAAATAAATTAATCCCTTCCCATGGTGGACAAGATACGGAAACGAGGCTGAGATGACTCGAGTATGTGAAAAGTAGAGGCACATATGCTCCGGTGCGAGGAGGTATGAGAGGTTAGCTGTTAGCCCCTTGACAAAGTTTCTCGGCAGGTGTGGGTTGTGACAAAGATTTTCATGATGGCCTTGGCACACAACCTGAAAAATGGGGCAACATCATGACGGGCAGCTCGGCATGACGGACTATTCGGGGTTGACAAACACATCTTGAACAGAAGCAAGGCGCATTTCACTTGGACGTGTGGGTTGGCATAACAATGGCAAGGCAAAGCCATGTCAAAACAGGGGCAAAGACATGACAAGACAAGGCAAGGCAATGCGGAACAAGCAATGACAATTGACGCGGACAGATTTGATCAAGTTGAAGGCGACTTCATAAGCGAACAGTTGTTGCAATGAGTGTGTGCAACAAAGTCAGTGGGCGGCAAGCTATGGCCATGACATTGGGGTGAAGCAGTGTCAAAGGTAAGGTTGGGCGCAATGCCCGCCTTGGGCATGCAACAACTGGGCAAAACAGTACAGGCACATGTAGTGCACATGCAGTAGTTACAAAACGTGTGCAAGGCACATAAGAAACAGTTGGCGGTTACAACCACATCCAAAATATGGATGATCATGGGCTAAAAGTTTGGGCACGTTTTTGTATTTGTCTTAGCATGTTTGCCCATCAGTTGGGGCTTGCTAGCTGATTGTTTAAATCCTGCCAAGTGTAATTAGGCAGCAACACTATAAATATGTGCATAAGCTGTCGCAAAGAAGCAGAACTTAGTTTTGTGCATCTTGTTAAGCCAAAAACGTCTAAGTTATTCCTAAGGGTGGGAAAATCGTTTGGGGCAGGAAACTAGGGAGTTCTTTGTCTTGGCTATAGGGTGGGTTTCTTTGTGTTCTTGTATTCACATATTAATACGAGCTGGGAAGAAATTCCTGTAAATTTCGTGTGTGCCTTTTACTTTACTTGTTGCTTAAATTTTTTCTAAGTCTCAAACGTCCCTAAAATTATTCTAAGTGTTGGAAAGACTGAAGTCAAGGCTGGGCCTGACTGCCGCGCAGTGGTGAACCTCGGGCAGAATTCGAGTGACATAAATCATCCATATGACATTAGCCATGGTGGATCTAAGGAGATGTAGATGTAGGCCAAAAAAATATTGAAGAGAAGTGATTAGAGAGGATATGACACATATTTAGATTACCGAGGATACGACCCTTGATAGAAAGGTGTGAATGTCGAGAATTATAGTAATAGGTTAGCAGATAGTCGAGCGTCTTTCTTTTCTATACCAATAGCACTAGTATTATTCTTGTATTTTCTTATTCTTAGATTTATAGTATTGGTATTATTCTTGTATTATTTTATTTTTTTAGATTTATATTACTACATGCTATTTTTTTTGCTCCTTTTTCATGACTTTGCCACTACCGTATTTCTTTTCAATACTGTTGTGACTTTTCTTTCCTTGAGCCGAGGGTTTATTGGAAATTGCGTCTCTATCTTATCAAAGTAATAATAAGGTCTACATATATACTATCCTCCTCAAACTACACTAATAAAATTATATTGGTTTATTATTGTTGTTTCGTTCCATGATAGAGGTATTTTTTGCATTGATCCTAGATGAACCTCGAAAAATTAATGAGGCTCTGTTATTGCTAGCTCCAATTCGATCGTTTTTTCACAATATAAAATATAAGTTCTGTATTCTTTGTATTTCTAACAGATCACTCTTGTGTTAAAACTTAAAAATAAAAAGGAGAGGACAATTTACGAATAAGAAAAGCATATAACATAACACGTCGTATGAATCTGGCATGACTTGACTTGTAACTATATCAATGTGACATGACTTGGCATTTAATTTTTCACTTGCTCGTTGCATTTTGGAAAAATTAAGGTGGAGCAGTAACTTATTCTCAATGAAGAAAAATATAATTTTTCAAATATCATTCTCATGAAAAAAAAAATCGCAAAAGAGAAGATTCTTTATTTATTAAAAAAAATCTTATAATGTTAAAGATCTCTCTTTTGCTATAAACTCTAGCGAGGAAAAAGAACTCGAGCCCAACATCTGTGCCCTGAGATTTTACCTTCTATCACATTTTATTTACTACGAAAACAATAATAAAGCAGCTGGAGAAAAGTACTAGACAATTTAATTAAATACTCTTCCTATCTAGACATAGCTTACTCTGTTATTTTTCCTCGACATATTTTGTAGGAAGAGAGGACTAGTTCTGGAGTCCAAAAGTGTTACAATCCATGTTTTCATACGTAAAAGTGCGTCGTAATGTAAGACCAAAAATGAGATCATTCTTGGAAGTATATAAAGTAAGTTATCATGTTACCTCGACTGTTACATATATTGAAGATCATGAACAACAAGTACAAAGAGGGTTGGAAGGTTTAGAAGCTAAGGTATTGAAGAAAATAATATTTCGTCGAAAGTCAACAAGTTGGGAATGTTAGAACATGTACTTTTGGAGCGAGACTAAGGTGTTTAGCATGATAAGGAGGTTATGTTATGATTTATGTTAGTCGTACGATAGTCGTGTATTATGTTTTGAAGTCAAGCGAGTTGTGGAACAAAAGTCGATGAAAGTCATCACAAGTTACATTCATAGGTTTTACTGAAATTTGGGTCAAATATAACTGCGATTTTCTCCCAATATACTTAGATTTACAGGGTGTTCCACCCATCAAATTGAAGACCTATGAGCCTATTTTCTAACTCATTAAATTGTTGGTCAATATGTCATTGGAGTAGAGATATATATGCGTTTTTGTGGGACCGCGCAAACTGCTAGGTGACAAGTAGGTGTGTCACCTACTTGCTTAAATGAGAGTCCAAAAATGGGCCAGTTTGGGTCGTCCAAAGAGACCTTTTAAAGGCCTGTTTCGTTCATATAATACACGGATAAGAGGGCAAAATAATTAGACCTAAACCCCTGCAAACATCCTCCCAAAAATTAAACACAAACCCTAATTGGAGCTGAGTTTGAAAAACCAAGATAGGAGCTGAGTTATTCAATAAATAAGGTAAGTTTGTTTCTCTCTTTCATCTATTTTTTCTGCTGGATATGTGTGTAAAGTCGTTCTATAATTGTAAGAACTCACGGGATGGTGATCGAAAACCGTGAGTTTGAGATATTCACATGTAGCAGACTGTTTTGTGGATTGTTTTTTGTTGTTGTTGGATTGCGTGTTTTACTACTATTTTATGAAGTTTTGAAGGAGGAAGAGTGTGGAGAAACACCTCATAAATGCAGGGTGGTGGGATGGGCGTTCGTCGTAACATTTTCGGGTTATTTGACACTACTATGGTAGTCGTTTTGTGTATGAAGAGATCAGGGTGTGTTGAGCTATTTTGTAGTATTTTATGGTGTATGTAAGGTTGGAAATAATGTATATATGTTGTTATTGCTGTGTTCTTGTGTTGTTGGTGTTATCTTGAATTTGGAGGAAGTACGGATTATAGGGGAGATGTTGCCTGTTTTCATACAAAATAAGTTTGTCGTTCGTTGTGCAATAGTTGTACCTTTCATAATTTAATGATAGTATTATTATCGTTGTTGTAGAATAAGGTGCGAAGAGAAGTTCAACTTGGTGATTGGAAAGATTGTGATAAGGTATGTTAAGGCTAAACCTTTCCTTCATTTTGGCATGATCATGTAACTACATGCATTTGATAACGAGGCATACAGAGAAGTTCCTATTTCTAAATTTTTGTACATTATCCTAGTCTCATAAGCTACAGTATTCTCCCTTATAGGGACTTCATATTTAGTTTAGTTTTGTCTTCTTTCAGCCAAGAGAGCAGAGTGTGTGTGTATATATATATATATATATATATATATATATATATATAGAGTATTACAGTATTTTCACCACCATCGAGCTATAATCGATGGGTAGGCCCCTATTAGAAAACCTCTGATCAGATGGTAAGTTATATACCGAGCCTATTGTGGTCGAGCGCCTATGTGCGAGCTCAGAATAGCCGAGATATAGAGCCTAGTATGGCCGAGCGCTTATGAGTGAGCCTACTACGACAGAGCAGTTACACATACCGAGCCTTATAGGATCGGTCAACTATTTTACTTACTATATTCAGAGAGATGAGTCAGTATAAGCAGGTAAGCATATTTCCAAATTATATTTGACTCCCAGGTACTTTCAATTATTATATTACCAATTCAGTTTCAGTTATTCTGTTGCCTTACATACTCGGTACATTATTTCGTACTGACATCCATTTTGCTGGGGACGCTGCATTTTATGCTTTTAGGTCCTGATAGACAACTGGATAGACCTTCCTAGTAGACAAAGTCAAACATCAGCTTGGTTGGTAGGCTCCACTTCCTCGGAGTTACTAGGTCTATACCTTGGAGTCCATTTTATATATACAGGTTTGATGGGTAGGTCGAGGCCCTGTCCCGAATATGATACAGTTCTGTTATCCCTTGAGGCTTGTAGATGAGTCTTGTAAATTTTTTATATCAGTATTGTTGCTTTACCAGCCCTATGTAGATATTTAGTTTGATATTGCTGGTTGTAGACGTTATTTTTAGATGATTCAAAATATGGCTTATTGGTCTAAGTTGAGGGTGACCCCTCCAAAGTTCACAGTTACAGAGTGGTACGCTCGGGCCGAGTATGACACCTGATGCCGGTCACTTCATATTTGGGGCGTGACAAAAAGAACTAGCGAATGTATATATTTTGTACAACTAGTTGAATAAAATTGCAAAAAATGCCCAAATTAATTGATGAGAGCTTTTGCTATAAAGTCGAGACAGATTTTTTTTGTATTTTTTTTTTAAAAGAAGGATTAATGCAAAAGAAAACTAAACGATAACTTAAACATAACCCATAGGTATTAAAAAAACAGAGTCAAGGCTGTTGGCACTCCTTAATAAATAAATAAATAAAGGAAAAAGAAAGATTGACCATGATCCATAAATCCGTAGAGTACTAGGTTGTTGCCATGATTAGGACATCAGATACCCCACTTCTGCCCATACGCACTATGATTTTTATATTGTAAAAATCTAGTTTTTTTTTTTGCTGTTTTTTATTTTATTTTATTTATGATCATTTGTTATTCGAATTTTACTGTTCAACTAATTTAAATTCGCTTTTAAAATTCAGTTAAGAGGAAAATTCTTCCTACCAAACATTTCTTCATTTTATATATAGTTTAAAACCAAAACCGGCCCCTAGCTAAGAAATCCACTAACCTGAGTTTAGCTTATCTTTAATTAGATATGTCAGCAATATTGTAATGATGACATGACACATTAACAATCGCGAACTTAAAGTTGATCATAATAACATTTATACAAACAAACAACTCTAGCTAGGACGATAATCTTTAGTTTTGTCAATTTCTGGTAATGATGTCAAATCAAGATTGTTGCCTTAATTGTGTGTTCATAGTCCAATTATTTATCATGACTGGATTAGACTAGATGGCCATTGGTAATCTTGTACTATTATTTTTTTGCTTATTAGCAGTTAAATAGGATAAGAAGAATCACCAAAACTAGCATATCTATGCAACTAGAAAACCATCTTTTTACTATAGACTAGAATATAAGAGTACGACAACAGATTTAATAACATTAATGAATGTGTTAAAAGCTTATTTTAAGAAGTATTTATTATCAAAAAGTTTTTGGAAAATAATTCAACAAAAAACAAGTATACATCGCTGTTATGTGTTTTCCTTGTTCACACAAATAATACAAGCATAAGTTACATAAGAATTTTTGTATTATTTTAAGCGAAATTTAAATCGTTGATGTACTATATGTATTAGTTGTGTTATACAATATGTATTATATATATTAGTTATACATGGATTAAACAATTAAAATGTCAATAATATCCTTCTAATTTATATCTTCATTTTCCTCCTTGACAAACTTTTATTTTGTTTAAACATACATGATATATTCGCAACAAATCAAACATCCAATAAAAAATAATATCTGCATTACTAATTCCTGCATTGTCAATAATGTATTATTAATCCCTATATTAATTACAATCCATGCAGTATTAATCCATGCATAATTACTTTAAACCAAACGACATCATACAGTATTGCATATATATAACTTAAACCTTAAGTCTATCAGTGTAAAAAAATAATTATACTATTAATATACGTAATTTAAAATGTAATAGTATGCTACTTAATTAATTATTGTTTCTATCATTAGGATACTAATTCATACTTATTATTTAGATTCTGTCCGTGTTTATATCATAATAGACCTGATGGTTAACTATGTTTTACATCATTAATGCATAAAACTCAAATAAACTCATATGTTAACTGTACATAATAGGTGGGGTTGATAATAAAGTAAATACTTTTGAATTTCAAATGAAACTTCTCACAGATGCCCCTCTCTCTATGTACTTTTGAATACAAGCCTCAGATTAAAAAAGTGCACGTAAATATTCATACACCCATTGGTAAAAGAAGAAAACCTCCAGCTAAAGGTGCTAGGTTTATTGTGTATATAAGTATCCTTCTTTTTCCCTTCTTAGCTCAATGATACTCTCTTCTTCTTCTTCTTCCTATCAAATATTCCTCATAATTTTTTTTCTTCTTTTTTTCCCTTCAGCTTATTAAATCCAATTAGTTATTCACATAGAAATCTTTTCTCTTTTCTTTCCTTCTCGTGTTAATTTCCTCGTACTCTTATTTATGTGAATATGCATTTATTGATTCTTCCAATAATGTTTCATAGCTAATATTTCTTATTTGATTATGCTTCGATCTTGATTTTTATTTTATGCATTATTGGACTAATATTAAGTTTAAACGGAGTGATATGGATAGTGAGGATTGATATAAATCGACCCAAACTTCTTGAGATTCAGACATTGTTATTGTTGTTTTATGCTTCTGATTTCTAGGGTTCTTCGCACCTGAATAATATTTGGAATATCATTCTTGTGTCTCAACCCTTGATTAGATAAAGTTGCCCAGTCTATTGGCATTGAAACAATAATTCAAAGCTTAATTTCGAATGGATTCAATCAAATTAAATTTTCTTATTTCTTACTACTAGATTTGTTGTACTAATAGGTTATTTCTCTCTTTATATATCTATCTCGATCTTCACCTGAATTATTCAATCATAAGGGAGTACTTCCTCACATCATTTGAACCTAAACCCATGTCCCCAAAACCCTTTCTTATAGATTTATATTTACTAAAATATGGTTTATTTGTGTTTAGTACTTTCCCTCTGCTTCGTTTTTGTATAATTTAAAGAAATATAGCTCTATTCATTTTGAAAAATCTAAGTCTAAATTAGATAGAACTAGAGATCTTCGCGTGAAATATCTTAGGCATGGAATAATATCATCCAAATTCAAGATCAGTACTAGGGGTATAAGAGCTGAGCTGCATGGTTCAAGAAGTTCAAGTGAATCCCATTCGTCTGAAAATTATAATGTGTAAATATAAAATATTTTATTAGGTATATATAAATTGTTGAATCACCTTGACGTATATAACAGATGATTCAAGTGCTACGAAAATAAAAAGTAACTCAAAAATTGTTTTGAGTCGCAACTTGAATCCCAAAATGCAACATTCTTACATTGTTTTCAATTCCTTAATTTATTAGAATTTCTGGCCCTGCCACTGAGTATGGTTTTCGCCCTCTTTTTCCGGAGGCTAATTCTTCACATCACAGTTAGATGGTGCATGGATTGACATACAGTTGTTGCTTGCTGATGCAGCACCATCAAGATTCACATAGAAATATGGAGAGAAATTGAAATGAAATCTGCCCTAGTAATTTGACATGAGAATCTTGATGATGCTGCAGTAGCAAATGATGACTTAATAATTCTTTCTCCGAGAAAGTTGGGAAAATGAAAATTATCCCATCTTAATTTGGTGAGTGCTCTCTAATTTGAACTGTTATTCTATAAGTGCAATTGGTAATTACTTCAAGCTTTGTTTAATTAATCTGATGAAATTTTCTTATAACTACTGAACTTCATGCAAGACATATTTAGAGAACAAATGGGTACCAAAAAGGAAATTCATTACAGAAGCTGCAAGGCCATTCATAAAAGATGATAACTACTAATATCATCTCTGATTACAGGTCATGTTTGCACCAGTTGAGAAGCGCGTTTCCGGCATAGCTTTAGGGAAACAAAAATAAAAGGACAGCTCCTTGAACAAAGCGTTTCGTGTTCACGCAAGGTCCAGGCCAAGGACCGCACCCCAAATATATGAGCTAGACAGTCTAGCTGATGCAAGCATCAATGCATAGCTTTAGGGAACAAAATTAATTAAGTTGCAGACCTGTTAGCTAAGGAAGGGGATAGGAAACAGCAGCTAAATGTATTTTTTTTTAGCTTGAAGTTCCTTCTTAATGTAATTTGAGGCAGACAAACTAATAGTAACTTCTTTTGTTAGGCTTATTCCGGATAAATGTATTTTGAAACAGCGAAGTGCTACTACTATTATGTACTTCATCATTTTGTACTGATGCATATTAGTAATCTATAATATTATCCTTTTAATATATAAAAAAATGAAGGGTGCTTGTTATATATTTTATTTTATTCTGTGCGCTCTTTTATCTAATAAAGTTCATACTTATTATTTTCCACGCTCACCACACCAATCTACCTCTTAATTAAGCATGACTTATCATTATTTATAGACTAATTTTGAAGTTAATTGTGTGTCTCCCACGTCATTCAAGTATTTATGGCAACCAAAAGCTCACATGCTCAAGTGTTCGGCTCCAAGCTACGGGAAAAGTAATAAACCTGGCCTTAGACAGGCAAAGGCAATAAGTCGGGCCTTCTGCCATCACCCCGCTATCTTCAAATCTGACTTTTGATACCAATTGTGGACTAAACTAACCAAAAATATTCTTAATATGATTTGATATTATCCTTTCTCAAAGGACTCACCCCATTAAAAGTCCAATACCTTATAAGTACCTAGTTATTTTATATTTTTTTTATTATACACCCAACGTATATACCACATGAACTTATCAGCTGCCTGTACTTTTTTGTGATTTTAAAAATCGGCACTTCAAGTTATGTATCCAAATTTATGGGGAAGCAAGAATATGTGAAACGAACAGTTATTCTAACGTGACAAAGGAAAATTTATATAACTTTATTGTTATATCTAATAGGTTGAGTTTAATAATTTCACTGTTCTAGTATTTAAAGTCCAGTACTTATGAAAAAAAATAGTTATGACATGACTAGGAGTGGCAAACGAGCGGGGAAGGTCGGATATGGTTCAGGTCGAAAACGGGTAATGAAAAAATGGATCAATTATATACCCAACTCATATTTAATACGGATAAAAAACAGATTAACCGGCGGATAATATGGTTAACCATATTATCCATGACTTCTTGCATATGATTACTTTTGGGAGAATTCTTAGTCTCCCTAACTTGAGGAACCCCCAATTTGAGGCTTTACAAATGTAAAAGTTAAACCCATTGGTTATCCATTTTCTAAATGGATAATATGGTTCTTATACATATTTGACCCATTTTTAAAAAGTTCATTATCCAACCCATTTTTTAATGTATAATATGGGTGGTTAACTGTTTTCTTTTCACCATTTTGCCACCCACCACTAATATATGATGAATAAAGTTCAATAACCATAAATAAATTAACCCCCTAAAAGAGCTGCAGAAGCCTCGCTACCTCAGTTTTTCTAACTGGTTAGGACACTGGAAAATATTAACAAAAAAGAAATGCAATTTACTACTAATTAAGTTAACTACGAACACAAATCAGATAGCTACATGGCCTACTAATTGAGTTTAATCCTCAACTTGTAGATAAATTTTGCAACAGATTGGCTAATTAGTATTTGCTTAATATGGTGGGAGATAACAAGAAGTGAGACCTCTTATCAGTACTATACGTACTGAAATAATTCTACTTAAGAGATAAAAGAGGACAAAAAGGATCAATAACCGGTTCAGGTAAAAAGAACGAATGAAATGGACAAATATGGAACTGCAGTTCCTAGAACTATATATATATAGTTGTAATATTTTGGCTCATTTGGACAATATTAGATGCCATGGCCTGATGGCCAGCGTCACTGCATGTACTGATTTCGGTTAATTACCCATGAATTATTGTCCTTTTAACCAAAAGGACAAGGAAATTAGAACTCAGTATATCTCTTACAATATGAGTAAGTATTGTAGTAGTTTTCTTATAACCATCTGGTATACGAAATTCATATTGGCATGACTTATTCAAATTCATCGCCTAGGGTCCATTAACGGTCCCAACTAGGGTAATTTCTCCATTTCCAAAGCTCAACCCCAAAACTAATTTTGCAAGGATAAAGGAATTTTATCCATCCTACCACACTCTCACCTGATACGTACTAGAATAACCATCACACCTGCAATTAATGAATAGATGCATGTGTCTTTTTACATATACTTCTATGACCTAATGATGATTAACCATATCTAGTCTCGTTTCAATATGTCACATTAGGATGTTTGGTGCATTTTGAAAAAATACTTTTTGAGATTAACAATTTTTGCTTTGGCAATCAATTTAAATTATTTTTGCATGTATTAGAGTAGCACTTGATGCTTGGCCAATATTCCAAAAATGTTTCTAAAAAGAAGCTACTATTTTCAACTTCTAAAAACTAAATTCTACTATATTACTCAAAAATATATTTTTTTCTAAATACTTTGAAAACCACTTTTGGTTTCTTAGAAACTTGGTCAAATAGGCTAGCCATCGGTGAATTAATGTGGTTTGGTGTAAATAAAAGATTCGAGTAAATCTTTGAAATTTTTACCTCATATAGGTTAATACCTTATTTATTTTAAATAAATACCATTTTAAAAAATTATATTCTATAGATACCTTTTAAGGTTTATAGCAAAATATTTAATTTTGGTTACCTCCTAGTCCTAAGCCACCAATACGCTAATCAGTTACACTATTTTCTTTCTCTCTCTACTTTGATACATCCCATTCTCTTCCCCCATCCCATTAAAATTTCCGATCTCCTCCTCCTCCCACCAGATTTGTGCAAAACCCACTTCAGAAATTGCTCTGGCTCCCGCATCCGACGACTGCAACGACATATTCCTACAGTACGTTTTCACTTCCGGATCCAAAATCAAACACTTCCGGACCCAAAAAATATCGGTTACAACTCGATATCGCAGGGGAAGGGGAGAGGAGGAAGTTTGCAGCAAAGGGGAAATTGTTGTGGGACTTGGCCGGAGAATATTGCCGTAATTAAAAGGAATTTCAATCCATTTTAAGCATAATAAACAATGGGCTTGACGAACTAAAGTTATGGAGAGTCTTTGTTGGGTTTCAACACGATGAGCTTTTGGTCTCTGCTTCTAATGTTGTTCTTGCTGATGGGTCTTCTTTTCCTGTTAATATATGTCAAGGATTGTCACTGTCGTTTTCTTGCTTCTAATGTTGTTCTTGCTGATGTATTTTCATGTATTTTATTGTATTCATTGTCTTTTTTTTTCATTGTATTCCATGTGTTCTATTGTATCTGCTGTCTTCTTTTCTCATTGTATTTCAATGTATCCCGCTGTATTCTATGTATTTTATTATATTCACTATCTCGCTATATGCCATGAATATATTCATAAGTGTTTTTAATTAATATAATTTATGTATTCAGATGTATTATATAATTTCTCTGAAGATTGCTATGTTTTTGTGGTATTTTTCGGTTGAGAATCTTATTTTATAACTGAAAATACAAAATTTTATATAATTGAGTTTGTTGAGTTATGTTAGGAGTCTATTATGTTAATTGATTCACTTTCCCTTTTAAAAACAGTGTAATCCCGTATTTCACGCCGTGAATACAGTCGAATACAATAATCTGTCCAGCTGTAATCTCATGTTTCACTCCATGAATACAGTCGAATACACTCGAATACAACAACTGATTAGTTGTACTTCCCTGATTCATGCCTATTTTTGCTACTGTATTCATGAATACAATAGCTTAAATACATCAAATACATCTAATAACCACATAAAAAATATCTATAATCCGTAATATAGAAAATGGTATCTATAGATGGTTAATTACTACTAAAAGATAGTGCTTTATGAAAATTTCCCAAAATCTTTTCCATGTGTAAATTAGGGCCAAATTACCCCCAAAATTGCCCACTAATTTTGGGCCTAATTATAATATGATGACTGATAAGCACTTTCTATAATTATCTTCCTGAGCCCTATGTCGTGGTAACGTTAGTTTACCTGGTTGAAATAGGGTCATTTGTATCTATACTAAGGGTGTTAAACGGGCCGGGTCAGCCCGGTTCCGGACCGGCCCAGACCGGTTAAAACCGGAACCGGCCCGGACCGGTATAAGGGGGCTGGGTTGGGCTGGGTTAAGGGTGTAGGGCGGTTTGCACCGTTTACCTTCGAACTACCAGTTACTCGGACCGGTCAAACCTAGTCAATGAACAATGTTCTTCAACCGGTTAACCGGCCCAGACTGGTTTTACGGTAATTTTTTTTTAAAACTGGGCCCAGATTTCTGACCGTTGGCAACAGTCCATTTCAGAATATGGTCGTTGCCCAACGGCAGAATTGCACAAATAGCCCAATTTTGGGTTTTTTTTTTTAAAATGTAAACCCCTTTTTAAAAAACTATAAATACCCCCTCCCCTCTTCCTCATATCTTCACTCATCTCTCAATTCTCAATCTCAATTCTCATATTCTCTCATTCTTCAATCTTCATTCTTCACCTATTAAAGTGCAATCAACTATTTGGCTATTTTTTTTGGAATTTAATTTATCGTAGTATTTATTATTTGAAGTTTGAACAATTGAACTTCAAAATTGGAACAATTGACGTTCTTCGTGGTAACATTAGAGTTGCGAAATCATCAAGTGCTCAATTTATTGCCGAATTCGGTGCACTCCCTCCAACTCTTTCTCTTATTTACTATTTTATTTGCATATTTATTTGTTACTAGTAGTTTAATTTTTACAATATGTTTAATACTGCAAAAAGAGTTTGTAACAAGGTTACTAATCGGGAAAATAAAAAAAGTGATAGTACTTCAACTTCAGCATTTGGTAGTAATTTAAATACCTCTCCAAATATTCCTGAAACATTACCTGATAATAATATAGATTATGAACAATTCCAGGAAGATTTTGGTATAGAAGATAATGAATTAGAAATGGAAGATGACATACCACTTACACCTAGTAATGTTGGAGCTGCTAGCAGGGGTGGTGGTCGTGGTGCTACTAGTAGACCACCTGTGGGCCCCGACTAGTAATCGTAGAAAAAGAAGTAAGGTTTGAATTTTTTTTGAAGACATACTGAATAGTGATAGAGTTAAATGCAAACTTTGTAATGATACTTTTAAACATAAGACTGAAGGAAAATTAGGGGGGACTGTGACATTTAGTAAACATATGAGAATTGAGCATCCTATAGAATGGGGATCTGATGGAGATGGAAATCAATCAACTCTAAACCCTACTACTGGAGGTCTTGTGAAATATTATAAAATGAAGGATCGTGAGGAGTTAGTAAAAATTATTACTTTGGGTTGTCTACCTTTTTCTTTTGCTTCTTCATCATATCTTATTATGTATATTCAAAGGATTTACAATCCTTTATTTAAAGGTATCCCTAGAAGTACTTGTAGATCTGATATCTTTAGACTTCATGAACAATATCAAACATACATACGTTATTTGTTTAGCCACCTTCTTTGTAGAGTTTCTCTAACTTCTAAATTGGCCATGCTGTTAATGAAAATGATTATTTGACAATTACATGTCATTGGATAGATGATACTACTTGTATGCAAAAATGTATTATCGCTTTTAAATATGATGAAGATCAGAGTCATACTGCTGCGTTTATAAGTAGTACTATTTGTGAAGTTGTTGAATTTTATAATCTCAAGCAAAAAGTATTGTGTATGTCTTTTGATAATGCTTCTAATAATAATGCCACAATTTCAATATTAAAACTGCATTTGAAACCACCTCTTGATAAAATGTTTCATGTTAGGTGTGCATGTCATGTCTATAATTTAATTGTTAAAAGTAGCCTTGATTTATTTTCAACTGAGATTACTCATGTTAGAAGATCAGTTGGTGTTATTCAAGGAGATAATAGACAATCTAGAATAAAGAAATTTAAGAATAAGTGTGTCCCGTAAAACCTTAAACCCGGATTCATGCCAGACGAAATTGTTACTAGATGGAATTATACATATATATTTTTAAAATATTTCTATAAATATAGATTCCCAATAACTGAAGTTGCTAATGCACATTTTATGATCCAAACCGTATGTTAACAACAACTACTTGGGAGGTCATTAATGATGTTGTTAAATTTTTACATAAATTTTATACAGCTATTGTTGAGTTTTCTGGAGCATATTACCCTACTTTTACTATGGCTTAGTACATATAGTTGAAATTTCTTTTCTACTCTTTGAATTTAAGAAGAAAGAAAAATATAGGGATGTTGTTGAAAAAATGCAAGCAAAATTCAAAAAATATTTCTTTCCAATTCCTCCGATTTACTTAATTGGTACTGTTTTAAATCCTTCTATTAAGATGTCTGATTGTAACTAATTAATGAATGCTTTATATACTTATATGGAGATTGGAACAACTGAAACCCCAGATTTATATACTTGTATGAACAAGCTAAATGAATATTTACAACAATTATATAATTATTATGCAAATGTAATTGATGATGATGCTCTTAGTGTAGGCAATGTTAATCACACTATGCACTGTACCACTTCTGCTACTGTGGATGATAAAGATGGCCTTGATAGTTTTAATATTTTTTTCTACATTTTCTAACACTCAAACCAGTAGCAGGAACATTGATGAACTTCAATTCTACTTGCAGAAGCAAAAAGAGCCTTGCACAAAGGAATTTTCACCGTTGGAATGGTGGCATGAGAATGGAAAGCAATTTCCTGTTCTTTTCGCTATGGCTCGGGATGTGCTGAATGTGCCAATTTCAACTGTTGCATCAGAGAGTGCATTTAGTCAAGCAAGACAACAACTTGGAGACACCCGTCAGTCCATCACTCATTGGGAAGCAATGCTTTGGAAGTTTTAGTATGTTTTAGAGATTGGATTATATCGGAATGAAGAAATCATGGACGTGAAGATGTTGATAGCCCAGAAGACGAGGAACTTGGAGATATATTAACACATGGTAACCCATCCGAATTTAACAGTCCAGAAGAAGGTTACTCAATTCATATTGATTATGAAGAGCTTACTAAGGCAATGCAAAACCTTTGAATTTACTCTTTTTTTTTTGGTTAATTTACTTGTTGTTAAATATAAACCTTTCAGTTTGTAAGTTTGAATTTTGAAATAAATGTAGCACATGCAATTTATAAGTGCAATTTTTTCCCATCTTCCTTGTATTCTTTATATTTTTACTTTGTATTAATATAACTTACAATAGTTATACAAAATACAAAAAAAAAATAACACTAAATCCGGCCCCGCCCGACCCCATCAACCCGTAACCCTTACGGTTCAATTTTTACTCGGATGAACCCGAACCCGTTAAACCCGGTAGCCCCAACCCGTAATCGGCCCAGACCATAACCCGTATGGTACTAAAATTCCCCACCCAGCCCGGCCCGGCCCACCCGTTAAACACCCATAATCTATACTCGCTTTTTGGGTCACCTTTTAACTTATACCCGCTTTGCAAAAAAATTACAAGCGTACCCACTTTTCGCGTAACTTCAGACATACGGGCTTGAAGTAGCAAAAATTTATGTCTGAAGTTTGAACTTCAGAATGTTTTTCCCGAAGTGTAGCAAACCTTCAGATATTTTTGCATGAAGTTTGGACTGACTTGCAAAGACAATCACGCAAACTTCAGTTCATAGTGCAAATGACAAACTTCAGTTCAATAAAACTACAACATGTTTGGCTGAAGTTTTTGTTAGTAATTGCTGAACTTCAGCATATTTTAGCTATAACTTTGTTCTGTATTTGCTGAACTTCAGCATGTTTCAGCTGAAGCTTTGTTCTGTTTGTGATGAACTTCAGCATTTTAGGGCTGAAGTTTGTTTTGTATTTGCTGAACTTCAGCATTCTTAGAGCTGAAGTTCTAAACAACAATGAATTTAATAAATCATGATTAGCAGCGATTGATGCTGTTCATTTCAAAGATTAAAAAATAAAAAATATTTTCGACATGAAAATAAGTTACTACAGATAAATTAGAACCATGAATCATCAGGCTAGAACGCATAACAATATCTCAAGCTTCAGCATTCAGAAAACGAAGGAGGAGAAAGAGGCCTGAAGTTGTTTAAACAGTGGGTACAAGTTAAAACGTTTTTAAAAGGTAGGTATAGGTTAAAAATTTTAAGTTGAAATCACTACAAGACTATCCAGATTCTTGTTCAAGAATTCGTATCTTTGTTTTGTTACTTCACTAATACAATTAATCCATAACTAGAAAGGGGAAAAAAGAGAGAAAAGTTTATTCAAACGCTTAAATCTGTAAGTATTTGCAAGGGCCCTGAACTAGTATTAATGTTTCTCAGTACCAAAACATTTATCATATTTAGCGCGTGTCATGACCCGGATTTTCCACCGTCGGGATCGTGACGGTGCCTAACTCTTGAATGCTAGGCAAGCCAATAAATATGGTTCTAACACATTAATCATCAACCAAAATAGTAATAAATAATAATTAAAGCTAAATAAATATGAAGTGTGGAAATTTTATAATAGTTCAAAACTCTAAAATACGACTACCCCAATGATCTAGTGTCACAATCCACGAACGTCTAAGAATTTCTACAGATACTGTTGATACCCAATGTTGCCCAAATACCTTCAAAATAGCATATGTACGCATATATAATCATATCCAAGGGTATTATTATTTTTCCATATTTTTAAAGGTTTTTTAATTGATTTATTTCCCCTTTTTTTATCTATAAAATCCCAATAATTATTTTCAAAATTTTTATTTTTGATATTTATTATATTATATTTTTATAGTTATTCCCAAATATGGCTAAAGTAATTTTTTACATATTTTTACAATTTTATTTAATATTCTTTAGGCTAAATTGCACATAATTGCAATATTAGCCCTTTTAAGATTTAATTATGTTTTAAACACATAGAATTGGATCCAGTATTTTTAAATTGTTATCTATGCGTTATAAATCATTTTTACCTTTTAAATTAATTTTCAAAAACCATTTACTATTTTTTATAAATTAAAAAGGGGAAACAATGGCTATTTAAATTTTAGCCAATTTGGCTTTCAAATCTAACCCAAATCAAAACCCAATTCCCCGGCCCAATTTCTAATTAAACCCAACCCTAACCCTTTTAAACCCTACCTAAACCTGGATCCCCACCTACCCCATCTAATCTGGGCCGTTGATCATTCAGATCAACGACCACCATTCCACCTACCTAAAATAAACCCAAACGACCCCCTTAACCTAATTCATTTCCACCAACCTGCCGCCCTTGAGTCCCCTTCCTCTCAAATTCTCTTTGCAACCAAACCCTAGCCACCGCCACCCAAATTAACCCTAATCCCCTTCGATTCTCACTCAGTCCATGGACTTCCATGGCTGTTTGAGACGTGTACCAGTCTCCTATGTCTCTTGGTTGCCTGTTTTCATGATTTCATGGAAAGATCTCGAATAGATATAGTCCAAACTTTGCTCAACTTATATCCATGGTCTTTTCCTAGCCATCCATGGCCGTTCAAGTCAGATCCATGGCTTTTCCGGCTAGATCGGTAACTTTTCGAAGTTTTTCTCACTTTCTGTGGGTTCTCTGAAACCCTAGTTTTAAGAGCTTTCCGATTTTCTTTCAGATCTGTCTTAGATCTGTGCATGTAATGAATCTCTTGGTGTTTCTCTCAAAAAGTTTTTCGATTTCTTTCAAAGTGACTCTTCGTCTTCAACGATTAGGGTTTTCTTAACCTTTTTTTTTATAAAGATTTCTTCTCCAATTTTAAATGTTGTCCTATGATTTTACTATGTTTAAACGGTTTGTTTATGTTCCTCTTCTACTTGGTTCGTTGTGTTGAAAACCCTAAGTATCTTTGGTTTATCGGGGTTCTAGAGTTGACTTTGTTTGTTTGTTTCGATTGAGTTCTTTGTGTTTAGATCCTTTTCTTTGTTGACTGATTCTGAGTTCTTACCATTTTTTAACTCGAATTTGTTAAACCCTTCATGTCTTAAAGGTTTTTCTCATTTGTTACTGAGAGTCTTTAAAAAGATCTCCTTTACCTATTACTATGTGTTAGATTGGTTTCTTCATATTTGTTCTATGTGACAACTTGACTTGTTGATTACCATGCTTCGAGTAGTCCTTAGCCTGCTCATGTCACCTTTGTGTGATTGTGTTCATCCAGTTTGCTTCTTTTTGTTTGACCCTGCATGTCTGATACGCCTGTTCATTCTTTTCTATTTATATGTCGAAGTGCAGAATCATGACTCCTTCGTGATTGATCTTGATTTCCTTAAGTTACGGTTTGATTGCAAGGTTTTCTTATAAACCCTTAATTTTACTCATTTGTGTAAATTGATTGATTCCCTTCCTTTATTTGCTGTGATGTTTCACCCCTGCTGAATCCTTTCCCCAATTAAGTATATTTTGTACCTAGACTCAATTGTATACCCTATATTCTTAATATCCCTTATATGGTTAGGGAACTCTGACACACCCAGATATGAGAAAGGCTTGGGAACAATATTGGCATTTGATGTGGTTTATTACATAACTCAGAGAGAAAGTCAGAATAAGGCTCCCTATAGTTGTAACTTCTTATTTTTCCTTTCTTATGTAATTCTATCACATGGTCTGTAATAATTTGTAAATAAGTATTGGGATGGCTAGTGAAAAGGGATGGGAAAATATGCATATTATAGTTGTTAAAGGGTAGAAAGCATGTTATTAGGTTTATATTCCTAATTGTGCAGTAGAAACCATGTTTAGGATTCATACCTGCATTAGAAAACCATGTTCTTAGGATCTATATTTTCTTGCTTCAGCAGTTCATTCATTAAGTCCATGCTTTATGTCTATCACTTAGAAATCCTGCTCCTAGGGCAATAACAACACTGGTATAAAAAAAAGCTGTTATTTCAAAAATCCTGCAACTCTTGTGCACATTTAGAAATCATGCCTTAGGGATTCAGTTTTCAACAACCTTGTAATTTGCAAGTGCATATTAGATACCATGTTCTAGGATCCTGTTTGCATTTTGTTTAAAACACCTAGTTAACTACTAATTCAGGAAAAGGGTAGTAAAGAAATAATTTTCACACTGTGATGTTTTCTGAATAAAATTGGCAACAGTCTCTACAACTAGAACAACATGTTTTAGGTAATCAAAATAATCTCCAAACTGTCTTAATGACTTGGAACAACTGCTGCATCTTGCTTTGCGCCTAGGCAAGACTTAGGTAATAACTTAAATAAACTGGAACTGCCTTTGTTTAGTTATCAACTGTTAAAAATCAGTAGGCAAACCTGATTCAGACTTCTTTTTTGAGTCATGTGATAAATCTGGTTCTGATATTACCACTTAAACACCCTGTTGTAGGATTTTAAATTCAGACCTTTACTGTGTATAAGTCATGCTGTCAATGTGCGTTATATGTGGAGGTATAACTGAGCCTTCTACTTTCTTGTATGTTCCCCCCTAATTGCAGGCTTGTATGTTTTTGTATGTCGCTTTAATATTTTGCCTTTAAACCTGAGGGTCTGCCTAGAACCTCCTTATTATAGGAATAGGAGTCCTAAATTTCTCTGGGATTGCTAAGAAGGGATGGGTAACAATATGCAAATAAGAGTCGAGACCAACCCTCGCTTTAATTACCTTCACAGGGCGGGAAAGGGTAGATATGGATATGATGACCGGTGCGCTAATACCACGTGTATCCCCTCTTTTGAGGAGTGTCATACTGGGTATAACATTGATATGATCCATATTACAAATGTCACGACCCTAGTTCACCAACCGTGAACATGTCATGACGGCACCTAGTCTCCGTGACTAGGTAAGCCTAACACTTGCGGAAACATAATAATTGCGGAAAATTAGAATACCATATTTAATTATCTAAAAAAAAATTGTACTGAATGCCGCTCGGCATATACGACTCAATATCTCAATACTAAAACAATCCCAAAACTCGGAAACTCATGGGAAAACATAGGCTAAAGAAATGTATAGTGAGGCTCCAAACTCTAGAATATCTAACAAACGGAAGGAAAGAGAACTAAGTACTAAAGATAGAATAAAGAGGGAGACTTGTCGGTCTGCGGACGCAGCAGATCTACCTCGAAGTCTCCGTAGTCCTCCTGCCTCACTGATAGTGCGCCTGAGTAGAGGTACCTGGATCTGCACATGAAAAACATGCGCAGAAGAGGCGTGAGTACACCACAACGGTACTCAGTAAGTGCCAAGCCTAACCTCGGTTGGGTAGTGACGAGGAAGGTCAGGGCCCTACTGAGGTTATATAAAATATAAAGATGGCAGGATAAGATAAGCAGTGCAATTGAGAACCTACAGTAAGAATCTATGCAGGATAATAAGAGTACAATAACGGAAACAATGATGAAAGCAAACCATAAGGAAAGTAATCGGGGATCTCTAAGTATCCCGAGGATCTCTTAGTATCCTCGACAAGTACTAGGGATCTCTTGGTATCCCGAGGATCTCTCGGTATCCTCAATATATGTGCGGGGGATCTCCTGGGAATCTAACCCGTAGTCCCAAAGTAAATGTGCAGGAGGAATCTCCCGGGAATCTAACACGTAGTCCCAAAGTAAATGTGCAGGGGGAATCTCCCGGGAATCTAACCCGTAGTCCCAATTTAAAACACAGATCAACAACACAAGAATATTAAATTAACGCTAATTTCGTACCAAGTAAACATTTACTTCTAGCCTAACATGCTTCAGGTAATGCAATTCAGGCAATTTAAGCAAATAAGCAATTAAGTCAACTAAACATGCCTTTCTAGACTAGCAACATGCTAAATTCACAAGTAGAATAAAACAAGAAAAGAACTCAATTGAAATACTTAAGGAAAAATCGGATTTTCAACAATTAGCTCAAGTACGCGCTCGTCACCTCACGTACAGGGCATTTCAATTATCAAATATAGCACATCCTAAGGGGAAAGGTCCCCCACACAAGGTTAGACAAGTCACTTACCTCGAACCGACTCAAAATCAACTAGAAACCATGCTTTTGCCACGAGTATCCGACTCCAAATGGCTCAAATCTAATCAATTCAATTGCATATCGTAAATATCATCTCAAACAAATGATCCTATGTTTTAATTCAAAGCTAATACGCGAAATTATGGAAAGTGTCCAAAATGCCCCTCAGTCCCACATCTCGGAATCGGTAAAAATTTATATTTCCAGAAACCTCGCACTCTCACGAGTCTAACCATACAAAAATTATACAATTCCGACGCTATTTGGTCCTTTAAATCATCATTTTACATTTTTGAAAGGTTTCACAATTTTCTTCCCAAATTCCCTCTCAAATCTCGAATTAAATGATGAATTCAGTGTTAGATTCATGTATTCTAGCCAAATTTGAGTTAAAATCACTTACCCCGATGAATTTCTTGAAAAACCTTCGAAAAATCGCCAAAATCCGAGCTCTCTAGGTCAAAATATTAAATAAAAACCAAAACCTCATATTTATAGGTACCCCTCAGGTTTCAGCTCACGCGGGCCGCACCAAAACGCACGTGGTCTGTGCAAGCTAGTGCGGTCCGCGCAAAGGCAACGTGCGGCCGCACAGGCCTCCCTTTTCAGTGACATACTTTGGTATTTTGGCCATAACTTTCCTATGGATGTCCAAATTGCGATATCTTTACCTTTCTGGAAACTAGACACGAAGGGCTACAACTTTCATTTTTGAATCACCTCAAAATTCCTTGTAGATCAAAAGATATGAGCTTCCGAAGTAGGACCAACGGGAGGGCCCTTCACCGCGGCCGCGTCCGCTTTTGTGCGGTCCGCACAGCACTCAACGCGGGCGCACTAATTTTTGTGCGGATCGCGTGCATGAGTTCTGGGGCATGCAACCCCTGTAGACCTGCTACAACTATGATTTTTGCACTAAAACATCCCGGAACCTACCTGGAACTCCCGGAACTTCAAACCAATTATACCAACACATCCCATGACATCGTTCAAACTTGATCAACACTTCGGAATGCTTATAACAACATCAAATCACCAATTTCACATAGGATTCAGGCCTAAGAACTCCAAGAACTCTTAAATTATGTTTTCGATCAAAAATTGTATCAAATCTCGTCCGAATGACCTGAAATTTTGCACACACATCCCAAATGACATGATGGAGCTACTGAAACTTCCGGAATTCCATTCCGACCCTCGGATCAAAATTTCACTATCGGACCGGAAACTTCAAAAATTCAAACTTCGGCATTTCAAGCCTAAATTAGCTACGGACCTCCAAAACACATTCCGAACACGCTCCAAGCCCCAAATTCACCTAACGGGGCTAACGGAACCGTCAGATTTCCATTCCAAGGCTGTCTCCCCACTGTTCCGACTTAGGTCAACTTTCTAACACTTATGCTCTAATTTAGGGACTAAGTGTACCAAAACTCCTCAAAACTCAAAACCAAGCATCCCGGCAAATCACATTAGCAGAAATAAACTTGGAGAAAACAGTTAATAGGGGATCAGGGCATTAATTCTTAAGACGACCGGCCGGGTCGTCACAACAAACAAACCTAGGACACCCCCTTTATATTCATAAACATGCTTAGATTATAACTCTTTTCAAAACCTTGCTTTTTATTAATCGGTTTTCAAACATTTGTGTATTTAAACTTAAATTCCCTCTTATTTGAGCCTCACTTGTTTATTTGCTAATTGCACAAATTCATAAAAACTGTCTGGCTGGGAACCACACTAGTGGATCCTGAGGGGTACCTAACACCTTCCCCTTAGGATAATTTCAAGCGCTTACCCTATCTTTGGTTATCAAACGTAGTTATAGATAAGCCTTGTAGGTGCCCTAATGCACCTTAAAAATCGTTAGGTGGCGACTCTTTAAAAACGTGATACCCAATTCCCAAAAAGGAAATGAGTCATCACACCTCCATGAATGTCGAAACCCGAACTCCTCTCCGCGGAGGGAAAAAAGGGGCGCTACAGATACTGGTTTAAAGGAAAATACATCTGTTTTTTAGAATGAAAGAAAACAAGAATAAGATAGGGGGAAGGGGACTCCAGGGCCAGCGAACGGCGGCAGATCTACCTTGGGTCTCCTGTGGACTGAAGGGAGCAACCCCAAACTTTGATCAGTATGGTCCAGTAGCGGGATCTGCACAGAAAGTGCAGAGTGCAGTATCAGTACAACCGACCCCATGTACTGGTAAGTACCGAGACTAACCTCGGCGAAGTAGTAATGAGGCTAGGACACAACAAACAACATAAACATGTGCAGTTAAACAATATACTAACAGAATAACAAGTATTAGAAGCTAAGCAGAAATTAATGGGAAAGGGCGACATGCTATTGGGGTACCAAAATAAGGAATCTTATTAGTAAAGGAATTTAAACAGCTAGTACACTTGAACCGATAACAACAAATAAATACAACAAACAGAAAATGCACGGAATCACCCTTCGTGCTTTTACTCTCAAGCCTTACTATGCAATGAATAATAGAAACCTGCATGACATCACCCTTCGTGCTTTATAACTCTTCCTCACCATATTAATAATATAAATGTGCACGACATCACCCTTCATTCTTTATCACTCTTCCTCACCATATGAATAATATAAATGTGCACGGAATTACCCTTCGTGCTTCATCACTCTTCCTCACCATAAGAAATAACAGAAACAATAACAACCCGGCAAGGGCATCACAATCAAATAACTTCGTTTAATTATTTAATTTCATAACAAAAATCTCAACTTGAGCCAATACTCAACCAATATCCAAAACCAGGAAGAAAATAATAAGACTTGTTTAACATGAGTGATAGGTTTTTCAATGTCTTTGACTTATGTTTTGATGATCTAACAAACATTGTCAAGAACCAGATAGGGAACCTGTCACACTTGGGCTGTACTGCAAGTTAATAGACTCTTGCTTAATGTGAACTGCTATAGCTTCAGGGGATAGAGAACCAAACAAGGACCTGATACCCTTGTTGTTCCTTCATAGCAGTACGAGGTAAATGGGACACAGTTGGAAGACGTGACTGCCTGCATTATTTCTGTCTACACTGCACTGCTTCTAGTGCCTACTTATTCCTTGACCAACTAAAGTTCTTACATCATTTCAAGTGATGTCATCAAGGTGTATCAACAATGATTTTATATCAAAACATCACTTGAACACTTCTGTTCCTCATTCAAGCCTTTTGCAAAACAGAGAAATCAATTCTCACAAGCTTGAAGAGCAAAGTTAAACGCTACTACGGACCAGTTCCTAAAGTTAAATGTACTTTCACTCTCTCTAAATGAACCTCAGACGTCTAACTGGAGAGACAAAAGCTCTTATCCTCTTGACAACATAATTACCTCTCTAGATTCCGGAGTACAAACCAGGTCAAAAGCAAGAAATTTATTTTCCTTCTCAGCCTTTCTCTCCCAAATAGAACCCAAGAATATCAAGGAAGCCTTGAAAGATGTAAATTGGATTACAGCAATACAAGACGAGTTGCATCAGTTTGAAAGGAACAATGTCTGGCACATGGTACCCAGACCCTCAGATCGAACCATTATAGGAACCAGGTGGGTATTCAGGAACAAGCTTGATGAACATGGGAATACCACAAGGAACAAAGCGAGGCTAGTGGTTCAAGGCTACAATCAGGAGGAATGATTGATAGCATGGCGACTCTGCTGGGGAATTTTAGGCTTTTACCATTTCAGATTGTTTTTGTGAATTTGTATCCCTTCCTATGTGTAATTACTTGTTTAATTTCTTTGAGCGTTTAATTTCTTCTTCAAAAGCAAAACTGACACATCTTCCTTATTTCCTTCCTTTACTGCTGCTTTAAATTATAAAACTGTTGTATTTATCTCTTTCTTAACGTGCAAATACATGTCAACATGCTTTTAATTATTGCATAATCATGCTCAACATCATACTCCACTTGTGCCAAACAAATACTATACCAACTTGCGCTCTTCCTATATCATTACCCCCTAAATTTGGAAAGGCATATTTGAGGTAAAACTAGTTGATCAACAGTGCAGTCAATGGTTTCGTGCCTTCCCACTTGAGTTGTCCGCTCAAGGGTACCAGTCTAAAATCCCATAGAAACCTTACTCTGTTAAATTGTGCATGCATCATGGTCAAACCTAGCCGGGTCAGTTATGTTGTCCACATAATGATACTTTAAGATAGCCTTGTCCATAAGTCCACTGGGTTTCCCTAAAACCCAAACGGACATCATCACGTTCTAAGCATTTATTTGGAGAACTAAATGCTTCATGCTAATTGTTGATATTAAATAGTCGAGTCTGGTGGGGGTATGGTCTTAACCCTTTTGTTTTGCAGAAAATGCAAAATAAGGTCCCCACTCTTGCTAGACTGGTGGAGGAGTCTTCCATCGAATGACCAAATCAATGAGTGGAAGGAGAGGGCCGCCAAATCTAGCAAAAAGTTGGAATATCTGGAATACAGTCTGCTGGAATTGGAAGAAAAAGTGAGGAAGAGAGTCACCGACTGCCAAAACACTGAGGGAAACGAAGGAGAACACCTGGCAAAAGCATTTTTACTAGTGAACCTACGCGAACTAGAGGATTTGATTAACGAGAGCATTCAACCTGAGGAGGGTACTTCTGGGTCCAAATAGATAGGAATTTACTTTCTCCCCTTTATGAATGTAATAAGGCCAATGACCATTAGTGACTTTTATTTCTTGTTTATTTAGTGTCGTTTTGGGGTTCGCCTATTTTTATCAATAAATGAGGCATTTAGCATTCTAAGTTCTCAAAATCAATTTGTCGCTAGGCCTACCTCGGGCACAATGAAGTTCCCAAATTAGGACACGCTTTACATTCCTACACTATGTGTTTAAATATTGTAATACTTTTTATAATCCTCACTGACTTGATTACCTTT
The DNA here is from genome assembly GCF_000393655.2 of Nicotiana sylvestris. NCBI lineage: Eukaryota > Viridiplantae > Streptophyta > Magnoliopsida > Solanales > Solanaceae > Nicotiana > Nicotiana sylvestris. The sequence continues at coordinate 32,192,946 of NC_091061.1, forward strand.
TGTTTTTATTTTGTTTTTCTTTTATTTCCCTCCCCAAAGGTTAGTTCGTGCACTCTGGAATCACCATCTTATTTCACAAGATCCAGGGGCCCTCTACCCACTCCTCCTCTTAGTCCTATCAAAAGCAAGAACAAAGGCAAAATGAAAGATTTGAACAACATCCGGAAGGAGAACACAGTTGAACGGGTAGAGGCCACTGATAGCCAGGGTATTCGGGTTCCAAACGAGAATGTGTCACAACTTGAGCAAAAACTGTTGAAATTCCAGGAAGAGCTCGATCAGGTTCTGAATCTGGCAAACCTGTCATTTTCCCTCAGCACCCCATATATCAATTTCCCCAACACTCAAAACCCTACACCTCCTCAAAATATCCCAAAACAGCAAAATCATCCCGCTCCTCACCATCACATTGCTCCACCAAAGAACCAATATAACACCTTCCATACCCCAAACAACACTCTGCTACTCATCCTAGAACCTCAAAACTCCACAAATGACTGTTTCCAAACCCATACACCGGGCCACCATAACACTCATATATATGTGGAGACCATGCCACACTCCACAAAACCTTTCTCATGCACAACTGATTCCGATAAAAAGGATCTTCTTATCAGGAACTTGGTCGAGGAGCTTAAGAAACTGACCAACTGGATTAAGGGCGTTGAGGGAAGCAAAGGAATCAAGGGGTTGAACTATGAGGATCTTTGTATACAGTCTGATGTCGAACTACCCGAGGGGTACAAACCTCCTAAATTCGAGATGTTTGATGGTACGGGTGATCCAAGGGACCATCCGAGGACATATTGCGACAAGCTGGTTGGAGTAGGGAAGGATGAAAGGATCCGCATGAAGCTGTTCATGAGGAGTCAGAAAGAAGATGCATTATCTTGGTACATCAGCCAAGATCTCAAGAAGTGGTCAAGCTGGGTAGGTATGTCATCTGACTTTATGGATAGATTCAATTTTAATACAGAGAATGCACCAGATGTGTTCTATATTTAGAATTTTAAGAAGAAACCCATGGAGACATTTCGCGAGTATGCTACTCGCTGGAGGTCCGAAGCTGCTAAGGTTAGACCTGCCTTAGAAGAGGAGCAAATGAACAAGTTCTTTGTCCGAGCTCAAGACCCACAGTACTATGAGCGGCTAATGATGATTGAGAACCACAAGTTCTCCGACATTATCAAATTAGGTGAGTGGATTGGAGAATATCAAAAGAGGTATGGTTACAAACTTCGAGGCCTTGCAAGCTACAAATAAGGCCTTACAATCCGGTGGTGTGTCCAAGAAAAGGGACGTAGGGGCCATGATGGTTGCACAGAGGACCAAGTCTCCCCTCAAATACCAAACTTACCCAATACCTCCCCTCACATACCAATCAACCCCAAATTACCAAGCACCCTCACCCTCATACTAAGCTCTACCACCAACTTATCAGTCATCTCCACCTCCTACATATCAACCTACTTCACGCAGATACTCCTAACCCGCTCATGTCTACCAAACCTATAATGCTCAACCATCCCACTATCAATCACCCCTGCACACCAAAACTTCCATATACCTCGACCTAATTTTGATCGCAAACCTCCAAAACAATATACAACCATCGCTGAACCATTGACCAGCTATATGAGAGACTCAAAGCTGCTGGTTATGTCACCCCCATCCCTGCTGCAACCCCTAAGAATCCTTCCCAGTGGGTTAACCCAAACAAATCCTGTGCATACCACTCCGGCATGAAAGGGCACACCATCGATGAATGTCGTTCCTTGAAAGACAAGATCTAATCTTTGACTGACAACAAGATCATTGTGGCAAAAGAACCCACTCCAAATGTCGGAAACAACCCTGTGCTAGACCATAAGGGTGGAGGTATCCACATGATTGAAATAAAAGATGACTGGGATCCTGAGGGATCAATCGGGTTGATCGCAAAAGGTGATGACCTAAAGAAACCAACAATTACTCTCAATCCAATCATAGCCCAGATCCAACCATCTGAAGACGCTGAGGTGAATAAGTCTATACAACTTGAGTTTGAAGCAACACCATCCGCAAAGATACCAACACTAATTAAGGTTGAATTCGTGTCGCTGGCAGATACACCCGCACCATTTGTGGTTCCAGTCTTGCAACCCAAGGCACATGTTCCGTTCGGAGTAAGGATAGCCGTGCCGATCCCAGTGGCGACGACTATCATGATATCATTCTATACAAATGTTGTACCTTGGGACTATACAACCGAGGTGAGAAGGAAGGGCGAGGTCAGAATTGAAGAAATTGTTGCAGCACAGGGTATGACGAGAACGGGTAGGGTCTACACCCCTGAGCATCTAGCTGAATCAAGCAAGCAGGCCTCCAATCGGCCACCCCTCATTGAGACAGGTCCGGACGACTTTTGAAGGAAAATACAAGCCAAGGAATATTCGGTTGTCGACCAGTTAAACAAGACGCCAACATAAATATCCATTCTCTCTTTGCTGCAAAATTCTAAGGCGCACAAGAATGCTCTATTAAAAGTGCTAAGTGAAGCATACGTACCAAGTAACCTCACCGGCGGGGAAATGGCTAACATGGTAGGACAAGTGCTGGAGATCCATAAGATCACCTTTCATGAGGACGAGTTGCCACCTGAAGGGTTGGGGCACAACAAAGCACTACACATCACCATGCAATGCGAGGATTATTTCATCACCAGAATCCTGATCGATAGAGGTTCCAATCTTAACATTTGTCCGCTTAACACTCAAGAAGCTGGGTAAAAGGCTGCATGAGATAAAAGATAGAGCAATCAATGTGAAAGCCTTCAATAGTTCTCCACCATTGTTGAGATTGTTCTATGCTTGCAGATAGGACCAACCTGGTTCGAGGTCGATTTCCAGGTGATAGATGTACCAGTATCTTACAACTTGCTGCTGGGACTGCCATGGATTCATGCTGCTGGGGCCGTAGCATCAACGCTGCATCAGGCAGTAAAGTTTGAATGGAATCACCAGGAAATGATCATCCACGGCGACAGTAGCAACCCAATATATAGTCGCTAGACCATTTCGGAGATCGAGAGAAGAAGGAAGCTGGGTGGAGAAACTTACCACCACATCGAACATGTCAATGCTATCAACAAAGACAAATAGTGGGATAGAAAAATCAAGAGTATACTGAATTGGAGTGGGTACGAACCTGGCAAAGGGCTCGGCAAAAACCTCCAAGGAATCTCTAAGCCCATAAAACTCAAGAAACATGGCACTACCTTCGGTCTGGGATATGATTACACCTGGGAAGAATTCAATAACTGGTCGCCACCATGGCGTAGTCCTTACTACCCACTAGAGCAGCCAATACCACATTTGGAGTAGACCTTCCAACATGTCGACATTATTTATGGGTCGGATGAAGAAGAAGCACTTGCAACAGTGAAGAACTTGTTTTTAGAAGACAGTGATATGGACTGTTGTGTTATTTTCGAGGAGGAGAAGGAGGAAGGCCCTTCCATACAGGCTGTGAGCATAGGGGAACGCCTCTATAATTGGACCATCAGGACAACAAAAGCCCGACGAGCTTCGGGGTAGCAAGGCTAAAACAAGTACCATTCACTATTTTATTTACTAAATGATTTTCTTCTCGCATTTTTCAATTCCTGCAATAAGATCTTCAATGTTCAAAACAGTTATTCAACTTATCAAAAGAATTTTTGATTTTTCTTATGAATTAATATTTATTGCTATCATTTTCTCTCCTTACTTTACTAATACAACATTACTGTTACTTATCTTGATCAACCAATGACTGTGACATGCAATGAGGCAATGCAACAAACATACATTGATTCAGAGAAAGATGACATACTTGACGAGATTGTCAAAGAAGTTGAGAACTTTGAGAACAGACCTAAGTCCAACCTAGATGAGATTGAAATTGTCAACCTGGAGATGCAGAAAACATCAAGGAAATACGAATCAGCATCCACCTATCGCCATCAGAACAGCCACTCTTCGAGCCTGCCGTGGTCGTTCGCCACTTGGGGAATGGACGTTATTGGACCAATCGAGCCTGCCGTTTTTGATGGACATAGGTTTATCCTAGTAGCCATTAACTATTTCACCAAATGGGTCGAAGCGGCATCTTACAAAGCAGTGACTCAGAATGTCGTGCCAGACTTTGTCCGCAACCGCATTGTTTGTCGATTGGGGATTCCAGAGTCAATCATCACTGATAATGGCTCCAAACTCAACAGCGACTTGATGAAAGCTATGTGTGAAACTTTCAAGATCAGACACAAGAATTCCACAGCCTACAGGCCTCAGATGAATGGAGCTGTAGAGGCTGCCAACAAGAATACCAAGAAGATATTGAGGAAAATGATAAAGAATCATAAACAATGCCACGAGAAGTTATCATTTGCTCTATTGGGGTATCGCACCACAGTCCGCACATTAACCGGGGCAACCCCCTATATGCTGGTTTACGGTATAGAGGCTGTTATTCCTACTGAGGTAGAAATTCCTTCCCTCAAGATCATACAGGAGGCTGAGCTCGACGACGCAAAGTGGGTAAAAAGTCGTTACAAGCAACTAGCCCTTATAAACGGAAAGAGAATGAATGCAGTTTTCCATGGTCAACTCTACCAGAATAGAATGTCCAGAGCCTTTAACAAAAGAGTCAAGCCAAGACAGTTCATATTGGGGCAGCTGGTGTTAAAGAAAATTCTGGAGCATCAAGATGAAGCCAAAGGGAAGTTCTCTCCCAACTAGCAGGGTCCATACATGGTTCACCGTATTTTGACAGGAGGAGCCCTCATACTCGCTGAAATGGACGGAGAAGTCTGGACAAAGCCGATTAATTCAGATGCAGTCAAGCGTTACTATGTGTAATCTTTATACTTCCCTTATATATGATGTAAATTGAACTATGCCTGACCTGATTCCTATTTAAGAGGGGATACGTAGGAAGCCTTATGGGTTCGGTCATAACTCAATAAAATTTTTATTTCCCCTCATAATTGGAAACTGGGCAGAATTTTGAGGAGGACCCTCAAAATTCCGAAGTAATTTCAGCCGATCGCCGCACGAGCAACAATCAAAAATGTCAACCCATCAAATTGGGGTAGAATTTTGAGGGGGACCTTCAAAATACCGTATCAAGAGAGATTGCAATGTCCTGAGCTACGTCACAATCGTCAGTTCATCTAAAAATTATTTTTATTATACACTTATGTCATATTTTTACAAAATCATGTATGTTCATTATTGAAACTGCTTTGTCTAGCAACGCTACCCCAATGATACAGACGATATCACCAGATCAAAGCCAAACGAGTCAAGCAAAGCCAATGGGGATACGAACTAACCTTCCCCCTTGCAAAACTCACGATTTTTCTTTGGATGCAGGCACTAGGATTGCAAAAATCATTAAACATATTGTACGCCCATGGAACAAACATTGTTCAAGAATACGACTCTCCGAACCGTTGCACTTGCCAACATTTGCTATCAGCACACACAAGAAATGCTTCGTAGTCACAATGCTCCCAGTAATCACAATGCCGCAATCTGCCATCAGCTAAGAAAACTCTACTGCTATTCGTTATTTTATTTTTGCATAAGGCTGCCATTCTTCCTTCTAATTTGCATAAGGCTACCATTCTGCCTTCTAATTTGCATAAGGCTACCATTCTGCCTTTCGAGACTAAACGCTGTCTCCATCTGCATCTGCATTGCATAAGGCTACCATTCTACCTTCCGAGACTAAACGTTGTCTCCATCTGCATCTGCATTGCATAAGGTTACCATTCTACCTTCCAATTTGCATAAGACTACCATTTTTCCTTCCGAGACTAAGCGCTCTCTCCATCTGCATTCTTGCATAAGGTTACTATTCTATCTTCCGAGACTAAATGTTGTCTCCATCTGCATTTCTGCACAAGGCTATCATTCTGCCTTCCGAGGCTAAGCTCTGCTTCACATTTTTCTTTGAAACCAAGCATTATCTCAAGCACTATTGTCTCGTTTTTCTTATGGGCTAAGATCTGCCCTTCAATTCGCAAGAATAAGCTCTGTCTTGTCCGCATCATGATACTGCATCTTTCATGGGCTGAAATACTGCCAACTCATCCAAAGGCGTCATCGTTCGGAGACACCATCTTCATATCCCGAGAACACCATGTCATGGCCTGAGGATCTCTTTTAATCTTTTGCACATCATTATTCAAAGGAGTCATGGTTCGGAGGCACCATCCTCATAGCCCGAGAACATCATTTCATGACCTGCGAATCCTTTATCATACGCTTCATGGCCCAGGACATCATGGTCTAAGGACGTCATCCTCATCGCCCGAAGACAACATTCATGGTCCAACGGGAATTTGCATCATGTTTAAATTTACGCACAATATATGCGTGTATTGCTTATTTGCAGGTAAGACGGCGAGCAACGACCAACCCGGCAGGAATGGTCCCGCTCCAGTTTCCCCAAGCCATATCAAACTTAACCACTCCCGTAAACCGTTCACTCACCCGGCTCTAGATATTGCGTTCGTTCTTGAAAAGTCTCCATCAGCATACTCCGCCGACGAATCCTGAACTACATACGGCCTAATTCTTGTAACACCAGGGATATGTAGGCAACTCAAAAGCCAGGGTGCGGCCTAAATCTTCTTCAAACCGTTTCGCTCGGTCAAAATTGGCCATCATTTCTTTACCTGGAAACTCTTTCATTCTTCCCGAGTAAAGAGGGGCAACAGTTGATACCCAATTTTTCCTATATATTTTTAATATGCAAAATACCTTCAAAATAGCATATGTATGCATATATAATCATATCCAAGGGTATTATTATTTTTCCATATTTTAAGGGGTTTTAATTGATTTATTTCCCTTTTTTTATCCATAAAATCCCAATAATTATTTTCAAAATAATTATTTTTGATAATTCTTCTATTGGATTTTTATATTTATTCCAAAATATGGCTAAAGTAATTTTTTACATATTTTTACAATTTCATAGTATTTCTTAGGCTAAATTGCACATAATTGCAATATTAGACCTTTTAAGGTTTAATTATATTTTATACACATAAAATTGGATCCAGTATTTTTAATTTGTTATTTATGTGTTATAAATTATTTTTGCCTTTTAAATTAATTTTCAGAAACCATTTACTATTTGTCATAAATTAAAAAGGGAAAAAATGCTATTTAAATTTTAGCCAATTTGGCTTTCAAATCTAACCCAAATCAAAACCTAATTCCCTGGCCCAATTTCTAATTAAACCCGACCCTAACCCTTTTAAACCCTGTCCAAACCCGGATCCCTACCTATCCCATTTAATCTGGGCCATTGATCATTCAGATCAATGACCACCATTCCACCTGTCTAAAA